>NC_140990.1:273981549-275360498 GCF_052327205.1 Somniosus microcephalus | reverse complement strand
TATTTCTCTGTCTCTCTGACATCTGTTCCCCTCTGCCGCTCTCAGTTTTTCTTCTGCCGTGGTGCCCGATTTGTTACTCCGGGCCCCGCCGTCCGCCCGCTCTCCGGGGCAAGGTAAGAGCCGGGCTCCGGCCTCACACCCACACCGCCAGGGATCAGCACCCGGGGAACCCGCCCGCCGCCCAACGTGAACAAAGACCCTCCTCACCTGTCACGGAGTTGAAGTCTCTGAAAGCGGCCACGGTGCCCCGGGCTTCTTCCCCCGTGCATTCAGGAGGCGCGGGGAAGAGAGAGAGAGACAGACTGGGGGAGCGGTGGGGGGGAGAGTTAGACGCCGCCATGCAGCTGCTCCGCGGAGCTCCGTGCCGCCACCCGCCGCACCAGCCTTTACTAAGATGGCGGCGGGTAGCGGCGCTCGGCTGAGGCCCGCCCCTCCAGCCTTCACAAAGATGGCGGCGATCGGGGGCCGCTTGTTGACTGGGGCCGGGAGGTGCCCAGCTCGGGCGTGGGTGAGGAGGAGAGGCCGAGGCTTCGAGGCCTACCTGGAAAAGCGGGGAAAGGTAGGAAAATTAATGAGATTAGATAAAAGATTTAGAAAGTAATTAACTTTTATAAAAAACAATATGGCCTAGAAATTCAGTGGGCTGCGCCACCAGTTTGCGCCCAAAGAGGGCACTCAGTGGCTTTAGCGCCACTGGCCACACCTCCCGCGATATTTAGCGGGGCGCTAATGGCGGCGTTAGCCTGTAGCGCTG
The DNA here is from genome assembly GCF_052327205.1 of Somniosus microcephalus. Classification (NCBI taxonomy): domain Eukaryota; kingdom Metazoa; phylum Chordata; class Chondrichthyes; order Squaliformes; family Somniosidae; genus Somniosus; species Somniosus microcephalus. The sequence continues at coordinate 275,359,744 of NC_140990.1, read as the reverse complement.
CGCCGCCACCGATGACGTCATCAGTGTGCGCAGTGCCCCGCTCCCGCCCCAATGACCATATTTGGTCGCGCCTGCCTCTTTAACGCCGGTCGCAAATCGTGACCGGTTCACAGGTCCTACCTGTGGCGGTAGTGGCGCTAGTTAAGGTGGAGGTGCGGGAGCGGCCGCCTGCCAGCACCTCCGTCCCCGGCCTCCTAAACCACCCCCCCGCGGCATTGCCGGCTGTTTCCCGAGAGCCCGGCACTTCTCCTTGGTGCTGGGCTCATTTGCCGGCACTCGCGAGCGGGGCTCGCGCTGTTGCAGGCACCTCCCCCTTAACAGTGGGAGGAAGGCCTGCAGTACCGCAGCGTGCCGTGCCGCAGCGTGTGGCGCTGCGGCCCTTAGCGCGCCGATATTCAGGGTGAGCGCCCCAAGCATTGCGCGGGGAGCCTCGAGTAACGGCCCGCTTCCGTTTGGGGCGCAGAAACTGAATATCGGGATGGCGCAAGTGGCTCCACTCGCAGCGGTAATTCCGGCGCCCAGGCGAGCTTGGCGCCCCAAACGGCGCCCAACTGAATTTTTAGCCCTATGTGTTTTAAAAGCAACTTTTTTTTTAAAGACGCAGAAAGAGGGAAAAAGAAAGGAAAAGTTTGGAATCAAGATGGCGGCGACTCACCTCGGTTCAGAACGATAAGGCCCGCCGACACACGCACCGATTGGTCGACCGTCAGGTCACCGAAGCGTAGGATTGGTCAATCGTCCCGTCACTTGACCCTAGGAGGGCCCGCCCGCACGCGCCAGGAACCCGGCGTACGATTGGTCGACCTCGACGTCACTCTATCGCTAATGAGCGGATAATGAGATGCTAATGAGCGGAATTTTGAATGTTTTTTGGATACCGCGGGCGCAATTTTTGTCCGGCCGAAACGTAAATACGCTTACGACCGTTTTGGAATGGTAAGCTTTCTTTTGACGTAACGCACGTGTAGGTACGCTCTATAACTTTTGAGTGCATAGCCGGACAGACGCACACCGAAGGACAGACAGACAGATAGACAGACAGATGTATCCGTTTATATATATATATAATATATACTAGCTGGGGGAGCCCGGCTTTGCCAGGGCTGTTTTGGGCCGGGCGGTTTAAATCGAGTCCCAGGCTTTGGGGCCTCTCTGTGTCCCTCTGTGAATCTGGTGCCGGGCAACATTTTAAATCGAGTCCCAGGCTTTTTGGCTCTGTCTCTGTGTCCCCCTCTCAATCTGCTGCCGGGCAACATTTCTACCTTTTTAATATCTTGAAAGATGAAAGTGAAAGTACTTATAAAACGTTTTTGGTAAATTTTAGGTTATTTTTAAAAGAGATACTGGCCTAGAAATTCGGTTGTGGGTCCGCCAGGGCTTTAGCGCCCGAAATTTTGCGCCGGCGTTAATGCCGCTGCGCCCGACGAAAATTCGGTTGCCCCGGGCCCAGACGGCGGCGGGCGCTAATGGAGGGTTTTTGCGCCTCACTATGGGCGTTCAGTGCAGTTTTGAGGCGCTAATCCCCCGCTGCGGCACTCGAGGCGGTGCGGCAGGCTGGGGTACTGCAGGCCTCCTCCTTCTGTTAAGGAGGAGCTGCCTGCAGCCGACCGCTGGCCGGTCGATTCGCCCGACAAATGAGCCCGGCACCTCGGGGAAGAGCCGGGCTCGCGGGCCACATACATCAGTGCCGCGGGGGGGGTGGTGGAGGAGTCCGGGGAGGGAGGTGCGGGCAGGCGGCCACCGGGAAAGCGGCCGGCCGCCGCTCCACCTTTATGCGCCGGCGCAAAGGTGTGTAACATCCCTTTCAACAATCGTTGGTTGCGGCTGCCACGGGCGAGGCGGGCCGCAACTGAATTTGGGCTTGGGGCCGGGTTACCACGGCAACCGGGACGCTGCGCACACCGATGGCGTCATCGGTGCCGGCGCAGCGCTACCGGCTAACGCCGATGGTAGGGGCCAACACAATTTCATTACCAGCTATAATTCCGGCGCAAGACCCTCTAACGCCTCTAATTGGGCGCTAACCCCACCGAATTTCTAGGCCACTAACTTTTTCGAAGCTGGATGAGCAGATTTTGAGCTGGAAGTAAATGGGGTTTTGAGCTTGAGGCAATGGCTGCCAGATCCCTGAGATGAAAACGATTAGTCCCGCCCACAGACGCAGCGATTGGCCAACCATCAGGCGACTGAACTGTAGGATTGGTCAATGGTGACGGCACAGGATTGGTCGAACCTTGACGTCAGTCAATCAATTTTGAAGGTTTTTTGCATAAGGCGCGAACAATTTTCGTCCGACCGAAAAGTAAATACGCTTACGACCGTCCCGGAAGCGTAAGCTTTCTTTGGAGGTAACGCACGCGTAGGTACGCTCTATAACTTTCGAGCGCATAGCCGGACAGACGCACACCGGAGGACAGACAGACAGACAGAACGATCCTTTTATATATATAGATAGATAGATAGATAGAAGATAGATTGATAGATATAGGGATGTTATGCCACTGAAGGGTTAAGATTAGGGCCATTGATTTAGAGTGACCAAATAAGACTAATTCAGTTTTATTAAAAATGTTTTGCGGTATTTTGGATTGAATTTCATGATTGTCCATTGTTCTGTGAAAACTATAAATGTGTGGCCATATTTGATTTTTAGCCTTTACCTGTCTGGAATCTGAGAATACACAGCAAGACAGTATGCAAGATGTACCAGCTGGAGTTAACTGCTTAGTATCTCGACAGCATTGAGTAGGGGGAGTGGTCCTGTGTTCTGGTGACACCGGTGACAGTCCTAGGCTCTGGCAGCACTGGGGGATAGTCCTAGGCAAAATTGTTGGGGGTCCTGGGGTTTGGTGTGGGGGTCGCCGAGTTGGTATGGAGATCCTGGGGTTGGAGGTCGTCGGGTTGGGTGTGGGGGCCTTGGGGGCAGGTGTCCCGGGGTTGGGTGTGGGTGTCCTGGCGTTGGATATGGGGGTCTTGAGGTGGGTGTGGGGATCGCAGGGTTGGGGGTCCCAGGGCTGGGTGTGGGGGTCCCGGGGTTGGGGGTCCCAGGGCTGGGTGTGGGGGTCCCGGGGTTGGGGGTCCCAGGGCTGGGTGTGGGGGTCCCGGGGTTGGGGGTCCCGGGGTTGGGTGTGGGGGTCCCGGGGTTGGGTGTGGGGGCCCCGGGGTTGGGGGTCTCAGCGTTGGGTGTGGGGGTCCTGGGATTGGGTGTGGGGGTCCCTGTGTTTGGTGTGGGTGATCCGGGGTTGGGTTTGGGGGGTCCCAGGATTGGGTGTGGGGGTCCCGGGGTTGGGGGTCCCAGGGTTGGGTGTGGGGGCCCCGGTGTTGGGTGTGGGGGTCCCGGGGTTGGGGGTCCCGGGGTTGGGTGTGGGGGTCCCGGGGTTGGGGGTCCTGGGGTTGGGTGTGGGGGTCCCGGGGTTGGGGGTCCAGGGGTTGGGTGTGGGGGTCCCGGGGTTGGGTGTGGGGATCCCGGGGTTGGGGGTCCCAGGGTTGGGTGTGGGGATCCCGGGGTTGGGGGTCCCGGGGTTGGGTGTGGGGATCCTGGGGTTGGGGGTCCCGGGGTTGGGTGTGGGGGTCCCGGGGTTGGGTGTGGGGGTCTCGGGGTTGGGTGTGGGGGTCCCGGGGTTGGGGGTCCCAGGGTTGGGTGTGGGGGGTCCCGGGGTTGGGGGTCCCGGGGTTGGGTGTGGGGGTCCCGGGGTTGGGTGTGGGGGTCCCGGGGTTGGGTGTCCCAGGGTTGGGTGTGGGGGTCCTGGGGTTGGGTGTGGGGGGTCCTGGGGTTGGGTGTGGGGGTCCCGGGGTTGGGTGTGGGGGTCCCGGGGTTGGGTGTCCCGGGGTTGGGTGTGGGGGTCCCGGGGTTGGGGTCCCAGGGTTGGGTGTGGGGGTCCCAGGGTTGGGTGTGGGGGTCCCAGGGTTGGGTGTGGGTGTCCCGGGGTTGGGTGTGGGTGTCCCGGGGTTGAGTGTGGGGGTCCCGGGGTGTGGGGGTCCCAGGGTTGTGTGTGTGGGTCTCGGGGTTGGGGATCCCAGGGTTGTGTGTGGGGGTCCCGGGGTTGGGTGTGGGGGTCCCGGGGTTGGGGGTCCCAGGGTTGGGTGTGGGGGTCCCGGGGTTGGGGGTCCCAGGGTTGGGTGTGGGGCTCCCGGGGTTGGGTGTGGGGCTCCCGGGGTTGGGTGTGGGGGTCCCAGGGTTAGGTGTGGGGGTCCCGGGGTTGGGGGTCCCGGGGTTGAGTGTGGGGATCCCGGGGTTGGGGGTCCCGGGGTTGGATGTGGGGATCCCGGGGTTGGGTGTGGGGATCCCGGGGTTGGGGGTCCCGGGGTTTAGTGTGGGGATCCCGGGGTTGGGGGTCCCGGGGTTGTGTGTGGGGATCCCGGGGTTGGGGGTCCCGGGGTTGGGTGTGGGGGTCCTGGGGTTGGGCGTGGGTGTCCCGGGGTTGGGTGTGGTGGTCCCGGGGTTGGGTGTGGGGGTCCCAGGGTTGGGGGTCCCGGAGTTGGATGTGGGGGTCCCGGGGTTGGGGGTCCCAGGGTTGGGTGTGGGGGCCCTGGGGATTGGTGTGGAGGTCCTGGAGTTTGTCAACGCTGTGGTGTGGCTGCTAACGTCTGATAGCATGGGGTAGATTCTTTAGAGGTGAAACTGGGGTTGGGCAGAACTGTGGAGGGGGAGCTTGAGATTTAGAAGAATTGTGGTTTGGAATATGTGTTTGGCTCACTAGTGGATTTCTAGTGTCTTAACAATGAGGGAGGGTGGGGGGCAACGTTCCCACTAAGCTGTGTGGCCGTGCAGGTGTCTGGAGGTCCCGTGCAGGCCCCTCACCGGATCTTACACTGAAGAAACCGCGCATGCGTGAAAATTTGAATAGACCGCGCAGCCAGTTAAAGGGACTGCGCACCTAAATATAAATTAGAGGGAACATTGGTGGGGAGGGCATGGGCCTGACAGCACTGGGTGGGGATGTTCCAGGTCTGGCAGCACTGTTTTATAACTTTATAAGAATATTTGCATAATTAAATAGGGCGGTTTGTAATTGGTGCTTGGGTGTGTATTTCTGTCTCTGTCTTTGTCTATATGCCTCTATTTCTATCTGTGTGTGTCTCTCTTAATGCCTGTGTCTCTTTCTCCCACTCTCTCTGTCTCAGAGGTGTCTGTAATTAGAATGCTTACATTTCCTAACTAACTACAAAACACAGGTAACAATTACAGGCTTTCTCTTTACTTTCAAATTCAACTCATTGCGTCTTTATGGAAGAACATAATGACCCTATGCGTGTTTCTCCGCTTAATATATTTTCTGAAGTTTATAGAGTATTTATAATTTGAACACCAACTAAAGTTACAACAGGTGTGTAATCAGAACAGTCTGTCACATTTCTCTCCCTCACTTGCACTCACATACACACACTGAAATTCCAACCTCTGTGGTTGCACAGAATGGGTGATAGTGAATCGGCTGCTCATTGTACATCTGACGCAACTGAGGTCACTGGAAAAGAAAATTGGGTGAGGTGTATACATACGGGTGGTAAATTTGCTACTGTCCAATTTAGCACCTCCACCAAAGTTGAATTTTAACACGTGTGTGTGAACACACAAACAAAAGCACAACATATATTTTACCTTTTAAAAACAAGAAAATAGTTTTTTTTTAGAGACTTGTCATTTGGCTACCTTGACTGCTACTGATCTATTTTAGGAAATTGTGCACATTGTAAATGCAGGATCCGCAGCTGACATAGACTCCTTTCTGGGCAAAAATCTCAAGCCCAAGCCCAGGTTTTTGAGAGGGACTGAGGTATTCAAGTAAAAATTTTCATGAAGATATTAAAAGATGCACAAAGAAATAAACCAATGAATAAATGTAATAATGTTATTGTGAAATATCTTTTTTTTTAAATTTTGAACATACAGTATTTACAATTTTGTTTGAAAGCTTATTTTAGATAATAGCAAATACAGACACTAAAATGGTGGGCAATTTTTTCAAAAAGCGTTTGACTAATTAAATTGGTTCATTACCACATTGTGATAGCAAAATGTTTAGATACAAAATTCCCATTCTAAAATGTTCACAATCCGATTACAAATGTTTATATAGGAAGTCTCCATTATAAATGTTGACATAGAAGTGTTACAGGAAGTAGTGTTCGTGGACAGAAATAGTCCTCTATCTATAAAGAAGGGGCAAACTATTACCTGTTAGGGAAGGAGCATTTCATTTAGTTCCCCACTTTCCACTCACTAGGAACCTAAGGAAGTGCCTACAGCAATTAAGAAAATAATTCTAGTTACTGTTCACTTTTTCACAAATGAAGGTTACTGCAGTTTTTCTTCAGTAAAAGTAAACACTGCTTTTTCCCTTTCCCCGTGAAAATTCGATTTACCAGTAGAGAGCTAGTAATAACATTTAGTTTAATTTACCCTTTATTTATGTAATATTGGTGGTTTAGTGACTTGTGTCTTCATTCCAAGAGTGTAAGCTAAAATCAGTATCTTTAAAGTGTACTTATCAAGATCACTATCCTACTCCAGGCAGCAAAGCAATCAGTATAAAATCAGTCACTTGAGACTGCAAAATAAGGAGGGATAATTTAGTGGGATATATCACAGTTATCTTTATGGTATGTTGTCTTAGATCTGTGCAAAAAAATGGAAGATGACAGTGCCCTAACAAGTACTGTAGTACTTTAGTACAAAGTCATTAAAAGAACATCAATATAGAATGATGCTGCTCTCTAACACACTGCTACAACAAGGTTCCTGATACAACCTATTTTATTTATGTCTACGTGATTTAATAAAGGAAGTACACAAACATTCTTGTAATAACGTGCCCTTCACTAGAACATGGTTGTCTTATGACTCCCAAAGGTAATGTTTTGTCGAGGGTTTACTGTAATTTGCATATTTATGAATAAGCTTTCAGAATCTCTAAGTGATCCTTCAGAATTCAAAACAGCATTCCTTAAGAAAGCTAATATTTCACCAACTTCTGCCTACTGTGGGACTTCTTTTATGAAACCTTCTTTGAACAGATTGGTGGTACTTCATTATTTAAATTTATTCATCTTTATATCTTGTTGCTATGTTTGCTATTTAACTCGGAGGCTGGGATGCTTTGGACTGTGGCCTTCTTAAGGCTAATATTAATGATGCTTCATAATAAACAGACTGCTGCATACCCTTTCCTTAATTTAAATTAATGAATAAAGTTCAGTGTAAAGAAATAAAATTGGTGAGTAAAGTTTGATGAGAAATAAGGTTTTTCCAGAAATAAATATATTCATCACAGTCTCGGACATTAACAGCATTTAGTGTTAGGGTTAGTATAAAAACAGTGGAGTGTAGTGGAAATGCATTTTTCAAGTTTTCAGCACTTCAGTAAGACCAATTCATTAACCACAGCAATAATTTACAAACAAGCACCACAACCTGGAGAAAGAGAGAGACAAGCAAGAGAAAAACCACCATGACAAGAGAGTGCAAGATAATGAGAAAACACTGCTAATTTACATTTTTAATGTGCTTATTATCTCTCTATGCTACACACTTACCCAGATTGGAAATGTGCCCAGGTGACTAATCACAGACCTCTGTTTACTGTACTCAATAACCACTTGCTCCAGGAAGAACTCTTTTATTGTGTTCCTTCCCACGGAGAGACAACAGGCCTCTGCTTCATGGCTCTGCGTATTGATCTGGGCTCCCCTCCCTACGTAACCTTGACAACACAAATTAGTGCCTCACCACAGCTACATTTGAATCCTTCAAGTGTAATTTTGGGAAGCTGTTGTTTTTTGAACTCAACAAGTTTAAAAAAAAAGATATTTTGCCCAAATGAAATGTTATCTAAATGAAATGTTTTATTGTTTGTAATTGTATTTGTTCTCTAAGCAACCTCCCCCCCCACCCCCAGCAAAAAAAAAACCAGGACCCTGATATACTATTAATGTAGAAAAGTGGGGGGAAAGTTTACATTTTTCTTTCCTTTTTAATTAGTATAAAAATTATCTAAACTAAATAAAAACAAATAAAGAAATAAAATTCCCCAATGATAGATAGAAGAATCAAACCAAATGTGTCGCTGGTTAACTAAGCTCCAAAATAGATAGCGCAATTGTTGACCACATTTGAGGTGAGATGCAGAACTGTACAGAACAAAAAGATGCTGAGAGAGTCGGAACACCAGGGCAGTATCAAAAAGGCCCAAATTAGGACCAGCAATAAGATACTGGTAAAAGAAGATTGCTGAGATTGGCAAGTTCAGGAATAGATAATGGCAAAAATAGACTGGAGAGATCCAGAAAAGACAAGAAATGGAGCAAAACAAGTTCCAAGCACATGGCAGAAGTTAATTTTTCAAATATATTTAAAAGTAATTTTAAAAATTGAATTATATTTACTTGGGCTTCCTTGACTCGTAAGATTAATTTATTGATATCGGACACTAAATACCTTATCGGTTATGCTGCCGAGCTGAACACTAGCTTACGTGAATGCAGCAATATGTATGCTTAGCGCTGTGAAAATAGAATTCTGGGTCAGTCTTGCAATTTAAACCGTGAGCTGGCAATTCAGTTTGTGCATGCTTAGCTGAACATGTATACTGATGGTATTTTTCTATACTCTAGGCCATGTTTCTATCAGCTCTTGCACCTCTGCTATTCCAGATTGCTCTAGCCCATTTTAATTCTGAGTAGAATAATTCATGTTTAGTTTTCTTTCCCCTAGATGAAATACGCAGTCTGAACGCCAGGCCAGGAATAAGCAAAATATGCCGATTGAAGAGACTCAAGTTTTAGAGAGTTGAGGTACCATTGTTTTTCTGTGCTTACAAAAAGTAAATGGCCTAGAAATTCAGTTGTTAGTGCCAGCCGCTAGCGCCTTAGGAGGAGGAGAAGTGGGGCGCTAAGCGGCTAGCGCCCGAGCGGCTAGCGCCCGGGCGTGGCGCGATCTGCGCCTCTCGCGAACTTCACTCAAGATTTAATGGCGGCGCAAAACCGCAGTGCCCGCTCAGCTGCGCGTGCAGATCCTGATGTCATTTCATGGTGCAACGCCCTTGGTGCACCCCGACCAGAACTTCAGTGGCGCCGCCCTTCTGTGCGCCTGGCGCCCGCAGCGACTGATAGAGGGGAACGGTTCCCAGTCGCTGCAGGGTGCGGGGGACGCTATTTAAAAGGGCCTCCTCCTGCATTATAAGTGGCAGCCATTTTGTGGCAATCCTGTGTGAGAGACGGCTATTTGGAGAGAGACAAAGGGAGAGAGCTTTCTGGTTTGACTCAGCGCTCGCACAGGTACTTCTGGCTTCAGGCCAGAGCTTTGCACTTGGATTTAACTTTCAGTGCCATAGCCTTGAGTCGCCACATATAATGGGGGCTGCAATGGGTGGAAACGTTGGCTTACTGCATTGTATTCAAAGGGCTCAGAGACACCGTGAGAGAGTGCCAGTCATGGCCAGACGGAGAAGGGCCAACAGGCGTCAGCACAGGAGGCCTTACCCACCCAGGGTATACCGCCAGCAGTTCTCATATCTGAACATGTCTGAGGAGCAGTGTGTTCGGAGGCTGCGATTCAGAAGGGAGGTGGTCACTGAGATCTGCCACCTGCTTTGCAGAGATCTGCAGCCACAGCTGAGGAGCAGGATGTCTCTGTCGGTGGCAGTGAAGGTGATGGTGGCTCTCAACTTCTATGCCACCGGCTCCTTCCAATCCACTACTGGGGACATTGCCAACATCTCCCAGTTCGCGGTACATTGCTGCATCCGCCAGGTGACCAATGCCCTTTTCAGAAGGAGACGTCAGTACATCTCCTTCCCCATGACCCTGGATAAGCAGCAATAATAATAATAATCAACTTTATTGTCATTGTTAGTGCACAAGTGCAGTACAACGAAATGTAAGCTTGCGGCTCCCGAGAGTGTACATTTTGATTAAGACATTTAACATACATTTGGCTTGTAACATAAACATTAACATAATAAAGTGCATTGACAGATGTGCAGGCTTTAGAGTTTATTAGCAGAGTTCAGTAGGATGACAGCCCTGGGAAAGAAGCTGTTCCTAAATCTGGTCGTGCGGGTGCGAATGCATCTGTAGCGTCTCCCAGATGGCAGGGGAGCGTGCAATGGGATTTGGAGGAATAGTGGGCTTCCCCATGGTCCAGGGTGCCATTGACTGCACGCATGTGGCTTTGCGGGCACCTCTACAGAATGCCGAGGATTACCGCAACCGGAAGGGCTACCATTCGCTCAACGTCCAGTTGGTGTGTGACCACAGGCAGCTCATACTAGCTGTTAATGCCCGCTTTCCAGGCAGCAGCCATGATGCCTTCATCCTGCGCCAGACTTCTGTGGCAGACATTTTCATAAGAACATAAGAACAGCAGGAGTAGGCCATACGGCCCCTCAGGCCTGCTCCGCCATTCAATAGGATCATGGCTGATCCGAACCTAGACTCACATCCACTTCCCTGCCCTCTCCCCGTAACCCCTAATTCCCTTATCTGCTAGGAAACTGTCTATCTCCATTTTAAATTTATTTAATGTTGCAGCTTCCACAGCTCTCTGGGGTAGCAAATTCCATAGATTTACTACCCTCTGAGTGAAGAAGTTTCTCCTCATCTCAGTTTTGAAAGGGCAGCCCCTTATTCTAAGATTATGCCCCCTAGTTCTAGTCTCACCCATCAGTGGAAACATCCTCACCGAATCCACCCGATCAAGCCCCCTCACAATCTTATATGTTTCGATAAGATCGCCTCTCATTCCTCTGAACTCCAATGAGTAGAGGCCTACCTACCTTTCCTCATATGTCAACCCCCTCATCTCCGGAATCAACCGAGTGAACCTTCTCTGAACTGCCTCGAGAGCAAGTATATCTTCTTAAATATGGAAACCAAAACTGCACGCAGTATTCCAGGTGTGGCCTCACCAATACCCTGTATAACTGCAACAAGACTTCCCTGTTTTTATACTCCATATTTTCGAAGCCCAGGCTCATCCACGAGGATGGCATCTCGAGGACAAAGGCTATCCTTTGTGCACCTGGCTGATGACCCCGCTCCGTGCGCCCAGCAACCCTGCTGAAGAGCGATACAATGACAGCCATCAAGCTACCAGGAACATCATTGAGCACACAATCGGCGTGCTCAAGCAACGGTTCCGCTGTCTGGACCGTTCTGGAGGAGCCCTACAGTACTCGCCTGAGCGAGTCTCCCATTTCGTTGTAGTGTGCTGCATGCTGCACAACCTGGCTATCCTCCGGACTCAGCCACTACCAGCAGACATTGGAGGACCACCAGAGGAGGAGGAGGAGGAGGCGGAGGAGGAAGAGCACCAAGACAGGAGGGAGGCACAAAGTGCAAGGGCCATTCATCGGCGGCTTATTGCAACTCGGTTCTAGGCCCACTCTCAGGGAATGGCTTGTGCCAATGAAAGAACCTGAATGGAGCCGCTCCGCAAGCCCTCAGCCGGTCAAGGCAACAAATAGTTCAAAGTGCAAACATGGACAATGTGATTAAAGAACTTTTTTACTGTGCATACTCTGTGCCCTTCCCGCATGACAAACTAATTCAGATAAACCCCCCAAAAAACAGTCAGAGACATAACTGGCTCTCACAACATAAGAGAACATAAGAACATAAGAAATAGGAGCAGAAGTAGGCCAATTGGCCCCTCGAGCCTGCTCCACCATTCAATAAGATCATGGCTGATCTGATCCTAACCTCAAATCTTCTATCACTCTCCATCCCACCCGAACCCATGTGATCTCCCAGGAGAGGCGAAAAACCAGAAAAAAAAACAATGGCCAATTTGGGAGAAAAAATCTGGGAAATTCCTCTCCGACCCATCTAGGCGATCGAAACTCTTCCAGGAGATCACTCTGTCCCTATATTTTCTACAGTACTCACCTTCTGTAAAGGCGATCTCCACCCCAGCCAGGAACAGGAATAAAACCATCTCCTGAAATCTAACACAGAATTAGAACACAAGAAGTAGGAGCAGGACCAGGCTACACGGCCCCTGGACCCGCTCCACTACCCACAGAGCCATGACCATTCCGAACCTAGACTCATGTCCAATTTCCTGCCCGCTCCCCGTAACCCTTAATTCCCTTTACTTCTAGGAAACTATCTATTTCTGTTTTAAATTTATTTAATGATGTAGCTTCCACAGATTTCTGGGGCAGCAAATTCCACAAACCTACCACCCTCTGAAGAAGTTTCTCCTCATCTCAGTTTTGAAAGAGCAGCCCCTTATTTTAAGATTATGCCCCCTAGTTCTAGTTTCACCCATCATTGGGAACATCCTCACCACATCCACCCGATCAAGCCCCTTCACAATCTTATATGTTTCAATAAGATCGCCTCTCATTCTTCTGAACTCCAATGAGTAGAGTCCCAGTCTACTCAACCTCTCCTCATATGACCACCCCCTCATCCCCGGGATTAACCGAGTGAACCTTCTTTGTACTGACTCGAGAGCAAGTATGTCTTTTCTTAAGTATGGACACCAAAACTGTATGCAGTATTCCAGGTGCGGTCTCACCAATACCTTGTATAACTGCAGCAATACCTCCCTGTTTTTATATTCTATCCCCCTAGCAATAAAAGCCAACATTCCATTGGCCTTCTTGATCACTTGCTGCACCTGCATACTAACTTTTTGAGTTTCATGCACCAGGACCCCCAGATCCCTTTGTACTACAGTACTTTCCAGTTTCTTGCCATTAAGATAATAACTTGCTCTATGATTTTTCCTGCCAAAGTGCATAACCTCACACTTTCCAGTATTGTATTTCATCTGCCAAATCTCTGCCCACTTACTTAGCCTGTCTATGTCACTTTGCAGGTTTTTTATGTCCTCCTCACTCACTACTTTCCCTCCCATCTTAGTATCATCTGCAAACTTCGATATGTTACACTCGGTCCCCTCCTCCAAATCGTTAATATAGATTGTAAAGAGTTGGGGACCCAGCACTGACCCCTGCGGAACACCACTAGTTACTGATTGCCAGTCTGAGAAGGAACCATTTATCCCAACTCTCTGCTTTCTGTTAGAGAGCCAATTCTCCACCCACGCCAGAATATTACCCCCAATCCTGTGATTTTTTATCTTGAGCAATAATCTTTTGTGTGACACCTTGTTACATGCCTTTTGGAAGTCTAAATACACTACGTCCACTGGTTCTCCTTTATCCACCCTGTATGTTACTACCTCAAAGAACTCAAGCAAATTTGTTAAACATGACTTCCCCTTCATGAAACCATGCTGAGTTTGTCCTATTAAATTATGTTTATCCAAATGTCCCGTTACTGTCTCCTAAATAATGGACTCTAACATTTTACCAACCACTGATGTTAGGCTAACAGGTCTATAGTTTCCAGCCTTCTGCCTACTACCCTTTTTAAATAAGGGTGTTACATTAGCAGTTTTCCAATCAGCCGGGACCTTTGCTGAGTCCAGGGAGTTTTGGAAAATTATTACCAATGCATCCACAATCCCTACCGCCACTTCCCTCAAGACCCTAGGATGTAAGCCATCAGGTCCAGGGGATTTATCCGGCTTAAGTCCCATTATTTTACCAAGTACCACTTCCTTAGTGATTTTAATCGTATTTAGCTCCTCTCCCCCTAGAGCCCCCTGTTTGTCCAGTGTTGGGATATTCTTAGTGTCCTCTACCGTAAAGACTGATACAAAATATTTGTTCAGCATTTTTGCCATCTCCATGTTTCCCACCATTAATTTCCCAGTCTCATCCTCTACGGGACCAACATTTACTTTAGCCACCCTTTTTCTTTTTATATAACTATAGAAACTTTTGCTATCCGTTTTTATATTTTTTGCTAATTTACTTTCATAATCTATCTTCCCTTTCTTAATCAATCTTTTTGTTTTTTGCTGTCTTTTAAAGACTTCCCAATCTTCTATCCTCCCTCTAGATTTGGCTACCTTATATGCCCTTGTTTTTAGTTGGATACTATCCTTAATTACTTTACTTAGCCACGGCTGGCTATCTTTTCTTTTACACCCTTTTTTCCTCAGTGGAATATATATTTTTTGGAAGTTGTAAAATAACTCCTTAAATGTACACCACTGATCATGTACCGTCTTACCCTTTAATCTATTTTCCCAGTCCACTCTAATCAATTCCACTCTCATACCTTCATAGTCTCCTTTATTCAAGCTCAGCACGCTTGTTTGAGATCCAACCTTCTCACCCTCTACTTGAATATGGAATTCAACCATGTTATGGTCACTCATTCCAAGGGGATCCTTTACTAGGACATTTTTAATTAATCCTGTCTCATTACACAGGACCAAATCTAAGGTTGCTTGCCCCCTGGTCGGTTCAGTTACATACTGCTCAAGAAACCCATCCTAATACACTCAATGAACTCATCCTCAAGGCTGCTCTGCCCAATTTGATTTGTCCAGTTAATATGATAGTTAAAATCCCCCATAATTATAGCTGTTCCCTTATTACAAGCCTCAACTATTTCCTGATTAATACTCCGTCCAACAGAGTTGCAACTGTTCGGAGGCCTATAGACTACACCCACTAGTGTTTTTTTCCCCTTATTATTCCTTATCTCTACTCAAACTGTTTCACTATCCTCCTTTGACCCAATATCATTTCTCTATTATAGTGATTCCTTCCTTTATTAACATAGCCACCCCACCTCCCCTCCCTTCCTGCCTGTCCTTCCTGATTGTTAAATAACCTGGTATGTTTAATTCCCAGTCATGGTCACCCTGCAGCCATGTTTCTGTAATGGCCACAAGATCATGCCCATATGTAGTTATTTGTGCCATTAACTCATTCATTTTGTTACGAATGCTACATGCATTCAGATAAAGAACTTTCAAATATGTTTTGTGACACTTAGTTCCTGTTTTTTCCCCTTTTACTACTTTACCTTTTACTCCATACCTTCTGTCCCTTCCTGACACGTTCTGTTTTTTAATTTCCCCACTGCTACCTAAGTCTATGACCTTCTCCGTTGTCATTTCTGTTATTTGCTCTCTAGAAACCTCCCCCCCACTAATTAGTTTAAAGCCCTCTCTACAGCCCCAGTTATATGATTCGCCAGGACTCTAGTCCCAGCACTGGCCAAGTGGAGTCCGACCCAATGGAACAGCTCCCTCCTGTCCCAGTACTGGTGCCAGTGTCCCAAGAAGCAAAACCCATTTCTCCCACACCAGTCTTTGAGCCACGCATTTAACTCTTTAATTTTATTTATCCTAGCCAAATTCGCCCGTGGCTCAGGTAATAACCCAGAGATTATTACCCTTGAGGTTCTGTTTTTTAATTTGACCCCTAGCTGCTCATACTCCTTTAACAGAACCTTCTTCCTTGTCCTATCTACGTCGTTTGTACCAACATGGACCACGACAACTGGATCCTCCCCCTCCGACTCCAAGTTTCTTTCCAGCCCAGAAGAGATGTCCTTAACCCTGGCACCGGGCAGGCAACACAGCCTTCGGGACTCCCGCTCTTGACTGCAGAGAACCCTATCTATCCCCCTAATGATACTATCCCCTACCACTACAACATTTCTTTTTACTCCCTCCACTTGAATGGCCCCCTGTACCACGGTGCTGTGGCCAGGTTGCTCATCCTCCCTGCAGTCGCCGCTCCTGCCCTCACAGGGAGTAAGAACCTCAATCCTGCTTGACAAGAGCAAGGGCTGCGGCTCCTTCAACACTACATCCTGGATCCCTGTACCTTCCTCACTCGTAGTCACACCGTCCTGTCCCTGACCACGGACTACATCTGCAGTAATTAATTTCATAGTTGTGACCACCCCCTGAAACATAGAGTCAAGGAACTTCTCCCCCTCCCTGATGTGTCGCAGTGTCTGAAGCTCGGTCTCAAGCTCTTTAACATGGAGCTTGAGTTCCTCTAGCAGCAAACACTTATCGCAAATGTAATCACCGTGAGCCTCAATGGGGTCCACCAGCTCCCACATTTTGCAACAGTGACACATCACCTGTTCACCCATATCTGTGTAATTAATTAAATTTCTTATTATTAGTTATGAAGACCCTCTGCCCCGATATAGATGATAATATTACACCACTATTTAATAGGACTTACCAACTTAAAGGTATAGAAGAGAAGGAAGAGAACCTACCAACCAGCTGATCACCAACCTCCCTCGTGGAAGCTGTCTGGGGGACCTGTCCGGTTGAATTGTCTCACTCCTCCACGTCCGCAGTGTTGGATTAGCCTGAGAGAGGGAAGCAAAACAGAGCAACCAGCACCCCCTCACCTCCCACTTGCCCGAACTCTGCCACTTACCAAAGTCTGCTTAAACTCATTGGCCCAGTAATTCCGTTCCAAACGCGTGAGTACGGTCGGGGTACTCACGCGTCTGGCCGGAGGAAATGCCGGTTTTCAGTATGCACAGCGCATGCGGGGAAAACCGGCATTTCCAGTCCTCTGAACGAAGGGGTTCAGAGGCACAGCGCGTGCGACTGCACAGGCAGCGCTTGCGCAGTGAACTTCGTTGATTTCATTCATGGATTCAGTGAGGTTAAGTCCTTACAAGTTACACTTGAAAAAAGCATGTGTAAAGTTGCTCCGGAGGCTGCGGAGGAAGATATATTTTATCGTGGAGCTTCTGAAAGGAATATTTTTGTTTGGGAAAGGGAGGAAAGTTATTTTAAGAAATGCTGAGGTAAGTTTTAAAGTTTAAATTTTTTTTTTTAAACGTGTTTTCAGTACTGTAGGTAGAAGGAGCAATTGTGGCTGTGTGAATTGAATGTGAAAATGAGTGTTCTAAAATGAGTAATGTAACATTTCCAACACTTTTAAGAAAGAAACTTTTCATCAGTAATAAGTAATTATGTATGTATGTCCGTATATATTCCTTTACGTATATGTATGTATGTTTTATATTCCTTTACTTATGTGTATGGATGTATGTTTTTAATTATGATTTTCCAATAAGTTACTTTCTCTGAAAGTCATAATTAAATACATACATTCATACACATAAGTAAAGGAATATATACATATACACGCAAAGGAATATATACAGACATACATACATAATTACTTAAAAGAATATATTACTGATGAAAAGAATATATTACTGATGAAAAGTTTCTTTCTTAAAAATGTTGGAGTCATTTTTACATTTAATAAACACAGCAAATTCAATTCACATAGCCACAATTGATCCTTCTACCTACAGTACTGAAAACCCGTTTTAAAAAACAAAAATAAACTTTAAAACTTACCTCAGCATTTCTTAAAATAACTTTCCTCCCTTTCCCAAACAAAAATAATGCCTTTCAGAAGCTCCACGATAAAAAATATCTTCCTCCGCAGCCTCTGGAGCAACTGTACTCATGCTTTTTTCATGTGTACGTTGTAAGGACTTAACCTCACTGAAAGCATGAATGAAACCGGTGAATTTTACTGCGCACGCGCTGCCTGTACAGTCGCACGCGTTCTGCCTCTGAACCCCTTCGTTCAGAGGACAGGAAATGCCGGTTTTCCCCGCATGCGCTGTGCATGCTGAAAACCGGCATTTCCTCCGGCCAGACGCGTGAGTACCCTGACCGTACTCGCGCGTTTGGAAGGAAATTACTGGGCCAACATTTTACATGTCAATAAAATGAAAAATTTAACAATTGCACGATTTTCCCCCTCGCATCTGCGACTGAGGGTCCAAGGAGGTGCATTGCGCAAGAGGTCATCGTCATATGTATCCTCACACTGTTCCCTTTCGGGAACTGTATGAAGTGGTGGAAGGATTTCTGGCCACGTTAACACTCCTTCCGTGACCATAACCATCTTCATACCAGCCATTAGGGTGGTTAGTCCTATGGCGCGAGGGTTTTATGGGCTCCCACAACCCATCCGAGGGGGGGGGGGCCACCCACACCCGTGGACGCAAGTATCCCGCTGGATGTCCACCCAGAATTTATAGTTGGAGCTCCGACTCCACTTGCCGGGACTGGCTGGAGTGGGGTTCGAAACCCTACTCCTTCTGGCCCAGCGGCAGGGATGCTTACCGCTACACAAAAGGCCCACTCCGCGCAAAAGATGACACCATTACGTTTCCTGCACCTTTTCCCTCCCCGTGACTGGAGCCCTATGCTGCCACTTGAAAGACCAAGCTATCATCTGTCCTTTTTGCGGCGCCTTGGACTTCTCATTGCCAATGATGAGCAGGCACTGCACCTCCACCTCATTGAGGAGATTGCTGAGGTCATCATCAGTTCAATTGTGAGTTTTAATGCCGTGAATTGTGCTCATTCCAGCCATTTCACGTTGCTAATCTGAGTGGGCCTTTGGCGTAGCGGTAGCATCCCCGCCACTGGGCCACACGGCGTAGGGTTTCGAACCCCGCTCCAGACAGTCCCGGCAAGTGGAGTCGGAGCTCCGGCTCTAAATTCTGGGTAGACATCCAGTGGGATATTTGCGTCCATGGCTGTGGGTGGCACCCCCCCCTCGTATAGGTTGTGGGAGCCCGTAAAACCCTCCCGCCATAGGACTAACCACCCTAATGGCTGGTACAAAGATGGTTACGGTCACGGAAGGAGCGTTAATCACGGCCAGAAATCCTTCCACCACGTCATACCATTCCCCAAAGGGAACAGTGTGAAGACACGTCCGACGACGACGTTGCTAATTAAATAAATGGAATGAAAAAAATGCTTTCAGGGCTTTTAAAAGTCCTGACATCGCCTTAATTCTGTTTAAATTATTTTGAAGAATCTGAAGTAGTTTTAAACGTTTTTAAAAGTTTATAAAAGTTACCAAAAGCTTCTTAAAAATGCAGAAAACCTATTTAAAATGCTGCTCTACATGTAAAAATGCTTTGCAGCTTGTGAGAAGCATTGGGGGCGTGTCCTTTTAAAATGAGACCTCAAGGGGCGTGTCTCACTTGCACAGCGCGCTCCAGGCTTCGCGCTGGCTGCACTCCTGGGCGGCGTGACGTCAGACGCTGCCCGGGATTCTTCAGTTTCAAAATGGAATCCCAGGCGTCCCTGGAGGTGACCGGCAGGCGCTTCGGTTAAGTGCAGATAGGGGGCTTGCACGCGCGGCAAGCCCCCGACCCGAATTACTGCCCCAATGTGATTGCACTCAGCCTTCAGAAAATGATAAAAACAGTTAAACAAAAATGACCATGATCCTCGGCCTTCATATAAAAAAACAAACACAACAGTCTCGGCCTTCATATATTTAAAAAAACATTCTCGGCCTTCATATATAAACACAACATTTGGCCACACCTTCTACGTTTTCCCCTGTGAGGGTGATCCGCCTCGCTTCCACGAATGGCCCCTTCCCGCCCTGCAGCTCCTCCTCAATGGGACCCCAGTGGCTGCAGCAAGGCTGGGGGAAGGCTGCTGAGGGTCAGATGGTGAGATGCCAGATGCCCTTGGGGGATGGCCTGGACCAGCTCTGGGCCTGGAGGGCCCGGCTGCTGACTGCTCCAACTCTGCTTGGGCAGCAGCAGTCTGTCCTACGAGTGGTGGCAGCTGCAGTGGAGGAGTGACAGTGTTGGCTGCAGGAATGCTGCCAACCTGACAGAGCACAGGCTCTCCCTGGTCGGCTGATACACTGGCACTTGCACGGGCCAGCACTGCAGCATGCGCAGCAATCTGCTGAAGCACAGACTGCTGGGCTGCTGCGGCGCGGCGAGGGCCCCGGCGATGCCTGGCCGATCCAGCGAGGGTGGCAGCAGTTAGTGCCCGTGTGGCCCTGCTCTGTGTCTGCATCAGACCAGCCAGTGAATGCACGGCACGACTGAGCACTTGGCTGGAAGCCGCCTGTGCTGCCGCGAAGTCCTGCAGACTCCTTGCCTGTGCTGTACTGAATTCTTGCAGACTCCTGGCCTGTGCTGCCCCGAATTCCTGAGCACTCCTTGCCAGTGACTCTATGCAGTCAGGCATCCTTGCCACTGCAGCCATGAGCTCAGTGTGCCTGCGTTCAGCCTGGGCGCCCATTTCACCAAGGAGCCACACCTCCTCTGCGCTCACCGTAGCAGGATGGGAGGCCGCACTCACCCTCCGGGGAGAAGGCCACCGAGCTTCCCCACCCCTCCCGCGTTGCTGCAGCCCGCTGGGCCCCGGAGCTTCACTCTCCTCAGACCCTTCCCCCCTGCTCCCCTCCAGGGAAGACGTGTCCCCATCATGGCCATGGGCTGCCTCGGCTGAGGGTGGCACTGATGGGCCGGCTTCCTCTTCCTCCTCCTCGAATTCAGAATCACTGACAGTGGCAGCTTGAGGGCCCGCCTCCTCACCTGGTGAATCATCATCTGAAAGCAGAGTGAGGACAGGGCAGCAGCGAGGGAGGCATGAGTGCTGCTATGCACTGCATTGGTTCAATAGTGGCAAAGGATGCTGGTGTGAGGCACAAGTGGAGAGAGGTCAAAAAGGTGATGACCTTACCATTGCTGTCCAGAACAGGGTCGGCATCTCCACTGGCGACGGGGCCAATCAGCCGGCCTGCCATAATGCGCTCCACATGCTGCTCCAGGTCGCTGAGCTCTTTGAGGTCAGGACGGCCTCCCCCGGTCCATCGCTGCTGCCTGCGATTGTGGGCCAGCATGCCCTGCAAGAGAAAGGACGGCCTCTAAGTACAGTGTCAAGCCCTGATCTTGCCTGCACTGCCTCCCATGGTGGAATAGCCCTGACAGTGTCACGCCCTGATCTTGCCTGCACTGCCTCCCATGGTGGAATAGCCCTGACAGTGTCAAGCCCTGATCTTGCCTGCACTGCCTCCCATAGCGGAATAGCCCTGACAGTGTCAAGCCCTCATCTTGCCTGCACTGCCTCCCATGGTGGAATAGCCCTGACAGTGTCAAGCCCTCATCTTGCCTGCACTGCCTCCCATGGTAGAATAGCCCTGACAGTGTCAACCCCTCATCTTGCCTGCACTGCCTCCCATGGTGGAATAGCCCTGACAGTGTCAAGCCCTCATCTTGCCTGCACTGTCTCCCATGGTGGAATAGCCCTGACAGTGTGTAAAGTGCTGAATGTGCAAGTAGTTTTCATGAGAGTCCCATAGCTCTTGGATGAGGGCTGGGCATTGGGGCTTTCAGGTCCCTTTGGCCAGAAACTGAGGTGCACATGCAGGGATGAACAGGATAGTGGAAAGGGTACTCACCCTGACAACCCGAGTGAGGTCGTTGAACTTTTTCCTGCATTGAAGTGCAGTCCTGGCTACCATGCTGTTGGTGGTCACCCTGTTTGCCACCTCCCTCCAGGCTTTTCGGTATTCGCTGGGAAGCGGCCTCCTCCCACTGTCAGTGAAGAGGACAGGTCGCCTGCGCTCTACTGCGCCAACCAGTAGCCTCAGGGCACCCTCGCTGAAGCGCTCTGCTTGCTCCCTAGCCTTCTGCATGGTCCTGGGCGTAGAAATGATGATTCAGCAATGGTGAGGCCTTGCTTCAGGGCTGCAGTGTGCAGGGCGTGGCAGCCAAACAAGTCCACCCTCCCCCTTTAAGAGCTGACCGGCGCCAGCGTGTCTGCCTTCAATCAGCAACTTGCCGCACCTGCGCTGCGTCTGCCCTCGGTGTTAGCGCCTCGGCTCGCCGGCTTAGCGCCTTATGATAGTCGTGCATCGCCTGCTTTAGCGCAGCAGCAACCTCTTGGGGCGATGCAACTCAATTTCGGCGAAGGTGGTGCTAAGTTGCGCCGGGCGCTATATTTAGCAAACGCCCGGCTGTAGCGCTCCAAACGTGGCGATACTGAATTTCTAGGCCAATGTTCTCAATATAGAGAAACATTGGATTGAATTGCACTGTAATCTTTTTTAAAGCTGCAATACCTATAGTGACAAAGGGTCTTTGTAAAAAGAACAAGCTAAAGAAGCCTACTTCTGAAAAAAAATGTCTTTCCAAACTCCATCTGTTCAAAAGATTTTTTTTCAACCGGGATTAATAATAAAACATGGGCTGTGTGCAGTTGTCACTGTCTTGTGCCCTTTATTCTTGTCTCTATGAATGGCAGGAACCTAGGGGCACAGAGAGGAGGTCAGCACTATCAGTACATACATCATACATTTCTGCTACCAATCACTATATCCAAGTACAGATGTCATTTTGTTACAGACGCAAAATATTCTGAAAATATTAATACTTATTCTTAATCTGACAAGATCACCATTTTGTTATCAATTCACTGTGCTGTCATTTATTACAAAATTGTGGCATACTTTATTTAAATTTTTTAACCACACTTGGCTTCAGTGGAAAATGCAATTAAAATCTTCACAAAACAGCAGTCGTCATCACAGTGAAGAGTGGTTTTGATTGTAAGATTCATCTGAAATTTTTCCTGAGGAATTTAATAACACATTCAAGTGAAACTCTGGTATGTTTACTAAGTACTGTACTGGCATTTTTGTTACCTTTTTGGCTAGCAGGCCATGAAAGTAACACATTTATTCTGTTACATTATTTCCAGTAATATTTTGACAGAAATTTAACTGGAGCTTCTGCTTGATAAACCTCAGGGACCTGAGCCAGAAAACTGATGCCGTTTTTATATTGTGCAGAGGGTACAAAGAAATGTATTAAAAATTGCAGAATAACCAATGTTAGAAGAGTTGCAGGAGCTAACATAGAGTACAAAGCTCTCCTGCTGGTTCAGCGGGCTTTACCAATGAGTACCTGAGCTACAAAAATCAGGGAGGTCCCAAGTTTGACTCCTAGTCAGTCCTAAGTTAGCTGGTAGACAACAATTAGCCTCAGCATCTCTGTCGCAGTGTCAAAGTAATTCACGCGCAAAAAATTATTTTGAAATGCACTATTGTTATGTAGGCAAATGCAGCAGCCATTTGCACACAGCAAGATCCCACACACTGCAATGAGATGAATGACCAGTTAATCTATTTCTGGTGCTGCTGGTTAAGGGAAGAATCTTAGCCATGACACCAAGGGAATTGCCTAGTCTTCTTTGAATTTTTCCAAACATTCACCTAAACGGAGGCCCTGTCTGTTTGTTTGTTTAGCATCTTATCGAAAGGATGGCACCTCTGAATCCACAGCGTTTCCAGCGCTACACTAGATTGTGTGGTCAAGTCGTGGAGTGAGGCTTGAGCCCACAACCTTCTGACTTAAGAGACAAGAGACAGTTACCAACTGAGCCAAAATAACATTAAGTGGTTAAATGCAAAATGACGCCAATCAGTTTGGTAGATAAAATGCATTAGCCAGCAGCAATATTATTCAATATCATTAGTCTTACTTTCTATTGTATCATAATTGTATCATAGTGAGGTTTCAGTATTTACTTTATGTGGGTAATTTGTTTAGGTATACAAAAAGGACAGTATGTATACTGGCTCAGATATTCCGATCCCTACGGGTGGGTACGCGCTGTGTACCCATCCGTAGGGACATCGGAAATGCCGGTTTCAGGCATGCCAAGCGCATTTGCTGAAAACCGACATTTCCGATCTGTCAAGAATGGTCTTGACAGATCCTCCGGCTGCCCTGGAGAAGGGCCTCTGTGGGCGGATAGTTCTGCTTTTTGGAGACCCTCTGCCTGCAGAAAACCCTTACAATTCTTATGCCTGGTAAAAGCAGGCGTAAGGTCTGCTTTTACCAGGATAAGAGCTGAAAAAAGTAAGAAAAAAATTTAAAACATTTTCACTGATTTATCATTTAAAAATACTAAAAGGTAAGTTTATTTTTAGCCCCGTAAAAAACATAATTATTTTTTTCAAAAAATTAATTTTTTAAAAATACTTGATTCATTGTAATTTCAAGTCATTTTAAAAATGTGATTTTTAAAAAATGTATTTAAAGTTTTACTATGTTTTTTCATTGATCTCCATTCATATATTTGACAGGTCTTCCTGTCAAATATATGAAGGGAGATTCCCTTCTGTGATTGGCTCCCCATGGCCCACGTGATCCCAGGGATGCTGTGAACTACATGCGTCCCTGGGATACGTGGGCCCTGTGCATTTCAAGTTTGGTGAGGCCCAGGAGCGGAAGCGTGTGCATCCCGGGAGCCCTCAGGTAAGGGCACAGATTTTTCCAGATCGCAGGCCTCCACCCGCGGGAGGCCTACGATAGGAAAATATGGGCCACTAACTTAAATATGGTTATGTATTAAAATCTGGTTCAAGTGTGACTTGCATCTCTTTTGCCATAAGGCTTTTGATAAAGCAGAAAAATGCAAACTTAAGTTTATGTAATCCACCCCCTTGTAGGAGTGCTTGAACTCCTAACGAAAGTACTGAGACTGAAACTAGCAGTTAACCAAACGTGGTTTAATGCACTAGTAAAAGTTACAAACAAAAACGCAGGAGAAACTCGAAACAGGTCTGTACACCAACTGGTTCCACGAGGACTGAGGGGGAATGCCTCTCCCCTCTGACGTCATCACGTTTCCCGCCGTTGGGTAGGTCACGTGACCTGCGTGACGATGTCATCGCGCTGGATCGCCATTTTACCGAACCCGCGCTGTTTATACAGAGCAAACACTTAAAGGTAACAAGCCCCTGTTAAAGGCAATTATATACATTACTGCAAGAGTCTCTTGGTGGCTTTGCCACATACGCCCCCCCAGAATTGTCTTTAATAAGGAAAGTCAATCGCAGAGGAGGTCAGACAAGCCTGTTTGAATGACTCCTAAATTCCCGGAGAGGAAAATGCTGAGCAGCTGGTGAGCTGGAGGGGATAGCGGCCTGGTCAGGTGCGGCAGCAGCCGGCGGTCGACCTCTACGCGGTGGCTGAGCGGGCTCGACTGGCTGTTCAAGGTCCAAGTGCGCGATCGACGGAGATGTGGTCCGGCCTGCCCCCGAGGTCGACCAAAAAAGTCTTGGACCCTGTCTGTAAAACCCGGAAAGGACCCGTATACGGAGGTTGGAGCGGGCTGCGATGGGCGTCTTGACGAACGAACACGAATTTGGCCTTCATCAACTCCACTGGAATGTGGGAGGCAGGAAAACCGTGTTGCGACGTCGGAACTGGCCGAAAGCACTGGGCCGCTTCCCGGTGGGCTTCCCGCTGAGTGGCTGCGGACCACGGCTGTGTAGGGGACGGCAGGAATTCGCCTGGTACCTGGAGCGGCTGGCCGTAAACCATTTCCGCGGCCGAAGCCTGCAGGTCCTCCATTGGCGCCTTGCGCAACCCCAGCATAACCCAAGGCAGTTTATCGACCCATGCCGCATCCAGGAGGCTGGTTCTGAGCGACACCTTCAATGAACGATGAAAACGCTCACACAGCCCATTCACCTGCGGGTGGTAGGCCGTGGTGCGATGGAGTTTGGTGCCTAAGGCTGAGGCCACCGCGTTCCAAAGCTCAGATGAGAATTGTGGACCGCGGTCGGACGAAATATCCATCGGAACCCCAAAGCGTGCTACCCGTGACGAGATAAAGGCTCGAGCGACATCCGCAGAGGTGGTAGACGTCAGGGGAACCACCTCTGGCCATCTCATGGTGCGATCTACCATCGTCAGAAGGTGTGTGAAACCCCGCGACGGCGGGGGTGGCCCCACAAGGTCGACGTGGACGTGGTCGAACCGACGTTCTGGTACCTCGAAGGTGGCCAAGGGGGCCCTGATGTGTCGTTGTACTTTGGCTCGTTGACAAACCACACATGTGTTCGCCCAGTCGCGGATGTCCTTGCGCATCCCTCTCCAGACGAATTTGGATGCCAGCAACTTCTGCGATGCCCTCACACCAGGATGCGAAAGTCCGTGTATGGCGTCGAAAACTTTCTGACGCCAGGTGGACGGAACAATCGGACGGGGGTCTCCCAAGGAGATGTCACAGAGTAAAGTGGTGCCCGCCGAATGGAACGGCACATCCTTCGGTTGAAGGCTGGCGGAGTCAGAATGAAAGGCTTGAGTGTCCGGGTCGGCAGCTTGGTCGGCCGCCATTCTCGCATAATCGATCCCCAACTGCACGGCTTGGACGGTGGCGCGAGAAAGGCCTTGCCGGCCACGTGCCGGATGTCGGTGGTAAATTCAGAAATAAATGTAAGCTGTCGCTGCTGTCGAGCCGACCACGGTTCGGCAGTCTTGGCCATCGCGAATGTCAGCGGTTTGTGGTCGACAAACGCAGTGAAGTGGCGCCCTTCGAGCAGAAAACGAAAATGGCGAATGGCCAAAAGCAACGCCAACAGCTCCCTGTCAAAGGTACTGTACTGGCGTTCGTGCCGTCGCAGCTGGCGGCTAAAAAACGCCAGTGGTTGCCACGTGCCGTCGACCCATTGCTCTTGGACGGCCCCTATGGCGTAGTCTGATGCGTCAGTCGTGAGAGCGATGGTGGCTCCTGGCAGGGGGTGTGCCAACATTGTCGCATTCGTGAGGGCGGTCTTCGTGTCCCCGAAAGCGCGGTCCATTTCCGGCGTCCAAACTACGGGCTCCTTTCCTGGCTTCCCTCTGAGGGCCTCGTAGAGCGGCCGCATGAGCTGTGCAGCCCTGGGAACAAAACGATGGTAAAAATTTACCATACCCAGGAACTCCTGGAGTGCCTTCACGGACTGCGGCCGCGGGAATGCGGCGATCACCTCCACTTTAGCCCGAAGCGGCATTGCCCCCTCTGAAGTGATGCGGTGGCCTAAGAAGTCGATTTGCTGCAGGCCGAACTGGCATTTGGCCGGGTTGACAATGAGGCCGTGCTGCTGAAGGCGACGAAAGAGAATGCGCAGATGCTTGAGATGGTCCTCCTTTGTGGCGCTGGCGATCAGTATTTCATCCAGATAGACGAACAAAAATTTGAGACCCTGCAGCACCGAATCCATTAGGCGTTGGAATGCCTGCGCTGCGTTTTTAAGTCCGAAAGGCATGCAGAGGAACTCAAACAGGCCAAAAGGGGTGATGACCGCTGTCTTTTGGACGTCCTGGGGATGCACCGGTACCTGATGGTACCCACGGACGAGGTCGACTTTGGAGAAGATCGAATTCCCCGCCAAAAGCCCCTGTTAAAGGTAATTATATACATTACTGCAAGAGTCTCTTGGTGGCTTTGCCACACCCTAGTAATTATTTCCATTTGTGTTATCATTCATTAGCGGCAAGACATTACTACTGTATAACAAGTGAATCTTGTTAAACCCATATGAGAAAATGTAATGTGACGTTAACACCACCAAAACAAACTTCAAAAACCAAACCTTTTGTTTTCTGCGTCGCAGTAATTCAGGTTCAAAATGGCCAATATTTCAAAAATAGGCCTTCATTTTTGTTGAACTAATAAAGGCACAGTGTGCTTGGGATTCCAGTCCTATGCAAGGAACTAGCTGATGTCTGTAATAAATGAGAAGCTATTGCAACATCTCTGTCACTACAACCTCCTGCCTCCCTGCCAATTCGTCTTCAGTGTAAATCATTTAACTTGTGATGCTCTCAGTCTCATGATCCAAAAAACAGTTTTATTCTCTCAGCCTGCCATGAAATTAGAACAACAGACCTCAGTATTTGTGGAACCGTTGATAGGTGGGGCTTGCTGGTCTCTTGTGGTATATCTATGAGCTGCTGAACTGGAAATATTAGTTCCTCCGAGGACACAAATATTGTCATGATAAATGGATGTTCATCATCTTGTCACAGGGGTCTCTCAGGGAAATATGTTTTGCTTCTTACTTTATTTCATCAGTGACCTTGCATGTGTTGTCAAAGTGATAATATTCTCTTTGATGACACTAACCCCTACTGTGTGATGAACTTCCCATCTGAAAAACAAGTAGCGACTAAATCAATGCAGGAAATATAGACGGAATTGGACAGTAGGTAGACAAATTGTATGTTATCTTTCGTGTTGAGCAGATCAAGTCAATAACTATCAGGAACGATTGATTGTGATGATACCCACCTGCTTCTACTCCACTAGAATGATAAACTCCCTTCATTTATGTAGATTCAGCTCTTTGACTTGTCAATTATGTGTCATCAATACTGAGGGAAAAACCTCGACGATGTATCAATTTGATGTGCATTCAACATAGTTTTACCTTTGCTGTGTGTGGCATATCACTTTACATACCTAGGAAGAATGTGTATAAATGTTATTACAGTGATACTAAATTGTATCTCATTAATATTCTCATCACTTGTAAGGTAACAGATTAATGCAGCCTGTCCTAAATAAGAATAGAATTAAATGAAAGCTAGTTGAAGAGCAGGAATCCTCAAAACGCTTGGCCTTATTTGTCTCAGCATCAGCAGCTTTAATGTTCCATAACATCTATTTCATCAAAGTAATAGAATATTGCAAAGCTATATTACAGGCTCCAAAAAAAATCAAGGTTATCTCCTTGATACAGTACAATGGAAACTCATGCAGACCACTGCATTGATGAGGTAGCCTACTTGATGCCAGAGTCCACCCCTTGCAACATTGGAAAGACTGTGGCTGGGCTGACGAGACCTCTGCAAGATTTTGCTTGGAGTAGCACCATGAGAGATACTAGCACTTTTTTTTTCCAGAATTTCTTTCCAGTTGCACCTCAACATTCTAAATTGTAATCCAGCAGAAAAATTTCACACTCTGCATCTTCTGCATATGGAAATCAATCTCACAGATGGCCCATGATTTTGCTAACCATGGCAAGTCCGGTGCGGCCGGAGCAGACAGTGGCCTCAAACTCCGCACCCATCTTCATCCCGCCCCCACCAAGTGATTTTGCCCTGATTGGGCTTGTTAAGCCCACCCTGCAAGGTTCCCGGCCAAGAAAAAGGAAGCGGGTCTGATGACGTAATTTGATGACGCGTCATCAGCCAGTTTCCCTAAAGGGGCCATGTCCACATTAATTTTGACAGTTCTGCTGTCAGTGTTCTGTAACGTTGAGGTGCTGCAAACACTGACAAGCACTGCACAAAGGTGCACGGCTGCACCCAGGCTCTCCCATGACTCCCTGGAGGGAGTCACAGCACGCAGGGAGGTTCTCGTCCCTTCCAATGGGCAGAAGACACCTCCAGGAGACCAATGCAGCCTCTTTGCGCATTGCACAGGAGGGCATAAGCAGGGATGTCGTCAGGAGGACCAGGCTGCAGTGGCGCAAACCTTTCAATGATCTCAGTAGATCATGAAACGTTACTGCAAAGCCACATTAAACCTCATCCTGCTGTGCCACTCATCACATCCCCATCACTCTGCCTTCCCTACCCTACACCTGCACATCCTTACATCCACACCAACTTACCTTGCACCTCCACCCATCCCTCTCTATCTATATTATCACTTCCCCATCTCACTAGCCACCCCTCACACTCACCCTCCTCCTACTGCAAGCATAACAACTAAGAACACACAAGGGTAGGCACTTGGGTGATTTAGCCAGTGTTCATGTGAAGTTTCTGATAATGTGCTGTCAGACATTGAAATCTTTATTTTGAACACTTTGTGTTCTTGGACTGATTTGTGTGCACCTTTGGAAGTGGCTTAGTGAGCTGCAGTGAATGGCGAGACATAGCATTCCCCCCTGCCCCGCAGTGGTGATGAGTGTGAAAGGAATGGCTTGGACATTGTAGGGTTGCTTTATGGTGTTGGTATGGGGTGGTGCCAACCTGGTGCATCATGTCGCAGCAAGGTGTTCAATGTTAAGTGAAGCAAATCTGGACATGGTGAGGCCATCGCTGGCGTCCCGGGCAGCAATGTGCATGGGTGATGATGCCATGTGTCCAGTGTAGCATCAGTTGATTGCGGAGCAGGTTGTCATAGAGTCATAACGGCACAGAAGGAGGCCATTCAGCCCATCTAGTCCATGCTGGCTCTCTGACGAGCAATCCAGTCAGTCCCATTCCCCCGCTCTATCCCCGTAATCCTGCAAGTTTATTTCCCTCAAGTGCCTATCCAATCTGCCCTTGAAAACATTGAGCGTCTCTGCTTCCACCACTTCTGTCGGCAGCGAGTTCCAGGTCCTCACCACTCGCTGCGTAAAAAAAGGTTTTCCTCACACCCCCCCTGTATCTCTTGCCTAAAACCTTAAATCTGTGTCCCCTAGTCTTTGTACCATCAACTAGTGGGAACAGCCTTTCCCTGTCTAGCCTATCCAAACCCATCATAATCTTGTACACCTCTACCAAATCACCACTCAACCTCCTTTGCTCTAATTTAAACAAATCCAGCTTCTCCAACCTGTCCTTGTAGCTAAGATACCCCATCCCCGGAACCATTCTGGTAAATCTCCTCTGCACCCTCTCAAGGGCCTTCACATCCTTCCTAAAGTGTGGTGACCAGAATTGGACGCAATACTCTAGTTGTGGCCTAACCAGCGCTTTATAAAGATTCAGCATAACTTCTCTACTTTTGTACTCAATACCTCCATTTATGAAGCACAAGATCCCATATGCTTTGCTAACCACTCTCTCAATATGTCCTGCCACCTTCAGGGACCTATGCACATAAACTCCCAGGTCCCTCTGTCCCTGCACACTCTTTAAAACTGTGCCATTAAGTGTACAGGAATTTTTTTTTTACCCGGCTCCGAAGGGACCGACGTGGTGCCGGTTCATCAAAAATTCCGGATAACCGAAAGCTATAGTAAAAAATACAGAGAGCTGACAGCTCCGTATAAAGCAACAAACCCTGTTGCTTAGCAGCAAGTGCAGAACAATGGCCACAAGTTCCAAGCGTCTCTGTAGCTTAGCAACAGCTGCAGCCACACCCTTGCACAGCAACAGATCGAAGAAGGCAAGTACAATATGAAGTAAAACTTACCTGAACCTACTCCTGAATTTTGCCGGTTAACCGAGATTTCCGGTTATTTAGGTGCCGGTACATCGAAATTTCTTGTATATTGCCTCTCCCTGTTCCTTCTGCCAAAATGCAACCCCTCACACTTCTCTGTATTAAATTCCATCTTCCACTTGTCTGCCCATTCTACTAGCCTTTCTATGTCCTGTTGCAGTCGATTGGTATCATCCTCACTGTTTGCCACACCCCCAAGTTTGGTGTCATCAGCAAATTTAGAAATTCTACTCTGTATTCCAATATCCAGGTCATTTAGATATATAAAAAAGTGCAGTGGCGCTAGCACTGACCCTTGGGGAACACCACTGTCTACCATCCCCCAGTCTGAATGGATGTTGGTGTGGATGTTGGTGCTGCTGGTGTGCCTGGTGTTGCTGGTGTTGTGGCTGATCGTGTTGGGATTCTGAACACCAAGGTGAAATTTTTCAAGGGCACCGCTGCTGATGGAATAGATGGCAGGTGAGGTTGAGATGACAGAAGTAATCTGTCAGTGTTGAGATAAGTTGTTCCAAGGAGGTGACAGTGGATAGAGAGATTACTCCAAACACTTCAAAAGTGCATAAAGCTCAAAAGTGGGTTCCAAATCATTAATGCTCCAGCTTCTGACATTGGAAAGTGACCAGTTGCAAAATGGTAGCTTTTAGACCAATTTTGCAGCTGTCACCTATTCAAAGAAATGGAGAGTTGTTCAGAACCTGACATATTTACCTGGCGTGATCCCCGAGCGACGGGAACCTCGTGGAAAACTTGGGAAAATGCTTTGTTCCTGGTAAAATGGTGACTTAATTGCTTTTAACACCCTCTTAACTAGCCGCTTAGTGTCGTGTCTGCAAAGTGCAGGCAGAGCCGGCACTAGGAAAACTCACAAGGAGGCGGGTTTAGAGTGGGATATCGCCCCGCTTTCAATCTTTCAGTTTTTGACAGCGGACCCACCTCCAAACCCGTCCTCTGAGCGCTGGCTAAATTCAGCCCATGACATTCATAGAATCATCGAATGATACAGCGCAGAAGGAGGCCATTCGGCCCATCATGCCTGTGCTGACTCTTTGAATGAGCTCTCAAATTAATCCCATTCCCCTGCCCTTTCCCCATTGCCCGGCAAATTATTCTACTTCAAGTATTTATCCAATTCTTTATTATTAAATCTACTTCCACCACCATTTCAGGCAATGCATTCTAGATCCTAACTCACTGCATAAGATAAATTCTCCTCATCTCTTCTCTTTTGCCAATTACTTGAAATCTGTGTCCTCTGGTTAAGGACCCTTCTGCCACTGAAAACAGTTTCTCCTTATTTACGCTATCAAAACCCTACATGATTTTGAACACCTCTATCAAATCTCCCCTTAACTTTCTCTGCTCTAAGGAGAACAACCCCAGCTTCTCTAGTCTCTCCACATTACTGAAGTCCCGCATCCCTGGTACTATTCTAGTAAATCTCCTCCACATCCTCTCTAAGGCCTTCACATCCTTCCTAAAGTGTGGTGCCCAGGTTTGGACACAATACTCCAGCTGGGGCCTAACCAGTGATTTACAAAGTTTTAGCATAACTTCCTTGCTTTTGTACTCTATGCCTAAGAATATAAGAACTTAAGAAATAGGAGCAGGAGTAGGCCATTCGGCCCTTCGCGCCTGCTCCGCCATTCAATGAGACCATGGCTGATCTTCTGCCTCAAGTCTATTCACCGGCCCTATCGCCATATCCCTTGATGCCCTTACTAGTCAGCGATCTATCGACTTCTGTTTTGAATATACCTAATGACTGAGCCTCCACAGCCCTCTGGGGTAGAGAATTCCAAAGATTCACCACCCTCTGTGTGAAGAAATTTCTTCTCATCTCAGTCCTGAATGGCCTACCCTTTATCCTGAGGCTGTCGCCCCTGGTTCTAGACTCGCCAGCCAAGGGAAACATTCTCCCAGCATCCACCCTATCGAGCCCTGTAATAATTTTGTATGCTTCAATGAGATCCCCTCTCATTCTTCTGATTTCAAGAGAATACAGGCCTAGTTTACTCAATCTCTTCTCATACGACAGTCCTGCCATCCCAGGAATCAATCTCGTGAACCTTCGTTGCACTCCCTCTATGGCAAGTATATCCTTCCTTAGGTAAGGAGACCAAAATTGTACACAGTATTCCAGGTGTGGTCTCACCAAGGCCCTATATAATTGGAGTAAGACTTCTTTACTCCTGTACTCAAATCCTCTTGTAATGAAGGCCAGCATACCATTTGCCTTCTTAATGGCTTGCTGCACCTGCATATTCACTTTCAGTGACTCATATACAAGGACACCCAGGTCCCTTTGAGCATCTGCATTCCCCAATCTTTCACCATTTAGGAAATACTCTTGCCTTTTTTTTTCTACCAAAGTGGATAACTTCACATTTATCCACATTATATTCCACCTGCCATGTTCTCGCCCACTCACTGAGCCTGTCA
Organism: Somniosus microcephalus; assembly: GCF_052327205.1. Lineage (NCBI taxonomy): Eukaryota > Metazoa > Chordata > Chondrichthyes > Squaliformes > Somniosidae > Somniosus > Somniosus microcephalus. The sequence continues at coordinate 275,326,650 of NC_140990.1, read as the reverse complement.
AGATCCCCTTGAAGCCTCTTCACAGCCTCTTCACAACTGACACTGCCACCTAGCTTTGTATCATCAGCAAATTTGGAAATGTTACATTTAGTCCCCTCATCCAAATCATTGATATAGATTGTGAATAGCTGGGGCCCGAGCACCGATCCTTGCGGTACCCCACTAGTCACAGCCTGCCATCCTGAAAAAGACTTGTTTATCCCTATTCTTTGTTTTCTGTCTGTTAATCAATTCTCAATCCATGCTAGTATATTACCCCCAATTCCATGTGCCCTAATTTTGTTCACCAACCTCTTGTGTGGGACCTTATCAAAGACCTTCTAAAAATCCAGATACACCACATCTACCGGTTCCCCTTTGTCTACTCCACTAGTTACATCCTCAAAGAACTCCAATAGGTTTGTTAAACAGGATTTCCCTTTCATAAATCCATCTATTAATAAAGCCAAGGATCCCATATGTTTTTTTTAAGAACCTCTCAACTTGTCCTGACACCTCCAACGATTTGTGTACATACACTCCCAAGTCTCTTTGTTCCTGCACCTCTTTTAAAATTGTATGTGTTGCCATCTGGAACATTTTCCCTTGTATGCAGAAGCTGAAGCCCAGAGTTACTTAATACCTGCTGAACACAAGTCAGGCAGTGGGAAATCTCAGACTTAATCACTGGCCCTTAAGTATAATTTCTCCCATTTTTTGTGTCCCAGCAATCATCAGGGTTGATCTTATAAGGCATCCATTGTAGTCACAATTCAATCTAGCTACACTCTGTTGTTATGCCACCAAACATAAAACCAAAAATATAGAAAAATGTAATTTCACTTTTGGAAACTGTGGCCGCGATTTCCCCTACCTCGGTGGGTCCGGGGCGGGCGACGTTGGTGGCGGGCCGTGGCCTCGCTGTTGGCTCCAGCCCGCTGCCCAAAATGATTTTACGTTCATTGGGTTTGTTAAGCCCACCCAGCGCGTTTGACAGCCAATTGAAGGAAGCAGGTCTGATGACATCATTTGATGATGCGTCATCAGCTGGTTTCCTTAAAAGGGATCACGTCCAGATTGATTTTGGCAGTTGTGCTGTCAGTGTTCTACAACATTGAGGTGCTGCAAACACTGACAATCACTGCACAGAGGTGCAGGGCTGCAGCCAGGCTCTCCCATACCTCCTTCCATATGCTTATGGAGGGAGTCACAGCACACAGGGAGGTTCTCTTCCCTTCCAATGGGCGGAAGAGACCTCCCCAGGAGACCAACACAGCCTGGTTGCACATTGCACAGGAGGACAGAAGCAGGGATGTCGTCAGGAGGACCAGGCTGCAGTGGTGCAAACCTTTCAATGATCTCAGTAGATCATGAAACGTTACTGCAAAGCCACACTCAACCTCATTCTGCTGTGCCACTCATCACATCCCCATCACTCTGCCTTCCCTACCCTACTCCTGCACATCCTTACTCACACCAACTTACCTTGCACCTCCACCTATCCCTCTCTATCTACATTATCACATCCCCATCTCACTAGCCACCCCTCACACTCACCCTCGTCCTAGTCCAATCATACCAAATAAGAACACACAAGGGTAGGCACTTGGGTGTTTTAGGCAATGTTCATGCAAAGTTTCTGTTAATGTGCTGTCAAACATTGAAACCTTTATTTTGAAGACTTTGCTTTCTTGGACTGATTTGTGTGCACCTTTGGAAGTGGCTTAACAACAGAAAATGCTGGATACATTCAGCAGGCCAGGCAGCATCCATGGAGAGAGAAACAGAGTTAACGTTTCAGGTCTGTGACCCTTCGTCAGAACTGGAGAAAGTTAGAGATGTAACATGTTTTAAGCAGGTGCAGAGGCAGGGAAAGGGGTGGAGAGGGGAGGAAGGAATTAAAGGGACGGTCTGTGCTTGGATGAAAGGCAGGAGAGATTAAATGTTGCAAATGGGGATGGCAGAATCATCAACTGTCGTCTGAAATAATGAGGGCAGGGTTTATAGTCTGAAATTGTTGAACTCAATGTTGAGTCCAGAAGGCTGTAAAGTGCCTGGAAGTGGCTTAGTGAGTTGCAGTGAATTGTGAGACATAATGGTACCTCCCGCAATGCTGATGAGTGTAAAAGGAATGGCTTGGGCATTGTAGGGATGCTTTATGGTGTTGGTGTGGGGTGGTGCCAGCCTGGCACATGATGTGGCAGCCAGGTGGTTCAGCTTCAAGTGAAGTAAATCTGGCCATGGTGAGGCCATGTGGTCAGGTGCTGATGCCCTTGGTTCCTGTGCAGCATCAGTTGATTGCGGAGAAGGTTGGTGGTGTTGCTGCTGCTGATTGTGGTCTGATTCTGAGGACCAAGGTGAGATAGTTTCAAGGGCACCGATGCTGATGTAATAGATGGCAGGTGAACTTGAGATGACAGAAGCGATCTGTGAATGGTGAGAGAGGTTGTTCCAATGAGGTGACACTGGATAGAAAGTTTACTCCAAACACTTGCAACCTGCATAAAGCTCAATCTGTCTTGCAAATGCTTCTGTGCTTGGAAAGTGAACAGCTGTAAGATGGGAGCTTTTATAACACATTTGCAGCTGTCAAGTAATGAGATGATTCCATGGCCATTCAACTCCCGACCTGCTTACGTGATGTGATCCCCGAGCAGCGTGGACCCCGTGGGCGACCTTGTAAAATGTAAAGGTGAGCTCAAAATAGTTCTTAATGGTCTGTTAATAAGGTCATAATGACCTGAATTGCCTCCCCCACTGCCGCGTGTCGGGTCTGTTCAGCGCTGACAGATCTGACGTCTGGGAAAGGCGCGTGGCAGCGGGTTGACAGCGGGGTCCCGACCCACTGTCTGAAGTTTTTTTCCCCTCCTGACCCGCCACCGAACGTGCCCCCTGACCCCCCCCACCCCCACCCCTGAAAAATTCCCCCCTGTGTGTGTATGTGGGGGTAGGGTGTTGACCAGCTTTACAGAAAATAATTTATTTTATCAACCACTAACCCTAGAAATTACAGCACACAACAAGGCCATTCAGCCCATCCAGCCCGTGTCGGTGTTTACGCTCCACACGTTAAACATTCCGAATCTCATTTACCCGCCCTGTTCCTATATTCCTTCATCGTCTTTTCTTTCATCCACCTATCCAATCGAATCTTCAATGCTGATGTGGCGGTACCACCGGTTGTCCCTTACATTGAGATACATAATTCCCTTTAACTTACCTTACTGTATGTATAACTTACCTGTTTGGGCCGTTGCCCCTTTAACCTACCTGTTTGGGCCATTGCCCCTTTAAGACGTGCCCTAGCGCGCTGACGTCACGTCACGCCACGTGACGTACGTGCGGCGGCCGCCAGCCCGACTCGGCCATCCAGGACGGCCGCCGGCACAGCCCGGCCTCGCGACTTCGGCCGCATCGGCCAGCCGACGGGAGCGACACGATCTTCCGCTCCCGCGGCAAGCACCGGCTCAGCCTGGCTTCCAGCTCCCGCTCCCGCGCTCGCTTTCTCCAGTTTTCCCTTTAACAAACGCAAACCTCCACTGACGCTGCACACATCGAGGACGGGTCCAACGGGCATCCTGCGGCTGTGATCAGCCACGTGAAAGTTGCTGGCCTCACCGATCACTGATCAATGCAGCAACTCTTCACCCTCTGTTGTGTTAACGTCGTAGCACTATGGCACGCACCGTTCCGCGTGTTCCAGCCTCCTGAAGGTTTCGCTCACCAGTCGGCGAGTTCACTGACCTCGCCAGTCAAGTCCTTCTGGATCGCCCGTCGGCGTTCCTGCAGAGTTCGTCAGAACAAGGACTTGTTCCAACATCAACAGAGTCATCGCCCGCGTCCGCCCGACTTGCCCGTCACTCTGACAAGGCCTGCTGTTTCACATGTCTCCACGGTCCTTCGCCTGACGGATACACTTTATTCGCCACGACGCGCATAAGGATCCGCTCACGAGCAGCATCTTCAGACCTCGCCTACCAAGTCGAGACAGCGCGACCGCCGTGACCACCAGCTCGTCAGACCATCTCATCCTTGGACTTTCATTAAAGCGAATTCTGGGGGGGCCTATGTGGCGGTACCACCGGTTGTCCCTTACATTGAGATATACATAATTCCCTTTAACTTACCTTACTGTATGGAAACTTACCTGTTTGGGCCGTTGCCCCTTTAAGACGCGCCCTAGCGTGCTGACGTCACGTCACGTACGTGTGGCGGCCGCCGGCCCGACTCGGCCTTCCAGGACGGCCGCCGGCACAGCCCAGCCTTGCGACTTCGGCCGCATCGGCCAGCCGATGGGAGCGACGCGATCTTCCGCTCCCGCGGCAAGCACCGGCTCAGCCTGGCCTCCAGCTCCCGCTCCCACGCTCGCGACTTCGGCCTCAACGGCCAATGACGCGCATCACGTGATGCCCTAAGCGCGGGAAACGCGAACAACATGACGACGTCATCACGCTCTCCACAGGACTGCGAACTCAGTCCTCGTGGCGTCCCCGCTGGGGAAAGACCTACACCACGGTGCTCCTACAGTCAGCCATCTTACCTGCTACCTTACCTGTTGTATTTAACCTGTTCCTGTAAATAAACAACTTATTTATAGTTCGTCGAAGTCGAACTCGATTATTTAGTGGCGATGCGCACGAATCGCTACACTGACATAATGGCTGCCTCAACTACTAACCTTTGAAGTGAATTCCACAGCCTTAGAACTCTGTAAAAATATTTCTCTTGCTTTCTGTTGTAAATCTCTTACATTTAATATTGTGTCTATGGCCACTCATTCTTGCCCTCTCAACTACTGGAAACAATCTGCTTCTATCTACCCTGTTCCATACTTTCATAAATTTAAACACTTCTGTCATGTCATATCACCCTGTAATCTACATTGTCCTATCAAAGAAAAAACAATTTTTCTATGCTTTCTTGAGCTGCATTATAAATTTCAGTATGTATTGCTCTATAAAAAGTGAGGCTAATTATATTTTAAATGAGTGCTCAAGTTAACCAAATATATCTGTCATTGCTAAAAGATCAGATAATCTAAAATGTAGCTTATAATATATGGAATTATAGTTCAATTAGAGTTCCATAGATTATTATAAAATTGTAAAAATTCTTATACGGAGTACAACACTGTATGTTGCCTACAGAAAATAATTTACTTTATCAACCACTAACCCTGAATCATAAACTTATTCATCCTAACATTCTTCAGCAGCAGACCATAATAGTGTAGTGAGCAGGAAAACTCATTAGCTTTACTAATATTCAAGTTCATTTTGTCAGAGCTTGCAAATACTTAGCAGTTTGATAAAGTGTCTAATAAAGTTTTGCTGCTGAACACATTTAATGATGCAGAGGTACATTATGAAGTGGCCTTTGAAATATTGTGGGTAATCTGTTAAATTTAGTTATTTATTGAGCTGGTGAAAACCTTTTTTCAGTATTTATATAGTGCTCAGAAGCAATCTAGTTTACATTTGTGATATAATCAGAATATAAAAATTAAATCTATTTTACAATAAATATTTTCAATATTCACAGTGCAGAACACTTTACCATTATATTTGCTTGTAATGCACATTAATGACTGAAATCTTAGATCTTAGAATGATACTGCACAGAAGGAGGCCATTCAGCACATCGGGGATGTTTTTAACCCTATTCGCTCAGCAGAAACCTGGTGGTTGGACCATTAAAATTGCCCTGGCTCTTACCTGTCTGATAGTCGCCATGATCGCAACATCTGCAATTTTAACCTGCTCTCCTGAGCAGGCAGCAAGGACACGCGCCCGGAACCAACAGGGTTCTTTGTTATGCATGTTGCGACCTGATGACATCATTGAGACCCGACTGTAATTTTAACTCAGGCCTGAGCGGGGAATCCACCAGGAGGAAAATCGGGGCCGATGTCTATGCTCTTAGGTAGAGCTAACCAATTAGTCCCACTCCCCTGCCCTTTCCCCATAGCCCTGTACGTTTTCCCCTTCAGGTATCCATCCAATTCCCTTTTGAAAGGTACTATTGAATCTGCTTCCACCACCCTTTAAGGCAGTGCATTCCAGATCACAACAACTCGCTGCGTAAAAAATGTTTCCTCATTTCACCTCTGGGTCTTTTGCCATATGTATATGAATATGTACTCAGTTTAATCCATTTTAATTCATAAAATATTCCAAACTACTTTTCTGGACTATTTTTTAAAAGGATTACTTCTCAGTGCTTAAAATATACCATAGCCCTCACAGGACAGTAATTTAACTTTGGCCCATAGCTAATTCTAATTGGTCTCTGAGGTAATACACTCGAGTTCCTGCAACATCAAACATTAGGGGGGGAAAATTGAGTTGCGCCCCCTTTGGGGCACTAACTTTGCCGGGCCGCTACTTTTAGCACCCCGAAAAAACTAGCGCCCCCGCAGCTGAAATTCATTGGTAGCGACCCAAGAGGGAAGGGGGGTGCTACTGGAAGCTCCCCGCCTCCCTCTTGGGGCGCTGCGAGTGAATATCGTGGCGCTGCGAGTGAATATCGTGGCACTGCGGCACGTCGCACCATGGTACTGCAGGCCTTCTTCCCCTTCTTAAAGGGGAGGGGCCTTGTGCAGCGCAACCCAGGGTCCAGCTGGGCCACCAGGGATCGGAGTGCCGGCAAAAGAGCCCGGCACTCAAGAGAAGTGCTGGGCTCACAGAGCGTAGCCGGCACTCCGCAGGGGGGGGGGGGCTTCAGAGGAGGCCGGGGACGGCAGAGGGAGCAGGTGCTGGCAGGCAGCCAGCAACAAAAATGGCCGCCCAGCACCTTCTCTTTAATTAGCACCGCCCCGGCCACATAGCGTCCGGCGGTAAGTCAGGGGGCACTACCGAAGATCGCGGCCGGGGTGCGAATAGACTGCTGCGCATGGCGATAATGTCATCGCCATCGGTGCAGCGCCGCGGGGGCACTAACAGTTACCGCCGCCGCTAAGCTCCCGCTTAATTTCGCGGGAGGCGTTGGCGGCGCCGCGCCCGGTTGCTAGTTGCTTTGCCCCCAACGGGAGGCGCAAAGCAACCGAATTTTTAGGCCCAGTACTTAAGCAGAAAATAATAAATACTTAAAATGTATTGCAAATTTTCTAATCTTCCTCAAGTATAAGGTTACATAGATCTGTTACTTCAAAATGGACTGGAGAATTAATAAGATGCAGTTTAATGACATTACTGCAGTAATGGTCACACATTGTCCTAGTGAGTCTGGGGATAAAAATAAAACTGCATAAATCCCATACTTAGTGTGAACTGGTTGATATGGTGTAGGTTAAATTTCTCAATGGAATGGACCAAGATTGAAAATAGCCTGTAACAGTGCCACAAATTTGCATCTGACCTTTTGTTAGCTCGAATAACTTATACAGCTTATTTCATAAATAGTATCCAGCATCTTGGGAAAGGCAGGCTTGTTCAGTATGAGAATGTAACATAACAGAATACGCAGATTGTTTCATGATCATCTAAACTCTCTGTTACTAAATCAATAACTATAGATTGCTATTTGAAGAATGACCAGACAGGCAATAACACACCTGTCCCTATGGATCTGTCCAGTCTGTCTGCCCATTTCGTGTGTAATGTACTTTAAAAAAAAATTTGGAAACACCAACATATATATAATATATTGTGGGGGACTACGGTCTCCCGCGTAAAGAAATAGGCAACACAGCGAGCTACAAGAAATAGGTCTTTACTCCAACTCTCACAATACAGTACTGAATTCGTGAAGCCCGCGAACCTGTGATGACTCACGGATTGGTCACCTGCTAGAACCTGATTGGTTTTCCTTCCATCAGCAGCAGGCAAGTCTGAACGTGCCTTATTCCTCTCAGCTTGCAACTGTCTTGCGGGGGGAGGGGAATACAGCAGTTAAAAGGGGATTATACAGGTTTATCTACATACACACAGTGTTTCCCCAATGTGGCAACATACGCCCCCCCAGAATCCTCGTTAACTGTAAAAGTCAGTCTCTGCGGAGGTTTGACCAAGCGGCCGTAGCGGCTGTAGTAGGACTGTCTGGGAGGTCGGCCGGTTGGTTCGTCGGCTGGTCTGGCGGCTGGTCTGCCGGTGGGCTGGCTGGACGGGCTGCCGGCGAAGGTGGGGCGGCGGCCGGGAAGTAAGCTTCTGGCGTGTCTTGGTCCTCTTGTGGGGCCGCCGCCAATGCGGGAGGTCTGCCCCGCCGTGGGGGAAGAGCCGGCCGAAATGGGAAGCTGAGGTCCAGGTGCGCCGGTTTGAGGCGGTCTACTGAAATAAGGTCCGGCTTCCCGCCGACATCGATAAGAAAAGCTTTGTCCCCCGTCTCCAATACTGGGAAGGGGCCGGTGTATGGTGCCTGCAGTGGGCCTCTGTGCGCGTCCCGGCGCACGAAGACGAACTCCGCATGTCGTAAGTCTCGAGGCACGTAGGACGGCTGCGGGCCGTGTTGCGAAGTGGACACTGAACGGAATTGCTGGGCCGCGTCCTGCTGCAGGGAAAGCTGTCTGGCGGCCGACCACGGCTCCGTTGTCAGGGGGAGGAAGTCGCCTGGTACTCTGAGCGGTTGGCCGTAGACCATCTCGGCCGCAGAGGCGCGGAGGTCCTCTTTGGGCGCGGTACGCAATCCCAGGAGAACCCAGGGTAGTTTGTCGATCCAGCTGGTGTCGGCCAGGCTGGCGCTGAGGGAGGCTTTCAAAGAACGATGAAAGCGCTCGCAGAGCCCGTTGGCCTGCGGGTGGTAGGCTGTTGTCCTGTGCAACTTGGTGCCGAGGCCGGCGATGATGGCATTCCACAAGTGGGAGGTGAACTGGGGGCCTCTGTCCGAGGATATGTCGGTCGGCACGCCGAACCGGGCCACCCATGTCGAGACGAATGCTCGCGCGACGTCGGTCGTGGTGGTGGAGGCGAGGGGAACCACCTCGGGCCATCTGGTGGTGCGGTCGACGATCGTGAGCAGGTGTGTAAAACCGTGCGACGGCGGCAAGGGGCCTACCAGCTCGACGTGGTCGAAACGCCTCTCGGGCACCAGGAAATACTCCAATGGCGCCTTGGTGTGCTGCTGGACCTTAGCGCGCTGACACGGCACGCATGTGTTGGTCCAGTCTCTCACATCCTTGTGGAGTCCAGGCCAGACGAACTTGGCGGACATAAGTTTCTGAGATGCACGCATCCCTGGATGTGAAAGGCCGTGGATGATGTCGAAAACTCGCTTGCACCAGGCGGATGGAACGACCGGCCTAGGCGAGGGGACTGAGACGTCGCACAGGAGGGTTGTGCCGGCTGCGTGGAAGTGGATGTCGGCCAGGGTGAGGCTGGTAGTTGACGTCCTGAGGGCCTGGATCTCCGCGTCGGCAACCTGGTCTCTCGCCATGCTGGCGTAGTCGACGCCCAGGTGCACTGCGTGGAGCGAGGGTCTTGAGAGGCAGTCGGCCACCAAATTGTCCTTGCCGGCGACGTGGCAGATGTCCGTGGTGAACTCCGAGATGAAGTTGAGTTGGTGCTGTTGGCGCGCGGACCAGGGTTCGGTTACTTTGGCCATGGCGAAAGTGAGCGGCTTGTGGTCCATGAATGCGGTGAACGGCCGGCCTTCCAGAAGGAAACGGAAGTGCCGGATTGCCAGGAACAGGGCCAGAAGCTCTCTGTCGAACGTGCTGTAGGCCTGCTCGTTCTTGCGCAGCTGTCGGCTGAAAAATGCCAGTGGCTGCCACGCGCCTTCGACCCACTGTTGCTGGACGGCGCCGACGGCGTAATCCGAGGCGTCTGTGGTGAGGGCGGTCTTGGCGCCCGGGATGGGGTGGGCCAGTAGTGTGGCGTTGGCCAAGGCGCTTTTGGTCTGGTGGAAGGCTGTCGCCATCTCGCTGGACCAGGTGAGTTGCTCTTTGCCCGTTTTGCCCCTGGTGGCTTCGTAGAGGGGGCGCATGAGTGCGGCGGCCTTGGGCACGAACCGGTGATAGAAATTGACCATCCCCAAAAATTCCTGCAGCGCCTTAACCGAGGTGGGCTGGGGAAAGTCCGCCACCGCCTGCACCTTGGAAGGTAGGGGAATGGCTCCCCTTGGCGAGATTCTGTGGCCGAGAAAGTCAATTTGGGCTGCTCCGAATTGGCATTTGGCCGGGTTGACGATTAGCCCGTGTTGGCTGAGGCGCTGGAAAAGGGAGCGCAAATGCGCGATGTGCTCGGCCTTGCTGGTACTGGCCACGAGGATATCGTCCAGATAGACGAACAGGAAGCTCAGGTCCCGTAGGACGGAGTCCATGAGCCGTTGGAAGGCCTGTGCGGCATTCTTAAGCCCGAAGGGCATGCGCAGGAACTCGAACAGTCCGAAGGGGGTGATGACCGCCGTCTTCTGGACGTCTGCGTGGTGGACGGGGACCTGATGGTAGCCGCGAATCAGGTCGACCTTGGAAAAGACGGACTTTCCTGCTAGGTGTGCCGAGAAATCTTGGATGTGCGGAATGGGGTATCTATCGGGCGTGGTGGCGTCGTTGAGCCGTCTGTAGTCGCCGCAGGGGCGCCAGCCACCACCCAGCTTGGGCACAATGTGGAGGGGGGACGACCAAGGGCTGTTCGAGCGGCGGATGATGCCCAGTTTTTCCATCGTGGCGAATTCTTCCTTGGCAACCGCCATCTTGGCTGGGTCCAGGCGTCTGGCTCGAGCGAACACTGGTGGTCCCGTAGTGGCGATGTGGTGCTCGACCCCATGCTTGGCTGCCGTGGCTGAGAAGGTCGGTTGTGTGAGCCTCGGGAAATCTGCGAGTAGGCGGGCGTAGTCGTCATGCGCCAGGGCGGAGCAGGACCCGACAAGGGCTGGGCTGTTGCTCTGCTGGCAGGCCAGTGAAGCGAAAGTTGCTGCGTCGATCAGGTGCCTGTCGCGGACGTCGACCAGGAGTCCGTGAGCGCAAAGAAAATCGGCGCCCAGCAAAGGATGTGCCACCGAGGCCGTCATGAAATCCCACGTAAATCGCTGGCCGTTGAAACAAACCTCGGCCCGTCGCTTTCCGAAAGTAGCGATGGCTGCGCCATTTGCTGCCACGAGGGGTGGGCCGCTGCGGCCTGCCTGGATGTCGAGCTGGGAGGCAGGAATTATAGATACATAGATACATAGAAGATAGGAGCAGGAGTAGGCCATTCGGCCCTTCGTGCCTGCTCCGCCATTTAATGAGATCATGGCTGATCCTTTAATTCAGTATCCCGTCCCCGCCTTCTCTCCGTAACCCTTAACCCCTTTTGCCCGTAGAAATATATCTAATTCCCTCTTAAATATATTTAATGAGCTGGCGTACACTGCCCTCTGTGGCAATGAGTTCCACAGGTTCACCACTCTCTGAGTGAAGAAATTCCCCCTCATCTCTGTCCTAAATGGTTTAGCCCTTATCCTTAAATTATGTCCTCTAGTTCTGTTTTCACCCGCCAAGGGAAACATTCCTTCTGCATCCAGTCTGTCTAGACCTGTCAGAATTTTATACACTTCTATGAGGTCCCCTCTCAATCTTCTAAACTCCAGTGTGTACATCCCTAAACTACATAGTCTCTCCTCATAGGTCATTCCCGCCATTCCTGGTATCAGCCTGGTGAATCGCCGCTGCACCCCCTCCATGGCAAGAACATCCTTCCTCAGATGAGGCGACCAAAACTGTACACAGTACTCGAGGTGTGGTCTCACCAGTGCCCTGTACAGCTGCAGCAAGGTATCCCTGTTCCTGTATTCTAACCCTTTTGCTATGAAGGCCAGCATACCGTTTGCCTTCTTGACCGCCTGTTGCACCTGCATGCTCGCCTTCAGTGACTGGTGTACAAGAACACCCAGGTCTCTCTGTACTTCCCCCTCTCCCAATCTATTGCCATTTAAATAATAATTTGCCCTCCCGTTCCTGCACCCAAGGTGGATAACTTCGCACTTGTCCACATTATAGTGCATCTGCCATTTATCCGCCCAATCGCCCAGTCTGTCCAAATCGCTCTGGAGCTTCCTGGTCTCTTCCTCTGAGCCCACCCCACCTCCTAGTTTAGTGTCGTCTGCAAATTTGGAAATGCTGCATCCGACTCCCTGATCCAGGTCATTAATGTAAATTGTGAACAGCTGGGGGCCCAGGACAGATCCCTGTGGTACCCCACTTGTTACTGCCTGCCATTCAGAAAATGAGCCGTTTATTCCAACTCTCTGTTTTCTATCTGACAGCCAGTTCCCTATCCACGCCAAAACTTTCCCCTTTATCCCATGAGCCTCAATTTTCCATGCTAATCTTTTATGTGGGACCTTATCGAAGGCCTTTTGGAAGTCCAGGTACACCACATCTACTGGCTCTCCCCCATCTATTCTACCAGTTACTCCCTCAAAAAATTCCAATAGATTAGTCAAGCACGATTTACCCTTTGTAAATCCATGTTGACTCTGTCCTATCCTGTCCCCATTTGCTAAGTGCTCCGCTATTTCATCCTTAATGATGGACTCCAGCATTTTGCCCACAACTGATGTAAGGCTTACAGGTCTGTAATTACCTGCTTTTTCCCTACCCCCCTTTTTGAATAGTGGGGTAACGTTAGCTACCCTCCAATCCATCGGCACTGTTCCCGAGTCTAATGAATTCTGAAAAATCATCCTTAGTGCATCCGCTATCTCTAGGGCCACCTCCTTCAGTACCCTAGGATGCATGTTATCAGGCCCTGGGGATTTGTCCACCTTCAATCCCTTTAGCTTCCTTAACACCATATCCTTAGAGATATTGATTTGCGTCAGTTCCTCCTTTGCCAATGTCCCTATTTTTCCCGATATCCCAGGGAGGTTTTTTGTGTCTTCCTTCGTAAAGACTGACCCAAAGTATGCATTTAGTTGATCTGCCATTTCCTTATTTCCCATTATATATTCCCCCGTATCTGACTGCAATGGACCAACTTTGGTTTTCACCAGTCTTTTCCTTTTGATATATTTATAAAAGCTTTTGGGCTCCGGTATCGCAAAGGAATCTGCGCCCTGAGAGTCGGTTATGTACAGCAGTTTACCTGCGGTGCCGATGGCCATCGTGGCGGCGGGGGTGCGGTCGAGCGGGCCTAGGCGGCGGCGCGGAGCTGGTGCGTTGGGCCGGGCAGCCATCCTGGTTTGATCGAAAGAGCAGGGTGCTCTGCAGCGTTGGGCCTTGTGGCCGAAACGCGCGTGGTAGTAGCATAGTTCTGCGGCCTGGCGTGGCGGCGCGCGCTCGGTGGTGTCGGGGAGCCTCGCGGCTGCACAGCCGAGTTGGGCGATGGCGAAAACTTTGTCCGCGGCGGCTGCCAGTTGTACGCAGTCCGTGATCGGGGACCCCGCGAGGGCAGTCTGTACCTGCTGAGGATGCAGGCTGAGGAAAAGGGCCCGAAACAAAAAGCACTGCGTTTCAGAGCCCAGGAGCGCAAGCATCCGGCTCATCAACTGGGTCGGGGTAGAATTGCCGAGGCCTGGTAGTGAGAGAAGCCTGCGGGCCCTCTCCTCCTTGGACAGGCCGTAAGCCTGCAGCAAGCGGCCTTTAATGGTTGAGTACTTGCCGGTCTGTGGTGGATTCCCCAGCAGGTCGAGAACTTCGGCGGCGGTAGAGCTTGCTAGTGCTGAGACTACGTGGAGGTACCTTTCTTCATCGTCTTGAACCCTGCGAAGGGTGAATTGGGCCTCCGAGTGCGCGAACCAAGCTGGTGCTTGGTGTTCCCAGAAGGTGGGGAGCTTCAAGGACGCGGCGCCGGCCGACATCAGGCTGCTGCTGGTTGCCATCAGGTCGTTGCTGGCCTCTGTAGGGCTGCGTGAGTCAGGGGCTTCGGCCGCCGACATTCGGGGTCACCAATGTGGGGGACTACAGTCTCCCGCATAAAGAAATAGGCAACACAGCGAGCTACAAGAAATAGGTCTTTACTCCAACTCTCACAATACAGTACTGAATTCGTGAAGCCCGCGAACCTGTGATGACTCACGGATTGGTCACCTGCTGGAACCTGATTGGTTTTCCTTTTATCAGCAGCAGGCAAGTCTGAACGTGCCTTATTCCTCTCAGCTTGCAACTGTCTTGCGGGGGGAGGGGAATACAGCAGTTAAAAGGGGATTATACAGGTTTATTTACATACACACAGTGTTTCCCCAATGTGGCAACGCCACAATATAAGCATTGATTGATTAAAGGCAGTGCCCGTCGAGAAATTTCTGATTTGCAAAACTCAAATAGCTGATAATGTTAATCACTTGCAGAGGTTACTTTTGATTGAAGATGCCATTGCATCTGCTGCAATGTTCTGTATAAAATTGCACCATACACAGTCTGTGGTCATCTATTGACTTTGCTCACTAAGACAATTCCATGAACAATAACATTTATCATTTGTGTAACTAGTTCCCAATGTTACATAGCCTTAATCCTTGAAGGTTAGTTTCAACATCAGTTATTGTAACAACAGGAAACTTTTTTTTACCCGGCACCGATGGGATGATGTGGTGCCGGTTCATCAAAAATTCCGGATAACCGAAAGCTATAGTAAAAGATACGGAGAGCTGAGAGCTCCGTATAAAGCAACAAACCCTGTTGCTTAGCAACAGGTTCAGAACAATGGCCACAAGTTCCAAGCGTCTCTGTAGCTTCGCAACAGCTGCAGCCACACCCTTGCACAGCAACACATCGAGGAAGGCAAGTAATAAAACTTACCTGAACCTACTCCTGAATTTTGCCGGTTAACCGAGATTTCCGGTTATTTAGGTGCCGGTAAATTGAAAGTTTCCTGAACATGGAAATCCTGTTTATTCAGCGAGTTAATAGAGCTCAAGAAAGTCACTATAATAGTTTTTGGAGTATTCTAGTACATTGACAGTATGAGAAAATCCATTTAGAACGTCTAAAGCAATCACTTTAAAATCATGCTCTTTTGGGGTATTTGTATAATAGCTATACATATGACCTCTTCGCCACCTCTGTAGCTTGTAGATTGAAAAACATAATTTAAAAATACAATTACTCGCCATGTGTTTTTATAAAATGAAAATCAGAAAATTCAAGCCGCTTCTTTATCATAAATCCCCATTGATACAAGTTGGATGGAACCTGCTGTGACCCAAATTTGCAGGAAGCTCACTGTCTATAACATAATATAATTGAATCATTGTTAGAGGTAATTGACTGTTGTTATCTGTCACTGCACCTGAAATTCGATGGTCTCAGAGCACCACAAGATATTAGAATAATTCAAAATATCGAGGTGCACCAGCTTCATGAAAAATGTTTGCAGACACATAATAAAATTAGAAATAACAACAGAAAATGCTGGAAAAACTCAGCAGGTCAGGCAACATCCGTGGAGAGAAATTTGAGTTGACGTTTCGGGTCAAACCCTTCTTCAAAACATTAGAAATTGTGTTGAAACACATCACTGTGTCATTTGTATCTTATGCCATCATGATGGAAACAACACACTTCTCTTTTGCCTCCTGACATGGTCAGTGCCAGAAATCAAGGATGAAATGTGTAGCTGCTTGCCTGGCCACTGGTCTCCAGGTCTTTTGGCTGCTGCTGGAGAAGGTCTCATGACCTGAAAATTTCCTACAAATTGAAAAAAAAGGCCCACTTACCTTTGGGCCTGTCCTCAATTTGCTGCTGGACCCCCTCGACCCACCTGATCTGATGAGGGTCTCAGTACAAGCCCCCAACGCCAGCTTTGTAGGTACTCTTACATCTTGGCTGCATGTACAGGAAAGAGAGGCAGGAGACCGGAAATGCACCTCCCATTTGATTTATATGCCATCTTTGGGCCTGTGCCTATCGTAGGTGCAGTCCAATCTCTGTCTCTCCCCTTTCTCATCCCCCCGGTAAGCCCCAGAAATCCCAGGGCAATGTAAAGGGGACAGAGAGCCAGCATAACAGATCTCTGCCAATTTTTCTCACTTTTTACCCAGGGATGAGTGTTCTTTGGGGGCATAAGTTACAAAAATTGGTGCTATTTTGGGAGTTGAATTTTCCCTTCAATTATGAGCAAAAGTGATTCCACTTTGAATCACAGCACAAATACTTCATAGTTTTTTTCTGATTGAAATAAAGAGTAGTTTAGAGAAACTGTAGGTCACTTCCTTACCTTGCAGGGCTGCTATTTTGCAGCTTGCTGTGTTGAACAAACTGTCCAACTGCAACGAGTCCATTGCCAAGATAATGCAAGATACAGTGACAGGTAAAGTGTAGTGTCCACGCCTTAATAATACACGGACTGCAGGAGAACAATAAAACAGGTATTTACTGAACAGAGGGTAACTTAAGACTGAAGTACAGAAGCCTGCTATGGCTTTATATACAGGGGTGGTCACTGCCGGTACTGCAGTATAGAATCAGTTCTTCTCTTAAAGGTACATACACAACAATTCCTCCCCTTTTAGATAAACAGTACATAACATTCATTTAACAACTAAATAATAACTAATTACAATTACAATTTTCTCTGTACTATATACATCAACTGAAATAATCATTTATAAGTTCAGTCTTTGAGGAGGCTTCCTGATCCTGATTGGATAGCGCCTTTCTCGAGTCTCCTGTTCTTGCGGCGGAGTTGATTCTGGCTCATTGTCATTGGTTGGTTCGTCAGCTTCCAATACCACTGCTTCTGAGGTAGACGCAATCTGTACTTCGGGTTGATTACCAGGTGCACCTGCTCGTGGTATGGGTTTGGCTTGTTCCTGTGACTCTAGAATCTGGTCAGCATGGCGTCTCACGATGTTCTCTCCAACATCCACTGTGTACATTAGTGGTCCCTGCTGTGTGCATATCGTTCCTGGCTGCCATTTTTCTGTTCGGTAGTCGCGGGCCAAGACTGGTTGCCCTATCTTGAAGCTCCTGGTTGGCTTCTCATTTATGTGCTGGAATTGGTTATCCTCAACATCTCGTCCTATGTTTGGTTTGAGCAAATCCAGGCGACATCTTAGCCTTCGGTTGAAGAACATTATGGCTGGAGCTTGGTTGGTGACTGCATGTGTCACATTCCGGTAAGCAAACAAGAAATTATCCACCTTGTGTTGTAGTGGTATGTCGTCGTTATACATTGCCTTTATTGCCTTTTTAAAGGTCTGAACAAACCTCTCAGCCAATCCATTTGTGGCTGGATGATATGGGGCAGATGTGTAATGTTTCACCCCATTATTCCTCAGAAACCTTCGGAAATCCTTGGACACAAACTGTGGCCCATTGTCGGAGCAAAGCTGTTCTGGCAAGCCATTCCTGGCGAAGATGGTCCGTAGGACTGCAATAGTTTTCTCCGTGGTGGTGGAGGACATTTTGATGACCACTGGCCATTTGGAATGTGCACCCACAGCGATTAGGAACATTGAGTCCATAAATGGACCAGCAAAATCAATGTGTACCCATTGCCATGGAGATGAGGGCCACTCCCATGGATGTAGCGGGGCCTGTGGTGGAGTGTTTTGGACCTTCTGGCATCCTGTGCATCTCTTGGTCATATCCTCGATTTCTTTATCGATTCCTGGCCACCACACAAATGCCCTGGCTAGGCTCTTCATTTTTACCCCTCCCAGATGACCCTCATGAAGCTCATTGAGCACTCTATCTCTCAACTTGGGTGGAATTACCACTCGGGATCCACACATCAAGGTCCCCCGGCACACTGACAGCTGTTCTCTCCTTGGCGAGAATGCTGGCAACAGTGAGTCGCCATGTGCTGGCCATCCCTTCACCGTCAAATCATAGACCCGAGAGAGTGTCGGGTCATTTCGGGTTTCCTTCTCTATACTTGAGTTTGTAACAGGTAGACATTCGACTATGGTCGCATGGAATATCTCAACAGGGTCCACTGCAGGTGCTTCCTCTACCGTAGGCAACGGTAGGCGCGACAGCCCATCAGCGTTTCCATGCTGTTTCGTACCCTTGTACTCTATGTCGTACTGATGTGCCCCTAGGAAAAGTGACCATCTTTGCAGCCATTGCGCCGTCATCACCGGAACGCCCTTCTTTGGGTTAAAAATGGAGACCAGGGGTTGATGATCAGTCAGTAGGGTGAATTTCTGCCCGTGCAGATAGTGATTGAACTTTTTCACCCCCCACACCAGGCTGAGGGCCTCCCTGTCAATCTGGGCATCGTTACGCTCGGCTGAGGTTAACGAGCGCGACGCAAAGGCTATTGGCCTCTCTGAACCGTCAAGGAATTTGTGTGACAGCACCGCTCCGATGCCGTAGGGAGACGCATCACATGCTAACTGAATTGGTAGTGTTGGATTGTAGTGGGCCAATACTTCTTTTGAAGTGATTAGGCATTTACATTTCTGAAAGGCACGCTTACACTCATCACTCCATTTCCATGTTACTCCAGTTTGCAGCAGGGCGTTCAGTGGGTGCAGAATTGTAGATAAATTCGGCAAGAACTTATGGTAGTAGTTCACCAACCTGAGGAATGACCTCAGTTGCGACACATTTTCCGGTGCTGGTGCCTTGACTACAACCTCAATCTTGTCCGGCGACTTATGCAACCCTTCCTCATCAATCATGTGGCCATAATACGAGATTTATCTCCTGAAGAACTCGCATTTGGGGCGGTTGGATCGTAGCCCATATTCCTGTAATCTCGTGAGCACCTGCTCCAGGTTGGCAAGGTGTTCACTGTCATTTTCGCCCGTAACCAGGATGTTGTCCAAATAACACTGGGTCCCTGGGATCCCTTGCAGGACTTGTTCCATCGCCCTCTACCAAATAGCCGGGGCTGATGCTACCCCGAATACCAGTCGATTGTACTGGTAAAGGCCTTTGTGAGTGTTTATCGTAGGTATTTCCTAGATGCTTCTTCCACCTCCATTTGTAGATACGCTTGGGCCAGATCAATCTTTGTAAAGCGTTTCCCTCCAGATAGTGAGGCAAAAATATCTTCTATCTGTGGAAGTGGATATTGTACTGTGTGCAGGACTGGGTTCACAGTCACCTTGAAGTCCCCACAGATGCGAACCTTCTTCAGCTCCCCAGGCGTGCTGCTCAATGATTTCTTCATTACAGGAACGATGGGTGTGGCCCACTCGCTCCAGTCCACCTTGGACAGCACACCCGAACTCTCCAGCTCTGCTTCAACGGCTGGGCGGATCGCGTAAGGTACCGGTCTGGCCTTAAAAAATTTTGGGTTTGTGTTATCTTCGATTTTTATCGTTGCCGTTACCCTTTTTAGAGTCCTAAGTCCTTGTTGGAACACCTCTTTTGCGTCAGTTAGAATTTTTGACAGTCATCCAGGTGTGACGTCATCATCCTTTTTGTCAGTCACAGTTAGCGCCTGAATGGAATGCCAATCCAATTGTATTTTTCGGATCCATTCACGTCCCAATAATGGTGGTCCTCCATCTGGTAGTATATATAGATACAGTTTCTGTGTTTCCTTGCCGTTGTATTCAACTGGCACCCTTATTTTTCCTCTGGGGTAGACTTTTTGCCCCGTGTATGTCTTCAATACAATGGACGTGTCCTTCAAGGGCATGTGTGAGAATAGCCGCTCATAGTCTCGTCGATTCATGACAGTTAGGGCTGATCCTGTGTCCAATTCCATCTTTACTGGGGACCCTGCTATCATGAGGGTGACTCAAATGGTTCGGTGATCCTCCTTTGCGATCACGTTGTGTAACTTTAAACAACTTAGTCCCCTGCTCCCGGAGTCCTTATCACTCTCCTGATCTTCCGAACTACTGTCTGTCAATTTCTTTACTTTCTTGTACTTTTCCTTAGTAGTTCTTGTAGTGTTGGTTTTCTTTCCCGACCTGCAGACTCTTGCTATGTGTCCCATTTTCCCACATTGCCTGCATACTTTGTCCTTAAACCAGCAGTCCTTCTGATCATGGGTTGTTCTGCCGCAGCGATAGCACTTTTCTGCTCCATACGCCATTTCGTTAGCGCTGTATTCTTGTGGTTTCTGTTGTATTTCCGCAGCTCCCCGTGCTGCTGCTTCATAGGATACTGCCACGCTGAAAGCCTGTTCTAGCGTCAGGTCCTTTTCCGAAAGTAGTCGTTTCTGGGTTCCTTCACTCTGGAGCCCGCAGACAAACTTTTCCCGTAAGGTGTCTGCCAGTCCTGCTCCGAACTGGCAGTGCTTCGATAACTTGCGTAGTTCTGTAAGATAGTCAGCATTGCTCTCATCTTTGTGCTGGTTTCTTTTATGGAACTTGAATCTTTCTGCTATCAGCAGCGGTGTAGGGTTTCGGTGTTCCTGTAAGATATTAACAATCTCTTCAAAACTTTTCTCCATTGGTTTAGCTGGGGTAATTAAATTCCGCAATAGGCCGTACGTTCTCGCGCCCATCAAATTTAATAATACCGACGCCTTCTTTCCATCGGCCACCTCATTTGCCTTGCAGTACACTTCAATTCTTTCCACATACGTGGTCCAGTCTTCTACCTCGTTGTCAAAAGCAGTGATACTGCCACTTTTCGGCATCTTGGGTGATTTAAAATGGCGCCTCCCGCGCTTTTTCTTCTTCACCAATGGATTAAAATGGCGCCTCCCACGCTTTTCCTTCTTCCCCAATGGAATAAAATGGCGCCTCCCGCACTTTTCCTTCTTCCCCTTGCCGCCACGCTGCTCCTAGCGTTCTGCAGGGTAATGGCGGCGACCCGTGGCTTCGGCGCGTCTTACTTTTCCTTCCCCTTGTTTTATTTTTGCTATGCTGCCCGGTTCTTGAGCACCGACCGCGCCCTGTGCGCTCCACTCTCTCTTTCCCTCACGACGACGCTGCACGGCCCCTTTGCAGAGCCGCTCGATCGAGCTCGAGCCCGCCGCAGTCCGGAAGGGTCAGCGCACTACCTGCTACCAGCACGATTTGCTGGAACACCTTGACTAGGGAGCCAAGCCCAGCTCTCCACAGCCTCTCCTGCAACTCTCCGAACTCCGATGGATCCTTGGGCGGTTGCCCGCGGTCGATGCCCGTTGCTCTGACTTCGACCTCCAAGAAGCTTCTTCTCAGGGAAAGATCCCCGTGAGGTGATGCAGTACTGCAGGTGAGTTCGAACCTGCTCATCGCCACTGTAGTGTCCGCGCCTTAATAATACACGGACTGCAGGAGAACAATAAAACAGGTATTTACTGAACAGAGGGTACTCTTTTTGTTTGGCTGAGGGTAACTTAAGACTGAAGTACAGAAGCCTGCTGTGGTTTTATATACAGGGGTGGTCACTGCCGGTACTGCAGTATAGAATCAGTTCTTCTCTTAAAGGTACATACACAACATAAAGCAGATATGAAATCCTCACTATCATGTTCATGATTTCACCTGATCTAGAGACAAGACTGATGGAAGCAGCATCAATTGATTTAAGGACTTGATTCCACATTTGTATGTAAAAATATACTTTAATCTTATAAGAAGCATTTAATGAGTGGGCACATGATTTAGGTAACATAGCCGATGCTCTTCTTACACACTTATGTTTTATATTGTGGTATTATTGGATCTACTTTTGGGTTTTGTGCGTTCACACAAGATCTTGAAGGAAATAAGGGGGGAAAGGTTGCTGGGTTTTGTTGCTGCAATTCAGCACCCACTTTGAAAGTATTGGCCCTGAAATTAGATCGGGGGCTTGCTGCGCGTGCAAGCCCCCGATCTGCACTCACCCTGCGCGCCGACATCTGAAGCCCGGGCCTGCTTGCATTTCCTTTCACAGGCCCAGTTCAGCTGTCGGCATGCTGTGCTAACCTGATCCAGCGGCGTAGTTAGTGCGATGTGCCGGCTGGGATCAGGTGAGCACTGTGCAGCCAATCAGGGGAGGGGAAACTCATTCATGAGTTTGCCAGTAAGAGCTGTCAAACTCATGAAAACTACGGGGGCCCAAAACACTATTTAAACTTTAAATAAAACTTTAAAAAACATCCCAATCATTAAATTAAGTATAAATAAGTTTAAAAAAAATAATTTAAACAATTTTTTTTTTGAAAAAATAAATTTTTAGTAAAGGGTCTAAAACTAAACTTACCTTATTGTAGATTCTTTAAAATAATAAACCTATGGAAAAGAAATTCTAAATTGCACTAAAACACCACTTACCTGTAAAAAATAAATACTTACGTGTGCTTTTTACAAGCGTAAAGACCGGAGGCCTTTACACATGTGCAAATCCCCCAAAACAGAGGAAATCCAAGATGCACGCGCTGCCCCCTACAGCGCACGCGCTAGCCTCTTCACCTTTTGGGTTAGAGGAGAGGAAATGCCGGTTTTCAGCGCATGCGCTGTGCATGCTGAAAACCGGCATTTCCTCCGGCCAGACGCGTGAGTACCCCTTCCGTACTCACGCGTTTGGGGAGAAATTACTGCCCCATAAACTTCTGGGCCTAGAGTTTCTGCTAGTTTGCGTTAGTTTTATCAGCACAATCTGGGTGAAATCGGCTGAACCAATGCAAATGATCACGGAAACTCAAGCATAAGCTATGTCAAGTGTAAATCTAGTTTCCGCCATCTTTAACACTGGTTTAAAAATCATTTTTCCGACGCCAGCCCCACCCCCAAAACTGGCCATGTCCCCCAGATTGATATAATGAGGTTGGCGAGTTTCCACAGATTGCGCCTGTTTGCGGCCCTTCGAGGAGGCTCTTCAAATTGAACTGGTTTTGTTAGGCGCACAGGCACTTTTAGGCACGTTTGAAACATTTTTACATATTAAAAAATATTTAATTTACGAAGAAACCGATTAATGTACACCGATGAAACTAGTAAATGGTCCAGTATAGATTTTTTAAAGTCATTTTCAGTGATTTAATATCAGGTTACTCACAGGTGGAGGACTAGACACTGTTACTAAAAATGCTTTTTTTTGATAAACCCATCTTCAGCTGTACTAATAAAACTGCACCAGGTTACCACTCTTAAATACACCAATTAATATTTTTTAATGCAGAGAAAAAAAATAAACAATTACATTCTATTATGCTGACTGATTATGCTGGTACATGGAAGATTTTACGTTTGTGATTATCCAAATGCATTTATCGGAAACTTGCTGTAACCTAACCAACGCAATTCAAGGACTACTATATTGCCACAATGCAGTCAGTTACTGTATATTTTAATAAATTCATAAAATATAAAGGGCTCGATTTTTACCAGGCCTGAGGAGGTGGGTTTGGAGGCGTGTGAGTTGTCAAAATCGCAAAAAATGGCAGCCGGGCCCGATCCCGCCTCCTGTAGGGTGTTTTTTGCGTGCCCCGTGTTTCTGTGACTCTCCCTTGAGTCGACCTGTGCCACAAAAACACCCCGGTTTGGGTTGTTTCCCTTGGATGGCAGGAGCTTATGCCA
This sequence comes from Somniosus microcephalus, assembly GCF_052327205.1. Classification (NCBI taxonomy): domain Eukaryota; kingdom Metazoa; phylum Chordata; class Chondrichthyes; order Squaliformes; family Somniosidae; genus Somniosus; species Somniosus microcephalus. The sequence goes on along the minus strand of NC_140990.1, from coordinate 275,303,424 downwards.
ATAGTCCCTGCCCAGCCCGTCAATTAGCGGGTAATCCCACACACAGAGAGAGACCAAGGCCAGATAGGTCTTCTCCTATGCCCGATGCGCAGCGTCCCCAGCAGGATTACTATGTAACCCGGCCGTGACCGGTTGCCACCCGGTTGGTCATCCAAATTATACCGCGAACCACAAGCCCCACAAACCCCAAGTTTGGACTCAAGGAGTTACTATGGATAGATTATAAATTGACTCAGACAAAACAAAATGGTTCAGGTTGGTCAAAGATCGATTCCTTTTATTACACTCTCAAAAATGACTCCCTACTCCTCTCGCTTACGGCAGAACGAGTAGGTGACCATGGACACTAGCTTATAACTTTAGACTAAAATACCCACCCTGTTGGTTACGCCGAACCAACCCCTTCCCAGAATCTAAGCCTAGATAATGGAAAAACCCTTCTAACTAAACCCCTCTCCCGGTTTGGTCAGAACCCACACTTGGAAGTCTCCTCACACATACACACACACACACACACACACACACACACGTGTTAGCCTGCGTCTTGGACACTTGCAGTTCCTCAGCAGCCAAACACGCGGGCGGTCCTGGGGATTTCTAGAGGTGTATGCTGGATATAATTAACAGCCGTTGTCGTTGATTCACGTGGCCCCGGCTCCGTTCGACTCCAGAGACAAAACCGTGCCTAACAGAGGCATGCGATGAGGCCTAGAGAGTTACGTTCAGGAGTTACGACAAGGCACTCACTTCGGGCATTCCTGGAGAGTTGACTGACGCATAGTTACGCGGAGAACCCCGTTACAGATGGTAGAGAAAAGCAAGCGAGCCCTGCATTCCCAAAGTTCAGAATGTTTATACCCCGTATAATACACAAAACTTGCTGGGTGATTCCTGGTTACCATGGGTGCAGAGATGCTAGTTGGCCTTCCTGGTGATGTCTTTGTCCTGGATTGGCCATCTTGAAGAAAACAATGGTAGGCCGTTACTGTAGATGAGCAGTTCTCCAAGTTTGTTAAGTTCTTGACTGCTCCTTCATTGAAAGAGTCCAGAGATGTTACTTTTGGCCTGCAAACCTCATTGTCCATCCAGACATCCCGGCTCCATGGTGGTTTTCCCCAAATTTCACAAGTTCGAATATGAAAAGGCTCCTGCCTTTCATGACGTCAGTGTTGAGACTGGTCCCATGGCAACTCAAAAGACAGACAGTTCCTGCTATCTTCACAGAAACCAACAGGCAGTCCCTTTTAAAGTCCAAAAGTCCAAACTCCATTTTTAAAATGCAGCCCAAACGCTTCGCCATTTTAAAAGGGTACATATCCATTTTAAAAGTCCAAAAATACTTCATGCACATGCACCCACTGATGTTGGCACCGGCCAAACCCTACACTCTGAGCAATTTTCCCACATTCGTGTTTTCAGACCCTGTTTCCATCCCGCCTCCAAGAGGTGGGATAGGCCCTTAAAGCACTTAATTGCCTCTAAAATCCCATTTTGAGAAGTCTTTCTGATTTTTAGACGTTTCCCCCATCCTACACGCCTCCTCTGGAACACGCCAGGTAATCCTGGCGACCTCACAATTGGATTGCTTACTAACAGCTGCAGCTCCACCATTAAAAAGGAGTTTTCACCAGTGATCACTTGCAGGTGGCAGAACTTTGTTGTCTCAGGTCTGGGGGAGATTTTAGCAGGCATACTCATTGTGTTTGAAGTTTGGTGCCTGACACCCATCTCCAGTGTGATCTGCTGGGAAACCCCTCTCCCCACCTTGACTGAGCACTTCCTCAACTGAGGCATATACCAGAAGCATGGCGAACATTTATTTCCTTTCCTCCTGGACATCAGATTCGGACGAAGACCAGCTGTGGCAGCAGCAGACCCATGAGCAACAGCAGCAACAACAGGCGCGTCAAGCTGCTGCTCGCCCACCTGAAGCTCCACAGGTCAGAAGGCGCCAGCGCGTGACCACATTGCTGGCCGGGATGCAAGGGACGCACTCATGTTGGCCAGATTTCACAATCAAACACTTTTGCCTCGCACCTTCTTACCAGACCATCGACAGTGGACAAGAACCTGCGGATTCCTATTATTCTGACCACCATACTGACAACTGCAAGTCGCCCTAAGCCCTCAATGTGGAAGTCCCATTTGTGAAATGACACAGGCCACAACTTCAACAGTTTACCATCAAATCTGTTTATGATACCATGACAAGGATAGCTGGTCAAAAAACAATACATCACAACACCCAAGTGACTACCCTTATGACTACTTGTGCTTTATCTTCCTCTTACGCGTGCTCCTACATGGTGCTTCCCTTGTGGCTTCAGCAGATGTGGTGGCCCCTTGCTCACTTTCTTCCTGCTCCTGTCTTGGCGCCTTTGGCAGCCGTCCTCTGGGGTAGCGAACCTGTGCAGGCTCGCCAACAGTCTGTTGCTCCTGCGGCTGTGCAGGGGCTGAGACGTCTATCTCAGTTGGGTGAGGACTCTGGTGGGGCAATGACCGAGGGCTTTGCAGTGGCATGGTCGTGTGAGCGCTTGGAGAGGAGCCCCCACTTCCTTGTTGTCTGCCACCAACATCCCTCTTACGGGTCAGCCCCACTTCAGAGCTAGCAAGTGGCTTGACAGCACCTTGCTGCACTGCAGGGGGGCCATGAGGACCCGTTTCTGCACTGGAAGTCCTACTCCAGATGGCTTCCATGAAGGTCTGGTTTGTATGCTCAATAGCTGACCATCGCTCCTCAAGAGATGTCATTCTATTCTGAACAATGACCATGTTGTTTTCAAGACCCTGGCGACTAAGCTCCTCCATGGCTACAGCCATCCTCTCCTCTACAGCAACCAGCCTTACCACGGAGGCAGCTATCCTTTCCACAGAGGTTGCCATCCTTTCCGCGGTGATGCGTTCATGCGCCACTGATTCCACAAAGGCTCTGCTCATGGTCGCTATGGACCCCTCCATTCACTCCACACTCACAGCGACCCTGGAGACAAAACCTGCTAGAGACTCCTGCACCTGTTCCTGGAGTTCCAGCACCGCTCTCCTGGATGGACCCAGAGGCACAGGGTCGACATGCAGCTGAGCTGAGCTGGCAGAGTCCTGCGACCTCCGACGAGGACTCTCCACTGCTGTCCCTGTCTCCACAATCTGCTGATGCTCACTTGTGAGCTGTGATACACCAGGTGACAACACTACTCTATCTCGCGAAGGTCCCACCGATGTGTGAGTGTCTGCGCTGGTGCTGGGTGCACTGAATTCTGTTGACGCTGCGCCCTCAGAGGTTGCAGCTTCCTCTGAGGAGTCTGGAGGCTCAGGCTGTTCCTCCTGGACAGTGAGGACAGGGGCTTTCGATGGTCCTGTGGGGGAGTAAAGGAAAGAGTTAGAGATGTGAGATCAAGGTTACATGCACATTGAATAGTGCAGATGATCATAAGTCAATCTGTTAGAGCATCAGAATCATTATCAGTCACTCATGCAATGTCATTGAGAGAGATGCCAAACTATTCTGTCACCAGCTTGCAGTGATGCGCCCGTCTGTCCGTCCCCCACTTGGGAATCCTCCTCGATCCCGGCAATTTCCAGGGCCGCCTCCTCCCAGGCAGTGTGCTGGGCTACTGAGAGTGGCCCTCCTCCTGTCATGGCTCTTTCCCTCTTATTGTGGGATCTCTTTTCCTGCAGTGAGGGACACAAGTGGAGTTTGAGTGAGAATGAAGGAGTGAGTGTAGGGAATCCATAGCACAGATGTTTAGAAGGAGACAAAGGGCCCACCCTGTGTGTTGTAAGTTGTTGTCGTTGCATCACAGTGATCGGGAGTGTGAAGGCTGCATGGTCGAATAGTTAAGTGAATGTGACCATAGATAGAGAGGGAATGGGTAGGGGTGCAGGGATGTAAGTGTCAAGTGGGATGTGGAGGAAGAGGTTGGCAAAGCAGAGTGCTGGTGAGGAGAGGCAATGGGGATCAGATTGAGGGAGATGGGAAAGTCATACTCACTTTTCCTGTGCAGAGAAGGTCATGAAACCTCTTCCTGCATTGCAGCCAGGTTCTGCTGGTTATCGAGATGGAGTTGACCTCCTGGGCCACTTGCAGCCACACAGCTTTAGTCTGCTGGGGTGGCTTTTTTCTCCCCGAGGAAGGAAAGAACACCTCCTCATTGGACCTTGCTCCCTCCACCAGAGCTTGGAGGGAGGGCTCATCGAAGCGTGGAGCACACTTTGGCCTACTGGTGGACATAGTCGATCAATGAAGTGCTTACTACAATGGCCATAAAGTTTGCAGTCTCCAGAAGAAGCAAGGCTGCTTGCAGGCCTTAAATCCAGCAGCATTGATGATGTCATCGGAGGTGACTTTCTGGATGAAAAGACTCATTGAGTCAGGGGTTCCCACACACTGGAAATCAATTGCCCAATTAGGGGGAAAATCGCACTTTTTCCCCACTTCACTTCGGAGTCGGGGTCCTGACATGAATACCACCTGACATGCCCCAGCCCGCCCACAATGGCAAAATCGAACCCAAAGTGTAAGCTCTTTCTCAACCCTGTTTCCTCTCTCACAAAAGTAGACATCACAGGTTTTGTACTATGGAAGTAAATATTGTTCTAACAATTATTTTTGTTTTTTTCCCCTTAAAACGTACGTGGGAACATCTTTAAATGACTTTGTGCTTCACTTACTGAAAAAGTGAATGCATAAACAGGTAGAAAATTAGACATTTCTAGATAATGGTCAAAATAATGCAGCATGCTTCATGTAGAGATATGTTCTACAAACAGTAAAGAGGCCATGCACTGCATCCCACTTGCAGGATTACAATAGTCTGCTTGCAATATTTGTATTTTTCAAAATATGATTACAGTTATTACATTGCAGCGTGTTATTACTACCAGATTACTGTTTGTGGGAGTCTGAAAATTCATATTCATCTTTGAAAACTCATATAAATCTTAATATAATAGACCTGCCACAGGCAAATGGGTTGAAGTATTTGCAGTATATATGAGCACTGAGATTTTCTGTGAGATGAATCTGTAGTAGTCATGTTGGTTGTGGGAAAAGGGGCAGTGGGAAGTTTGACTTATTAAATTGGTTAAAATTAGATCAGAGTAAATTGATTGCTTTATTTACATATACCTGCTCGTGTTTTCTAAAAATCATGCTCTTACCCTAAACTATGTGCTGTCAGCTTTATGGAAATGAGATAAATTGTGAAGGACTAAATGAATTCCAAGGTAAAAAAAAAAGATTTTTTTCAGATCTTGCCAATTGGTACTTAGATGTACGCGGTTTGTTAAAAAATACAGGAGATATTGGACTTCTACAATTTAGCGTAAGTTAGCCTATATTGGAAATGCGTGAATGTTAAATCTGTTCAATGAGGTTAGAATTTATAGCTGCATTGTTGAATATTTTACATTCACCAGGCTCCACTTAATGCCCTAGATAGTAATAAAGGTGATAATCTGTTAGTTCAACCATGTTAGGAATAGTGCAGGGTACTAAAGCTTGTTAGAATTTAAGGGCATATGCAAATGAGACTTGTTCCATTTTTCCAAATGAATACTGAGAACTTAACTCTTAAAGCAATTTCATGGTATTACATACTACAGATGCGGTGTCATTTTACAGGAAAATGTGAACAAAGGGGATAGTTTTGCTTCCATTCCAAAAAATACTTTGTTTTCCTGCACTTTCTTGAAATTTTTCTGGTTTGATAGAAGAAAGGAAGGCAGACTTGATGAGGGTGTGTTCCAGTAAAATGGCATTTTATTGTCATTGTCATTTTGTTACTGATATTGTCGTACAGCAAAGATGTTCAAACTTGGGTCCCTGGATCCCAGGTGGTCTATGAGGAGTTCCAAGGTTATCAGATTTCTGTATATTAATATATTTGTTGATTTACTAGCACATTATTTCTCTTGTTGCACAATATAGTTTTGGTGTAGCAACCTTTCATGTTATTACAGATCTGAGATCAGGTATATGATCATTCTGGCCTGCTCTTTTATTTTGTAATCATGTTGTGTATGTATGTGTGGCTCCAAACAAAACTCTATGCATTTAGTTAAACATTAGATACAGTTCAAAAGGCAAAAATCATCTCTCACTTTTGGGTTTGTGGTCAGTCTATTTCAACAAGATTGCTGCAAAAGTAACACAGTTTCCAACTGAACCTGCCTTTAGAAAATTGGAACAGGGGGCACTCGGGAGTGTGTTAATATTTGCTGGGGATCTCCACACACAAATTTTGAAAGCCACTGGTTTACAGAAACTCTGCAGATTTTTAATTTTCTCATATTATAAGTGTCACCATAACATAATTTACCATAACATGTTAAATGCAATGAAATGAAAAGGATTAAAACACAGATCAAAATAATTGATTTGAAATTAAAAAAATAAAATTAGTATCATGGTTGCTGGTTAGAAATTATGATTTTTTTTTTGTTCTTCTGCTTTAAACATTGTTGATTCCAGATTCATTTGGTGGGCCTGTATTGCTTTCTTCTTATTTAGAAGCAGTTTTTTAATGGAAATTATAGGCTCACAATTTGATTAGTATGTGTTTTGCTCGGTAATCGGTACAGTTAGAGTTATATTGTACAATATAGTTTTGGTGTAATAAGCTTTCATGTTATTGTAGATTTCTCCTGGCAGTTAAATTTTGAAGGCTATAATATATTTAGAAATGATAGGGATGGAAGAAGGCGCACTAGGGCACCTGTGTTAATAAAATTAACAACATAATAGCAGTAGAATTAAAATAGGAATAGGGCCACTAAGGGATGAGAAAGATGTTACTGAAATTGCAGGGATACTGAATAGGTACTTTGCCTCATTTTTCACTGAAAAGGCTAACAAAGAGAAAATAACAACTGTAGAAGAAGTCAAGAGGGATATTGTAACAGTTAAGAGAGAAAGTAAGGAGATACTAGAAAAAACTAGCCAAACATAAGGAGGACAAGACCCTTGGTTCAGATGGATCGTGTTAGATCCGTGTATCTTGATGTTGTGTGTCCTTCAATAATTAGAAAAGAGACTGCAGGGAACAATCAACAGGTGTTTACTGGATGAGGGTTACTCTAAAACTAACTCTCCAGGTCCCTACTCAGGGTTTATATACAGGTATGGTCACTGCCGGTACTACAGTATACAGGAGCTGTAAAAAGTAGTTCTCCCCTTAAAGGTACATACACTACAATTCCTCCCCTTTTAGATTAACAGTACCATAACATTCATTTAACAATCAAATATCAACTAATTACAATTAACACTTTTAACATGCAACATTAACTGAAAATAGTCTATTTATAAATTCAGTCTTTGGGGAGGCTTCCTGATCCTTTCTGGATAGCGCCTTTCCTGAGTGTCTTGCTCTTGGTGCGGAGGCGATTCTGGCCCCCTGTCGTCGGTTGGTTCAGCAGCTTCCGATGCTACTGTTTCTGGTGTAGATGCTACCTGTATGTCGGGTTCATCACCAGGTACGCGAGACATGGGGTTGACTCGTTCCTGTGACTCTAGGATCTGGTCAACATGGCGTCTCACAATGTTCTCCCCAACATCCACTGTGTACATTAGTGGTCCCTGCCGTGTGCATATCGTTCCTGGTTGCCATTTCTCTGTTCGGTAGTCGCGGGCCAAGACTGGTTGCCCTACATTGAAGCTCCTTGTCGGCTTCTCATTGATGTGCTGGAATTGCTTATTCTCAACATCTCTTCGTACATTTGGTCTGAGAAAATCCAGACGAGATCTCAACCTTCGGTTAAAGAACATCATGGCCGGGGTCTGGTTGCTGACTGCATGTGTCGCATTTCTGTAGGCTAACAGGAAATTGTCCACCTTATGCTGCAGTGGAATGTCGTCATCGCACATGGCCCTTACTGCTTTTTTAAAGGTTTGTACGAACCTCTCAGCCAATCCATTTGTGGCTGGATGATACGGGGCGGATGTGTAATGCCTTACCCCATTCCTTTTCATAAATCTTCGAAACTCTTCGGACACAAACTGTGGTCCGTTATCTGAGCAAATCTGCTCTGGCAAGCCGTTCCTGGCAAATATGGTCCGTAGGACTGCAATAGTTTTCTCCGTGGTGGTGGAGGACATTTTGATCACCTCAGGCCATTTCGAGTGCGCATCCACGGCTATTAAAAACATTGAGTCCATGAATGGACCAGCAAAATCAATATGCACCCGTTGCCATGGAGATGAGGGCCACTCCCATGGGTGTAGAGGGGCATGTGGTGGTGCATTTTGGACCTTCTGGCATCCTGAGCAGCTCTTTGTCAGGTCCTCGATTTGCTGATCGATCCCCGGCCACCACACATAAGCCCTAGCAAGGCTTTTCATTTTCACCCCTCCCAGATGGCCTTCGTGAAGCTCATTGAGCACTCTCTCCCTTAACTTGGGTGGAATTACCACTCGGGAGCCACACATCAAGGTCCCCTGGCATACTGACAGCTGTTCTCTTCTGGATGAGAATGCTGGCAACAGTGAGTCGCCATGTGTTGGCCATCCCTTCACCGTCAAGTCATATACCCGAGACAGTGTCGGGTCATTTCGGGTCTCCTTCTCTATATCAGCGTTAGTTACTGGCAAGCGTTCAATTATAGTCGAATAAAATATTTCGACAGGGTCCACTGCTGGTGCTTCCTCCGCAGTAGGCAGTGGCAGGCGTGATCACCCATCAGCGTTTCCATGCTGTTTCATGCCCTTATACTCGATTTCATATTGGTTCGCCCCTAGAAAAAGGGACCATCTTTGTAGCCGTTGTGCAGTCATCACCGGAACGCCCTTCTTTGGATTAAAGATGGAGACAAGTGGTTGGTGGTCAGTCAGCAAGGTGAACTTCTGCCCGTACAGATAGTGGTTGAACTTTTGCACTCCCCACACTAGGCTGAGGGCCTCCCTGTCAATCTGGGCATAGTTACGCTCGGCTGAGGTTAGTGACCGAGACGCAAAGGCTACTGGCCTCTCCGAGCCGTCCGGGAATTTGTGCGACAGCACCGCTCCAATGCCATAGGGTGATGCATCACACGCCAACCGAATTGGTCGTGCTGGGTTGAAATGAGTCAACACCTCTTTTGATGTGATCAATTCTTTGCGCTTCTGGAAAGCTCGTTTACATTCGTCATTCCACTTCCATGGTACCCCCGTTTGCAGTAGGGTGTTCAGTGGGTGTAGTACTGTAGACAAATTCGGCAAGAACTTATGGTTGTAGTTCACCAGCCCGAGGAACGACCTCAGTTGTGACACATTTTCCGGTGCTGGAGCCTTGACTACTGCCTCAATCTTTTCAGGGGACTTATGTATCCCCTCTTCATCAATAACGTGGCCACAATACGAGATCTGCTTCTGGAAGAACTCACATTTGTGGCGATTAGCTTGGAGCCCATATTCCTTCAATGTAGTGAGCACCTGCTCCAGGTTGGCGAGGTGATCACTGTCATTTTCGCCCGTGACCAGGATGTCATCCAAATAACACTGGGTCCCTGGAATCCCTTGCAGGACTTGATCCATTGCCCTTTGCCAAATAGCCGGAGCTGATGCTACCCCGAACACCAGCCGGTTGTTTTGGTAGAGACCTTTATGAGTGTTGATTGTGAGGTACTGTTTCGAGGCTTCTTCTACCTCCATTTGCAGGTACGCCTGGGCCAGATCAATCTTAGTGAAGCGTTTCCCTCCAGATAGCGAGGCGAAAATATCTTCAATCCGCGGAAGCGGATATTGTACAGTGTGAAGGACTGGGTTCACTGTCACCTTAAAGTCCCCACAGATGCGAACCTTCTTTGGTTCCCCAGGCGTATTACTCAATGACCTCTTCATTACAGGAACGATGGGTGTAGCCCACTCGCTCCAGTCCACTTTGGACAGTACTCCTGAGCGTTCCAAACCTTCCAGCTCTGCTTCGACGGCTGGGCGGATCGCATAAGGTACCGGTCTGGCCTTAAAAAACTTTGGGCTTGCATTTTCCTCTATTTTGATCATCGCTGTTATGCCTTTTAGTGTTCTGAGTCCCTCCTGGAACACTTCTTGTGCGTCAGTTAGCATTTTTGACAGTCGTCCAGGTGTGACGTCGTCATCCTTTTTGGCATCTACAGTCAGTGCTTGTATGGAATGCCAATCTAGCTGTATCTTCCGGATTCATTCACGTCCTAGTAGTGGTGGTCCTCCATCTGGCAATACATATAGGTCCATTTTTGGTGTTTCCTTGCCGTTATATATAACGTTCACCCTTATTTTTCCTTTGGGGTAGACTTTTTGCCCCGTGTACATCTTCAAGACAATCTCTGTATCTCTCAAGGATATATGTGAGAATAGCCGCTTGTAGTCCCTTCGGTTTATGACTGTTAGGGCTGATCCTGTGTCCAATTCCATTTTCACTTGGACTCCGGCTATCTTGAGCGTGACCCAGATAGTTTGGTGATCCTCCGTTTTGATCACATTATGTAGTTTCAGACAACCCAGCTCCTTGCTTCCAGAGTCTGTATCACTTTTCTGTTCGTCTGCACTACTCTCCGACACCTTATGTACCTTCTTGTACTTCTCCTGTGGGGATTTCTTGCTGCTGGTTTTCTTTTCCCATCGACGCCACTCGGTGCTGAACACCGGCTGCGCCCTGTCCGCTCTACCCTCTTCTCCCGTCGACGCTGCTCGGCCTTTTTCTGTGCCGTCAGTCGGCTCTAGCCGCCGCTGTCCGGGAAGGGTCTGCGCCGTACCTGTTGCCAGCCCGTTTCGCTGGACCACCGTGACTGGAGAACCAAGCCCAGCTCTCAACAGCTCAAGTCTCCGCTGGATGGTCGACGCCCGTGCTTCTGGACTTGGCCTTCTTTTTTCACTGTTCTCCAGGAGCGAATCCCTGGGAGGTGATGCAGAGTTGCAGGTAGGTTTGAATCTTCTCGTCGCCAATGTTAGATCCGTGTATCTTGATGTGTGTCCTTCAATAATTAGACAAGAGACTGCAGGGAACAATCAACAGGTGTTTACTGGATGAGGGTTACTCTAAAACTAATTGTACAGATTCCTACTCAGGGTTTATATACAGGTGTGGTCACTGCCGGTACTACAGTATACAGGAGCTGTAAAAAGTAGTTCTCCCCTTAAAGGTTCATACACTACAGATCGCATCCACGGATACTCAAAGAAACTAGGGAAGAGATAGCAGGGAAGAGATAGCAAAGACAGCAGTATCCATATATAAAAATTATGTAGAAAAAGGAATAGTGCCAGAGGACTGACGATCTCCAAATGTAATTCCTATCTTCAACAACGTCAACAACAACTTGCATTTATATAGCACCTTTAACGTAGCAAAATGTCCCAAGGTGCTTCACAAGAGCGTTATCAATCAAAATTTGACACACAGAAAAAGGGGAAATAGAAATAATCCCTGGAACTATAGACCAGTTATCTGAACATCAGTGGTAGGAACGATACTATAATCTTTGCTAAAAGATCCAGAGATGGAGATTATAATTTTTAAAAAGTCCATATATACCACATCATCTGCATTGTATGGATTTCTAAGAGGGAGTTCATGCTTAACCATCCTTATTGAATTCTTTGAAGAAATAACAGAAAGAGTAGACAAGGGCAATGCAGATGCAGCGAGGCCCGAGAGTAGTCGGAGCACGGAGCCTGGGAGGTGAGGAGCCCGGTATAAAAACCGGAGAGCAGCGAGGCCCGAGAGCAGTCGGAGCACGGAGCCTGGGAGGTGAGGAGCCCGGTATAAAAACCGGAGAGCAGCGAGGCCCGAGAGCAGTCGGAGCACGGAGCCTGGGAGGTGAGGAGCCCGGTATAAAAACCGGAGAGCAGCGAGGCCCGAGAGCAGTCGGAGCACGGAGCCTGGGAGGTGAGGAGCCCGGTATAAAAACCGGACAGCAGCGAGGCCCGAGAGCAGTCGGAGCACGGAGCCTGGGAGGTGAGGAGCCCGGTATAAAAACCGTAGAGCAGCGAGGCCCGAGAGCAGTCGGAGCACGGAGCCTGGGAGGTGAGGAGCCCGGTATAAAAACCGGAGAGCAGCGAGGCCCGAGAGCAGTCGGAGCACGGAGCCTGGGAGGTGAGGAGCCCGGTATAAAAACCGGAGAGCAGCGAGGCCCGAGAGCAGTCGGAGCACGGAGCCTGGGAGGTGAGGAGCCCGGTATAAAAACCGTAGAGCAGCGAGGCCCGAGAGCAGTCGGAGCACGGAGCCTGGGAGGTGAGGAGCCCGGTATAAAAACCGGAGAGCAGCGAGGCCCGAGAGCAGTCGGAGCACGGAGCCTGGGAGGTGAGGAGCCCGGTATAAAAACCGGAGAGCAGCGAGGCCCGAGAGCAGTCGGAGCACGGAGCCTGGGAGGTGAGGAGCCCGGTATAAAAACCGGAGAGCAGCGAGGCTTACCAACTCAGCAGCGGGGAGAGAGGTAAAAAGTAATCAGTGTGTGACGTCACCAGGGAGCAGGTAAGTGATTGGTTGGTGAGTATTTCTCCTTTTTAAACTTTAACTCTGTAGTTTATAGTGACTAGGGTCTTTTCTGGTGTAGCAGGGACTGTAGGTAGACTATACAAGCGCCTTAGAGATATCTTTAATTGGTGATAGTGAATTTAATTTCAATTAATTAAAGGGTAAGTCATGCCAGGAGAGCCCAGCCCCGTGATGTGCTCCTCTTGCTCTATGTGGGAATTCAGGGACACTGCCCCTGATGACCACGTGTGCAGGAAATGCATCCATCTGCAGCTACTAGCAGACCGCATTGAGGCGCTGGAGCTGCGGGTGGATGGGTTGTTGAGCATTCACGATGCTGAGAGGGTCGTGGATAGCACGTTTAGTGAGTTGGTCACACCGCAGGGAAGGGTTGCACAGGAAGAAAGGAAATGGGTGACCACCAGGCGGAGCAATCGAAGCAGGCAGGTAGTGCAGGAGACCCCTGTGACCATTCCCCTCTCAAACAGGTATACCGATTTGGATACTGTTGGGGGGGATGACTCACCAGGGGAAGGCAGCAGCAGCCAACTTCCTGGCACTGGGGGTGCTCCTGCTGCCCAGGAAGGGAGGAAAACGAGTGGGAGAGCAATAGTGGTAGGGGATTCTATAGTAAGGGGAACAGATAGGCGTTTCTGTGGCCGTAGACGTGAATCCAGGATGGTTTGTTGCCTCCCTGGTGCCAGGGTCAAGGGTGTCACTGAGCGGCTGCAGGGCATTCTGGAGGGGGAGGGTGAACAGGCAGAGGTCGTGGTCCACATTGGTACCAACGACATAGGTAAAAAGAGGGATGAGGTCCTGCAGCAAGAATTTAGGGAGCTAGGTGGAAGATTAAAGAGCAGGACCTCAAAGGTTGTAATCTCTGGATTACTCCCGGTGCCACGTGCTAGTGAGTATAGGAATAGGAAGATAGAACAGATGAATGCGTGGCTAAAGGGATAGTGCAGGGGGGAGGGCTTTAGTTTCCTGGATCACTGGGCCTGCTTCTGGGAAAGGTGGGACTTGTACAAGTCGGACGGTCTACACCTGAACCAGAGGGGGACCAATATCCTTGCGGGGAGGTTTGCTAGCACTGCTGGGGGGTTTTAAACTAACTTGGCAGGGGGATGGGATACAGAGTGGAGCTATAGTAGGGGGTGATTTACAGCCAAATACAGAGGAAAAAACAAGTCAGCTGGGAAGGCAGAGAAAATATTTGAGGGCAAAAGGAAATATGGCAAGGCTGGAAGGCATTTATTTTAATGCAAGGAGTCTTGCAAATAAGGTGGATGAACTGAAGTTGTTGTTGAACACATGGGAGTACGATATTGTTGCTATCACGGAGACATGGTTGAGGGAGGGTCAGGACTGGCAGCTCAATATTCCGGGGTATAGAATCTCCAGGAGAGACAGAGGGGGGTGTAAAAGGGGAGGGGGTGGTGCAATATTAATTAAGGAGTCGATTACTGCTGTCAGGAGGGATGATATATTAGCGGGTTCCTCTAATGAGGCCATATGGGTAGAACTTAAAAACAAAAAGGGGGCAAGCACCTTGCTGGGAGTGTATTATAGGCCCCCAAACAGTCGGGGAGATAGAGGAACAGATATGTAGGCAAATCTCAGAGAAGTACGAAAATAATAGGGTAATAATAGTGGTGGATTTCAACTTCCCCAATATTAATTGGGATAGTCAGAGTGTGAAAGGCTTAGAGGGTGCAGAATTCTTAAGGTGCATCCAGGAGAGCTTTTTGAGCCAACATGTAGAAAGTCCTACAAGAGAGGGGGCGGTACTGGACCTAATTCTAGGGAATGTAGCCGGGCAAGTGGTGGAAGTGTCAGTAGGAGAGCATTTTGGCGACAGTGACCATAATTCGGTGAGATTTAAGGTGGTCATGGAAAAAGACAATGACAGCCCGGAAATAAGGGTTCTAAATTGGGGGATGGCCGATTTTAATATGATATGGCAGGATCTGGCCAAAGTGGACTGGGAGCAGCTACTTATAGGAATATCCACATCAAAGCAGTGGGAGGCTTTCAGAAGGGAAGTGGAGAGAGTACAACGCCAACATGTTCCTGTAAAGGTCAAGGGTGGGACCAACAAGCAAAGGGAACCTTGGATGACAAGGGATATACAAAAATGCATTAGGAAAAAAAGGGGGGCTTTTGGCAGTTACAAAAGACTAAAGACGGAGGAAGCCCAAGAGGAGTATAAAAAGTGCAGGGGCATACTTAAAAAAGAAATTAGGAGGGCGAGGAGGGGCCATGAAATAACACTGGCGAGCAAAATAAAGGAAAATCCTAAGATGTTTTATAAGTATATTAAGGGCAAGAGGATAACCAGGGAAAGGGTAGGGCCCATTAGGGACCAAAGTGGCAATCTGTGTGTTGAGCCAGATGATGTAGGCGGGGTTTTAAATGAATTTTTTGCATCTGTGTTCACTATGGAGAAAGATGATGTAGACATAGAAATCGGGCAAGGGGACTGTGACATACTTGAACATATTAGCATCGAGAGGGAGGAGGTACTAGCGGTTTTAGCAGGCCAAAAAGTGGATAAATCCCCAGGCCCGGACGAGATGTATCCCAGGCTGTTGTGTGAGGCAAGGGAGGAGATTGCAGGGGCTCTGACACAAATTTTCAGAACCTCTCTGGCCACAGGGGATGTACCAGAGGACTGGAGAACAGCTAACGTAGTACCATTATTCAAGAAGGGTAGCAGGGATAAACCAGGGAATTACAGGCCAGTGAGCCTAACATCTGTGGTAGGGAAATTATTGGAAAAAATTCTGAGGGACAAAATTAGTCTCCACTTGGAGAGGCAAGGATTAATCGGGGATAGTCAGCATGGCTTTGTCAAGGGTAAATCATGTCTGACAAATCTGATTGAATTTTTCGAGGGGGTGACTAGTTGTGTGGATGAGGGAAATGCTGTGGATGTGGTTTACATGGACTTCAGTAAAGCTTTTGACAAAGTCCCGCATAGGAGACTGGTCAAGAAGGTAAGAGCCCATGGGATCCAGGGTGCCTTGGCGTGTTGGATCCTAAACTGGCTGAGTGGCAGGAGGCAGAGGGTGATGGTCGAAGGTTGCTTTTGTGACTGGAAGCCTGTGTCTAGTGGGGTACCTCAGGGATCGGTGCTGGGTCCCTTGCTGTTTGTGATCTACATAAATGATTTGGATGAGAATGTAAAAGGTATGATCAGTAAGTTCGCAGATGACACGAAAATTGGTGGGGTGGTAAATTGTGAGGAGGAAAGCCTCAGGCTACAGGAAGATATAAACGAGTTGGTCAGATGGGTGGAAAAGTGGCAAATGGAATTTAACCCTGAAAAGTGCGAGGTGATGCATTTTGGACGGACAAATAAGGCAAGGGAGTACACAATGAGTGGTAGGACCCTAGGAAGCACAGAGGGTCAGAGGGACCTTGGTGTGCATGTACATAGATCCCTGAAGGCAGCGGAACAGGTAGATAAGGTGGTTAAAAAGGCATATGGGATACTTGCCTTCATTAGCCGAGGCATAGAATATAAGAGCAGGGAGGTTATGCTGGAGCTGTACAAAATGCTGGTGAGGCCACAGCTGGAGTACTGTGTGCAGTTCTGGTCGCCTCACTATAGGAAGGATGTGATTGCTTTAGAGAGGGTGCAGAGAAGATTCACCAGGATGTTACCTGGGATGGAGCGCCTCAGCTATGAAGAAAGACTAAACAGGCTGGGGTTGTTTTCCTTGGAGCAAAGAAGGCTGAGGGGGGACCTGATTGAGGTGTACAAAATGATGAGGGGCATAGATAGGGTAGATAAAGAGGAACTTTTCCCCTTAGTAGGGGGGTCAATCACAAGGGGGCATAGATTCAAGGTAAGGGGCAGGAGATTTAGAGGGGATTTGAGGAGGAACTTTTTCACCCAGAGGGTGGTTGGAATCTGGAACTCTCTACCTGAAAGAGTGGTAGAGGCAGGAACCCTCACAACATTCAAGAAGCATTTGGATGAGCACTTGAAATGCCATTGCATACAAGGCTATGGACCAAATGCTGGAAAATGGGATTAGACTGGACAGGGATTGATGGACGGCGCAGACACGATGGGCCGAAGGGCCTCTTTCTGTGCTGTAAAACTCTATGACTCTATGACTTCAGAAGGCCTTTGGAACCTTGCCACATAAGAGACTAATGATAAAGGTTGGGGCATGTGGAGACAGGGGCCAGGTAGCAGAATGTACTGAAATATGGCTACAAAATAGAAATCAAAGGATGGGAGTTAAGGGAAGTTTATTGTTGCTTGACTAATCTGAAGGACAGCTTTTCCAATTTGGACATCAGCCCCCAGATATTAGGGCTGGAATTTTACCGGCGCTGAGAGGATGGGATCGGAGGCAGGCCAGCTGTGAAATTTGAAATGATTGACAGTGGGTAGGGAACCCGCTGTCAACCGGCCTCCACACTAGTCTCCCAGGTGTCGGGTCAGTCAGCGTTGAACAGGCCCAACACCAAGCGGCGGGGGAGACAATTTAGATCATTAGCTGGATTGTTGAGAGGCAATTAAGTATTATTTTACGCTTACCTTCAGATTTGTAGAGTTCGCCAACGGCTTCCCCGCTGCGGATCATGTCAGGTAAGGAGGTCGGGTGTTGTGTCAGAATGTGATGATTTACTAACTTGACAGCTACAAATGGTCTATGAAAGCTCCCATTTCATAGGTCTTCACTTTCCAAGGTTAGAAGCTGTTGCTTACTGCATTTGGAAAACAGATTGAGCTTTATGCAGCTAGCAAGTGTTTGGTATAAATTCTCTATCCAGTGTCACCTCATCGGAACAACCTCTCTCACCATTGACAGATTGCTTCTGTCATCTCAAGTTCACCTGCCATCTAATCCATTAGCATCAGTGCCCGTGAAAAAATCTCACCTTGGTCCTCAGAATCCTAACACAATCAGCCCCAACACCAGCAACACCGGGCACACCAGCAGCACCAACATCCACACCAACCTCCTTCGCAATCAGCTGGTGCTGCACAAGACACAAGGCATCAGCACCCGACCACATTGCTGCCCGGGAGGCCAGGGATGGCCTCACAATGGCCAGATTTACTTCACTTGACGTTGCACACCCTGGCTGCCACATGATGCGCCAGGTTGGCACCAGCCCACACCAACACCATAAAGAATCCCTACAATGCCCAAGCCATTCCTTTCACACTCCTCCCCATTGCAGGGGAGTACTGTTAGTCTCACCATTCACTACAACTCACTAAGCCACTTCCAAAGGCGCACACAAATCAGTCCAAGAACGCAAAGTGTTGAAAATAAGGATTTCAATGTTTGACAGCACATTGACAGAAACTTCACATGAACATTGGTGAAAACACCCAAGTGCCTACCATTGTGTGTTGCTAGTTGTTATGACTGGACTAGGGTGAGGGTGAGTGTGAGGGGTGGCTAGTAAGTTGGGGAAGTGAGGGATGGGTGGAGGTGCAAGGTAAGTTGGTGTGAGTAAGGATGTGCAGGAGTAGGGTAGGGAAGGCAGAGTGATGGGGATGTGATGAGTGGCACAGCAGGATGAGGTTGAGTGTGGCTTTGCAGTAACGTTTCGTGATCTACTGAGATCATTAAAAGGTTTGCGCCACTGCAGCCTGGTCCTCCGGACGACATCCCTGCTTGTGCCCACATGTGCAATGTGCAACCAGGCTGCGTTGGCCTCATGGGGATGTCTTTTCCGCCCATTGGAAGGGAAGAGAACCTCCATGCGTGCTGTGACTCTCTCCATAAGCATATGGAGGGAGTCATGGGAGAGCCTGGGTGCAGCTGTGCACCTTTGTGCAGTGCCTGTCAGTGTTTCCAGCACCTCAATGCCGTAGAACACTGACAGCTCAACTGTCAAAGTTAATTTTGACATGGCCCCTTTAAGGAAACCGGCTGATGACGCATCATCAAATGATGTCATCAGACCCGCTTCCTTTTAATTGGCCGGGAACCTCGCTGGGTGGGCTTAACAAGCCCAATCATCATGCAATCACTTCAACAGTGCGGGCTGGAGCAGACAGCGGGCTGGGACTGCGATACCGACCCCGGCCGCCCCAGACCTGCCTCGGTAGGCGAAATCATGGCCTCGGACTTTGGTGTGTTCACTGGGCCGGGATTGCATGAGTCTTGTCCTGATCTGATTGCTGACAGTTTCATTCAATATTTTTCGTATGATTGTTTTAATTGAGTGGCTTTATTCAGCGACTTCAGATGTCAGTCAGAGCCAGACACGTATTGTGGAGCTGGAGTCAACTGTAGGCCAGCTTGAGTCGGGGTGCATGGTTCCTTTTCTGAAGGAAGTAGATTTATTTAATTCATTTTCACAGCTTGTATTGGTGGGATTTGAACTCATGACATGTGGGCTGCTGGCCCAGTAATATTACACTACTGTATCTATCTATATATATAAAGCGGCTCTTCTGTCTGTCTGTCTGTCCGCCTGGTCTCCATACGTTTGGAAGTTACAGAGCGTACCGACGCGCGCGTCGCCTCAAAAGAAAGCTTGCGATTCCGGACCGGTCATAGGCGTATTTACGTTTCGGCCGGACAAAAATCCCGCCCGCGGTATCCCAAAAACGTTCAGCGTTCCGCTCATTAGCATCTCATTAGCGACCGTGTGACGTCGAGGTCTTCCTACAGTTGAGTGTCGAGTGACTCGACGATTGACCAATCCTACGCTTTGGTGACCTGACCGGTCGACCAATCGGTGCGTGTGTGGGCGGGCCTTATCCTTCTGAACCGAGGTGAGTGGCCGCCATCTTGATTTTCCACGATTTTTTCCCCCACACTTTCTGTGTGTTAGGGAACTAAGGTAAATATTTCAATTATGTGTTAGGCAATTAATTAACAATTTATTTGAGTTTTATATTGTGTTTAGCAACCCCCCCCCCCTCCTCCTCACCCTAGCGCAGGGGGGACTCGGGGCCTGAAGCTGAAAAAATTTCTCTCTCTCTCTTTCTTCCCTCTCTCTCTCTCCTTCTCCTCTTCCCTCTCTCTCCTTCTCCTCTTCCCTCTCTGTCTCTCTCTACTTCACCCTCTCAGGTGTCGCGGACGGAGCGCGGGCGCGCAGCCCGAAGTTTCCCGCTCGCTAGCGGCCTTGCCGGCTCCCGCGGGCCGCTCGCACTGACCGCGCATGTGCCGCCCGCACTCACCGCGCATGCGCCGCCCGCACTCACCGCGCATGCGTCGCCCGCACTCACCGCGCATGCGCCACCCGCCCGCCCGCAGCGGCCGTCCATCAGCCGCGCGATACGCGGGGGACCTCAGCAACGGCACCGGACCTCAGGCGCTGGCAGGGGGAGGGGCCGGAGAGAGGGACAGAGGGGAGTGGGGGAGCGGGGGAGTGGGGGAGGGGAGGGGGGAGTGGGGGAGGGGAGAGGAGGGGGGAGTGGGGGAGGGGGGGTGGGGGAGGGTGGGGGAGGGGAGGAGGGGGCTGGGGGAGGGGAGGGGGGAGGGGAGGGGGGAGAGGGAGACAGGGGAGTGGGGGAGGGGAGGGGGGGAGAGGGAGACAGGGGAGGGGAGGGAGAGAGGGGAGGGGAGAGAGGGGAGGGGAGGGAGAGAGGGGAGGGAGGGATAGGACAGGGAGAGGACATGACAGGGAGAGGGGGGACACACAGGGGCAGGGAGACCAAACGCCCCAAAATTGCCCTCGCGCCCCAAAATTGCCCTCGCAACGCGGGGCTCGCTAGGCAGGGGGAGGGGCCGGAGAGAGGGACAGAGGGGAGTGGGGGAGCGGGGGAGGGGTGGGGGGGAGAGGGAGACAGGGGAGGGGAGGGAGGGGAGAGAGGGGAGGGGAGGGAGGGGAGAGAGGGGAGGGGAGGGAGAGAGGGGAGGGAGGGATAGGACAGGGAGAGGACATGACAGGGAGAGGGGGGACACACAGGGGCAGGGAGACCAAACGCCCCAAAATTGCCCTCGCGCCCCAAAATTGCCCTCGCAACGCGGGGCTCGCTAGGCAGGGGGAGGGGCCGGAGAGAGGGACAGAGGGGAGTGGGGGAGCGGGGGAGGGGTGGGGGGGGGAGAGGGAGACAGGGGAGGGAGGGGAGGGGAGGGAGGGGAGGGAGAGAGGGGAGGGGAGGGAGAGAGGGGAGGGAGGGATAGGACAGGGAGAGGACATGACAGGGAGAGGGGGGACACACGGGCAGGGAGACCAAACGCCCCAAAATTGCCCTCGCGCCCCAAAATTGCCCTCGCAACGCTGGGCTCCCCAGCTAGTCTTATATAAATGTATGTGTTACTCCAACAACTCTAAAGCATTTGTTGAAACATTAGTGCTAATTTTGATATTTGCACATAAGAGTGGTGGGAAGTGGGTGGGGCAATAATAATGGATGTCTGGCAGAGTTGGGATTAGACCCATCCCATTTTCTAGGTTGCCCCTCATTAGCATACAGTAAGCAAGTTGTTGGTGCAAAACCTACTTCCCATAGGCTGCTAACTGGTTAGGAGGTGAGCGATCAGGCACTGCTGCAGGTTCTCAGGGGCCTGCAGCAGCTTAAAGATCATAGCCAAATAGGAAAGGCATCAATCTTGCTGGCTGACCTAAAAATCAGTCTGTAATATAACTGGGATGGTTTCTACAGCAACAGGACTGAGAGCTAGCATTGGAGAATTATTTCCTGGAGCTGTTCTCCAATATTGCAGCATTAGATAATGTGATGGCAAGAATCTTCCCAGCATCCTATGTTTTAATTAACTCAGAATAATAATTTTCAAGAAATAACAGGGTATATTATGCAGGTAGACACAGTTGTCATATTTTTATTGAGAATTTGTATTCATCAAGACAGTGTTTTAAAATCTAAATGGTATCATCCTCTAAGTGTAAGGTGGTGCTTTTCAAGAAGGTTGGTGGAAGAAATCAGAACAGGTGTTTGCATGTCAGCCTTAAAGCCCTTACACTGCTACATACATTGGGTGCCACCTCAAAACTGAGTAAGAATGCTTGGTCAGATTTTAACAAAATTCAGAACTACTGTTTTCTCATCAAACCCTAAGGCCGGAATTTTCCCAGTCCTGAGCGTGCGGGTTTGGGGGTGGGTCAGCAGTAAAAATCGCCAAAATTGCCAGCGCGTCGGGAACCCACTGACTTCGCATTTAACTCGGGGGATTTCCCAGCATGCCACGGACCTGCACGGCAGAGGAGGTGCGACCTCATTGAAGTACTTAAATGCCTGTTGAGAGACCTTTAAGAGGCTTTTTAACAGCATGTTTTGGCTTTAACTTCTTGAGCACGGGATTCATGCTCCTCGGGAACCTCGCCCTGTGAAGGGGAGGCGAAAGCTCAGTGGCCATTGTACGAGTTCACTATTTGAGAGCTGGGAAAAATCCATAAATGGTCCAACATTACACCTGATTACTTGGCTAATGGAAAGGCTCTTGCTGACTCCATTTTGTGCAGAGATTTCGTTGTCAGCAGTTTGCAGGTCATTTCTGCAACCTCGGATGCCGCTCTCACCACGTTGCTAGTCACTATCACAACATTGAAGGATTGGCCCTCTGATCTCCACTTTACCTGCCATCTATTCCATCAGCATGGGTGCCACTTATGCTGTCTCACCTTGGACCTCAGAATCGGAACAAACTGAGCCCCAGCACCAGCCACAACACCAGCAGCAACCACAGCAGCAGCAGCAACCACAGCAGCAGCCTTCTCCTCAATGACCTGATGCTCCACAAGAGAGAGGGGGTCAGCACAGGGCTGCACCATGCTGGAGGCGATACCCCCAACACAGGGTATACAGGCAGAGGATGAGCATCCTGGACATGACTGAACAGCAGTGTTTCAGGAGGCTCAGGCTATCGCGCCAGGTCATGGCAGACATTGGTAGCTCGCTGGAACAAGACCTACTGCCCAGAGGACCTGGTGAACACACCTTACCAGTGGCTGTCAAAATCACCACCGCCCTGAACTTCTTTGCCGCGGGCTCCTTCCAGGGATCGGCAGCAGACATTTGCAGGATCTCACAGTCGGCCGCCCACAGATGCATCACCCAGGTGACCGATGCCATGTTTGACAAGTCAGCCAATTACATCAACTTTGCCACTGATGAAACCAGTGTTACTGAGCGGGTGCTCGGCTTTGCAGCTCTGACTGGCTTCCCACAGGTGCAGGGCATCATCGACGCACACGTGGCCACCAAGGCACCCCCACATCTCCGGGAGTGTTTGTGAACCGCAAGGGCCTCCACTCCCTCAATGTGCAGCTTGTCTGCAACCATAAAGATCATAAATAAATACAGAAATTACTGGAAATACTCAGCAGGTTAGGCAGCATCTGTGGAGAGAGAAACAGAGTTAACGTTTCAGGTCAATGACGTATCATCAGAACTGGAAAAAGTGCGGGGGGAGGGGAGGAAAGAACAAAAGGGAAGGTCTGTGATAGGGTAAAAGGCAGGAGAGATTAAATGACAAAAGGTATGATAGTACAAAGCAAAAGGAAATGGTAATGGGACATGTAAACAAACAAAAGATGAGTCCAGAAGAGGTGTGAATGGCAATGGCAGAATCATCAACAGCTGCCATGTGAAAAAATAGGGGCAGAGGTTATGATCTGAAATTGTTGAACTCAATGTTGAGTCCAGAAGACTGTAAAGTGCCTAATTGAAAGATGAGGTGTTGTTTCTCGAGCTTACGTTGAGCTTCGTTGGAACAGCGTAAGAGGCCAAGGATGGAGAGATCAGAGTGGGAGTGGAGCGGAGAATTAAAGTGACAGGCGTCCGGAAGCTCGGGGTCACGTTTACAGACTGAACGGAGGTGTTCCGCAAAGCGGTCACCCAATCTGCGTTTGGTCTCTCCAATGTAGAGGAGACCACATCATGAGCAGTGAATACAGTACACTAAATTGCAACAAGTACAAGTAAATCGCTGTTTCACCTGGACAGTGGGAAGGGAGAAGTAAAAGGGCAGGTGTTGTATCTCCTGCGCTTGCACGGGAAGGTGCCGTGGGAAGCAGGGGGGCTGTTGGGGGTGATAGAGGAGTGGACCAGGGTGTCATGGAGGGAGCGGTCCCTTTGGAATGCTGAAAAGGGAGGAGAGGGGAAGATATGTTTGCTGGTAGGATCAAGCTGGAGGTGGCGGAATTGGCAGAGGATGATCCATTGAATGTGAAGGCTGGTGGGGTGGAAGCTGAGGACAAGGGGAACTCTATTGTGGTTCTGGGAGGGAGGGGAACGGGTGAGAACAGAAGTGCGGGAAATGGAATGGACACGGTCGAGGTCCATGCCATCATGTCAGATTCACTGGTAGCTGTCATGACTCTTTCGTGCTGCGCCAGTCCAACCTCCTTCAGCTTTTTGCACCTCCAAACAGACATACTGGCTGGCTGCTTGGAGACAAGGGCTAGCTGCTTGGAGACAAGGGCTAGCCACTGAAGACATGACACACGACACCCTTGAGGAGGCCAAGTACTGAGGCCCAGGAGTGTTATAATGAGAGCCACATTTCCACCAGATGTGTCATAGAGCAAGCAATAGGCACACTGAAGATGCTCTTCAGGTACCTTGACAGATCTGAAGAAGCCCTTCAGTATGCACCAGCCAAGGTCTCCAGAATCATCGTCGTTTGCTGCGCGCTGCACAACATGGTGCAGCAGCCAGGATTGGAGTTGCAGGAGGAGCAAGGCACAGAGCGCACAGCCTCTTCAGAGGAGGAGGATGAGTAGGAGGAACAGGTGGAAGACGAGGAGGAACTTGAGATAGAGATGGCACCAGCAGTGGCGCACATTGCTGCCCGGGAGGCCCTATAAGGCCATATTTACTTAAGTTGCTACAATGCATCCATATGGCTGCCACATGCTGTACTATTTCCCCCCACCCCACCACCCTTCCGCCAACAACACCATAAAGTAGCCCTACAATGACCAAACCATTCCTTTCACCCAAACCCTCATTGCTCGATGTTAATTAATGTCTCCAAGTGACAAGGGCTTTTCCCAGGTAGCAAGCAAAAATGGTCAAGAGCAGATCGTGGTGCAAAGAAATAAATTTATCTGTGTCATAAATATAACTGAAACTTATCACTAGCATCTGATCATACACCCATGTGCATACCCTTGTGCATCTAGGATGGTGTCTTTTTCCTTTTCTGAGTGCTTTTATGAAGTGCAACCCCTGTGGCTTCAGCAGAGGTAAAGGCAGGCTGCTCACTTCCCTGCTACGACTGCTTAGACACCTTTGACGGATGTCCTCTGGGTTTCGGAGCCTGCGAGAGCCCTGCCAAAGTCTGTTCCTCCTGCAACTGTGCAGGGGCAGACATGGTCATCAGGATCTGAGGAAGCATGTGGGGCTTTGACTGAGGGGGAGGCAACGGGGAAGAAGTGTGAGCACTTTGAGAAGAGCCCCCACTTCCATGTCACCTCTCACTGTTAACCCTCTCTGGTCCACCCGCACTTCCCTGCTAGCAAGAGGCTGTAGAGCACCTTGCTGCACATCAGTGGGGTGATGTACGCCCAAGTCTATGTTTATATCCCTCCTCGAGAGGAGGTCTATGAGCGCCTGCCATCTGTTGTCCACAGCTAGCATGTTCTCATGTGACTGGCGCATTTGCTGCTCCATGCAGGTGGTAATCCTTTCCATGGAACAGCACATCATCTCCATTGCCTGCGAGATGGTGGTGCTCATGTTGGAGATGGACTCCTCCATTCTCTGCACATTTGCACACATCGTGGCTGCAAAAGCTGCCAGAGCCTCATGCAATTGTTGCTGCCCCTCCAAGATCACCCTCTTTGTCGATGGCCCCCGAGGTTCAGCATCTGCATGCAGCTCAGCAGAGCTGGGAGCATCCAGCGCCCTACAATGAGGAGTCTTCACTGCTGTCCTTGTCTCCACCATCTCCTCTTGCTCACTTGTGATGTGAGACACACCAGGTGACGACACAATTCTATCTAGCACAGGACCCACCGAGGTGTGCATATCTGCACTGGTGCTGGCTGTGTTTGGGTCTGCTGACTGTGCACCCTCAGAGGCTGGAGCATCTTCTGAGGAGTCGTCTTCCTCCTCTGGCTGGACAGTGGGGTGGGGGGGGCACTTGATGGACCTGTGGGAGAGTAAAGAGATGAATTAGAAGTGTTGTAATAAGAATGGGTAACGTTACCATTATGCATAATACATTTCACTGGCTGCTGACATCAGTCACCATTTGAGTGACTGCTGTGTGCCATGTGGCTGTATGAGATGTAATTCTGTCACCAGGTTGCTGGGATGTCCCCCTCTCTCCTCCCACCGCCAGCAGCTCTGCAACTCCAGAGATCTCCAGGGCCTCCTCCTCTGCTGGAGTCAATTGAGTGAAGACTGGAGGGCCACCTCTGGTTCTCTGCCTCTCCCTATTGTTATGGGCTCTCTTCTCCTGCAAGGAGGGAAAGAAGAGAAGTTGAGTGAGAGTGATGGAATGAGTGTAAGGAATGGATGGGCTACATCTGTAGAGGGTGACTATGAGCGAGAGGCGTGACAAGGCCAAATGGCCTCCTTCTGTGGTGTTACTTGCTATGATTGCATTAGGATGAGGGTGAGTGTCAGTGGTGGTTAATCAGATGGGGATGTGAGTAGGTGCATAGACAGAGAGGGATGGGTGGACATGCAAGTCATGTTGGTGTGAGGAATGATGTCCAGGAGTAGGCTTGGGAAGGCAGAGTGACGGGGTTGTGGTGACAGGCACATCAGGATGTAGGTGAGTGTGACATTGTACTCACCTTTCCTGACCTCATGAGGTCATTGAATCTTTTCTGGCACTGGATCAACGTCCTCCTGACCACATCCCTGCTACTGACCTCCTCTGCGATCTCCAGCCATGCCCTTTTTGTGTCTTTGGGTGGTCTTTTGCATCGATCGTCAGGGAAGAGGACCTCCCTGCGTGCTCTTACTGCCTGCACCAGAACTTCGAGGGAGGCATCGTTGAATCTTGGCATGCCCCTCTGCCTCCATGACCCAGTTTTATCACATTACTGAGACCTCTGGATACCAACTTATTCACTCCTACATCAACTTTCAAATGAGATGTGTGCAAAGCTGCTTCAAATATCCGCATTGGAAACGAGTCATCGATGATGTCATCAGGCCCACTCCATTTACTTGGGCCAGGAAAAGTGCATGACTGTTTTAATTGGGGCCATTCAGTAAAACCCGCACTGCAGAGTGCGCTGTTCACATCTTCAGGTTCCCGACCCGCGATGTGGCCCGCACGCAACCTGACTCCAAGGTAAAGATTTGGCCTGACTTCCTATTAAGAACAGACAAGCTAGGAATGGTCTTTGCATCCTATCTGCTGGCCTCTAAGCAGTGATTTGTCCCTCAAGAGCTTTACAACAGCTCTCGTGATTTTGGCAAAAGGCCTTTAAAACTGCCATAGCATTTTACAGCTGATGGCTTTGCAGTTTGTAACTGACACAGACAGCAGCTGTGTGCCACAGGAAATACAGGAAGAAAGACAAAGTGTATAAAAACAACCAAATAAAATTAACATTATTTTAAATGAGCCCTTCTTCCCATCCTGTTCATATTTTATGAATCACTGCATATGAGCACCGAAGCCATTCATGGTTGTCTCCTGACTTAATGGAGCATTTTTTTTTTCTTAACACTTGAAAGTCAGAACTTGTCAGTGCTCCTCCTGGCCCCATATAAGGAATATTTAGGTCTTCTTCCAAAAAAAATATATTCCACTGAGGAAAAAAGGGTGTAAAAGAAAAGATAGCCATCCGTGGCTAAGTAAAGTAATTAAGGATAGTATCCGACTAAAAACAAGGGCATATAAGGTAGCCAAATCTAGTGGGAGGATGGAAGATTGGGAAGTCTTTAGAAGACAGCGAAAAATAACAAAAAGATTGATTAAGAAAGGGAAGATAGATTATGAAAGTAAATTAGCAAAAAATATAAAAACAGACAGTAAAAGTTTCTATAGTTATATAAAAAGAAAAAGGGTGGCTAAAGTAAATGTTGGTCCCTTAGAGGATGAGACTGGGAAATTAATGGTGGGAAACATGGAGATGGCAAAAACACTGAACAATTATTTTGTATCAGTCTTTACAGTAGAGGACACTAAGAATATCCCAACACTGGACAAACAGGGGGCTCTAGGGGGGGAGGAACTAAATACAATTAAAATCACTAAGGAAGTGGTACTTGGTAAAATAATGGGACTCAAGGCGGATAAATCCCCTGGACCTGATGGCTTGCATCCCAGGGTCTTGAGGGAAGTAGCGGTAGGGATTGTGGATGCATTGGTAATAATTTTCCAAAACTCACTGGACTCAGCAAAGGTCCCGGCAGATTGGAAAACTGCTAATGTAACACCCTTATTTAAAAAGGGTAGTAGGCAGAAGGCTGGAAACTATAGACCTGTTAGCCTAACATCTGTGGTTGGTAAAATGTTAGAGTCCATTATTAAGGAGACAGTAACGGGACATTTGGATAAACATAATTTAATAGGGCAAACTCAGCATGGTTTCATGAAGGGGAAGTCATGTTTAACAAATTTGCTTGAGTTTTTTGAGGAAGTAACATACAGGGTGGATAAAGGGGAACCAGTGGACGTAGTGTATTTAGACTTCCAAAAGGCATTTGACAAGGTGCCACACAAAAGATTATTGCTCAAGATAAAAAATCACGGGATTGGGGGTAATATTCTGGCGTGGGTGGAGGATTGGCTCTCTAACAGAAAGCAGAGAGTTGGGATAAATGGTTCGTTCTCAGATTGGCAACCAGTAACTAGTGGTGTTCCGCAGGGGTCAGTGCTGGGTCCCCAACTCTTTACAATCTATATTAACGATTTGGAGGAGGGGACCGAGTGTAACATATCAAAGTTTGCAGATGATACAAAGATGGGACGGAAAGTAGTGAGTGAGGAGGACATAAAAAACCTGCAAAGGGACATAGACAGGCTAAGTAAGTGGGCAGAGATTTGGCAGATGGAATACAATACTGGAAAGTGTGAGGTTATGCACTTTGGCAGGAAAAATCATAGAGCAAGTTATTATCTTAATGGCAAGAAACTGGAAAGTACTGTAGTACAAAGGGATCTGGGGGTCCTGGTGCACGAAACTCAAAAAGTTAGTATGCAGGTGCAGCAAGTGATTAAGAAGGCCAATGGAATGTTGGCTTTTATTGCTAGGGGGTTGGAATATAAAAACAGGGAGGTATTGCTGCAGTTGTACAAGGTATTGGTGAGGCCGCACCTGGAATACTGCATACAGTTTTGGTGTCCATACTTAAGAAAAGACATACTTGCTCTCGAGTCAGTACAAAGAAGGTTCACTCGGTTAATCCCGGGGATGAGGGGGTGGTCATATGAGGAGAGGTTGAGTAGATTGGGACTCTACTCATTGGAGTTCAGAAGAATGAGAGGCGATCTTATTGAAACATATAAGATTGTGAAGGGGCTTGATCGGGTGGATGCGGTGAGGATGTTCCCAATGATGGGTGAAACTAGAACTAGGGGGCATAATCGTAAAATAAGGGGCTGCTCATTCAAAACTGAGATGAGGAGAAACTTCTTCACTCAGAGGGTGGTAGGTTTGTGGAATTTGCTGCCCCAGAAAGCTGTGGAATCTACATCATTAAATAAATTTAAAACAGAAATAGATAGTTTCCTAGAAGTAAAGGGAATTAAGGGTTACGGGGAGCGGGCAGGAAATTGGACATGAGTCTGGGTTCGGAATGGTCATGACCCTGTGGGTAGTGGAGCGGGCCCAGGGGCCGTGTAGCCTTGTTCTGCTCCTACTGTGTTCTAATTCTGTTAGATTTCAGGAGATGGTTTTATTCCTGTTCCTGGCTGGGGTGGAGATCGCCTTTACAGAAGGTAAGTACTGTAGAAAATATAGGGACAGAGTGATCTCCTGGAAGAATTTCGATCGCCTAGATGGGTCGGAGAGGAATTTCCCAGATTTTTTTCTCCCAAATTGGCCATTGGGTCTTTATCTGGTTTTTCGCCTCTCCCGGGAGATCACATGGGTTCGGGTGGATGCAGAGTGATAGAAGATTTGAGGTTAGGATCAGATCAGCCATGATCTTATTGAATGGTGGAGCAGGCTCGAGGGGCCGATTGGCCTACTCCTGCTCCTATTTCTTATGTTCTTATGTTCTTCTCCCTGGACTCCCTTCCCCCGATCGTGAGACCCTCCTGAACCCTGCGACATACCCGAGTGTCGTGACCGTTCCTCTGGTCCCGGCCGGTGGCCTCCTGCCGCCTGACATTCCGTTCACCCGCTGGTTGACCAGCTGCCACTACCTGCCGGCTTTGGGTGGGCAACAGAGCCAGGGCATGCAGCTGAGTCCCAGCAGTTAAAATCTCTCCGGCCTCATGCTGCCAAGGTCAGGGAGGTTTGGCACTCGCCTTGACCCCCACCTGCCTCATTACTGCTCCAATTTAAAATCGGGGCCAAAATGACTAAAATCTGTAATATTCGCATCATAATCTAAATCTTGCTTTACTGCAAGTGAAGCTTTATTTTATTCCTAGGTACTGTGAGAGCAAAAAGGAACCCAGTAGAAACATAGAAGATAGGAGCAGGAGTAGGCCATTCGGCCCTTCGAGCCTGCTCCGCCATTCAATGAGATCATGGCTGATCATCCAAATTCAGTACCCTGTCCCTGCTTTCTCCCCATAGCCCTTGATCCCTTTAGCCTTAAGAAATATATCCAACTCTTTCTTGAATATACTTAATGAACTGGCCTCCACCGCCCTCTGTGGCAGAGAATTCCACAGGTTCACCACTCTCTGGGTAAAGAAATTCCTCCTCATTTCAGTCCTAAATGGCTTACCCCTTATCCTTAGACTATGACCCCTGGTTCTGGACTCCCCGGCCATCAGAAACATCCTTCCTGCATCTAGTCTGTCCAGGCCTGACAGAATTTTATAGGTTTCGATGATATCCCCTCTCAATCTTCTAAACTCCAGTGAGTATAAGCCCAATCGACACAATCTCTCCTCATACGTCATTCCTGCCATCCGAGGTATCGGCCTGGTGAACCTTCGCTGTACTCCTTCCATGGCAAGAATGTCCTTCCTCAGGTAAGGCGACCAAAACTGCACACAATACTCAAAGTGTGGTCTCACCAAGGCCCTGTACAACTGCAGCAAGACACCCTTGTTCTTGTACTCGAACCCTCTTGCTACGAAGGCCAACATACCATTTGCCTTCTTAACTGCCTGCTGCACCTGCATGCTTACCTTCAGCGACTGGTGCACAAGAACACCCAGGTCTCTTTGCACTTCCCCTTCTCCCAATCTATTGCCATTCAAATAATAATCTGCCTTCCTGTTTTTGCCACCAAAGTGGATAACCTCACATTTATCCACATTATAGTGCATTTGCCATGTTTCTGCCCAATCACCCAACCTGTCCAAATCGTGCTGGAGTTTCACGACATCCTCCTCACAGCATACCGTCCCACCCAGCTTTGTGTCGTCTGCAAATTTGGAGATATTACATCCAATTCCCTCGTCCAGATCATTAATATATATTGTGAACAGCTGGGGTCCTAGGACCGATCCTTGCGGTACCCCACTAGTCACTGCCTGCCACTCGGAAAACGACCCGTTTATTCCAACTCTTTGCTTTCTGTCCGCCAACCAGTTCTCTATCCAAGTCAATACCTTGCCCCCAATCCCATGTGCCTTAATTTTGAACGCTAATCTCTTATGCAGGACCTTATCGAAAGCCTTCTGAAAGTCCAAATACACCACATCCACTGGTTCTCCCTTATCTATTTTACCAGTTACATCCTCAAAAAATTCCAGTAGATTAGTCAAGCATGATTTACCTTTTGTAAATCCATGTTGACTTTGTCCAATCCAGTCACTGCTTTCCAAGTGCTCTGCTATTACATCTTTTATAATGGACTCTAGCATTTTCCCCACTACCGATGTCAAGCTTACCGGTCTATAATTCCCCACCTTTTCTCTACCACCTTTTTTGAATAGTGGGGTAACATTAGCTACCCGCCAATCCATGGGTACCGTTCCAGAGTCTATCGAGTTCTGGAAGATGACCAGCAATGCATCTACTATTTCTAGGGCCACTTCCTTAAGTACCCTGGGATGTAGATTATCAGGCCCTGGGGATTTATCGGCCTTCAGTCCCATCAATTTTCCTAACACCATTTCCCTACAAATACTGATTTCTTTCAGTTCCACCCTTTCATCAGACCCTATGTTCCCCGGCATCTCTGGGAGGTCATTTGTGTCCTCCTTTGTGAAGACAGAACCAAAATATGTATTTAGTTGGTCTGCCATTTCTTTGTTCCCCATTATAAATTCCCCCGATTCTGACTGCAAGGGACCTACGCTTGACTTCACCAATCTTTTTCTCTTCACATATCTATAAAAGCTTTTACAGTCAGTTTTTATGTTCTCTGCAAGCTTACTCTCATATTCTATTTTCCCTTTCTTAATTAATCCCTTTGTCCTCCTTTGTTGAATCCTAAACTGCTCCCAATCCTCAGGATTATTGCTTTTTCTGGCCAATTTAAATGCCCTCTCCTTGGACCTTATGCTATCCCTAATTTCCCTTGTTAGCCACGGTTGGGTCACCTTTTTTGTTTTATTTTTATGCGAAACTGGGATGAACAAATTCTGTAGTTCATCCATTCGGTCTTTGAATGTTTGCCATTGCCTATCCACCGTCAACCCTTTGAGTGCCATTCCCCAATCAATCCTACCCAACTCGCTTCTCAGACCATCGTAGTTTCCTTTATTTAAATTGAGGACCCTAGTCTCCGAGTCAACGACTTCATTTTCCATCTTAATGAAGAATTCGACCATATTATGATCGCTCCGACCCAAGGGGCCTCGTACAACAAGATTGCTAATTAATCCTTTCTCGTTACATAATACCCAGTCTAAGATGGCCTGATCTCTGGTTGGTTCCTCGACATATTGGTCCAGGAAACCATCCCGTAAACACTCCAGGAATTCCTCCTCCACAGTATTGTTACTCATTTGGTTGGCCTAATCTATATGTAGATTAAAGTCACCCATGATGACTGCTGTGCCCTTATTGCACGCTTCTTTAATTTCTCTTGTAATGCCATCCCCAACCTCCGCCTTACTATTTGGAGGTCGATAAACCACTCCCACTAACGTTTTTTTCCCCTTAGTATTTCACAATTCTACCCATACAGATTCCACCTCATCAGAGCTAATATCCTTCATTACAATTGTGTTAATCCCTTCTTTAACCAGTAATGCTACCCCACCTCCCTTTCCTTTTTGCTTATCTTTCCTGAATATCGAATACCCCTGGATGTTGAGTTCCCAGCCCTGGCCTTCCTTGAGCCACGTTTCCGTAATCCCAACCAAATCGTATTTGTTTACTTCTATTTGCGCAGCCAATTCATCCACCTTATTACAAATGCTCCTCGCATTAAGACACAAAGCCTTCAGGCTTGTTTTTTTAACGCTCTTAGACCTATTAGAATTATTATTTACTGTGGCCATGTTTGATTTAAACCGTTGATTTCTCTGACTGCCACTTTTGTTTTTCTCCTTCCTATCTTTTGCTTTTATCCTTGCTTCCCTTTCCTCTGTCTCCCTGCTCAGGTTCCCAACCCCCTGCCATTTTAGTTTAAACCCTCCCCCACAGCACTAGCAAACACTCCCCCTAGGACATTGGTTCCAGCCCTGCCCAGGTGCAAACCGTCCGGTTTGAACTGGTCCCACCTCCCCCAGAACCGGTTCCAATGTCCCAGGAACTTGAATCCCTCCCCCTGGCACCATTCCTCTAGCCACGTATTCATCTGAAGTATCCTTCTATTTCTACTCTGACTAGCACGTGGCACTGGTAGCAATCCTGAGATTATTACCTTTGAGGTCCTGTTTTTTAATTTATCTCCTAACTCCCTATACTCCGCTTTTAGGACCTCATCCCGCTTTTTACCTATATCGTTGGTGCCTATATGCACCACGACAACTGGCTGTTCACCCTCCCCTTCCAAGATGTTCTGCAGCCGCTCGGAGACATCCTTGACCCTTGCACCAGGGAGGCAACACACCATCCTGGAGTCTCGTTTGCGGCCGCAGAAACACCTATCTATTCCCCTTACAATTGAATCCCCTATTACTATAGCTCTACCCCTCTTTTTCCTCCCATTCTGTGCAGCAGAGCCACCCCTGGTGCCAGGAAGTTGGCTGCTGCTGCCTTCCTCTGATAAGCCACCCCCCCCCAACAGTACTCAAAGTGGTGTATCTGTTGGAGAGGGGGATGGCCACAGGGGACCCCTGCACTACCTGCCTGCGCCTAGTACTCTGCCTAGTACATTGTCCATAATACATAGTAAACAAAAATGCTTCATTTTTGCCACAATTCTTATACAGTAAATACATAGTTCCAGGTCAAAACAGTCAGTGGGAGTAATTTTCAATTGGAAGAAAATCACGCAGTCATTCGAATGAGCATCCCTGGCCCTCCTGCTTCGTTTTCTGTTCCCTTATCAGCCAGATGCCCATTTTGTGAGGTGCCCAGAAGAAGCAGGCAGGAGGATTGAACAGGGCCAGACAGAGGCACAGTGATCATGTGCTTTTTCTGCTTTTCAAGGGTATCAGGCCAGGCCTCTCTGTCCTGCTCTAATGACTGATTTTTCTTTCACATTCCCAGGCTCTAGGTCCTGCCAGGGGGTGGGCAACTGGACCATTTAAATTTCTTGCCTCACCAAATTCTGGCATGCTGAGGCCTGGACATATGCAAACGTCTGTGGCAATCCAGCATCCTGGCAGGGAAAGTCAGGAAACTCTTACACCCTGAAGGAAGATTATTTCCACATGATTGACAGTCAGTAACAAAATGGAAGGAAATAGGAGATTGAATGATATTTAGGGTATTCCATTTCTCACAGTATTTGCCAAGACTAGCATCCTAGGTTTAACATATAGTTCATTGCTATAGTTACTGTAAGGTTAGAAATAGATTTCTATATGTTTTTGGTGAGCATGGGGTAATTTGATCAGATCTCTGTTTGTATACACATGCTGAGCACTCTAAAATGATACAGAAATATTGTATGCTTTATTTAGTTTAAAACATTAAAAAAGAAAAAAAATGGCAAATTCTGGAAACCTGAAATAAAAACAAAAAAATGGTGGCAATATTTAGCAGGTCAGTCAGCATCTGCAAAATGAAAAGCCTGGTTCTGGTGTGTACCCTTCCTCACAATGCTATCTATTTTTTAAAAACTAGCCCCAATAATGGCTGCGAGGCAGGAAGGGGTTAAGATTTAGCAGCTGGTAAGTTTCCTGGATTCAGCAGGGCCCGATTTAGATTTTTCAAATCGGTTTCCCGGTCGCAGCCAGCCAGATTGAGAGGCTGGCTGGCTGGCGGGTGGATTGGCAGCCAGGAAATGGAGTGGAGGTGAGTTGGACATGTGGGGAGGGGTCGGGGGGGGGAATTGGGCATCGGAGGTTGGAAGGGGGAGTCGGACATCGGACTTTGGAGGGAGGTGAGTCAGACATCGAGATGGAGTCCGATTGCAGGATGGGAGAGTGGTCAGATTGTGGGGGTCCAATCGCGGGGATGGAAGCAAGTAAGCTTTGGGGGGGGGGCTGGGGGGACGCACTCCTGCTCCTCTTGGCCCACAAATAGTGCCGGAAGGGCACTTATCTGTTCCATTTAGCCGTTTGGTTGTTGTTGTGAAGTGCCTTGTGACGTTTTGCTACGTTAAAGGCGTTATATAAATGCAAGTTATTGTTTGTTGTATTTACCTGCAGTACCCATTATGCCTGTAGGTGACATTGTGGTGTGGCTGTTCACCTATAATAATTGATGAAGCAATTTTGATTATTCATGGGATGTATGATTACTAAAGTAATCCATTAGTGTATTTCTTAATGTGATCCTTGTGTTTGAACTGAGTGAATTGTTGGTTTAGTTAAATGTGGCTCTTAGTCACACATTCCTGTTGTAGATATATTTATTTGAAGGTATTATGCAGGTAACCACAGGGCTGAATTAGTATTTCAAAAATCAAAAATGCATTAAGATTATAAGGGGGAAAAATTTGGTTGCTTTGCGCCTCCCGTTAGCGCCCTAAGAGGGCGCTAATGGGGCGCAAAGCAACTTGCGCCTGGACGCGGCGATGTTTGCGCCACTCGCAAAATTGACCAGACATTTTGCAGCGGCGCTAAACACTACCACCATGATCTCCTGCACCTGCAGATCATGATGTCAGTCAAGCATGCAATGCCCCGGTAGCGCCCCGGACCGGATATTGAATGGCGCCCCCTGCCTTACCGCCTGCCGCTAGCAACGACAGGTTGAGCGCTATTTAAAGGCGACCGCTTTCTGCCTTTTTTGCACCACGCATTCTGAGAGAGAGAGAGAGAGAGAAACTTCTGGAGAGATTCAACGCTGTGTGAAGGAGTTTTGGGTAATGAGCAGCACTTTGCAGGTTCATTTTGATTTGACCTTCTTTGCATCGATTTAGAAAAGACTATGGGGGCTGCACTCTGAGCTCTTTCCCTGGGCCTCCCCATTGTTCTTTCCAGCAGAATTGATGTACAGGTCTCTCCAGGCCGAGATTCAAGGCTGCAATAAGCAGGGTGTGGATGGAGAGCAAGATCAACCCTCCCCTTTAAGAACTGGCCAGCGCTATTGTGTCTGTGTTCCATTGCTGACTGACATCACATGAGCTTCGCCAGTGCTCTGAGTTAGCGCCTCGCTCTTTGGCGTTAGTGCCTTAAGAGAGGTGTGTAGCGCCTGATTTAGCGCTCCAATCACCTCCAGGGGCGATAGAAGCCAAGTTTGCAGTCAGAGGCAATAGTTAGCACCAGGCGCTAAACTTTGCGTCCAGCCGATAATTGCGCCCCAAACGGCGCGATACCGAATTTCTCCCCCTAAGACTTCAGTTTATAACAAGATCATTGGGAGATTCCTCTAAATCCACTAATTGCAAGTCCAATATTGCAAAATTGTTTTGCAGATGAGTAAGGAAAAGTATGAGGATGTGGGATCGTGTCAGCAGCTATCTACGCACTAAATGTTGTTATTTTTTTGGCATTTTTATGACATTGGTTTGTCAGAAGGAGGTGCTGAGAGCAGAACTCTTACTCAGAGGAAAGGACTGAAAATGAGAGCATTAGAAGGAGAGTCATCCTGCGCTTCTCTCACACATCTCCTAGCAACTGCTTACAGAGCAACATGGACAAAGCTGGGAGTAGGCTGCCTAGCTAAGCTCTCTGCCAATGAAAGGTGTTTGCCTTGGACAGGAGAGTCGAAAAGTGGGAGAAAATATGTTTTTAGCAAATAGGGGGAAAAGGCATATTTTGGAAGTCAAAGAGCTCTTTCACAGGATCACCATGATATTTTACGAAAAGAATACTCCGGAGCCGTGTTTTCTTTCTTTTTCTGAATTGCCTTCTTTCAAATTTCCTTTTGCTTTCACATTCATTTCCTGCTGTTCTCGGGCAAAGGCAATTTATTCTCCCCTAACACCTACATGCTGACTTCAAGAGGGCATTTCAGAGACCCTGGTTGATCTTATATGAGGACAGGCACCTAGACACTTATTATTGATGCAAGAAGTGTCTGAACATGTGTGAATTTTAAAAAAGGCATCACAAACAAGTTACTTAATGTAATGTAAGTTGAAAAAAGATTAGGGAACATAGGGCATTGCCGTTACTGGAAGTATTACTATGCTGTATAAAAGCTGCTAGAGAAACATATTTAAGGTCTGACTGAGGAGTATCAGAGAGGAGGTAACCTGGGAAGTGACAGATCAAAGGCAATGTGGAGGTAGTCAGCCAGTACAGAAAGATCTCCTTAACACTTAGTTGATGCTTAACCAAGAAGAATTGATAAGATTTGAAGCTGCTCAATGGGCCCCAGGTGCCACGGGTTTCGAGGATAGTGATTGAAGTTTTGTATAAAGTAAAGATTGGTTCAATTTTTACATTGGTTCAGTTTTTACATCAAAATCTGCTAGACTTCCAAACACAAACAACCTTTTTATTGAATCAATCTAATAGCTTGTATTATTTTGTGGAATAACTTATACATTTTTAAGTAAAAACAACCATTCCCTAACACTAGGTATATGCAAATGACACTTTAGAATAGACTTGAATTATGCTCAGAGTTCAACAAATTACATGTGAAACACTTGATCGAATTTCTTACTTTCAAGCAATTTACTGTATATTTTGCAGCTTCAATGATCGCTATTCTTCCTGCTGCACATGCAGAGTTGGGTTGTGATAGAAAAGTACATTTTGGTGTGGGATGGTAAAGCAGGAGGATCATGTGTATTACAGTGTATTGCGAGCTGTCTGATTTAATCTTTCAACTCAGTTTGTTTTGCCAGCAATTGAAAGAGTTTTGTATTGGCCACAGATCCAAGAGCCGAGATTGAGTGAATGGTGCACATTTCTTTTCACTGACATGTATAGATCAAATGCAAATTTTCAGCTGTACAATAAAGAAGGCCCTCATCCTTGTTATCACATCCCAGGAAATGCTAATAAGTCAGCTTCGAAATGATTGTTGGCAGTATTAGCAGACACGTGCTTAATGTGTTCATATGACATTCTTTTGTCCATTATTTTAATATGGGCATTAAACCATTTATTTTAAATGGGTTAAATCTTCCGCTAAATAGCGGACAGAGGATTAACATGCGTATTGGTTAAACATTTGGCCGCTAATGTTGCTAACTGTATTTTCATGGCTAGAATGTTTCCTCATCTTCAATGGTCATCTGTCCAGATAGTGCATAACACAGTTGGCAAAGTAATCCTAAAGGCATCTCTTCTTAGGCAGTCCCTCGGAACCGAGGATGACTTGAGTCCAATGTGGGACCTACAGTCTCTGTCACAGGTGGGGCAGACGGTGGTTGCAGGGGCGGGTGGGTGGGGTGCTTGGGTTGACGTGTGCTCCTTGCGCTGCCTGCGCTTGGCTTCTGCTTGCTCCCGGCGAAGAGACTCGAGGTGTTTGGCGCCTTCCCGGATGCTTCTCCTCCACTTTGTGCGGTCTTGGGCCAGGTATTCCCAGGTGTAGGTGGGGATGTTACACTTTTTCAAGGAGGCTTTGAGGGTGTCCTTGAAGTGTTTCCACTGCCCACCTGGGGCTCTCTTGCCATTCCGGAGCTCCGAGTAGAGCGCTTGTTTTGGGATTCTCGTATTGGGCATGCAGACGATGTGACCCATCCATCGGAGCTGATTGAGTGTGGTCAAAGTTTCGATGCTGGGGATGTTGGCCTGAGCAAGAACACTGACGTTGGTGCGCCTATCCTGCCAATGGATTTGCAGGATCTTGCGGAGGCAGCGTTGGTGGTACCTCTCCAGTGCTTTGAGGTGCCTGCTGTACATGGTCCGTGTCTCTGAGGCATACAGCAGGGCGGGTATCACTGCTGCTCTGTAGACCATGAGCTTAGTGCCAGGTTTGAGGTCCTGGTCTTCAAACACTCTTTCTTCCTCAGGCAACCGAAGGCTGCACTGGCACACTGAAGGCGATGTTGGCCTTCATCGTCGACGTCTGCCCTTGTTGATAGTAGGCTCCCGAGGTATGGAAAGTGGTCCACGTTGTCCAAGGCCTTGTCGTGGATTTTGATAATCGGGGGGCAGTACTGTGTGGCGGGGGTAGGTTGGTAGTGGACCTTTGTCTTACGGATGTTTAGTATAAGGCCCATGCTCTCGTATGCTTCGGTGAAGGTGTTGACGATGGTTTGGAGTTCGACCTCCGAGTGAGTGCAGATGCAAGCGTCGTCTGCATACTGTAATTTGACGACAGAGGATGGGACGACCTTGGATCTGGATTGGAGGCGACGGAGGTCCAGATCCAAAATCCTAAAGGCATATACCCTTGTTAAAGTCCCAGTATGGTACTGGAGAAATTCTGACAATTGGGCAAATCTGAGCTCTTTTTTATCATAGCACACGAATAATTTGCTGCATTGCAAATCATTTTAGTTATTTTCCCATTTATTGAAGTAGATCTCATTTGTGGTGCAGCACAAAGGAGGGGACAGCTAAACCCCATGCAGTATCCTTGTACTGCCAGAGTGATTCTGTTGGTTTAAAGACAGTGTGGATGTCATGTCACACAAGACCCCACTCCTCCATGGAGTGCTGATGACTTTTCTAATCAAACACACTTTTTTTGTTAAATAGTTTCTGGTCTCTCTGCCTCAGTTACGCACTGAGGTAGATTTTAGCTTTCACTGTTGGGTGGAAAACTGGTTGTAGCAGATCAGCCACCCGTTCTGCATCGTGCCTGATTTTCATTTCTATTGAAGTCAATCGGTCGGGGTGTATAGCGTGCGGTTGATTCGCAACAGCTAGTTTTTCACCTGCGCCCAAATGAAAATTAACCCCTTATAATCTACACAACCAAATGAGCCATTGGGGGAAGCATGTAGCAATTCTTTATAATGTGCTTTAAGCACTGTCAGAAAGAAGTGGTCTTTTAATAAAAGCATGATTGTGACCGCAGTTATGTACTTCCTCTGACCGAGCAATTTCCAATTGGTTTTTGAGGAGGGATCTCAATTTATCCCAAAAGCTCTTCAACTGAAAGCTGAGAACAATTACAGTCCAATCAGTGTGTGGAACATTAATGAACTGTATTTGACTGCCATTTTTAGTGCACTTCATTAGTTGCTGTGTTTTGCAGTGTATTTGCAAATGGTATTCCCAAAGCCTGTTTCAGTGCATCTTTAATAATTAAAATGTAATTAAATTGCATGCAAAGGAAATGAATGGTATGTGCTCCTTCCAGTCACACTCCTGTGGGTTCAAATCAATCCACATTGGAATTGTTTTGCTATTTTCATACTTTTTACCTCTCATGATACTATAACAAGAACTACTTGCATTTATATAGTGCCTTTATGTAGGAAATGTTCTATGGTGTTTCACAGAGGCATAATAAAAAAATAAAACGGGCACTGAGCCAAAGAAGGAGACACCAGGAGGGGTAACCAAAAACTGGGCCAAGGGGGGTTTCAAGTAGGGTCTTAAAGCTGGAGATGGTGGCGAAAAAGTGGGGGCTTAAGAGAGGGAATTCCAGAATGTGGGGCATGGGTGGCTGAAGGCAGGGCTGCCAAGGGTGGGGTGAAGTGAAGGGGGACGCACACCACACCAGAGTCAGAGGAATAGAGAGTTCAGGGGGTGGGGGTGGGGGTGAGGTTTACAGAAATAGGGAGGGATGGGAGCATGAAGGGATTTAAAGACACAAATGAGAATTTAAAATTGGAGGTGTTGGAATACCGGGAGCCAATGTCAGTCAGCGAGGACAGGGCTGATGGGCAGGACGTGGTACAGATAAGATACATGCAGCAGGGTTTGGAATGAGCTTAAGTTTAGGAAGTCTCGAAGATGGGAGGCTGGCCAGGAAAACATTGGAATAGTTAAGTCCGGATGTGACACGCATGGATGAGGATTTCAGCAGCAGATGGGCTGAGGCAAGGGCAGAGGCAGGCGATGTTACAGAAGTGGAAGTGGGTGATCATTGTAATGGAGAGTTTATGGCATTGGAAGCTCAACTCGGGGTTGAATGGGAACCAAGGTTGGAACCAGTCTGGTTCAGCTTGAGACAGTGCTGGGGAGGGGGATGGACTTGGTGGCGAGTGGAGCTTGTGATGTTTCTTGAGGAAAAAAGTTCTTCTCCAGCACCTCTTTCCTATTGAAAGTGGCTTGACAACAGTTTCTTTCAATGAACTGAAACCTGGTGCATTGAGTTGCGAATATATGGGATGACAAACTCTGACCTCTTGTGCATACCCCACCCCCCTCCCCACATCCTACCATTGGAGGCTGTGTCTTCAGCTGCTATGCCACGCTCTAGTATCCCTCTCTAAACCCTTCAGCCTCTCAACCTCCCTCTTCTCCTTTAACACCTTACTTAAAACCCACCTTTTTAACCAAGCTTTTGGTCACCTCTCCTAATATCACCTTCTTTGGCTTAGCAACCTTTTTATTACTGTGAAACACCTTGTTACATTGTCTACATTAAAGGTACTACATTAATATAAGTTGCTGTTGTTGTTGAAAGCCCATAATGTAACATTGCTGAGTAGCAGTGTTACCTCCATTGATGTTGCTTTCATATCTTTACATTCTTTCATTGGAGAATAGCGTGAGTAGTGGAAGAATTCACAGAATAATTAACATTCTAACAGGCCGTGACATGAACACTCCTCCCATGGTCACAACCACCTTCATACCAGCCGATAGTGTGGTTAGTCCTATATGACGAGGGTTTTATAGGCTCCCACAACCAATATGATGAGGGTGGGCCGCCCACACCCACTGAACATGGGTATCCCACTGGATGTCAACCCAGAATTCAGGGCCAGAGCTCCGGTCCCCACTTACCAGGACTGTTCAGAGTGGGGTTTGAACTCTGCACTTTCTGACTCCGAGACGGGATTGCTACTACTAAGTCAAAGGCTTGCTCCACCTCCATTGATATTGATGGCTCCAGTGATATTTCTTAGTAACAGTGCTGTCTCCATTAATATTGCACAGTGTTGCCTGTAGTGGTACGGTTCACTAATGGTATTACCTCCGTTGGTTGCCATAGCACTTTGATGCATAGTGATGAATGCCATTTGTCAGTTCGCTTTGGCTTAGTGATTTTTGCTGATGTGCGATACAGGCACATCTGTGTTATGTCATGATGTGGAGACTATTTAAAATAGTTATGCTGCAGTGGTCACAGATAATTAGATGAGACATTTTGCTGGCTGCACAATAATTACATTTTCACAGATTAAAAACATACTGAAGTTTCAGGTTATTTATATCTTGCTCTGGATTTTTTGATGCACATTTTCTTGGTCTGCGTTCCTTCTGGCCCAAGTTGAATGCTAAATGCTCACATTGTGCATACAACTGCCATGTATTAAAGCCTGATTTGTGAGCTCAAGGAAATCCAGAAGATTGTTTTCCCTTAGAAGTGTAAAAATCAGTGGGGTGTCTTGTGATTTTGTGCAACCAGATATGCTTAAAGATTACGATCATGAACACCATGACTGCCAAAACACAGCATATTTTAATAAATTCCTTAGAACAAAGGTCCAAAAAAATCCTATGTTTTGGATGTTCAGCAGATTGTTGGACTTGATGGTGCAGGAAAATTGTAATGATTCACTAATGGTATTGCCTCTATTTTTTGTATTGCCTCTATTGCTTTGTATGCATCAGTAAGATTTGGCTTGGTTACTCTTGGCTCACATGGATAAGGAAATCAGGTAGAACCCCTCATATCAGGTTTCTGTCCCTGCCACAGCATTGAAAGGGCCCTTATCAAAGTCACAAATGACATCCTATGTGACTATGAATGTAGAAAACTCTCCCTCCTCATCCTTCTCAACCTGTCTGCAGCCTTTGACACGGTTGACCACACCATCCTCCTCCAACGCCTCTCCTCCATTGTCCAGCTGGGTGCGGCTACCCTTGCCTAGTTCCATTCCTATCTATCCAGTCAAAGCCAGAGAATCACGTGCAAAGGCTCCTCTTCCCACTCCCACAACGTTACCTCTGGAGTCCCCCAACGATCTATCCTTGGCCCCCGCCTATTCCTCATCTACATGCTGCCCCTCAGCGACATCATCTAAAAACACATTGGGTTTCACATGCACGCTGTTGACACCTAGCCCTACCTTACCACCACCTCTCTCGACCCCTCCAATGCCTCTGATTTGTCACGATGCTTGTCGTGTAATCTCGCCCGTCTCCGCCCCTGCCTTAGCTCATCTGCTGCTGAAGCCCTCATCCATGCCTTTGTTACCTCCAGACTCAAATATTGCAATGTTCTCCTGCATTGGATATGGGCAGCGGAGTTTTGGATGAGCTCGAGTTTATGGAGGGTGCAAGTTGGGAGGCCAGCCAGGAGAGAATGGGAATCGTCCATTTTATGCTTTTAATTTGTGCCAAATAGGGAGTGGGTTGAGATTGCATGCTTGTGTGTGGTATTTACTACCCTACTTGGTTATTAATAACAAAATGCTAACTTTGTTTTCACTAGAGTTGGCTCCAAGATGTATTTGGCGTTCCAGGTCTGAGTGCCCTGACACACCCTTTTAATTTCATTTTTTGGAGATGAGGATTATCCATTTAGTACCAATAAAATTATGAAATTATGGGCAGCTTTACACTTTGGATTTGTGCCAAATAAGGGAGTGGGTTGAGACTGCATGCTTGTATGTAGTATTTAGCAATGGGGAATTTGGATGATTCAGTTATTCCCTTAATTGATTCAGTCATCCCCTGGAGTTCTGAATAACGAGGAGTTGATGATCCACAGATCTCCAGTTCTGGCTCAGTGGGTAGATGCACCATATGGTTTAGGACTAAGGCATACAAAGCAGAAAGGTCCAAGGTTTAGCCCCAGGTGTGCATCATTAACCAATCTTAGCGAGGGTAATGGTGGGACACTGCAGTAAACATCAACATCTCAAGAGACAGGAAGGGAAAAATTGTCCAGAGTTGCTGCATCAAATTGCTCCCCATATTAGAACACTTCTCTCTCTCCCACTGTCTGTCTAAAACTAAATCTATAAACCAACTGTACTTGGTTATTTAAAAAAATTTTTTTTTTAATGTGCAGGCAGGAAGCAATCCTTCCTTTAATAATACAGAGCAGTCTTACAAAACAGTAAGTGGTCTCTAATGGAAGAGAAACAAGAATGAATCCCATTAAAAACAAAGGAAACTGCTTTGCGCCTTAGAATATTGAACCATTTGAAAGCTTTACTGTACCAGCACTTTTGCTCATCATACAATGAGTTTGTGAGCTGTCGGACTCCGTTACAAACTGATTCGTCCAATCATTATTTCAGTGGCAAATGGCTTTGTGCTCACTACAACAAACATCTGTTTTTAATGGGGAAATGCAGATTGGTTTAATAAAATTGTCTGGCCAAATACAATTGTGAGTATAAGTTAAAGCTTACCACTCATCTATCTCACTGACCTCAGCTTATCAGAATAATGATAATGATGTTTGCGCAATTCAGAACTGTTGTTTACAAAATTAACACAGAAAAAATTAGGCAATGTGATAAAATAGTATTGATTTATTCCAGGGCAGTTGCCAATATTAACCTTATTATTTACTGGTTGATTTTCAGAATGTGTGATAGAAAAATAAAGA
This sequence comes from Somniosus microcephalus, assembly GCF_052327205.1. NCBI lineage: Eukaryota > Metazoa > Chordata > Chondrichthyes > Squaliformes > Somniosidae > Somniosus > Somniosus microcephalus. Next base: position 275,258,905 of record NC_140990.1, on the reverse strand, counting down.
GCTTGCATTTATATAGCGACGTTCACAACCTCAGGACATCCCAAAGTGCTTTACAGCCATTGAAATGCTTTGGAGTGTAGTCACTGTTGTAATGTAGGAAGCACGGCAAGGTTCCACAAACAGCCATGTGATAATGACCAGATAATCTCTTAACTAATCTCTTTTGACTAATCTACTGTAATTTTTTGAGGATGTAACTGGTAGAATAGATAAAGGAGAACCAGTAGATGTGGTGTATTTGGACTTTCAGAAGGCTTTCGATAAGGTCCCGCATAAGAGATTAGCATGCAAAGTTAAAGCACATGGGATTGGGGGTAAGGCAATAGAGGCAAAAGGGGATAGAGAACTGGTTGGCAGACAGGAAGCAAAGAGTTGGAATAAACGGGTCTTTTTCCGAGTGGCAGGCAGTGACTAGTGGGGTACTGCAGGGATTGGTCCTTGGACCCCAGCTATTCACAATATATATTAATGATCTGGACGAGGGAACTAGATGTAATATCTCCAAGTTTGCAGACAACACAAAGCTGGGTGGGCATGTGTGCTGTGAGGAGGATGCCAAGAAACTCCAGTATGATTTGGACAGGTTGGGTGATTGGGCAGATGCATGGCAGATACAGTATAATGTGGATAAGTGTGAGGTTATCCACTTCGGTGGCAAAAACAGGAAGACAGATTATTATCTGAACGGCAATAGATTGGAAAAAGGGGAAGTGCAACGAAACCTGGGTGTCCTTGTGCACCAGTCGCTGAAGGTAAGCATGCAGGTGCAGCAGGCGGTTAAGAAGGCAAATGGTATGTTGGCCTTCATAGCGAGAGGATTCAAGTACAGGAGCAAGGATGTCTTGCTGCTGTTGGACAGGGCCTTGGTGAGACCACACCTTGAGTATTGTGTGCAGTTTTGGTCGCCTTATCTGAGGAAGGATGTTCTTGCCATGGAGAGAGTGCAGCGAAGATTCACCAGACTGATTCCTGGGATGGCAGGAATGACATATGAGGAGAGATTGGGTAGATTAGGCTTATATTCGCTAGAGTTTAGAAGAATGAGAGGGGATCTCATTGAAACTTATAAAATTCTAACAGGACTAGACATAGGAAGGATGTTCCCGATGGCAGGGGAGTCCAGAACCAGGGGTCACAGTCTAAGGATAAGGGGTAAGCCATTTAGGACTGAGATGAGGAGGAATTTCTTTACCCAGAGAGTGGTGAACCTATGGAATTCTCTACCACAGAAGGCAGTTGAGGCCAATTCATTAAATATATTCAAGAAGGAGTTAGATATATTTCTTAAGGCTAAAGGGATCAAGGGATATGGGGAGAAAGCAGGGACAGGGCACTGAATTTGGATGATCAGCCATGATCTCATTAAATGGCAGAGCAGGCTCGAGGGGTCGAATGGCCTACTCCTGCTCCTATCTTCTATGTTTCTATGTTTAGTGGTGTTGGGTTGAGTGATAAATATTGGCTAGGACACCAGGGATAGTACCCCTGAAATAGTGCCATGGGATCTTTTACATCCATCTGAGAGGGCAGAAGAGGCTTTGGTTTAACATTTCATCTGAAAGACAGCACCTCTGACAGTGCAGCTCTCCTTCAGTACTGCACTGGAGTGTCAGCCTAAATTTTGTGCTCAGGTCTCTGGAGCGGGATGTGAACCCAGAACCTTCTGACTCAGAGGCGAAAGTGCAACACACTGAGCCACAGCTGATGGTTGCTCAAGATGTAGAGCCTTCTGAATGCAGGGAAATCGCGGGTGTGCTGCCCACAACTGGGAAGCCAGAGGGACCTTGCCAACGATTTACTAATATCCAGTTATGTCAGAATAGGTGAGAATTCATAGAATCATAGAATGGATACAGCACAGAAGGTGGCCATTTGGCCCATCGAGCCCGTGCCGGCTCTCTGTAAGAGCACTTCAGCTAGTCCCACTCCCCCGCCCCTTCTCCATAGCCCTGCAATTTTTTTTCCTTCAGGTACTTATCCAATTCACTTTTCAAAGCCACAATTGAGTCTGCCTCCACCACCCTTTCAGGCAGTGCATTTCAGATCCTAACCACTCACTGCGTAAAAAAAGTTTATCCTCATGTTGCCTTTGATTCTTCTGCCAATCACCTTAAATCTGTGTCTTCTGGTTCACGACCGTTCTGCCAATGGGAACAGTTTCTCTCTATCTACTCTGTCTGGACCCCTCATGATTTTGAACACCTCTATCAAATCTCCTCTCAACCTTCTCTGCTCTAAGGAGAACAACCCCAGCTTCTCCAGTCTATCCACATAACTGAAGTCCCTCATCCCTGGAACCATTCTTGTAAATCTTTTCTGCACCCTCTCTAAGGCCTTCACATCCTTCCTAAAGTGCAGTGCCCAGAATTGGACATAATAATCCAGTTGAGGCTGAACTAGTGTTTTATAAAGGTTCATCATAACTTTCTTGCTTTTGTACTCTATGGCCTCAATTTTAACTGAGCCATGGAGGCGGGCTTGGAGGCATGCGGGAGGTTAAAATCGCAAAAACTGGCGGGCGGGATCCCCCCCCCCCCCCCGCACCTGGTTCCCGACTCCGAGCCATTTTTACTCAGGCGTGTCTGATGGTCCCGAATCCGTCCTGCATCGAACAGGCGGGACTGGTCTTTAAAGCCCTTAATCACCACTAAATGGCCTCTATAATGCCATTTTAACAGTCCCTTGCACTTTTAACCCTTTTCCTATGTAAAACACGCCTGGTGGGAATCACGCCTGTGAAACCTGGCGTGTGCACAATTGGATTGCTGACTATCAGCTGCAGGTCAACCATTAAAGAGGAGATTTGATCAGCCATCATTTGCAGGTGGCAGGATTTTTTGTCTCAGGCCTGGGGCAACTTTTACCAGGCTTAACCACACCTGCGGAAGGTTGGAGACTCACACACTTCTCCAGTGTGACCTCCTGCGAAACCCCTCTCGCCACCTTCACTCAGCGCTTCCTCAACGGCGGCATATGCCAGAAGCATGGGAGCCATTTTTTTCCTTCCCTTCTGGGCATTAGAGGAGCTCGAGCACCAGGCGCGGCAGCAGCAGAACCAGGAACAACAGCAGCAGGAGCGACAGGCTGCTGCTCACCCACCTGAGGCAGCACAGGCCAGAAGGGGCCAGCGCCTGGAAGTCTGTCAGCGCAGGAGATACCCCCCAAACAGGGTCTATAGACACAGGGTCAGCTACTTCAACATGACTGAGCAGCAGTGCCAAAGGCGACTCTGACTTTCACGAGAGGTAGTGACTGACATCTGTGCAATGCTACAGTAAGACCTGCTGCCCAGAGGACCAGGTGGACACTCCTTACCAATGGCCGTCAAAGTCACCACCGCACTCAACTTTTTTGCCTCAGGCTCATTCCAGGGATCATCAGCAGACATCAGCTGCATTTCCCAGGTGGCCGCACACACTTGCATCACGCAGGTAACCGATGCCCTCTTTGCCCTCGCGCACAATCACATCCATTTTACCAAAGATCGCGCAAGTGTCACGGCGCGAGCGGTTGGATTAGCTCATCTGGCAGACTTTCCAAGGATGCAGGGCGTCATTGACTGCACACATGTGGCCCTTAGGGCACCCCATCGCAATCCAGGTATTTTTGTCAACCGCAAGGGCTTCCACTCCCTTAACATTCAGCTGGTGTGTGACCACAAGAAGGTGATTTTGCATGTTTGTGCCATGTACCCTGGCAGTTGCCATGACTCCTTCATACTGCGCCAGTCTAGTGTGCCTCTGCTATTCAGGCCGCCAGACCAAATTCGCGAATGGCTACTTGGAGACAAGGGCTATCCCCTGAGGACTTGGCTAATGACGCCGTTGAGGAGGCCAGCCAACGAAGCTGAGAAGCACTACAACTCCAGCCACATTTCCACCAGATCCATTATCGAGCAAACCATCGGTTTGCTGAAGATGCGCTTCAGATGCCTGGATAGATCAGGTGGAGCCTACAGTACTCAGCAGCCAGGGTCTCCAGAATTGTCGTGGTTTGCTGTGCACTTCACAACATGGCACAGCGTCGTGGCTTGCAGATTCCTGAGGACCAAGTGGCTCCTCACATACCCTCCTCAGATGATGATGATGAGGAGGAGGAGGTGAAAACGACCATCCTGCAGAGGACCAACAACCAGCGGCAGCATTACACCAGAACATTGCTGCCCGGGATGCAAGGAACGCACTCATCCTGGCCAGATTTGCTTAGCCTAGCCAATCAAGCACTTTTGCCTCGTAGCTTCTTACCTGAGCATCGACAGTGGCCAAGACCCTGCGGATTCCTAGCTATTTGTCCAGCATACTGACAATTGCAAGTAATCCTAAGCTCTCAATGTGAAAGTCCCATTCGCCAAATGACACACGCCACAAATACAGCAGTAGCCATCAGACTTTTTATTGACAGAATTCAGCTGATGGGTGAAATTATATGTATTGTTAAAAAAAGCTAAGTGACTACCCTTGTGACTACTTGTGCTTTATTTTCCTCTTACGCGTGCTCCTACGTCGTGGTTCCCCTGTGGCTTCAGCAGATGTGGAGGCCCCTTGCTCACTTTCCTGCTGCTCCTGTTTCAACACCTTTGGCGGGCATCCTCTGGGGTGGCGAGCCTGTGAGGGCTCGTCAACAGCCTGCTGCTCCTGTGGCTGTGCAGGGGTTGAGACATTTATCTCACTTGGGTGTGGACTCCGGTGGGGCTCTGACCGAGGGCTCTGCAGTGGCATGGAAGTGTGAGCGCCTGGAGAGGAACCCTCACTTCCTTGAGGCCTGCCACCAACCTCCCTCTCATGGGTCAGCTCCCCCTCCGCACCTGCAAGTGGCTGGAGAGCACCTTGCTGCACATCAGGGGGGCCATGGGGACCCGTATCTGCAGTGGCAGTCCTACTCAGAAGGACTTCCATGAAGGTCTGGTTTCTATGTTCAATAGATGCCCATCGCTCCTCAAGAGATGTCATTCTATTCTGAACACTCACCATGTTTTCCATACCCTGGCGACTAACCTCCTCCATGGCCGTAGCCCTCCTCTCCTCTACCGTAGCCAGCCTTACCACGGAGGCAGCAATCATTTCCACGTAGGTAGCCATCCTTTCCGTGTTGATGCGTTCATGCGCCAATGACTCCTCAAAGGCTCTGCTCATGGTCACTATGGACTCCTCCATTCGCTCCACACTTGCAGCGACCCTAGAGACAAAACCTGCCAGAGACTTCTGCATCTGTGCATGGAGTTCCATCACCTCTGATCTTATGGATGGACCCAGAGGCAGAGGGTCGACATGCAGCTGAGCCGAGCTGGCAGAGTCCTGTGCCCTCCGACGAGGACTCTCCACTGCTGTCCCTGTCTCCACAATCTGCTGATGCTCACTTGTGAGCTGTGATACACCAGGTGACAACTCTACTCTATGTCCCGAAGGTCCCACCGAGGTGTGAGTGTCTGCACTGGTGCTGGGTGCGCTTATTTTTGCTGACGCTGTGCCCTCAGAGGTTGCAGATTCCTCTGAGGAGTCTGGAAGCTCAGGCTCTTCCTCCTGGACAATGGGGACGGGGGCTCTCGATGGTCCTGTGAGGGAGTAAAGGAAAGAGTTAGAGATGTGAGGTCAAGGTTACATGCACATTGCATATTGCAGATGATCATAAGTCTATCTGTTATAGCTTCAGAATCATTATCAGCGACTCATGCAATGTCAATGAGAGAGATGGAAAACTATTCTGTCACCAGCTTGCTGTGATGCACCCGTCTGTCTGTCCCCAACGTGCGCATCTTTTTCAACCCCGACAATTTCCAGGATGGCTTCCTCCCAGGGGGTGAGCTGGGCTAATGATGGTGGGCCTCCTCCTGTCCTGCCTCTTTCCCTTTTATTGTGAGCTCTCTTTTCCTGCAATGAGGGAGATAAGTGGAGGTTGAGTGTGAATGAAGGAGTGAGTGTAGAGATTGCATAGCATAGATACTTAGAAGGAGACAAAGATGGAGTGAGGTTGCAAGACCAAGGGCCCTCCCTGTGTGTTGTCAGTTGTGTTCAAAGCATCAGAGTGATAGGGAGTGTGAGGGCTGCATGGTGGAATAGTTATGCGATTGTGCCATAGAGAGAGAGGGAATGGGTAAGGGTGCATGGATGTGAGTGTCAAGTGGGATGTGGAGGAAGAGATTGCTAAAGCTGAGTGCTGGTGAGGAAAGGCAATGGGGATCAGATTGAGGGTGATGGGAACTTCATACTTATTTTTCCAGTGCATTGAACGTCATGGAATCTTTTCCTGCACTGCATCCAGGTGCACTGTGTAACCCCCAAGGAGTTGACCTCCCCAGCCACCTGTATCCACACACCCTTGGTCTGACTTGGAGGCCTCTTCCTCCCTGATGAAGGAAACAGGACCTCCCTGTGGGCCCTAGCCCCATCCACCAATGCCTGTAGTGCTGCCTCGTCAAATTTAGGAGCTGCTCTTGGCCTCCCGCTGGCCATTGTTCCTGCAGGTTCCTGTGCCATCAAATGGAGAAAGCTTGGCAGGCTGCAGGCTTGCTGTGGACCTTAAATGCAGCAGTAATGATGACGTTATTGGAGGGGACTTTCAGTCATGAGAAACCCATTTGCAAAGGCTTCCCACACGTTGGAAATCAATTGGCCAATTGAGTTAAAATTGCATCAATCTCCCACATCCATTTAGATTCGTGTGGAAACGCGAAATTCGGGGAACATGCCAATAGCCCGCACCTGAGTTAAAATCGAGGCCTATGCCTCTATTTATGAAGCCCAGGATCCCGTATGCTTTTTTAACCGCTTTCTCAACCTGCCCTGCCACCTTCAACGATTTGTGCACATATACTCTCAGGTCTCTCTGTTCCTGCACCCCCTTTGGCATTGTACCCTTTAGTTTATATTGCCTCTCCTCGTTCTTCCGCCAACTCGTGGGGAGCTTGCCTTTGATTCTCTGAGGCGCGGTCTTGGCAGGTGAGGCTCTATGTCAAGGATACACATTTGGAAAATCAGCCCTTTAGAGTCTAGTCAGAAGGGTAATGTAGTTATGTAACAATTATAACTTGAATTTGTTGTATATTTAGAAATTGATATATAAATTACATTAAGCTTTTCCTTTAAAGGATTTTGTAATATCAAAGTTGGACTACCGAAGCTTAATCTAATGGTAGCTGTCTTGATTTTCTTTGATGGGAAATTGCCATGGGTTGCCAGAAAGAATTTGAAAACTATCTTAAGCAGATTATTATATTCCTGAATGGGCCGTGTTTAGAATAAAGAGTATCAAGGCTTTCGGGGAAATAAAAGCCTGTCTAAAGCAAACTGTTACAAAATGAATTACTAGTCTACAGCTCCAAAATAATATCACGAGTTGCGTGGGGGGGATGTCAAACATTAGGACCGACACAAGTGTGGAGTAAATGTGGCAATAATAACGGCTGTACTCATTAATTGCTAAGGTCACAGGTGTGATAACCATTTATTACTCAGGAGACGCCAAATGTAAACAACTATTGCTGATATTTTGCTATTTTTATGAATGAAAGATTATGGGGTAAAACTTAACTTCAGCGGGATGTCAAATGAGCGATAATTGATCGGCCTGCCCGTTATACACCCCGTCGATTTTACTTTCCATCGACTTCAATTGAAAATCAGGCAAGATGTATAATGGACAGCTGATCCGCTACCATCCGTTTTGCGCCCCTTCCTAAGTTGGATTTTCTCCCGTTATTCTTACAGTGGATCATTTTCAACTTCGACAGGGGTGGAAAGCTTGGAAAGGAAAATCAGGCAGGATGTATAACGGGAGGGTGATCCTTAACAGCAGAGCTTTCTGCCCCCAGAGACATAGATAATTACCCTCGCAATTTGGGAGAGCCTGAATGAGAGTTTAACTGAAAGCAGCTAAATATTTTATTTACATTTTTAAAATAAAGAAATATGCAACAACAACATGATCAGTCTAAGGATTTGTGGGTTTTCCCTCCTTTTCTGAAGACCGAGAATCATACTGGAGTATTGTTCCATGGACGTTGGCGGGTCTCGTTATCAGAAAATCTGGTGGCCGTTCTTTGTGTCAGCCTAGAAGTCGGCAGACTATTCAACTGTGGCGGCATCACAGATGAGACTAATAAAGTCACTCGGCATCCTTGTATGGAAATTACAGCAAAATTTACTGGATAATTATCAGATGAAAGATTTTTTTCTCCTCCTTCCCCACTTCGTCAGCCTAGAACACTAAGGTCAGTAGTGCCCCCACTCTTATCCCAGCCAAGATCAGCAAACAGCGCAGATCAGCGATTGAATCTGGGTCCTCCCCAGTCTGAGTGGCCCAATGTCACACCCTGCACCCTATTTACAGATTCAGCCATTTTTGAAAATCTTTTATTTTATATTTAGAAGTAGGAAATCCACCCTTAATCCTCACAGTAGTTTGTTTTCAGGTGATTGGGGGTGAAATTCCCTCTGTCTATAATTTTGCCAAAAATGTTACCATGAGACAGAAGGAGAAAACCGTTTCATTACTCATGCTGACTTTTTGCTCAAATTATTGACAGGAGAAATTTTAACTTCAGATTTCTGCACATAGAAACATAGAAGATAGGAGCAGGAGTAGGCTATTCGGCCCCTCGAGCCTGCTCCGCCATTTAATGAGATCATGGCTGATCCAAATTCAGTACCCTGTCCCTGCTTTCTCCCCATATATCTTTCTCCCTTTAGCCTTAAGAAATATATCTAACTCCTTCTTGAATATATTTAATGAATTGGCCTCAACCGCCTTCTGTGGTAGAGAATTCCACAGGTTCACCACTCTCTGGGTGAAGAAATTCCTCCTCATCTCTGTCCTAAATGGCTTACCCCTTATCCTTAGACTGTGACCCCTGGTTCTGGACTCCCCCGCCATCGGGAACATCCTTCCTGCATCTAGTCTGTCTAGCCCTGTTAGAATTTTATACGTTTCAATGAAATCCCCTCTCATTCTTCTAAGCTCTAGTGAATATAGGCCTAGTCGACCCAATCTCTCCTCATACGACAGTCCTGCCATCCCAGGAATCAGTCTGGTGAACCTTCACTGCACTCCCTCTATGGCAAGTATATCCTTTCTTAGGTAAGGAAACCAAAACTACTGGTAAAAATCCCGGAATCCCATTAAATAATAGTGTAATTTTCAGTCACTGGCTTGGTAGTGCTGTGTTTTATAACTCTTATTACACTTTTTGTCTGGTGTGAAGCATGGGAAGGCATGCATAAAAAAGACATTCATCTGAGGTATCTTTGATATTACCCATGTAGGCTTGTCACCCTCTCCAGCATTTTTAGGCAAAACCATTATACACTTGCTTCTTCTGGTGATGTTAGCAGTTTGACCTCTGTGCCTCACTGCTCATTAGATTAAAAGCCAACTTTTGTTTGCCTTTTTTCTCCAGACCTCATACCAGGTTCTATAGGTGGTGCACATAATGTTGTCTCAGCTGGAATCTCCTTCCAGGCTTGTTTTCTTGTACAGTAATTGGTTTGGGGGAGGGATGAACTAGAGTCAAATATTGCCATTCTCTTTGTCCCACCAGTAATATGTGGGTAAAATTGCCTTTCTTTTAGTTTTTCCAGCCTTGTCTCTGAAGCATCTCATCAGACATCTGGATTGTTGAAAAGTTAATTTCTTAATAGTGGTCAAAATGCTCATCTCTTGCTGATTATGATGCAAAAATAATTGAGATAATTGCTAGCCTGCTGTGACCAGTTGCATTAAATTTGCTAAGTTTCACTAACAGCAGGCAGCATTGCACTTGTTCCCACATTTTCATACATTCTTCACATTGCACAACAAAATAACAGAGGGTCCTAAGTGGCAACACCCAAAATCTCAATCGTTATCTTCACCATGTGCTTTATTTATTTAAATCTTACAGCAGAATAAGAAATATTGTATCAGTAATATTTTGGAATATCCAGTATCAACCTGTGCAAGATCTGTGTTTAGGTATTCATGTGAAAACATGCATGTTTTGAGAATTTTCTAAGACATTCTGTACATCACCAGTTGGGCTTAAAGGAAGAAAAAATATAAAATAGGTTTAGTTCAGATAACATGAAGTTGAAATGTCAATGACTGCCAAGATTCAGATATAGATGTTAACCTTTAACCTTGAGGTAAACAAACGTTTTGATCTTATAACATATCTTTCAGACACCCTCTGATTTTTTTGCTATTTTGTCACTTTGTTGATTTGAAATCCTCTTATTTCTCTTCCATTTTTATTTCATGTGTCTTAGAGTTTATTCTATTTCTTTATTTCCCCACCATTATTAATGCAACTTATGTCTGTCACCGGGGGTTGACTGCAATTGTTTTCAAAAGCTAGGAATATTGTCATTGGAACATCGGCCTTTACAAATCACTTAGTTATAGTAACAAAATACCATTTCTTTTTAAATGAAAAGATATGTAGATGCAGTAAATCTATATATATATATATAAAAGGATATGTCTGTCTGTCTGTCTCTCTGTCTGTCTCTCTGGCCGGCTATACAATCAAAAGTTACACAGCGTACCTACACATATGTTATATCAAAAGAAAGCTCATCATTAGGGGACTCTTGTAGGTGTATTTACTTTTTGCTCGGACAAAAATTGTGCCAACGGTCGGACAAAAATTGTGCCGACGGTATCCAAAAAACGTTCAAAATTCCTCTCATTATCCGCTCATTTGCATCGAGTGGGGGCAGGTTCATTGTGTGTGCGGGCGGGCCATCCTACAGTTGAGTGACGTGATTGACCAATCCTACAGTTCAGTGACATGACGGTTGACCAGTCGGTGCGTGTGTGGGCGGGCCTTATCATTCTGAACCGAGGTGAGTCACCGCCATCTTGATTCCAAACTTTTCATTTCTTTTTCCCACTTTCTGCGTGTTTCTTTTCAAATCTACATTTCCAGCAAAAAAAAAGTTGCTTTTAAAACACACAGGCCTAGAAATTCACTAGCCTTAGCGCCGCTTTTGAGGAGCTAGAGGGACTAGCGCCAGAGTTATGGCCAGTTGAAAAATTCCCTGGGGCCCTAAAGCGGCGTTGCACCGGTAGCGCTGCGCCGGCACCGATGACGTCATCGGTGTGCGCAGCGTCCCGGTTGCCATGCCGACGGGCCCCAGCGCCGAAATTCAGTTGCGGCCGCCTCGCCCGTGGCAGCCGCAACTAAGACTCTGGCAACAGAGTCCAACATGTGTTTGCGCCGGCGCATTAAAGGCCCCGCGGCGGCCGGCCGCTTTCCCGCCGGCCGCCTGCCCGCAGCTCCCTCCCCGGACTTCTCCCCCCCCCCCCGCCCGGAACAGATGCAAGCCCGGCACTTGTCCGAGGTGCCGGGCTCATTTTTAAACAGATTTGCGCGGGCCGCGGCCGGGTGCAGGCAGCTCCTCCTTAACGGAAGGAGGAGGCCTGCACTTCCCCAGCCTGCCGCACCGCATCGGGTGCCGCAGCGCCGGAATTGCGGCGCTAAACGGCAGTTAGCGCCCTTTTCCAGGCGCTAAGACCCTTAAGTAGCGCCGGCAGCCGTTTGGGCGCGGCGCTACTGAATTTTTGGCGCGCGCAGGGGGACTTAGCGCCGGCACTAACTTCCGGCGCTAAAGCCCTGGCTAAGCCAAAACCCAATTTCTAGGCCACATTGTTTTAAAAAAAAGTTAATTAATTTTTAAATCTTTTCTCTAACATCTAGAATTTTCCTTCCTTTCACCGTTTTTCCAGGCCTGTAAGCCTGGGCCTCTGTTGCCCAGCCACGCCCGAGCTAGGCACCACCCGTCGCGCTCAACAAGCGGCTCGCGATCGCTGCCATCTTTGTGAAGGCTGGAGGGGGCGGGCCTGAGCCGAGCGTCGCCACCACCGCCATCTTAGTAAAGGCGGGTGGGGCAGGAGTCAGCGCGCGCGACTTGAGCCCGGCCGGGCCTCACGCAGTAGGTTGCGCGGCGGCGTCTCTCTGCTCTTGAAGCCGGCTCGGGTGGGGGGCGGGGCTCGGGAGATCGCGGTTCGGCAGATCGGGGCTCGGGGGGGGGGCGGGGCTCGTGAGATCGGGCCTCGGGAGATCGGGGGTATGGGAGGGTGATGCGCTATCAATTACTCATAAAAGACTGAGAGTTAAGAGAGTAACTAAAGGCTTTTATTAACAAAAGAATGAAGGTCTGCCTCGAGTGGTCGACCGGTCCAGAAATACAAAGGGCTGGGGAGCAGTCACCTTTATACTAGGACTTGTGGGAGGAGTCAGCCGAGGCATGTCCAGGCATGTACACAGTGGAATACAAACAGTGGTTTACCACATTCACCCCTTGTTTAAAATTGAGTCCGGCGGGGTGAAGTGTATTAAAAGTTAGTGTATTGGAGTCTCTCCGGAGGTCTTGTCTGCCGCTGTGATCGGCGTGGCGACGGCAGGGGTAGTGGAGCTTCCGGCGTCGAGTCCTGCGTGGGCTGTGGCACAGGTGTGTCGTCCTCGTAGATGTCGAGCGGGTCGCGGGGCCCAGGCCTGCCGTCTGCTGGGGCTGGATATCGGATCGTGGGGGGGGGTGGTAGTGAGTAGTGGGTTACTGCGGCCCCCGAGGGTGCAAGGTCTCTTATGGAGACTGTGTCCTCCCGCCCGTCCGGGTATGCAATGTAAGCATGCTGGGGGTTGGCGTGGAGGAGGTCGACCCTCTCGACCAGGGGGTCCGTTTTATGGGTCCTCACGTGCCTTCTCAGTAGGACCGGCCCTGAGGACGTCAGCCATGGCGGTAGCGATGTCCCCGATGTGGACTTCCTTGGGAAGACAAACATTTTCTCATGAGGGGTGGCGTTAGTGGCAGTGCAGAGCAGTGACCGAATAGAGTGGAGCGCATCGGGGAGCACATCCTGCCAGCGGGAGGTTGGAAGGCCCCTAGACTTTAAGGCTAGCAGGGCGGCCTTCCAAACTGTCGCATTTTCTCTTTCCACCTGTCCGTTCCCCCGGGGGTTGTAACTGGTGGTCCTGCTTGTGGCAATACCCCTAGTTAGCAGGTACTGACGGAGTTCGTCGCTCATAAACGATGAGCCCCGGTCGCTATGGATATAGCTGGGGAAACCGAACAGGGTGAAGAGGTCGTTCAGACATTTAATGACCGTGGCACTGGTCATGTCCGGGCAGGGGATGGCGAACGGGAAACGGGAGTACTCATCAATAATATTGAGGAAGTACACATTGCAGTCGGAGGAGGGGAGAGGCCCTATAAAATCAACGCTCAGGCGCTCGAAGGGGCGAGTGGCTTTTATCAGGTGGGCCCTGTCTGGTCTATAAAAGTGCGGTTTGCACTCAGTGCAGACTTGGCAGTTCCTGGTCATGGTCCTGACCTCCTCAATAGAGTAAGGCAGGTTGCGGGCCTTGATGAAGTGGAAGAACCTGGTGACCCCCGGGTGGCAGAGGTCATTGTGGAGGGCCCGCAGTCTATCGATCTGCGCGCTGGCGCAGGTGCCACGCGATAGCGCATCCGGGGGTTCATTGAGCTTCCCGGGCCGGTACAAGATCTCGTAATTGTAGGTGGAAAGTTCGATTCTCCACCTCAAGATCTTGTCATTTTTGATTTTGCCCCTCTGCTTGTTGTTAAACATGAAAGCAACTGAACGTTGGTCAGTGAGCAGGGTAAATCGTTTTCCGGCCAGGTAGCGCCTCCAATGACGCACAGCCTCCACAATCGCCTGGGCCTCCTTCTCAACAGCGGAGTGTCTGGTCTCCGGGCCTTGGAGGGTTCGTGAAAAGAAGGCCACGGGTCTCCCCGCCTGATTGAGGGTAGCGGCCAGGGCAAAGTCGGACGCGTCGCTTTCCACCTGGAAGGGGATGGATTCGTCCACTGCGTGCATGGTGGCTTTGGCAATGTCTTCCTTGGTACGGTGGAAGGCTAAGCGGGCCTCTGCCGTCAAGGGAAAAGAGGTGGACTTGATCAGCGGATGGGCCTTGTCCGCATAGTAGGGGACCCACTGGGCATAATAGGAGAAAAACCCTAGGCACCTCTTCAGGGCCTTGAGGCAGTGGGGCAGTGGGAGTTCCATAAGGGGACGCATCCGGTCGGGGTCGGGGCCGATGACTCCGTGTTCCACAACACAGCCAAGGATGGCGAGGCGGTTTGTGCGGAATATGCACTTCTCCTTGTTATATGTCAGGTTCAGGAGTTGGGCGGTGCGGAGGAATTTTTCGAGGTTTGCGTCATGGTCCTGCAAGTCACGGCCGCAGATGGTCACATTGTCCAGATATGGGAAAGTGGCCTGCAACGCATTTTGATCTACCATCCGGTCCATCTCCCTTTGGAAGACGGAGACCCCGTTGGTGACGCCAAAGGGAACCCTAAGGAAGTGGTAGAGGCGGCCGTTTGCCTCAAAGGCAGTATACTGGCAGTCCTCAGGGCGGATAGGGAGCTGGTGGTACGCTGATTTCAGGTCAATGGTCGAGAAGACGCGGTACTGCGCGATCTGGTTGACCATATCAGCTATGCGGGGGAGTGGGTAGGCGTCCAGCAGGGTGTAGCGATTTATTGTCTGGCTGTAGTCGATGACCAGGCGCTGCTTCTCGCCGGTCTTAACGACCACAACCTGGGCTCGCCAGGGGCTGGTGCTGCCCTCAATAATCCCTTCCTTCAGGAGCCGCTCCACTTCGGTTTTAATGAAAACCCTGTCCCCGGCACTGTATCGCCTGCTCTTTGTGGCGATGGGCTTACAGTCGGGGGTGAGATTAGCAAACAGTGGGGGGTGACTCTGAGTGTGGAGAAGTTGCACCTGGTGCGCGGCGGGCAATTTGGGAGCTGCTGGCTGCGGACTGTGAGTGGGGGTAGGGGTCCACCGTACGCCATCGTAACACTTTTAAGGTGGCACTGAAAATCTAACCCCAGCAGGACGGCAGCGCAGAGGTTGGGCAGGACCAGAAGTTTAAAATGATCGTACACGGTCCCGTCTACTACGAGTGTCACTACGCAGTAGCCGCCGATGTCCGCCGACTGGGACTCGGAGGCCATAGAAATCCGCTGGTGCGCAGGCAGGACTGGGAGAGAGCAACGCCGCACCGTGTCGGGGTGGATGAAGCTCTCCGTGCTCCCAGAGTCAAAAAGGCAGATTGTATCGTGGCCATTTACCTTAATGTCCATTGTGGAACTGGCCAGCTGGTGCGGTCTCGCTTGGTCCAGTGTAACGGAGGCCAGCGTAGGGGCCGGTGTGTCGCTGCGGGTATCAGATGAGGCGGTGTTGGGGGCCTGCTGCGTTCTGGCTGTCGTCCAAGATGGCGGCGTCCATGATCCCCATGTGGCTGGAGGCGTCCAAAATGGCTGCTGTACCGGTGGTTCGCACATGGCCGGGGAGGCCCAAGATGGCGGCCCGCATGGCCCACACGCGGCGCTGCTGGGGTTCGGGGTGGCTTTGGCCCTGCAGACGTTAGCGTAGTGTCCCTTCTTCCCGCAGCCCGAGCAGATCGCGTTTTGCGCCGGGCAGCGCGCTCTGGGGTGTTTTGCCTGGCCACAGAAGTAGCATTTCTGGCCTTGGGGCACTGCTGTCTGGCCTTGGGACACTGCTGCGGTAGTTGGGCCGTTGCTGGGGTGTGGCTGGGGTGGCACGGCGCTATGAGGCAGTCCTACCGTGTCCCAGGCTGTCATTCCCCGCGGCGTCCACGGTGCAGAGGAGTAGGCATCCATGCCCCGGTAGGCTGCATCCAATGATAGTGCGAGTTCAGAGGCCTTGTTGAGGTCGAGGTCACTCTGCTCCAACAGTCGCTGTCGGGTGTAATTGGATCTGTGGCCCGCTACAAAAGCGTCCCGGATAAGTTCCTCTGTGTACACGGCGGCCTTTACATCCTTACAACCACAGGCCCGGCCAAGCACAGACAGTGCCTGAAGGTATTCCACGGTCGATTCCCCAGGTTGTTGTTTACGACTCCCCAGAAGGTGCCTGGCGTACACTTCGTTCACTGGGCGCGTGTACTGGTCCTTGAGGAGCTTGATAGCGTCCGTGTACGAGGTCGCGTCTTGGATGACCGAGTACACTCGGTGGTTCACTTTGGAGGTCAGGACATCCAGTTTGTCCTCGTCCGATTTGATTGCTGCGGAGGCGGTCAGGAATTTTTCGAAACACTTAAGCCAGTGAGTAAACTTGGTGGATGAGTCCGCCTCCCGATGATCTAAGTCCAGGCATGCTGGCGTGAGGATCTTCTCCATTATAAAAATTTTGTTAATAAAATTGATGCGCTATCAATTACTCATAAAAGACTGAGAGTTAAGAGAGTAACTAAAGGCTTTTATTAACAAAAGAATGAAGGTCTGCCTCGAGTGGTCGAGCGGTCCAGAAATACAAAGGGCTGGGGAGCAGTCACCTTTATACTAGGACTTGTGGGAGGAGTCAGCCGAGGCATGTCCAGGCATGTACACAGTGGAATACAAACAGTGGTTTACCACAGGGGGCGAGCCTCGGGAGATGGGAGGGCGGGGCTCGGGAGATCGGGCCTCGGGAGATCGGCGCTCGGGAGATCGGGGGGCGGGGCTCGGGAGATCGGGCCTCGAGATCGGGCCTCGGGAGGGCGGGGCTCAGGACATCGGGGGGCGGGGCTCGGGAGATCGGGGGACGGGACATCGGGAGATCGGGGGGCGGGACATCGGGAGGCGGGCTCGGGGACTCCCCCCACTCCCCCCTCCCTCCCCCCTCTCCCCCTCCTTCCCCCTTCCCCCCCCCCATCGCCGGCAGAGGGGAGAGGGTCTGCTGGCTCCCCCCTCCCTTTCTCCCCCCCTCCTTCCCCCACCTCCCCCGCTCTCCCTCTCCCCCCCGTCTCTCCCTCTCCCCCTCCCTATCCCCTCCCCTCTCCCTCCCTCCTCCCTCCTCCTCCTCCCCCCTCCTCCTCCCCCTCCCTTACCCCCCTCCCCCTCCCCCTCTCCTCCCCCCTCCTCCTCCCCCTCCCCTTCCCCCCTCCCCCCCTTCCCCCCAGTCGCGCTCTCTCTTCCCCCATCGCTCTCTCTCTTCCCCCCAGTCGCAGTCTCTCTTCCCCCCCAGTCGCGCTCTCTCTTCCCCCCAGTCGCGCTCTCTCTTCCCCCCAGTCGCGCTCTCTCTTCCCCCCCAGTCGCTCTCTCTCTCTCTCTCTTCCAACAACAACATGCCCTCAAAAATCCCTCGGCACCGCCGGGCACTTCAGCTAGTAACAAAATAAAATTATTGCATTATTTCAAAAAAAATGCTCAGACATTAAAGGCTGTTGTATTCTGTGCTACCTAATTTTTTAATGTAATTAGCAGCATTATCATTTTGCAGAATATCATTCCTCTAGAGTCACATTCTACCTGAGGTACAGGAAATACATCTGCTGTACAAGATGTGCAACAGGATTTCAGTAATCGGGAGGTTTCAAAATGGTTTGGCTGTAGTAAATTTTAAAATAATAAATACAAGTCGAACAAATTACCTGCAATCTCTCATCAAGCATTGGCAACGTTGTGGCAATATAACTACAAGTTGCATTCATAATGTGCTTTTAATGTAAAAAAAAATCCTAAAGCACTTCACAGATGGTTCTAGATAAGGGAAAGGATTCATAGCCATGAAGGGAGCCATTAAAAGGAAAGCTTAGTCAAAAAGATGGGTTTTGAGAAGGTTTTTAAAGGTGGAGAGACAAAGGCCTAGAAATTGGGTTTTGGTCTTGCCAGGGCTGTAGCGCCAGAAAGTTTGCGCCAGCGGTAATGTGGCAGCGCGCGACGAAAATTCGGGTGCGCCGGGCCCAGACGGCGGCGGGCGCTAAAACCCTCCTTTAGCGCCTCAAAACGGGCGTGAACTTGGGTTTCCCGGCGCTAATCCCCCGCTGCGGCACCCGATGCGGTGCGGCAGGCGGGGGAACTGCAGGCCTCCTCCTCCTGTTAAGGAGGAGCTGCCTGCAGCCGACAACTGTCCGGCGGATTGACCCGACATCTGAGCCCGGCACCTCGGGGAAGTGCTGGGCTCGCATCAGACACTGATCAGGGCCGCGGGGGGGGAATGCAGGAGTCCGGGAAGGGAGGTGCTGGCAGGCGGCCGCCGGGAACGCGGCCGGCCGCCGCTCCACCTTTATGCGCCGGCGCACACTGGGGGAAGACTCTGTTGCCAGAGTCTTAGTTGCGCCTGCCACGGGCGAGGCGGGCGCAACTGAATTTCGGCTTGGGGCCGGGTTACCACGGCAACCGGGACGCTGCGCACACCGATGACGTCATCGGTGCCGGCGCAGCGCTACCGGTGCAACGCCGATTTAGGGCCCCAGGGAATTTCTCAACTGGCCATAACTCCGGCGCTAGGCCCTCTAGCGCCTCAAATGCGGCGCTAAGCCTACCGAATTTCTAGGCCAAAGCGTCTTACAGAGGAAGTTACATAGAGCAATATTTGTTTAGTATTCTGACGATCGTAATTTACATACAGATGGAAACAGACAAGTATACCTGCACTAGAGAATACCTGGACAAGTATTTAACATGATTTGTACATATTTAAAATAAAGTTTAAGTCAGATAGTCTGGAAAAGAATAAGAGCACTAAAGGAAAGGAGAACGCATACTGATTATGCAGATTAGTTACAACAGTGTTTCTATGTCACAGTCGCCTACAGCTAAAGACAAGTGGATAAAACAGAATGGATGAGTCGCACTACAAGACAAGCTTGTATACAACAGTGCACTCGTGAAAGGAGCTTCAGCTGTTCATTGTTCCCACCCGTTGATTACAAGCAGTTAAGGTGCCTGAAAAAATCCTTTATCCTCAGTCTGTTTTTTATCCTGTCTTATTCTTCCCATATTGCACCTGTTTAGGACCAGCTGTTGGACTACTGAAAGTCACAGAACAATACCTCAGTGTTTTTGGAGTCCCAGTTAGTGCAAAATTAATGTATGTTCAGATTTGATATATTTTTAAATTAGGTAAATAGCATGACTTTTTGTATCCACATTTTTGAAGAATTCACCCCTCAAGCATATTACCTTCATTACAAGCAGTTTCTCATCAAGCACCAGCAACATTAGGGCAATGTAACAACAATTTTAAAAAGTTGGTGTATTTGTGACATTGGATTGCAGCAAGAAAATATTTTCAAGCTAATGATACATCGAGCTTTTTTTCACAGAATATGATAGTGGGATTTTTACAACTCCGAATGAACTACCTCTTCTTCAAACAGTATAAAAGGGTATTTATGGTGTAGATTTATGGAAAAAGAAACATAATAGTATAATAAAGTGGTCACATGCAGCAGATATGATTAAGTAGTATTTGTTTCAATCTATAACTGTATTTGGAGTTTCAAAATTGTCATAGCTGCTCTTGTAGCCAGTAATAATTTCAGCCTATTCAATATGTATTTTACGATATGGCTTACAATATAATGTTATAATCCAAGTCTAGTTGATACCTTTATCAATATTTTGTGCCAGTTAGTTTGCAGTAAGAACAGATTAGATGGTTTCAAAACATTTCCCTAGTAGGTGGTTATGCCTCAGTTTTTTTTAAAGAAAATGACACATTTTCTTAATTTTGCTAATGTCGACTTGTTTAAAAAAATCAAAGAACACTGCAATTGTAGATCTCTAGGTGTTTGGTGTTTAGTATACAGTAATGGTAAAAGTTATGTGTCGTGTTATCATTTAAATCCAACGTTAAGGCCACGATTTTATCGGCACTGAGAGGGCGGGTTTGGAGGCGGGTCAAGGGTTAAAATCATTTTGATTGACGGTGGGTTTCGATCTCATCGTCAGCCCGCCTCCAAACAATTTTCCCAAGTGTCGACTCCCCGATTTGCGCATGGACCCGACACCTAGCGGCGGGAAGAGGATTAAAGCCACTTACCTACCTGTTAACAGGTACTTGATAGTAGTTAACAGGCTCTTTTTCAATTTTGCCACTTCTGCTTCAGGGTTCCCGATGTCCGGACACCACGCCAGGTAAGTGTGGCATGTTGTAAGTCTGCTGTAGCGTTTCTGCATTGATGACAGCTGCAGAAGTGGTGTGAAGGATCCAATGGTGCACTGGTGAGTTTCAGAGGTAAGAAAATGTTGGGAAAATCATTTTTATTCCATTTACACTTTTCTGTAGGTAACAAGTTTTGAAATCAATGTCTAGTCCCACCTCATTGGGAGAACCTCTCTCACCAGTGACAGATCACTTCTGTAACCTCACCTGTAGCTGCCATCTTTTCCTTCCTATGGAGAGAGTCACTGGAGAGCCTGGGTGCAAGAGCTCAGCTTTGTACAGTGAGTGTCGGTGTTTGCAGCACCTCAATGCTGTCAAACACTGAGAAATTAGCTGTCAAAGCAAAATTGTGCATGGTCCCTTTAAGAAAACTGGCAGATGACGCGTCATCAAATGACGCGTCATCAAATGACGTCATCTGACCAGCTTCCTCTTAATTGGCCGGCAAGCCCGCAGGGTGGGCTTAACAAGGTCAATCAACGTAAAATCACATCCGTGGGGCAGATGCAGTTGGGGGCGGGACTGGAAGCCGGAAACCACCTCACCCGCTCCCAACCCACATCCAATGACAAAATCGCAGCCTAAGACTTTATAAACCCTTTATCTAAGATGCCTGGAACATCCTTCCATTCCCTGGAATGCTTCTGAGAAATGTTATAGGTGGAACAGATCTGCACTGGCCTTTTGCAGTGAGTTTTGAAGAAATGCTTGATTTTCAAGTTTAAAAATGTTTCTTGAGCTCCATGCACATGACCTACCCTGTGGATAGTGACCAGATATTTCTCATCACACTGCCACAATATCGTCAAACTTTCTCCCTCCTGCAGTGGAAACAGTGATTTTCTTTTTGGTGTACACAGCAGGGACAGGGTGGAAAGTGTAGTCTCACTTTCAGTCAGCACAGTCTACATTTTTTCCTTGAAAATGTCTCCCAATCACTTACTTACAAATGAGCTCTGAATTCCCATGGGTTACTAACTTGTAGTAAAATCAGTAGTGGAGATATCTTATATAGAATTTTATCTACTTGAGGTGCTGCCTTTAATGCCCCGTGAACCTGAACCCCAATTCAAAGTATAATTATTGCTTTATTTTTTTTACCAAATTGTACCACATACTAACATTGAATTCTATCTGGCACTTCTTTGCTCATTCCACTATCTTCTCAATATACCCTTGCAGCTTCCTTTGTTCCTCAGAATTGTTCACTGCATCTTCTATTTCAGTGAACAGAAGCGATCCCAGAACAGAACTCTGTGGGACACAGCTACCCACTTCCAACCACTTTGAGAAATTGCCCTTAAATCTTCTCCCTTCCAACCAGTTTTTAATCCAATTTTCTATTCTTCCCCTAATCCCATACCCCTTAACATTTTCCAATAATCTCCTGCGTGATACCTTGTCAAACGCTTTCTGAAAGTCCATGTACACCACATCGAGTGCATCCCTTTGTCCACCATATATACCACTTCACCTATCAGGTTTTTTGAGCACAATCTCCCTTTCCTGTTGGCTGATTCTAATTATTTTCTCCATCTAGATATTTAGTAATTTCATCTTTAATTAAAGTTTCCAAAATGTTCCCTACAGCAGACGTTAAACTAATTAGCCTATAGTTAGCTGGGTTAGCTCAGTCTCCATGAAAAAAAATAGATATTACATTAGTCATTCGCAAGTCCTCCAGCACACATCCACTCTCAATAGAACGCTAAAATATATTATTTAGGGCCGCCACTATTTCTTCCCTCATTTCTCTCTTGGAATGTATCCCATCAGGTCCTGGCATGTTGTCCTCCTTTTGTTTAATTAACTTCTCTAATACTTTCCACTTATTTATTACAATAATATCTCTCATCTCACTTTTAACTAGTTCAGGATTTGCTTCCTTCCCAATATTCTTCTCATTTGTAAATTCCAATGCAAAGTACTTGTTAGGTATTCTTGCCAGTACCCATTTATCCTCTACTAACGCAGTATTCTCTCTTCTTGGAGGTGCCAGCTCACATTTAAAAATTATCTTTTTAATTGAAATATTTGTAGAATATTTTTTGAGATTCTCTCCTTATACTCCTTCCTTTTGTTCCTTATCCTCCTCTTTACCATTTTCCTTATTTTCTTGTATTCTCTTAGTTTTATCATTTTTATTGTACCTATAGATTGTACCATTTGTCCTCTATTTACCCCATGGATCCTGAAATTTGAAGTAGACTCCTTTTTAATAGCATATATTTGTTCTGCAATTTTGCAATCTTTTTAATTCAATTGTGCCAATTTCTCTTCCACCTCACCTCAGCTAGCTAACTCCTCAAATTTCTAATATCTACCCTATTCCAATCTGCTGCCCTTGTTTTTGTACTGACATTTTTCCTTTTTAATTGGACCTTAAACCGTATCATATTAATTCATTTACTTGATCTATTTCATTACTCGTAACTGGAACAGCCAAGACCTCTCCACTTGTAGACATACAAACATACTGCTCGAGGAAGGAGTCCTGCACACATTTTAGGAATTCTATTCTAGTTTCTCCATTTATTCCCTTCCAGTCCCAATCAATGAATGGGTAATTAAAATCTCCTAGAACAATAATTTTATTATTCCTACTTATTTCCCTGATCGCTCTACAGATTTCCTCTTCCATTTTCCTTCCACATTTAGGGGAGGGGTACATAGCACCCCACAAATGCAACAATCTGTTTTTGCACATTTTGTTCTCTAACCATATTGACTTTGTCTGTACCTCCTTTTGTGTACAATAGCCCTCTTTACAACGTGTATTCCCTCCTTCATCAGTAATGCCACTAGTCTTTTTTGCCCATTCCATCCGTCCTAAAAATATTATGACCTGATATGTTTCTCACTTCTGCCCAGTTTACAGCCAAGTTTCTGTTGGTGTTTTTTAATCTATATCTTCCTGTGATATAATTGCTTTGAATGCCCCAATTTATTTCCTACACTTTCAGCATTGCAATACATACATTTTGTCTGTTCGTATTTAATGCTGCTCTTTATCCCTTGATTTTTTTTTGTCCAAGTGTACACGCTGCCTTTATACTAGTCTTTTCCCTGCTTATATGTGGTCAATTTGATTTTCTTCCTCTACTCACTTTATTTTTCCTGCATTGTTAAATTATTTTTATTTATATATTTACCTCATCTATTTCTACCTTCCCTACTTGTTCCTTCTGATTTCTTTTATTTTCCCTGCCCTTCTTACTAGCTTAAATAATTCCTCACTTTCCTATATCATTTTTGCCAGTTCATTAGCTCCCTTCCTGGTCAGAGGCAGTCCATCCTTGCAGAATAACTCAGAACTGGTGTCAATATCCCATAAAAGAGAAACTCTCTTTTGGACACCACCCCTTCACTCACCTGTTGAGCTCCATGATCTTTTTTCCATCCCTATTGTGACGCGTAGCTAGGGGAGTAATTCAGAGATTACCACCCTTGAAATCCTGATCTTAAACCTGTTTACTAATCTGCTAAACAATTTTTTTGCATTCTTTCTTTTCCATGTTGTTGGCTCACACACGGACCACGATAACTGGACAATGCAATGCCAGGTGAAATTTAAAGTACTATACTTAGGAAGAAAAAAGGAATGGCATGAGTATTCCATGAGTACAGGTAGACTATCCTTTATCCGAACTTCCGAAAACCGAAAACCTCTAAAAACCGAAAGTTTTTTCGTTCAGCGTAAGTCGTGCGCACGACATGACCAGAGTGGCGCACGACTTACGCTGAGCAGGGCAGAGGGTCACAGAGTTCCCTCCTGGGTAGGAGATTGCAGGCTGAGCCGGGCAGTGTGAAGGAGGTACCGGGAGAGTGAACCCAACAATACAGCGGCCCGTCCGATAGCTGCAGCGCCCGTCCGATATTCTTTTCTCCCCCCCGACCTGACCCGAACCGAACCGCGGCCCGTCCGATATTCTTTTCTCCCCGACCCGACCCGAACCACGGCCCGTCCGATATTCTTTTCTCCCCCCCCGACCTGAACCGCGGCCCGTCCGATATTCTTTTCTCCCCCCCCACCCGACCCCCGACCTGATTTGCGGGCCAGCTTAGTAGGAGTCAGCCGATATCCGGCTTTCCAGAGAAGCAGGAAGGGGAATGAGACACGGAACAGTCGCAAGAGGTAGCCTGAACTTTTAAAATTTATATTAAATACAAATTTCCCAGTCTTATAATAATACCTTCTGAAATCTGAAAAATTCCGAAAACCGAAACTCAGCTGGTCCCAAGGCTTTCGAATAAGGGATAGTGTACCTGTATTAATAAAACAGCACGGGGTAAAGCTGAAAAAGATGTGGGTTTTTTAGTAGACTTAGTAGGCTGAGCGTATTCATAATTACAGATGAGGAAGGCCACTGAGCTCACCTTAATTCATCCATCCAGTATATCACTACAGAGCAATGCAGAGCAGTGATTGACAAAACAGATTGTTGATCTATATAGCCAGAACTGTAGAGTACAAACCAAACTGTACAGCACTCTGCTCAGACACTCCTGGAGTTCTGATCTGCATCTAGCCAAGGGAGACACTCAAACTGGAGAAACTTGACCTTTTCAACAATGAAGGGAGCTGACTATGAGGTAACGTTATTGAGGTATATAAGATAATAAATGGTATAGAAAATATAAATCTGGAACTCTATACATGGAGTTAAAACATAATAATAGACCACAGTTCAAACTAGTGAAAGAGAGATTTATTAATGATATCACAGTTCTTCACACAAATGGGTAATCAACACATGGAATGACCTTCTAGATAGGGTGGGTGCAGGCACAAATTCTGGTACCATTTAAGAAACAGTGGGTGTTGTGATGGGAGGGCTGTCAGTTCTTTCTGAATAGATGAATGGACCAAATGGTTTTTCTCATCCATGACTATCTTGTGAGCTTGCTACGCAGCTAAATGTGATTCATATATTTTCAAAGAACTCTTTTAATAGCAGGAATAGAGGGCTGAATTTTAACACCCAAAAATGGATGGGTTGGGGTCAGATCAGATGTTAAAATTTTTAAAATCTGAAACCCGACCCCAACCGGCCTCCACCCCGTCCACGTCCGGGTTTAATAGAGATGGGAGGCGACCACAGCTTCAGGGAGAAGGTAAGTGCCTTTACAGTAAAAAAAATAATTAAAAAAATGCAGGTCAGCATGTCAGGCAGCATTTGTGGAGAGAGAAACAGAGTTAATGTTTCAGGTCGATGACCTTTCATCAGAACTCTTTACAGCACTGCATAAAGGCCAGGAGGAGCAGGTGTGCTTCCCCCCGGCCACTCAAGCTCCCCACCCCCCCACCATACAAAGACCCCTGGGATCGCCCCCCCCCCCCCGGGGTCGGGGATTGGACCTACCTGCTCCTGCGGCCTGCTCCAGAGTCCTGTCTGCCCGACTGGAAGCCAATCCTGTCAATCAGGCTGACTTCCCGGCGTGGAACCTGTCAAGGAGAAAAGACACACACCTTGGAGTTAAAACTCCACGACGTGCAGGGAAACTCCGCCACCCCCACGTCAACACAACCCGCCCCTGTTAATATCCAGGCCAGTGTCTCTCAGTGAAATACAGTTATATTGTCCGCAATTGCTGTAAAATGTAAAAATACATGAATGACATTTAGCTGTGTATATTTTTTTCTAAAATCAGTGGCTTGAAATGACTCCATCAATGCTAACAGGATAGCAAACTTGAAATAAAACACAGAAAGGAAGTGTCCAGCAACCCATTGCCAAACCAGTGTGCCATGTTTCACCGTGTTTATATGTTTTAGTATGAGGCAAACTCGTATCTAGGAGATGCAATATGGTAACTAAAAAGAACTCTCTTCACTGAATATTGTAGCCTATGTAAAGGAAATGCTGCTTTTTGCCTGAAATACAATAAAAATGAAAATATTCACTAATCTAGGATGCATGCAAATGCCAGCTAGTCTTCTTTTTTATTTATCATGGGGTTGGGGTTTGAGTCAAACACTGACATGGATTATACCACCACATCACAATATAACTGGAACATTTCCTTTCAATCTGCTTGCACTGATTCAAACATTGAGGCCAGATTAAATTAATACATATTACTATAATCCGAGCCAAAATAAAGGAATCTGTGCTGCAGCAATTAAATTTCTCCTGTCAGCAAGCCAACATCACTGATTAACCTCTAATAAGCTGCAGCACAATTGCTGGGAGAGGGCACAGCATCTGGGTTGGTACTTACGTGGTAATCTCTGTGTATACATCCTTGTTGTTTGAGATCAAGGCCACCCCATTATTTCTTGTAGTGATACAACCACCAAACCCAGACGAGTTTCTTTGCCAGCCTGCGTTTCGAAAGTTAAACCCGGCAGCGCCACATTTGCTGTGGCGTGCAGCTGATAATGTATTAACTGCAATATGAACTTGTAGGTGCAGACTGGGTTAATGTCATGAAGCAGACTGGTATAAATTGTCAGATCTGAATCCCCAGTCACACACCAGATTGTAAAACTATGGCAGGCATCAAGCTGATTTGGAGCATAAATGGGCTTGGACTAGATTACTGAGCGATTGTACTCATACTGGATCATGTTGCTTTCAATTGGCTGCAGTCTTCTACATGTTTATGTAGCTTAAGATTGAAAGCTTAGTCAGGCTGTTTACCCCACCACTCCAGATCTGCTCTAGAGTCTTACATCAACCACATGCAGCTTCATTAGCCTTTATGAACTTGAATAATAATACTGCATCCAAAATGCTATATTTATAATTCATATTTAACAAAACAAAAATCTATTTTGTGACATTTGTATTTCATCATTAATTTAAAGTGATTTCTATGACAAATGTAGCACTAATGGTATCCTATGATTTTTATATATATATATATATAGAGTTTATAATGTTTTGACTGTTTAAAAATCATAAATATCATATGTAGCTTCAGTTTCAGTATTGTACTGAATTACCACAGGGTATGCAGCAGTGTAAGAAGCAAGCCAAATGGTAGCTAGCCCTCTTTTGCTAAATAAAATATTAACATGTAACATCTTATGAAAATGGAGATTTTATTAGTTGTAAGGAGCAATTCTGGAAAGAGAAGGGTGTGTTCTTCACCATGTAGCAGGGTCTGATTAAGTAAATCAAGGTGATAGGCTTGTATCTTCTTTTAATGATATATGTATTTCAGAAAAGGTTCAAATGATTCTGGTCCTGGATGACTACAAGCTGTAGTAGAGAAAGGGCTGGAACAGTGTTTTATGTGTAATGTGGGAACAGTATCTAACAAATTACATTAGTTCTTAAACATTTAATTGGTGAAGCGTTTTATGATTTGTTACATGGATGCAAAGATGTAAATGTGACGTTTCTACAGAAAGATAACATAAATCAGTTGTGCAATATACAATATTGTAATTTTACTGTTGTGGATTTTTTGTAGCCGAGAAAGATGTGTGAGAAAAATTCAGTAGTAGGATGGTTTGTAAGATACAAAACAATGGCACAGATCCATATTCTTTTCTATTACAGCTAATGATACCTTATTTCCATGCAGTGTGGGTTAGATTCATTTAAGCTGATGGAAGTCAAGTCAACCTAGTTGAAGAATTTGCTTCTTCCCTTAGTGCAGTTTATATCAGATTTCTGCTGTTTTTTTTAAGTTGGATCTGACCAGCAATCCAGACCCCCCCCCCCCCCCCCCCCCCCAACCTCTCAAAACACAGTGGCCTCGATTTTAACCTCCCCACACCCAGCAAGAATGGTGCACGGAATGGGTTAAGAGTAGGCCGTGTCGATTTACTGCCCGGAGGTCGTTCCATTCCCGCCTGCTGTCATCTCATCTTCACCGACTTTCAAGTCGGCTGAAGCTCCCTCTACAGGCAGGCGGGCCTACTTTACATTCAAAAGTTGAGGCCCGATGACGTCATTGGTGCCGCAACTTAATTTTATGGTTGGGGATGGGAGAGGCCCGCATGGTATAAAACCCAACAGCCAAATAACGGCGGGAGGCGCCGACTGGCCAGAAGAGGCCAAGAAAGGTTTTGCAAAATGACTTTTGTGAGAACTCCTTGTGGGCCAGGAGGAGCAGGAGTGCTACCCCCTGGCTCTGCAAGGAGTCCTTGGGCCTCCCCAGCCCTGGCCTTGCCTCTCCCTCTGAGCACTGGCATTGGCTGCTTGCCCTTGCCCAGCGCTGAGGTTATGACGAGGACCGTAGCTTTGGCTCCCCGTCGTCCTAAGGCTCGCGATCTGATTTCCAGCTCACGTCCACTGGCCCTGACATCAGTCCTGCTGGTTTCGGGAGGGAAGACAGTGCTAGATTATTTAAATGAGCTTTCCTTGAGGGTTTCCCTCCTGCCCCCACCCCTGCCCGTCCCCAGTAAAAATTAAGGCCAGTGCAGCTCTGCTGGTAGCTATACAAACCATGATGTTGTCCAAAGACCAATCTGGTTCTGTCTTCTGACTCAAATACAAGCATATGCTTATTCAGTATCTCTGTTCAAAGGGACACACCTAATTTAGGTTTGACTTTAATAGAAAATTAACCTGCATTGAACATTGCTATAAATCCTGTGCAATCTCAGAATTCAGATCATAGCACCCCTCATGTACTAGAGTTATGCTAAAATGTGTTGCAAAAGCTTTAATCTGAATTGGGGATGGAGTGAAATTGCATGGTTTAAATTGCTGCTATGTTCCACAATTGCTTCATAACTTTATCTTTTGAAAATGAAATTGTTTTTGCGTGTGCACAAAATGGCCGGAATTTTACCAGCGCTCAGAGTGCGGGCCTGGAGGCGAGTCCACTGTCAAAATCACAAAGATTGATAGCGGGTCAGTATCCCGCTGTAAACCCGCCTCCTTGTCAGTTTCCCAAGTGTCGGGTCTGTCATCGCTGAACAGACACGACACCAAGCGGCGGGTCAGCCAATTTAGATAGTTAAAAGCTTGTTAAATGGTAGTTAAGCAGGATTTTACCATGTACTTACCATTTTACCAGCTTTTCCATGAGTTTCCTGGAGCGCGGATATCACGTCAGGTAAGTAGGTCGAGTGTTGTGTCAGCATGGAATGATTTACTAACCTGACAGCTGCAAATGTTCTATGAAAGCTCCCATTTCATAAGTCTTCACTTTCCAAGGTTAGAAGCTGTTGCTTACTGCATTTGGAAAACAGATTGACCTTTATGCAGGTTGCAAGTGTTTGGAGCAAACTCTCTATCCAGTGTCACTTCATTGGAACAAACTATCTCAACAAGTGACAGATTACTTCTGTCATCGGAACCTCACCTGCCATCTATTCCATCAGCATCGGAGGCCTTGAAAAAATCTCATCTTGGTCCTCAGAATCCCAACATGATCAGCCCCAACACCAGCACCACCGAGCAC
This sequence comes from Somniosus microcephalus, assembly GCF_052327205.1. Taxonomy (NCBI): domain Eukaryota; kingdom Metazoa; phylum Chordata; class Chondrichthyes; order Squaliformes; family Somniosidae; genus Somniosus; species Somniosus microcephalus. The sequence continues at coordinate 275,229,643 of NC_140990.1, read as the reverse complement.
ACCAGCAGCACCAACATCCACACCAACCTTCTCCGCAATAAACTGATGCTGCACAGGACACAAGGCATCAGCATCCGTGCACATTGCTGCCCGGGACACCAGTGATGGCCTCATCATGTCCAGATTTCCTTTACTTAACACTGTACACCCTGGCTGCCACATGATGCACCAGGTTGGCACCACCCCACACCAACACCATAAAGCATCCCTACAATGTTCAAGCCATTCCTTTCACACTCATCACCATTGTGGGGGGTGGGAACGTGATGCCTCACCATTCACAGGAACTCACTAAGACACTTCCAAAGGTGCACATAGATCTGTCCTAGAAGGCAAAGTGTTAAAAATAAAGATTTCAATGTTTGACAACACATTAACAGAAACTTTACACGAACATTGGCCAAAGCACAGAAGTGCCTAACCTTGTGTGTTGTTAGCTGGTATGATTGCACTAGGATGAGGGTAAGTGTGAGGGGTGGCTAGTGAGATGGGGAAGTGATAACATAGATAGAGAGGGATGGGTGGAGGTGCAAGGTAAGTTGGTGTGAGTAGGGATGTGCAGGAGTAGGGTAGGGAAGGCAGAGTGATGGGGATGTGATGAGTGGCACAGGAGGATGAGGTTGAGTGTAGCTTTGCAGTAACGTTTCGTGATCCACTGTGATCATTGAAAGGTTTGCACCACTGCAGCCTGGTCCTCCGGACAACATCCCTGCTTATGCCCTCCTGTGCAATGTGCAACCAGGCTGCGTTGGTGTCCTGGGGAGGTCTCTTCTGCCCTTTGGAAAGGAAGAGAACCTCCCTGCGTGCTGTGACTCCCTCCATGAGCATATGGAGGGAGTCATGGGAGAGCCTGGGTGCAACCGTGCACCTTTGTGCAGTGCTTGTCAGTATTTGCAGCATCTCAATGCTGTAGAACACTGACAGCTCAACTGTCAAAATGAATGTGGCCATGGTCCATTTAAGGAAATTGGCTGATGACGCGTCATCAGATGATGTCATCAGACCCACTTCCTTTTAATTGGCCGAGAACCTTGCAGGGCGGGCTTAACAAGCCCAATCAGGGCAAAATCACTTGGAGGAGACGGGATGAAGACGGGAGCGGGGTTTGAAGCTGCCACCTACTCCAGCCGCACATGACTCACCATGGTTGGTGAAATCATGGCCACTGTGTGTGTAAACCAGTTGTTGTTTGTGTACATAGTTTACATGAGTGTCATGGACAGTTTTTTTTAATTACTTTGGAAGGTTTCAATTAGAGTGGTGAGAACAGATGGTAACTATTATGCAAGTGATCCAAAGGCTGGTACAGAGGGAGGGATGTGCAGCTGGTGGGAGGAATAATATGCTGGCTGTTTTTTTTTTGGTGGGTGGGGTGGGGGGGCGTGAGTTCAGCTGTAATCTAATTTAGTTTATATTGGCACTTGTCCACATAATTCTGAATTGACACTGGCATGAGATAGGTCTGAGTTATGCCAACATCAATTCAGAATACATAATTTCACCAATTCATAGTAGTGAACAAAAGTTGGATTTTATTCAATTTTGAGAAAAATGTTATCATGTTTGCTCTTATAAAAATGGTAACACTGGGTGCGATTTTGGTCCTTACCACCCTCCCTGTGTTTGAAAATGGGGTGCAGGGAGCGGAAGATGTAGCGTCATTCCCCCAAATCGCCACCTAATTTGCATTGGCTGCAATATTAATGTTCAACTGATGTGTGATGACCAGAAGTGAATCATGGAGGCCTGTGCCTGCTTTCCTGGCAGCTGCGATAATGATTTTATTTCATGCAATCGTTCATCCTCCCACCGTTTGCCACTGTACAAGTTAGAGGCTGCTTGCTTAGTGACTGGAGCTATTTCCTACACACAGGCTTATGACTCCCCTTAGGAACCAACACTCAGTTGCGGAACTCCGGCACAATCAGATCCATGGGTCAACTAGAGCCATCATTGATCAGACCATTGGAGTCATAAAACCATGATTTAGATACCTAGACATGTCTGGTGGCTTCCTGCAATACAGCTCAGAAAGAGTGTCCCATATGATACTGAATTGTTGTAGGTTGTATAACTTTGTAATGGTGACAACACATGGAGCACCATTGCAGGAGGGCCAACAGTACGATGAGGAAGATGACATGGTGAGGAAGCAGAAGAGTTCCTACAGTTGTCAGCAGCGAGAGCTGTTCAGCAACAGCTCACTGAAGAAAACTATATTAACAGTCGTATACAATATCTGTCCCAGTCCTTCCACCCTACAATCAACAGCTTTTCCCAAATACCAAAATTGATCATTAACATTACAAGATGGCCAGCTATTACAGGTGCACTCTCAGTGTAAGCCTTTAGCACTTGGCAACAGTGCTCTTTTATCTGTTCTAGTGAATCTATGAGATGCATCCCAAAGGCTGAAACATGGACGGAGATTGGCTGCTGTGGCTCATTCAAGGGCTCATGAGATGCTTATGGAGATCCTGTAGGTCAGGCTTCAAAGGGCCCAGTTGCAAGTACTCAGCATCTGAGGTTTCTTACCATATCTGAAAAGCTCAGGGCTGCGCTGGAACTATTCTTATCCCTAGACATCTTCCTGCAGCTCCACAGAGTTGCTTCCCTCGTTTGGCCACAAAAGAAATACTTCCCCATTAAGATGCTGCATTCCTTTAACAATTTTCCATCTCCTAATTGGTGAGCTACCTATGATAAAAACATTTTATACTGGTAGCATGCTTTACCACATTCAAGTGAGGGGCGACTCTTCTGGGCTGCCATTGCTTTCGTCCCAACCACCTCCTGTTGTTTTTGCAGTGAGAGGTGAAACTTTACCCCACTGATTCTAAAGTGGTGCAATGTACTGTCCATATCTTCCAATAATGTTGAGTGTTAAAATTGGAATAGATGGATGTTAATCAATTCAGTCTGCTACTAATGGCTCTCCTCTATTATTTGGTCTTTTTCCCAATTGTTATTTTTTCTACCTGTGTCATTGCACAATTAAATGAGAAAGTCAGCTCTCGCTGCTATGACCGCATATTTTTCATCATTCCTATAAAAAACACCTGAATTCTGCTTGGCATCTCCCACTAAGCGCGTACCCAAAACTCAGCTTGCTTTGTGAGGAATCAAACGTGTTCAACAAAAGTTTGTGATTAAAACAAAGGTAACCATACATTTTGAGTTTTGGTGAAATTTACAAAAAAGATTGCCTGGGGAGAACTTTCAGTAAATTAAAAACATGTGGGCGGAGTCAGCTGAGGCATGCCTTGGTACACAGCGCCACCCAGAGGTAACAATATACAATAACAGTGGTTTACCACATTCATCCCTTGTTTAAAATTAAGTCCGGCGGGGTGAAGGGTACTACAAGTTCGTGTAGTTAAGTCTATCAGGAGGCCTTGTCTGACGTCCTGATCGTCGTGGTGGCAGCGGCGGTGTTGCAGCATCCAACGTCGGATCTGGTGTCTGGGTGGTCAACGAAGGGTCCTGGGGCTCCGGCATGTCGTCTACAGGGGTTGGATTGGGAGGGGTGGTGGGGGATAACGGTGGTAGTTCAGGGGTACCCGAGGGTGCGAGATCTCGTATAGAGACCGTGTCCTCCCGCCCGTCTGGGTATGTCACCCAGGCATACTGGGGGTTGGCGTGTAGGAGGTGCACCCTCTCGACCAGGGGGTCCGTTTTATGGGTCCTTACGTGCCTCCGCAGTAGGACGGGCCCAGGAGAAGTCAGCCACGCCGGTAGCGAGGTTCCCGATGTGGACTTCCTGGGGAAAACGAACATTTGCTCATGAGGGGTGGCATTAGTGGCAGTACAAAGCAGTGACCGGATGGAGTGGAGCGCCGCAGGGAGGACCTCCTGCCAGCGAGAGGTCGGAAGGCCCTTAGATTTTAAGGCTAAGAGGACGGCCTTCCAAACCGTCCTTATTCATTAATATAAGTTATTTCTTTTGCTTAAAGTGAATAAAGTAGATAACTGGGAGCAGCTTATTTAATTCCAGAAATGATCTTGGAGAATTGATGGCCCGGAATTTGCGGTTGTAATGACAACAAAACTGTCATCGTTCTCCGTCATGGCTGTGTAAAACTGACAGCAATGTCTGGCGTCCGCACATGCGCAGTTAAACGTGGAAATCCGGAAGTTGCTGTCAGTGATACTCTGCTCCTTCACAGTGCGCTGCTACAGTCTTCACAGATGCAATCAACACAAAATCAGTGATTTGACATGAACTTCAACTTTTTACGCACTATTCTTGCTGTAAAAGACATTGAAAAAGTTAAGCCTTGTTAAATGAGGTGTAACTGAGTTTTTAATGGCATATTAAGTCATAATTACTACTGAACAACCTCGCTGGCCCTGAAAAACTAATTTTATAAGTGTGGAGTGACAATCCCTCTATTCCATGATAAAAATTACATAGATTTTTAAAATAATTAAAATTATTTTTTATTTTACTTTTTTAAAGTTTGTTTATGATATTTCAGCTTCTACCTTAATCCCATATGTATGTCCCAATCTTTATTTCACTCTGTAAAATGATTGAAAAGTGAATGATAATCAGTGCCTTTACTTCCTGGTCTGCTGTCTGTGAGAATTCTTCAATCTGATTGGCTGCTCAGCCTGCATGACGACTTCACTGTTGCTGGACGCCAGAGATCCCCTATAGATCACGCCAGATTGAAACTGACCACATAATAGGGAAAATCAACGCCACAGAGCCCATTAAATCTTTCTCCGTCCCTTCGCCAGTGACCGCAAAATCAGGGCCGATGATTTTTATAGTTGTGTATTGCAACATTACATTATTGTTTTGAAGAAGGGTCAAACCCGAAACGTCAACTCAAATTTCTCTCCATGGATGTTGCCTGACTTGCTGAGTTTTTCCAGCATTTTCTGTTGTTATTTCGGATTTCCAACATCTGCAGTATTTTGCTATCGCATTACATTATTGATGTCCAGTTTTGTTGGATTCATCTCTATTCAATATAATATTAGTTTAAATTTGGATAAATTGGTGGTTAGTGCCAATTTACAAGGAGGATACTATCAGAAAACCTGTTATTTATTTGTTTTTCTTTTGCTGTTTTCTTCAACATTGATAAGCTTGGGTTAGGAAAAGGATTTGTCATTTGGGAACAATCTTCAATAAGATGTCGGTTGCAAGGAAGGACTGAAGTCAAGATGTGTCAAAGCCACCATTATAATGGAACTAGTTCTAAGTTATGAGGCCACAGTATGTCATGCTTTACATGGTACTGCATAAAACACGGCAATGTAAGATAATGAACAAAGCCTGACTGGCCACACCTGTTCAGATGCCAAAGTTTTAAAAATATTAAAAAAAAGAAAAATCCAGACATTCCTTGTTGGCTTTTCTGACCTGTACAGATTTGATTCTAGAGGAACAATTGACCCAGGTTTCCATTCCTGACTGCTTTCCAGTGACCCTGCTGAAAAATACACTAAATTTAACCCCCAAAGATGGGTGGGTTAGGTTCGGGTGAGATGTAAAAAAAATTTAAATCGCAAACCCGACCCCGATCCGCCTCCAACCCACCCACTTCCAGATTTAATGGAGGTGAGACAGGGAGCGGGCAGCCAACCTGCCCCTAGGAGGGGGGTTGGCTATTTAAATATTATAATATGACTGGGAGCACCACATTTATCTTCCCTTACAGGTTTAACCTTGCCCAGCCGGGTTTCCCAGGCCTCGGGAAACCCGGCTGCTCAAGGGAAGTGAGGACAGCTTTGCGGAAAAGGTAAGTGCCTTTACAGCACTGTTTGTGGGCCAGGAGGAACAGGAGTGCTTCACCCGGCTACCTGCTTCCCTGGGATCGCACCCCCCCACCCCTCCCCAATCAGATCCCACCCCCCCATCCAAAGACCTTCCCCCAAATCGGGGATCGGACCCCCCCCCCCCCAGGGTCAGGGATTGGACCCACCTCTGAGCCACCCCCACCCCCACCACCCCAGGATTGGACCTCCCTCGGGGATTGGATCTCCGCCACACTCCCACTAGTAGCTGCAGATTCCTCACCTGCAGCTGCCACCTGTACTGGAGTGCTCCGCGCCTGACTGGAAGCCAAGGCTGTCAACCAGGCTGACTTCACATCAAGGATCCTGTCAAAAAGAAATACGCACGCTGTGGAGTTAAATTTCATTTCCATGCAGGGAAACCCGGACTTCCGAAACTCCGTCCCCCCGGCTCGGAAAACCCACTACTGTCAACATCGGGGCCAGAGTGAAGACTGGATTGAGTATAATTGAAAGTCCACCACCATTCAACGTCTTATGAAAATAGTAACTATTAAAATGCAATTCTATGGTTAAAATACACAGTGATGAGCCTCTGTTTCTTATATTTTTGTGATATCCCACTGTAAATAATGGTGAGTATTGTAATGTATATACCTTTAAGGGGGGAACTACTTTTTACAGCTCATGTACACTGTAGTACCGGCAGTGACCACACCTGTATATAGCACTGAGTAGTAATCTGTACAGTTCAGTTCCAGAGTGAGCCACGTTGAGTAAACACCTGTTGTACCGTTCTCCTGCAGTCTGTGTCTTACTACTGACGGACACAACATTGGCGACGAAGCAAATTCGATCCTACCTGCAACTCTGCATCACCTCCCAGGGATTCGTTCCTGGAGACCAGTAGATTGGAGGTCAAGGCCAGAGACACGGGCGTCGACCACGGGCAACCGCCCAGTCATCCAGCAGAGACTCGAGAATTGCGGGGGAGGCTGTTGAGAGCCAGGCTTGGCTTTCCAGTCGCGGTGGTCCAGCGAAACGGGTTGGCAACAGGTAGTGCACAGACCCTTCCCGGACAGCGGCGGGCTAGAGCCCGACCGAGCGGCACAGCAAAGGGCCGAGCAGCGTCGATGGGAGAGAGAGAGAGAGGGCAGAGCGCACAGGGCGCAGCCGGTGTTCAGGGGCCGAGCAGCATCGAGGAGAGGGAGAGAGACGCACAGAAACCCACGAGGCGCCGCCATTGCCACGAGGACCGCCGAGAGTGGCGTTGGCAGCAGCGCAGGAGAAGCGCGTGAAACCTACAGGGCGCTGCCATTGCCACGAGGACCGCCGAGAGCGGCGTTGGCAGCAGCGGGGGAGGAAGGAAAGCGCGGGAGACACCATTTTAAGCCATTTTAAACCACACCCAAAATGCCGAAGAGTGGCAGTATCACCGCATTTGACAATGAAGTCGAAGATTGGACTACATATGTCGAACAAATAGAGGTATACTGCAAGGCAAATGAGGTGTCAGATGACAAGAAAGCGCCGGTATTGTTAAATTTAATGGATGCAAAGACGTATGGCTTATTACGAAATCTAGTAACCCCAGCGAAGCCAGTGGAAAAGAGTTTTGGAGACATAGTGACGATACTACAGGAACATTTAAACCCCACACCGCTGCTGATAGCAGAAAGATTCAAGTTTCACAAACGGAACCAGCATAAGGATGAAAGCAATGCTGAATATTTAACAGAACTGCGCAAACTATCGAAACACTGCCAGTTTGGAACGGGACTGGCAGATACCTTAAGGGACAAGTTTGTGTGTGGACTTCAAAGTGAAGGAACCCAGAAATGGCTTTTATCTGAAAAGGACCTTACACTGGACAAGGCTTTCAGCATTGCGGTATCATATGAAGCAGCAGCACGGGGCGCTGCAGAGATACAACAGAGACCGCAAGAATATGGCACAAACGAAATGTCATACAGAACAGAGAAGTGCTATCGCTGCGGCAGAACAACACACGACCACAATGATTGCTGGTTCAAAGACAAAGTGTGCAGACAGTGTGGATGTGTAGGACACATAGCACGAGTCTGCAGGTCGGGAAAGAAAACCAGCAATAAGAAATCTCCAAAAGAAAAGTACAAGAAGGTACATAAGGTGACGGAGAATAGTTCAGACGAACAAAAGAGTGATACCGACTGCGAAAGCAGGGAGCTGAGTTGTCTGAAACTACATAATGTGATCAAAACGGAGGATCACCGAACCATTTGGTTCACTCTCAAGATAGCAGGAGTCCAGGTAAAAATGGAATTGGACACAGGATCAGCCCTAAAATCATAAACCGACGGGACTACGAGTGGCTATTCTCACACATACCCTTGAGAGACACAAAAATTATTTTGAAGACGTACACGGGGCAAAAAGTCTACCCCAAAGGAAAAATAAGGGTGACCGTTATATATAACGGTAAGGAAACACCAAAACTAGACCTGTATGTATTGCAAGATGGAGGACCACCATTACTGGGATGTGAATGGATCCGGAAAATACAGCTGGATTGGCATTCCATACAAGCACTGACTGTGGCTGCCAAAAAGGATGACGACGTCATACCTGGGCGACTGTCAAAGAACCTAACCGACACGCAAGAAGTGTTCCAGCAAGGACTCGGAACACTAAAAGGCATGACAGCAACAATTAAAATCGAAGAAAACGCAAGCCCAAAATTTTTTAAGGCCAGACCAGTACCTTTTGCGATCCGCCCAGCTGTCGAAGCAGAGCTGGAGAGTTTGGAACGTTCAGGAGTACTGTCCAAGGTAGACTGGAGCGAGTGGGCTACACCCATCGTCCCTGTGATGAAAAAGTCGTTGAGCAGCACGCCTGGGGAACCAAGGAAGGTTCGCATCTGTGGGGACTTTAAGGTAACAGTGAACCCAGTCCTTCACACCGTGCAATAGCCACTTCCGCGGATTGAAGATATTTTCGCCTCGCTATCTGGAGGGAAACGCTTCACTTAGATTGATCTGGCCCAGGCGTATCTGCAAATGGAGGTAGAAGAAGCATCAAAAAAATACCTCACAATCAACACCCATAAAGGTCTCTACCAATACTACCGGCTGGTATTCGGGGTAGCATCAGCTCCGGCTATTTGGCAGAGGGCAATGGAACAAGTCCTGCAAGGGATCCCAGGGACCCAGTGTTATTTGGACGACATCCTGGTCACGGGCGAAAATGACAGTGATCACCTCGCCAACCTGGAGCAGGTGCTCACTAGATTGAAGGAATATGGGCTCCGAGCTAACCGCCCCAAATGCGAGTTTTTTAAAAAACAGATCTCGTATTGTGGCCACGTTATCGATAAAGAGGGGTTACATAAGTCCCCAGAAAAGATTGAGGCAGTAGTCAAGGCTCCAGCACCAGAAAACGTGTCACAACTGAGGTCGTTCCTCGGGCTGGTAAACTACTACCATAAGTTCTTGCCAAATTTGTCAACAATACTACACCCACTGAACACCCTACTGCAAACTGGAGTGCCATGGAAGTGGAGTGACGAATTTAAACGAGCTTTCCAGAAGAGCAAAACACTAATCACATCGAAAGAGGTATTGGCCCATTTCAACCCAGCACTACCAATTCGGTTAGCGTGTGATGCATCACCCTACGGCATTGGAACGGTGCTGTCGCACAAATTCTCGGACGGCTCAGAGAGGCCAATAGCCTTTGCGTCACGATCACTAACCTCAGCCGAGCGTAACTACGCCCAGATTGACAGGGAGGCCCTCAGCCTAGTGTGGGGAGTGAAAAAGTTCAATCACTATCTCCACGGGCAGAAATTCACCTCGCTGACTGACCACCAGCCTCTTGTCTCCATTTTTAATCCGAAGAAGGGCGTTCCGGTGATGACTGCGCAACGACTACAAAGATGGTCACTCTTTCTAGGGGCGCACCACTATGAGATTGAATATAAGGGCACGAAACAGCATGGAAATGCTGATGGGCTATCACGCCTGCCACCGCCTACTGCGGAGGAAGCACCATCAGTGGATCCTGTCGAAATATTTCATTCGACTATAGTTGAATACCTACCGGTAACTAACGCTCGTATAGAAAAGGAGACCCGAAATGACCCGACACTGTCTCGGGTATATGATTTGACGGTGAAGGGATGGCCAGCACATGGCGACTCATTGTTGCCAGCCTTCTCGACAAGAAGAGAACAGCTGTCAGTGTGCCGGGGGACCTTGATGTGTGGATCCCGAGTGGTAATTCCACCCAAGTTAAGGGATAGCGTGCTCAATGAGCTTCATGACGGTCATCTGGGAGGGGTAAAAATGAAAAGTCTTGCCAGGGCTTATGTGTGGTGGCCGGGAATCGATAAACAAATCGAGGACCTGACCAAGAGCTGCTCAGGATGCCAGAAAGTCCAAAATGCACCACCACATGCCCCTCTACACCCATGGGAGTGGCCCTCATCTCCATGGCAACGGGTGCATATTGATTTTGCTGGTCCATTCATGGACTCAATGTTTTTAATAGCCGTGGATGCGCACTCGAAATGGCCTGAGGTCATCAAAATGTCCTCCACCACCACAGAGAAAACTATTGCAGTCCTACGGACCATTTTTGCCAGGAACGGCTTGCCAGAACAGATTTGCTCTGATAACAGACCACAGTTTGTGTCCGAAGAGTTCCGGAGGTTTATGAAAAAGAATGGGGTAAGGCATTACACATCCGCCCCGTATCATCCAGCCACAAATGGATTGGCTGAGAGGTTCGTACAAACCTTTAAGAAGGCAATAAAGGCTATGTACAATGACAACATTCCGCTGCAGCATAAGGTGGATAATTTCCTGTTCGCCTACCAGAATGCGACACATGCAGTCACCAACCAGGCCCCGGCCATGATGTTCTTTAACCGAAGGTTGAGATCTCGCCTGGATTTGCTCAGACCAAACGTACGAAGAGATGTTGAGAGTAAGCAATTCCAGCACATCCATGAGAAGCCAACAAGGAGCTTCAATGTAGGGCAACCAGTCTTGGCCCGCGACTACTGAACAGAAAAATGGCAGCCAGGAACGATATGCACACGGCAGGGCCGACTAATGTACACAGTGGACATTGGGGAGAACATCGTGAGATGCCATGCTGACCAGATCCTAGAGTCACAGGAACAAGTCAACCCCATGCCTCGCCCATACGTACCTGGTGAGGAACCCGACGTACAGGTCGCATCTACCCCAGAAACAGTAGCATCGGAAGCTGATGACCCAACCAACGACAGGGTGCCAGAATCGCCTCCACACCAAGAGTGAGACACTCGGGAAAGGCGCTATCCAGAAAGGATCAGAAAGCCTCCCCAAAGACTGAATATATAAATGGACTATTTTCAGCTAACGTTGTATGTTAAAAGTGTTAATTGTAATTAGTTTGATATTTAATTGTTAAATGTGTGTTATGGTACTGTTAATCTAAAAGTGGAGGAATTTTAATGTATATACCTTTAAGGGGGGAACTACTTTTTACAGCTCATGTATACTGTAGTACCGGCAGTGACCACACCTGTATATAGCACTGAGTAGTAATCTGTACAGTTCAGTTGCAGAGTGAGCCACGTTGAGTAAACACCTGTTGTACCGTTCTCCTGCAGTCTGTGTCTTACTACTGACGGACACAACAAGTATTCAATCTGGCTGTTTGAAATACAAATATTGGAATTTCATGCTTTTATTTCCATATGTGCAAACAGTAAATAAATCATTCATTTCATTCGCAGGCAGAAGCAAGATCTATATTAAAATACTGTAGATATATTTTGGATTGAGAATTTTGAGAACACCCTTAAGCCTATCTTTTTATAGGAGTCTCTGCATGCAGACCATTTCTAAGGAGCAAAATAATTGAATGCTATTGCAGCCTTCCATACAAAACCCCAGCTTTTATTAATGAGGCGCAATTGTTCCTGTGTCTTTGTCACTGGGGGAAAAATTCAACACACAGCTGTCCGTTTTTGTGACATAAAATCATGTAAGACCTCCAAATCTTTGCACCCGCGCGACATTGGAATTGCGCCGGATGCCATAGTGGCGCGGGAGACTTTTAGGCATCCAGGGCACCCACCTGAAACACACGTCAGATTCTTTAAATATGTCATTCAGGGTCCTATAACACAAGTACGAAATTCAGGTACAAATGAGTGGAGCATGCATGGCTGAGCTAGTTTTATTGAGCAGCTTAACGAGCAATCCTAAAAATTCTACTCCTGATAACCCAAAGTCTTTTTTTGCACCAAGAAAAATTGTTGTCCAATACTTGAATAAAGCAATGTAATTAACACGGAAAATTTGGAACTTCATGCTAAACATAATTGAATTAACTCATACTTTGAATGAAGTGGCTTTGAATTAAGAATATATAGTTTGAAAAATTTGCACGGTCATGGAGATAAACAGGTTGATTGCTAAAGTTGTTTCCTGTTGAATCCAGCTGATAAATCCTGAATTTATGTGTGCTGAACATATGGTGGTACAGTGGTTATGTTACTGGACTAGTAATCTAGTGGCCTGGATTCATGATCTGGAGTTCAAATCCTGCCATGGTCATTGGGGAACTTACATTCAGTTAATTAAATAAGTCTGGAATAAAAAGCTAGTATCAGTAAGGGTAACCATGAAACTGCTGAATTGTCATAAAAACCCCATTTGCTGTCTGTACCTGGTGACTCCAGACTCACAGCAATGTGGTTCCCTCTGAAATGGCCCAGCAAGTCACTTAGTTGTAACGAACCACTACAAAAAATGATAAGAATAAGCTTCATCATTGCTAGGTCAAAATCCTGGAACTCCCTCCCTAACAGCACTGTTAACATGTTGCCTGGCCTGCTGAGATTTTCTGTTGTTATTTCGGATTTCCAGCATCCGCAGTATTTTGCTATAGCACTGTGGGAGTACTTTCACCACATGGACTGCAGCGGTTCAAGAAGGCGGCTCACCACCACCACCATCTTCTCAAGGCAATTAGGGATGGGTAATAAATGCTGGCCTTGCCAGTGATGTCCACATCCCAAAGAATGAAAAAAGCACTATAAAAGAAAAAGTTTTAAGCAATGAATATAGATGGTTATTTACCAGCAGTGGAAATTATATTGGGGAAAATTTGTGTTCTCAAGCAAAGTTGCCGGTGAGTTAATGGCCGCAATGCTAACCGAGTCAAATTGGTCTGGGGGCATGGAGATATGTGGTGCACCACTCACCTTCTGTGCAACGCCCTCCTGGTGCTGTTGCTGGAGGGATTCCAGGACGAAGTTTCTGTCCAGGTTGTAATGATCAATAACATGTCATTCTATAGTGGACACTAGGTGGAGCCGTAGAGCTGTATATAGCTGTATGTATATAATAAGACTACACTACCCAGCTGTATGTATATTAAGACTACATTACCCATGAGGCACTAGGCTACCCACAAGGCAGCAGTCAAGATGGAAGCCTCTACAGATACTGTACCTAGTCCACATGTGCTCAATAAAGTAACTAGCAAAAGCTAGCTGTGTTCATAATAAGAATGTCTATTTATTAATGAACATAAGATGGTACCAGGATACCAAGAGTTGTAAATATCTGCTAAAAAATTGTGAAAAGCGACATGGAGAATTTGAAGCCACCAGAGCGTTTGAATCTCGAGGGAAATGTCGACTACAATTGGCGGATTTTTAAACAACAATTCGAACTCTACATTGCTGCCATCGGATTCGGTACGAAGCCAGACGCAAGGTAGATAGCGTTGCTGCTTACGGTTGCAGGCCCACAGGTGATAGAGGTATTTAATACATTTGTATTTAATCCAGAGGAGAACAGAGGAAAATTAGAAGATGTGCTAAAAAAATTTGATGCACATTGCTCTCCCAAAAAGAATGAGACATATGAAAGATACATCTTCCGTTCTCGGACACAGCAACAAAATGAGACTTTTGATAGCTTTATAACTGATCTGAAACTGAAAGCACAGACATGTAATTTCTCTGAGCTCAAAGCATCCATGATTCGTGACCAGATTGTGTTTGGTATTCATGATAAAAAAGTCAGGGAACGTCTGTTGAGAGAAACTGAACTAAATTTGGAAAATGCAGTGAAAATATGCCAAGCCAGCGAGCTAGCTCGAAAGCACGCGAAGACTTTCAGTGAAATCAATAATGATGCGATTGTAATGAGTGATAATGCTGCTGTCGGTGCTGTGTCCTATAAGGGGAAGAAACATGGGCAGAACAGAAATGAAAAGCAATCGGAGGATGACATTTTTAATTGTAAACGCTGTGGTTACAAACACCAGTTAAGACAATGCCCAGCATTTGGAAAAATGTGCACAAAGTGTAATGGAAAGAATCACTTTGCCAAACAATGCTTTTCAAAAGTAAAAACAACGAAAGGGCAACAAGTTAATGTGATTGAGGACACTGATTTAAGTGAGACATTTTTTGTAGGAATGGTGTCATGTGACGATATCAGAAAAGATACAGAAAATGTGCAGCCCTCAGAAATGGACAATGCTGAACATAAAGTTAATGCAGTAAAAGTGGACAAATGGATGATCCCACTGCAGATAAATGGAGCATTAGTTACCTTGAAACTGGACACTGGGGCAAAAGCAAACTTAAATCAGTATGAGTGACATAAAAAATATGAAAGAAAAGCCCAAAATACGGAAAAAGTCAGTACTACTGAAGAGCTATAATGGACAGAAAATAGATAGCTTAGGTGTATGCAGACTTGAAGTGACAGTCAAAGACAAAGTGCATCATCTCATGTTTTCTGTTGTGGCTGAAAGACTTGATTCGATACTAGGTGACAAAGCTTGTGAAGACTTAGAACTGGTCAAGAGAGTCTACCGTATAAACTGTGCCATAAGCAAACCAGATGACTCAGGTGATGAAGCAGAGAGCCCATCAAGGATGAAAAGGCCAAAGGGTATCCATGTCTTCAAAAAGCCTAGTTTCTCCAAGAAGAAAGAAAAAGACTTTAAGGTCAAAGAGAAGCCAAAGGAAGAAAAGCACAAAGAGGAAAAACACAAGGAGAAAAAGTCCAAAGATATAACCGCAGCAGATGTTGTTAAGCAGTAGAAAGAGAAAAAGAAAAAGAAGAAGCCTGCACCAGAGCAGGAAGCAGTTCCGGTGGATACTCCTTCTTCCCTCAGGCCAATCTTTGGTGTTCCATTAGCCGAGGCTGCTGAGAGGACTATGCTGTATGATGGGATCCAGCTGCCAGCAGTTTTTCGTGAGTGCATTGACTACATTGAGAGTTATGGCATGAAGAGTGAAGGAAACACTGAAACCCTCTCCAAGCAAAGATCGCAAGGAGACCTCGATCTATATAAGAGCAGATTGATGACAATGCCACAACTGCATCTTGTCATTCACCGCCAGAACAATCTCATGAAGACACATCAGACTTACCCGTGTTGAGAAGATCCACACGTGAAGTAAAAAAGCCTGATAGACTTAATCTTTGAGTACAAGGTAAAGCTTTGAAAATGTGTTGACTGTTTTGAAAATGTTTATGTTTATAGAGCACTAACAAAAGTGTTACTGATATTAACTTTATTGTTTTCTTGAAAGTTGATTGATATTGATTTTGTTAAACCTCAAAGAAAGGAGGATGTAATGATCAATAACATGTCATTCTATAGTGGACACTAGGTGGAGCCGTAGAGCTGGATATAGCTGTATGTATATAATAAGACTACACTACCCAGCTGTATGTATATTAAGACTACATTACCCATGAGGCACTAGGCTACCCACAAGGCAGCAGTCAAGATGGAAGCCTCTACAGATACTGTACCTAGTCCACATGTGCTCAATAAAGTAACTAGCAAAAGCTAGCTGTGTTCATAATAAGAATGTCTATTTATTAATGAACATAAGACAGGTCTGGTGTTGCAGCTTCCCACAGACTCTGTGAGCGAAACTGTGGAGCTCGCAAGGAATTGTGGGAAATGAAGAGGTCTGAGAATTAAAGGGGGTGATGTAA
The DNA here is from genome assembly GCF_052327205.1 of Somniosus microcephalus. NCBI lineage: Eukaryota > Metazoa > Chordata > Chondrichthyes > Squaliformes > Somniosidae > Somniosus > Somniosus microcephalus. Next base: position 275,213,885 of record NC_140990.1, on the reverse strand, counting down.
GAAAAAGGAGACTTACCATCAAGTAACTTTAAAGTAAGCTTTAAGTAACTTATAAACACACTTTATACAAGAGAGGTCTTTACCATGCCTCTGGTAGAAGCCTCTTACAATACTGAACAGACCAGTATTTATACCAGTCCAACAGGAAGTGACATATGACAGGAAGTGAGGTATGTACACAGTTCATAGTTCACAGTTCACAGGAAGTGATGACATAACTTCCCGGAAGTTATAATTTTTATCACATTCTTCCCTCCTGCAGGATTAGGAGGCTGTGGTCTACCTTTTGGTCCGCAGCCGCCGAACAAGGAAGAGTCGCACCCGTTTGGATTCCCGTCGTAGAGGGTCGCTGGTCCGCTTACATGCGGTTGGCCATTGGTCAGAGTCTGTGTGGCCTGGATTGCCCTGTGAAGGGTCGGGGAGATCATGGCTTCGAGTACGAGCCCCAATAGGTTCAAAGTCGGACTGCCTCTGTTCAGAGGGAGGTGCAGAGCTGGTCTGTGGCGGATCAGTACTTTCATGCGCGGTACTGGGAGGGTCGCAACCTTGAGCACGGGGTTCTACCGGCACCAAGCTAGTTGGTGTCCGATCAGGATCCTGGAGAGGGGTACCCGATAGGTCCCAAGAGTTTCCTGGTGAAATGCCATCACCCGATGTCCCACTAGGTCCTGGTGGGCAGGGAGCCAGATCCCGTAATGATACGGTAGATTCTCGGCCGTCGGAATATCGTATGTTTGCATAGGTGGGGTTGGCATCGGTTAGTTCGACCTCGTCTACAAGAGGGTCATTTTTAGACGTCCGAACGTATCTTCGGAGTAATACAGGTCCAGGAGTAGTTAGCCATGACGGGAGTGATGTCCCATGAGATGAGCGACGCTGGAATCCAAAGAACCGCTCATGAGGTGTAGTATTTGTGGCTGTAGAAAGCAGGGACCGTATAGAGTGCAATGCATCCGGAAGCACTGTTTCCCATTGCTGGTCTGGTAGGCCCCGAGATCTTAAAGCGAGACGTACGGAATTCCAGATGATACCGTTATACCTCTCTACCTGCCCATTTCCGATGGGATGGTATGGTGTTGTTTTGCTTGTAGCAATTCCCCATTCTGAGAGGTAGTCCTTGAGTTCCCTTGACATAAAGGATGGACCCCGATCTGAGTGAATATAAGCCGGCATGCCACAGAGAGAAAATACCTGCTCAAGGCAGCAGATTACTGTGGACGCCAGCATATTGGAGCAGGGGAAGGCAAACGGAAAACGTGAATATTCATCGATCATGGTGAGCAAATATGTGTTCCAAGTTGAAGAGGGCACTGGGCCCTTAAAATCGATGCTAAGTCGTTGCATCGGTTGGGTTGCATGTATGAGTATACCATCTGAGGGGCGGAAGAACTGAGGTTTTAATTCCGCACAAAGCCGGCATTCTGAGCATATTTTCTTTACATCTCCAGTGGAAAAAGGGAGATTCCGTGATCGTACGAAATGTAGCATGCGCGTAACGCCAGGATGACACAAACCATTGTGGACATCCATGAGAGTGGAGGATGACATAGTGGAGCAGAATGCCCGTGTGAGGGTGTCCGGGGCCACATTCTCCTTGCCAGGCCGATAGAGAATGGTATAACCAAAAGAGGCCAGTTCCATCCTCCAAAGTTGTATTTTATTATTCTTAATTTTGGTTCGTTTTCGATTATCGAGCATGAAGGCGACTGATCGTTGGTCCGTGATCAATGTAAAGTGCTGGCGAGCTAGAAAATGGTTCCACTTCCGTACTGCCTCTATGATGGCTGTGGCTTCTTTCTCAACCGGAGGATAATGTAGCTCGGCACCTTGTAAGGTCCTGGACATAAATGCTACAGGACGACCTTCCTGATTCAGAGTAGCCGAGATCGCCACCTCCGAGGCATCACATTCAACCACGAAAGGGAGATTCTCATCAATGGAGTGAAGAGCCGCTTTCTCCAACTGTTTTTTGAGAAGGTTAAAGGCTGCAACAGCCGCTGTTCCCAGTGGAAATGATCTAGCATGCAGCAAGGGTTGGATTTTGTCCGAAAAATGAGGAATCCATTTAGCGTAGTATGCAAACAGACCGAGAGCCCGACGTAAAGAAGCCGGATTCTTAGGTGACGGGAGCTCTTGGAGCGGGCGAAGTCTTTCTGGGTCTGGCTTAATGATACCATTGCCTACGCAGTAGCCAAGGATGTTGATGGTCGGTTGCGACTCAACAGATTTGGATTCATTCAGGGTCAAATTACGGCGATGGAGGGCATCCCGAAATTTTTGGAGGTTGGAGTCGTGTTCCTGTTGATCGTGACCTGCAATGGTAATGTTATCAAGATAGGGAAAAGTGTCCCTTAGGTTTTCCTGCTTAACCAGGCCATCCATTGCCCGTTGAAAGACAGCCACTCCATTAGTAACCCCGAATGGGAGGCGACGAAATTGGTACAGCCGTCCATTAGCCTCAAAGGCTGTGTACTGCTTATCTGAGACCTTCAAGGGTAACTGATGATAGGCACTTTTTAAATCGTAAGTTGAGAACACTTTGTATTCGGCCAGTTTATTAACCATATCATCAATGCGTGGCAATGGGTAGGCGTCCAAGTCGGTATATTGATTGATGGTTTGCGAATAATCGATGCATAGTCGCTGTTTGTGAGGTTTTAGAGGGTTCTTGACAATGACGACTTGAGCCCGCCAGGGCGACGAACATGGTTCAATGATATCCTCTGCTAGAAGTCGAGAGATTTCAGCCGCAATAAAAGATTGGTCTTCCTGATTAAAGCGCCGCGATTTCGTTATTATCGGTTGGCATTGAGGCGGAATACTGGCAAATAATGAGGGTTCATCAAGTGAAGCTGCTGATAATGCACAAAATGGTAATTTAGACGGTATATTAGAAATAGTAAGTCCGGGTTTGGATCCACCAAACTCAATGGTGAGTTTCTTATGCTGTTTTTGGAAGTCCAGCCCTAAGAGGAGATCACTACATAAGTCCTTGAGCACCGAAAGTCGGGTGGAGGGATACATACGACCATGAAGTGTCATATCAACAACACAAAAGCCGGAGATTCTGGTATTAAGTGATGACTGGGCCATCGCAATTGCCTGGTCCGATGGGAAGACATGTAGTTTCAATTTTGCAACAATCTGTTCCTTAATGAAACTATCAGTACTTCCTGAGTCAATTAAGGCATCTAAGGTATGCCCTTTAATTGAAACTTTTGTGGCTGCATGAGACAGGTTCTGTGGGCAAGCAGCTGTAATTGGTGTCGTTGCACAGAGAGTGGCTAAAACTCTCGGTGTGCTTCTTCGGGAGAGAGCTCGAGAGGAAGCTTGATAGGTCCTAGCTGGAGCATCTTGATAGGCCCTAATTGGGGCAGTTCGGTAGGCCTTAGCTGGATTGGCCCTCGTAGAGGCCCTTGATAGGCAAACTTTAGCAAAGTGTCCTTTTTTCCCGCAATAACTGCAGATTGCATTGCGAGCAGGGCAGGTTTTCCTAGGGTGAAAAGCATCTCCACAAAAGAAGCATTCCTTCCTAGATTGCCAAGAGGCTGCTAAAGTGGGGTCGTCCTCCTCTTCATCAGAATTATCAGAATTAGATTCCCCCATGATAGGGTTCACCTGAGACCGCTTGAATTGTCTGGTTGCAGCTACAGCAGCAGATCGAGATCTGGGCAGCTGATAGAGGTCTGCATTTCTCTTTGCCAAATCCAGTGAACAAGCTAGGTCAAAAGCTTTTTGTAGCTCAAGTGTTTTACTTTCTAGTAGACGCTGGCGTATAAATGGAGAGGCAATCCCGCAGATGAAAGCATCATGAATCATTTCTTGGCGGTACAGCTCAGCTGAGGCTGCCTGAAAGTTACAATCTACGCTGAGCCTGCGAAGTTCTTGCAGGAATTCGCCAATTGACTCCCCGGCCCTTGTCGGGCTGTGGCCAGTAGATGTCTAGCATAGACCTCATTTGGGGTCTTCGCATACAGTTTCTTAAGTGCCCGAATCACCTCTTCGTAATTATCCCAGTCATCAACATATTCGAACACTTTTGGGGTCACATAATTGACAAGTATCTTCAATTTAGCAGGAGCATCCGCTTTACATTCATGCAGAAAATTCTCAAAAGTACGATACCAATGCTTCCATACCCTGCCAGCTGCTGGTGTATTCGGGTCCAAGTCCAGACGAATAGGTCTAAGGATTTTCTCCATGATGGGTGGTTCCCTGGATCCTTAACTTCCGAGTTTGTCTGAAGGTCTAGTATTTGTCAGTGTAAATACTAAGTTACTTAAATTGATGTAAGAAAAAGGAGACTTACCATCAAGTAACTTTAAAGTAAGCTTTAAGTAACTTATAAACACACTATATACAAGAGAGGTCTTTACCATGCCTCTGGTAGAAGCCTCTTACAATACTGAACAGACCAGTATTTATACCAGTCCAACAGGAAGTGACATATGACAGGAAGTGAGGTATGTACACAGTTCATAGTTCACAGTTCACAGGAAGTGATGACATAACTTAAAGGAAGTGATGACATAACTTCCCGGAAGTTATTATTTTTATCACGGGGCATGTACACTGAGGCAATACAAAGTTACAATGCAGTGAATCAGTACATTTTTCAGTCCTTTCTGCCTTTTAAAAAATATTCAACATTTAAAAGAAATCCCAAATGTGAATATTCAGCTGTTAAAGCTGAATTACCTTCCTAACCTCAACAAATGGGAAAACTGCCTCAGCACTAACACAAATGGCTCAGCAAGCCAGGGAAGTGGCACCAAGGGTAACATGCAGCACTCCAGCTTTGTGCAGGGGGTCAACACTGCAAGCCAGGCTCTCTACCCACAAGGGCCAGGAGGCCCTCCAGAAAGAACAATGTGGGGAGTACATCACTAAGGCCGTCACTGCCAGCAGTGTCGCCCCCACCACCTGGCTCCAGTGCTCAAAGAAGCTTCATGACTACAGACCACCGGTCAAGGTCAGTGAATGCATCTTCAAAAGCTGTCTCCTACCAATTCCAATTCCAATTCCAATTCCAATTAAAATGCTTTATTGGCATGAAAGTTTACAGAGAACCATATTGCCAAAGCTTACATAGCAAAAAGGTACAGTTTTCCAACATTCTGTAGGTGTCAATCGATTTGACATTTGTTGGGTACATACAATATTACTTTTAAACAATATTAATTTTAAACAGTCTTTGTACTTCATTTGGTACGTTCAATATTAATTTTAAACAGTCCTCAGGTTGTGACATGTTGTTACATATTTGGCCCCAAGGTATGGTCTGTCTCCTTCTCCTAGGACTAATCTCAATTTTGTCAGATCATCCAATTCCTTGAAATCTGGGGTTGTTTGGCTTAGCTTGTTGAATAATATGTTTCTTGATGTGTTGAATTTTTCGCATTTTAGGAGGAAATGCATTTCTGTTTCAACCTCGCCAGCCAGACATTGATCGCATATTCTATTCTCTCTAGGCTGCCAGGATTTCTTGTATCTGCCTTTTTCAATTTCCAGTTGGTGGTCGCTTAGTCTGTACCTGGTGAGGGTCTGTCTCTGTTTTGTGTCTCTGATGGTCGTGAGGTAGTCTGCCAGTTTATATTCTCTTTTTAGGGCCCGGTAACATTCTAATCTGCTTTGGCTTTCGGTTATTTTGTTCCAATGTTCCAGGTAGGTTTCTTTGCATTTTTTAATGATTTGGTTCACTCGGATTGGTGTTTGGGCGGCTGTGTTGGTCTGGGGCTGGTCAGGGTCCGGCTGAGTACTTAGTTTCCGTAGCAGCTGACTCAGGGGACTCTTTTCTGGGTTTAGCTCTTGGGTCTGAAAGGCTTTGAAATGAAGGGTGTCTGGGGAGCTAGATTTGAGGTGATTTAGGAAGTTTAGTGCTCGTTTTTGGATGTTTATTATCAGTGGGTATCTGCCTAGTTCGGCTCTGCATGCATTTGTTGGCGTTTTCCTTTGGGTGCGAAGGATGCTTCGGCAGAATTCTGCATGTAGGGCTTCTATTGTATGTTTTTCCCATTTAGTGTAGCTTTGGTGATTTAGCGGGCCCCATACTTCACTACCGTACAGTGCAATGGGCAGGATTATGCTGTCAAATATTTTGAGCCAGATTTTGATTGGGATTTGGATGTTGTAGAATTTTCTTTTTATTGCATATAGGGCTCTTCGGGCTTTTTCTTTTAGTGCATTCACTGCTATGCTGAAGCTCCCTGATGCTGTAATAGTTAGACCAAGGTAGGTGTAGCTCATAGTGTGTCCTATAGTGGTATCACTGAGGGTAAACTGGTATTTGTTTTCCTGACATCTGGGCCTTTTTTGAAAAATCATGATGTTGGTTTTCTTTAGATTTACTGTTAGAGCCCAATTTTGGCAGTATTTGTCGAGTAGGTCTAGTTGTTGCTGTAATCCCTGTTCTGTGGGAGACAGCAGAACCAGGTCGTCCGCATAGAACAGGGATTTCACTTCTCCATCTAGGAGACGGAGACCTGGTGACTCGCTTTGCTCCAGCATGTCTGCTAATTCATTTATGTATATGTTGAACAGGGTCGGGCTCAAATTGCAGCCCTGCCGGACGCCTCTTCTCTGGGTGAAGAAATCGGTGCGTTTGTCTCCAATTTTGACCCCGCATTTGTTTTTCAGATACATTGATTTAATAAGGTCATAGACTTTGCCCCCTATTCCACATTGAAGAAGTTTATAATAGAGCCCTTCGTGCCATATAGAGTCAAAGGCTTTCTGGAAGTCGATGAAACAGGCGAATATTTTCCCATTTTTTGTTTGGTGTATATGTTTTTCAATGAGGGTGTGAAGGGTATAGATATGGTCGGCGGTGCGGTGTTTTGGAAGAAAGCCTATTTGGTTTTTTCTGAGGATATTATGTTTGTTAAGAAAATCAAGTAATCTACTATTTAGAATACTGCAGAATAACTTCCCTAGACAACTGCACCACTAACTTTACACACTGCTCAATGCACAACCCCCAATCACCCACCTACCAACAATCTGCACCAATGTTGAGGCATATCGCCCATTCCTAGCCTCACCTCACCCCTTTGGAGGAGACGGTGCAGGCTATTCTTGGCAGGAGCATGGTTGAGCCCTTGGCCAGCGGCGGGGCTGAAAGTATACAAGATGCTGGTATCCTCAGACATTATACTCCTTCTGGCATGCACCTCTTGCTTTCCCATCCTCCCATCAGCACACCTCCACCCTTGTGCCTTCCTCATTTCACATACCCAAGAAATGCATCCTGCCCAGCCAGTGGGTCAACAAGAAGAGGCAGCCTGCCCAGCCAATGGGACCGCAGGTAGATGATTCCATCCTGGATATCCTGGCCACAAAGGGGCTGTCTGGGATGCATCCTTCCATCTGATTCCTCCTCTTTGGCTTCCTCCTCTTGTGTCTTCCTCTTCTGCGTCTTCCTCTTCCCTCTGCAAGCGGATGCTGTAAATGTGAAATGACAGCATAAAATGCTGGAAATCCCCAGTTGGTTAGGCAGCACATTGACCTGAGACATGAACTCTGTTTTTCTCTCCACGGATGTTGCGTGACCTGCTGAGTATTTGTAGCATGTTCTGTCTTTTCAAAGGCCTTCATTTACCATCCGAGCCCTTGCAAGCATCCAGCAGCACTCACTACACACTTAAAAACCTTATCACATCTATTGCAGCAAGCCACCACTTCAATAAAATAAAGAAAACCCAGTCCAAACCCTTCTTCAAACTTACCTGAATGATGTGTGTGCCCCTTTAAGAGCTGCAGACATCGCCACTGTCAGCCTGCTTGCACGCCTGGTTAACCTGGCGTGCTTAGGACCCATGCTAGGGTCAAAGTTTGCGTTGATGTTAAGTCGGCGTTGCACGCTGATTGACATCACCATGCCGTCATTTTTTTTCCAGGGTGCTACCAGTTACCGGCAGCGCAAAGGGGGAGAGCAATGTGGCGGCTGCTGCGGGACCCGCCACCAGCTGGCGAAAGAGCGGTGGCCGTCATTTTATCACCATTTCACGGTGCCAGGGAGCGTCAGTAAGGAGTTGAATTTCTAGCCCTACATCTTTGTATTACTAAGCTGTCTGTTTGATAAACTGGTGGAGGTGGGCAATGAATGTTATTTAAAAAATTCAAGTGATGCAAGTTAGATTTCTTTGGCTTAATTTGAATGTATTTAAAAAGTTCCCAATTCTTATTTAAGTTGGCCTCCACCTTTATAAACAAAAAATAAATTGCAGGTCACCATTGTAAGTAATTGATTTTCTTTCGATCTATCAGAGCGGCTGTGTGGTGACAGATGGGAGTTGATTTTTCTCGTGGTCCAAACTGGTAGGGGGCGTCTAATCTTTGCAAGTGTATTCTGTGGGGCTGCAGAATCTCCAAGAGACCAGTGGAAGTGATGATCGATGACAGCCTAACAATGTATACATTTCCCTGACAGGTGCCTGCTTACTTTAGGTACAAGTTATACTGGATCTAATACAAATTGCTAGGATGCTGCACATTGGATTACCAATGTGCTGTGCAATGGAGTAAATTGTTACAGGTTCAATTTGCCACTGCTCAGTTTTAATCTCGGCTATGCTACTTGGGGACGTGCCAAATAGGGAACAAGTATTCCCATGTGGGAGAAGTAAGATTTGGATGGGGAGTGTGTACTGGGCTGCTGTTCGATCACCCCGAGAGGACACTAAAGAGCAATATTTGCTTTGTCCTGGAAGTAATTTACTTGACCTGCCACCGTGAGCACAGAGGACATATCCCCTGAAGGTGAGGGCAGGGAATGGACGGGATTAAAAAAAGGACAAAAAAAAACGCATGTCTTTATAGGAGGTTAAATACTAATATAAATTGAGAGGTTGTTCTGAAGGGACATGGTATTTGTATATATCATGATGCAAATGTACAAAGGGCATCAGTCAATGTCCACACTAATCTTTAATATCCAGAAACAGTAAACCACAGATATTTTGTTTACTAGGTCCATTAATTGGATTTTTCCGGAGAATATTTTCACCATGAAATATTATGCTCTGTAGATAATATGTATTTCTTGAGCTATTCGCTCCCCCTTATTTTGAAGGATAAACATTAGTAATAATTTTCTTACTTAAAGTGAAACATTGCCTTACTAAAATGTTGATTCTTTTCATGTTAGTAGAGATTATAGGAGAGAAAACAAGGAAGCAAATGTATTGTTTAATTTGTCCTGGTCAACATTTATCCCTCAACCAACACTACCAAAAACAGATTAACGGATCATTTGTCTCATTGCTCTTTGTGGGGCCTTGCTGTGCATACATCGGTTGATGTGATTTCCTACATAACAACAGTGACTTCACTTCAAATATTTTTCAGTGGCTGTGTGAGCCACTTTGGGACATTCTGAGGATGTGAAAGGTGCTAAAAAAATGTTTGTTTTTACTTCATGAAGCCAAACAGTACAAATAGATTACAAGTTGAAACTGGAAAACTAGCACATATTTAGCAATTAATTGTTCAAGTATAAAGATTTTTATTAATTTAAAATGAAATTGTTTTTAATTAAAGAAAAATTATAAATATTGATATAGTTGTGGTTTACATCCTTAACATGGCATTAAGAGGAGTGCACAGCTTAGATATTGCATACCTATACAATTCTTTATCATGCTTCAGTTGACAGGTTTCAACATTGTTTAAAGTTGGGCATTTGTGTGCAATCACAGGCACAGAAATTCGGGTCTCCACGGGTGAGTACACACGGGCTACTCACCCGTAGGCCCAGTGGAAGTGCCGGTTTCGTGCATGCGCGGGAAACCGGAACTTCCGGTCCCTTAAAGGAAGGGGTTCAGAGGTGGAACGCGTGCGTGGGAGAGGCAGCGCGTGCGCATCGAACTTACGTTTTTTTTGCAGGGTTCTCCGGGAGGGTAAGTCTCCAGCAGTTACACTTTTAAAATTAACAAGGTAAGTGGTGAATTAATTAAAATTAAAACATTTTTCCCACAGGTTTATTATTTTTAAATACTTTAAAGAAAGGTAAGTTTATTTTTAGCCCCGTTAAAAAATGTAATAATATTTTCAAAAATTTAAATTATTGTTTAAAATAGTTATTTCATGTAATTTATAGTTATTTTAAAAATGTGATGTTTTTAAAAAAATTTATTTGAAGTTTTAGTGATGTTTTGGGGCTTATAGTATTTATAGGTTTGACAGCTCTTCCTGTCAAACTTATGAATGAAGCATTCCCTGCTACCATTGGCTCTTCATGGCCCACATGATCCCAGGGGACGCATTGAACTAACTGCGCCCCTGGGATACGCAAGCACTGCGCGCCGACAGTTGGAGGAGGCCCAGGATCAGAGGGTGTCCATAACTAACAATAAAAAATTTAATTAATTACATAGAATGGAGCAGGTGATGTGCTACTGTTGCGAGATGTGGGAGCCGGTGAACCCCATTGAGGCTCACGGTGATTACGTCTGTGACAAGTGTCTGCTGCTACAGGAACTCCAGCTCCGTGTTGATGAGCTGGAGTCTGAGCTTCAGACACTGCGACACATCAGGGAGGGGGAGAAGTACCTGGACTCTGTGTATCAGGAGGTGATCACACCTATGAAGTTAATTAATTCAGATGTAGCCCATGGTCAGGGACAGGACGGTGTGACTACAAGTGAGGCAGGTACGGCGATCCAGGAGGTAGAGCTGGAGGAGCCGCAGCCCTTGCTCTTGACCAACAGGTTTGAGGTTCTTACTCCCTGTGGGGACAGGAGCAGGGACTGCAGGGAGGATGAGCAACCTGGCCACAGCACCATGGAACGGGGGGCCATTCAAGAGGGGGGAGTAAATAGAAATGTTGTAGTGGTAGGGGATAGTATTATTAGGGGGATAGATAGAGTTCTCTGCAGCTGAGAACGAGAGTCCCGAAGGCTGTGTTGCCTACCCGGTCCAGGGTTAAGGACATCTCCTCTGGGCTGGAAAGAAACTTGCAGTGGGAGGGGGTGGATCCAGTTGTCGTGGTCCATGTTGGTACAAACGACGTAGATAGGACTAGGAAGCCGGTTCTGTTAAAGGAGTATGAGCAGCTAGGGGTCAAATTAAAAAACAGAACCTCAAGGGTAATAATCTCTGGATTATTACCTGAGCCACGAGCGAATTTGGCTAGGACAAATAAAATTAGAGAGTTAAATGCGTGGCTCAAAGACTGGTGTGGGAGAAATGGGTTTTGCTTCCTGGGACACTGGCACCAGTACTGGGGCAGGAGGGAGCTGTTCCATTGGGACGGGCTTCACTTGGCCAGTGCTGGGACTAGAGTCCTGGGGGATCATATAACTCGGGCTGTAGAGAGGGCTTTAAACTAACTAGTGGGGGGGAGGTTCCTAGAGAGCAAATAATAAAAATGACAACAGAGAAGGTCATAGACTTAGGTAGCAGTGGGGAAATTAAAAACCAGAGCGTGTCAGGAAGGGGCAGAAGGTATGGAGTAAAAGGTAAAGTAATAAAAAGGGCAAAAGCAGGAACTAAGTGTCACAAAACATATTTGAAAGTTCTCTATCTGAATGCACGTAGCATTCGTAACAAAATAGACGAGTTAATGGCACAAATAACTACATATGGGTATGATCTTGTGGCCATTACAGAAACATGGCTGCAGGGTGACAATGCCTGGGAATTAAACATACCAGGTTATTTAACGATCAGGAAGGACAGGCAGGAAGGAAGGGGAGGTGGGGTGGCTATGTTAATAAAGGAAGGAATCACTGTAATACAGAGAAATGATATTGGGTCAAAAGATCAGGATAATGAAACAGTTTGGGTGGAGGTAAGGAATAATAAGGGGAAAAAAACACTAGTGGGTGTAGTCTATAGGCCTCCGAACAGTTGCAACTCTGTTGGACGGAGTATCAATCAGGAAATAGTTGAGGCTTGTAATAAGGGAACATCTATAATTATGGGGGATTTTAACTATCATATTAATTGGACAAATCAAATTGGGCAGGGCTGCCTTGAGGATGAGTTCATTGAGTGTATTAGGGATGGGTTTCTTAAGCAGTATGTAACTGAACCGACCAGGGGGCAAGCAACCTTAGATCTGGTCCTGTGTAATGAGACGGGATTAATTAAAAATGTCCTAGTAAAGGATCCCCTTGGAATGAGTGACCATAACATGGTTGAATTCCATATTCAATTAGAGGGTGAGAAGGTTGGATCTCAAACAAGCGTGCTAAGCTTGAATAAAGGAGACTATGAAGGTATGAGAGCGGAATTGAGTAGAGTGGTTTGGGAAAATAGATTAAAGGGTAAGACGATACATGATCAGTGGTGTACATTTAAGGAGTTATTTTACAACTTCCAAAAAATATATATTCCACTGAGAAGAAAAGGGCGTAAAAGAAAAGACAGCCATCCGTGGCTAAGTAAAGAAATTAAGGATAGTATTTGACTAAAAACAAGGGCATATAAGGTAGCCAAATCTAGTGGGAGGATAGAGGATTGGGAAAACTTTAAAAGACAGCAAAAAATAACAAAAAGATTGATTAAGAAAGGGAAGATAGATCATGAAAGTAAATTAGCAAAAAATATAAAAACAGATAGTAAGAGTTTTTATAGTTATGTAAAAAGAAAAATGGTGGCTAAAGTAAACGTTGGTCCCTTAGAGGATGAGACCGGGAAATTAATGGTGGGAAATATGGAGATGGCAAAAACACTGAATGAATATTTTGTATCAGTCTTTACAGTAGAACACCCTAAGAATATCCCAACACTGGACAAACAGGGGGCTATAGGGGGGGAGGAGCTAAACACGATCAAAATCACTAAGGAAGTGGTACTCGGTAAAATAATGGGACTCAAGGCGGATAAATCACCTGGACCTGATGGCTTACATCCTAGGGTCTTGAGGGAAGTGGCGGTAGGGATTGTGGATGCATTGGTAATAATTTTCCAAAACTCCCTGGACTCGGCAAAGGTCCCGGCAGACTGGAAAACTGCTAATGTAACGCCCTTATTTAAAAAGGGCAGTAGACAGAAGGCTGGAAACTATAGACCGGTTAGCCTAACATCTGTGGTAGGTAAAATATTGGAGTCCATTATTAAGGAGACAGTAACAGGACATTTGGATAATCATAATTTAATAGGACAAAGTCAGCATGGTTTTATGAAGGGGAAGTCATGTTTGACAAATTTGCTGGAGTTCTTTGAGGAAGTAACATATAGGGTGGATAAAGGGGAACCAGTGGACGTAGTGTATTTAGACTTCCAAAATGCATTTGACAAGGTGCCACACAAAAGATTATTGCTTAAGATAAAAAATCACGGGATTGGGGGTAATATTCTGGCATGGATAGAGGATTGGCTATCTAACTGAAGGCAGAGAGTTGGGATAAATGGTTCATTCTCGGACTGGCAATCAGTAACTAGTGGTGTTCCACAGGGGTCAGTGCTGGGTCCCCAACTCTTTACAATCTATATTGACGATTTGGAGGAGGGGACCGAGTGTAACATATCAAAGTTTGCAGATGATACTAAGATGGGAGGGAAAGTAGTGAGTGAGGAGGACATAAAAAACCTGCAAGGGGACATAGACAGGCTAAGTAAGTGGGCAGAGATTTGGCAGATGGAATACAATACTGGAAAGTGTGAGGTTATGCACTTTGGCAGGAAAAATCGTAGACCAAGTTATTATCTTAAATGGCAAGAAACTGGAAAGTACTGAAGTACAAAGGGATCTGGGGGTCCTGGTGCACGAAACTCAAAAGGTTAGTGTGCAGGTGCAGCAAGTGATTAAGAAGGCCAATGGAATGTTGGCTTTCATTGCTAGGGGGATAGAATATAAAAATAGGGAGGTATTGCTTCAGTTGTACAAGGTATTGGTGAGACCGCACCTGGAATACTGCATACAGTTTTGGTGTCCATACTTAAGAAAAGACATACTTGCTCTCGAGTCAGTACAAAGAAGGTTCACTCGGTTAATCCCGGGGATGAGGGGATGGACATATGAGGAGAGGTTGAGTAGATTGGGACTCTACTCATTGGAGTTCAGAAGAATGAGAGGCGATCTTATTGAAACATATAAGATTGTGAAGGGATTGGATCGGGTGGATGCGGGGAGGATGTTCCCGATGATGGGTGAAACTAGAACTAGGGGGCATAGTCTTAGAATAAGGGGCTGCTCTTTCAAAACTGAGATGAGGAGGAACTACTTCACTCAGAGGGTGGTAGGTCTATGGAATATGCTGCCCCAAAAAGCTGTAGAAGCTACATCATTACATAAATTTAAAACAGAAATAGACAGTTTCCTAGAAGTAAAGGGAATAAAGGGTTATGGGGAACGGGCAGGAATTTGGACATGAGTCTAGGTTCAGATCGGTGATGGCCCTGTGGGTAGCGGAGCGGGCCCAGGGGCCATGTAGCCTGATCCTGCTCCTATTTCGTGTGTCTAAATCTGTTAGATTCAGGAGATGGTTCTGTGATAGTAGGTTGGCGGTTAGGATCAGATCAGCCATGATCTTATTGAATGGCGGATCAGGCTCGAGGGGCCGATTGGCCTACTGCTGCTCCTATTTCTTATGTTCTTATGTTCTTAATCCCACGCGGGCCCACAGTTCAACGGCCAGCGCGCTAGGTAAGTGCAGGTCGGAAGCTTGCACCCGCGGGAAGCCTCCGACCCGAATTTCTGGGCCAACTTTCCATTTTTATGTTTGGGCCCTTTCAAGTTCTTCACTTTTAGCCAGGTGATACTTAAAGTGACTCCTATTAAAATACATTTGGCAATCTAACTTTAGTTTAATTCTGTCTCTTATTTTCATCTTTAGCAAAACTACTGTAGCAAGACTAGACCCAGTTTGCTTTTGATTGCTGATGAAACCCAGGCAGAATCCTTCTTAGGCTTATTTCACAATTAAATAAAGTGTCACGAAAGTGATAGGTTCCTGTATAAATATATTTTCTGCAAGAAGTACAGCACTTGATATTTATTTATTATATGTTCCAAATATGAAAGGCAAATATTTAGATGGGTTGGATGTTATACAATTCCTAGTCTGACTCCTCCATGCCAAACATTCTGTAGAGAAACATCCTTGTGGCTATTGTAGAAGCTATGGTCTGCTTTTCTTTTGTTTGTGTCAAAGCAGAGATCAATAATGCTCATTTTCTGAATCTGCACAGCAGCTTCAGGCTGACATGAAGTGAGTGCAAAGTGAAAGGTAAGATTCTTTGTGATGCCGACAGCCATGTCTGCACCCAACAGCAGTAACAGGTATTCAGGTTATATTGAAAAATACAAGCCAGTACAGGTTTTAAGTTAATTTGACTTGCATCTGAATGAAATGCTGAAACATTTTCCCATATTACTTTAGGGACCAGATTTAGTTTGGATTGTACTGATCAGGATAGAATTCAATTGTCTTCCTGTTGCACCTTTTTCAATTTGAATCAGTTCGTGTGTGAGATGACATTAAATTACTGATGTGTACTTTTCTTTACAAGAACAGCAGGCATTCAGGTCAGCTCAATCCCAGAGAGCAATTTCAACCAAATGGAACCTTTTACTGCTAATCGTGCTCTGTAGCATTTAAATATTTTGCTTTCATTTGAAACCACTGTGAATTCACAATAAATCCAAAGTACAGATATAAAACAGTGATGTGCTGCCCTATAAGTTCCTGGGGTAATATTGGTCCATACATACTCTTGATTATGAATGTTACAATCCAACATTTGCAGTTTTAATAGAATAAATCAAATAGATTAACATGCTAATTAAGACAGTTGTTGGACAGATATTTGAATAAACCAGACAAGAATCTTTGTTTATTTTTGGAGGTGGAGAGACTTGGGGCTAAAAATTGAGTAGCGCCCAATTTGGGGCGCTAACTTCGCCAGGGCACTACTTTTAGTGCCCTGGAAAAATTAGCACCCCCGCAACAGAAATTGAGTGGTAGCGCCCCAAGAGGGAAGCGGGGTGCTACTGTATGCGCCCTGCCTCCCTCTTGGGGCGCTGTGAGGGAATATCGCGGTGCTACGTGCCGCAGCGCCACGCCGAGTTGCAGTATTGCAGGCTTTCCTCCACTTCTTAAAGGGGAGAGGCCTTGCGCAGCGCGACCTAGGGCCCAGCTGGGCCCCTGGGGATCAGGAGTGCCGGCAAAAGAGCCCGGCACTCAAGAGAAGTGCCAGGCTCATGGAGCGCAGCCGGCACTCCGCGGGGAGGCGGGTAAGGAGGCGGGGATGGGAGCGGAGGCAGGTGCTGGCAGGCAGCCAGCAACAAAAATGACCGCCCACACCTCGCATTTAAATAGCGCCTCCCCGGCTGCAGGTAGGCCCCCCTGACCCCATCGGACATAGTGTCCGGCGGTAAGTCAGGGGGCGCTCCCGAAGATCGCGGCCGGGGCGCGAGCGGGGCGCTGCGCACGACGATGATGTCATCACCCGGGGCGCTACTGGTTAGTACTGCCACTAACCTCCCACTGAATTTCGCGGGAGGCAGGGGCGGCACCGTGCCCAGGCGCTTGTTGCTTTGCGCCCCGTTAGCGCCCTCTTAGGGCGTTAACGGGAGGCTCAAAGCAACCAAATTTTTACCCCTATATTCTTTAATTCCTTTTCAGAAATGCGTCTGATTGTCTTTTGAACCTATTTATAATGCCCAGTGGCCTTCCTTGCTAACTTACTGCACAATTCTATTACTCTTTGAGTGAAAAAGTTCTGTCTGCTTTTCTTTCTTACTCATTTTTAACTTGTATCCTAAGGTGTTTGAACACTTCACCGTAGTAAACAATTTGCCTAGATCTGTTTTGTGAATTCCTCAATTACCTTATAAACTTAATTTCTATTATCTCAAAGTCCCCTCTTTTCCAATGAAAATAAGTCTGATTTCCTTAACCTTTCCCCATAACCTAAGTTCCTGTATTCCAGAAATAGCTTTGTTGCTCACCTTTGTTCCTTCTCAAGGGCAATAACATCCTTTCTGTGCTTTGGTGATTGGAACTACATTTAGTACTCCAGACACTCAATACAAACTCTTGGGGCTAGAAATTTGGTGCATTTGCGCCTCCCGTTAGTGCCTCCAGGGTGCTAATGGGGCACAAACGACTTTTCACCCGGGCGCGCACCGCAAACAACTCCCGCTAAATTCAGCGGGAGTTTAGCGGTGGCAGTAACCGGTAGTGCCCCACTCCGCTGTGCAGGTGATGACGACGTCACCACCGTGCGCAGTTCCCCGTTTTTTTGCCCCCGCCTGCAAAATTGGCCCATGCCCCCGAATCTGCGCCAGGCAATGACAGCGACTGATTCAGGGGGTGGGAACGGAGCAGCACGAGGCTCACACGGTGGTAAGTAAAGGGGAGGTGGCGGGGCGGGGAAAAAGAAATCGGCCGACTTGTCACAATCTGTTGCGTCTTTCAACGTGGGGTCCCTGCCGCGATCTGGCAGTCTGACACTCCTCTTGAGTGCCAGGCTGCTGGCATGGCACCCTGCTCCCTGGTGGTCCAGGTCGGGCCCTGCAGAGTTGTGGGCTTGGGCCCTTCCCTTTAATGAAGGGAGGAGCTCTTCCATGTGGCAGCACTACGTGGCCCAGTGCATAGCACTGCAGAACGCACTGCCCTAATATTTGGGATTGGTGCTCTAAGAAGGAAGTGGAGCGCTTGAATTAGTGCCCCACCTCCCCCTTGGGGTGCTAAAACTGAAATTAACGATTGCCGGTGCTTTTTTCGCCGGCCGCTAAATTTCGCCAACCCAAAATGGTCGGTAACGAATTTTCCCCCTTGAATTTTACTCTACTCCACTGTCCACTTGGTTCTTCTACTGACACAACCCAGTGCCTTAGCAGCTGTGTTTTTTTACTGCAGTTAAGCACAATGCTAGTGGTTTCATATATTCATCCACTATAACCCTAGTTTGCTTTCCTAATTGGCATGTTCTACCCCTGCTGCATTCAATAAATAATCCTTCCTTTGGTTCCTTCCTCCCATATTAATTATTTTAGACTTTCCCACATTGAACTCCATCTACCACTTATTTGCCGAATTACTTAAAAGGTCTAAATCCTTCTGAATTAAGTTGCATTTTTCCTCCCTACTTGTCCTTTCTCCTATTTCAGTAGTATTTATATACTTGAATAACTTATTGTACCCTCCTCTAAGTCATTGGCCGGAAATTTCTTTAGAATGGCGGGTCCAGTGCGGCCGGTGTCCGTGACGGGTCGCGACCCTGCTGCTAGCTCCATCCCGCTGTAGAAAATTAACTTACCTTAATGGGGCTTATTAAGCCCGCCCAACACATTCCCCGCCCCAATGAAATGGAGGGGGTCTGGTGCCGTCATTCATGACGCGTTTTCAGCCGGGATCCTTAAAGGGACCATGGTCACATTCAATTTTAAGTTTAATCTAACATAGTGGGTGTTGAATTTTTACTCTACAATGATGGCCCAGAAATTCGGGTCGGGGGCTTCCCATGGGTGTAAGCCCCCGACCTGCACTTACCTTGCGCGCCGGCAGTTGAGCTGTAGGGCCCCGTGGAATTCCGCTCCGGAGCCTGGCCCAGCTGCCGGCGCGCTGTGCTTGCGTGTCCCAGGGGCGTAGTTAGTGCGATGCGTCCCCTGGGATCACGTGAGCCATGGGCAGCCAATCGGAGGAGGGAAAAGCCCATTCATAAGATTGACAGGAAGATCTGTCAAAACCTATTAATACTACGGCCCCAAAATAGCAGTAAACCTTCAAATAATTTTTTTTTTAAATCACACTTTTAAAATAAACTATAAATTACATTAAATAACTATTTTAAACAATAATTTAAATTAAAAAAAAATTTTTTTTAATATTCTAACGGGGCTAAAAATAAACTTACCTTGCTTTAAAGTATTTAAAAATAATAAACCTGTGGAAAAAATGTTTTAATTTTAATTAATTGACCACTTACCTTGTAAAAAGCAGGCCTTACGCCTGCTTTTTACATTTCTAAATACTGCAGGCTTACGATCCCGGGAAAACCTGCAAAAAAACCGTAAGTTCAAAGCGCACGCGCAGCCTCTCCTGCGCGCGTGTTCGACCTCTGAACCTCTTCGTTCAGAGGATCGGAAGTGCCAGTTTCCCGCGCATGTGCAGTGCATGCAGAAAACCGGCACTTCCATTCGGCCTATGGGTGAGTACCCCGTGCGTACTCACCCGTGGAGACCCGAATTTCTGGGCCAATATAATCAAAGTTATATACGAGTGACAAAGAAATATTTAAATAATATTATCATTAAGTAATATGACACAATCTACAAATACAATCAAGAACTTAATTTAAAAAGTACATTAATTAGCGATGAGAATGAAATTGTTACGGTTGATGACTTGATTTAATGTGTAACTGGACAATCACAGTATACTGTGATAAAAACCTGACCAGAAACAACACAAAAATGTATTTAAATGGTATATGTCATTTTTTTTACTGTGCAGATCCATTCACTGCAATTACTGGTGAGTTGGAAGGCAACAGCCGAGAATGGGCAGTGAAAAATGTATTTACCTCACCATCCAGGATAGCACTTACATCCCTTCAGGAATTTCTGAATTAACATTTACTAGTAGCTTTTCAAGTAGAACAGAATCTCCATCAATCTGTTAGCTGAAGTAATCAACATGTATTTATTTTGGTTTGTTTTCCATGCTGTCAAGTAATCAGCTGGAGCAATGGCCACGGAACTCCCGCCTCAGGTTGACAGACGTGGTTCCCGAGCTGCGTGAACCTCGTGGCCATGTAGGGAAATTAAAAAAGTAAGGGGGCGATTTTCTGACGTCCGAGGAGGCGGGAAAGGCGGGGAAATCAGAATCAATGAGGGCGGGTTCGGAACCTGCCTCTGCGGGATTTTGCCAGTGCCAGTTTTGGAGGGCGGACAACGGTCCCGCCTCCAGCTGGCCATAGCGCTTGTTAAGATGATTAAATGCTCGTCAAGGGCCTCTCCAAGCCTATTTTGCGAGGCTCTCATGATTTTTCGAGCATTTCGGTGTATTCCACGACCCTCCTAAACCACGGCAGCTAAACCTGGCGGGCTGACTCGTGGGTGGTCTCCTCACAGCTGCAGGTCCAACAATAAATCGTTTATTTCAGCAGGGATTCGTTGCAGGTGCCAGAACTTTGCTTTAAAAGGTCTTTGAGCACTTTTCGAAGGTCTTCCGAAGTCGGAGGTGCTGCAGCTTGAATCTCTAAACTGTGGGACCTCCTTGGAAGACCCTCTCCCTGCTTGCAATGAGCGCTTCCCTAATGGAGGCATCTGCAAGCAGCATGGGAACCATTTGTTTTCTTTCTCCATGGACCTCAGATGAGGATGAGGAGCATCCACGGCAGCAGCAGAACCAGGCAGCTCAGGAGCCACAGCAGCAGGAGCCCCAAACTCCTGCTCAGGCAGCTCAGCAGCAACAGCAGCAGGAGCCCCAACCTCCTGCTCAGGCAGCTCAGCAGCAACAGCAGCAGGAGCCCCAACCTCCTGCTCAGCCACCTGATGCTGCACAGGGCAGAAGGTGCCAGCGCATCGAGGCACCTCACCGCAGGAGATACCCCCCACAGAGGGTTTACAGACAAAGGATGAGCTACCGCAACGTGAGTGAGCAGCAGTGCCAAAGGAGGCTAAGAATTTCATGAGAGGTTGTCTGAGAAATCTGTGGACTGCTGCAACAAGACCTGGTGCCCAGTGGAATGGGTGGACACCCCTTACCAGTGGCTGTCAAAGTCACCACCGCATTCAACTTCTTTGCCTCAAGCTCCTTCCAGGGATCATCAGCAGACATCAGCGGCATCTCCCAGTCGGCCGCCCACAGTTGCATCACACAGGTTACCGATGCCCTTTTTGCTAAGGCCCACAATTATAGAGTCATAGAGTCATAGAGTAATACAGCACGGATAGAGGCCCTTCGGCCCATCGTGTCCATGCCGGCCATCAAGCCCTGTCTAATCTAATCCCATATTCCAGCATTTGGCCCGTAGCCTTGTATGCTATGGCATTTCAAATGCTCATCCAAATGCTTCTTAAATGTTGTGAGGGTTTCTGCCTCCACAACCCTTTCAGGCAGTGAGTTCCAGACTCCAACCACCCTCTGGGTGAAAAAGTTCTTTCTCAAATCCCCTCTAAACCTCCCGCCCTTTACCTTGAATCTATGCCCCCTAGTTATTGACCCCTCTACTAAGGGGAAAAGCTCCTCAGCATCCATCCTATCTATGCCCCTCACAATTTTGTACACCTCAATCATGTCCCCCCTCAGCCTCCTCTGCTCCAAGGAAAACAAACCCAATCTGCCCAGTCTCTCTTCATAGCTGAAGCGCTCCAGCCCTGGTAACATCCTGGTGAACCTCCTCTGCACCCTCTCTAACGCGATCACATCTTTCCTGTAGTGTGGCGACCAGAACTGCACACAGTATTCCAGCTGTGGCCTAACCAGTGTTTTATACAGCTCCATCATAACCTCCTTGCTCTTATATTCTATGCCTCGGCTAATGAAGGCAAGTATCCCATATGCCTTTTTTACCACCTTATCCACCTGTTCCGCCGCCTTCAGGGATCTGTGTACCTGCACACCCAGATCCCTCTGACCCTCCATTTCTCAAGGAATCAAGCAAGTGTAACCACCCGTTCGGTTGGCTTTGCAAATATGGCAGGCATGCCAATGGTGCACGACGTCATAGACTGCACACATGTGGCCCTTAGGGCACCCCATCACATCCCAGCTATCTTTGTAAGCTGTCAACATATGCTGGTGTGTAACCACAAGAAGGAGTTCTTGCATGTTTGCGCCAAGTTCTGTGGTAGTTGCCATGACTCTTTCATCCTGCGGCACTCTAATGTTCCTCCACTTTTCAATCCGCCAAACCAACTTAACGGATGGCTCCTTGCTGAAGAAGTGTCTAATGACACCGATCAGGAGGCCAGCTAATGAGGCTGTGGAGCGCTACAACGCCAGCCACACTTCGACTAGGTCCATCATCGAGCAAACCATTGGGTTGTTGAAGATGTGCTTCCGTTGCCTTGACCGATCAGGTGGAGCCCTGCAGTATACACCGTACAGGGTCTCCAGAATGGTCGTGGTCTGCTGTACACTGCACAACATCGCACAGCGTTGTGGCTTGCAGCTTTCTGATGAGCAAGTGGCTCAGTTCCAGCCCTCCTCAGATGAGGAGGAGGAAGAGGAGCAGGAGGAGGTCAGAGCACTGGTGTATCGACCAGCAGCAGCGGCAGCACGTGAGCACACGGTTGCCCGGGATGAACTTATCATGGCCAGATTTGCATAGGTTGCCCAAGTTGGCACATGTCCTTGGCTCCATCCTAAGACATCATTAACAATGGACATGACTCTCTGGCCTCCTTTCACGCAGGCCACCAACCTGACAACACAAGTGTGGCGGAGCCCGCAATGTGGAGCTGCCGAAGACGAAAAAACAGATGCCATAACGCCAACATTTTGGCATTAAATCATTTTAATGCTTTCCAATAGGGATGGCATTTCATCAAAACACAGAAACATTCTCCCAATCTCCACACAGATCTGAAGGTTATATCCCTTGCCAGCTGTACCCACACAGCCTTGGTTTCTTTGGGAGGCCTCTTCCTCCCAGATGAGTGGAAGAGCACCTCCATGCTAGCTGTCACTCCCTCAAACAACATTTGCAGCGCCTCATCCGAGGGCCTCGGGGAGGCCCTTGTCTTGGAATTGGACATAGTGGTTTCTCAGAATATGTTGCAGGTGGTGTAGCATAGGCAGAATCCTGTGGAATGAGCCAAGGCAGCAAGAAGCCATAAAATCAGACTGGAAAAGTGATGTCAGCAGAGGCGAGTTTCAGTCCCAAAACACTAACTGACTGTAGTGTATGTGCCTTTAAGAGCCCCATGTGTGCTGTAATGCCGGTAATGGCCACTCGGGCTATATAAGCCTGTATATTGTGTTATATCCGTTAGTACCCCTCCAGACTTTGCTTAGTAAACACCTATGAACCAACTCCTGTCTTCAGTGTCTTTATCAACACACGGACACTACAGTGGCGACGAAGTGGAAACGGACTTACCTGCAATTCGGCAGCACCTCAAGGACATCGATTCTTCGGGCGTCCAGAAGACTCAAGAAAGTGAAAGAAGCTGTGGTTTCACCAGCTGGCCAAGCTGGTGGCAGGTACTGCGCTAATCCTTCCTGGGCGTCAGGCTGGGGCTCCAGCGGCTGGCTCTACAGCTGGGACAAGCAGCGAAATCGGAGGCAAGCCATAACAGACGGGGAGGGAGCACTCTGGAGATGGCCGGCGCTGCAAGCAGGTCGGCGTTCAGACCTAGAGGGAAAGTCCGGCGGGAACGAGTCTCCAACTGTAAATAAATTTTTTAAAAAAGAACGGAAACCGTGGGAAACAGCGTTGTCATCGGCAGCAGCGGCGGGAAGCGCCATATCTTTTCTGCAGAAAAGAAAGAAAAGCGCGGGAAGCGCCATATCTTTTCTAAGATGCCTAAGTCTGGCAATATTGATGCTTTTGATAGCGAAATAGAGGATTGGACCACATATGTGGAAAGAATAGAGGTATATTCCACTGCAAATGGAATAGAAGATGAAAAAAAAGCTTCAGTACTGCTGAATTTAATGGGCGCAAAGGCATACGGGCTGTTACAAAATTTAATCACTCCAGCCAAACCAAAGGACAAGGATTTTAAAGAAATTGTTGATACCCTGCAGGATTCAAATTCTTCAAGAGAAATCAACACAAGAATGAAAGTAACGTTGATTACCTCACCGAATTAAGAAAGCTATCAAAACACTGCCAATTTGTGGCAGGACTAGCAGATTATCTTCGAGACAAATTCGTCTGCGGTCTCTTAAGTGAAGGAACACAAAAAAGGCTGCTTTCTGAAAAAGATTTAACACTGGACGAGGCTTTCAGTATGGCTGTATCATACGAAGCAGCAGCAAGAGGAGCTGCAGAGATACAAGAAAAGACACAGGACTTCGGCACCCATGAAATGACACAGGGTTTTGAAAGATGTTATCGCTGCGGCAGATCCACCCATAACCTGCTGGTTCAAGGACAAATCATGCAGGCAATGCAGAAAGATTGGACACATTGCACGGGTATGCCGATCTGGACAAAATAAATCCACAGACAGGAAAAAAAAATCAATAAAAAAAGTATAGAAAGGTACAAATGATGACGGACAGTAGCTCCGAAGACCAGAAGAGCGATAGCGACTCCAAAAACAAGAGACTAAGCTGTCTCAAATTACATAATGTACTTGCCAAAGATGATTACCAGACCATTTGGGTTACCCTCACGATAGCAGGGTCCCCAGTTAAAATGGAGCTAGATACAGGATCAGCTCTGACCGTAATAAATCGACGGGATTACGAGAGGCTATTTCCGCATATACCTTTAAAAGACACATCCATTATCTTGAAAACATGTACGGGGCAGAAAGTATACCCCAAAGGAAAAATAAAGGTGCCTGTTGTATACAACGGCAAGGAAATACAAAAGTTGTATTTATACATTCTACAAGATGGTGGCCCACCGCTGTTAGGATGTGAATGGATCAGGAAAATATGTTTAGACTGGCACTCCATTCAGGCACTGACGGTGACCAGTAAGAAAAAAAACGATGATGACATCATAACTGAACGATTAAAAGACATCTTGGCCAACGCCAAAGAAGCGTTTCAAGAGAAACTAGGAACCTTGAAAGGCATCACCGCCTCAATAAAAGTGGAAGATGCAGCAATTCCCAAGTTTTTTAAAGCAAGACCAGTGCCATACGCAATTCGTCCAGCAGTCGAGGCAGAGCTGGAGTATTTGGAAAATGCAGGCGTATTATCCAAAATAGATTGGAGCGAGTGGGCAACACCCATCGTTCCACTCATGAAGAAAGCATTGAATTGAATAATAATAAATCAGAAGAACAGAGAAAAATTCGCATCTGTGGAGACTTCAAGGTGACGGTAAACCCTGTCCTTCACACGGTACAGTATCCTCTTCCGAGGATAGAAGATATTTTCGCCTCACCATCCGGAGGGAAACGTTTCACCAAAATCGACTTGGCACAGGCATATCTACAGATGGAGGTTGAAGAGGCCTCTAAAAAATATCTCACGATAAATACACACAAAGGTCTGTACCAGTACAATCGACTAGTTTTCGGAGTAGCATCCGCTCCAGCTATCTGGCAAAGAGCTATGGAGCAAGTCCTCCAAGGGATTCGGGTACTCAATGCTACCTGGACGACATCCTTGTAACAGGAGAAAACAACAACGAGCACCTTGCCAGTTTGGAGCAGGTGCTCACTAGGCTGAGAGAACGGGGCCTACGAGCAAATCACCCCAAGTGCGAATTTTACCGAAATCAAATATCATATTGTGGCCACATAATAAATAAGGAAGGGTTGCATAAGTCACCTGAAAAAATTGAAGCGGTCATAAAAGCCCCAGCACCTGAAAATGTTTCACAATTAAGGTCGTTCCTGGGATTAATAAATTACTATCATAAATTTTTACCGAACTTATCAACTCTTCTACACCCTCTTAATGAACTGCTACAAACAGGAGTAATTTGGAAATGGAACGAAGACTGTAAACGTGCCTTCCATAAATGCAAAGACTTAATCACATCCGAAGAAGTTTTGGCTCATTACAACCCATCACTGCCAATCAGACTGGCGTGCGATGCATCCCCTTACGGCATAGGAGCAGTATTATCGCATAAATTCCCTGATGGCTCGGAACAGCCGATAGCTTTTGCGTCACGCTCATTGAACTCAGCTGAGCGTAACTATGCCCAGATCGACAGGGAAGCACTCAGCCTGGTATGGGGAGTGAAGAAATTCAACCATTACCTACACGGACAAAAATTTATCTTGTTGACTGACCATCAACCCCTCATCTCCATATTCAACCCTAAAAAGGGTGTTCCCATTATGACAGCGCAAAGGTTACAGAGGTGGTCCCTTTTTCTAGGGGCACACCAATACAACATAGAATACAAAGGATCAAAACAGCATGGGAATGCTGACGGTTTATCGCGCCTACCATTGCCAACGGTAGAAGAGGCACCTACAGTAGACCCAGTGGAGATGTTCCACTCTACCATAGTGGAATGTCTACCAGTAACAAATTCTGCCATTGAAAGGGAGACGAGAAATGACCCGACTCTCTCACGGGTCTACGATTTAACAGTGAAGGGATGGCCAGCACATGGCGAACCACTGTTGCCAGCATTCTCGCAAAGAAGAGAACAGCTGTCAGTGTGCTGAGGAACCTTGATGTGTGGATCCAGAGTGGTGATTCCACCCAAACTCCAGGATAAAGTGCTAAAGGAGCTTCACGAGGGGCATCTGGGTGGAGTGAAAATGCAGAACCTAGCCAGGGCGTTTGTATGGTGGCCCCGTATCGATGGAGACATCGAAGAAGTGACCAAGAGCTGCCTAGGATGCCAGAAGGTCCAAAACGCTCCACCACAAGCCCCTCTACATCCATGGGAGTGGCCCTCATCTCCCTGGCAAAGGGTGCACATCGACTTTGCTGGTCCATTTATGGACTCAATGTTCTTAATCGCGGTTGATGCACACTCCAAGTGGCCGGAGGTAATAAAGATGTCCTCCACCACCATGGAAAAAACCATCACAGTATTAAGAACCATATTTGCCAGGAATGGGCTGCCGGAACAGATGTGTTCTGATAATGGACCGCAATTTGTGTCCGAAGAATTCAGGAAGTTCTTAAAAAACAATGGGGTTAAGCACTACACGTCCGCCCCATACCATCCCGCCACCAATGGATTGGCTGAAAGGTTTGTCCAGACCTTCAAGAAGGCCATAAAGGCCATGGGTAATGAAGACATAAAACTTCAGCACAAGGTGGATAACTTCTTGTTCGCATACAGGAATGCAACACATATGGTTACCAACCAAACTCCCGCCATGATGTTCTTCAATAGAAACCTAAGATGCCGGCTGGATTTGGTCAAGCCCAACATCAGAAGGGACGTGGAGAACCAGCAGTTTCAAGGCATGAATGAAAGGCCAACTAGAACCTTCCAGATAGGTCAACAAGTTTTGGCCCGGGACTACCGTACCGAGAAATGGCAGCCTGGAACTATCTGCACGCGACTAGGACCACTGATGTATACCGTGGACATCGGAGAAAGCATAATAAGGCGCCATGCTGACCAAATCATAGAGTCATCCGAAAAGGGACAACCTACACCACAACTCTATACGCCTAACGATGAAGTAGAGATACCCATATCTACCTCCGATCCGGTGATACTGGAACCCGATGAACCCGACACTGGCATTCAAGCCGAATCAACCTTGTCAAAAGAACCTACTACACCACCAGAAACTACTACACCACCGAGGCGTTATCCGGACCGAGTCAGGAAGCCTCCAGAGAGACTGACTTATAATTAATTAACTACAGCAATGTGTATATTATTTTTCTTATAATATGTAATTAATAATTACTTAAAATATGATGTACTGGTTAGCTAAAAGGGGAGGAATTGTAGTGTATGTGCCTTTAAGAGCCCCATGTGTGCTGTAATGCCGGTAATGGCCACTCGGGCTATATAAGCCTGTATATTGTGTTATATCCGTTAGTACCCCTCCAGACTTTGCTTAGTAAACACCTATGAACCAACTCCTGTCTTCAGTGTCTTTATCAACACACGGACACTACACTGACCAAGGGCATCCCACACCTCTGAAATCAAGTGGCCAATCATGGGAAAATTGCAAATTTTTGAAAACTGTCAGTGGAGGCGGGTTTCAAACCCACCCAAACCGAAACCCGCCTCCAGTGAGAAAATCGCCCGCTGAGTGAAA
This sequence comes from Somniosus microcephalus, assembly GCF_052327205.1. Taxonomy (NCBI): domain Eukaryota; kingdom Metazoa; phylum Chordata; class Chondrichthyes; order Squaliformes; family Somniosidae; genus Somniosus; species Somniosus microcephalus. The sequence continues at coordinate 275,186,101 of NC_140990.1, read as the reverse complement.
AAAGGCTCTTAAGTGCCTGTCAGCTACTTTATAATGATCTCAATTGGGTCTCCAGCCGCTACTGGTCGGGTCAGCTTCACGATGACAGACACGCCTGTGGGAAAGGCGTGTTGGAGCAAGATGACAGTGGATCCCTGACCCGCTGTCAAAAATAACAACTTTCCCACCCGACCCGCCACCGATCGCGCCCGCTACCACCCCAGAAAATTCAGCCCATTATGTATTAAAAATAGCGACAGTCTTATGCTTATGACTGAACCTGGGGTTACCCTGCTCTTTACCTCTCTAACCTGAAAAGTTCCCATTTATCCTATTTAACTTTTTCTGCTAATTTCCTATCCAATGCCTTATTTTGCTTGCTGTGACTCATTACTTTAGCCATTAATTGCCAATGTAAAACCATATCAAAAGTTTCCTAATAATCTAAGTATATATCAAACCTGCATTTCCCTTGTCCACCATGTTAGTAATATATTTGAAAACCTCCAGTAGGTTATTTAAATTTCCTCTCCCTTTCCTCAAGCCATGCTGACTGTCCATTAATAAGCTTTTCCCAGCATTCACTAATTAGATTTCTCAAAATTTTTAGTAATATTTCCTAAAAACAGATGTTAAACATACTGCAACAATTTTTCCAGCTACATCTCTTGACCCTTTTTTGTAATATTGGAATTATTTTAGAAACTTACAATTTTCCTGCTTACTGATTCCTTTCATATTTTGAAATCCTTCTGCTTATCCCTAATTCTACTTTTTATATCCTTGCTTTACCAGATCGGCATCTACTGTTCATTAGTCTGTTTTTAATCTATTATAAGTTACTGTCAGTGGTAAATGATCAGTCGTTATGGATGAACATTAAATATACAGTATATTGTTTGTACATAGTTAATGCAAAAATGCCTCACTGGCCCCATGCGGAATAATTTCCTGATTTCCTAATAATTGAAATACTGTACTTACCACAGGTGATTCTGCATTGGGCTATATTGCCAAGAGGCTTTCTAGTTTTATATTTAATAATTTCCTAGGCTTAATTCTATGAATCAAAAGGAACATTAAATACGGATAGTTTATGTTCTTTTTCTGGCAAGACCAGTGTTACAGAACCAATGTCGGTGTATTTTTTATACAAAGCATATGTATGAGATCGCTATCTCCTAAAGGATATTTCAATAATAGATTAGATTACAGAGAAGGCTTCTGCTATAGAAAGTATTTTAATTGAATCTATTTTTTGTTGTAAATGACTGGACATTACAGCTATAAAATGTAAAGTGTCATTGGAGTTAATAATTATCATCCATTGCATTGCTTTTCTGAGTCTAGAATAAAAGGAATGTTAAAATGTACACAGATCAGTAAGGCACCATATGCTGCAGCATAGCATTCAATGCTGCTTCATCAATGTGCTCAGGATCAATCCATCAGTCACTTCATTCAGGACGTGTTCAGTTTTTATGTGGCTGAAGATATTAGTATTCATGACTAAACTAAGGAGTCCTGGAGATCCACACATAATCATCTAACATCTTGTGATTTCCCAAGTAAATAGATCTTCACTGAAGGTCATAATCAAAGAGGTATCAGTAGGTTTGTAATACCATTGCTGCGCACATTAGATTTCTTCAGCCATGTTATAAAATGTTAAAACTCTTCTGACCATTCAGGAAAACTGTTTGCCAGTTCAGGGTGCTTACTTAGCTCAAATAACAATGATGTGTCAGAGCAAACAATTTCAGCAAAATGAACACACTGTCTTCATGGTATTGGCTGTGTATTGTGTTACCTAGCAACCAACAGATGTCACTGTGTCAGTTAAAACAAAATGGAGGATTTTTATTCGATTTTCCTCTAGACACCGGACACCGGACTGCCAGGTATTTATCTTTAAATTACACCAGGAGAAAGCAATTATATAAATTTACCTACATAAAACCATTGGCTGAAAGGAGTAACCCAAGGTTTAGCAAAATGATATCCTCCCTTACAAGCAATGTAACAGTTTGGTAGATACACCAGTAATAGTCTTTTAATTTATATATTAGTAATTTGTGCAAAATGTAACAATATTAAATTAAAGTTGATGGTGGATCTACTTATAACATAGATTACTGGAGGACGGGAAGATCAGCTGGATAGGAATGTGCAAGACTAACAATTAAGAATATAAAAAAAAAATAAACAGCACCTTGCAGAGAGTTGATCAGAGAATATGCTATTTAATATTCATTTTCAAATCTATATATATTAGATGGCTAACTCTTCAAAACAATTTCACAACTGTAAAATGTCAAGTTAATTATTTAACAAGAATAGAATTCACCCCAATATATATTCAGTGCTGTAATTTTTAATTAAAATCTTTGATCAATCCTTTGAGTTAGTCTAAATAATGTTTTCAGTTTTATATACAATGTTGAGATCATTCAATCTAGAAGACACATTTATAGATAAGGCAAAGGTAAAGCATTGTAAAGTCATGCTTGGACTAAATTAAATTTAAATTGATTAAGAGTTCCCTACTGTATGGTAATTAACTTCGATAAAACATAATTTACATTCTCTACGATAACTTACGTTGGCCTATAGTCTTTCTTAAGAAACAAGTGCAAACTATAAACTAAACATTTTCTTTGGTATGACGATGCCATTTGGTATGATGTCTGCTCTGATGATGCCACCTTCCATACCAGTGCTTCCGACATGTCTTCCTTTTTCCTCAACCGAGGATTCCCCTCTACAGTGGTTGACACGGCCCTTGACCGTGTCCGTTCTATCTCCCGCACTTCTGCCCTCACCCCTGCCCCTCCCTCCCGGAACCACGATAGAGTTCCCCTTGTCCTCACCTTTCACCCCACCAGCCTCCACATTCAACGGATCATCCTCCGCCATTTCCGCCAGCTCCAGCGTGATCCCACCACCAAACGCATCTTCCCTTCACCTCCCCTTTCAGCATTCCGTAGGGACCGCTCCCTTCGCGACACCTTAGTCCACTCCTCTATCACCCCCAACACCCCTTCCCCTTTGCCTGGCACTTACCCGTGCAAGCACAGGAGATGCAACACATGCCCTTATACCTCCCCGCTTCCCACTGTCCAGGGCCCCAAACACCCCTTCCAGGTGAAACAGCGATTTACTTGTACTTCTTGCAATTTAGTATACTGTATTCGCTGCTCACGATGTGGTCTCCTCTACATTGGGTAGACCAAATGCAGATTGGGTGACCGCTTTGCGGAACACCTCTGTTCAGTCCGTAAGGGGGACCCCGAGCTTCCAGTCACCTGTCACTTTAATTCACCGCTCCACTCCCATCCAGACCTCACCGTCCTTGGCCTCTTACATTGTTCCACGGAAGCTCAGCATAAGCTCAAGGAACAGCACCTCATCTTTCGGTTAGGCACTTTACAGCCTTCCGGACTCAACATAGAGTTCAACAATTTCAGATCATAACCTCGGCCCCTATAATCTATCTATCTATCTATGGCCTAGAAATTGGGTTCTGGCGTAGGCAGGGCTTTAGCGCCGGAAGTTAGTGCCGGCGCTAAGTCCCCCTGCGCGCGCCAAATATTCAGTAGTGCCGCGCCCAAACGGCTGCCGGCGCTACTGAAGGGTCTTTGCGGCGGTACATCGGCGCTAACTGCCGTTTCGCGCCGCAATTCCGGCGCTGCGGCACCCGATGCGGTGCGGCAGGCTGGGGACGTGCAGGCCTCCTCCTCCCGTTAAGGAGGAGCTGCCTGTACCCGGCCGCGGCCCGCGCAAATCAGCTTTAAAATGAGCCCGGCACCTCGGACAAGTGCCGGGCTTGCATCTGTTCCGGGGGGGGGCGGGGAGAGGTCCGGGGAGGGAGCTGCGGGCAGGCGGCCGGCGGGAAAGTGGCCGGCCGCCGCGGGGCCTTTAATGCGCCGGCGCAAACTGGAGTAAGGCACCTCTGACAGAACGTTGCTTGCGGCTGCCACGGGCGAGGCGGCCGCAACTCAATTTCGGAGTTCGGGCGGGTTACCACGGCAACCGGGACGCTGCGCACACCGATGACGTCATCGGTGCCGGCGCAGCGCTACCGGTGCAACGCCGATTTAGGGCCCCAGGGAATTTTTAAACTGGCCATAACTCTGGCGCTAGTCCCTCTAGCGCCTCAAAAGCGGCGCTAAGGCAACTGAATTTCTAGGCCTATCTATCTATATATAAAAGGATTGTTCTGTCTGTCTGTCCTTCGGTGTGTCTGTCCGGCTATACACTCTAAAGTTATAGAGCGTACCTACACGTGCGTTACATCAAAAGAAAGCTTACGATTCCGGAATGGTCATAAGCGTATTTATGTTTCGGCGAGACAAAAATTGCGCCCGCGGTATCCAAAAAAGTTCAAAATTCCGCTCATTAGCATAGAGTGACATTAAGGTCGACCAATCATACGGTCGAGCGACCCGACGGTCGACCATTCGCTGCGTGGCGGGGGCGGGTTCGTCGCGCGTGCGGGCCCTCCTAGAGTCGAGCGACAGGACGATTGACCAATCATACGCTTCGGTGACATGACGGTCGACCAATCGGTGCGTGTGTGGGCGGGCCTAATCGTTTTGAACCGAGGTGAGTGTCAGCCATCTTGATTCCATTTTTCCCGCTTTCTACGTTTTTCTTTTCAAACCTACATTTCCAGCAAAAAAAAATTGCTTTTATTAAATTGTTTTTAAAAAAAAACTTCATTCATTTGTAAATATTTTCTCTAACCTGATGATTCTTTTTCCTACCTTTCCCCGTTTTTGTAAGGCCTCAGAACCTAGGCCTCAAAGCCTGGGCCTCTCCTGCCCAGCCACGCCCAAGCTAGGTAATTGTCCCACGGCTTCCGCTAAGCTCCTCCCCCCCCCCGTCACGTTACACGTTACCCGGGGCAACGGCGTCGGCCACGAGGATATCACGGGACATACACAGGGTGCGCGCGGAGCAGGAGCAGCTGAGACGCGGCGTCTCTCTCTGTTCCCCGCTCGGCTCGGGCGGGGGGCGGGGCTCGGAGAGCAGGGCTCTCGGGAGTGCGGATCTCGGGCGGGGCTTGGAGAGCGGGAAGGGTTACCCCAGCAACTGGGCCCGCCGGCCGCCTCTCACAGCCGCAATCGGCGGTCTTGAAGCCAGCTCGGGAGGGCAGGGCCATGTCAGTGCGTGGGGCGGCGCGGAGCTCCGCGGAGCCATCGCCGGCGCTGGGCTCGGGTGCTTTGTGGCCTGCGGCCGAACGGCGGCTGCAGACCTCGAGCTGACCGGGGCGCTGGACTCAGCTGGGCCATGTCTTTGCGGGTGTTCGCCTCGGCCAACGGCATCAGGGTGACGGCCGAGGCCGCCAAAAGCGTCCAAGGGAACGCGTTCATCCAGGTGCCGAGGCCCGGGCCCCGGGGCGGAAAGAGGGATTGGAGCGGGGGATGAGGGATCGGGCAGGGGAGAGGGAGAGGGAGGAGGGAGAGGGAGGGGGGTGAGAGAGGGAGGAGGGGGGAGGGGAGGAGGGGGAGAGGGAGGAAGGGGGTAGGGAGGAGGTGAGAGGGGGAGAGGGGGGAGGGGAGAGGGAGGGAGGGGAGGGGGAAAGGGGGGAAGAGGGAGGAGGGGGAAAGAGGGAGGAGGGGGGAAGAGGTAGGAGGGGGAGGGGGGGAAGAGGTAGGAGGGGGAGGGGGGGAAGAGGTAGGAGGGGGAGGGGGGAAGAGGTAGGAGAGGGAGGGGGGAAGAGGTAGGAGGGGGAGGGGGGGGAAGAGGTAGGAGGAAGTCGGCGTTTCATCAATTAGGGGCATTTCCTAATTAAGAAAAAGTCACAGAAACGGATACAGATTTATTGGCATCATTCGAACAACCAGCAAAGATTCAGCATCAAACTATGTCTGAGTTTCTGCTTCACACAGGCGGTCAGAAGCTGCAACGTAAGACTTCAAGCATTACTAACTACACCCTGGATCCCAAATATTAACCAGAATTATATTCAATGTTAGAAGTATTTTAAACTACATAAAATTTAAATGTGGAACAAGTAACAGTATTTTGAAATTATTAAATCGCAGTTTAAAAGCCTTAAGAAAGTGGCTCCTGATTCCTCCGGTCAGAGGGTAGCTGGCTTCATTGTCCTATAACACAGTCACCGCAATATAACCCACGGTCACCGCGGCTGGGCTCTAAGTCCAAGCCCTTCCCCGCGGTCTCAACCGTCCCGCCGACCTCACAAATTGGCGGCCGCCCTTCACCCACCGGGCTCTGAGTCCAGCCCCTTCCCTCACTCTCACCTTCCCTCTCTCTCTCCTTCCCTCTCTCTCTTTCTCTCCTTCCCTCCTCTCTCTCTCTTTCTCTCCTTCCCCCTCTCTCTCTTTCCTTCCCCCCAGTCTCTCTCTCTCTCTCTCCTTCCCCCTGTCTCTCTCTCACTCTCTCCTTCCCCCCAGTCTCTCTCTCACTCTCTCCTTCCCCCCAGTCGCTCTCTCTCTTCCCCCCAGTCACACTCTCTCTTCCCCCCAGTCACACTCTCTCTTCCCCCCAGTCGCTCTCTCTCTTCCCCCCAGTCGCTCTCTCTCTTCCCCCCAGTCGCTCTCTCTCTTCCCCCCAGTCGCTCTCTCTCTTCCCCCCAGTCGCTCTCTCTCTTCCCCCCAGTCGCTCTCTCTCTTCCCCCCAGTCGCTCTCTCTCTTTCCCCCAGTCGCTCTCTCTCTTCCCCCCAGTCGCTCTCTCTTCCCCCCAGTCGCTCTCTCTCCTTCCTCCTAGTCGCTCTCTCCTCTTCCCCCCAGTCGCTCTCTCTCTTCCCCCCAGTCGCTCTCTCTCTTCCCCCCAGTCGCTCTCTCTCTTCCCCCAGTCGCTTTCTCTCTTCCCCCCAGTCGCTCTCTCTCCTTCCTCCCAGTCGCTCTCTCTCCTTCCCCCCAGTCGCTCTCTCTCTTCCCCCCAGTCACACTCTCTCTTCCCCCCAGTCGCTCTCTCTCTTCCCCCTAGTCGCTCTCTCTCTTCCCCCCAGTCGCTCTCTCTCTTCCCCCCAGTCGCTCTCTCTCTTCCCCCCAGTCGCTCTCTCTCTTCCCCCCAGTCGCTCTCTCTCTTCCCCCCAGTCGCTCTCTCTCTTCCCCCCAGTCGCGCGCTCTCTTTCCCCCAGTCGCTCTCTCTCTTCCCCCCAGTCACACTCTCTCTTCCCCCCAGTCGCTCTCTCTCTTCCCCCCAGTCGCTCTCTCTCTTCCCCCCAGTCGCTCTCTCTCTTCCCCCCAGTCGCTCTCTCTCTTCCCCCCAGTCGCTCTCTCTCTTCCCCCCAGTCGCTCTCTCTCTTTCCCCCAGTCGCTCTCTCTCTTCCCCCCAGTCGCTCTCTCTTCCCCCCAGTCGCTCTCTCTCCTTCCTCCTAGTCGCTCTCTCCTCTTCCCCCCAGTCGCTCTCTCTCTTCCCCCCAGTCGCTCTCTCTCTTCCCCCCAGTCGCTCTCTCTCTTCCCCCCAGTCGCTCTCTCTCTTCCCCCCAGTCGCTCTCTCTCTTCCCCCAGTCGCTTTCTCTCTTCCCCCCAGTCGCTTTCTCTCTTCCCCCCAGTCGCTTTCTCTCTTCCCCCCAGTCGCTCTCTCTCCTTCCTCCCAGTCGCTCTCTCTCCTTCCCCCGAGTCGCTCTCTCTCTTCCCCCCAGTCGCTCGCTCTCTTCCCCCCAGTCGCTCTCTCTCTCTCTTCCAACAACAACATGCCCTCAAAAAAGCCTCGGCACCGCCGGGCACTCCATCTAGTATATATATATATTTTTTTTTCTATCCACACTCTTTGTCTTTTTTTTTCTCTCCCACATGGCAGCTGTCTTTCATTCTGCCAGCTCAATTCACACTTCATCTAGAACCATCCTTTGTTTCTTAACCTGTCCATTTACCATCTCTTTTTGCCTTGAATATCTCTTAATGTCTCTTAACCTCGTCCGCCTTCTATCCTATCACAGCCCTTCCCTTTTGTTCTTTCATCCCCTCCCCCCTTTCCCAGCCTCTAAACTTGCTTAAAAATCTGTTCCATTTCCTGCTTTTTTCCAGTTCTGTCGAGAGGTCATCAACCTGAAACATTAACTCTGTTTCTCTCTTCACAGATGCTGCCTGACTTGCTGAGTTTCTCCAGCATTTTCTGTTTTTATTTCAGATTTCCAGCATCTGCAGTATTTTCTTTTTGTAAACATTTTCTTTGCCAGGCCAATACTAGATGGTGCGCCGCATAGCATGGAATGCTCTTGTTTTTGGCTGTGTGGGGACTAAGGAGCAATAACAGTACAATTTCAACCTCTGAAGTGCATCACCTGCTAGATAAAATTTTGCAGGCCCATTGTGAAATCTGCTGATCATCACTCTCTATTGAACAAGGACACGTTGCTGAGAGATGGTAGAAAAACAAGATGAAAGTAAAGCCAGTTAGTAACCGAACAAATGAACCAGTCAATAAGACCAGGCACGCGTCAGCTAATTTTATGTGCATTCTTGCTTTCTCCTCTCCCATCCAATAAAAGGCAGATTGGCTAATTAAGTTTGGTGTGGCAGCTAAAAACAGTTAATTAAAACCATAATCTTGATGGGCTGGTGCAGAAGTTATAACAGTTTCCATGCAAATGAAGTGCATAACAGTAACTTAAATAGTTAAAGAAAATTCTGATTTGAGATTTAATTTAGTCTAAATCCTAGCCTAAACTGACATATAAACAAGATTGCTGTTTTGGGGAACTTTGGCTAGCTCCTTACTTTCACTCTGTTACGTTTCTAGAGAATTATAATTTCTTACTGATCTAACTGAACTCGAGTTACAGAACTCAAGAATCTTTTAGCTATACTATGCAGCTGAGTACTCTAACCTAAGTTTATTATTATGTAGTGTGAGCCCTCCACGGAGTTGCAAGCCCTAAACAGGTTGGTGCTGTCTAATGTTTAAAGCAAAACAAGGTACCTGTACCATAACACACCTAACTGGTATCTGGTGAAATTGTACAAAGTAGGATCAATCATTGTAAATGAGATATAAAAAGTCACAACATATTGTGATAGATGAAGAGCAACCTTTGGACAAGTTGGATTAATATTAGTCTATAATGTGTCTCATCCTGTCATTGCTTCTATACTGGAGCTTAAGGGGTCATTGTTGCCTGGGTTTATCAGAAGTATATTCATAGACTAGATCAATGAGATGATACTACTGCTGTATTCTGATCTCACCTGTTTGATGATTTTCCTTGAGTTCAGTTATTCTAATATGGTGACAGTGGTCATTGTAACATGCAGACTCTACTCACTGCATGTATGTACAGTAAGTGTACTTTAGCTCTCTCTGGCCCACATAGCTATGCTTATTGTCATTCAGTATTTCCAAAATATCCATAGATTCAAAATCAATGCTTTATATCATGATATTAAGTTTCAATAACGTAGGTTTTTATCTGACTCAGAACCACACATATCATGACAGATGGGCAGTTGCAGTGAAAGCTTTTGAACCTTTGAACAGGAGAAACTTTCTCTTTTTTTCCCCCCATTAATTTTAAGGTCTTTTATTTGAAATGTTGGGATCAATTTTCCTGCCCATTGCCCCCTGGGGAACACTCATTTGCCAGGCACAAAGATCAGGAAAAAGAGGGCAGAGACTCAGTATGTTGGATATCTGCACTCTTTATATTGTACAAAGATCTCTGGAGCTTCCCAGCGTGGGGGAAGGTTGGACCTAGGCCTGTGTCTACTACAGTCTCAGGCCCATCACTGGCATGTTATGGCAGGTAAGGGTGTTGGGCTGGTGACTCTTTTTCTACTTGTTATGACCTTGAGGCGCTCAGATGCAGGAGCGCCCCAAGAAGCTAACGGAGAACTTGTGCTGGGCAGCAAGCAGGAGAGCACTGCTGAAGGTAAGTCAAAGTGACGCTCCGGGACTGAGGACCTTCCTGCTGCTGCTATCCAGCAGTACCCAGGAGGCTCCTTGGCTGAGAACCATGTCCACAGCTACAGCCTTCTCATATCTGTAGCTATGTTTCTTTTTCCTGCCCAATTTTCTGGTTCCATGTTAATGGCCCAGGGCACCAAAATTAGCTACAGCTCAACCTGGACAGGACTTTGAGTACAGTACTTCTGTCCAGCATCACAGCACAGAGAAGCCAGAAAAAATCAGCACTGTTTTCTTCAGTTGAATTGTACCCCAGTAATCAAAGGTAATCTTGCACTATAAGAAAGGCAGAGCACCCTGTAATGTAAATGATAGCAATGTTTTACTTGGAAAATCTTATTTAAACCACTGGACCTCAAATAGCAAAGTTTATGAGCATGGGCAATGGCAGGTACATTTATTGCTGATAGAAAAACATAATGCAATTTACAGGTCTGCTTCTTTTGGCAATGAAGGTGGACCAATCTTCTCACTGTGTTTAAGTAAGCTTGATTTGATGGGCAGAACTTCTTTTTTGCAATGAGTAAAGATAAATTTGCAGCATGATGTGTAACGCGAAAGTGGTTTGTGATATCATCAGAATGATACAGCGTCTCATTTGTGGATTTTAACAGCGGCACCAGAGATTAGTGCTTGACTGAATGTGAGGGACAGGAACATTTCAATTATGTTAATTTGACACGCTAAATTCTGTTACAGCAATTCTGCTGTAAATTTACCAGTGCAGCTTAAATGCATTGCCACAGCCTTAGCAGTTGGTGCAGTGAAGGCACAATTACACTATTATTACTCAGTTGCAAGACGACACAACAGTCCCTCACTTTTGTATGATTTGCTCAGTTCTATAGTACAATTTATCTAATGTCCATATTGGGGAATTGCCCTTTAACTAATTGTAATCGTATTGGCCATTTTTCCCTGGTGCTTTAGAATGGCAGCAGAGAAATTGAGATTTATAAAATCCAGCACCATTTTATAATAGTTTATCAGGTTGTATAATGTTTTTGCCCTAGAACACCAGGTTGTTGTTAGCACTGCTGGAAGCAACATGCAGATGAGAGAATTCTGCCTCTTATTTCGAAACTGTATATTCAGAACTTTACAAGAGAGGACAGAGACTGACTGCTGAATTCAGCGATAAATCACTCTCCGAGAGCTTTGGTTGTTTCAGGTGACTGAGGAGTATTGTGAGATTCTTCCTTTTCCCTTCCCTGGGCTCCTGGCGAAATATAATATTCCATATCCACCTTGGTGATAGGATAATGAGTAATAGAACAAGGGTTATTGAACAAAACCATCATGTGAAGGGGTTAAATAGAATGGCCTAGAAATTCACTTGGGCGGGCAGCTCGCTCGCGCCCAAAAGTTAGCGCTGGGCGGGGAGGCATTAGCGCACGCCGTATATTCGTCTTCTGCGCCCCAATTCGGAAGCGGGCGCTATACCAGGGTGTGCCCGCCTCCGTTTGGGGCGCTGCAACTGAATATTGGCGCGCTAGTTGCCGCAGCGCCACCTGATGCGGTGCGGCAGGCTGCGGTACTGCAGGCCTCCTCCTTCTCTTAAGGGGGAGGTGCCTGCAACGGCCGGAGCCCCGATCGCGAGTGCCGGCAAAAGAGCCCGGCACAACGGAGAAGTGCCGGGCTCCACGGAAACCAGCCGGCAGTGCCGCGGGGGGGGGGGGTGGAGGAGACTGGGGAAGGAGGTGCGGGCAGGCGGCCGCCGAAAAAGCGGCCGGCCGCACCTTCCGCTTTAAAGCGCCCCACTATGGCAGCAGGACGGCCCCGTTTTCTGGTCGCTGTTTGCGCCCGCTTCGGAGGAGGCGGCCGCATATAAATATGGGGATCGGCGCGGTTTCGGGGCGTTACGGGCCACCGCGCACACCGATGACGTCATCGGTCCCGGCGCAGCGCTAACGGCTACCGCCGCCAATACCGCTGCACTCAATTTCCGCGCTACCACCCCGCCAGCGCAAAAGACCTCTTTAGGCGCTAAGTGGGCGCAAGGCCCACTGAATTTCTAGGCCAATGTCTCAAAAATGTATTAGTTAGATCAAACTGCACAAAGAGGCTATGTTGGGTTATAGGGTTTCACTTGTTTATTTCATATGCTTTATATGCCATATATATTTATATTGCAAAACTTGAATAAACTTAGCATTTTTAAATCAAAAAAACATGGATTTACATGAAATTGTAACTCCTCTTTACATTTGTATAATTACAGGCCAGTTTATCTTTTCATTACTCATCATTGAATTGATTACTAGGCTACAGCCTTTTCAAGGAGTGTAAAGAAGATAGAAGATAGTTTGGCTCATGGACAAGAATTAGTCAGACTGTATTTTTGAACATACAACCTTGGCAGTGCAGGTGATTGTGCATCTGCGATCAAACCAGATGGTTGTGGGTCTGATCACCAGGGCTACCTATCACTTTGGTTTGGCAGCATCTGCTTGTGAGCTAGCATCGCAGCCTCTAAATCAGTCTGCTGGTTAGGGGGAAATGCTGTGCCAGACTGCTCCCTCCACAGAGTGAGAGAAGGAATAGCATAATGTCCCTGTGAGTTCCAAAAGCATCTACTATCAGCTAATTGAGGAGCTGAATGGGCCTCATTTGTGATGTGGCTCATAACCAAGGCGACCATGCCATCCAGCTTGAGTTATAGCGTGGGCTTCCTGTAGAGAAAATAAAATAGGAAACATAGGCCGTGAAATTGGACTACATAGCGTCCGCAGTTTTGGTGCTACGGGTGCCGTTTTGGCTCCCGCAGAGGCGACATAAAGCAGTACCGCGGGTTCTGGCGCAAGTTGCGCCGGATGCCATCTTGGTGAGCGTGTTAGCGCGGGCACAGTGAGCGTGAGCCAGAAGTATGCAGAATAGGCAGATCATGATGTCAGTCAGCGTGTTATGCTGATTTGACACCAGTGCTGCCATTTTGGAGCGCAACGCTCCAGCTGATGCCCTCTCTTAAGCTCGCACAGCTGAACATGCATTCAGCAGCAGGAACACTCTTTAAAGGGATCATAATCAACTTACAGGTTAGTTGCTGATTGATTTCTACTGGCTCTTCCTTGCTGCATTTGTAGAAGTGTTTGGTGGTTTCTAGAGTTATTTAAATTTGCCAAAGTCCACAGGGAGTGGTGTGGCAGGTGCTGAAGGACTTTACCCTGACTTCAAGGATTCTACACAGACCACTTGCTCCCAAACATGGATGCAGTATTAGGCATTCTACTTGGCCTACAGCATGACAGGGAGAATGAGTAGAGGCGACACAGAGCAGGACAAGCTGCTGGCAGAGGGAGGAGGGGGAGAAGGGCTGTGAGCAGGAGGCCATATCCGCCCTGGGTGTTCAGGGAGCAATACTCCTACCTGAAACTCAGCGGGGAACAGTGTGTCAGATGCCTGCGCTGCACCAAGGACCTCTTCACTGAAATCTGCCAACTGCTGCAGCCACAACTGCAACCTCAGAGCAGGGTGATGACCCACTTTGCCAGTGGCTGTGAAGGTGACCGTGGCCATGAACTTACATAGAAACTTAGAAGATAGGAGCAGGAGTAGGCCATTCGGCCCTTCGAGCCTACTCCGCCATTCAATGCGATCATGGCTGATCATCCAAATTCAGTACCCTGTCCCTGCCTTCTCCCCATATCCCTTGATCCCTTTAGCCTTAAGCAATATATCCAACTTCTTCTTGAATATATTTAATGAATTGGCCTCTACTGCCTTCTGTGGTAGAGAATTCCACAGGTTCACCACTCTCTGGGTGAAGAAATTCCTCCTCATCTCTGTCCTAAATGGCTTACCCTTTATCCTTAGACTGTGACCCCTGGTTCTGGACTCCCGAGCCATCGGGAACATCCTTCCTGCATCTAGTCTGTCTAGTCCTGTTAGAATTTTGTAGGTTTCGATAAGATCCCCTCTCATTCTTCTAAACTCCAGCGAGTACAAGCCCAATCGACCCAATCTCTCCTCATACGTCATTCCTGCCATCCCAGGTATCAGTCTGGTGAATCTTCGCTGCACTCCTTCCATGGCAAGAACATCCTTCCTCAGATAAGGTGACCAAAACTGCACACAATACTCAAGATATGGTCTCACCAAGGCCCTGTACAACTGCAGCAAGACATCCTTGTTCCTGTACTCAAACCCTCTCGCTACGAAGACCAACATGCCATTTGCCTTCTTAACCGCATGCAGCACCTGCATGCTTACCTTCAGCGACTGGTGCACAAGGACGCCCAGGTCTCATTGCGCTTCCCCTTCTCCCAATCTATTGCCATTCAGATAATAATCTGCCTTCTTGTTTTTGAAACCAAAGTGGATAACCTCGCATTTATCCACATTATATTGCATCTGCCATGCTTCTGCCCAATCACCCAACCTGTCCAAATCATACTGGAGTTTCTCGGCATCCTCCTCACAGCACACATGCCCACTCAGCTTTGTGTCGTCTGCAAACTTGGAGATATTACATCTAGTTCCCTCGTCCAGATCATATATATATATTGTGAATAGCTGGGGTCCAAGGAGCGATCCCTGCGGTACCCCACTCGTCACTGCCTGCCACTCGGAAAAAGAGCCGTTTATTCCAACTCTTTGCTTTCTGTCTGCCAACCAGTTCTCTATCCAAGTCAATACCTTGCCCCCAATCCCATGTGCCTTAACTTTACACGCTAATCTCTTATGCGGGACCTTATCGAAAGCCTTTTGAAAGTCCAATTGACCACATCCACTGGTTCTCCCTTATCTATTTTATCAGTTACATCCTCAAAAAATTCCAGTAGATTAGTCAAGCACGATTTACCTTTTGTAAATCCATGTTGACTTTGTCCGATCCGGTCACTGTTTTCCAAGTGCTCTGCTATTACATCTTTTATAATGGACTCTAGCATTTTCCCCACTACCGATGTCAGGCTTACCAGTCTGTAATTCCCCGTTTTCTCTCTACCACCTTTTTTGAACAGTGGGGTAACATTAGCTCCCCGCCAATCCATGGGTACTGTTCCAGAGTCTATCGAATTTTGGAAGATGACCAGCAATACATCTACTATTTCTAGGGCCACTTCCTTAAGTACCCTAGGATGTAGATTATCAGGCCCTGGTGATTTATCGGCCTTCAATCCCGTCAATTTCGCTTTTATGCGTCGGGCTCCTTCCAGGCTGGAGCAGGAGATATATGCAACATCTCCCAGTTTGCCATGCACTGCTGCCTAAGGGAGGTAACTGAAGCTATGTATTCCAAGAGAGCTGAATACATTCAATTCTCTCTGGCCAGAAAGCAGTAGGCCGAGCGAGCACACGGCTTTGCGAGGATTGCAGGCTTCCCCATGGTGCAGTGTGCCATTGACTGCACGCACATCGCTTTGCAGGAGCCACATGTAAACTCTGAGATGTAATGCAACCAGCTGGTGTGCGACCATACTCAACAAATCATGCAGGCGAATGCCCGGTATCCTGGCAGCAGATATATAGTCTTCATTCTGTGGCAGTCTGCTGTGCCATCTGCATTTGAGCCACCACGACAAACCAGAGGGTGGTTACTGGGCGACAAGGGCTATCCGTTGACAACATGGCTCATGACTCCAGTGCGCAACCCAAGCACACATGGGCAGCATTCATACAATGAAAGCTATGCTGCCACATGAAATATCATCGAGTAGACCATTGGCGTGCTGAAGCAACGCTTCCACTGCCTGGACCACTCTGGAAGAGCGCTGCACTACTCGGCAGAGCGGGTGTTCAGATTCATGGGTCTGCTGCATGCTGCACAATCTCACCATCAGCTATACAGCGACCAGTTAAGGAGGGGAGGAAGGAGGAGGAGGAAGGGAGGAGGCAACCCAGACAGCCCCTTTCTGGCCAGGCAACCCGTGACTGACTGACTCATTCGGTTGCGATACCAGTAAACACAACCCCAATTCCACATTCACCAACAGTCCCATATCTTACCTTCCTTCTGTTACTGACCATCACAGCGTCCGTTTGCCCACAATGCCAAAATAAAAGCCAACACCAAATAAACATTCCAAATTAAATTTATTTATCAAACCATGCCATATTTCATACAAATGTCAACTAATCAGCCTTGTGCATTCCCTGAGTGCCTGTCTTCTGTGTGCCTTTGCCTGTCCTAGTGCTTGTACACAGTGCTACCCCAGTGGCTGCAGCATGGCTGGTGGAAGGCTTCTGACTTTCAGTGGGGGAGACTGTAGATGGCCTTGGAGGATGACCTTGAGCAGCTCTGGGCCTAGAACACCCGGCTTCAGACTGCACCACCTCTACAAGGATAGCAGCAGTCTGGGCTGACTGGCTGGCAGGCAACAGCAAGGGCACTGGCAGAGCAGCAGGGGTGGGAGTACAAATGCTGTCATCCTGAGAGAGGACAACAGGTTCGTACTCCACGAAACCGCTGCCAGTCCCCCGAGGCGGTGCCTCAGCAATCCTAGTAATCTGTTGGAGGATAGATTGCTAGACTGCTGGAAAGGATGGGCTCCAAGCTCTGCGCAAAGCCCTGTGCCAAGTTGGTGCTGGACTCCTCCATGCTCCTTGACATTGAACGCAGGCTTTCTGGCAGGCCTCCCAATGCACCAAGCTATTCATTGTGCATACCCATCAGCCTTCTTCTGTAGCCTGCCTCATCGAAGTGCTCTTCTAAGTCCTCTGCAGCAGAACTCGTGTATGACCTCGCCCTCCGGTGAGCTGGCACCTGCGCTATCCTTGCCCCCTGCCCTGGCTGCAGGCCATTCACGCCCGGTGTCTCACCCCATGCAGATCCCGCCTCTAAGCTATACTCTAAATTACGAGCAGTGCAGCATCTGAGCTGGTGGCTGCGAGTGTAAAATCGAGTGACGGTGCTGTGTCTTGATCATCACTGCCTTCTTCCTCTTCCATCTGTTGCTCTTCCACCATTGCCTGGCAAGGTTGCAATTTTTGGGTATCTGAAAGGAGAAAGAGACGAGGGTAGGGTTGCGTTGCGGGCAGTGGGAAAGTAAGAGTTGCATGCTTACTCCCTCTGCAGCTTTTAAATCAAAAGACATTGTGGGATGAGGGGGAAGTGGGATGTGAGAAGGAGGATTAGGTATGAGGATACTGTCATCTTCGATGGTTTCAGCCCCGCCGCTGGCCACGGCCTCAGCAATGGCTTCTCCAATGATGGTGACCACCGTCTCCTTCATCGGGATAAGGTCATGCAGCCATGCCTGTCCCCCACTGGTTAGCTCCTGCTGTCTCCGGTTATGCGCCAAATTGTCCTGCAAGAGAGAGGGAAGTGTGTCAGTGAGAGTGATGCAATGTGTTTGGGTGCTGTGCCTGTCATGGTTGAATAGCTGACAGTGTGTGCAAGCTGTGAGATGTGGGAGTGAGGCTTGCAGCAGTGCTAAGTGTGTGAGGTGAAGCTATGAATGTGAGGTATGAGTTCTATTTGATAGAGATTGTTGTTAGGTGAGTGATGGGGGTGTGGTGCATTGAGCAGTGTGTGAGGCTAATGGTGCAGATGGTGGGATATGGCATTTGAAGATGAATTCAGTGACCTTGACCACTCGTGTGAGGTCATTAAACTTGCGGCTCTGCATCCAGGTCCTCGGGGCTTGACTCTTGGCATTGACCGCCACGGTTATCTGCTCCTACTGCCTTTGCAGAGTTTGTCCGGAAAGCCTCCTGGCCCCCTGTGAATAGAGGACCTCTCTCCTTCTGTCCACCTCCTCTACTCCAGTGCAGTGTTAGTGAACCTTGGAGCATGCTCTCTCCCCTGTTACGCCATTATTCAGTCTTCTTCCTGCTCAGAGTCTCCTCCAGAAAGAGTTCCAGCACCTGCTCCAGCCAGAATGCACCTCCCCTTTAAGAGTATCAGGCTGGCTTTAGGTGGTGCAGGCTAGCTTTAATTGGTGCTATCCTCACACAAACTTGGGCTGCCTGCATCGGAAGCAACGGGCGCGGGTTAATCGCGCATCGCAATCCCCGCGCCCGTTTTCAGGGACTATCGAATTTAGCCTCCGTAAACTTTCAGTCTTGAGACAACTAAAATTATTCCAAAGTGTTTGCTAATTGCAACTTAAATTCTTATATAAGTCAGAAAAGAAGTGATGAAAACCTAATAAATATTGATATTCCTATGTCAGAATTGATAAGAAATACCAGAGTTTCAGTTAATTAGTTCCAGCTTCTCACTTATGCCTCCTTTTCAACCCTTTCTATTTCATTAACCTTTGCTTGCTGTAGTCTTCTCATAATAGATTTCACTACCAAGCGAACAGAATGTTTGTCAGATGTTTGACTGCGGGACTGCTAGAATTATGCGTAATCTATGCTTGTATTAAGTAGGTGACTGACGACTTATTTACTAGAACAAACACATTCATCACTTTCCTCCAGAAACAGCAAAATAGGTCTCTAGGGTTCACAGAGATTTCAGGATTGCCCCAAGTCCAGAATGTAATTCACTGCACCCATGGGTTTCTTCACACAACTCAACTGCCTTTGTGAATGCCAAGGGTTTCCACTCTATTAATATTCAACTGGTATGTGATGACCAGCAACACATCATGCAGGCCTGTGTATGCTTTCCTGCCAGCTGCTACGATTACACCAATCCTCCATCCCTCTCCTGTTGGCCCTTGCAAAGGCTGGCTGCTTGGAATACAAGGAGGTGCAGTGATGTCTACTCTGCTGATCTAGGGACAACCATGAGAAGCAGGGAAAGGAAGGATTAATAGCACCGAGGCAAAGGTAGGGTGTTCCAGCACTGTGCAGAAAGTATGGGAGATGTAAAGATGTCACTCCTGGTAAGATCATTACATTTATTTTTGTACTGCAACAAGATCCTGGAGCTATTGCTAATCATATTCAGTTCGTGCCACTTCTCGCCATACCCATTCATCAGTTTCTCTTTGCACCTGCTGACCAACTGAATAGAAGAGGCTCTCTTTCCTATTCTGAGGTCTTTCCACCGGTTGTATCTGAAAACCTCAGAACTCTGCTGGAACTCCTCTTACACCCAAACATCCTCCTGCAGATTCACAGTGTTTCAATGTTTTGGCTACCAAAAATACACCCCAGTATAAGCTGCTGTAGGCTCTTAAGAACCTGCAACAGCAGGCTGCCAGTGGAGAACACGTTTCATGCTGACAGTGAGCCTCCACCATGAACTTTAGGGCAACCCCACCATTTTCTCTGCGTGGCGATTGCTCTTTCCCTGCCCACGCCCCACTGGAAAACCAATATCAACCCCCATATTTAAATCTGTATTTTCCTTTAAGATATTTGCCTACCGTACAAATACAATACAGTAAATTGGAGACTCTGCAGATAATGTATACTGTAAACAGCTTTGTAAGGACATAATGAAAAGCAAACAACTACTGTAGCAGATGAATAAAGCTTTCAAAGCATGGGATGTTTAAAGTATATAAAATGTAATCTGTTTGCTGCTTATCCAAAAGAGCCTTAATTTGGCCAGCATATTAGCTAATTTTTAAATTATTATTTTAGGTCAACTAAGACACGACCTGAAATGAGAAGAATGATGGCAAAGGAAATCAGGAACTAACCGGGAAATCTCTGCCAGATTAAAGTTACAAAGGTTTTCAAGGTGAGTGTACATTAAAGGCATATCAATGATGCATCTACTTTGAACCATAAGTGTGTTACAGTGGTTATCCTTACAAATCACTTTTGTTGTGGGGGGGCAGGCAGCACAAGTTAAAATCCGAGGATGCAGTGGACTTCAACAATGATAGCTTTCCTAAATTCTTCTTCAGGGCACTTGTGCCCCATTTAAGTGGCAGGTCCACCTCTTCTAATGGGAGTGGGCCTTTGGCGTAGCGGTAGCATCCCCGCCGCTGGGCCAGAAGGCGTAGGGTTTCGAACCCTGCTCCAGACAGTCCTGCCAAGTGGAGTCGGAGCTCCGGCTCTAAATTCTGGGTTGACATCCAGTGGGATACTTGTGGGTGTGGGTGACCCCCCCCTCGTATGGGTTGTGGGAGCCCGTAAAACCCTCCCGCCATAGGACTAACCACCCTAATGGCTGGTACGAAGATGGTTACGGTCACGGAAGGAGCGTTAATCGCGGCCAGAAATCCTTCCACCACTTCATACAGTTCCCCAAAGGGAACAGTGTGAAGACATGTACGACAACCTCTTCTAATGCTGCAGCAGTGCTGGAACATGGGCAGGATTTCCCTCCTGGCAGAAGTGGGCTCCCCTTGGTGGCAAGAAGCCCACTGGAGCCCACCCTGTATGTTAAGTGACCTTCAATCCAGGGAAATGGGCTGGGGCCATGGTATAGTCAGTGGGGCAGGTACAAGTACTGCCTTGCGACTACCCTGCCAGAAAGAGAAAATCCAGCCCGTTGTCTTGGGAAGCTGTACACAGATGGATCTGAAAGATGAAGTGAAACTTATCTATTATACAGTGAAGCTTAGAAACTAAACAAAGATTGGAATTCAGTCGGCACCAGAACGGCAATGATGTTGCAGTGCCATTCAGTAAACCTCAACCCAATAGCTCAATATGTGGCTATCACCTGGCAAAGTAAAATGACCTACAGTATGTTGAAGACAGGGATGGGCCAATATTTAACAGCTGGCCTATCTTTCCTTATTGCTAAGCATGGCAGAGTAAGAAATGTTTTTTGTGTTTACAGACAGATTAGCTTGACAAGGCAATTTTGCCATTTTGTGTGAAGGAAGACTAAAGAGATTAAACCCAGTCTAAGAGTGTCAATTTGATACGAGAATACAAATAGCTTTGGGTTTTTTTCTTCATTGCTTTGGCAAAAGTAAATATTGTAAGTGATGTAATATCAACCTCTTAATATAGTCAGTTTGTTTCAAGAGCTTACTGGGCAATGAAACATGGCTTAATTAAATTAATATTTTGAAGAAGAACTGTTAAATTTGAATGCAATATGCTTAGGCAGCCTAAAGGGTCACAGGTCAGACACCTAACTGATTCACAAGGTATTATATTTCAACTAAATTGACCATAGTGCTGGGCTGCTTTGCTCAGCAACTCTCAGCTTGTTTTATACAGTATACAGCATGTGCAGTGTGCCAAAGCTTTGCCTGTGGGAACTACTTGGCTTTCTGACAGGAAGAATAGCCCTTCACTACGGCAAAGAGAAAGCAAGAGAGAAATGAAGACAAAGCTGACCTTTACAATCATCACTTTTCTTTTCCAGTATTGCACTGTAAGCCCCTCTTGTCTTTAATGACGAGGCTTCTGATCATTGAACATTTCACAAGCTTTTTTGGCACATCAAAAATAGTGTTAATTAACAATGGTTCAGGAACCCCTTACATGAATAATTCCTTTATAACTGCCAATAGATTTATGGCATTTCACAAAAATGAATGTTTTAAGTGAAGAAACAAAAGATTTGTGAAAGATTTTTAAAAATCCTTTTTTCTATTATTGTGGAGTATTACATGTCAGCTCAATAGTTGTTAAGTGAATCAATAACCGGTAGATACTGAAGCTCTGTTTCTCATTGAACACAGACAACTGAGATTTTGTTTTCACTGAGAATGTTGACAAGAAAAATCAATTATTAAGTAGTGTGATCCGATAGAGTAAATATATTCTGTACATAGAATTATCCACATTTCAGTAATTGTGTCCCTTGGTGTTGGCAAAAGCTCCATTTTAGTCAGTGGAGCTTAAACTACAATATGATAAACTTAGGCACAGTATGGTGAAGCGCTAACATAACATGCCATGGAGCTGTACATTGCAAGCTTATGTGTTATTACATAAGATCATAAGAAATAGGAGTAGGCCATTTGGCCCCTCGAGCCTGCTCCGCCATTCAATAAGATCATGGCTGATCTTTGACCTCAACGCCACTTTCCTGCACTATCCCCATATCCTTGACTCCCTTAATATCCAAAAATCTATTGATCTCTGTCTTGAATATACTCAACGATTGAGCCTCCACAGCCCTCTGGGGTAGAGAATTCCAAAAATTTACCACCCTCTGAGTGAAAACATTTCTCCTCATCTCAGTCCTAAATGGCTGACCCCTGGTTCTAGACTCCCCAGCCAGGGGAAACATCCTCCCTGCATCTACCCTGTCGAACCCTGTTAGAATTTTGTATGTTTCAATGAGATCACCTCACATTCTTCTAAACTCCAGAGAATATAGGCCTAATCTACTCAATCTCTCCTCATAGGACAATCCCCCCATCCCAGGAATCAGTCTGGTGAACCTTTGTTGCATTCCCTCTATGGCAAGTATATCTTTCCTTAGGTAAGGAGACCAAAACTGTACACAATACTCCAGGTGTGGTCTCACCAGGGCCCTATATAATTGCAGTAAGACATCTTTACTCCTATATTCGAATCCTCTTGTAATAAAGGTCAACATACCATTTGCTTTTTTAATTGCTTGCTGTACATGCATGTTAACTTTCAGTGATTCGTGTACAAGGACACCCAGGTCCCTCTGAACAGCAACATTTCCCAATCTCTCACCATTTAAAAAAAACTCTGCTTTTCTATTTTTCCTACCAAAGTGGATAACTTCACATTTCTCCACATTATATTCCATTTGCCATGTTCTTGCCCACTCACTTAGCCTGTCTATATCCCCTTGAAGCCTCTTTGCATCTTCCTCACAACTTACATTCCCACCACCCAGCTTTGTATCATCAGCAAATTTGGATATATTACATTTGGTCCCCTCATCCAAATCATTGATATTATTATCATTGTTATTATTTTGTATTTTCTCACTGAGAAAGCAAAGGAAGTTGCATTATTTCCTACTGTGATTTCCTTTAAAATTGATTATTCTTGTAACTGATATGTCACAATCCAAACACACAGTGATTTTCAATTATGTGGGCCATGTACGACTCCTGTATATGTCTGCTGTAAAGTGAGAAACAAAGTTGTATGCGTGCCTAATGAAGAAGCAGTTCAAGCTGCATTGGCCCAACATTTCAGATTTATATGATGCTGTATAAATGTTGTACATCTCCTGTCAGTTAGTGTAGGTCTCCTTTAAAATATCGGACAGTCCATGCAAGGTACATGCATGGTATTCATGTTACATGTGTCAGTCATCTTCTTTGTTTTGTGTACTGTGAATATCCTTTTTTCAGATGAGGTGGATGGTACAGGGCACACTGTGGAAAACAGTATATCAGGGTTTTTAGTCTGATCCTCAAAATAAATATATACACATAACATGGAAATTCTAACATCCCATTTGGATTACAGCACTGTCACCAAAGACTGCAAGCCTGAGATCATAGCCTTCTCCTGGGTTTGCTTTTTCTAGAGTCTTGAACAATTCTCCCCACAGTCAGAAAATTCACTTATTCTACTTAAAGGAGCTGTTCTCTCAAGATCAGATGTGGTTGTGGTTGAATTATTATTATAGTGCTGTTGTCACCTGCAAAATTAAAATATATAAAAGTAAAACCATGTAAAGCTGATTTTATGAAATAGTGCTCCTACAGCTGAGGCTCCACGCTGGGTGGGAGCATTTGTAAAGTCAGCACTGTAATGTTTAAAGATTGTAAAGTAGTATCAATGCAAATGTCTGCAGAAAAGCATGCTATTTAATTATTCTTATATTTCATTTATATTCCTGTTTCTCCCTCTCCCTTATCTCACTCAGGATGTGTTAGTTCTCAACTGAAATGCACCATCATGGAGAGATGCTGTGCCAGGTAGTGTCCTTATTAAGGTGCTCTGTTCCTCATCAAAGCTCAGTGTTCTTTACGATGCTCTACCTTAATGTTGAGGCATTCTAGAACTACACAAGTTCACTCTCTACAGTAGTAATAGGCTTGTTTGGCGTTCGGTTCTGGGACTCAAGCCAGTAACTTCCTGGTAGGTCACTTCCTATGTGAATTTTATGTGAGAATATACCATCTCCCTGTTCCAGATGAACATTAAATATCCTATTTGAAGAACAGTAGTGAGCACTGGACTCCAATATTCTCCCCTACTTGCCTGGGTGCTAGACAGGCGCAACATGCCCGACGAGGCCTCAGTATGCTTGATTGTGGAGCATCTTTTTATTCGTTCCTGGGATGTGGACATCGCTAGCAAGGCCAGCATTTATTGCCCATCCCTAATTGCCCTTGAGAAGGTGATGGTGAGCCGCCGCCTTGAACCGCTGCAGTCTGTGTGGTGAAGGTACTCCCACAGTGCTGTTAGGTAGGGAGTTCCAGGATTTTGACCCAGCGACGATGAAGGAACAGCAATATATTTCCAAGTCAGGATATTCTGTGATTTGGAGGGGAACTTGCAGGTGATGGTGTTCACATGCACCTGCTGCCCTTGTCCTTCTAGGTGGTAGAGGTCGCGGGTTTGGATGGTGTTGCCGAAGAAGCCGAGGCGAGTTGCTGCAGAGCATTTTGTAGGTGGTACACACTGCTCATTTGCATGACCTAGTCACACCCCTGCACAGGCTTTCTCCTTGGCAGGGGCTTGTGCCTAAAAATGAGGGTGGGAACACATGTGCAGCTGTAAGCCTAAGAGGTCTGCAGCTACCAATCTGACTGCCAGCCTCAGTGTCTTCTGGCTGCTGTTGGAAAACTCCAGGCCCAAAGATCGTATTGAAGGTGATAACTGAAGCTTCCACTTACCTTCTCTGGCCACCAATCGCCTTGTTGGCTGATGGTCTCAGATCCTCTAATCTGGGACAGCCAAGGTGTAAGGCTTACACCTTCTTTGTGCATCCCTAAAATCGGGAGCCTTTCCATCACAGATGCATGTAAAGGAGAGCAGGGAACACTTTCTCCCGCCTCATCTCCACTATTGCCTCTGTCCTGCACTTGTAGTAGGTGCAAGCCCAGGACCACCACAATGGGAAGTTCCAGAAATCCTGTGGTGACATATTACCCCCAACGTAATGAGTCTCTGCCCCTTTTCCCTCTCTATAGCACTTTGGAACTGAATGTTCGTCAGGCGCTATGGAGGGGAATAGTTGGGCTGATGTCCCAACTAATATTTCTGCCTTAGTCAATACCACCTAAATACAGACTGACTGCTTATTCATTTCATAGCTGTTTCGGGACATTTCTTGTATAATGACACTTCTATTTGTCTCCATAACAGTTATTGAAATCTTTTAAACAAATGTTTGAACCACAACAACAACTTCCATTTATATGATAACTTTAACATACCAGAAAGCCTCAAGGCACTTCACAGTTATGGTTGGACACAAGCAGCAGTAGGAAGGGAATTTAGAGAGATGACCAAAAGTGTAGTGGAAAAGGTAAATTTTCAGGAGGGTCTTGAAGTTAGGGAGGGATATAGCAAGGCAGATGAATTAAAGGAGAGAAATCCAGAGTATGGGGGTAAGATGGGTGAAGGTTCTGTCACAGAGCTGCAATGAGGGTAGGAGAATAATACTTTGTGTGGGATTGAATGCAGACAGAAGAGTTCTGGAATGAGCTGGAGAGTGGATCATTGAGGGCCAATGAAGAGGGCATTGGAGATTGAAAATGAGGCAGTAGATGGATAGACTGTTCAAGGAGTGGATGATCAGATAGGAACATAGGAACAGGAGTAGGCCATTCAGCCCCTCAAGCCTGTTCTGCCATTCAATGTGATCATGGCTGATCTGCAATCTAACTCCATATACCCTCCTTTGACCCATATCCCTTAATACCTCTGGTTAACAAAAAGCTGTCAATCTTCGATTTAAAATTAACAGTTGATCCAGCATCAATTGCCGTTTGCAGAAGAGAGTTTCAAGCTTCTACCACCCTTTGTGTGTAGAAGTGTTTCCTAGTTTCACTCCTGAAAGGTCTGGCTCTAATTTTTAGGCTATGCCCCCTAGTCCTAGAATCCCCAACTGACGGAAATAGTTTCTCTCTATCTACCCTATCTGTTCCCCTTAATATCCTGAAAACTTTGATCAGATCGCCGCTTAACCTTCTAAATTCTAGGGAATACAACGCTAATTTGTATAATCTCTCCTCGTAACTTAACCCTTGAAATCCGGCTATCATTCTGGTAAATCTACGCTGCACTCCCTCCAAGGCCACTATATCCTTCCTAAGGTGTGGTGCCCAGAACTGCTCACAGTACTCCAGGTGTGGTCTAACCAGGGTTTTGTATAGTTGCAGCATAACTTCTACCCCCTTGTCCTCTAGATATAAAGGCCAGCATTCCATTAGCCTTTTTGATTATTTTCTGTACCTGTTCATGATTTTAATCATCTATGCACCTGGACTCCCAAGTCACTTTGGACATCCACTGTTTTTAGCTTTTTATCATTTAAAAAGTACCCTGTTCTATCCTTTTTAGCTCCAAAGTGGATGACCTCACATTTGCTTATATTGAAATCCATTTGTCACAGTTCACACCGCAGGCAAAGGTTGCACAGGCAGAAATGGAATGGGTGACCAACAGGCAGAGTAGTAGGCGCAGGCAGGTAGTGCAGGAGTCCCCTGTGGACATCCCCCTCTCAAACAGTTATACCACTTTGAATACTGTTGGGGGGGCTGGCTTAGCAGGGGAAAGCAGCAGCAGCCAACTTCCTGGCACCAGGGGTGGTTCTGCTGCACAGGACGGGAGGAAAAAGAGGGGTAGAGCTACAGTAATAGGGGATTCTATTGTAAGGGGAATAGATAGGCGTTTCTGCGGCTGCAAACGAGACTCCAGGATGGTGTGTTGCCTCCCTGGTGCAAGGGTCAATGATGTCTCAGAGCGGCTGCAGAACATTTTGGAAGGGGAGGGTGAACAGCCAGTTGTTGTGGTGCATATAGGTACCGACGATATAGGTAAAAAACGGGATGAGGTCCTAAAAGGGAGTTAGGAGGTAAATTAAAAAATAGGACCTCAAAGGTAGTAATCTCAGGATGCCACATGCTAGTCAGAGTAGAAATAGAAGGAT
This sequence comes from Somniosus microcephalus, assembly GCF_052327205.1. Lineage (NCBI taxonomy): Eukaryota > Metazoa > Chordata > Chondrichthyes > Squaliformes > Somniosidae > Somniosus > Somniosus microcephalus. The sequence continues at coordinate 275,159,387 of NC_140990.1, read as the reverse complement.
ATTTCAGATGAATACGTGGCTAGAGGAATGGTGCAAAAGGGAGGGATTCAAATTCCTGGGACATTGGAACCGGTTCTGGGGGAGGTGGGACCAGTACAAACCGGACGGTTTGCACCTGGGCAGGGCCGAGACCGATGTCCTAGGGGGAGTGTTTGCTAGTGCTCTGGGGGAGGGTTTAAACTAAAATGGCAGGGGGCTGGGAACCTGAGCAGGGAGACAGAGGAAAGGGAAACAAGGATAAAAGCAAAAGATAGGAAGGAGAAAAACAAAAGTGGCAGTCAGAGAAATCAACGGTTTAAATCAAACATGGCCACAGTAAATAATAATTCTAATAGGTCTAAGAGCGTTAAAAAAACAAGCCTGACTGCTTTGGGGGAGAAATTCAGTATCGCCACGTTTGGGGCGTTATACTCGAGCCGGCGCAAATTATCGCCACCTACTGCTAAATTGACCTGCTTCGCCCCAGGAGGTGCTTGGAGCGCTAAAACAGGCGCTGCACGACTGTCTTAAGGCGCTAAGCCGGAGAAACGAGGCGCTACCACCGAGGGCGGGTGCAGCGCAGGTGCGGCCAGTTAGCGATTGCACGCAGACACGCTGGCGCCGGTCAGCTCTTAAAGGGGAGGTTTGATCTTGGATTGCAGCCACACCCTGCGCATTGGAGCCCTGATTCTCGGCCTGGACAGACCTGCTGCCACATTCTAATGCCTAGGACCATGGAGAGGGCCAGGGAGCGAGCGCAGCGGTTCAGTGAGGGGGCCCTGCAGGTTCTGGTTGGCGCAGTGGAGCGCAGGCGATCTATCCTGTTTCCGGACAGTGGCAGGAGGCCGCTGCCCAACGACTATCGCAAAGCTTGGAGGGAGGTGGCTCACAGAGTGACCTCCAGCAGCATGGTGCCTAGGACCCCTCTGCAATGCAGGAAGAAGTTCAACGACCTCACTTGGGTCGTCAGGGTGAGTACCCTTTTCAGTATCCTCTTCATCCCTGCATGTCCACCTCACTTTATGGCCAAAGGGTCCTGAAAGCCCCAATGCTCAGCCCTCATCCAACACCTATGGGCCTTTCATGAAACTCACACGCACATTCAGCACTTTACACACTGTAAGGGCTAATAGACCATGGGAGGCAGTGCAGCCAAGATCAGGGCTTCACACTGTAAGGGCTATTCCACCATGGGAGGCAGTGCAGCCAAGATCAGGGCTTCACACTGTAAGGGCTAATCGATCATGGGAGGCAGTGCAGCCAAGATCAGGGCTTCACACTGTACTCAGAGCCCGTCCTTTGCAGGGCAAGCTGGCCCATAACAGGAGGCAGCAGCAATGGACCGGGGGAGGCCGGCCTCATCTTCAAGACCTCAGCGATCTGGAGCAGCGAGTCCAGCGGATTATGGCAGGCCAGATGATTGGCCCCGTCGCCACTGGAGCTGCCGACCCCGTTCTGGAAAGCAATGGTAAGGTCATCACCTTTTTGACCTCTCTCCTTCCACTTGTGCCTTACACCAGCATCCTTTGCCACTATCGAACCAATACAGTGCATTGCAGCACTCATGCCTCCCTCGCTGCCGCCCTGTCCTCACGCTAAAGCAACTCTTGTACCTCCCTGCTTTCAGATGCTGATTCGCCAGGTGAGGAGGCGGGCCCTGAAGCTGCCACTGTGAGTGATTCTAAAGGCGAGGAGGAAGAGGAAGCCGGACCATCAGTGCCACCCTCAGCCGAGGCAGCCCATGGCCATAATGGGGACACGTCTTCCCTGGAGGGAAGCAGGGGGGAAGGGTCTGAGGAGGGTGAAGCTACGGGGCCCAGCGGGCTGCAGCAACGCCGGTGAGGTAGGGAAGCTCGGCGGCCTTCTCCCCGGAGGGAGAGTCTGGCCTCCAGTCCTGCTACAGTGAGCGCAGAAGAGGTGCGGCTCCTCGCTGAAATGGGCACCCAGGCAGAGCACAGGCATACTGAGCTCGTGGCTGCAGTGGCAAGGATGCCCGAATCCATTGAGTCACTGGCAAGGAGTATCCAGGACTTCGGCGCAGCACTGGCAAGGAGTCTGCAGGACTTCGGTGCAGCACAGGCAAGGAGTCTGCAGGACTTCCGTGCAGCACAGGCGGCTTCCACGCAAGTGCTTAGTGGTGCAATGCAGTCAGTGGCTGGTCTGATGCAGACGCAGATTGAGGCCACACGAGCACTGACTGTTGCCACCCTCGCTGGATCGGGCACGAATCACCGGGGCCCTCGCCGCGCCGCAGCAGGCCAGCAGTCTGTGCTCCCGCAGATTGCTCCGCATGCTGCAGTGCTGCCCCGTGGGAGTGCCAGTGTGTCGTCCGACCAGGGAGTGGCTGTCCTCTCTCAGGATGGCAGCATTCCTGCTGCCAACACTGTCACTTCTTCACTGCAGCTGCCACCACCTGTAGGACAGACTGCTGCCGCCCATGCAGAGTTGGAGCAGTCAGCAGCCGGGCCCTCCAGGCCCAGAGCTGGCCCAGGCCGTACCTCAAGGGCATCTGCCGACTCAGTTTCTGACACTCAGCAGCCTTCCGCCAGCCTTGCTGCAGCCACTGGGGTCCCATTGTGGAGGAGCTGCAGGGTGGGAAGGGGCCAATCTCGCAAGCGAAGCAGATCGCCCTCGAAGGGCAAAAAGTAGGAGGTGTGGCAAAATGCTGTTAATTTTTTTAGTGAAGGCCGAGGATCGTGGTCATTTTTTGTTTACTCTTTTGTTCATTGTCTCCAGGTTGTGAGAGCCAGTTATGTGTCTGACTGCTTTTTTGGGGGTTTCTCTCTATTACTTTGTCATGCGGGAAGGGCACACAGTTTGTTAAATAAAGAAGTGTCTTTATTCAGATTGTGCATGTTTGCTCTTTGAACTATTTGTTGCCTTGACCGGCTCAGGGGTTGCGGAACGGTTCCATTCATGTTCTTTCAATGGCACATGCCATCCCCTCAGAGGGGGCCTAGAACCGACTTGCAATAAGCTGCTGACGGACGGTTCTTGCACTTTGTGCCTCCCTCCTGTCCTGGTGCTCCTTCTCCTCCTCCTCCTCTGCTGGTGCTCCAATGTCTGGTGGCAGTGGCTGAATCCTGAAGATTGCCAGGTTATGCAGCATGCAGCACACTACAGCGAAATGGGAGACTCGCTCAGGTGAGTACTGAAGGGCTCCCCTGGAATGGTCCAGACAGCGGAACCGTTGCTTTAGCACACCGATTGTGTGCTCAATGATGTTCCTGGTCGCTTGATGGCTCTCATTGTATCGTTCTTCAGCAGGGGTGCTGGGCGCACGGAGCGGGGTCATCAGCCAGGTGCACAGAGGCTAGCCCTTGTCCCCGAGAAGCCAGCCTCCTGGGTGAGCCGGGGCTTCGAAAAAGTCTGCCACAGAAGCCTGGCGCAGGATGAAGGCGTCGTGGCTGCTGCCTGGAAAGCAGGCATTGACAGCTAGTATCAGCTGTCTGTGGTCACAGACCAACTGGACGTTCAACGAATGGAACCCCTTCCAGTTGCGGTAATCCTCGGCATTCTCTTGCGGTGCCTGCAAAGCCACATGCGTGCAGTCAATGGCGCCCTGGACCATGGGGAAGCCCGCTATTCTTGAAAATCCCATTGCGCGCTCTTGCTGCTTGTCCAGGGTCATGGGGAAGGAAATGTACTGACGTCCCCTTTTAAAGAGGGCATTCGTGACTTGGCAGATGCAGCAATGCACCGCGAACTGGGAGACATTGGCAATGTCCCCAGTAGCAGATTGGAAGGAGCCGGTAGCATAGAAGTTGAGAGCCACTGTCACCTTCACTGCCACCGACAGAGACATCCTGCTGCTCAGTTGAGGCTGCAGATCTGGCTGAAGCAGGTGGCAGAGCTCAGTGACCACCTCCCTGCTGAATCGAAGCCTCCGAAAACACTGCTCCTCAGACATGTTGAGGTATGAGAACTGTTGGCGGAATACCCTGGGAGGGTAAGGTCTCCTGTGCCAACGCCTGTTGGCCCTCCTCCGTCTGGCCATGATTGGCACTCTCTCTCGGCGTCTCTCAGCCCTCTCAATGCAATGGAGAAACCCAACGTTTCCACCCATTGCAGCCCCCATAGTATGTGGCCGCTCAAGGTTATGCCAGTGAAAAAGCAAACCAACTACAAAGTTCTGGGCCGAAGCCAGAAGTACCTCTGCGAGCGCTGACTCAATGCAGAAAGCTCTCTCCCATTGTCTCTCTGCAAATCTCTCTCTCTCTCACAGAAGGAGTGGTCCAAAAATGGCTACCAAAAAGAAGCCAGGAAGAGCCCCCTTTAAATAGCGCCCCCACAGCGACTGGGAACCGTTCCAGTCAACCAGTCGCTGGCAGCGCCAGGTGGAAAGGAGGGGGGCGCCACTGAAGTTCCGGTTCGGGGCGCCCCAAGGGCATTGCACCATGAAATGATGTCAGGATCTGCGCGCGCAGCTGAGCGGGCGTTGCGGTTTTACGCCACCGCTAAATGTCCGCTCAATTTCGCAAGAGGCGCAGGTCTCGCCGCGTCTGGGCGCTAGCCGCATCGCGCCCCACTTATCGCCGTCTTAAGGCACTAACAACTGAATTTCTCCCCCTTTGTGTCTTAATGCGAGGAGCATTCGTAATAAGGTGGATGAATTAGCTGCGCAAGTAGAGGTAAACAAATATGATTTGATTGGGATTATGGAATCATGGCTCCAGGGTGGCCAAGGCTAGGAACTCAACATCCAGGGGTATTCAATATTCAGGAAAGATAGGCAAAAAGGAAAGGGAGGTGGGGTAGCATTGCTGGTTAAAGAAGGGATTAACACAATTGTAAGGAAGGATATTAGCTCTGATGATGTGGAATCTGTATGGGTAGAATTGAGAAATACCAAGGGGCAGAAAACGTTAGTGGGAGTGGTATATAGACCTCCAAACAGTAATGCGGAGGTTGGGGATTGCATTAAAAGGGAAATTAGAGAAGCGTGCAATAAGGGCACAGCAGTCATCATGGGTGACTTTAATCTACATATAGATTGGGCTAACCAAATTAATAACAATACTGTGGAGGAGGAATTCCTGGAGTGTTTACGGGATGGTTTCCTGGACCAATATGTCGAGGAACCAACTAGAGATCAGGCCATCTTAGACTGGGTATTATGCAATGAGAAAGGATTCATTAGCAATCTTGTATGAGGCCCCTTGGGTCGGAGCGATCATAATATGATAGAATTCTTCATTAAGATGGAGAATGAAGTAGTTGACTCAGAGACTAGGGTCCTGAATTTAAATAAAGGAAACTACGATGATCTGAGGCGCGAATTGGGTAGGATTGATTGGGGAATGTCATTCAAAGGGTTGACGGTGGATAGGCAATGGCAAACATTCAAAGACCGCATGGATGAACTACAGAATTTCTTCATCCCAGTTTGGCATAAAAATAAAACAAAAAAGGTGACTCAACCGTGGCTAACAAGGGAAATTAGGGATAGCATAAGATCCAAGGAGAGGACATATAAATTGGCCAGAAAAAGCAGTAAACCTGAGGATTGGGAGCAGTTTAGGATGCAACAAAGGAGGACAAAGGGATTAATTAAGATGGGGAAAATAGAATATGAGAGTAAGCTTTCAGGGAACATAAAAACTGACTGTAAAAGCTTTTATTGATATATGAAGAGAAAAAGATTGGTGAAGTCAAGCGTAGGTCCCTTGCAGTCAGAATCAGGGGAATTTATAATGGGGAACAAAGAAATGGCAGACCAATTAAATACATATTTTGGTTCTGTTTTCACAAAGGAGGACACAAATAACCTCCCAGAGATGTCGGGGAACATAGGGCCTGATAAAAGGGAGGAACTGAAAGAAATCAGTATTTGTAGGGAAATGGTGTTAGGGAAATTGCGGGATTGAAGGCTGATAAATACCATGGGCCTGATAATCTACATCCTAAGGAACTTAAGGAAGTGGCCCTAGAAATAGTAGATGCATTGCTGATCATCTTCCAACAATCGATGGAATATGGAACAGTACCCATCGATTGGAGGGTAGCTAATATTACCCCAAAGATGTGCGGGTTAGGTTGATTGGCTATGATAAATTGACCCTTAGTGTTAGGGGGATTAAATACATGGGTTACGGGGATAGGGTGGGATATGTGTTGGTGTAGGGGTTACGGGAATCGGGTGGGATATGTGTCGGTGCAGACCCGATGGGCCGAAATGGCCTCTATCTGCACTGTGGGGTTTCTGTGATTCTGTGATATTCAAAAAAGATGGCAGAGAGAAAACGGGGAATTACAGACCAGTAAGCCTGACATCGGTAGTGGGGAAAATGCTAGAGTCCATTATAAAAGATGTAATAGCAGAGCACTTGGAAAACAGTGACAGGATCGGACAAAGTCAACATGGATTTACAAAAGGTAAATCGTGCTTGACTAATCTACTGGAATTTTTTGAGAATGTAACTGGTAAAATAGATAAGGGAGAACCAGTGGATGTGGTGTATTTGGACTTTCAAAAGGCTTTCGATAAGGTCCCGCATAAGAGATTAGCGTGTAAAGTTAAGGCACATGGGATTGGGGGCAAGGTATTGACTTGGATAGAGAACTGGTTGGTGGACAGAAAGCAAAGAGTTGGAATAAACGGCTCTTTTTCCGAGTGGCAGGCAGTGACTAGTGGGGTACCGCAGAGATCGGTCCTTGGACCCCAGCTATTCACAATATATATTAATGATCTAGACAAGGGAACTAGATGTAATATCTCCAAGTTTGCAGAGGACACAAAGCTGGGTGGGCATGTGTGCTGTGAGGAGGATGCCGAGAAACTCCAGGATGATTTGGACAGGTTGGGTGATTGGGCAGAAGCATGGCAGATGCAATATAACGTGGATAAATGCGAGGTTATCCGCTTTTGGTGTCAAAAACAGGAAGGCAGATTATTATTTGAATGGCAATAGATTGGGAGAAGGGGAAGTGCAATGAGACCTGGGTGTCCTTGTGCACCAGTCGCTGAAGGTAAGCATGCAGGTGCAGCAGGCGGTTAAGAAGGCAAATGGCATGTTGGCCTTCGTAGCGAGAGGGTTTGAGTACAGGAACAAGGATGTCTTGCTGCAGTTGTACAGGGCCTTGGTGAGACCACATCTTGAGAAATGTGTGCAGTTTTGGTCACCTTATCTGAGGAAGGATGTTCTTGCCATGGAGGGAGTTCAGCGAAGATTCACCAGGCTGATACCAGGGATGGCAGGAATGACGTATGAGGAGAGATTGGGTCGATTGGGCTTATACTCGCTGGAGTTTAGAAGAATGAGAGGGGATCTCATTGAAACTTATAAAATTCTGACAGGACTGGACAGACTAGATGCAGGAAGGATGTTCCTGATGGTCGGGGAGGCCAGAACCAGGGGTCACAGTCTAAGGATAAGGGGTAAGCCATTTAGGACAGAAATGAGGAGGAATTTCTTCACCCAGAGAGTGATGAACCTGTGGAATTCTCTACCACACAAGGCAGTAGAGGCCAATTCAAGAAGGAGTTGGATATATTTCTTAAGTCTAAAGGGATCAAGGGATATTGGGAGAAAGCAGGGACAGGGTACTGAATTTGGATGATCAGCCATGATCACATTGAATGGTGGAGCAGGCTCGAGGGGCCGAATGGCCTACTCCTGCTCCTATCTTCTATGTTTCTATGTTTGCCCATTCACTTAATCTGTCGATATCCCTTTGTAATTTTATGCTTTCATCTACACTGCCTACAATGCAGTCTATCTTTGTGTCGTCGGCAAATTTGGATATATGACTTTCTATGCCATCATCTAAGTCATTAATAAATATTGTGAATAGTTGAGGCCCCAACACAGATCCCTGCGGGACACCACTTGTCACATCCTGCCAATTTGAGTGCCTACCCATTATCCCTACACTCTGTCTCCTGCCGCTCAACCAATTTCCTTACCAGGTCAATAGTTTGCCCTCAATTCTGTGCGCTTCCACCTCCGATAACAGTCTCTTATGTGGGAATTTATCAAATGCCTTCTGGAAGTCGATATAACTAACATCCATAGACATTCCCCTGTCCAAAACTTTAGTCACCTCGTCAGAAAATTCAATCAGGCATGACCTACCTTTCACAAATCCATGCTGGCCCTCTCTGATCAGCTGAAAATTTTCGAGGTGTTCAATCACCCTATCCTTAATTATAGACTATAGCAATTTCCTGAAAACAAATGTTAGGCTAACTGGTCTATAATTGCCTGGTTTCCCTCTCTCGCCATTCTTAAAAAGCGGAGTGACATGCTCAATTTTCCAATCTAAAGAACTGAATCTAGAGAACTTTGGAAGATTCTAGTTAGGGCATTTGCAATGTGTTCACCTACTTCCTTTAAAATCCTGCGATGGAAACCATCTGGCCCTGGGGATTTGTCACTCTTTAGTGCCATTATTTTCTTCGTTACTGTTAACTTACTTATGTTAATTTTATTGAGTCCCTGTCCCCGATTCAATATTAGTTTCTTTGGGATTTCCGGCATGCTATCCTCTTCTTCTACTTTAAATACTGATGTAAAGTAATTATTCAACATGTCTGCCATTTCCCCATTGTCATTGACAATATTACCACTTTCAGTTTTTAAGATGCCAATATTGCTCCTGACCACCCTTTTTTTCCTAATGTAACTGTAAAGATCCTTTGTATTGATTTTGATATCCCTTGCAAGTTTCTTTTCATACTCCCTTTTTGTAGCTCTTACTATCTGTTTTGTGACCTTTTGCTGTTCTTTTATCTTTCCCATTTGCCAGGATCTGTGCTATTTTTTGCATTTTTGTATGGTTTTTCTTTTAGTTTTATGCTGTTCCCTTACCTCTTTAGTTGTCCATGGCTTTTTTTTTGGCTCTTGCCCCTCAGTGGTATAAACATTAAATTATTTTTTAAATATCTCCCACTGATCTTCTGTTGTTTTATCCATTAACAGATTTGCCCAGTTTACTGTGGACAATCTCTGCCTCATCCCGTTGAAGTCGGCCTTACCTAAATCTAGAATCTTAGTAGCTGTTTCGCGTTTCTCCCTTTCAAACGCTACGTTGAACTCGATCATGTTATGATCGCTATTGGATAAATGTTCACGCAAAGTTAGGCTGTTAACTAAATCTGGCTCATTACTCATTACTAAATCTAATATGGCATGCCCCCTTGTTGCCTCTAGGACATATTGTTGTAGAAAACTATCCCGGACACACTCAAGAAATTCACTGCCTTTCTGACAGGTGCTAATCTGCTTTTCCCAATCTATATGAAAGTTAAAATCCCCCATTAAAACCACTCTGCCTTTGCTACACGTTGTCTAATCTCTGCATTTATACAATCTAGCACTTCAGAGCTGCTACCAGGAGGCCTATACACAACTCCCACTACAGTTTTAGATCCTTTCCTATTTCTTAATTCAACCCAACAGATAAAAAGGACGCCAAGACAAAAAAGGAGATAATAGGAGGGGTGACCTATTAAAGAGCACATCTGCCCCAACAACATTAGCCGAGCATACCATGACTTTCAATACAATGGGCCTGGTCAGTTATTAGAGCCAGGGCTAGGTGCTTTTTGTATCTGCGCCCATAGTCTATTTAACTACTTTGTAACATGGACGCTTAGGTGATGGGGTTATTGACCATTCTGCATCTTTCTTATTAGGAAGGACATGAATCTGTTTCAGGGAAAAGAAATATCTGATCTTGGGCCTCTTACCACTCAAGAAGTGGGTATTATGGGGCAAAAGAGAGGCTAGATTTTTGAGAGGAATCTAGCTTTACCTGTCCACACTTTTAGGTCGAATAAAATCTAACAAATCCCCTGGACCTGATGGCCTACATCCTAGGGTTCTAAAAGAAGTAGCTACAGAAATAGTGGATGCATTGGTTATGATCTTCCAAAATTCCTTAGATTCTAGAATGGTCCCAGCAGATTGGAAGGTAGCAAATGTAACCCCGCTATTCAAGAAAGGAGGGAGATAGAGAACAGAGCACTACAGGCCAGTTAGCCTGACATCAGTCATCGGAAAAATGCTGGAATCCATTAGTAAGGAAGTGATAACAGGGCACTTAGGAAATCAGAATATGATTAGGCAGCGTCAACATGGTTTTATGAAAGGGAAATCGTGTTTGACAAATTTTTATTAGAGTTTTTTGAGGATGTAACTATCAGGGTATATAAAGGGGAACCAGTGGATATAGTATATTTGGATTTCCAAAAGGCATTTGATAAGGTGCCACATAAAAAGTTGTTACACAAGATAAGGGCTCATGGGGTTGGGAGTAATATATTAGCATGGATAGAGAATTGGTTAACGGAAAGAAAACAGAGCAGGGATAAACAGGTCATTTTCAGGTTGGCAGGCTGTAACTAGTGAGGTGCCGCAAGTGCTTGGGCTTCAGCTATTTACAATCTATATTATTGACTTCGATGAAAGGACCGAGTGTAATATATCCAGGTTTGCTGATGATACAAACCTCAGTGGGACAATAAGCTGTGAGGAGGACACAAGAGTCTGCAAAGGGATATAGACAGGTTAAGTGAGTGGGCAATAAGGTGACAGATGGAATATAATGTGGGGAAGTGTGATGTTATGCACTTTGGTAGGAAGAATAGAAAAACAGAATCTTTTTTAAATGGTGAGAAACTTTTAAATGTTGGTGTTCGGAGAGATTTGTGTGTCCTCGCACAAGAAACACAAAGTTAGCATGCAGATACAGCAAGCAATTAGGAAGGCAAATGGCATGTTCATCTTTATTGCAAGGGGGTTGGAGTACAAGAGTAAGGAAGTCATAGTCATAGAATCATAACGGCACAGAAGGAGGCCATTCGGCCCATCATGTCCGTGCTGGCTCTCTGTAGAGCAATCCAGTCAGTCCCATTCCCCCGCTCTATCCCCGTAGCCCTGCAAGTTTATTTCCCTCAAGTGCCTATCCAGTCTCCCCTCAAAAACATTGAGTGTCTCCGCTTCCACCACTTCCGTCGGCAGCAAGTTCCAGATCCTCACCACTCGCTGCGTAAAAAAGTCTTTCCTCACGTCCCCCCTGTATCTCTTGCCCAAAACCTTAAATCTGTGTCCCCTAGTCCTTGTACCATCAACTAGTGGGAACAGCCTTTCCCCATCTAGCCTATCCAAACCCGTCATAATCTTCTACACCTCTATCAAAACACCCCTCAACCTCCTTTGCACTAATGAAAACAAATCCAGCTTCTCCAACCTGTCCTTGTAGCTAAGATCGCCCATCCTTGGAATCATTCTGGTAAATCTCCTCTGCACCCTCTCAAGGGCCTTCACATCCTTCCTAAAGTGTGATGACCAGAACTGGACTCAATACTCCAGTTGTGGCCTAACCAGTGCTTTATAAAGGTTCAGCATAACTTCTCTACTTTTGTACTCAATACCTCTACTTATGAAGCCCAAGATCCCATATGCTTTGTTAACCACTCTCTCAATACGTCCTGCCACCTTCAGGGACCTATGCACATTAACTCCCAGGTCTCTCTGTCCCTGCACACTCTTTAAAACTGTGCCATTAAGTGTATATTGCCTCTCCCTGTTCCTTCTGCCAAAATGCATCACCTCACACTTCTTTGTATTAAATTCCATCTGCCACTTGTCTGCCCATTCTGCTAGCCTTTCTTTGTCCTGTTGCAGTCGATTGGTATCATCCTTACTGTTCGCCACACCCCCAAGTTTGGTGTCATTGGCAAATTTAGAAATTCTATTCTGTATTCCAATATCCAGGTCATATATAAAAAAGCAGTGGCCCCAGTCTACCATCCTCCAGTCCTATCACAACTTGCTGTTTTCTGTCCTTAAGCCAATTCCTTATCCAAGCTGCCACTGACCCACCTATTCCATGAGCCTCAATTTTGTTAACCAGCCTTTTATGTGGTACTTTGTCAAATGCCTTCCGAAAATCCATGTAGCCAACACCCATTGCATTCCCTTCATCAATCCTCCCTGTTACTTCATCAAAAAATTAAATTAGATTAGTCAAACATGATCTGCCTTTTACAAATCCCTGCTGGCTCACCTTAATTAGCGTAAACCTCTCCAAGTGCCCCTTAATTTTTTCCTTGATTATTGTTTCTAAAACTTTACCCACCACTGATGTTAAGCAGACCAGCCTGTAGTTACTAGGATTGTCCTTGCACCCTTTCTTGAACAATGGTGTCACATTTGCCACTTTCCAATCCTTAGGCACCTCCCCCGCATCTAGGGAAGATTGGAAAATTATGGCAAGCCCTTCCGCTATCTCCTCCCCCAATTCCCTTAGCAACCTGGGATGCAAGTCATCTGGACCAGGCGACTTATCCACTCTAAGCATACCCAGCCTTTCTAGTACACCCTGCCTATCAATTTTCACCCCTTCCATTGCTTCTACCTTTTCCACTTCTACTGATATTTTGTCAGCATCCACCTCCTTAGTAAACACCGATACAAAGTACTCATTGAGTATTCTAGCCTCTAAGCATATATCACCTTCTTTGTCCCTAATAGGCCACACCGCACCTCTTACTACCCGCTTACTGTTTACATGCCGGTAGAAGGTTTTTGGGTTCCCTTTTATGTTAACCGCCATTCACTCTCATATTCTCTCTTTGCCAATCTTATTTTCATTTTCACTTCCCCTCTCAACTTACTGTATTTAGTCTGGTTCTCTCTTGAAGAATTCACCTGACATGCATCATACACCCTCTTCTTTTGTTTCATTATCTTCTCTATCTCCCTTGTCATCCAAGGAGCCCTTGCTTTGGTTCCTTTACCCTTCCCTCTTGTTGGAATGTACCTAGCCTGTACTTGGAACATCTCCTCCTTTACGATCACCCATTGCGCCATCACAGTTTTTCCTGTCAGTCTTTGGTTCCATTTTACCCTGGCTAGATCGTTTTGCATCCCATTGAAGTTAGCCCAATTCCAATTTAGAAGTTCCACTCTAGATTGTTCCTGGCTCCTCTCCATTGCTAATCTAAATATTATGATACAACGATCACTTGTACTGAAGTGTTCTCTGAACACCTTGTACCCTTGAATATTTGATCAACCTGGCCCACCTCATTCCCCAGCACCAGATCAAGCAACGCCTCCTTCCTAGTTGGGCCAAGAACATACTGGTCAAGGAAATTCTCCTGAACACATTCAGAAATCCCTCCCCCTCCTTTCTCTTTACCCTAGCATTATCCCAATCGATATTTGGGTAATTAAAGTCCCCCAATATCACCACTTTATAGCTCTTGCATATCTGCAATTTCCCTGAAGATTTGCTCCTCTACCTCCCTCTCACTATTTGGAGGCCTATAGAATACCCCCAACAGCATGATCATACACTTTTTGCTGTTCAACTCTAACCAAATGGATACTGTACATGTCCCCTCAAGAACATCCTCCCTTTCCAACACTACAATATCTTCCTTAATCAGCACTGCCAGCCCACCTCCCTTTTTTCATTCCCTATCTTTTCTGAACACCTTGTACCCTTGAATATTAAGTGCCGAGTCCTCACCGTTTTTAAGCCACGTTTCCGTTATTGCCACAACATCATATTACCACACGGCCAATTGTGCTTGTAGCTCACCAACCTTATTCACCACACTTTGTGTGTTTACATACATGCATTCTAAACCCATTTTTGAATTTTTCATTGTCTTTCTTAGCTTGCTCCTATCTAATATGGTACTACTTCTGCCTCTAGTACTACTTTCTTCTCTAGTACTATCCAACACACTCACTCTTTTATGCACCTTATTCCTCTTTCCTACTCTTATATGCTGGTGCCCATCCCCCTGCCAAGCTAGTTTAAACCCTCCCCAACAGCACTAGTAAACCTCCCCACGAGAATATTGGTCCTGGCTCTGTTGAGATGTAACCCGTCCGGCTTGTACAGGTCCCACCTTCCCCAGAAATGGTCCCAATGCCTCAGGAATCTAAAGCCCTCCCTCCTGCACCATCTCTCCAGCCACGCATTCATCTGTTCTATCCTCCTATTTCTGTACTCACTAGCACGTGGCACCGGGAATAATCTGGAGATTACTACCTTTGAGGTCCTGCTTTTTAATCTCACTCCTAGCTCACTAAACACTGCCTGCAGGACTTCATCCCTCATTCTGCCTATGTTGTTGGTACCAATATGGACAATGACCTCTGGCTGTTCACCCTCCCCTTTCAGAGTGTCCTGCAGCCGCTCAGTGATATCCTTGACCCTGGCACCAGGGAGGCAACATACCATCCTGGAGTCACATCTGCGGCCACAGAAACGCCTGTCTGCTCCCCTAACTATCGAATCCCCCATCACTATTGCTCTTCCACTCTTTTTCCTCCCCTCCTGTGCAGCTGAGCCACTCGTGATGCTGTGGACTTGGCTCTGGCTGCACTCCCCAGAGGAGCCATCGCCTCCACCAGTACTCAGAACAAAATACTGGTTGGAGAGCGGGATGCACTCCAGGGACTCCTGCACTACATGCCTGGTCCTCCTTTTCTGTCTGTCACCCATTCCCTCTCTGCCTTCTGAAGTCTTACTACAATTGTACAGGGCTTTGGTGAGACCACACCTGGAGTACTGTGCACAGTTTTGGTCTCCTTATCTGAGGAAGGATATACTTTCCTTGGAGGCAGTGCAATGAAGGTTCACTCGATTGATTCCTGGGATGAGAGGGTTGTCCTATGATGAAAGATTCTGGAGAATGGGCCTATACTCTCTGGAGTTTCGAAGAATGAGTGGTGATCTTAATGAAACATATAAGATTCTGAGGGGGCTTGACAGGGTAGATGCTGATAGGTTGTTTCCCCTGGCTGGAGAGTCTAGAACTAGGGGGCATAGTCTCAGGATAAGGGGCTGCCATTTAAGATTGAGATGAGGAGTAATTTCTTCACTCAGAGGGTTGTGAATCTTTGGAATTCTCTACCAGAGAGGGCTGTGAATGCTCTGTCATTGAGTATATTCAAGGCTGAGATAGATAGATTTTTTGGACTCTAGGGGAATCAAGGGATATGGGGATCGTGCGGGAAAGTGGAGTTGAGGTCGAAGATCAGCCATGATCTTATTGAATGGCGGAGCAGGCTCGAGGGGCCTTATGGCCTACTCCTGCTCCTATTTCTTATATTCTTCTTATGTTCTTATGAATCATTTCCTCAAAATCTTTTGTTTTTTGTTGCCTATTTCAAAAGGAATATATACCAGATGCTGGTCTCAAAATGAAACCATGGAGTACTTGTTATGAACCTAAGGCAACCGAGTTCTCTCAAGCCATTTTCTGACTACATAAATAATACAGAAGAGAATCTTCAGGTCTGTCATGTGCAGAGCCCGTAGTGGTTTAAGTGCTTGAATGATTACTGTTAAAATGGCTAGCTGCTAACCTGACAGTCCCTTGCGATCTCTTCCCCTACTTTCCATTAACACAGCATATTTTTTAGTGTGCATATTTGAGCAAAGTTGGTCTCTATAGTTGTACTGTAAGGGCTGATTTTAAACCTCCCCATCCCCCCAGCATTTTAACTGACCTGTTTGTGTCTGTGTGTCGGGCCCTCACCCCCAGGCAAGAGGGGTCCTAATTAAAAGGTCAAAGTCTCATTCCGATGATGACGTGTTTGCCCCTTTGCATTTTAACTCGAATTTGTAGATACTTAGCCCATTCTCAGGCCCGCCAACAAAACCTAGCAGAATTGGTGTCTGTGAATTTCTGAAGCAGTATAAAAGGGGGCTTTCAGCTGCAGCTCACTGGATCGCATGATGTTTTGCAGTCTGGATTGCCAGGAGTGTTTCCAGCTTACAGACCATGACTTTTACACATTGTTGCCTTACATCCCTTTAGTCAGGTGTCTACTTATGATGGGGATCATTCTTGCTGCTTTCTTCTGGATGGAGAAAGATGGAGGAGGAGGAGCAGCATCCTCAACAAACACCACCACCAGCACCGAAGTCTCTCTGAAGACAACAGGCGAGGGGGGTTGTGCGCAGGTGGCAATACTCAATACACAGGGTCTACAGGCCAAGAGTCACCTTCCTGGATCTAACTGAGGAGCAGTGCAGAAGGACACTGCTTCTCCAGGCAGACTGTCACAGATCTCTGCAACCTCCTTCAACAGGACCTGCTGGACCTGGGGGGCATTCCATGATAGTGGCCTTCACCACTGCATTAAGCAGGTGACTGACACCCGCTTTGCCAGGGTCGAGCAGTAGATCACCTTCTCCACTGGCCTCAGTAGTCAACAGAGAGAGCTTGTGGCTTTGCAACAGTGGCTGTCTTCCCTCACGTGTAGGGCTTGATTGACTACACGTACGTGGCCATGAGGGCACTGGAGCATGAGCCAGCAACATTTATCAACAGAAAACGATAACACTCTTATCAGTGTACAGCTAGTGGCCGATCACAGGAACAACATTATGCAATTCTATGCAAGGTACCCAGGGAGCTGCCACAATGCTTTTATTGTCAAATGCGCTACCATTCTGCTGCTAATTGACCTTCGGAGGTGTGTGACAGGATGACTGCTGGGGAACAAGGGATACTCCGTGCAGATCTGACTGATGACCCCCTGCATAACCTCACCACACATGGGCAGCACAAGGAAATGAAAGGACTTGCATTTATATAGTGCCTTTCATTACCTCAGGATGTCCCAAAGTGCTTAACAACCAATTAAGTACTTTTGAAGTATAGTCACTGTTGTAATGTAGGGAATTGCAGCAGCTAATTTGCACACAGCAAGGTCCCACCAACAGCAATAAGATACATCACCAGATAATCTGTATTCATTGATGTTGGTTGAGTGATAAATGTTGGCCAGGACACCAGATAATCTTCTCTGCTCTTCTTCGAATAGTGCCACGGGATATTTTATGTCCACCTGAGAGGGCAGATGGGGCCTCGGTTTAATGTCTCATCGAAAAGACAGCTCCCTCAGTACTGCACTGAGGTATCAGCCTGAATTATGTGCTCCAGAGTCTGCGGAGTGGAGCTAGAATCCACGATCTTCTGACAGAGGCAAGAGTGCTAAAATTGAGCCAAGGCTGACACCTTAAATAAATAAGACACCTTAAACAAATTAAACACAGATGCAATCAAAGCCGGGGCACAACCAGGATCCTTGTAGGGCACACGATAGGACTGCTTAAGAGGTTCAGATGACTGGACTGCTAAGGGTCTCCTTGCAATATGCCCAAGATTTAGTCTCATACATTCATAGAATCGTAGAATGATGCACCACAGAAGGAAGCCATTTGGCTCATTGTGCCTGTTCTGGCTCTTTGGTAGAGCTGTCCAATTAATCCCACTTCACTGCTCTTTCCCCATAGTCCTGTACAACCCCAACACTCGTGCCCAGTACTCATATAACGAGAGCCATGCTTCCACCAGGAACATTATTGAGCAGGGCATCGGGCTACTGAAGCAATGGTTCTGCTGCCTTGACCGCTCCGGAGAAGCCCTCAAGTACTCGACCAAGTGGGTGTCTCATTTTGTGGTGGTCTGCGGCATGCTTCACAACTTGGGCATCATAAGGGTGCAGCCCTTGCCCCAGGGATTGCGGCACCACCTCAGGAGGAGGATGAAGGAGACGAGGACGAGGAGGAGAAGGAAGAGGACGAGGAGGATGACAAGAATCAAGAGGAAAAGGAGGGAGTGAGGAGGCAGGCATCCAATTGTCCTTCTGGACAGGCTGTCCGTGAACAACTCATTAGACTGATTCCAATGAATGAAACCCCAGATCCCCAATGCTCACCACATCCCCATCATAGCATCCATCAGTCACAGAATATCACAGCGTCCGCCTGGGCACAAAGACGAAATGAGAGATACCACAAAAGATTCCAAACAAAATTGATAAATTTATCAAAAATCAATTCACACACATTTACAGGAAAAATATTAACTAATCAACCTTGTGCAATCCCTTAGCACCTGTCGTTCGTGTTCCTTTTCCTAATCTAGTGCTCCTACATAGTGCTCCCCAGTGGCTGCAACATGGCTGTGGAAGGCTGCTGAGTTTCCGTGCGGGAGACTTCAGATGGCCTTGCAGGACGCCCTCGATCAGCTGTAATCCTAGAAGGCCCGGCTGTAGACTGCACCACCTCAGCATGGACTGCAGCAGTCTGGGCTGGCTGGCTGACAGACAGCGGCAAGTTCAATGGCGGAGTGGCAGAGGTGGTAACAGGAATACTATCATCTTGAGAGGAGAGCAGGGTCCTGCTCCACTGACCCTCTGCCACTCCCCCGGGGCGGCGCCTCAGCATTCCTAGCAATCTGTTGGAGCACAGATTGCTGGCCTGCTGCGACACCCTGCAAGCCCCGGTTGACAGTGGTAAACCCAGTCACGATGGCAGCATTCTGAGCTTGGGTGGCTTCAAGCTGCGACTGCATGAGAACAGTCTGAGTTTCGATGGCACCAAGCAGAGACTGCATGAAAGCAGTCTAAACTTCCACTGCAGCACCAAGACTTTGGGTCACTTCCGCCTGTGCTGCAATGGAATATGTGACATCGCCCATCCTGCGCACCATCACGTCTGGGTTGACTCGGTCTCTTTGGGAGCAGACCATCATTTCCAGGCTGGAAATCCTGGGCTCCATGTTCTGCGCAGAGCCTCGTGCAATGTTGGAGGTGAACTCCTCCACACTCCTTGACATTGCCGAGACTCTCTCTGGCATGCTTGCCATTGCCCCCATCATTTGTGTGTGCACGCCCATCACCCTTCTTCTGTAGGCCGCCCCATCGAGGTCCTCTTCTGAGTCCTGTGCAGCAGAACTTGCATGCAAACTCGCCCTCTGGGGAGCTGGCCTCTGAGTTACCCTTTCCCCCTGGCCTTGCTGCAGCCCACTCATGCCCAGTGCCTCACCCAGTGCAGATCCTGCTTCTACACTAGCCTCTAAATTATGTGTAGTGCCAGTTTCTGAGCTGGTGTCTGTGAGTGACAGATGGAGTGACACGGTGTCTTTTTCCTCCTCTTCTTCTCCTTCCCTCGATATCTTCGGATGTTCTTGCCATGGAGGGAGTGCAGCGAAGATTCACCAGACTGATACCTGGGATGGCAGGAATGGCGTATGAGGAGAGATTGGGTCGATTGGGCTAATACTCGCTGGAGTTTAGAAGAATGAGAGGGGATCTTATTGAAACTTATAAAATTCTAACAGGACTGGAAAGACTGGATGCAGGAAGGATGTTCCTGATGGCCAGGGAGTCCAGAACCAGGGGTCACAGTCTAAGGATAAGGGGTAAGCCATTTAAGACAGAGATGAGGAGGAATTTCTTCACCCAGAGAGTGGTGAACCTGTGGAATTCTCTACCACAGAAGGCAGTGGAGGCCAATTCATTAAATATATTCAAAAAGGAGTTGGATATATTCCTTAAGGCTAAAAGGATCAAGGGATATGGGGAGAAGGCAGGGACAGGGTACTGAATTTGGATGATCAGCCATGATCTCATTGAATGGCGGAGCAGGCTCGAGGGGCCGAATGGCCTACTCCTGCTCCTATCTTCTATGTTTCGATGACATCGGGGGCAGGCTGCTCGGGTGCTTGTTGATTATCTGAAAGCAGAAAGGCTTGAGGGTGAGGTGGCGGAAGCCAGGTATGCATGCATACAGCATGAGTAGCTTGAAAGTGAAAAAAGATTGTGGGCTGAGGGGGAAGTGGGATATGAGAAGAAGGATTAGGAATGAACATACCATTGTTGTCCCAAAGGGGTTGAACCTTGCCGGTTGCCACGGCCTCTACCATGTGCTGCCCAATTAGCTGGAGTACTCGCTCCTCCAGCTGGTTGAAGTCCTGCGTGTCTGCCTGTCCCCCGCCTGTCTGCTGCTGTTCCCAGGCTATTATGTGCCAGCTTGGCCTGCAAGAGAAAGAGAAGTGTGTGTAGTGCAATGTGTTTGGGTGATGTGCCTGCCATAGTTGAATAGCTGTCAGTGTGTGCAAGGTGTGTGATGTGGGTGTGAGTGTTGCAGCAGTGGTAAGGCTGTGAGGGTGAAGTGAAGCCATGATTGTGAGGCATGAGTGGTGATAGGTAGAGATTATTGGTAGGTGAGTGCTAGGGGTGTGGTGCATTGAGCAGTGTGTGAGGCTTGTGGTGCAGATGGTGGTATGTGGCATTTGCTGAAGCCTTCACATATGAGCATAAGAATTTGGAGCAGGAGTGGCCATGTGGCTCGTCGAGCCTGTTTCGCCATGCAATAAGATCATGGCTGATCTTTGATCGCAACTCCACTTTCCCGCCCGATCCCCATATCCCTTGATTCCCCTAGAGTTCAAAAATCTCTCTATCTTAGCCTTGAATATACTCAACGATTCAGCATCCACAGCCCTTTGGGGTAGAGAATTCCAAAGATTCACAACCCTCTGAGTGAAGAAATTCCTCCTCCTCTCAGTCTAAAATGGCCGACCCCATATCCTGAGACTATGCCCCCTAGTTCTAGACTCTCCAGCCAGGGGAAACAACCTCTCAGCATCTACCCTGTCAATCCCCCTCAGTATCTTATATGTTTCAGTGAGATCACCTCTCATTCTTCTAAACTCCAGAGAGTATAGGCCCATTCTACACAATCTCTCCTCGTAGGAAAACCCTCTCATTCCAGGGATCAATCTAGTAAACCTTTGTTGCACTGCCTCTAAGGCAAGTATATCCTTCCTCAGATAAGGAGACCAAAACTATGCACAGTACTCCAGGTGTGGTCTCACCAAGGCCCTGTACAATTGTAGCAAGACTTTCTTACTCTTGTACTCCAACCCCCTTGTAATAAAGGCCAACATGCCATTTGCCTTCCTAATTGTTTGCTATACCTGAATGCTAATTTTCTGTGTTTCCTGTACGAGGACACCTAAATCTCTCTGAACACCAACATTTAATAGTTTCTCACCATTAAAAAAATATTCTGTTTTTCTATTCTTCCTATCAAATTGAATAACCTCACATTTCCCCATATTATACTCCATCTGCCACATTATTGCCCACTCCCTTAACCTGTCTATATCCCTTTGCAGGCTCTTTGTGTCCTCCTCACAGCTTACTTTCCCACCTAGCTTTGTATCGTCAGTAAACTTGGATACATTGAACTTGATCCCTTCATCTAAGTCATTAATATAGATTGTAAATAGCTGAGGCCCAAGCACTGATCCTTGCGGCACCCCACTAGTTACAGCCTGCCAACCGGAAAATGACCCATTTATCCCTACTCTCTGTTTTCTGTCCGTTAACCAATCCTCTACCCATGCTAATATATTACCCCCAACCTCATGAGCCCTTATCTTACATAACAACCTTTCATATGGCACCTTATCGAATGCCTTTTGGAAATCCAAATGCTACATCCACTGGTTCTACATACTACATTCACTCACCTTGACCACTCGCGTGAGGTCATTAAACTTCTTCTTGCCCTGGATGGTGGACCGTGGCACCATAGTACTCGCCGTTACATGGTACAGGATGTATAGGGCGAGGGCTTCATGCCACTTTGGGGGGAGAGGACAGCCAGCCTACTCTCCATGACCACTGAGTGCCTCCAGGGCTTCATCGGAGAAACTCCTGGCTCTCTCCCAGGTACGAGACGATCTGCCATTTCTATGTATCCACAACTCTTGCTTGTGCTTGTTCTTTGGCTTGAGCTTCTCCCTCTGCTTGTTGGGGCAGCTGCAAATCCAACTGCCCTGACAATAAAGTGCTGTAGCATCAATGCACCTCCCCTTTAAGTAGTGGAAAAAGCCTTTGCCACACATGACTATGAATTAGACTGGCCCCGATATTGGTCTACCTGTTGAGCGTTAAGCCAGTGAGCAGCAGTTTTAGCACTGAAATCACGACTATAATCATGTTAATGAAGAGTGAGCACAAATTTTGCGTGCTATCCAGTGGCGCAGCTTAACATTGTTTGGCCTTAACACTGCCCATTTCGTGGCTATATCCAATTTCTAGGCCAACTCCAGCTGAGGCCTAACCAGTGTTTAATAAAGGTTTAGCATAACGTCCTTGCTTTTGTACTCTTTGGGAGCGAAATTCCCCTTGTTTGCGCCTCCGGTGGTAGGTGCTAACGGGGCACGCATGGCTTTGTGTCCCCGAGGCGATAACTGCGCCCACCACGAAATTCTGTGGGAGGTCAGCGGCGGCGCTACTGTCTAGCGCCCCGATCTTCTGCACCCGGAGATCATGACGTCATCTCCAGGCTCAGCGTCCCGGTAGCGCCTCAGAAGAAAAATTCGCAATCGCGCCCCGCAGCAGCGCCGGACGATGTTACCGACTGCTGCAGGGTTCGCGAACACTGAGGCCGGCCACTCGCGGGGCGCAACTTAAAGGCACGGTGGGCAGCCAGCCAAAAAAATCTGCCGATTTTAAAAAATATTTATTTTTGGCCACCAGTCGCAGTGACCATGTCGTGATCGGTCAGCCCGGCACCCTGCGTGAGTGCCGGGCTGATCGCACAGCACTCCCGCTCCCCGGTGGCCCACATATCTAAATATAAACCTGCAGAGCTCGCAGCGTGGGGCCCTTCCCTTTAATGCAGGGAAGAGCCCCTGCAATGCGGCAGCGCCACGCTTGGCCACTTGTGGCGCTGCTGAGCACTTCGCCCCGGATCGGGACATTTCTCACCTCTTAGGCTGCAAGAGGCAAGTGGAGCGCTTGATTTAGCGCTCCAATTCCCTGTTGGAAGAAAAGATGGGAATTTAACTCATGTTCGAAAAGGTTAGCGCCTCGCTAATTTTCCAAACATTTTTTACTTAGCGCCCCAAATGGCTCTCTTGGGGAATTTCACCCCTTATGCCTCTATTAATAAAGCCAAGTATTCCATATGCCTTTTTAAAACAGCCTTCTCAACAGGTCCTGCCACCTCCAAATATTTGTGTACATACACCCCCACCCCCGCCCCGGTCTCTCCGCTCCTGCACCCCCTTTAGATTGTACCATTTAGTTTATATTGCCTCTCCTCATTCTCCCTACCAAAATGAATCACTCCACACTACTCTGTGTTAAATTTCATCTGTCATGCATCTGCCCATTTCACCAGTCTGTCTATGTCCTCCTGAAGTCTGTTACTATCATTGTTTACTACATTTCCTGGTCTTGTGTCACCTGCAAATTTTGAAATTATACCCTGTATACCCAAGCCCAGGTCATTAATATTATCAAAAAGGACAGTGGTCCTAATACTGACCCGTTATAGCCTGCTGCATACTGCACAATATTGCATTGCAGAGAGGCCTGTATTTGAAGCAGCAGAATGGCAGCAGCAGTCCTCATCTGATGAGGAAGACCTGGGGAAGGAGAGGAAGCACCAGAGGAAGGAAGGCCACATCAGTGCCTTGCAGCCAGAGATGTGAGGGATCAGCTCATAGCGCAGCGATTGCACTGAGCTTCTCACATCCTGCCCTGAGAACTTACAAAGAACCCCTTTGCATAACATACCTTGTCACATTCTTCACCAATCCCTTCATCCTACATTGAAGAACATTCAAAGTATTCAGACAACTTCAATGAAATTCTGACTCAGAAGCCACTATTAAGCCACTTTGCAGGTCAAAGTCCCAAATGCGTTAAAGGCGATTCATTTACTACCAAACATAAAAAATACCTTCCATTCATTTCTCACCCAGGTGACCAACTCATATATTTTCTTTAATGAAGGCTTCCTAACTCACTCCTGGGGAATGTTTGTGATGTGAGGTGAGAAAGAGGTGGTGGGAGTATCTGCCGGTTGTACAAGTTTATGAGAAGAGAATGGTGCTAATGTGTTGTTCAAAGAGAGCAAAGAACGAGGTGAGTGTGTTTGGATTGAGCAAGGGAGGTGTCTTAGTGTGCCCTTGCAATGTTGAAGGAGGTGAGTGTGTTTGGATTGAGCAAGGGAGGTGTCTTAGTGTGCCCTTGCAATGTTGAAGGAGGTGAGTGTGTTTGGATTGAGCAAGGAAGGTGTCTTAGTGTGCCCTTGCAATGTTGAAGGAGCTGAGTGTGTTTGGATTGAGCAAGGGAGGTGCCCTTGCAATGTTGAAGGAGGTGATTGAGGGGCGGTATTAGTTGAAAGTGCAGGGGAGGGGGTGAGACGAGTGTTGTGAGGTGCTGGTGAAAGAGGTGGGAAGTTGAAGAGGTGCACTCACCCTTGCTGCTCTTATGAGGTCATTGAACCTCTTTTTACATTGAACCCAGGTCCTGGGGATGATGCTGTTGGCACTGACCCTATCAGCCACTTCTGTCTAGGCCTGTTTGGCAGTGGCCTTAGGGATGCTCATGTGGGTGCTGAGGAACAGGACTTATCTTCTGGCCCTGACTTCCTCCACTTGAACTTCCAGAGGTGCATCAAGAAAGTGGAGACAGCCCTTCGACTCATGTCTGCAGCCAGCAAGTTTTCCAGTGTGAAAAATGCAAGTAGGGGATGCAACTTTGCTTGATGAGGTGCATCCCCGCTTTAAGTAGAGTTGGGGAACATGTGCAAATTGCGTGGGTCACGTGGGCAGGCTGCCCAATTCTACTGACGATTGGGAGGGCAGCCCATCCTTCAAAAGTTAATGATGCTCCAGAGTTAAAGTCGCCCAGGACTCGCACCAAAATGTCATTGGGGAGCTTGCCCACCACCCGCACGTACGATACCCGTCCCTTGTAAAATTCGGGCCTGTATCTTTTTTATTAGAAGTGAAAGTGAAGGGTCGAGCCACATCGTGCAGGACACTGTGAGTGAAGATTTTTTCTATTTGCTATTTGTAACAAAATCATAAATGTGTTCTTTATACATGCTTTTTTAATTTCACTACAAAAACCGGAGAATAACCTACCCCCATGACATTATTTCAAAGCTATAAAAGCAGTTTAGTGTTTGTTCTAATGGTTCAGTGTCTAGATTTTGCCACAAAGAATACTCTAGAGATGAATTTGACCTAACTATTCACACTGAATGATGGGCCCTCTTGTTGGATAGCATGTTAATGGGAAGTGAGGAAATTGATTACAAAACACTGATACATCAGATTTTTTTTTTTAGCACAGTCACTTATGAGAAATATCTAAGTGATAACCACTATAAGTGTGATCTACACGTGATGAATTGAAAGACTATTTCAAATATTTTTACTTTAATCCTACTTTCATTTATACAGTACGCTACCATGCCAAAGAATCTCACAACACTTCACACAATGTATTCTTTTTTAAAAGTGCAGTGAATGTTCCAGAATTCTGGTTTAGCAACATACCCAATAGCAAAGAATGCCATGAATGACCAGTTAACCTGTTTTTTGGTGGTATTAGCTGAAGTTCTGCTCTGCTTTGCTCTGTGCCCCAGAAAGTGGCGAGGCCTTTAGAAGAGATGGGAAATTGAAAAAAAAGGGTGGGAAATTGGAAAAACACTTTTTGAAAAAAATGTGACCATTAATCATGTTACAGGGAACAATTAATTGTTTTTCAACTTTACACAAGCATCTGGAATGTTCTATTATTTTTTATTTACTTCCCCTCCATTAGCAGTCTCTCTATGCAGTGCATCAATCCACAGCTAATGTGGCATTTAGATGCATGAGATACCTCAGATGACTCGCTCTCAGATTTTCTTCTTCCTCGCTCTCTGTTTCTCAGGGAAGTGGCTTTTGGCCAGCATCTGCTCCAGAAGTCATACTGTAGATGCCTCTTCGAGATTGTGTATAACACAGGGAAATCTAAATGAAGTAGAGATTTGAAGTGACATCCCTAAAATTAATTATATATTTTATAAAATTATTTAAGAATTTCAGACCTATGAATAGTATGGAATATTGAGAGCAAAGTTTATCAAAATTATGAAGAGGTGAAAATTCCTTTACTTCCATTCATTTATTATGAACCGATACCATGAGGTATGCGCTAATGAATGAATCCCCTCTGAGTTTTACATGACAGCAACATACTGGTAGATCAAAATGCACTTTCAGCCGGTCTTAGAAAGAATTTAATTGAGAATGCTTCTAATTCTGTACAGTGTGCTGCCTCCCAAACAGATATACGACTGTTTAATTGCCACATACAGACTGAACTGCTCCAAACATGCAAATCTACAAATCAGTGAAAGCAAGTTTGTGGGTCTTGGAAGCCAGAATATTCTTTATTGCCAATGCCTTTGGCATTTTCCTAGGGAAATAAAATAGAGCATTATGCAGGACATGAAGCATATTTACCCAAGGGATGCTGGCAGTGTGTCGGAATGAAACTCTGGAATAGTCAGTCAAGCAAATAGATGATAGAAGCTTTGACCTATGAAATGGTAAAATGTTCTACTTGCAGCAAAATATTAACAAATGTTTTCTGTACACAAACCACTCAAAATAATCATTCTGTTTAGAGGTTCTAATGTCTAATTTATGTAAAATAATGTAATATTCAGTAGCATGATGCAGAATATCTTAGCAAGCAAAGTATTTTGCAATCACTGAAATGCTTAATGCAATTAGAACACAAAGTGATCTAATGGAGCTTTCTGTTGTTGGTAATATGATAACCAAGGCATTCAAGAGTTGCTTTTCAACTGCCCTAATTTAGAAATAAAATAGGCAGGATCAAATGGGTAGTGTATTTGTGATCATGTACTGTGTATCATCTGATCTTAAAGGCAGGTCTAAGGTTTTCAACATTTCTGACAACAGATTAAAAATGTGACAGCTTAATGGTTAATGGCATTGCACTGGTGTCGCTGCTTGATTCTCAGTCTGTATTAAATTAGATGATCTGGGTTGGGGCAACAGTTGGGACACGACAATTAGTTTCAGTATCTCTAAGCTAGGGACGGGAAAACCAGGTAGCATATCCACTCCTGATTGCTATCCAGTGGTTTGGCTAGAATGCCTGCCTTTATGGACATCAAGGAAAGGCTTGAATGCGATGCCCCTTGACCAAATAACCTGCTGGTATTCCATGTCCAGGTTCACACATGAAGAATGGCCACTTATATGAGGTGTTGTAGAGCTGCCAGTGCATGTGGAATTGTACCCCAGTAAGTGGCGAGGCCTTTGTGGAGGAGGGGAATTGAAAAAAAGGGTGGAAAATTGGAAAAAAACATTTCTTGAAAAAATGTGACCATTAATCATGTTACAGGGAACAAAAAATATATTATGGGCAGTGTTTCATATGGTTGAGTATATTTATTAAGGTGGTAGTGATAAACAATGTCTGCCATTATATATATATTAGATTGTTATAATGACAAGCTACTGTAATTGGCAGTTTGAATCTGTGATGAGAGAGTTGATGCTCTTAACACATGAAAAGAGTGGCAGCTGTTGGCCTGTGCTCAGTGCTAAAGTGAGACAAGGACATGCATGTCTCAGAAAGCACTACATGGTCTGATGGTTTTGTCTGCAGCCAGTCTGTTTCATTTCTATGCAAGGAGAGTTCTTGGCTATGCAAATACTTTACGCAGAATCATTTAACGATGAAGTATAATGTTAAACTTTTATATTTTCATCGTTCAAATGAGATCACAACCTTATTGTTGCAAATAGCCCTTTTTCAAATTCAAAAACACACTGACTAGATATGTATTTTAAAAGGTTTTTCAAAGGTTAATTGCGCATGCTAATTGTAGCAGCAGTATTTCCCCAGCACAATGCCATAGGTTTTTTGTACATAAATGCAAGTAGATGCAATGTAACAGTAAAAACTTTAGGATTTACAATATGCTAAATAAGTAGAACGTTTTACAATTACATTTTACCCACAGAAAGAAGAAAGAGAAAGAACTTGCATTTATATAGTGTCTTTCATGATCTAAGTGTGTCCCAAAGTGCTTTGCAGCCAATTAAGTGGTCACTATTGTAATGTGGGGAAACCTGGGTAGCTAATGTGCAAAGAGCAAGGTCCCACAAACAGCATTGAGATAAATAACTAGATAATCTGGTTTAGTGTTGTTAATTGAGAGAGAAATATTAGCCAAGATACCCGGAGAATGCTCCTGCTCTTCTTTGAATAGGGAATCTTTTATGTCCACTTGAGAGGATAGATGGGACCTCAGTTTAACATCTCATCTGTAAGATGGCATGTTCAATAGTACAGCACTACCTCAGTATTCTCACTGAAACTTCAGCATAGATTATGTGCTCAAATCCCTGGGGTATGGCTCGAACTCATGACCTTCTGACTCTAAGGTGAGAGTCCTAACATTGAGCCAAGGCTGACCCGTGCAACTGAATGTTACCATATCCAGAAGTGCATTTCAGTGATGCCTAAGTCATAATATAGAAACATAGAAGATAGGAGCAGGAGTAGGCCATTCGGCCCCTCAAGCCTGCTCCGCCATTTAATGAGATCATGGCTGATCATCCAAACTCAGTACCCTGTCCCTGCTTTCTCCCCATATCGCTTGATCCCTTTAGCCTTAAGAAATATATCTAACTCCTTCTTGAATATATTTAATGAATGAATTGGCCTCAACTGCCTTTTGTGCTAGAGAATTCCACAGGTTCACCACTCTCTGGGTGAAGAAATTCCTCCGAATCTCTGTCCTAAATGGCTTACCCCTTATCTTTAGACTGTGACCCCTGGTTCTGGACTCCCCCACCATCGGGAACATCCTTCCTGCATCTAGTCTGTCTAGTCCTGTTAGAATTTTATAAGTTTCAATGAGATCCCCCCTCATTCTTCTAAACTCCAGCGAATATAAGCCCAATCGACCCAATCTCTCCTCATACGTCATTCCTGCCATCCCAGGTATCAGTCTGGTGAATCTTCGCTGCACTCCCTCCATGGCAAGAACACCCTTCCTCAGATAAGGCGACCAAAACTGCACACAATACTCAAGGTGTGGTCTCACCAAGGCCCTGTACAACTGCAGCAAGACATCCTTGCTCCTGTACTCGAATCCTCTCGCTATGAAGGCCAACATACCATTTGCTTTCATAACCGCCTGCTGCACCTGCATGCTTACCTTCAGCAACTGGTGCACAAGGACACCCAGGTCTCGTTGCACTTCCCCTTTTCCCAATCTATTGCCGTTCAGATAATAATCTGCCTTCCTGTTTTTGCCACCGAAGTGAATAACCTCGCATTTATCCACATTATACTGCATCTGCCCAATCACCCAACCTGTCCATTTTTTAAAAAATCACCCAGTATCTAGCCTTGTATTAAAACAGTCACATATAAGCACTGTAGTATGCATGCGTGACATTGGTACATACCATCAATAGTAAATGCATTTCCAGACTCCACTGTTTCCTGATTATTCTTAATCCTTACTTCTGACTAATTAAGAGCCATGACCCTGTTGCAAGAATAGTAACAGTTTCCTCGTTATCATCATGAGTAGGCAGTTGTGTCTTTGCTGTTCTTCCTCCTCCCTCATCATCATCATGTTCCTCCTCTTGTGCCCTCCTCAGCCACCACCCACCCCCGTTGCTGAGGTGGATCTGCAGGAAAGGAGGGTAGAAGTTAAGAATGGATAAGCATTACCCCCTTGAGATTAAGACAAAGTAGGATGTGGAAAGCTTCTGTCTGTGTGGTGTTTCACATTGATGCCAGGGTGACGTGTCATTGTTAAACTAACCTGGCACCGGCAATATGCCACCAATCTCATATGGCAAGAGCAGATTGCCTCCCCACGAGCTCCGTTGCCTGCTCCTTATGCGGCAGTACCTGCCTCTCATGGACATAAGTGGGGGACTAAGTCTGTTGTAGTGGAGGAAGGGGTTTTAAGGTTGTGCATGTAAGTATTCTTCAACCAGAAGTGCAGAGTGGATGATCCATCTCGGCCTCCTCTTAAGGTCCCTACAATCACAGATGTCAGTTTCAGCCAATTCGACTCACTCCACGATATCAAGTAACGGCTGAGCGCACTGGATACGGCAAAGGCTATTGGTCCTGACCTGTAGTGCTGAAGACTTGTGCTCCAGAACTAGCCGCGCCTCTAACCAAGCCGTTCCAGTACAGCTACAACACTGGCATCTACCAGACAAAGTGGAAAATTGCCCGGGTAGGTCCTGTCCACAGAAAGCTGGACATATCCAATCTGGCCAATTACTGCCCCATCAGCTTACTTTCCATCACCAGCAAATTGATGGAAGGAGTCGTCGACAGTGCTATCAAGTGGCACTTACTCACCAATAACCTGCTAACCGATGCCCAGTTTGGGTTTTGCCAGGATCACTCAGCTCCAGTCCTCATTACAGCCTTGGTCCAAATCTGGACAAGAGCTGAATTCCAGAGACGAGGCGAGAGTGACTGCCCTTGACAACAAGGCAGCATTTGGCCGAGTGTGACACCAAGGAGCCCGAATAAAATTGAAATCAATGGGGATCGGGGGAAAGCTCTTCACTGGCTAGAGTCATACCTAGCACAAAGGAAGATGGTTGTGGTTGTCAGAGGCCAATCATCTCAACCCAGGACATTGCTGCAGGAGTTCCTCATGGCAGTGTATCCACCTATACTGACTAGGAATGTTATTCCTGTACCAGAAATGTCTCATTTAATCCCGTTAGGTAAATAAATATTCATGCTCTTGGAGAAAGAAATGGGGAAAGCAGTGAATTCAGGTGTGGCTACAGAAAATAGAAGGCCTTGTGGCTGCAGTTCTTTGATGATGTATCCAGTCAGTTTGAAGTCAAAATCCAGATGTAAAATTCATGGGTTCCTCCTAGTCCCACTTCAAAAATGTTCTCTTATATTTGGGCCCCCACCATATACCATTCATCAACTGAGGCAGAAAAAAAATCGACAGCACCTCCCAAACCCACGCCCTCTACCACCTAGTACCTTCACCACATGAACTGCAGCGGTTCAAGAAGGCAGCACTCCACCACCTTCTCAAGGGCAATTAGGGATGGGCAATAAATGCTGGCCTTGCCAGCAACACCCACATCCCAGGAACGAATAACAAAAAAGCCTCTGCTAATGCTGTTCTTGAGCCGGCTGCTAGGATACACAAGGTTGGCTTGCTAACTGATTTTTCCCTCAATGTGGAGTTGTGTTGAGCTTCCAACTGGCTGTTTCTCTTGATGGCACAGCTGGGATTGGGAGGAACAGATGCCTTGCAAATATGCTTAAAATGCAGACGGAAATCAAGTGCTTCAAAATTGAGGCATTGCTTATATGTTTATTTGTGAGATACATTATGGACTAAATGATATGAGGGTTATGCATATTTTTACCAGAAAAGGAAAAAATTCTGATGTCCATTAAGTAAATTGAAATATTGAACATACAAAATTATTATCTAAATTAAAAATTAGTGAGTTCCAATGCATGTTAGAAGTGACACAAAAAAATCTTGAACATTGGTAATACTGCTAAATGTTCTGCGCCACAGTAATTAGCTTGAAATTTACAAAAGATAACATTTCTATTTGAAAAATAGATAAAAGATGATAGTCGAAGCACAACTTGAAACAGCAGCAAGGAAATATTTTTAAAAGTTATGCTTGTGCACTGCCCAGTTCACATGAATAGCTTAATTTTGGCCTGAATTTTAATACTTTGGGGGGTTGGGAGCGGAGAGGTGGGGGGCGCTCGAAACCGGTCGGGATACCCGGGAGAACAGGTTTTCACAGGGTTTGCCGAATCGGAGGCTGGCAGGGGGGGGGAATCAGAGGCCTCGTGGCAGGGTCCCCAATCGTGGGGAGTAGGTTAGGCAGGGACGCTGGATAGAAATATAGAAAAATAGGAGCAGAAGTAGGCCATTCGGCCCTTCGAGCCTGCTCTGCCATTCAATATGATCATAGCTGATCCTCTATCTCAATACCATATTCCCGCTCTCTCCCCATACCCCTTGATGCCTTTTGTGTCTAGAAATCTATCTCTCTCCTTAAATATATTCAGTGGCTTGGCCTCCACAGCCTTTTGTGGTAGAGAATTCCACAGACTCACCACCCTCTGGGTGAAGAAATTTCTCCTCATCTCAGTGCTAAATATCTTACCCCTATCCTGAAACTGTGACCCCTCGTTCTAGACCACCCAGCCAGGGGAAACATCCTCCCTGCATCCAGTCTGTCTAGCCCTGTCAGTATTTTATACGTTTCAATGAGATCCCCTCTCATTCTTCTAAACTCTAGTGAATACAGACCTAGTCGACCCAATCTCTCCTCATATGACAGTCCTGCCATCCCAGGAATCAGTCTGGCGAACCTTCGCTACACTCCCTCTATGGCAAGTATAACCTTTCTTAGCTAAGGAGACCAAAACTGCACACAGTACTCCAGTTGTGGTCTCACCAAGCTCTGTATACCTGTAATAAGACATCCTTGTTCCTGTACTCAAATCCTCTTGCAATGAATGCTAGCATACCATTTGCCTTCCTAACTGCTTGCTGCACCTGCATGTTTGCTTTCAGTGACTGGTGTACAAGGACACCCATGTGTCTCTGTACATCAACATTTCCCAATCTATCATCATTTAAATAATACTCTGCCTTTCTGTTTTTCCTACCGAAGTGGATAACTTCACATTTATCCACGTTATACTGCATCTGCCATGTATTTGCCCACTCACTCAACTTGTCTAAATCACCTTGAAGCCTCTTTGCATCCTCCTCACAACTCACAATCCCACCTAGTTTTGTGTCATCAGCAAACTTGGAAATATTACATTTGGTTCCCTCATCCAAATCATTGATATATATTGTGAATAGTTGGGGCCCAAGCACTAATCACCGTCTACCACCCCGAAAAAGACCTATTTATTCCTACTCTCTGTTTCCTGTCTTTTAACCAATTTTCAATCCATGCCAGTATATTACCCCCAATCTCATGTGCTTTAATTTTGCACACTAACCTCTTATGTGGGACTTTATCAAAGGCCTTCTGAAAATCCAAATACACCACATCCACTGGTTCTCCCTTATCTATTCTACCAGTTACATCCTCAAAAAACTCCAGTAGGTTTGTCAAACACGATTTCCCTTTCATAAATCCATGTTGACTTTGTCTAATCCCGTTGATATTTTCTAAGTGTCCTTTTATCACATCCTTTATAATAGACTCTAGCATTTTCCCTACTACTGATGTTAGGCTAACCGATCTGTAGTTCCGTGTTTTCTCTCTCCCTCTTTTCTTAAATAGTGGGGTTACATTTGCCACCCTCCAATCTGCAGGAACTGTTCCATAATCTATAGAATTTTGGAAGATGACAACCAATGCATCCACTATTTCCATGGCTACCTCTTTTAGTACTCTGGGATGCAGATTATCAGGCCCTGGGGATTTATTGGCTTTCAGTCCCATTAATTTCTCCAGCACTATTTTTTACTAATACTAATTTCCTTCAATTCCTCCTTCTCGCTAGACCCTTGGTTCCCTCGCACTTCTGGGAAGTTACTTCGGGACATCGTGACTAGCACGTTTACGGAGTTGGACACACCGCAGGTAGAGGTTGGACAGGAAGAAAGGGAACAGGTGACCAACAGGCAGAGCACTAGGCGCAGGCAGGTAGTGCAGGGGTCCCCTGTGGCCATCCCCCTCTCCAACAGATATACCACTTTGAGTACTGTTGCGGGGGATGGCTTATCAGAGGAAGGCAGCAGCAGCCAACTTCCTGGCACAGGGGTAGCTCTGCTGCACAGAATGGGAGGAAAAAGAGTGGTAGAGCTATAGTAATAGGGGATTCAATTGTAAGGGGAATAGATAGGCGTTTCTGCGGCCGCAAACGAGACTCCAGGATGGTGTGTTGCCTCCCTG
This sequence comes from Somniosus microcephalus, assembly GCF_052327205.1. Taxonomy (NCBI): domain Eukaryota; kingdom Metazoa; phylum Chordata; class Chondrichthyes; order Squaliformes; family Somniosidae; genus Somniosus; species Somniosus microcephalus. Next base: position 275,125,837 of record NC_140990.1, on the reverse strand, counting down.
GTGCAAGGATCAAGGATGTCTCCGAGCGGCTGCAGAACATCTTGGAAGGGGAGGGTGAACAGCCAGTTGTCGTGGTGCATATAGGCACCAACGATATAGGTAAAAAGCGGGATGAGGTCCTAAAAGCGGAATATAGGGAGTTAGGAGGTTAATTAAAAAACAGGACCTCAAAGGTAGTAATCACAGGATTGCTACCAGTGCCACGTGCTAGTCAGAGTAGAAATAGAAGGATACTTCAGATGAATACGTGGCTAGAGGAATGGTGCCAGGGGGAGGGATTCAAGTTCCTGAGACATTGGAACCGGTTCTGGGGGAGGTGGGACCAGTTCAAACCGGACGGTCTGCACCTGGGCAGGGCTGGAACCGATGTCCTAGGGGGAGTGTTTGCTAGTGCTCTGGGGGAGGGTTTAAACTAAAATGGAAGGGGGTTGGGAACCTGAGCAGGGAGACAGAGGAAAGGGAAACAAGGATAAAAGCAAAAAATAGGAAGGAGAAAAACAAAAGTGGCAGTCAGAGAAATCAACGGTTTAAATCAAACGTGGCCACAGTAAATAATAATTCTAATAGGTCTAAGAGCGTTAAAAAAACAAGCCTGAAGGCTTTGTGTCTTAATGCGAGGAGCATTTGTAATAAGGTGGATGAATTGGCTGCGCAAATAGAGGTAAACGAATATGATTTGGTTGGGATTACGGAAACGTGGCTCAAGGACGGCCAAGACTGGGAACTCAACATCCAGGAGTAGTCGATATTCAGGAAAGATAGGCAAAAAGGAAAGGGAGGAGGGGTAGCATTACTGGTTAAAGAAGGGATTAACACAATTGTAATGAAGGATATTAGCTCTGATGAGGTGGAATCTGTATGGGTAGAATTGAGAAATACTAAGGGGAAAAAAACATGAGTGGTATATAGACCTCCAAACAGTAAGGCGGAGGTTGGGGATAGCATTAAAAGGGAAATTAAAGAAGCGTGCAATAAGGACGCAGCAGTCATCATGGGTGACTTTAATCTACATATAGATTGGGCTAACCAAATTAGTAACAATACTGTGGAGGAGGAATTCCTGGAGTGTTTACGGGATGGTTTCCTGGACCAATATGTCGAGGAACCAACCAGAGCTCAGGCCATCTTAGACTGGGTATTATGTAACGAGAAAGGATTAATTAGCAATCTTGTTGTACGAGGCCCCTTGGGTCGGAGTGATCATAATATGATCGAATTCTTCATTAAGATGGAGAATGAAGTTGTTGACTCAGAAACTAGGGTCCTCAATTTAAATAAAGGAAACTACGATGGTCTGAGGAGCGAGTTGGGTAGGATTGATTGGGGAATGGCACTCAAAGGGTTGACGGTGGATAGGCAATGGCAAACATTCAAAGATAGCATGGATGAACTACAGAAGTTGTTCATCCCAGTTTGGCATAAAAATAAAACAAAAAAGGTGACTCAACCGTGGCTAACAAGGGAAATTAGGGATAGCATAAGATCCAAGGAGAGCACATACAAATTGGCCAGAAAAAGCAATAATCCTGAGGATTGGGAGCAGTTTAGGATTCAACAAAGGAGGACAAAGGGATTAATTAAGAAAGGGAAAATAGAATATGAGAGTAAGCTTTCAGGGAACATAAAAACTGACTGTAAAAGCTTTTATAGATATGTAAAGAGAAAAAGATTGGTGAAGTCAAGCGTAGGTCCCTTGCAGTCAGAATCGGGGGAATTTATAATGGGGAGCAAAGAAATGGCAGACCAACTAAATACATATTTTGGTTCTGTCTTCACAAAGGAGGACACAAATAACCTCCCAGAAATACCGCGGAACATAGGGTCTGATGAAAAGGTGGAACTGAAAGAAATCAGTATTTGTAGGGAAATGGTGTTAGGAAAATTGATGGGACTGAAGGCCGATAAATCCCCAGGGCCTGATAATCTACATCCCAGGGTACTTAAGGAAGTGGCCCTGGAAATAGTAGATGCATTGCTGGTCATCTTCCAGAACTCGATAGACTCTGGAACAGTACCCATGGATTGGAGGGTAGCTAATGTTACCCCACTATTCAAAAAAGGTGGCAGAGAAAAAGCGGGGAATTATAGACCGGTAAGCCTGACATCGGTAGTGGGGAAAATGCTCGAGTTCATTATAAAAGATGTAATAGCAGAGCACTTGGAAAACAGTGACAGGATCGGACAAAGTCAACATGGATTTACAAAAGGTAAATCATGCTTGACTAATCTACTGGAATTTTTTGAGGATGTAACTGGTAAAATAGATAAGGGAGAACCAGTGGATGTGGTGTATTTGGACTTTCAGAAGGCTTTCGATAAGGTCCCGCATAAGAGGTTAGCGTGCAAAATTAAGGCACATGGGATTGGGGGCAAGGTATTGACTTGGATAGAGAACTGGTTGGTGGACAGAAAGCAAAGAGTTGGAATAAACGGGTCGTTTTCCGAGTGGCAGGCAGTGACTAGTGGGGTACCGCAAGGATCGGTCCTAGGACCCCAGCTGTTCACAATATATATTAATGATCTGGACGAGGGAATTGGATGTAACATCTCCAAATTTGCAGATGACACAAAGCTGGGTGGGAGGGTATGCTGTGAGGAGGATGTCATGAAACTCCAGTACGATTTGGACAGGTTGGGTGATTGGGCAGAAACATGGCAAATGCACTATAATGTGGATAAATGTGAGGTTATCCACTTTGGTGGCAAAAACAGGAAGGCAGATTATTATTTGAATGGCAATAGATTGGGAGAAGGGGAAGTGCAAAGAGACCTGGGTGTTCTTGTGCACCAGTCGCTGAAGATAAGCATGCAGGTGCAGCAGGCGGTTAAGAAGGCAAATGATATGTTGGCCTTCGTAGCAAGAGGGTTCGAGTACAAGAACAAGGATGTCTTGCTGCAGTTGTACAGGGCCTTGGTGAGACCGCACCTTGAGTATTGTGTGCAGTTTTGGTCACCTTACCTGAGGAAGGACGTTCTTGCCATGGAGGGAGTGCAGCGTAGATTCACCAGGCTGATACCTGGGATGGCAGGAATGACGTACGAGGAGAGATTGTGTCAATTGGGCTTATACTCACTGGAGTTTAGAAGATTGAGAGGGGATCTCATCGAAACCTATAAAATTCTGTCAGGTCTGGACAGACTAGATGCAGAAAGGATGTTTCTGATGGCCGGGGAGTCCAGAACCAGGGGTCATAGTCTAAGGATAAGGGGTAAGCCATTTAGGACTGAAATGAGGAATTTCTTCACCCAGAGAGTGGTGAACCTGTGGAATTCTCTGCCACAGAGGGCGGTGGCGGCCAGTTCATTAAATATATTCAAGAAAGAGTTGGATATATTTCTTGAGGCTAAAGGGATCAAGGGATATGGGGAGAAGGCAGGGACCGGGTACTGAATTTGGATGATCAGCCATGATCTCATTGAATGGTGGCGCAGGCTCGAAGGGCCGAATGGCCTACTCCTGCTCCTATCTTCTATGTATCTATGTATCCTCTTCCGTGAAGACAGAACCAAAGTATTTGTTTAATTGCTCACCCATTTCCTTGTTCTCCATTATAAATTCTCCTGTTTCTGACTGTAAGGGACCTACACAGGAGGCAAGTGTAAAGGCACTTAGCTTTTGGAGGCCTCATTATAATACTTAAATGGGTGACCCGCCGTTCCTTCATCGTCGCTGGGTCAAAATTCTGGAACTACTCCCTAACAGCACTGTGGGAGTACTTCACCACAGGGACTGCAGCAGTTCAAGAAGGCAGCTCACCACCACCTTCTCAAGGGCAATTAGGGATGGGGAATAAATGCTGGACTTTCCAGCTTCGACTATCATCTTTTATCTATTTTTCAAATATAAATGTTATCTTTTGTAAAATTTGTACATTCCAAGCTAAATTACTGTGGTGCAGAACATTTAGCAGTATTACCAATGTTCAAGATATATTTTCGGCTGCCTGCCTCCCACCCCACCGCTATTAAAACCGGAATTTGGCAGGCTGGAGGTGGGTTCTGGTTGGGATTCAGATTTCTAACACTTTGGCCTAGAAATTCAGTGCCCTTAGCGCCGATTTTGCGGCGCTAGAGGGCCTAGCGCTGCAATTGGCGCCGGCGCCGAAATTGCCTGGGGCCCTTCCGCCGCGGTAGACCGGTAGCGCTGCGCCAGCACCGATGACGTCATCGGTGTGCGCAGCGTCCCGGTTGCCATGCCGACGGGCCCCAGCGCCGAAATTCAGTTGCGGCCGCCTCGCCCGTGGCAGCCGCAACTAAGACTCTGGCAACAGAGTCTTACATGAGTTTGCGCCGGCGCATTAAAGGCACCGCGGCGGCCGGCCGCTTTCCCGCCGGCCGCCTGGCCGCAGCTCCCTCCCCGGACTTCCCCCCCCCCCCCCCCGGAACAGAAGCAAGCCCGGCACTTGTCCGAGGTGCCGGGCTCATTTTTAAAAAGATTTTCGCGGGCCGCGGCCGGGTGCAGGCAGCTCCTCCTTAAGGGAAGGAGGAGGCCTGCACTTCCCGAACCTGCCGCACCGCAGCGGGCGCCGCAGCGCCGGAATAGCGCCGATATTCAGCGCGTAGCGCCAGTTTCCAGGCGCAAACAGCTCTCAGCAGCGCCGGCAGCCGTTTGGGCGCAGAATTGGTGAATTTTGGGCCTGACCAGCGCGACTTAGCTCCGGCACTAACTTCCGGCGCTAAAGCCCTGGCTGCGCCAAAACTCAATTTCTAGGCCTTTAACTTCCCACCTGACCCAAACCCACCCGTTTTTTGGGTTACAATTCCCCCCATTGTGTCTCATCTATCAATATATCAAGTACTTACCGCATCTAAAACTAACTTTAATTCTGTTGTCTGCGTTCCAATAACTACCTGTCTATGAAATAGTACAGTGTTGTTTATACGCTGTCATGTTAACAAGAACTGGTCTAGTCTAGTCCAAACTTGCCATCACCACACAAATAAACACCTGAATATATAAATGAATATATAAATGAACACCTCTACTAAAGGAGTTGCACATTTTATATCAGAATTCTTTTTGCCTGATATTGTCAATTTATTTGTTGGCTTTTAGAGGGAATTAAAATGTGGACAGATGTTTAGTAGTGTTATAATTTTCTGAATTTCTCCGGGGTGTTACATACCACTAGATTGAGCATATGTGCAAAACAGTACACAGTTCTCATAATCACATCCTTTATAACTCTCACCTTATTGCCCATCCCCATCTTCAGTGACCTTGATTCCTGATTGTTAGACTACTGAGTAGATCTGTGGAAATGTTGGCTCTTGAGGGTTAAAAGTTCTAGGGTCACCTTCAATAAACCCAACACATGAATGTGCCATAAACAGCAGATGGAGCCTGCTGCCTCCTCTTTGAATCTCCCTGTGCTGCAAGGTGACACATACGCATTATATGCATTAGTGTTGGCCCATATATCTGTGGTACAATGGACCAACCTGCCCTCAGACCCTGAGCATCTGCCTTTCCAGGAACTGTGTATGCTGGAAATAGTGCTGCTGTTGTCATTTGACCCCCAGATAACTGAACATCAGAACATCACCAGTTTAATTTGCTCAGAAATGTAAATTATTCTACCCTACTAGCATACAGTAGAAACCAAACAGCTGGTTTGTGATATTAAAAATTCATACTTCATTCCACTTTAGTCTGTAATATTTCATGGTACCTCACCACTTTTGTTTTCATTTAATATCTTTTGTTATGAGTTGTAGCTTCAGCAGTTGAAATATTTCAGGTTGTTTATCAATACCATTTAGACCCTTTCTTTATTTGGTCAATCCTGATGTTAGCATTGCAGTGAACAAAAGTTATCCTGAGTTTATTTATTGAATAAACTGATTGCCGTAGAAGTGATGTTTTGTTTTGTGCCTGGCATGACATGTTCCTGAGAGTGGGAGCTAGCACTGAGAGAGATGGGAGTTGAATTGGTAACAGCAATAGTGATTACATAGTTAATAGAAGATAGAAATAGATTACATAGAAGTGTAGCTGGAGTGACTGTACTTTTTGTCAATAAGAAATTCAGAAGATGTATCAGAATTTGTCATTGCAGAAGGGGGAAAATATCTAAATCAGACGCTGGCAATGGAGTTATCTGAGACAGTCACATAGCACAAATCACGCAATCGGATTGCCAGGCACTATTACCCACCAGACACAATGGGAGGCTTATTTGTGGTTGCATCATTTGCTGAGGCACATTTGAAGCAGGAGGAACTGAAGCCACAATTTGGAGGCAAAGGCACCATTGTGACAGGAGGAGGAAACAGAGAAAAATCATAGAGCTAGCCACCCCGGTGGCTAACACTATGCAATCAGCTTCAGCGTGGTGTTAAATAACAGGAAGACCTAGTAAGGAAAAAAATCCCCAAAAATAAGTGATTTTCATCCTCATCATGGAGACAGAAACAAGACTGATAAAAGTTATTCCTTTTTTGTGTAAATTATTTTTTTTAGACAATGTTTAAACAATGATTGGAAATAATTTCCACAGCTTGTCAGGAATCTAGGCATATCTATTCAAGTTGAGATTAGCAGTGGCTGATGTTTGGGTGCAGTGCCTCGCCAAGAAATTCTCTTATATAACATAACCAAGAAAGTGAATTCAAATAAGAGCCACTAATAGCCAGTCTGATTGGTGTACGCCACCTTTTTTACTACTTCAACAATAGACGTGTGTGCCTAACCAGCTCTCCTGATGAGTTCCCAGTGGATCTGGGGCAGATGGGCCCAGAAATGTGCTCCAGAATGCACTACACCGTAACTCTGCATAGACCAACCTTTTCTGGAGGGCAGACCCAGTAGCACCTGCCACCAGATGGGCGGGCACGTGCAAATAAGATCACAGTGAAAGAGATACAGCCTCCACCTGTGTATCCCACCATTTGCCCTGTTTGAACACTGGAAGACAAGATTCTGGCCTCATTTCAGCACAACGCCCTTTGGAGGTTGAGAAGCCCGCCTTCAGCATACAAATGACCCCTGAGAATGTCAACTGAGGTCTAGGTGCACCTGCCCCGCCAAAGCTGCGTCCAGTTGGGAAATTTAGGCCGGGTTTGTAACTTGAGAGATTTTAAAAAAAAATCCTATTTGAGACAGTGGAACCAGTAAAATCTGAATGAATTGACCCTTATTTCATCACTTGTGCAATCATTATTAAATTGGAATTTGCAGACCTATTATATATTAAAAATGCAGAGTAGTTTACAACATTTCAGCACAAAAATACATTGAAAATTCCTAGATCGGGCTTTGTCAATAGGAAAAAAACATTAAAAAAATGTCAACATTTATCTGCAGTATCAATTACGCCTACAGGTAGTGCTTTGATCACTGGCCCTGGGCTTGCCAGCTGCCACAGGAGGGGGAAAACTTTTGAATAAGGTTGGCCCGGATTTTGCAGTCAGCGACGAATGAACGGCACCAGCTGTTCATTACATTAACACATGCACTGGAACTTACTGTGATTAGAAAGCCAGTTCAGCACGGCACCCTCTACAGGGATCTGGGACCTGTGTGAACAGAGTAAGCAACTGTGTATCTCCTTAACCAGTCAGATTGAAGAATCATGAATGAGGAGCGCAGAGTCTGAACCAGGAAGTGTCAGTCAGAATATGCAATTCAATCTCAAATCATGTACAGAAAGCAAAATAAAGATAGGAAAGAAAGATGAAATTAAGAGAGAGAAATAAAAGAGACAAAAGAAAATGTTTTTTTTAATTATTTACATTTTAAAAAAAATTTTCAATCACCAACAATAATTAAAATCTGAAGGAATGAGATGCCGCACATGTGAAAGTTAATTTTCAGTGCCAGAGAGGTTATTTGGCATTAATTAAGACTTATCACACTGTTAAAAATTTACTTACACTGGAATGGATAAGCCCTATCTTTTTCTGGCATGTTTAGTGTGTATCTATCACGTAAGTTAAGTACAGCAACTTCACATCATTCCATGTATTTCAATACCAAGCCTTTCGGCGAGATACTGTTATAGCAAAGCCTCTGACGTAGCAGGGCAACTCAGACAGCAACTTCCTGATTTCCGCGTTTAACTGCATATTTGCGGTCGCTGGAAGTTGCTGTCCAATTTACACTTTAATAACAGTGAGCGCTGTTAGCCTCACTGTTATTTCTACAGCAAAATCTGGCCCATTATGTTTTGCACCATTTATTTTTAGGCTGCTCCCCAGAATCACTGCAGGCCCTGCCGTCCCACTTTCAAGTTTGTTGGGGTGCTACTCTGTTTGGATGACCCATGAGCAAAATCAGGAGAAAGTGATGTAGGAGGCCAAGAACACCCCTTCCCATCTATTGGTCATTATTCTGCTCGGCCGAACCTTCCTGGAAGTGTAGGCCCAGTTGGGTTGCATTGGAATCCTGTTGTGGGTGTGGAGAGCTAACACAACAGGTCTCATTTGTAGGGGGTTTTTGTGCACAGGCGTGTTTGGGTCAGTCAGCTTTGCCTCTGACTACCTTCCTTGAGCGGTTCGAATCGCTCGCCCCCTGGGTTCTGGATACCGGACTTAGATACAGGCAGCGATACAGAGAAAACTCAAGTAGACAGGTGGTTGGATGCAAACAAAACCAAGATTTTATTGAAGAGGAAAAACTTGATACAATCTTATGGAAAATTATTAGTGTACATTTCTACAGGCAAAAAATTACAAGAGAGTCATAATAATACTTATATACTTATACAGGGAATGGGGAACAAACGGCACATCGAGGGAAAACAACTATCTTAACGATCCCCTTATCCTTAACCCACCCCCTATACCTAACTAGGTTAATCTATGAGGGGTTAGAAGTCATGCTCACCAATCAAAAGGGTTTGTTAGACTCAAAACAGCGGTTGGGTTCGGGATTTGCTCTTGGTGCTCTCTGGAGCCTGCCGTCATCACGTGGGCTCCGGTTGCTGCAAGAGCATTGTCCAGGTTCGAGTACCCCAAAGCTACAGTCTCTGCTTGGGTACTTTACCTGGCAGGGATGATTCTTCGCTGACAGCTTGAGTTTGCCTGAAGATACTCGCAGGTCGGCTGAGGTTGAAGGCCCGATAATTCGAAGCCTACCCTCAGTTGGCCTTCCCCGGGTGGTCTTCCTCCTCCCCTTGTCGCGTCCCGCTTCACCTGGCCTGAATTGCCCATGTTCGCCCGACCCGGTGTCGGGGCGAGTCCAGATGGAGTTGGTGGGGGCACGGGCAAAGGCCAGGGGGTAAGCGCGGGACGGGGGAAAGAGCGGCAGCCACAAGGGTGAGGGGCCGAAGGACCGGGGAGTGGCAATACCGACAGCAGCCGAGCAGCAGCCTTCTTCTTCCAACGACTACTAACAACACACACTGATTGCTACCTGGGGGCCTTCAATTATACCTTCGTCGAAAAACCTTATCTGCCCGCCAAATCAGGTTAGTTCTTTGTTTTAATTTTGGCGGGCTAGTTAAAATAATGGTAGCAATCTATACTGATGGGTTTTTAGATGGCCGGTAATTGCATCTACCGGCCCGATAATTGACTCGTATTGTCCTGACAGTCCTTGATGGGCTTGTCCAGCCTCGATGGATGTGTTTAATCTGTTTCCGATTATGTAAACAGACTGGTTGATGGCTTTAACTGTAGGCCTCATTGAATTCAGATCTGCATCTAATTCGGCCTAATACATAATTCACAGTTTGTCTGGGTCCCAAATCACAAAGTTCTTTTGACAGGAAACCTGCAGCCTTAGTTTCGATTTCCCTCAAACTGCCTGGGCTGCAGAATCCATTTTGGAGACCCGCAGGCTTTCTGCCATGAGGCACGGACGCCATCTTGGGTACCCTTTTTAATTTCAAAAGAAATGTTCACGCAGGGTCCCTTTTATCGATGATAACCTTCGGGGAAATGCACAAATTTTGCGAATCTTACATTCCCCCCTGTGATTGCTTGAAGTATCATACTTTTCCAAAGTGAGCAGAATTTTTCTGACCCTCCATAGTCAGCCTTCCCCTGTAATTATCTATCTAATATACCCACGACACATGCACTTCCCATTCCGCGAAAATGTAGTGTACATCAGCATACAAAGAGTAAAATTACAGGCTTTACACACACATCCAAGCATGGAGGGGGTCCTACACCTCTGCACCACTTGGTACACATATCTTTATTAAACCGCGTCGCAAAAGAAAACAACGAAAGAAAAACCTTTAATTAAAAAAAACCACAAAGAAACAACACTTCTTCAATCGAAATACAGGAAAACTTAAACCAGCGAATCTTCCTCCACCTTTACATAATGTTCTTTCCAAAAGCTCTGGTTCCGGAATTCTGACCACCGACCTTTTCCCTTACACTGGATGCATACTAAATACAGCACTATTCCTAGCTGGCAAACCACGAGAATGTGAGAAGCCAGTCTGACCCACGAAGGGACCTCTATATTATTGAAAAGGTTCCACCAGGGTGGAGTCACAATATCCAATATCTTAGTCCCTATCTCTACTGTTTTCTGCTCGAGAGTGTAGAAATGTTTCTGTGAAACTATAACGGCTTTTAGAATTTTGGTCAAATGTTCAGGGAGAGGGGGAATTTCGTAGCCAAAGTGCGCTACGTACTTCTGCAAGTTCGTAAAATTCTCCTTCACAGTGAGATGAACAGTGGAGGGTTCAGGGATGGGGACAATTCGCTCCTGGGCCACTCGAACTTCTGCCTTGGGTTTAAAACAGAAACTGCTGTCACTAACCGGGCACCAGCTGTGCTGTCCGTGCTGGTAGTGGGACGCGCCGGTGGTGACACAGTATGTCCCACCCCCTATATGCTACCTGCGGGGGAACATGGCCTTGTGCCATTGCCTCCATGGTGCAATTTATAGGCTTCGCGTCAGCAGCTCTGAACCCACACTGCGGTCTTGAGAAGGCATTCAAGTGCTGGGGGCACAGGATTATGTGTGCTCCCCGGCTCCGGCACCCTGAGAGGTCAGTACCTGTCATAGCATGCTCCCACTTAATGACGTAAGGCGGGACCGCTGTGAACCGAATGTGTGCACCCCCCTGAATGACTCCAATGTTCTCTACCCTGTATACCGGGGCGGGTCGGACTGTCCTACCCATGACCGGCATCCTAACTACTACTCCCATGATAGTGTGGTTGGACCGCCCACAATCCACAGGGACTGGATAGGCTTCGGAGGCTAGCCAGAGTTGGCACGGGCTCAATGCGTTCTCAAAAGGGTGGAGGGCTGTGAGGTGCTTGTTGCTAATCCAGGAGGGGACCAAACCTTGTTTTAAATCCTCCAGGTTACTGCGGCCCTCGCCCAGTAACCACGCCCCGTATAACACGCACACCTCATTCTGCACAGCTTGGTCAGAAGCATTTCTGTCCTCCCTTATGAGAGCATTTACCGTCTTTGCGTGCTTTTCCAACTCAGCTATAATCTCTTTTAAATGGACCATCATGGCCTGGTCCTCATGCAACTCCGAGCCCACTACCTTGTTCTCATCTAGTAATATCCCTTTTAACTGTGCTTTTAAACCGTTTATCTGTGTCTGCAGCTCTATGTCATCCAAGCTGTTGATGACAGAGGACCCAGTGTTAAACACAGTAAAAACATCATTCCATACACCCCTTATTTTTCTCCCTGGGTTACCCAAAAATTCCCGGCGTGTGGTGTAGAGTTCGGTCTTGTCCACGTGGGCAAAATCGAACTCGTAAAACTTTCGGAACATGTCTTTTAATAGGGCCTGGTATAACTGCTCTGTTTCTTTGGGGCACCACTCTGGCAAATGTACCTCGATGAGATTTAAAATCACGGAGGCTACCACGTAGTGTACCCCCTGGTACAGCATCTGATCAGTGGGGACTAATACCAACCCATTCCCTGGTCCCTTGGTGGTGGTGGGGCAATCTTCCCTGGATAACCTCGCCGCCTGCGCCGTGGGCGGGGGCCTACGGGGGCGGGCTACCAGCTCAGTGGCATTGACTGGGATCTGGGAATACGGGACCGCACATACCTTCCGGCTGGCAACCCACCTTATCCCCTTCCTGGTGTCATGCCACTGCCGGTGGAACATGATGGATATGCCTGCGGGGCAGACCTTCTCTGACCCCCACATACAGATGTAAATCCCTTGGTCCGGTTCCCACCACTTGTCCCAGCATACACTCAGTCCTCCATGAATCCCGGTAATTGTCCGATGTGTGTTATTCCCCAGGCGCTCCCACTCAACTTCGGGGTCCCTCATGTCCTTGCTCAACTTTCGGAGCCACCACCATCGGTCCAGTGGAATGTGTCCTTTGCATGTTAAACATATTCGCTTTCTGTTACCGCCGAATTGGAGCCTGAACGGACCCAGTGATATACAGGGTCGACGTATACCCAACTTCGACTTATAGAGCAATAAACTCAGACTACTGCGGACCTTGCTGGAATGTGTGAGTACACTTTTATTTACAGAGCGCTCTGGGAGAAGTGCTATACACCCCCTTGGTGCAATCGCCATCTTCTCAGCTTTACAATAGCAGCCGCGCTCCTTTTATACAATTTAAAAACAGGAAAGATACCATATTACATTAATTCCTTGGCCAATCTGGTACTTTAGCATCCTTTAACTTTGGCCAATCCGATACCTTAGCAACCCTTAATCACATTCTGTCAAAAACAAGTTGATTATATTATTATACCGTTAGCAAACAACTTAATTATATTACTGTTCTGTACAAGTGACATCACACGTTTGGTGTAAGCAGATCAAGTCAGCTGTCTGTTATGCCAGTGTCTGCAAAATGTCAATGAATGTCAAGTATTTCAGCAGGCACTACGGTGCCATTTTAAAATTTCCTCCAACAGCCCCTCCTTTTGGTCCTGGAGCACGATCCTCTTGCTCCCAGATGACCATCGTTCTTCGTTTCTTCACAGGGTTGGTTTACAACCACTGACTCATCTCGTGAGAACCGGCCGTTCCGGCCACGTCATCATACGTTTCTTCTTCTTCACCCATATTTCTGGGCAGGAGGTCGGTGTATTCTTCGACAGAAGCTACTGGCAGCACAGCTTTCACAGCAGTTTGACAGCACATTTTAATGATACTCAATGCACAGCACAGCAGTATACATATCACAACCATGATCAATATCATTTGCACTAGCCAAGCACCCCAGCCTGATCCTCCCAGTAACCAATCAAACCATCCGCCTCCAATATTGGATTGATGGAGCAAAGCTACTTGTTTTTGAATATGGTCCGCTAGGTTGGTAATATTTTCAGAACTGTCTGGGATGTACGTACAGCATTCTGCTCCGATCATGGCACGTGTACCTCCCTGTGCAGCTAGTAGGTAATCTAGTGCCATTCTATTTTGTAGGGCGACAGTTCTTAGGGCTACCATTTCGGCACTCATCTCTCTCAGGGATTCAGCCGTGTCATTGGCTACTCCCTCAATTATGGTTGCCAATAACCATATTTCTTGAGAAGTAAACACTATTCCAGCCGTGGGGAACATAGCTCCTAGTACCACCTGCCAGGTGGGAAGTTCTCTTTTAGTACGACTATGCTTGTGGTGGTCTTTCAATTCCTTTATGTGGTGTATATATGGTACTACATACCCCAAATAGCATGATCCTGCCCAATTCTCTGGTAGCCAGGGGTATGCTCTATGACCGCATGTGAAGTATGTCCCATTATAGGCTGTCATTATCTGTCCCGGTTGTTCGGGGTTTATGTTGGCGCGGAAGATGGTAAAACCCATCTGGTTGTCAGTATTTGTTCGCCTGGTCCCATTCCATGGTTTATTATTGGTCAAATTCATCAAATTGGTGGTGTTGAACCACCAGCTTTCCATGGAATTTCCTGCATTATATGTGGTAAAATTTTGTATACAATGACTTTTCCCCACATCAATTCTGATCCCTTCAGTCTGTTCTGTACCGCGCTCCCAACATATCTCCCCGATCGGCTGGCCCTTTCCTGACGTATTGGTAAGAACTAAAAAGGGGGGTTCTTTCGTATAATTATATGTTGGCTTCTAACAAATATCCTCCCCCCCGGAACTCATTCCTTAGGCTAGTCCATTTCTGTTCCCAGGTTTTTCCGAAGGTGGATAAAGTGGTATTTTTCTGTTTCGTATGATTTCTATTAATTATCCATTCTGCCATATCTGTGAGGTTCAAGGGTATTGGTCGCAAGGGTATCCCTCCTTTCGCATGAGTGGGAGTATGGCTACATACCCAACAGGCATCTATCCCACTCCGTTTGGCATACTTATATAACATATATAAAAACGTATTTACATGCAATCCCCGTTTTCTACGCGGTCCTGTCGCCGCATCTCCCGTGACAATACGTATCAACGCAACTATACACAGTAACTTATACATGTTTTTGATGCAATATTCTTCTTCCAGTTATTGCCGAAGGGGTCTCCCTTTTTTTTTCTGTGGAACAGATTCAGAACAGTGGGGGTAATTATTCACGTTCATGTCCTTTATATAACTTCAACTGAGTCCAATGTTTCCATATGCCCTTTCCCCTTATGTCCAGACAGGCACAGGTGTCCCCACTGATTATGATCTCATAGGGTCCGCTCCATTTCGGCGCGAACCCCGGTTTGCCAGGTAGATTTCTTACCATGACCCGTGCTCCGGCGGGGGGAACGTCCGGGAGCGTGTTAGGTTCTAGCTCCTTGTCCCTTTCCCGCTGTTGGTCATGGATATTTTTACGCATCTCCTTTAATTGAGTGCTGAGTTCCAAAACGTATCGTTTTAATTTATCTTTTAGAGGACCTACATCGGCCCCACCTGTTATGATGCCTTCGGGTAATTGCATCGCCCTTCCTGTCATTAGTTCATAAGGGGTAAGGCCAGTCATTCGGTTTGTAGTGGCCCGAAGTTTCATCAGGATGATGGGCAGCACTTCAGTCCATGTTTTTCCCGATGTTTGCATCGCCTTGGCCAATGCATTTTTAAGGGTACGGTTCATCCGTTCCACCATTCCTGAACTTTGTGGGTGATAGGGGATGTGGAACTTCTGTTTTATACCCATTAATTGACATACGGATTTGAAGGGGCACTCCCCATCGGGGAATTACTTCTTCTGCTAGGATTCTGGCAACCGTCAGGGCGGTGCAGTTCCGTGTTGGAAAAGCCTCCACCCATCGAGTGAATTGGTCTATGATTACCAGGCAGTATGTTTTACCGTGGGACGGGGGTAGAGGGCCAGTAAAATCGATTTGCAAATGTTCCCATGGGCCTCACGGCCTGGGTTGATGTCCCATATTAACCTTTATTGGCCTGCCTGGATTGTACTGTGCACACGTAACACACCGGTGGCAGTGTTCAGCAATATCTCTTCCCATCCCTTTCCACCACCATTCTGTACCGAGACTTCCTGTCATTGCCTCTCTTCCCGAGTGAGAGAGCCCGTGGTGAATTTCCAACAGAGTGTTTTGTATGCACTCTGGGGCCATTACCTTATCATCCTTTCGCCAGACGTTATCGCTTCCTCGTATAGCGCCTTGTTTCTCCCACGTACCTTTCTCAACATCTGGTGTGTCCTCGTGCAGTCCTTCAATACTTATCTCATCTCCTGGGTTACTTATGCTAGCCACTGGTGTGTCGCTAATCTCCTCTTGTTCTAACGCGAATTGTGCAGCTTTGTCCGCTGCTTGGTTCCCCTGGTGGTTTAACCAATCTGGGCTAGTTCTGTCCGGCTCTCTCTGGTGTGCCTTGATTTTTATTACTGCAACTTGTTGGGGCTTATTACTAGCCTCAAGGAGGGCCTCTATCCTTCTCTGATGTTTTATAGGATTGCCTCCTGTCGTAATGAATCCTCTCCTACCCCAGGCGGTCATATAGTCATGGACTACCCCAAAGGCGTATCTACTATCTGTGTAGATGTTTACTACTTTATTTTCCGACATCTCCAGTGCCTTAGTGAGTGCCACTAACTCGGCCACTTGGGCTGACAAACCCCCGTCGATTCGCCCTGACTCTACTGTTTCCAGTCGGTCATTAATTACGGCCCACCCTGTGCGGGGTAGTCCATCCATATATTTGCGCGACCCATCTACGTAAAGTGTTCCTTCGGCTGTCGCCAGAGGGGTATCCTTTATTCTATCTTCATCTAAGTTCATATCTACATCCCCACAATTATGAGGCTCTCCGGTTCCTAATATTCCTTCTGCCGGATTGTCCCCCATATCCCTAATGATGGTTACTGCTTTACTCGGAGGGAGGAGGACCGCTTCCCATTTTGCTCGTCTCATATTTGAGACGGATCTCAATTTTCCCGTGTTCAGCATTTCTACCAAGGTGTGTTTGGTGTGAAGGATAATGTTTCCTGTCATCACAATTGGCTCGCTGACCTTTATGGCCCAGGCAGCACAATCTAATGCGGCTATACACCGTGAAAGCCCGGTTACTACAGGTCCTTCTGCAGTGGAGTAGTATGCCACTGGCCTGCGCTTGTCCCCATGATCCTGTGTTACCACCGCGGTATAAAATCCCCCTTCATTATTGCAGTGTATGTGGAAGTCTTTGCACATGTCTGGTAATCCCAATCCTGGGGCTGATATTAATTCTGACTTCAGTTGGATATAAGCTTCCTCCTGCTCTGGGCCCCATTCTATTGAGTCCAGTGCTGGTTTGCCCCCTTTCACTAGCCGCTGTATGGGTTCTGCTATTTTAGCGAACCCTGGGATAAAATTTCTACTATAATTAAAGAGGCCTAATACCTTCCTTACTCCCCTCACTGTTACGGGCCTGGGCATACTCTGGACAGCGTCCTTTCTGTCCGGTGGCATTTCTTTAAGTCCCTGGGAGATAAGGTGTCCCAGATACAATACCTGGGTTTTTCCTATCTGTGCCTTTTTGGGGCTCACCTTTAGGCCAGCCGTCTCCAATGTTTTTAATACTAGCTACAGGGTCGTCTGGTGCCCTTCTTTCGTTTCCGAAGCTATTAGTATGTCATCAACATACTGGAGAACCGTACTCCCGCTGGGCAGTTCTACCCTTTTTAAGATGTCGCTCATGACTCGGTGAAAGATAGCCGGGCTATTGTGAAACCCCTGTGGGAGCCAGGTCCAGGTATACTGTTTGTCCCCTACCGTAAACGCAAATTTTTCCTGTGATTTTGGGTCCAAGGGTAAGGCCCAGAATCCGTTGGCTATGTCCAGGACCGTGAAGATTTGGTGTTCTGGGGCTAGACCGTTTAAGATGGTTGAGGGGCTGGCGACGATAGGGTGTAACTTAGGGGTGACCTTGTTGAGGGCAGTGTAATCTATAGTTAACCTATAGCTTCCGTCAGGTTTTCCTACTGGCCATGTAGGGGAATTGGTGGTACTTGTTGTTTCTCTCAGGATGCCTTTCTCTACAAGTCCTTTTACTATGTCTATGACTGCCTTTCTTGCCTCGGTTTTTATGGGGTACTGGCGGTGTGGCTTATGTTCTGGTCCGGGGATCTTGATAGGGTCAATACCAGCTTTTCCTGTGTCTAGTTTTGTTTCTGCCCAAACTCCGGGGACGGAGGCGCAAATGGCCCCGTAATCCCCTGTATCTAATTGCCAGTTTCTTTTGGTTACTGTAGCTACTCCAATTGTGCTGGTATTATTTGCGAGTCGTCCTACCTTTGCTATGTGGCCGTCTGTTTTTGGCCACATTAGTTTTCCCTTGCCACAATCGATTAATATTTCGTATTCTTTCATAAGATCATTACCCATTATTGTGCCCTCGTTATTTTTACATACGTAGAATCTCATCGGGATGTAAAGATTGTCTATTTCTACCATTTGGGTGGCACTTAGGAAGGCGGGCACCTTGGTGCCGCCGATCCCTGTTAAATATATCATCTTACTGGTTGTAGGGAGGGGAAAGTCGGTTACGGATATTGACGCTCCCGTGTCCACTAGCATTTCACACTGTCGGCCCCCTACTAGTGCAGACACATAAATCCTACCCTCCTTTTTGCTTTTTACGGGGGCCGCTGGACGTCACTTATTCTGTTGCTGTCGTTTATACTCCTGCCACTCCCTGTAGTCTTCGGCGGACATCGTATTTTGCCCGCTAGTTGGCCTGCCATGTTTGCTATAACAAGTGGCTTCCAAGTGTCCCCTTTTTCCACAATAGTTACATTGTCTCTCATTCTTTTTGCCCTTGCATTCTTTTGCAAAGTGACCCATCTTTCCACAATTATGGCATGGTCCCTTTTTGGGTCTTGCTCCAGTTTCCAATTGGCCGACCGCAGCTATTTTTTCTTGTTTAACTTTTGTCGCTATCTCATCCTTCATCCCGTTTCCGTCTATTTCACATGCCCATTCTACCAGGTCATCATAATTTCTTGCGGTCACTACTCCCATTTTTATGATTATTTGGTGTGCCGGTGATAAGCCGTCCTTAAATGCTTGTATAAATGCCGGATCTGTCCTGACTGCGTTTGGTTGGCCCGAACTTTCCTGGTAAATACTAAATAGTCGCTCGCCACATTCTGAGGCCCCTTCTCCCTTTTGTTGTTTAGTTGCTGTAATTTTACTCCAATTAGTGGGGGAGTCACCTAAAACCCGTTGGACTTCAGTTTTAAAGAGAACAAAGGGTGCCTGTTGGGCGTCTACTTCGGCAGTGAGGGCTACTGCATGTGTCCAGCATCCCCCACTGTAATCCCTTGCGGCTGCGGCGGCGCCCACACCGGGATCGCCCGCCACAAGTTGCCACCTGTCCGCCGGACAGGCTGCCTGAACTAACTGATGGATGTCTCTTAGATGTAACTGATGCCCCACCCAAACGGTGTTGAGTTCTGCCCAAAACTTTGCGTTCAGGCTACGGGTCTGGAGTTTTCCCAGGACTGTCATGATTTGTTGTCTCTCCCCGGGGGTAAAGGGTTTATAACTCGCTGTTGGTGCAGCGGCGGTTCCACCCCGGGTTACTGGGGCCATGTCGACACTTTCGACCTTTTCCTCAAACATGGGAGCCGTTGGATCTAGTGTCTCGTATGGGGGAAGGAAAGTAGTATCCGTCCAACCACTCATTCGTCCGCCCTCACATGTAGCCCTCTTTTCTAAATCCTTAATTACCTTATCTTGGCAAGTTATCTTTGTTTCGAGAGTTTTAATGTCCTGTGTTTTATCTTTAACAATTTTCTTAATTACATTTACTTGTTCTATCAGTCCTGACAATTGGTGTACTAGTAACACGCCCGCCTTTTTAGTTTTATCCTTTTTCTGTTTACTCAGCCAATTTCTCTGAAGTTCTAATGTCTGTGATACGTCCCATCCGTCCTTCTACATTTTTTAATTAGTGAATGCCTGTCTGTCATATAAGAATCAATGAGGGAGCCCGGGGGCCCCCTCTTAATCTCCTTACCTGACATCAGTAGTCCACCGACCTTTCCTCTTTGTCTGGAGTCACGTTTTTGAAAGCCCCCCTATTCTTTTCTTCGAAGAATACCCGGGCGTTTTAACGTACTCGAAACGGCGTTCTCAGAGGTCTGGGTTTCTCTGTCTTTCAAGAGTGCCCGGACGTGTAACATTTTACCCCGCTCCACAAGTTCCTAACATCAGTCTGTTAGTCCCGAATAAGACCTGAGGATTAAAATTTTGTCAATACAGATACGAATATAAGTTCATCACAGACAAATGTCAAGTGTAGTCCCACACTCCACTGGTCCACTTACTTATTCTTTGATCACTCGGCGTCCTTATACTTGATCAGAGTACTAAAACACCGGTGACCCTGCTCGCAGCGCCAATTTGTTACCGCCGAATTGGAGCCTGAACGGACCCAGTGATATACAGGGTCGACGTATACCCAACTTCGACTTATAGAGCAATAAACTCAGACTACTGCGGATCTTGCTGGAATGTGCGAGTACACTTTTATTTACAGAGCGCTCTGGGAGAAGTGCTATACACCCCCTTGGTGCAATCGCCAGCTTCTCAGCTTTACAATAGCAGCCGCGCTCCTTTTATACAATTTAAAAACAGGAAAGATACCATATTACATTAATTCCTTGGCCAATCTGGTACTTTAGCATCCTTTAACTTTGGCCAATCCGATACCTTAGCAACCCTTAATCACATTCTGTCAAAAACAAGTTGATTATATTATTACACCGTTAGCAAACAACTTAATTATATTACTGTTCTGTACAAGTGACATCACACGTTTGCTGTAAGCAGATCAAGTCAGCTGTCTGTTATGCCAGTGTCTGCAAAATGTCAATGAATGTCAAGTATTTCAGCAGGCACTACGGTGCCATTTTAAAATTTCCTCCAACACTTTCCAACGGTGACGCTGACCCTCGTGGAAACGACTCGCACTCGGGGGCACAGGAGGGCTGCTTCCCCGTACGTGAATCCGGTTTGGCTGGAGCACTGAGACGAATTGGACCCCAACCATCCTGGCCACCTTCCCTCGTGGAAGTAGACAGCGGTCTCCTCCGCATCCCGTTCGCCACTCCCATCGATCGCCAGGGGCGCCTTGTCTCCCGAACACCCGTAGATGTGGGAGTCTTGGACGTCTCCCCTCCTCTCCTCGCTCATCCCAATCAGGGCGAATAGGACCATGATCCAGTCCATCCCTAACATCTTTCTGCAAAAAGATGTAAAAACATGCAGCCAGGTCCCAAAGAGATTCTCTGGCTTGGTGAGGCATGGTCGGGTCCCGCAACCTCGACCCAAATATACACACTCTCGGCAGATTTCTTATTCAAACTACCCATCACCTTATTTAACCCAAGCTAAACATCCAAACTTAAGTTTAATAATTACACCAACTTAAACTTACACTATATACATGCGCCGCCCGTCTCCGGGCGGCCAGGCTAATCCCTGGTCGGACTGCGGCTCGCCGCTACCCCCGGCGTGACCTCACCGTCCTTCACGGTTGGTCCCTCGCAGCCCGAGGTTGCTGGCTGAGGACCTCTGTCCTTGGACCTCTCCCTGGCTCAAGGGGCGGCCCTTGGGAACTGGAGGGCTGGTGACCATGGCTTTCTCGGCTGGGGCGTCCACGGGGACTTTCTGGGGGCTTTGGCGGGTGGGGCTTTCTTGGCCGCTGGGCCTTTTACCCGAACCACTGCTCCCCCAGGCTTGACCCCTCCCGAACCTGGGCTGGGGGTAGGTAACTTTTCGCAGCCTGCTGCTGCGAGCTGAGAGTCTCCGCCCCCAGGTCCCATGGCTGGGTCCGGGGTGGGGTTTTCGACCTCAGGTCCCTCCCTCGCTACACCTAGGTTAGGGGTGGGGTTTTTGCCCTCAAGTCCCTCCCTCTCGTCTGGATCCCAGAAGAGTGGGGGCGTGTCCCAATCGATGGGCGGGATGGTCCCTCCCTTCAAGCAAGCCACAGCGCCTGCCTGTGTGGTCTGTGAACTCGCTCGTGCTGCAGGCTGAGGATCTTTATCCTCAGACCTTACCCCAACTGGCTGTTTTCCCCTTTCAGGCTGAAACAGTTTAAGAACATAAGAACATAAGAAATAGGAGCAGGAGTAGGCCAATCGGCCCCTCTAGCCTGCTCCGCCATTCAATAAGATCATGGCTGATCTGATCCTAACCGCCAATCCACTATCACAGAACCATCTCCTGAATCTAACAGAATTAGACACACGAAATAGGAGCAGGATCAGGCTACACGGCCCCTGGGCCCGCTCCGCTACCCACAGGGCCATGACCGATCCGAACCTAGACTCGTCCAAATTCCTGCCCGCTCCCCATAACCCTTAATTCCCTTTACTTCTAGGAAACTGTCTATTTCTGTTTTAAATTTATGTAATAATGTAGCTTCTACAGCTTTTTGGGGCAGCATATTCCATGGACCTACCACCCTCTGAGTGAAGTAGTTCCTCCTCATCTCAGTCTTGAAAGAGCAGCCCCTTATTCTAAGACTATGCCTCCTAGTTCTAGTTTCACCCATCATCGGGAACATCCTCCCCGCATCCACCCGATCCAACCCCTTCACAATCTTATATGTTTCAATAAGATCGCCTCTCATTCTTCTGAACTCCAATGAGTAGAGTCCCAATCTACTCAACCTCTCCTCATATGTCCATCCCCTCATCCCCGGGATTAACCGAGTGAACCTTCTTTGTACTGACTCGAGAGCAAGTATGTCCTTCCTTAAGTATGGACACCAAAACTGTACGCAGTATTCCAGGTGCGGTCTCACCAATACCTTGTACAACTGAAGCAATACCTCCCTATTTTTATATTCTATCCCCCTAGCAATGAAAGCCAACATTCCATTGGCCTTCTTAATCACTTGCTGCACCTGCATACTAACCTTTTGAGTTTCGTGCACCAGGACCCCCAGATCCCTTTGTACTTCAGTACTTTCCAGTTTCTTGCCATTAAGATAATAACTTGCTCTACGATTTTTCCTGCCAAAGTGCATAACCTCACACTTTCCAGTATTGTATTCCATCTGCCAAATCTCTGCCCACTTACTTAGCCTGCCTATGTCCCCTTGCAGGTTTTTTATGTCCTCCTCACTCAATACTTTCCCTCCCATCTTAGTATCATCTGCAAACTTTGATATGTTACACTCGGTCCCCTCCTCCAAATCGTTAATATAGATTGTAAAGAGTTGGGGACCCAGCACTGGTTGATATAACCAGCGGCCTGTTTTAGAACCTGTGTTGAGGGCTCGCTCGCTGCCCCAAGCGGACCTTCTAGGGGCTGTCTTCTCTCTCTTTTCACCGGGACGGTGTTGTAGACGAGATTTCGGATCTGGACCCGCTTCGGGTCCGGGGCCAAAACTGCCTCCCTTGTCCTGGACTGCAGCTTCTGGGCCTGCCCGATAGAGGTCTCGGGATTCTCCTTCCCGAGCCCTACATATGGCCCTTTCTCCAGCGCGTACGGTCAGACCGAGGAATTTCACCTCCTGCTGGCCGATCTGCGCCTTCTTGGGGTTCACTTTTGAAACCCTTCTGTTCTAACAGCTCCAGCAGTTTGGCCAATAGTGGGCCATGCTCCTCTTTCGAATCAGTGAACAGGAGCAGGTCATCCACATGTTGTACCAACTGTCCTACCAACTGTCCGGGCTGGCTAAAGTCCTTCAAACTGTCTGCCATACACTGATGAAAGATGCTGGGGCTATTATGGAAGCCCTGAGGCAAGCAGTTCCACGTGTACTGTTGCCCTTTAAACGTAAAGGCAAACTTGTACTGATCTTCCCTCCTTACGGGGATGGACCAAAACCCATTGGAAATATCCAGCACCGTGAAAGTGGTCGCGGATGCTGGAATACTCCCGATCAGGTCGGCAACTGCTGCCACTGTGGGTGCACAGGCTGTGATGTTACTATTGAGCACCCGATAGTCCACCGTGGCCCTCCAGGAATTGTCCGGTTTTCTAACCGGCCACAACGGAGAGTTCACATGGGTGGCTATCGGCCTCAGAACTCCCTGCCGTACTAATGAGGACATGGCTGCCTCCATGTCCGGCTCTGCTTCCCTGGGGAAGTTATACTGTTTCTGTGGTCGGGCCATGGGGGCCCCGTCTACTCTGACCTCAAACCCTGTGACCCTCCCGCAGTCATGTTTGTGAGTGGCAAATGCGGCCAGGTGGGCCTGTACAAATGCCTGGAACTCTGGTGGGGTGTTGCTGACCATGAGCCCGAGGTTATAATCCTCTTTGGGCTTCATGGTGCAGAGGGTCCCCTTCCCTTCCTTACCCGGGATGACTACGATCTCACCGTTCTTTACCTTTCCTGCCCCCCAGAGGCAGTGATTCCCCTTTCCACCCTCCACTTCCCAATTCATCAGGACGCACGTCCACATGGAGCGGAGCGGTCCAATCCGAATGGTGAGCGAGATGGAGACCGAGCCAGCCTGTTCCTTACCTGTGAACCCCGATAGACTGTATGGGACCCCGCTAGAGAGAGGTGAGGTGGTGGGGTTAGCTGAGTAGATCACGGTGCGTGATGCCCCCGTGTCCAACAGATAGGTCCCCGCCACCTTTTCCACCTCCATCTCCATCATGGGTCTCCTCCACTCATCATATCGGAGCGAGCACAGATACACAGGCTGCGCCGGCTCTAGTCACTGTTGTGGGTGGGATGGGGCTGACGGGGTGAGAGCACCAGTGGCGGCTGCTACTCTCCCCTGGCCAGTCAGTAAGGATCTCATGGTGTCCAAAAGCGACTCAACCTCTGCGGAAGGGGCCCCTACCCCCGCCTTTCGAGCCGGGGCTGTGGGATGCTTTCCCTTGTTATCCTTCCAAGGGTTCTTACACTCCTTCCGCCAGTGACCATCCTTCCCACACCCGTAACAATTGGTCTTTGTGTTGGGGGGGTTACTCCCTTCCTGGTGCCACTCTTTCCTACCCGGTCCGGGTTTTACCTCATGCAGCTTACCCTTGGGTGGGTGTGCATCGGCTCCCCTACTGTTTTTATAGGCCAGAGTGAGCTGTCTAA
Source organism: Somniosus microcephalus (assembly GCF_052327205.1). Lineage (NCBI taxonomy): Eukaryota > Metazoa > Chordata > Chondrichthyes > Squaliformes > Somniosidae > Somniosus > Somniosus microcephalus. The sequence goes on along the minus strand of NC_140990.1, from coordinate 275,101,471 downwards.
TTACCGTGATCTCTGTGGTCTGGGGATCTTTGGGGTCGAACCAGGCTTCTGCCTTGGCCTGGATCTGTGGCAAGCTGTTCGCCACTAGACAACGGAGCCAATGTGTCAGAGAATCCCCGATCAGGAATCCCCGGTCCCGCGTCCCTGGGCAGGCTTTCCGGTATACCGGCTACAACCGGTTCGCAAAAGCCTGCGGGGTCTCCCCTGAGAGCTGTACCGTCTTCTCCACACGGGAGAAATGACTTCCCTCATCCATCCCCATGGCCTCCAGAACCACGTCTCTAAGCTCCTCGTACCCATTCTGCCCCCTCTTACATTCTTCAGAGAGGGATTGGAGGAGATTACTCTCCAGGGAGAATAGCAGCATCTTGGCCTTTTCAGCGTCATCGCAGTCGTTGACGCTGGCGGCCTGCTCTATTTCCCTGAAGTGGATCGAGGGGTCTCCCTTGGTAGAAAGCTTTGCGATATGGTTGACCATAATCCTAAGCTGTTGGGTGTTAAAAGGGTAATACGAACTGGTTTTGGAGGGGTCCCTCATCTTCACCATTGGCGGGCGGGCCGAACCTCCGATGCCATGCTGGGCACATCGGCTCCGGTTCTGACTTTTCGGGCGGGGGTTGCTCTACCTCCGCCTCCACCTCTGGCTCCGCTCTAGGCTCCACCCCCCCTTGCTACCAAACCTCACTGAAACTTGGCGCTATGGGTGGTGGTCGTGAGGTCTCCTCTCTCTCAACCGGGTCGTCCCTATACACTGCCGGTGACACTGGAACTGTTCTCCTCTCATTCCCCATAAAATCTGCCTGACCTGCCTTTGGGCTTATGAGGCATACCATGCCTTTTGCCTTCCGGAGGGCCCGGCTCAGATTTTCTATCTTCTCTTGGCAGGGGCCGTGGTCTGCCTCCTCAAACCCCTGTTCATTAGCTAGCTTGTAAGCGGCTTTTACCTCCTGTACTTTCTCTTCCTGTTCCCTAACCTGCCTTGCCATGCGGGCGTTTTTCTCCCGCAACCTTGACTCATTTCCCTTGGCCTCAGTGACTTGACACCGTAGGTATTCCAACTGGGCCTTGTGTTCCCTTACTAGATGTACTCTTTCTTGGTTCAAAGCCTGCAGAGCTACTAACAACTTTTCCCCAGCGAGAGCCTTATCCTGGATCTCCAGGGCTGACTCCCTTAACTCGATTGCCTGTGCGGCAACGAGCCCGTCCAGAAGCTGGATCTGCTTTTTAAAGCACATCAGCCAAACTGCTTTCTCTAAGGACTTCTTGTGTTCCTTTCCCTCTGTCCACTTGGCTGCTGTATCTACTGGATGCCCAGCCTTTAACAGAGTGGTGATCCACTTCTTAGTGATATTCACCTTGCTAAAAATATCATCAGAAATCCTTTCCTCCATCACGGTTCGCTCATCCGAACCACTGTCTACCGTATCGCAACCTTGTTGCCGGTGTCCTGCCGCGGTCGCCATTTCTGTAGGGGGTTTTGTGCACAGGCGTGTTCGGGTCAGTCAGCTTTGCCTCTGACTACCTTCCTTGAGCGGTTCGAATCGCTCGCCCCCTGGGTGCTGGACACCAGACTTGGATACAGGCAGCGATACAGAGAAAACTCGAGTAGACAGGTGGTTGGATGCAAACAAAACCAACATTTTATTGAAGAGGAAAAACTTAATACAATCTTATGGAAAATTATTAGTGTACACTTCTACAGGCAAAAATTACAAGAGAGTCATAATAATACTTATATACTTATACAGGGAATGGGGAACACACGGCACATCGAGGGAAGACAACTATCTTAACAATCTCCTTATCCTTAACCCACCCCCTATACCTAACTAGGTTAATCTATGGGGGGTCAGAATTCATGCTCACCAATAAAAAGGGTTTGTTAGACTCAAAACAGCGGTTGGGTTCGGGGTTCGCTCTTGGTGCTCTCTGGAGCCTGCCGTCATCACGTGGGCTCCGGGTGCTGCAAGGGCGTTGTCCAGGTTCAAATACCCCAAAGGCCAGGGGGTAAGCGCGGGACGGGGGAAAGAGCGGCAGCCACGAGGGCGAGGGGCCGAAGGACCGGGGAGCGGCAATACCGACAGCAGCCGAGCAGCAGTCTTCTTCTTCCAACGACTACCCCACGACCTACTCCACACCGATTGCTACCTGGGGGCCTTCAATTATACCTTCGTCGAAAAACCTTATCTGCCCACCAAATCAGGTTAGTTCTTTGTTTTTATTTATCAGGCTAGTTAAAATAATGGTAGCAATCTATACTGACGGGTTTTTAGATGGCCGGTAATTGCATCTACCGGCCCGATAATTGACTCGTATTGTCCTGAAAGTCCATGATGGGCTTCTCCAGCCTCGATGGATGTGTTTAATCTGTTTCAGATTATGTGTGCAGACTGGTTGATGGTTTTAACTGTAGGCCTCATTGAATTCAGATCTGCATCTAATTCGGCCTAATACATAATTCACAGTTTGTCTGGGTCCGAAATCACAAAGTTCTTTTCACAGGAAACCTGCAGCCTTAGTTTCGATTTCCCTCAAACTGCCTGGGCTGCAGAATCCATTTTGGAGACCCGCAGGCTTTCTGCCATGAGGCACGGACGCCATCTTGGGTACCCTTTTTAATTTCAAAAGAAATGTTCACGCAGGGTCCCTTTTATCGATGATAACCTTCGGGGAAATGCACAAATTTTGCGAATCTTACACATTCCTAGGTACAATGAAGAGGAAAATCTGCCTTTATATATGCATAGTTGATAGCGGTGTCTGAACAATTTGCCGCATGTGTGGAAAAGAGAGACAAATAAAGGTCTGTGGCCTAGAAATTCGGTGGGCTATGCCACCAGTTAGCGCCTAAAGAGGGCACTCAGTGGCTTTAGCGCCACTGGCCACGCCTCCTGCGAAATTTAGCGGGGCGCTAATGGCGGCATTAGCCTGTAGCGCTGCGCCGCCACCGATGACGCAAATCGCGACCGGTTCAGGGGGGTCTACCTGTGGCGGTAGTGGCGCAAATTAAGGGGGAGGTGCGGGGCGGCCATTTTTTTCGGTGGCCGCCTGCCAGTATCTCCTCGCGCCGCCCACCCCGGCCTCCTGATCCCCTCCCCGGGCAGTGCCGGCTGTGTCCCGAGTGCCCGGCACTTCTCCTTGGTGCCGGGCTCTTTTGCCGGCACTCGCGATCGGTGATTGCGCTGGTGCAGGCCCCTCCCCCTTATGAAGGGGAGGAAGGCCTGCAGTCCCGCTGCGGCACGTTGTGCTGCGCTATTCAGTTTCAGCACCCCAAGAGGGACGCAGGGCGCCTCGAGCAGCGCCCCGCGTCCCTCTTGGGGCGCTCAAACTGAATATTGGGCTGGCGCTCCCGGCTCCTTCCGGGGCGGAACTTCCGGCGCCCAGGCGAGCTTGGCGCCTCAAACGTGGCGCCACCGAATTTTTAGCCCTGTGTGCGTTAAGTTCAATTCTTTAGACATATGTTTGCGTAGGAATGTAATATATACCAACAAGTCACCCATGAGGTTGCTGAAGTCGAGCCAGAGGAGGCACTGTTTTATAACAACACAAAGGATGTTAAGCTGTGTATTGTACAATGTATTATCAGGGCCACTGATTTACGGAGACTAGATTAGTCAAATTCCATTTTTATTATATGGTATGCTGTCCAGGAATATTTACAGGGGTTTTGAACATTTTGCCCATTTTGCATGAAAACAATGTATAAGTGGCCTTGACAATTAAAATATGTTTTATTACTCCAGTGCTTTCTTTGCCAGCCATCTTAGTTTCATCCTTCACAAATTGCAACTTGTTCAAAACTTCATCACCCACAACCTGTCTCGCTTCACTATCATCATTATCCTCACCCACCTTCATTTGCTCCCTTTCCTCAACATATTGATTTTTAAAAGAGATGTATATCCCAACTCATGCACTTGTGTGCCACCCAGTCAACTGGAGGAAATTTGCTCGAAGTGGAATGATTTGTATGTCATTCATTCAGCTGAATAGGTTTGGTTTCAGGCTGGCGGGGGACGGCGCGTGACGTCTGTAGAACGCACTCGCAGTACTAAGTTTGAGGCCTGGGGTATTTTGACACCCAGGCCTCATCTGCATGCGGCCTGAATTGGGCATAAAGGGGCCGATGGCTGGTGAGCAGCAACGGAGGTTTGGGTGGCTGGAGACAAACGACTGGTGGCAAAGGAAGTCTCACCGGCAAGCAGGCAAGTCACGGAGCAGGTTACGGGAGCAGGAAGGGGGTTAAGTCGGGCTTAGGGAATGCCGCAACTGTCCTTGTGGGGCTCGGAAGGTCTAACCTGCCAAACTAGTTTTACCAGGCGAGAAAGCCACGTCAGCGTCACTGCTCAGGCACAGATTAAAATGCGATCGGATCCCCATTGGCGTCATGACAACCCGACAGCATTCATTCATGAGGCACCCATCAGAGTCCAGCGGGCACTTCCTCCACTGCCAAACCAGTGGTATTAATATCGGAAGTTGACATTAACAGAGTGGGAAATAGAGCTGCTCCATTTTAACTGCTTGCTCGCTCCATTCCTGCTGAGTGACGTTAGTTCAAATTTACCCATAAATTAATAGATTTGACTGCAATCAATTATGACACAGACGTGATACACAGAAGTGTTAGAGGAAGGGTATTATGGGAAGTGTGTGACAGTGTAAAAGCAATCTTTTTAATATATTACTAGATTACAAATTTTTTTAAATTTCCTTTGAAAGCTCTAATTGTCAAAAATACAAAGCAGCTTTATGAATACTCCTGCATTCATTTTATTGACCTGAATAAGCGAAAGTTAAAAATAATTTAAAGTCGTCACACACTTAATCAGATAAAACCTTTTCCTGATTGTTTGACTAATCTGCTTCAAATAAATCTCAAGTATGAAACATGTATTGCAGAAACTGGGCCTCACAGTTATTCTTAGATCCACAAGAATACATTTGCAGTGTTTAAATTAAATTCTGAAAGTGATCTCATAGATCTTCTGGTGAAGGCTACAGTATGCTAATTATGTGCTTATTATGCGCATTCCTGATTTCATAGGCTTCAAGCATAATTAAGTAGACCGAGGAACTGCAGGGCTTTCTGCAACTGTATTCAGAGAGATTTTTTTTGTCAGTTTCTTCCTTCCTCATCTTCTGAATGTGGCGACTCCTGCTGATATACTGTTCTATAGTTGGCGGGCACCCTCAGTACCTTGCCCAAAAAGCTGTTCTTCATTTGTAAGCCTAAACAGTGAGTGTTAGCAGGTAAGTCAACCACAGGGAAGGTTATTCAACCACAGGGGCATCACAGTCAAGCCTGATTGTGTCCTCAGAAAATGTCCACACAAATTTTCCAGCAGGGACACTGGATAGCAACCTGGCTGATTTTTTTTTCTTTAGCTCAGAGATATTGAGACAGTTGTAGCCATTCCATCTGAGATCAGCTAACTCAACACAGACCAAGAATTGAACTTGATACCTTCTTGGTCCAAGTGGCTTCTATCATTGGGGGAGCTGAGGTGCAATTTTCTAACCAAATCACAAATGATTGCAGTAAAGTTCTAATCCTAAAGAACATAAAAGAGAGAAAACGCCACTGATTTATTTTTATTGCCCCAATTTACATTTTATTTTCTTTCTACGCTATTCACTAACTGGGAAGGTGGGCAGATGATCCATGGCCCCCAGTGTCCCTCTTGAACAGGGCAGCCCAGGAAACAAGCGTTGGGAGCAATTTACCAAATGGTCCTCTTGGCTAGAGGTGCTTCACATGGAAGACCAACAAAAGGGGAATGAGAAAAATGTGCAAACTCTTCAAAAATGCTTAAGGAATAAATTAAAATGCAAATTATTATTTTTTTCGTTTATGGGATCAGGGCGTCGCTGGCAATGCCAGCATTTATTGCCCATCCCTAGTTGCCCTTGAGAAGGTGGTGGTGAGCCGCCTTCTTGAACTGCTGTAGTCCATGTGGTGATGGTACTCCCACAGTGCTGTTAGGTAGGGAGTTCCAGGATTTTGACCCAGTGACGATGAAGGATCGTCGATATACTTCTAAGTCAGGATGGTGTGTGACTTAGAGGGGAACTTGGAGGTGGTGGTGTTCCCATGCGCCTGCTGCCCTTGTCCTTCTAGGTGGAAGAGGTCACGGGTTTGGGAGGTGCTGCCCAAGAAGACTTGGCGAGTTGCTGCAGTGCATCTTGTAGATGGTACAAACTGCAGCCATGGTATGCTGGTGGTGGAGGGAGTGAGTGTTTAAGGTGGTGGATGGGGTGCCAATCAAGCGGGCTGCTTTGTCCTAGATGGTGTCGAGCTTCTTGAGTGCTGTTGTAGCTGCACTCATCCAGGCAAGTGGAGAGTATTCCATCACACTTCTGACTTGTCCCTTGTAGATGGTGGAAAGGCTTTGGGGAGTCAGGAGGTGTGAGACACTTGCCGCAGAATACCTAGCCTCTGACCTGCTCTTGTTGCCACAGTATTTATGTGGCTGGTCCAGTTAAGTTTCTGGTTAATGCTGACCCCCAGGATGTTGATAGTGGGGGATTCGGTGATGGTAATGCCATTGAATGTCAAGGGGAGGTTGTTAGACTCTCGCTTGTTGGAGATAGTCATTGCCTGGCACTTGTGTGGCGCGAATGTCACCTGCCACTTATTAGCCCAAGCCTGAACGTCTTCCAGGTCTTGTTGCATGCGGGCATGGACTGCTTCATTATCTGTGGAGTTGTGAATGGCGCTGAACACTGCAGTCATCAGCGACCATCCCCACTTCTGACCTTATGTTGGAGGGAAGGTCATTGATGAAGCAGCTGAAGATGGTTGGGCCTAGGACACTGCCCTGAGGAACTCCTGCAGCGGTGTCCTGGGGCTGTGATGATTGACCTTCATCCACCATAACCATCTTCCTTTGTGCTAGGTATGACTCCAGCCAGTGGAGTGTTTTCCCCCGATTCCCATTGACTTCAGTTTTACTAGGGCTCCTTCATGTCACACTCAGTCAATTGCTACCTTGATGTCAAGGGCTGTCACTCTCACCTCACCTCTGGAATTCAGCTCCTTTATCCACGTTTGGACCAAGGCTGTAATGAGGTTGGGAGCCAAGTGGTCTTGGCGGAGCCCAAACTGGGCATCAGTGAGCAGGTTATTGGTGAGTAAGTGCCGCTTGATAGCACTGTCGTTGACACCTTCCATCATTTTGCTGATGATTGAGAGTAGACTGCTGGGACGGTAATTGGCCGGATTGGATTTGTCCTGCGTTTTGTGGACAGGACATACCTGGGCAGTTTTCCACATTGTTGGATAGATGCCAGTGTTGTAGCTGTACTGAAACAGCTTGGCTAGAGGCGCGGTTAGTTCTGGAGCACAAGTCTTCAGCACGATAGCCAGGATGTTGTCGGGGTCCATAACCTTTGCTGTATCCAGTGCGCTCAGCCGTTTCTTGATATCACGTGGAGTGAATCGAATTGGTTGAAGAATGGCGGGGACCTCGGGAGTAGGCCAATATGGATCATCCACTCGGCACTTCTGGCTGAAGATGGTTGCAAACGCTTCAGCCTTGTCTTTTGCACTCATGTGCTGGGCTCCACCATCATTGAGGATGGGGATATTCTTGGAGCCTCCTCCTCCCATTAGTTGTTTAATCGTCCACCACCATTCACGACTGGATGTGGCAGGACTGCAGAGCTTTGATCTGATCGATTGATTGTGGGATCGCTTAGCCCTGTCTATAGCATGCTGCTTCCGCTTTTTAGCATGCATGTAGTCCTGTGTTGCAGCTTCCCCAGGTTGGCACCTCATTTTTAGGTACGCCTGGTGCTGCTCCTGGCATGCTCTTCTACACTCGTTGAACCAGGGTTGGTCCCCTGGCTTGGTGGTAATGGTAGAGTGAGGGATATGCCAGGCCATGAGGTTACAGATTGTGGTGGAATACAATTCTGCTGCTGCTGATGGCCCACAGCGCCTCATGGATGCCCAGTTTTGAGCTGCTAGATCTGTTCTGAATCTATCCCATTTAGCACGGTGGTAGCGCCACACAACACGATGGAGGGTGTTCTCAGTGTGAAGACGGGACTTCGTCTCCACAATGACTGTGGGGTGGTCACTGCTGCCAATGCTGTCATGGACAGATGCATCTGCGACAGGTAGATTGGTGAGGACGAGGTCAAGTAGGTTTTTCCCTCTTGTTGGTTCACTCACCACCTGTCACAGGCCCAGACTGGCAGTTATGTCCTTCAGGACTCAGCCAGTAGTGCTGCTACTGAGTCACTCTTGGTGATGGACATTGAAGTCCCCACCCAGAGTACATTCTGTGCCCTTGCTACTCTCAGTGCTTCTTCCAAGTAGTGTTCAACATGGAGGAGCACTGATTCATCAGCTGAGGGAGGGTGGTAGGTGGTAATCAGCAGGCAGTTTCCTTGTCCATGCTTGACCTGAAGCCATGAGACTTCATGGGGTCTGGAGTCAATGTTGAGGACTCCCAGGGCCACTCCTTCCCGACTGTATACCACTGTGCCACCACCCCTGGTAGGTCTGTCCTGCCGGTGGGATAGGACATACCCAGGGATGGTGATGGCGGAGTTCGGGACATTGGCTGAAAGGTATGATTCTGTGAGTTTGACTATGTCAGGCTGTTGTTTGACTAGTCTGTGGGACAGCTCTCCCAATTTTGGCACAGGTCCCCAGATGTTGGTGAGGAGGACTTTGCAGGTTTGACTGGGCTGGGTGTGCCATTGCCGTGTCCGTAGCCAGTGCCGAGGTCGATGCTGGGTGGTCTGTCCGCTTTCATTCTTATTATTTTGTTTCGTAGCGGTTATTTACAATTGAGTGACTTGCTAGGCCATTTCAGAGGGCAGTTAAAAGTCAACCACATTGCTGTGGATCTGGAGTCACATCTCGGCCAGACCAGGTAAGGACGGCAGATTTCCTTCCCTAAAAGGACATTAGTGACCCAGATGGGTTTTTACGACAATCCTGTAGTTTCATGGTCACCATTATTGATACTAGCTTTTTATTCCAGATTTATTTAATTAACTGAATTTAAATTCCCCAGCTGCCATGGTGGGATTTGATCATTAGTCCAGACCTCTGGATTACTAGCCCATTGACATTACCACTATGCTACCATTCCCGTTCATGTCAGGTGGATTTCGTCTGACAGGAATATTCTTAAAAATCATAACAAACAGTATAGTATATTCCACTTTAACAAGACAATTTTACAAAAGAGTAGCAATTATGGAAGCAAAACTCTGACAAATCTCCTTTGCAACTCTAAGGTAATACTGTAAGATTATGGTCCTCCTCCCTCCCCCACCCCCACACCCCCTGCCCAGCATCAGACTGGCTACTAGTGGTTCCATTAATTCAGATGCAATAATGTCTGAAATCAGACTGGCATGTGGTCATATCTTTCCCTCAGCTGATAAAAATATCCCCAGACAGTAAAACACTGGCACGGCTGGCTGTTTCAGACGTTCCTCCCATGTGATTGCACAGGGAGTCTGAGTCAGACTGGAGCTATTCAGCCAGCAGAAGCTAATGAGCCTTTGTAGAGTGTGCTGCTGTTGTCATTAAACAATGAAAGCATATGTTGCTAGTATTTCTCTCTCAGTGCTGGGAAGTATAACGGTTTCAGATCTGAGGAGACACCGGTGTTGCTGAATGAACGTATGCTGCACAAGGTACATCAGCTTTGTTTATTATCTGGTAAAGTAAAAGATTGTATTAAAGGACTACTAGAAGTAGAGATGCTGTTTGCTACCTGCAGCAACTGTTATGCAATACTATTGAAGTATCAAAAGAAGGGGAACATTATGGTGTGCAATTTGGATGTATCTAGTTGCAAACAATGTTACATTGGCATCAAAACATTTGTAATTAGCTTATAGCAATTCTGCAGCAGCAGTACAGTAGAAAGCAGACAATTAGTATGCACCAGGTGTTACAAAAATGATACTGCACACTGCACATTCTATGCAAGTTTCGCACTGTGCATAATAAATTGAAAGATACTTTCACATTGCAAGTTCTGCATGCAACACTGTTCTTGCTGTGTTTTAGCATCTAAACCCAAGGGGAAATTCCATGAGTCGCTATTTGTGCTATTTTCATTGCATACTATATGTATGGCTATTTATTTCATTAGCTGTGGACTGATGAGGTTGCATTTTGCCACAGATGCCATGCATAGAGAGCAGTGTTTATTACCCTTTCTAATGTTTTCATTCTACTGTTCAGATAGCAAAGGCTCATTCCAATTTACTTAACTCCATTATACAAGATGCTACAAACCAGTTATTACTAAAAGACATCATGCAGTTAACTTGGCAACATTTTAAATATAATGCAGTCTGTCGAATTGCTCATTGATTTTTTTAAAGACTTGCCTTTGAGTGTTTTACTATAAATACTGAATATAGAAAAAACTTAGCCATTAAAGGACTACTTCACAGTAAGGCCTATTGATGGTTTTAACCTCAAGCATTTGTCTGAGAAATGCACTCCAATTGCCTCATTTAAAAAAAGTTTTTTTTAAATTCTATTTTAAAAAGCTCACAACATGAAGTCTGGCCTCTTGATAGGGAAGTACCATTTTTGTCATGTTTCTGAGGTTGGGTTTAAAAACGTGGCACTTGTTACCCCTGTGCAAATTAGGGGAGTTAAGCTGAAGAAAAGTTATGTTTTTGTGCCTAGCCTCTGGAACCTGAAATAAATAAAGGTATTCAAAGACAGGCCAACCGCCGCATAGGGAGTATTAAAAAAATTATTTTGCTATATATTTTTTCAACTAATAAGATTTGATGTGTAAAATGTAGTTTTCGCGTATACTGACAATCATAAGGCTTTGTTGTTGAGTGTAAGTTTAAATTTTCCTTGTAGTTTTCTGTCTGAACTGCAGTGATCAAGATCACAACTAATTGCCATTCATCATGGGAGTAACTTGGTGATTATAAAGCAGACCCAAAGGATTCATTCATCTTAATGATTCCATTTTAAAGCAGTAGCGTGACTTTAAAAAATAAGTGTACTCTCATCCCTCTGGTGATGCTATTTAAAATCTATTTTTTTGAAAATAATTGGTCTAGCCCAGCCAATTGTGTCATGTTCTGTATCAGCTGAAATGACAAGCATGGTAGTGAGGCTGCTACAACCAGCTCCATCATGCGCATTGCATTGGGAACAGTCAGCTGCAAATGGAAAGGACTGTACAGCGATTGTGTATTCAGCCTGCCCAGATCAAAAATGCCTGCTGTGGCAGTGTATCTTGTGTAATACTCCCTTACAAATGCTTTCTTAAAAATAATTCAGTTGGTAGATTGTTTGTGGTCAAATCATAGTATTAGCGATTACTACCAATAATGCCAATTAATGAATATTATTCTTTTAAAATGATCAGGACTAACAGTTTAGGACAGCTGTCATTTTCTGTTGTGAAATCACAGAAGGTTCAATTTTTAAATTTAACTTCACTTATACAAACTTATCAAAAGCAAGAATTTATGTTATGTTATGTGGACAAAACAATTTAATGAAAAGAGTGTCTTGTAAACTAACATTTAAAAAAGTAGATTTCTAGCTCCTGGATAATGGAGTTAATACTATGTATTAAAGATATACGGGATTATATAAGGAATTATTCACACTTAGTTTTTTCTGCTCTAATATCTTACTTTTAGAAAGTACAGTATGGACTTGAGTTCAAAACTATACATTGTACTAATAACAAGAAATAGAATCATTTAATTTTTAACCTAATGTAGGTCCAATGCATGCTATATTGGACAGCTACATTGTTAGTAGGTCAATGTTTTGTGTTGAAGAAATACGCCAGGGAACAGCTTGGTGATTTGAAAATCATATCCTAGTAGTTACTATATTTTTTAAATATTATAATCCACTCATTGATCATTTTGAAATGTAAGTCCAAACACTGTGCACCATTGAACATAATCACCATTTCTATTTTCCGTCTGTAAATGGTGCTTTAACATGATGTAGTTTTGACGTGCAATCTATTGAACTCAGTGACATTGTTGTTTCTTCGAGCTGAATTTTGCTGGCGCTCAGAGTGCGGGTTTGGAGGCGGGTCTGCTGTCAATCACAAAGATTGACAGCAGGTCAGCAGCCCGCTGTAAACCCGCTTGCTTGTCAGTTTCCCCAAGTGTTGGGTCAGCCAATTTAGATAGTTAAAAGGTTATTAAAAGGTAGTTAAGAACCATTTTCCCATGTACTTAACATTTTAGCAGGTTTTCAACGAGGTTCCTGGATGCGGCTATCACGTCAGGTAAGTATGTCGGGTTCTCAATGACTGTGGATTGCTGTGAATAGGTGAAAGCTGCAAAACTGGTCTAAAACCTACCATTTCACAGCTGTTCACTTCCCAATCTTAGAGGCTGGAGCATTAATGATTTGGAACCCACTTTTGAGCTTTATGCACTTTTGAAGTGTTTGGAGTAAACTCTATCCACTGTCACCTCCTTGGAACAACCTATCTCAACACTGACAGATTACTTCTGTCATCTCAACCTCACCTGCCATCTATTCCATCTGCGTCAGTGCCCTTGAAAAAATCTCACCTTGGTCCTCAGAATCCCAAAACGATCAGCCCTAACACCATGCAGCACTGGGCACACCAGCACCAACATCCACACCAACCTTCTCAGCAATCAACTGATGCTGCACTGAACACGGGGCATCCTCACTCATGCATATTGCTACCTGGGACACCAGCGATGGCCTCACCATGTCCAGATTTGCTTCACATAACACTGTACACCCTGGCTGCCACATGATGCACCAGGTTGGCACTACCCCACACCAGCACCATAAAGCATCCCTACAATGTCCAAGCCATTCCTTTCACACTCATCACCATTGGGGTGGGGGGACGTCATGCCTCACCATTCACTGCAACTCACTAAGCCACTTCCAAAGATGCACACAAATCTGTCCAATAACACAAAGTGTTCAAAATAAAGATTTCAATGTTTGACAGCACAATACCAGAAACTTCACATGTACATTGGCTAAACTACCCAAGTGCTTACCCTTGTGTGTTGTTAGTTGGTATGCTTGCAGTAGGATGAGGGTGGCTAGTGAGATGGGGAAGTGATAATGTAGATAGAGAGGGATAAGAACATAAGAAATAGGAGCAGGAGTAGGCCATTTGACCCTTCGAGCCTGCACCACCATTCAATAAGATCATGGCTGATCCCAGGTTACTCTGAACAGCAACATTTCCCAATCTCTCACCATTTAAAAAAATCTCTGCTTTTCTATTTTTCCTACCAAAGTGGATAACTTCACATTTCTCCACATTATATTCCATTTGCCATGTTCTTGCACACTCACTTAGCCTGTCTATGTTCCCTTGACGCCTCCTTGCATTCTCCTCACAACTCCACCCAGCTTTGTATCATCAGCAAACTTGGATATATTACATTTGGCCCCCTCATCCAAATCATTGATATTATTATCATTGTGTGGCGGAACCACCAGAGGATTGCGGACAATTGTATATAATTCCTTTTACAGCAATGTAGTACAGCTGGGGGCTGCACCTTTAATGTATCTGTTAACTGTACTAGGGCTTCTTTCCTGTACTCCGCGTGATGACGTCATGCTGTCCGTCACGTGATCTCTCAACGGCGGGAAGAACGTGATGACATCATGACGTCAGAGCTCGGAACCTTCTAGCAGTAGAGCTCGGAACCTTCTAGCAGTTGAGCTCGGAACCTGCTAGCAGTTGAGCTCGGAACCTGCTAGCAGTTGAGCTCGGAACCTTCTAGCAGTTTCCAGAGAGGCTTTCAAGCAGACCAGACCTATTTGCATTGTATCCTACAGTTTCCTGTACAGCTTCGTTTGTTCATTAAATTTTATTGTTTTTGATTTTCTGAGTCGATCTCAATTCTTCGACTAGGAACCCCAGTTCCTACAATTGTTATTATTTTGTATTTTCTCACTGAGAAAGCAAAGGAAGTTGCATTATTTCCTACTGTGATTGCCTTTAAAGTTGATTACTCTTGTAACTGAATATGTCACAATCCATTGATGTAGATTGTAAATAGCTGAGGCCCAAGCACTGATCCTTGCGGTACCCCACTAGTTACAGCCTGCCAACCCGAAAATGACCCATTTATTCCTACTCTCTGTTTTCTGTCCATTAACCAATCCTCAATCCATGCTAGTATATTATCCCCAATCCCATGAGCCCTAATTTTATTTAATAACCTCTTGTGTGGCACCTTATCAAATGCTGGATGGGATATTAGATGGGTGGAGGTGCAAGGTAAGTTGGTGTGAGTAAGGATGTGTAAGAGTAGGGTAGGGAAGGCTAAAAATAAACTTTAAAAAAAAGTATTTTTAAATTATAAATGAGTGAAATTTTTGTTTTACCTTTTTTAAACTCTTATGCTGGTAACAGCAGGCCTTATGCCTGCTTTTACCAGGCATAAGATTTTTAAGTGATTTCAGAGGGCGGAGATTCTGCAGAAAGCGGAACTCTCCCCCCGCAGAGGCCCTTCTCCAGAGCAGGCATGCGATCTGTCAAGAGGATTCTTGACAGATCGTTAGTGTCGGTTTTCAGCGCATCCTCTTTGCATGCCTGAAACCGGCACTTGCGAGGTCCCTATGGGTATGTACACAGCTCGTACACACCCGTAGGGATCAGAAAATATGGGCCATAGAGTCATGGGAGAGCCTGGGTGCAGCTGTGCACCTTTGTGCAGTGCTCGTCAGTGCTGCAGAACTCTGACAGCAGAACTGTCAAAATCAATTTCGACATGGCCCCTTTAAGGAAACTGGCTGATGACGCATCATCAGACCCGCTTCCTATTAATTGGCCCAGAACCTCGCAGGGCGGGTTTAACAAGCCCAATCAGTGGAAAATCTTGTTGGAAGCCGGGATTGAGACAGATGCAAGGTCCCCACACGCTATGGACATCGCCCACTGAGGTTGGAAAAATTCAGCCCTTCCTCTGTGTAATCTTCATAACAGCAGCGCCATAATGTATTTTCAGATCCCCGTGCAGCTTCATGGATGATTGCTTCGATATTTCTATTAGATAATTGCGCAGTGATATGATTGCTGTCTCCATAATGAGTAATCACTAGTCTGATAAAAGCCCTGTCATTTATTTTCATAACTAAATTATGAATAGGGAAACAGCAGAGGTTGAGAACTATTATAAAGCTCAATATGCAAAGAGACTTTTATTATTTGGTATCAGGGGTACTATTGGAAAGTCAAATGATTTACAGACTGCAACTTCAAATAAATTCCGAAACATATAAGCAAATAAAAATTATCATGCCTGCAACCTAATGACAATAATAATTTCAAAGGATTATTTATATCTTACTTTTACCACAACAGTTTCACCTCATGCCTGTTCCTAGTGTGCTGAAACCTTAGATAAATATACATATTATTCACAATGTCTCATTGCTATCCAAAACTAATGTATATATCGTGGTTCACCTTATTGCCAAAATCCAATCTACAATCTATTAAAAGGAGACATACTAAAGAGTACATAGCTAAAGAATTCAATAATTTCTCACTAATAAAACACAACTAAGTAAAATTTTCAAGGAAAAGATTGAAGAGCAGAGAAATCTATCCTCCAAATGCTGAATACATTCATAATATTCCTAATGTTAGTTTGTATAGTAAAAAGAAACTGTTCGGTTTGTCTCCTTAGAAACCAAAATATTTTTAGCTGCTGTGGGTTGCATGAATCATTTTGAGTTTCTTCACTGTGAACTGTAAATTAAGGAATATTCAGTGTCTGAAAAAATGATTCGCCTTTGTTCAAAGAGTGCAATGCATTGGTTGTACTAAGTGTTGAGCTGCCTAACCAGTGGTCACTTAAAAAAAATGACCCAGGATAATTAAATTTTTTGTGGACCCAGCAGAAGTAACAGTGAGCTGCAGCATGTTAATGAGGTCTGGGTCTCAAAATGTCTCGGGCCCTTATGCCCAACGGGTGAGCGGAGCAGTTGCTCCGCCATCTTTACGCCCATTTTGGGCGCTACTTGAAAATCACAACCTCTGACTCCATATGCCATCCAACTCATTTGCATGTGTGTGCTGGTGAAGGGGTATGTGTGGCAAGTGGCACATCTCACCGAGACCAGAATGTTTGGGGAACGAAAAATGAGTGGAACAATGACAGAAATGGGACCCACCAAGAATTATGAGCCTCCAAATTGTTTTACACTGCCACTCTCCTTGCCGCTACAAATGTAGATTTTCAGGGCCTGCAAATGTGGTGTCAGTTTTTTTGGTGGTATAAGGAGGTGGTACTATCATGAGATACTCTTATCTAATGGGACTGAAGCAAGCCTGAGCAAGGAACTGCTGAACAGAAAGGAGAGATTTACAAAAGGCTGCTCAAAACAAGAAAGGTGCATCAATCAGTTCAGTTTTACATGCTCAACAGAATGACTTCCATTTTTCTGTACCACACATTTTAATACAGCTCATACAACTTGGTTTGCATTGCAGTAAATACAGGATACGGCTGCAGATTGCCAGTATAATTAGGAAGACCTTATGGCATAAAGCAAGAACAGCATTGTAACAAGGGAAATAACATGGAAAGAAAATTTGTTCAGACTTGTTCTTTGATAATGAGAAGAACCAAGTATTCAAATAGAAGTAAAACAAAGCTGAGTACAAGTGGGATGTAATTGAGAATTGCAGCTTATCCTTCCATGAACTTATCTGCTCTTAAATTACATGTAACTGTACCCCTGCTTGGTCATTATTTTTTCGATGTACTGGCCTAGAAATTTGGTTGAGGCGCCAAAGTGGCGCCAAGTTCGCCTGGGCGCTGATTTTTGCGCAGCGTTCGGAGCATTAACGAACGTCAGAAATTCAGTTTCAGCGCCCCTCGAGGGAGACGGGGCGAGGCTCGAGGCGCTCCACGTCCCTCTTAGGGCGCTGAAACTGAATATCGCAGCGCAACGTGCCGCAGCGCCACACGCTGCAGCACGGCACGCTGCAGTACTGCAGGCCTTCCTCCCATTGTTAAGGGAGAGGGGCCTGCAACAGCGCGAACCCCGATCGCGAGTGCCGGCAAAAGAGCCCGGCACCAAGGAGAAGTGCCGGGCTCTCGGGAAACAGCCAGCAATGCCACGGGGGGTGGGGTCAGGAGGCCGGGGACAGAGGTGCTGGCAGGCGGCCGCCGAAAAAGGCGGCCGCCCCGCACCTCCACCTTAACTTGCGCCACTGCCGGCACAGCAAGACCCCGTGAACCGGGTGCAGGTAGCGAACGGCGCTACAGCGGCGTTCGCTACCAAATATCGCGAATGGGGCGCTGCGCACACCGATGACGTCATCGGTGGCAGCGCAGCGCAACAGGCTAACGCCACCATTAGCGCCCCCGCTGAATATCACGGGAGACGCGGCCAGTGGCGCTACAGCCACTGACTGCCCTCTTTAGGCGCTAATAGGTGGCGCAACATACCCAATTTCTCCCCCATTGTGTTTACCATATATTTAAGTAAACTGTTGTTGGTTGGCCTTCATAGTTATTTGGTGAATTTCTGCACACAGATAATGTTGTGAGGTGTTTGTTGTAGGTCTTTTTAATTTTTTTTTTGGTATTTGGTTTCCTTTTATTATGAGCAAGTTCAGTCATTTATCCTTCACATCAGAATATGTACCCTGTTTACAAGTGACTGCTCAGATAAGTGTACTGTGAGAATGTGGATGGCACAAAAGGTTAGATAATAATACTCTCCTTTCACTTCTGGTACCTAGATGTAAATCCATCCCAGCACTAAAGATTCTTTGGGAAATAAGCTCGGGAAGTTCCGACTAGTTTCTAGCGGGTTCAATTCCAGTGCGCAAACTGCCCTTATATTGGCAATAATAGGTCATCTTATTCGGAAATGTCACAAGAGCTGCTGCTTTGAGAAAAGGAAAATTTATGCAATATTAATAGGTGGTGGTCTGAGTTGGAGAGTGGGAGAAATTAAGGCATGTTGCTGTAAATTGAACTGTACTCTTCATCTGGCCCATGCTATACCTGACCTGGGAGTGTTTGATGCTGACACTGGGCACAGAAGTGTTTCAATCTTCAACATTAATATCCCTCACCCTGAACAGCACCAAAGAAATTCACCAAAAATAGTAATTCAAAAAATAAAAATTAGAATGTGTGTTCAAAGTTTAAAAAATACACAAAATAAAAAATATATTCTTTGAAAGTGGGACGTACAGCTCCAACAACACTCAAGAAGCTCAACACCATCTAAGACAAAGCAGCCTGCTTGATTAACACCCCATCCACCACCTTAAACATTCACTCCCTCCACCACTGGCGCACTGTGGCTACAGTTTGTACCATCTACAAGATGCACTGCAGCAACTCGCCAAGGCTTCTTCGAAAGCACCTCCCAAACCCGTGACCTCTACCACCTAGAAGGACAAGGGCAGCAGGCGCATGGGAACACCATCATCTCCAAGTTCCCTTCCAAGTCAGACACCATCCTGACTTAGAAATATATCGCCGTTCCTTCATCGTCGCTGGGTCAAAATCCTGGAACTCCCTCCTTAACAGCACTGTCGGAGTACCTTCACCACACGGACTGCAGCGGTTCAAGAAGGCGGCTCACCACCACCTTCTCAAGGGCAACTAGGGATGGGCAATAAATGCTGGCCTTGCCAGCGACGCCCACATCCCATAAACGAATACAAATAAATTACAACTATTGGCACAAGGGCAAAAGAGAACTTAAGTTTTAACAGGGGAAAAATTGAGAAAGTACACTTACGACATATTATTGTATCCTTTCTATACTCTAGGTATGCTTACCACTACTTAGTATCCATGAACACCCGTGGGTATTCTTTATGTTTCACATCCTGCATCGCAGAACAATGTAGAACTGATATGCCCAGAAATTAATTTGTAAATAAAAGGCCAGTTTCAGGCGGGCACTTCTACCAAAGCTGATCCTTCCCACCAGAAAATGCACTGGGAAACAAATTCGCCATGTTTCCAGTGGGGAGAGACTTCTGGCCTTTTTCCGATACCAGCTGCCTGAGTACCAACTGAAAATCAGGCAGTAACATGAGGAAAATCTAGCTGTGGTGTCTTTGGAAGCTGGAGGTGAGCACAAGGCTTGTGGTAGGCAATGTATTCTGTAATTAGCATTCCATGTTTCATGAACATGTCCACGCACACCGTACACAAGCACATAATAGAGAAGATCTATATGGATACATGTGCTTCTTTACTCATAATGTATCATCTTCACAAAGCTAAGAGATCATAATCACCTCCAACAAAAGCAAAAGAGTCATGAATATTACACCGACCATCCTACATCCACACTTACACCAATTAGCAGCACAGATACAGACACAAAAGGAGACCAGGTAGGCCTCACAGCATCGGCGGGAATTTCAGCAGCAGCAGCGGGGCTATAAAAGGCTCCAAGAGACCAGGTAGGTCTCTCAGCGTCAGCGGGAATTTCAGCGGCGGCAGCGGGGCTATAAAAGGCTCCAAGAGACCAGGTAGGCCTCACAGCGTCGGCGGGAATTTCAGCGGCGGCAGCGGGGCTATAAAAGGCTCCAAGAGACCAGGTAGGCCTCACAGCGTCGGCGGGAATTTTAGCGGCAGCAGCGGGGCTATAAAAGGCTCCAAGAGACCAGGTAGGCCTCACAGCGTCAGCGGGAATTTCAGCGGCAGCAGCGGGGCTATAAAAGGCTCCAAGAGACCAGGTAGGCCTCACAGTGTCGGCGGGAATTTCAGCGGCAGCAGCGGGGCTATAAAAGGCTCCAAGAGACCAGGTAGGCCTCACAGCGTCAGCGGGAATTTCAGCGGCAGCAGCGGGCCTATAAAAGGCTCCAAGAGACCAGGTAGGCCTCACAGCGTCGGCGGGAATTTCAGCAGCAGCGGTGGGGCTATAAAAGGCTCCAAGAGACCAGGTAGGTTTACTAATCTCCAATCTCACAGAGAGGGAGAGAAGTAAAAAGTAATCGAAGTGTGACGTCACCAGAAAGCAGATAAGTGATTGGTTGGTGCGTATTTCTCCCTTTTTAAACTTTAACTCTGTGATTTATAGTTTCTAAGCTCTCTGTGGTGCAGCGGGGACTGTTTGTAAACCAGGACCCTTAAATATATAATTTAACTCGTGAAATTGGTGGGATTGATTTCATTTAATTTAATTGCAATTAACTAAAGGGTAAGTCATGGAAGGACAGCCCGGTACCGTGGTATGCTCCTCCTGCGATATGTGGGAACTCGGGGACAATTCCTGTGTCCCTGACAACCATGTGTGCAGGAAGTGTGTCCAACTGCAGCTACTGGCAGACCACATTGCGGCACTGGAGCTGCGATTGGATTCATACTGGACCATTCTCAATGCTGAGGACGTCATGAATAGCACGTTTGATCAGTTGGTCACACCGCAGGCAAAGGTTGGACAGGCAGAAAGGGAATGGGTGACCAACAGACAGAGTACTAGGCACAGGCAGGTAGTGCAGGGGTCTCCTGTGGACTTCCCCCTCTCAAACAGATACACCACTTAGAGTACTGTTGGGGGGGGATGGCTTATCAGAGGAAGGCAGCAGCAGCCAACTTCCTGGCACCAGGGGTGGTCCTGCTACACAGGATGGGAGGAAAAAGAGGGGTACAGCTATAGTAATAGGGGATTCTATTGTAAGGGGAATAGATAGGCGTTTCTGCGGCCGCAAACGAGACTCCAGGATGGTGTGTTGCCTCCCTGGTGCAAGGGTCAAGGATGTCTCAGAGCGACTGCAGAACATTTTGGAAGGGGAGGGTGAACAGCCAGTTGTCGTGGTGCATATAGGTACCAATGATATAGGTAAAAAAACAGGCTGAGGTCCTAAAAGCTGAATATAGGGAGTTAGGAGGTTAATTAAAAAATAGGAACTCAAAGGTAGTAATCTCAGGATTGCTACCAGTGCCACGTGCTAGTCAGAGTAGAAATAGAAGGATATTTCGGATGAATACGTGGCTAGAGGAATGGTGTGAGGGGGAGGGATTCAAATTCCTGGGACATTGGAACCGGTTCTGGGGGAGGTGGGACCAGTTCAAACCGGACGGTTTGCACCTGGACAGGGCCGGGACCGATGTCCTAGGGGGAGTGTTTGCTAGTGCTCTGGGGGAGGGTTTAAACTAAAATGGCAGGGGGTTGGGAACCTGAGCAGAGGGACAGAGGAAAGGGAAACAAGGATAAAAGAAAAAGATAGGAAGGAGAAAAACAAAAGTGGCAGTCAGAGAAATCAACAGTTTAAATCAAACATGGTCACTGTAAATAATAATTCTAATAGGTCTAAGAGCATTAAAAAAACAAGCCTGAAGGCTTTGTGTCTTAATGCGAGGAGCATTCATAATAAGGTGGATGAATTAGCTGCGCAAATAGAGGTAAACGATTATGATTTTATTGGGACTACGGAAACATGGCTCCAGGGTGGCCAAGGCTGGGAACTCAACATTCAGGGGTATTCAATATTCAGGAAAGATAGGCAAAAAGGAAAGGGAGGTGGGGTAGCATTGCTGGTTAAAGAAGGGATTAACACAATTGTAAGGAAGGATATTAGCTCTGATGATGTGGAATCTGTATGGGTAGAACTGAGAAATACCATGGGGCAGAAAACGTTAGTGGGAGTGGTATATAGACCTCCAAACAGTAATGCGGAGGTTGGGGATGGCATTAAAAGGGAAATTAGAGAAGCGTGCAATAAGGACACAGCAGTCATCATGGGTGACTTTAATCTACATATAAATTAGGCTAACCAAATTAGTAACAATATTGTAGAGGAGGAATTCCTGGAGTGTTTACGGGATGGTTTCCTGGACCAATATGTCGAGGAACCAACCACAGAGCAGGCCATCTTAGACTGGGTATTATGTAACGAGAAAGGATTAATTAACAATCTTGTTTACGAGGCCCCTTGGGTCGGAGCGATCATAATATGATAGAATTCTTCATTAAGATGGAGAATGAAGTTGTTGTCTCAGAGACTAGGGTCCTGAATTTAAATAAAGGAAACTACGATGGTCTGAGGCACGCGTTGGGTAGGATTGATTGGGGAATGTCATTCAAAGGGTTGATGGTGGATAGGCAATGGCAAACATTCAAAGACCGCATGGATGAACTACAGAATTTGTTCATCCCAGTTTGGCATAAAAATGAAACAAAAAAGGTGACTCAACCATGGCTAACAAGTGAAATTAGGGATAGCATAAGATCCAAGGAGAGAACATACAAAATGGCCAGAAAAAGCAGTAAACCTGAGGATTGGGAGCAGTTTAGGATTCAACAAAGGAGGACAAAGGGATTAATTAAGAAGGGGAAAATAGAATATGAGAGTAAGCTAGCAGGGAACATAAAAACTGACTATAAAAGCTTTTATACATATGTGAAGAGAAAAAGATTGGTGAAGTCAAGCGTAGGTCCCTTGCAGTCAGAATCAGGGGAATTTATAATGGGGAACAAAGAAATGGTAAACCAATTAAATATATATTTTGGTTCTGTCTTCACAAAGGAGGACACAAATAACCTCCCAGAGATGTCGGGGAACATATGGTCTGATGAAAGGGAGGAACTGAAAGAAATCAGTATTTGTAGGGAAATGGTGTTAAGGAAATTGATGGGATTGAAGGCCAATAAATCCCCAGGGCATGATAATCTACATCCAAGGGTACTTAAGGACGTGGCCCTAGAAATAGTAGATGCATTGCTGATCATCTTCCAACATTCGATGGAATCTGGAACAGTAACCATGGATTGGAGGGTAGCTAATATTACCCCACTGTTCAAAAAAGGTGGTAGAGAGAAAACGGGGAATTACACGTAAGCCTGACATCGGTAGTGGGGAAAATGCTAGAGTCCATTATAAAAGATGTAATAGCAGAGCACTTGGAAAACAGTGACAGGATCGGACAAAGTCAACATGGATATACAAAGGGTAAATCGTGCTTGACTAATCTACTGGAATTTTTTGAGGATGTAACTGGTAAAATAGATAAGGGAGAACCAGTGGATGTGGTGTATTTGGACTTTCAGAAGGCCCCGCATAAGAGATTAGCATGTAAAGTTAAGGCACATGGGATTGGGGGCAAGGTATTGACTTGGATAGAGAACTGGTTGGCAGACAGAAAGCAAAGAGTTGGAATAAATGGGTCTTTTTCCGAGTGGCAGGCAGTGACTAGTGGGGTACCGCAGGGATCGGTCCTTGGACCCCAGCTATTCACAATATATATTGATGATCTAGACAAGGGAACTAGATGTAATATCTCCAACTTTGCAGACGACACAAAGCTGGGTGGGCGTGTGTGCCGTGAGGAGGATGCCGAGAAACTCCAGGATGATTTGGACAGGTTGGGTGATTGGGCAGAAGCATGGCAGATGCAATATAATGTGGATAAATGTGAGGTCATCCACTTTGGTAGCAAAAACAGGAAGGCAGATTATTATCTGAATGGCAATAGATTGGGAGAAGGGGAAGTGCAACGAGACCTGGGTATCCTTGTGCACCAGTCGCTGAAGGTAAGCATGCAGGTGCAGCAGGCGGTTAAGAAGGCAAATGGTATGTTGGCCTTCGTAGCGAGAGGGTTTGAGTACAGGAACAAGGATGTCTTGGTGAGACCACATCTTGAGTATTGTGTGCAGTTTTGGTCGCCTTATCTGAGGAAGGATGTCCTTGCCATGGAAGGAGTTCAGCGAAGATTCACCAGGCTGATACGTCATTCCTGCCATCCCAGGTATGAGGAGAGATTGGATCGATTGGGCCTGTACTTGCTGGAGTTTAGAAGAATGAGAGGGGATCTCATCGAAACTTATAAAATTCTAATAGGACTAGACGCTGGAAGGATGTTCCCAATGGTCGGGGAGTCCAGAACCAGGGGTCACAGTCTAAGGATAAGGGGTAGGCCATTTTGGATAGAAATGAGGAGGAATTTCTTCACCCAGAGAGTGGTGAACCTTTGGAACTCTCTACCACAGAAGGCAGTAGAGACCAATTCATTAAATATATTCAAGAAGGAGTTGGATATATTTCTCAAGGCTAAAGGGATCAAGGGGTATGGGGAGAAAGCAGGGACCGGGCACTGAATTTGGATGATCAGCCATGATCGCATTGAATGGCGGAGCAGGCTCGAGGGGCCGAATGGCCTACTCCTGCTCCTATCTTCTATGTTTCTATGAGGCATATATACTGATGGAGGATCAGCGCATGAAACATAGAGTACTGATGATAAGCCCTTCTTGGATCCTTGGAAATCTCACCCATCGTGACTGCATGACTAAGTGTCGTGAGGATGCAGACTGACGTAAGAAAACTACTAGGCACTTGGTCTAAGCATTAAACAAAGCTTTAATCAACTGTTTTACAACATGGAGGTCTAGTTGTGTCCTTTACTAGTTCCTGTTAAGAATGTCCTGCGCAAGCTGGGCCCGTGCCCGAGTATTTATACTCTCCCTGGACAGCGTCACCTGTAGGCCGCTCAATATTATTTCTGGTGTGGAGATGCCGGTGTTGGACTGGGGTGGACAAATGTAAGAAGTCACACAACACCAGGTTATAGTCCAACAGCTTTATTTGAAATCACAAGCTTTCAGAGCGCTGCTCCTTCGTCAGGTGAAGTGGAGAAATGCATAAAGACACAGCTTATATAGTCAGAGAATAATGTCAGATGTTTACAGGTAATCTTTCCAACTGCCATTTATCACACCTCGGCAGAGAGATAATCACAGCAATCAAAGGTGTGAATGGTGTCCAAACAGGTCAGTCAGGAAAACATTACATCAAAGAACAATGAGGTGGGGTCACAAGGGGTCAGATGTTGCAGATGCTGGGGTCTGTATGAAAAACAAAAAAACAGACAAAAAACATTTTTTTTGCTGGAAATCACAGCAGGTCCGGCCGCATCTGTGTAGAGAGAACAAGCCAACGACGACTCAAGTCTGGATGACCCTACGTCAGGTGGGGTTACATGTAGTGTGACATGAACCCAAGATCCCGGTTGAGGCCGTCCTCATGGGTGCGGAACTTGGCTATCAGTTTCTGCTCGATGATTTTGCGTTGTCGTGTGTCTCGAAGGCCGCCTTGGAGAATGCTTACCCGAAGATCGGAGGCTGAATGTCCTTGACTGCTGAAGTGTTCCCCGACTGGGAGGGAACACTCCTGCCTGGCGATTGTTGCGCGGTGTCCGTTCATCCGTTGTCGCAGTGTCTGCATGGTCTCGCCGATGTACCATGCTCCGGGGCATCCTTTCCTGCAACGTATGAGGTAGACAACGTTGGCCGAGTCACATGAGTATGTACCATGTACCTGGTGGGTGGTGTCCTCACGTGTGATGATGGTATCTGTTATTTCATAAGTCTTTCTTTCATGAATGACTGATTCATGTCACAGACCATAATGGCTCTGAATTGAAACTGAAATTACAGCAGCACGAGAACACTGAGCAGCTACTTGGCTCCTTGTACATGATGTGGAACGTGGTCTGGAACATATGGAGGAGTCTAACATCCAGATGTGCGCTGTCATGGAGGAACAACTGTCTGGACTGCAGTTTTCATTAAGAATACAACAAAACTGAGATCTGGATTGGGGACTGCAGTTGTGCTGGCTATGGGCGCATTAGGAACATCTCTCTTGATGCCCCTTCTGCTGCTATAGAGGCTTTGAGGTTGAAAACCCATGAAGCATTCACTCAACTGACTCTCTAGGAAAAAGGATAGATAGAGGCAACTATCAAGAAGGGGTCCCATGGAGACCCACTCAGACTGATCAGTTGGCTTTAGAAGGAAATTCCATCTAGCAAAGCATGAGTACAGTAGCAGCTGTTTGACACTCATGTCAGTGGCAGTTCTTTGCAATCTTCTAGTCCTTCACAAGAGGCAGTTTTGAAAGTAATAAGCCCAGGGTAGCTCCAGCAAGGGAAACCATTGACACTGGTGCCGGTCTACCA
Organism: Somniosus microcephalus; assembly: GCF_052327205.1. NCBI lineage: Eukaryota > Metazoa > Chordata > Chondrichthyes > Squaliformes > Somniosidae > Somniosus > Somniosus microcephalus. The sequence goes on along the minus strand of NC_140990.1, from coordinate 275,075,530 downwards.
GGATTCATTGCAGATGCAGATAGTGGGTCTTATAAGTCCCATGTAGCTCATCAGCCTGCTTAGCAGTCATTCATCACCGCTACTCAAGTTGGGGAGGCCTTAATAGTAACAGAACAAAATAAGAAGCAACATGCAGAAGTTCATGGCACTTAGGGAAAAGTCACTTTTATGCATTAATTGTATAGCACTTGGTAAAAATCACAGTAAAGTTGATTCATTTTTACTATATCTTGCAGCCTGTGATTCTTATATTGCACAGAAAAGAAAGGGTCAGGTGTGTAAAAGTAAAGGTAATATGTGCAGTTCTCTGCTAAAAATGTACAAGTAAAGCAAATAGCACTTCCTTGATTGTAAGCATGTCCATTAGAAAATAATATTGCCCAACTGCAGAGTTCATTGCAGGAACTTGCCTGTGAAATATTTATGAAGTTGTGTCCCTGCCTCTCTTAGCTGCATTGCTGCTAGCTCCAGGGCACCATAGTCCTCACCTTTCAAGCTGCCCTTCAGCCAAGTCCACAGTGAGACCCCTGTCCAAGGCAATATTGTGCAATATGCAACATACTTGTACAATTTTGCTGACGTTCTCTGGGGTACATTGAAATGACTCATCTTATTCAAGTATCTGAAGCTTTCCGTTAACACTCGAAAGTCTTTCAATGATTCATCTGCATCACCCATGTGCCTCGTTGTACCTTTCTCTGCGCAGGTACAGGGTTGTGCTGATGCATCAGTGACTATGGCTGTACTGCATAGTCTACATCTTTTAGGAGCCAGTGTTACTTTTCTTTTCCTTTAAAGAGTTGTAGCTCATTTTATTGCCTTAGAATGAGAGCATCATGGGCATCCATGGATACCAGCATTCATTGAAGTGCTATTTTCTGCTGATGATCGCATATTGATGTGCATTAGGCCTTTCTTTTTTCCTGTGCCATAGGGTTATTGGTGGGTGTTATTTATGGCCATTGATACATTGGGCTAGATTTTCAGTATAGACAGTTTTGGGGCGCTAACCTTAGCGCCCGCCCGAAGTTAGCGCCCGCCCCAAAGTAGCGCCCCGTTGCCGGAAATTCAGCGGCTTCGCCCTAAGAGGTTGGTGGAGCGCTAAAAGAGGCGTTCCACTACTATCTTTAGGCGCTAAGCCGGCGGTGCAGAGCGCAACACCCGAGCTCGGGCGCAGCGCACGGCAGACACTCTGGTGCCAGTGAGCTCTTAAAGGGGAAGGGTGCATGTGTTTTTTTCAAAGGCAGAGTCTGGGGGGGAAAACAGGAGGAGGAGGCGTTCACAACAACACATGCAGACTGCCTTTTATAGTGCAGGAGGAGTGCCCTTTAATTTGCACTCCCCAGGGTGTGTTGCGTTCCATTTTACAAACGCTCTGGACGCCAGCCGCACAATGGGGCGGTCCGACTGAAGTTTGGATTCGGGGCGGCCAAAGGGCGTTGCACGAGGATATGACGTCATTTTCTGCGCGCACATCCGGGCGGCCACTAAACTTTGCGCCAGCGCTAACGGGCAACTTAATTTGGGGCGGGGCGCAAACTGCGCTGCGCCCGGGCGCTACACGCATAGCGCCCGAAAATCACTTCTCTTAAGGCGCTAACTGCTGGCGCAAGCAACTGAAAATCTAGCCCATTGTATCTTGAGGTTGGCAACTGTTTCAAAAACTTTTGCTGCCTCTGCACTGCTGCTCATTGCTGTAGTGTGCATAAGTGGTTGTATGGTGAAACACGGGCCCCAATATTTACAGTGCGGTGTGGGGGAGCGTGTGGGGAAGGCCGTAAATGGCTGAAGAACCCGGCAAGACCTCTATCAGTCTTTGGACCCAATTCCCACCCAGCAGCCGGTGGCCAGGAGCAAAAACCAGCGGCAGAAGGCCACAGCTGGGGACACTTGGGGGCGACCCCAGCAATTGGGAGGGGGGAACTTCAGCCATCGCATCGAGAGGGGTGGGATGATCGGCCATCTTGGCAGAGGACGGGGAATAAAAAAAAGACTGACATTTATATAGTGCCTTTCATAACGTCTCAAAGTGCTTTACAACCAATGAACTACTTTTGAAATGTAGTCGCTGTTGTAATGTAGGAAACTTGACAGCAAGCTCCCACAAACACCAATGTGATATTGACCAGATAATCTGTTTTTGTTATGTTGATTGAGGGATAAATATTGGCCGGGACACCAGGGAAAACTCCCCTGCTCTTCTTCAAAATAGTACCATGGGATCTTTTATGTCCATCTGAGAGAGCAAACAGGTCCTCGGTTTAACATCTCATCCGAAAGATGCCACCTCTGACAGTGCAGCACTCCCTCAGCACTGCACTGGAGTGTCAGCCTAGATTTTTGTGCTCAAGTCTCTGGAATGGGACTTGAACCCACAGCCTTCTGACTCGGACGCAAGGGTGCTACCAACTGAGCTCCAGCTGACATCGCGGCGAGGGGAGACCGAAGGCTTCGTTGAAGGACCAGGGGGAGCAGTCCTGCTCCTCCTGGTCCACAAGAAGTGCTGCAAAAGGCACTAACCTTGTAGAGCTGTCAGCTCCCGCCTCCCTTTCATTGCTGGGTTTCCCGACTCGTTAATTAAAGGGTTGACGGTGGATAGGCAATGGCAAACATTTAAAGATCGCATGGATGAACTACAGAATTTGTTGATCCCTGTTTGGCATAAAAATAAAACAAAGAAGGTGACTCAACCGTGGCTAACAAGGGAAATTAGGGATAGCATAAGATCCAAGGAGAGGACATATAAATTGGCCAGAAAAAGCAGCAAACCTGAAGATTGGGAGCAGTTTAGGATTCAGCAAAGGAGGACAAAGGGATTAGTTAAGAGGGGGAAAAGAGAGTATGAGAGTAAGCTTGCAGGGAACATAAAAACTGACTGTAAAAGCTTCTGTAGATATGTGAAGAGAAAAAGATTGGTGAAGTCAAGCGTAGGTCCCTTGCAGTCAGAAGCAGGGGAATTTATAATGGGGAACAAAGAAATGGCAGACCAATTAAATACATACTTTGGTTCTGTCTTCACAAAGGAGGACACAAATAACCTCCCAGAGATGTTGGGGAACATAGGTTCTAATGAGAGGGAGGAACTGAATGAAATCAGTATTTGTAGGGAAATGGTGTTAGGGAAATTGATGGGATTGAAGGCCGATAAATCCCCAGGGCCTGATAATCTACATCCTAGGGTACTTAAGGAAGTGGCCCTAGAAATAGTAGATGCATTGCTGGTCGTCTTCCAAAATTCTACAGACTCTGGAACAGTTCCCATGGATTGGAGGGTAGCTAATGTAACCCCACTATTCAAAAAAGGTGGTAGAGAGAAAACGGGGAATTATAGACCGGTAAGCCTGACATCGGTAGTGGGGAAAATGCTAGAGTCCATTATAAAAGATGTAATAGCAGAGCACTTGGAAAACAGTAACAGGATCAAACAAAGTCAACATGGATTTACAAAAGGTAAATCGTGCTTGACTAATCTGGAATTTTTTGAGGATGTAACTGGTAGAATAGATAAGGAAGAACCAGTGGATGTGGTGTATTTGGACTTTCAGAAGGCTTTTGATAAGGTGCCGCATAAGAGATTAGCGTGTAAATTTAAAGCACATGGGATTGGGGGTAAGGTACTGACTTGGATAGAGAACTGGTTGGCAGACAGGAAGCAAAGAATTGGAATAAACGGGTCTGTTTCTGAGTGGCAGGCAGTGACTAGTGGGGTACTGCAGGGATCGGTGCTAGGACCCCAGCTATTCACAATATATATTAATGATCTAGACGAGGGAACTAGATGTAATATCTCCAAGTTTGCAGATGACACAAAGCTGGGTGGGCGTGTATGCTGTGAGGAGGATGCCGAGAAACTCCAGTATGATTTGGACAGGTTTGGTGATTGGGCAGATGCATGGCAGATGCAGTATAATGTGGATAAATGCAAGGTTATCCACTTTGGTGGCAAAAACAGGAAAGCAGATTATTATCTGAACGGCAATAGATTGAGAGAAGGGGAAGTGCAACGAGACCTGGGTGTCCTTGTGCACCAGTCGCTGAAGGTAAGCATGCAGGTGCAGCAGGTGGTTAAGTAGGCAAATGGTATGTTGGCCTTCATAGCGAGAGGATTCGAGTACAGGAGCAAGGATGTCTTGCTGCAGTTGTACAGGGCCTTGGCGAGACCACACCTTGAGTATTGTGTGCAGTTTTGGTCGCCTTATCTGAGGAAGGATGTTCTTGCCATGGAGGGAGTGCAGCAAAGATTCACCAGACTGATACCTGGGATGGCAGGAATGACGTATGAGGAGAGATTGGGTCGATTGGGCTTATATTCACTGGAGTTTAGAAGAATGAGAGGGGATCTCATTGAAACTAATAAAATTCTTACAGGACTAGACAGACTAGATGCAGGAAGGATGTTCCTGATGGTGGGGAGTCCAGAACCAGGGGTCACAGTCTAAAGATAAGTGGTAAGCCATTTAGGACACAGATGAGGAGGAATTTCTTCACCCAGAGAGTGGTGAACCTGTGGAATTCTCTACCACAAAAGGCAGTTCATTAAATATATTCAAGAAGGAGATAGATATATTTCTTAAGGCTAAAGGGCTCAAGGGATATGGGGAGAAAGCAGGGACAGGGTACTGAATTTGGATGTTCAGCCATGATCTCATTAAATGGTGGAGTAGGCTCGAGGGGCCGAATGGCCTACTCCTGCTCCTATCTTCTATGTTTCTATGACTCCTGGGAAACCCTCACAGCAGCAGTGAATTTTAAATTGGGCTCCCAATTACACTGTGGGAGCCCGATTTCACATCAAGAACAACAACTTATATTTATATAGAGCCTTTAACGTAATAAAATGTCTCAAGGTGCTTCACAGGAGTGTTATAAAAAAAAATGGACACCAAGCCATATAAGGGCAGGTGACCAAAAGCTTCATCAATGAGGTAGGTTTTCAGGAGCATCTTAAAAGAGGAAAGAGAAGTGGAGAGGCAGAGAGATTTAGGAAGGGAATTCTAGAGTTTAGGACTAGGCAGCTGAAGGGACGACCGCCAATGGTGGAGCATTTAAAATCGGGAATGTTCAAAAGGCTAGAATAGGTCTAGGGGGATTATAGGGCTGGAGGAGATTAAAGATATAAGGAGGGTTGAGGCCATGGAGGAATTTGAAAACAAGGATATTAAATATGTTAAGAGTGGTTAATATCGAGGCCAAGGGTTTAACAATCTTAGAGGTACTCAGCAAACATGCTGACTTCCTGAGGATGGTTGAAAGGTCCCTGAGGCACAAAAATTGAGGGTATTGGTAACTTTGCTGTCACTGGTAGTGGATGCTTGACTGTTCTGTAAGTCCTCTTAGGCCAGATGGCACATCTCAGATACCTCTCTGTGAGGCGCCGGGAGCTATATCTGTTGTCATAGACTTGCTGGTTGGGGTCATTCTATTTCAGCATTGAAGAAATAGATAAATACTTGAAAAAGTAAATTATTAAAGGGTACAAAAAATCTAGAAAGGGGATTAGAGTGCATAGCTCCATTGCAAATCTACGAAGGCACAATGGGCTCAATTTGTGCTGGAATTTTTATGAATCTTTGATTCCTTTTAGCTCTGGGACCTTGATTCAAATCCAGCTCAGACTGATGGAAGCACTTTCATCAAAACAGCATCCATTTAATATAAACCTTATATTTTGCTGCCCAGCTATTTAGCATCTCAACAGTTCATTTAATAAGGTGATAGTTTTATATGACATAATTTACCAAATATTCTTTTTTTTAAATCTAGTTTTTTAGTCCATGGAAAGTAAAATAAAATAAGGTGGTGTTTAAAACAGGCGACCGATCTGATCAGGTCAGTTTGCTGCTGGGTGCGTTAGGTTAAAATGACCCCAGTGCAGATTAAGTAGGGTTGAACGTGCTTGCTAAAGTTTGTGAAGGAATGTAAATTAATATGTTCGACATATTATACCTATCATTAGGCAATCATTTAATGAATTTGCAATCTTGAGAGTCTTTTCCTCTCCATAATGCAAGCTGGATGTTATACAGTGGCTGAAACAGAAAACCCGAGCAGGCATTTCCATTGTGTTGTAAGTACATCCTGAATTAACCTGAAAAGCAAGTTATTATTATTATAGTTCCAACGGTTATTCAAGTGGCAGTTTTAGTCAGTGGGAGTTAATTTATGGAATTGCTGTGAATTCAAAATGTTCCAAAAATCCTACGTGTAGATTTGTATGATTGAAAACTTATATTTTGAAAGCTATAAAGGACATCCAGAGGCTTAAAGTAAACATTTAGTCCAAATGTTCAGTTCCAAATAAAGTATTGAACAATTCCATCTTATTTTGTAATTTACAAGCGCACAAGCATTTTAACCCTCTTACCTCAGGTCTGGAATAGCTTTAGTTGCTTAGCAAGCACTACGTGGAAGGTTACTTAAAATCAAGTCAGTAGCAGCAGACACATTCATTTAGTTGCTAGCACAACTTGGTGCTTTTTTTAAATTTCAAATCTTTGTAAATGTAGTGTTAGAACACAAATCACCTCTTTGACCAAACATGTGTCCAATCATAAACTAATTGTCAGTGGCAGAATGAAACCCAGTTATTTTTTATGAATCGCAGAGTTAATCCTTTTCCATGAATCAATCCAACACATGCTTTTGTGAATCCGCTAAAAAATAATCTGGAGTTCCTAGGAATACACAAAAAAAACAATGGTGCAAGGCCTCAGAATTATCTGCATTTCTCCTCGGAGCCCCAGACGTCTGCTTATCGGAAAAATTGCTGACTGCTCTACCCATTTTTAAGAGCTTTAACTTTCCACACAAGAACAGTTGCGCACAGTTTGTACACTCATACTGCTGATCTCTGCATTTAACCTGCAGTTCTTGCTAAACATGGAACCTGAAACCAGAGTAAAGAGCAAAGGTCAGTGCTATATTTGTCAAAACCTGCATGACCGAACTCTCGCTTCAGTTACAGATCTGAAAAATAGATGGCACAAGACAAAATCTATTATTTTGAAGGTAAACTTGTTTAGCTCGTACTGTAATTGAGAAATCTATGGGTCGCTGCAGCTTTAATTGCTCTTTATTACTACAGTTAATATCTCACACATTCCAGTTATCAGCAATGGGTTCAATGTCTTTTTCTTGTTTGATGTAAAGTGAGATACATTATTCAACTAAATATACATTTTTGTTACAGTTGCTGTTAATAATTTGAAAACACTATGAGTGGGATTTTGAAGAGAAAGTTTGAAGATGTTGAAGGAGCCTCTCCATGTTCCTCAGTAAGGGAGTCGGATGATGAAATCTCTGGCAGCGAGAGTGCAGAGAGTGGCGACAGTGTCAACCCGTCCACTTCCAGCCATTTTACTCGTAAGTATATTTTTTAATGTTCTATGTTATGATGATGGTGTAACTGAAACTAAATTTGTTTAGCAGTTGCCAAGTTGCAATACAATTGCAAGAGATCAGAGTGAGTAAGTGACTGACCTCATTGTAACTGTTCCGCCCTCTCCACCGCCCCCCCCCCCCAGTCTGGTTTCCACCAGGTGGGGGTAGTTAAAATCAGGGCCTGTAGTTTACTGTTCCTACAAGGTGCTCCCCTAGTGGCCTCAGCAAAGTTGACTTCGATGATGAGGAAAATTGGGAGAGGTGTATAACGGGCGGCCAATCCGATTTATACTACTGCCAAAATTTAAAATTGGGTATTATAGCACAACTGGGGCACTGCCTGAGCAGGGGGTGTAAAGAATTTACTGTGGCCCTTTTTCCGTAGTGTTAACAGGCCTATGGGATCTGGAAAGTAGACCAATTTTTTTTAAAGCCTCTCTTTGGCCATGCAAGCAATTGCTTTTTGATCAATTGCATGGCAGAAATTGGCCATTGAATTTATTAAGTTCTGCCCAATGACCCTCCAATGCTGCAAGCCAGGTTCCAGGTGCCCAGCATTGCTAAGGGTGTGAATCACACCTTTCCCTCAGTTATGTGTTGGTTGGGTATTGTAGCGTAGTGATGATGGTATTAGACTAGCAATCACGAGATTATGAGTTCAAATTCTACGGTGGCAAATTATGAAATTACATTCAATGAATCTGGTAATTTGTGTACGGGCAGCAGAAAAGTGACCATGAAAACTGCTGGTTCACTACTGTCCTGCAGGAAAGAGAACCTGCCAGCCTTACCTGGTCTGACCTACATGTGCTTCATACTGTGTGGTTGATTCTTAATCGCCTCCAAAGTAATCTGGCAAGCCTATCAGTTATAAAAAAATACTCATTGGCCCACCGTCACCTTCTCAGGACTGTGGCCCTGCCAGTGTTGTCCACATCCAAGGCCAAGGTTTTGTGGTCAGCGGCGAAGGAACGGAATTTCTGAGGGTTCTTACGCTGCGACTTGCGGTTATTAGAGAGCCGAAACAGCACAGCACCCTCTACAGGGGATCTGGGACCTGTGTGACTAGGGCAAGCAACAGCGTGTCTCCTCAACCAATCAAATTGAAGAATCCTTACTGAGGCACACAGAGTCTAAACCAGGTAGTGTAAATTCGAATATTTAATTCAATACCAAATCATGTACAAAAATTTAAATAAAGAGAGAGAAAGAAAGATGGGATTAAAAGAAAGAGATAAAAGAGACAGAAAGAAAAAGTAAAAGAAAATATTTTTTACTGTTTTTAAATTTCCAACAATAATTAAAACCTGAAGGAATGAGATGCCACACTTGTAAAAGTAAATTTTCAGTGCCAGAGAGGTTGTTTGGCAGTAATTAAGACTTAACACACCATTAAAAATTCACTTACACTTGAATGGAAATGCCCTAACTTTTTCTGGTGTGTTTATTGGGTATCTAGTGGGGAAGTACTGCAAATTCATGCCCTTCCATGTATGAGAATGCTCAGTCTCTTGGCAAGATACCAGTATAGCAAAGCTTCTAGAGGATCAGGGCAACTCGGACAGCAACTTCCTGATTTCCGCGCTTAATTGCGCATGTGCGAATGTCGGAAGTTGCTGCACGATTGACTCCATAATAACAATGAGTGCTGATAGCCTCACCATTATTCTTACTGCAAAATCTGGGCCATTATGATCATCCCTGAAAGTGCTGGGATTTCTTATGGGGTGGAATTCCACTCTCCCCTGCTGCTAGTGTGTCTGGAAGCTGTGCCCACAGACCCAGGAATTTTTGCTTGTAAAAAAACTTCGCACTATTCTAAATTTATTGCAAAAAAAATGATTAAAACTCAATTGAATTAAATAGTCAAAGCAACACATTTGTAAGAGTAAAGATACAAGTAGTAATTAAAGAGAGCTGTGAGACCTGTCTGTGAAAAGGCAGAGGTAATGATAGTTTAGGCTTCTCTCGTTACTGGCCGTCAGTGTCATTACATTGCTGATCCCGAGCCAGTTGCGAATTGGCACGAATTCCTAGTTGGCAATCTCTCTGAGAGAGGCCAGAAGGACAGCTGTAGTGGGAAGTGGAAATATAGGCCGGAATTTTCTGGGGTCCGTGCAGGCACGATTGGAGGCGGGTCGGGTGGGAAATTTGAAATATTTCGCAGTGGGTCGGGAACCCGCCGTCATCCCGCCCCCACCCGCCTTTCCCTCTGTCGCACTTGTTGGCACGGCAGTGACTCTAACGGCAGAGGCGGGCAAGCTAATTTGAATCATTATGAGGTATTTGTCAGACCCTTAAGTGCCTTTTTCACCCTACCTTTCAAATTTCCCTGGATGAGCACGGGAATCACGCAGCTTGGGAACCACGTCTGTCAACCTGAGGCGGAGGTTCAGTGGCCATTGATCCAACCCATTAGTGCACAGCATGGAAAGCACAATAAAAACTCCAACCTCACAGCTGATCACTTTCATAAGGCAGATGCTGTTGCTGATTGCCTTGTCAGCGCAGATTTAGCTTTCTAGAGGTTGCAAGTGTTTCCAGCACCCATCGGCATCCAGTGTCACCTCATTGGTAGAACTTATCACACCATTGACAGATTGCTTCTGTCATCTCTACTTGACCTGCCATCTATTACAACAGCATGGGTGCCGTTTATACTGTCTCACCTTGATCCTCAGAATCGGACCAGGATGAGCCCCAACACCAGCACGACCAACAACATAAGAACATAAGAAATAGGAGCAGGAGTAGGCCATTTGGCCCCTCCAGCCTGCTCTGCCATTCAATAAGAACATAGCTGATATGATCTTGGCCTCAACTCCACTTTCCCGCCCACTCCCCATAACCCTTGACTTCCCTGTAGCTCAAATATCTGTCTATCTCCGCCTTGAATATATTCAATGACTCCGCCTCCACAACTCTCTGGGGTAGAGAATTCCAGAGATTCATGACCTTCTGGGAGAAGAAATTCCTCAACAACACCACCAACCTTCTCCTCAACCACCCGATGCTCCACAGGAGAGAGGACATCAGTGCAGGGCTGCACCGCGCCAGAGGCGATACCCCCAACACAGGGTATACAGGCAGAGGATGAGCTTCCTCAACATGACTGAGCAGCAGTGCCAAAGGAAGCTCAGGCTATCGCGCCAGGTCATCGCAGACATTTGCACATTGCTGGAGGAAGACCTGCAGCCCAGAGGAGCGGGTGGACATGCCTTACCAGTGGCTGTCAAAGTCACCAGTGCCCTCAACTTGTTCGCCTCAGGCTCCTTCCAGGGATCTGCAGCAGACATGTACGGCATCTCGCAGTCGCCACCCACCCCCCCCCACCCCCACAGATGCATCACACAGATCGCTGATGCCCACTTTGACAAGTCAGCCAATTATAACAACTTTGCCACTGATGAAACCAGCGTTACTGAGCGGGCGCTCAGCTTTGCCGCTCTGGCTGGCTTCCCACGTGTGCAGGGTGTCATCGACTGCACACATGTGGCCATCAGGGCACTCCATCATCACCCAGGAGGTTTTGTCAACTACAAGAGCCTCCACTCCCTCAATGTGCAGCTGTTCTGCAACCATAGGAAGATCATCATGCAGGTGTGCGCAAAATTCCCAGGCAGCTGTCATGACTCTTTCGTCCTGCGACAGTCCATCTTCCCTCAGCTCTTCGTTCCTGCAAACAGACTTTCCGGCTCTCTGCTTGGAGACGAGGGCTATCCACTGAAGACGTGGCTCGTGATACTCTTGAGGAGGCCAAGTACTGAGGCCCAGGAGAGATATAATGAAAGCTGCATTTCCACCATATGTGTCACAGAGCAGACAGTAGGCATGTTGAAAATGCGCAGCAGATGCCGTGACAGATCTGGAGGAGCCCTTCAATACACACCAGCCAGGGTCTCCAGAATTGTCGTGGTCTGCTGCGCCCTGCACAACACAGCGCAGCAGTGAGGATTAGCGCTGCATGAGTAGCAAGGCTCTGAGTGCACAGCCTCTTCAGAGGAGGAGGAGGAGCATCAACTGGAAGATGAGGAGGAGGATCAGGAGGAATCGGCGGTCCAGATCCCACCAACACCCAAGAATATTGCTGCCTGGGAGGCCAAGGATGGGCTCATCGTGGCCAAATTTACTTAACTTCAAGCATTACACCCATATAGCTGCCACATGCTGCGCCAGGTTGGCACCACCCCACAGCAACACCATAAAGGATCCCTACAATGAGCAAGCTAGTCCTTTCACACTGACCACCATTGCTGGAGGTAATGTTATGTCTCACCATTCACTCCACCTCACTAAGCCACTTTCAAAGGTGCACATGAATTTGTCCATAACCGGAAAGTGGTGAAAATAAAGATTTTTATCTGTGACATCACAGTAACAGAAACTTTACAGAAACATTTAATAAAACACCCAAGTGACTACCCTTGTGAATCAACTTTCTTGTTTTTCAACTTTCGCTTACGCATGCTTCTACAAGGTGCTACCCCTGTGGCTTCAGCAGAGTTGGAGGCAGCCCAGTCCTTTTTGGTGAACGTCCTCTGGGTTTTGGAGTCTGTGATGGCCCCGCCAAAGTCTGTGCCTCCTGCGACTGTGCAGGGGCAGACTCGGCCATTGCAATCCCAGGAGGCATCTGGGGCTCTGACTGAGGTGAGGGGGCAATGGGGGAGAAGTGTGAGCACTTTGAGAGGAGCCCCCACTTGCATGTCCCCTCTCACCATCATCCCTCTCATAGAGCGGGAGAGCGCCCACTTCTACATTAACATCCCTCCGAGAGAAGATGTCTATGAGCCTCTGCCATCTATTCTCCATAGATAGCCATCTATTCTCCATAGAGGCCATGTGCTCCTGTGATTGGCACATTAGCTGCTCCATGCAGGTGACCATCCTTTCCATGGAAGAGCCTACAGTTGCCATCGCCTGCGACACGGTGGTGCTCATGTTGGAGATGGACTCCTCCATTCTCAGGGCATTTGCAGACATCGCGGTCGCAAAACCTGTCAAAGCCTCCTGCACTTCTTGCTGCACCTCCAGGATTGCCCTCTATCTGGGTGGCTCCCAAGGCTCAGCGTCTGCATGCAGCTGAGCAGAGCTGCAAGTGTCCTGCACCCTCCAGCAAGGAGTCTCCACTGCTGTTCCTGTCTCCACCATCTCCTCTTGCTCACTTGTGACTTGTGACAGACCAGGTGACAACACTACTGTATCTCACGTGGGACCCACCGAGGTCTGTGCTGGTGCTGGGTGCACTTATGTCTGGTGAGTGTGCGCCCTCAGAGGCAGGCGGCTGCTCTAAGGAGTCGTCTCCCTCTTCCTCCTGGACAGTGATGGGGGCTCTTGATGGACCTGTGGGAGAGTAAAGAGATGAGTTAGATATGTCATATGAAGAATGAGTACAGATACCAATATGCACATGATGAACACTCACTGGTTGCTGACATCAGTCCCCATGTGAGTGATTACTGTATGCCTTGTAGTTGTATGATATGTATCTCTGTCACCAGGCTGCTGAGATGTCCCCCTCTCTCCATCTCCCACCTCCAGCTGCTCGACAACTCCAGAGACTTCCAAGGCAGCCTCCTCTGCTGATGTTAGGGTGGCCAATGATGGAGTGCCACCTCCGGTTCTCTCCCTCTCCCTCTTATTGTGGGCTCTCTTTTCCTGCAAGGAGGGAAAGAAGAGAAGGTTGAGTGAGAATGATGGAATGAGTGTAAAGAATGAATGGGTTACATCTTTAGAGGGAGACTATGATGGAGTGGAGTGGCAATGCCAAGTGGCCTCCTTGTGTGTTGTTAGTTGGTATGATTGCATTAGGATGAGGATGAGTGTGAGGGGTGGCTAGTCAGATGGGGATGTGATAATGTAGATAGAGAGGGATAGGTGGGTGTGCAAGCTATGTTGGTGTGAGTAAGGATGTGCAGGAGCAGGGTTGGGAAGGCAGAGTGATGGGGATGTGATGAGAGGCACAGCAAGATGAAGTTGAGATAACAACAGAAAATGCTGGAAATACTCAGCAGGCCAGGCAGCATCCGTGGAGAGTGTGGCTTTGCACTAACGTTTCCTGATCTAATGAGATCATTGCAACTTTGCGGCACTGCACCCAGGTCTTCCTGAACACATTCCTGCTATTTGGAGCCAAGCTCCTTTTGTCTCCTGGGGAGGTCTCTTCCGCCCATTAATAGGGAAGAGGACCTTCCTGCATACTTGTCCACGAGTATATGGAGGGAGTCATTGGAGAACCTGGGTGCAGCCCTCTGTCTCAGTGCAGTCCAATTGTGCAGTGTGATGCCTGCACACTCCTAGATGAACCTTCAAATGCAATGTGGCCCATGGCTCCTTTAAATATCCCGGCTGAAAACGCATCATCGTTGATGTCATCTGACCCGCACCATTTATTAGGGCCGGGTAACGCGCATGGCGGCCTTAATAGAAAGTCGATCTCAGGAGCAGCATGGTATGAAGAACAGGTCGCAACCCGCCACGGCTACCGCCCGCACCTGCCCCGCCCAGGTACATAAAATTCCGGCCGCAACCACTGGTATACTGGGGCACATGCTCTTCTAAGGTGGAGATTAAGACACAAAAGAGTAGAGGAAGTTGTATTCTACGTCAGGTCAGTGCTGTAACTAAGCTGGAAGTGTTTGCTAAATTTTAAAAAATAGTTTCTTCAGCATTGACATCCTTCACCTTGCTGAAAATGAAAATAAGATTACAATCATGCAGTGACAAACAGCTATAAGATCTCAAACTTTAAAGATTGAGGTACAACTTCTTCTATTTAGGAATGGACTTTTCAGACTTCATAAACTTGTGTTATTTACATCCATTTTCTAGCAGTGCAGTTAGACTAGTTAAAGGTACTCTACCACATATAACAACCACAACTACTTACATTTATACTGTCATCACCAATGTTCCCCCTAAGGTGCGTGGCCGCGCAATAATCTGAAAGGTCCCGCGCAGGCCGTTCACCAACTTTTACAGTGTAAATACTGCGCATGCGCAGAAATTTAAAGGGACCACGCATTAAAAGATACAGGTCTCGCAGAACAAAGCACAGCTTACAGGGAACATTGGTCATCGCCCTGGCTATATTGACCTAAACATTGAACAAAAGATACATATTTGAGCGAAATGAGTTCCTGTCACTGTCAACACAAGACACTCACTCTGGACACTGATGAAAATTTTCAATAAGAAAATGGCTGTCCTAAAAATTTACTGATAGGCCTATGAGATATTATTCATCATGTGCATTGGATATATTAATGGCTGTGACTAAGGCCATATTCACTCAGTAATTAAAAAAAAAATTATTATATTGCTTCATTAATAGTGCACACAAAATGAAAATTTTCTTTTGTGAGAGGCAAACATTTATGTCCCTCAATATGTGAGCGTGAAATTACACTAATATTCCTTCCTAGTACAATATTCTTCATCATAATTCTAAAGTGGAGGTGTGCGAAGATGATTTAATGATAATATAGTGGTAGTGGGAGAGTATGTAATCAGCATTCTGAGCTCACATTGCAGCGTAGAGCTGATGCTCTAGTCACAATGTATTCTGTTGTAGGAATGTCTAGTTCCTATCAAAAGACTGAGGTCCACTCAGGTGATCAAACAAACGAGGTTTAATGAAAACTAACAGAGTTTAACGGATAATTACAGGAGAACATCGAATATAGGTCTAGTCAGTTCGGAGGCTCCACGAGGACTGCTTGGGCGGTCCCGTGGCTGATGTCATGATGTCATCACGTTTTTCCCACCGGTGGGGGATCACGTGATGAATGGCGTGACGTCATTGCGTTTACCCGCGTTATTAAAGTGATCGCGCTCTGTACATGTAAACATTGAAAACAAAGATACAGACTCAGGCTGTAGCTAACATATTATTAAAGGGAATTATATACAATTGATCGGAGTCCCTTAGTGGCTCCGCCACACTGTGTTGTTAAAGTATACTTTTTGAAGTATTTTCCTTCACCTTCCTTTTTTGTTTCTTGCAATTCCTTCAACTTCTTGCAGTTCGTTCATTCCATCTATCATGTTTTTCTGTCACAATTAAACTTAGCTTTTCATTTTATTTACCTTTGATTGAGTTCTCCATGCTTGCTCTCCAAGAAAGGTGATGCTGTTCCTTGCTTATCTCTGCGAACTTCCAGCTGTATCGCCAAGACAGGGGGAACTGTGGTACTATTCTCCACGCAGGTACTATTCTCCACACACTCTGGAGCCCAGAATCTGGCCTCCTGTCTGCTTCCCCCCCACTGTCGCTTCTCATGGCTGCCGCTGTCCCACTCTTCGACTGGATTTCACCCACCCCCTCCGCTGCAACCTTTGATCCAACCTCAAGATCCTGCCACAGTTCAACCCCTCGCCATGGCGACATCTATTCTCCACCTTTCGTACTGCATTCTGTCCCAGCATGATCTCAAGATGTCACCCTCCAGAGTGCTTAACGCTATGTCCTCAGCCTTTCTCAGGACTGGCTGCAAATCCTTCAGCGCTTTTGAAAGCAATATCAGGAATGCATCTTTCAGCATTCTGTGGGGAGAAGCCTTTGGGTCTCAGAACTCACAGTCATGTTGGATCATATCATGATGGGGGGATAGGAGACTGCCATTCCCACATGTGAGAATGAGATACACCTGGTGACTGCCGAAGAAAATACAGAGGCACCAGATGGCAGGAAGTGCACTTCGAGTTGCAGAGAAGGTAGGAAGGCAGTAAAAAATTAAATTAGAAATTTAAAAATATCTTTTAACCTAAAAGAGATGGAAGAAAATCAACAAAATGGCCAGTGGACCTGGATAGCTCATGCCACTGCACCACCTGTGGTGGCAATCCTGCAAATGTATGCTGAAGATTCAAAGTGGGGGGGGGGAATTGGACATCGTTGTGCCTATTTTTTCTACAAAAATGAGCATTGGGGAAGAATTTTGGGTCGCAATCTTCCCGGACGTACGGCAGGTGCCAGAAAGGAAACTGGCGATTTCCAAGTGTGTGCCTCTCTGAAACAGGCGCTAGGCACCTTGAACATGCAGACTGGGCCCTAACGCTATTTTAGGACCCCAGTGCAAAACTGGTCATCAACTGGACGGAGCCTGATCCGGGTCTTCAGCAGCCTGACCAGTGATCCTTAATTGAACCGCTGCAGGCTGCCCACAAAAAGGTTCAGAAGTTTTTTCATGATTTGACCTACAAAAATGCTGCGTGCCGCCGCAGGCCTGGGCTCGCGCCCCCCCTCCTCCTCCAGGAACTAGCTGACCCGACCAAAATTCCTAAGGCCACACCCGATTGATGTTCGCTGCTCTCTGGTTTCATGATTATTGAGGCCCTAGCCCCAATTTCAGTAAGGCCTCAGGCCGACATCTTTGGGTGGGAATGAGCGTGGAAAATGCGGAAGTGAAAGAGTTGTTCAGTAAGTCGATGGAAACAGCAACATTGTGGCAGGTGGAAACAGGAGGAAAAGAAGTTGGGAGTTGATGAGGAAGTTGGAAGGTATTATTTTAAGGTGATGTATGTTTTTTCAAGAGACTTTTAAAAACAGCTCTCTTCAACTGTGCCTTCTGCTTTACATCAACTTTTTTTTTCTTCCTTTTTAACCGCTTGGTGTCTTCTTTTTTTCACCTTGTTAAATGCTCTGAGGCATTATCTGTAATTTGGGAAGCAGTATAGAAATGTAAATTGTTATTGTAGTGTGTGAAGAGCACTGCTAGTGACTAACACAGGTCATAACTATCTAATATTAAAACTGAGAATCAAGAAAATTCTGCACCAAGTAACTATTGTGGATGGGATTGATTTTTAGTTCACACATCTCAGAATTAAATGAATATGTGCTCAAGAAAAATTGATCCAACTGGAAGGGCCCCGGATATTTTATATGAGAGACTAAAAGCTTGTTTAGAATCCAAAATTAAGGCGATTGCAGATATCGAGATAAAATATAAATATTATGAAAGTTTAGAATGTCTAAATATGTTTGCATGAGCCAGTCTGTCATTACCCCATTGCTAATGATCCATTTCTTAGAAATATGCATGGTAACTGTCAGAAACATGAAAGCTTAGTTATCCAGTATCAAATTACATGGACTTCGTCAACATTAAACAGTTCCTATTCCGTGTTGTGTTTGCTGATGTAATTTACTCACTCTATCCCCTGCTGATTACCTTTTTAAGTTTGTTTACTGGTTTATCCACATCGACTGTTGGTACAGAATGAAAACTGAACCCCTCTGTTAAGTATAAGGAGGCAAAGTCATGCTTTTGCAACAGATTACTTAATTTTTTTGAAGTCCTGTCTGGCAGTGTGAAACACTAATGCACAGTATTGTGGACACAGGGAGCATGGACCTACAACCTCCCACACCACCAAAGTTCCTATTTCACTATGGAGAGGCACTGAATTTGCACAGAGGGAATATTCCTTAGGCCATTTTCATGCTGTTCTTAACAGCTGGTTCTCATCAGTATTGGCCCAGTCCTGGCAGCAGGTCACGCAGCCAAAGTTGCATAAAATAATAAGCATGGTTAGCATGCATTTTTCAGTGGCTTGTAGTGGAAATTCATAAAGTTTACAGTGAGTTCATGTTTTAAATTAAATTATGGTTCTCATTGCCTCCATGTCCGGAATAATATTGCTTATAAACTGATACAATGTGCTGTTTAGCTTTTGTGACACATTTGTAGTGGAAATAAGTGGAATTTGGGTATTTATAAGTCTGTTTTTTTCAAAATGACTAATTATACCATAATTGGGAGATTGTGTGGACCCACGGTAATGTGTGGGTTACATTAGGCCACAAAAGTGCAACTGGGAAGTTACAATGCCCACAGCAACTTTGGATTCTAAACAAGGAACTCAACTCGCAGTGCCGTCTGGTATTTGTACCTGTGCTTCCCTTGGGAGTAAGATTGGTGCTCTCTGCTGGGATCTCCATGGGAGGAAGAGAGGGAAATGATATTTTAGCAAGTGATACATAGGTGATGAGATCAAATTGTTAAATCACTGACTCAGTTCTCTTGAACTAGCTGACAGATGATTCCTCAAACAGTGTCCCAGCAGTAGTTTCAGGAAGAGTGAGCCTTGAATTCACACTGTGCTACTCATTAATGAAAACTCAGGATTTACAATTTCCTTGTAAAGGTTGTAATCTTGGAGCATATTTTGAATATTATCTTTAGTGTCACTCAGCTAGCATTTTGCTGAGAAACCAGATGCTTTACATTTATTTTAATCAATCTTTTGACATGCTCTAATTTATTTTTCACGTAGCTGAGGAAGTATTAGAAAGTGCTTACATTCTGGAGTTCAGCCAGCTCTGCTATTATTTATGCTTGCCAGATGTTATTTCTTTAGAGCTCCCTGTTCTTCTTGTTCGGAAGATGGTTTCTTACACCTTGTACTGTATAAAGATTACATTTCTGCAATGCATATCTGTGGAAAAAGAGACAAATTGCTCTAAATGAGTCAACATGGTTCCGCACCATTTCTATTTCAGCAAAATTGCAACACCAAGCAGTAACCCAAGATAACGGCTGTGGCGCACACTGTGTCAGAAATTTAGTCCCCAGCAGTTTCATTATGAAATAATGGGTTGTTATTCAGTGTCATGATAACACATATGAAATGAGATGGAATTTTTTCACTGCATATTTCACATGGAATAGAATTCTTAGCACTGCAAAAGAGAAGCTATTGGAAAATACATACTTCAAATAACTTTGTGAACCTGGACATACTTTTGAAAGATATGGAAGTAGATTTGTATGTTACAGGATTTGAGATAAATTGATAGGTTAACTCCAGCATACAGTTTTCAACCTTAAATGACCAAGCGTTGAAGCAGAGTGCTCCACTTAACTCTTTAAGTGACACATGTGCAGCCACACCAGTCAAATTAAACTTCCATTTATCTTTTCACTCATGTCAGCTGTGGCTCAGTGGGTAGCACCCTTGCCTCTGAGTCAGAAGGTTGTGGGTTCATAGTCCCACTCCAGAGACTTGAGCACAAAAATTCTGGCTGACACTCCAGTGCAGTACTGAGGGTGTGCTGCACTATCAGAGATGCTGTCTTTTGGATGAGATGTTAAACCAAGGCTGCGCTCTCAGGTGGACGTAAAAGATCCCATGGCCCTATTTTGAAGAAGAGCAGGGGAGTTATCCCCGGTGTCCTTGCCAATATTTATCCCTCAATAACCTAAAAACAGATTATTTGGTCATTATCACATTGCTGTTTGTGGGAGCTTGCTGTGCGCAAATTGGCTGCCGTGTTTCCTACATTACAACAGTGACTACACTCCAAAAGTGCTTCATTGGCTGCGCTTTGAGATGCCCGGTGGTTGTGAAAGGCGCTATATAAATGCAAGTCTTCCTTTTTTTTGCAAATGGGGGAACAATTGTTCCTGTGGGGAAGAGCCTGATTGGCAAACTAAGGCAAAGTAAACTTGCCCCACTTTGCAAAAGATGGCAGCTGGGATGACCCAAATATTTCAGTTGCCAGCTTTGACAAATCAGGCAAGTTACTTTGGAGTTACTGTAGGATGCACAAGACCTGAGTATGAGGTGTCAGCAGCAGTAGCGGTTCTTCAAAGCCGAATATAAAAGCAGTTAAAGTTTCTCTGCTTTCTGAGGGGAGGAGAGAATTTCTTTTCTCTAAACAAAAACTTGGAGAATGCCTATTTTTCTCTCTCTCTGCATTTTCATACCACACGTGGATGCTAACGCTACATCACATGCCAGTACCGATAAATTAGGACAGCGTACTTTATAAAGGCAACATTGCCACGATCAAAAGAAATAGAAGAGAAAGCCTGATAACTGAGCTAAAAATGTATAAACCTAATTGGTCCAGACTCTAGTATCATCCTTCACATCTCCATTGCCTTTTCCCCAGTCTCTTTTTCTCTAGTCCTCATTATCTTTCATAACTGTGTTGTCCCTTTTCCTCTCTTGTCCTGTTTTCCCAGTTTTTCTGTCTCTGATTCATAAGAACATAAGAAATAGGAGCAGGAGTAGGCCATTTGGCTCTTCGAGCCTGCTCCGCCATTCAATAAGAACATGGCTGATCTTCTGCCTCAACTCCATTCACCGGCCCTATCGCCATATCACTTGATGCCCTTACTAGTCAGAAATCTATCGCCTTCTGTTTTGAATATACCCAATGACTGAGCCTCCACAGCCCTCTGGGGTAGAGAATTCCAAAGATTCACCACACTCTGTGTGAAGAAATTTCTTCTCATCTCAGTCCTGAATGGCCTACCCTTTATCTTGAGGCTGTGGCCCCTGGTTCTAGACTCCCCAGCCAAGGGAAACATTCTCCCAGCATCCATCCTATCAAGCCCTGTAATAATTTTGTATGCTTCAATGAGATCCCCTCTCATTCTTCTGAATTCAAGAGAATACAGGCCTAGTTTACTCAGTCTCTTCTCATACGACAGTCCCGCTATCCCAGGAATCAATCTCGTGAACCTTTGTTGCACTGCCTCTATGGCAAGTATATCCTTCCTTAGGTAAGGTGACCAAAATTGTACACAGTACTCCAGGTGTGGTCTCACCAAGGCCCTATATAATTGGAGTAAGACTTCTTTACTCCTGTACTCAAATCCTCTTGTAATGAAGGCCGGCATACCATTTGCCTTCCTAATGGCTTGCTGCACCTGCACATTCACTTTCAGTGACTCATGTACAAGGACACCCAGGTCCCTTTGAGCATCTGCAATCCCCAATCTTTCACCATTTAGGAAATACTCTGCCTTTCTGTTTTTTCTACCAAAGTGGATAACTTCACATTTATCCACATTATATTCCATCTGCCATGTTCTCGCCCACTCACTGAGCCTGTCGAGATCCCCTTAAAGCCTCTTCACATCCTCTTCGCAACTGACACTGCCATCTAGCTTTGTATCATCAGCAAATTTGGAAATGTTAGATTCCACTGTCTCGCTTTCCTGTACAACTATGTATGTATAAAATGATAGTGATTTTAAAGCATTGAATTTTTAAAATTACAAATGCATTGGTTATTCAGTGTATTCAAGTGCTGTCCAGATTATTATGTCAGATTTGCTCCTTGGCCAGCCCTTGACCATGGACAGACAGATCCAATGTAATGTACGTCCAACTTACGGGGTCTGTTTTTGGACGTATCCTGGCGCTGCTGCAGCCGGCTGGTAGTCGGGACTGGATCTTTGTTTACTATCGGTCGGTTCCTCTCTGAACAGCTGGACCTGCGCTTTTCCGCCTCCGACTCCTGTTGCTGGCGGTGGCATTGTGGCCGCTGCTGGCCTTCAGTCTTTTTTCCCACCCTCCTTCTCCTCTTCTTCCTGCTGCTCCACACCCGCTCGCTCTCTATCACCAATTGCATTTTTTTCGCAGACCCCCTAGAAAGTCTCTATGGACCCCTAGGGGTCCACAGACCCCAGTTTCAGAACCACTGCTCTATCCAGACAACATTGGTGCTATCAAAAGAAGTAGAAAGGATACCCTAATAACTGAATAAACAGATCATAAATCAGTCTACATGGGGTTATACAGTTCATTTGCATAAGCTATTTCATAGCTATTTGCACACAGTCTGCAAGGAGTAGAAAATTACATAAATATGCAACAATTATCCACTTTATCATAGAAATGTTTACAGACTCAGCACTTTGGCTGATAGTTTTTTTCAAAAATGTATTGTGTTTCTGGAAAAAAAGGTCATATCTTACCAATCTGTTTGTATGTTTTGAAGGGGTTGCTAGGTTGGTGGATGAACTTAGCCCAGTAGTAATCATATTGCAGAAAGTTTTTGATAAGCTGCCACACAATAGGTTACTCTACAAAATAGAATTGTGTAGAATTAGTGGGATGATGGTAGATTGGATAACAGATTGGCTGCATCCCAGTAGGTGGAAAATGGTTATTAAAGGTTGTGGATC
This sequence comes from Somniosus microcephalus, assembly GCF_052327205.1. Classification (NCBI taxonomy): domain Eukaryota; kingdom Metazoa; phylum Chordata; class Chondrichthyes; order Squaliformes; family Somniosidae; genus Somniosus; species Somniosus microcephalus. Next base: position 275,053,226 of record NC_140990.1, on the reverse strand, counting down.
AGCTTGGAGATTGGTTACCAGTGCTGTTCCACAGGATCAGTATTACGGCCATTACTTTTTATGATCTTCATTAATAACCTAGATTAATTGGGGGAACAGTCCTCAAGTTTGATGGTGATATAAAGATCTGCATAGTTGGTTGCACCATGGACGAAAATAAACTATTGCAAGCGGATCCTGATGCGATGGATGAATGGGCCCATGTTTTGCAAGTGCCATGTAACATAGATAACTGTAGTGTTACACATGGGCAGGACTACAGCCATGTATGCTTATACCCTACTGGGTACAGAACTAAAGTCTGTTGAAAAATAAAAATAACTTATTGTTATAGTACATAATTCTCTAAAGGTTCATGACCAGTGGTAGCCTTGGAGGGGCAGCAGGAGATTATTCGACTTCTGCTTTAATTTTTTAAAATGTGCATGTTTTATTTTGTCACACTTTGTTGGTAAAATCGCAGTATTAGTGATTCAGTTACATAGAGGGCAACTTTTATGGGATTCCATGTCATTGGCACAGGATCACACACAACTGTTCATTGGAAAATCACAGATTTACTGCCTGAAATGTTTCTGTCCACAGAAATCAGTGCGAGGCCCCAATGGTAGAGCAGGGTCTCGGAATATTTCATGCATAATGCCAAATAAGACTTAACACCTCCTTCGAGAGACAAGTCAGTAAAAAAAAAAGCAGAATCTGTTCAGTTAAACTATTAGCTGAATGTAAAAAAGTATTTAAATCATTGTCCTTTAGTAGAACTGAGCTGGAATAATGCCAGTCCATAGAAAGGTTTTATGGATTCGTCTCAAGAGGGACTCAGCACAACAGAAATCACAACATAACTCTATTTACATGTTTCTAGTTTCCAAGAAAACACTGCCCCAAACTGAATTATTCCCAGTTTCTCTATTGTTATAGCACTCTGGATTACTCCCAGTGCCACGTGCTAGTAAGTATAGGAATGGGAGGACAGAGCAGATGAATGCGTGGCTAAAGAGTTGGTGTAGGGGGGAGGGTTTTACTTTCCTGGATCACTGGGCCTGCTTCTGGGAAAGGTGGGACTTGTACAAGTCGGACGGGTTGCACCTGAACCAGAGCGGGACAAATATCCTTGCGGGGAGGTTTGCTAGCACTGTTGGGGGGGGGTTTAAACTAACTTGGCAGGGGGATGGGATACAGAGGGGAGCTGAAATAGGGGGGGATGTGCTGCCAATTATAGAGAAAAAAACAAGTCAGCTTGGTAGGCAGGGCAAATATATAAGGGCAAGGCTGGATGGCATCTATTTTAATGCAAGGAGTCTTGCAAATAAGGTGGATGAACTGAAGGTGTTGATAAACACATGGGAGTATGATATTGTTGCTATCACGGAGACATGGTTGAGGGAAGGGCAAAACTGGCAGCTCAATATTCCGGGGTACAGAATCTTCAGGCGAGACAGAGGGGGAGGTATAAGAGGAGGGGGTGTCGCAATATTAATTAAGGAGTCAATTACTGCAGTAAGGAGGGATGATATATTAGCAGGGTCCTCTAATGAGGCCATATGGGTGGAGCTTAAAAACAAAAAGGGGGCAAGCACCTTGCTGGGAGTGTACTATAGGCCTCCAAACAGTCAGGGGGAGATAGAGGAACAGATATGTAGGCAAATCTCAGAGAAATGTGCAAATAATAGGGTAATAATAATGGGGGATTTCAACTTCCCCAATATTAACTGGGATAGTCAGAGTGTGAAAGGCTCAGAGGGTGTAGAATTCTTAAAGTGCATCCAGGAGAGCTTTTTGAGCCAGCATGTAGAAAGTCCTACAAGAGAGGGGGCGGTACTGGACCTAATTCTAGGGAATGTGGCCGGCCAAGTGGAAAAAGTGCTAGTAGGTGAGCACTTTGGTGATAGTGACCATAATATGGTAAGATTTAAGGTGGTCATGGAAAAGGACAGGGATGGGCCGGAAATAAAGGTTCTAAATTGGGGGAAGGACGATTTTAATAGGATAAGGCAGGATCTGGCCAAAATGGACTGGGATCAGCTACTTGTAGGAAAATCCGCATCGGGGCAATGGGAGGCTTTCAGAAGGGAGATTGAGATCATACAATGGCAACATGTTCCCGTAAGGGTCAAGGGTGGTTCCAAAAACCACAGGGAACCTTGGATGTCAGGGGATATACGAGAATGGATTAGGAAAAAAAGGAGGGCTTTTGGTAGATACAAAAGGCTAAAGACGGAGGAAGCCCTAGAGGAGTACAAAAAGTGCAGGGGGATACTTAAAAAAGAAATTAGGAGATCAAGGAGGGGCCATGAAATAACACTGGCGAGCAAAATAAAGGAAAATCCGAAGATGTTTTATAAGTATATTAAGGGTAAGAGGATAACTAGGGAAAAAATAGGGCCCATTAGGGACAAAAGTGGCAATCTGTGTGTGGAGCCGGAAGATGTAGGAGGGGTTCTAAATTTTTTTGCATCTGTTTTCACTATGGAGAAGGACGATGTAGACATAGAAATAGGGCGGGGGGACTGTGATATGCTCGAACATATTAACATCGAGAGGGAGGAGGTATTGGCGGTTTTAGCTGGCCTAAAAATGGATAAATCCCCAGGCCCGGATGAAATGTATCCCAGGCTGCTGTGTGAGGCAAAGGAAGAGATTGCGGGGGCTCTAACACATATATTCAGGACCTCTCTGGCCACAGGGGATGTGCCAGAGGACTGGAGAACCGCTAATGTAGTACCATTATTCAAGAAGGGTAGTAGGGAAAAACCGGGGAACTACAGGCCAGTGAGCCTAACATCAGTGGTAGGAAAATTATTGGAAAAAATCCTGAGGGACAAAATTTGTCTCCACTTGGAGAGGCAAGGATTAATCAGGGATAGTCAACATGGCTTTGTCAAGGGAAGATCATGTCTGACTAATTTGATTGAATTTTTTGAGGGGGTGACTAGGTGTGTGGATGAGGGTAACGCAGTGGATGTGGTATACATGGATTTCAGTAAGGCCTTCGATAAAGTCCCGCACAGGAGACTGGTCACGAAGGCAAGAGCCCATGGAATCCAGGGTGCCTTGGCACATTGGATACAAAACTGGCTTAGTGGCAGAAGGCAGAGGGTGATGGTCGAAGGTTGTTTTTGTGACTGGAAGCCTGTGGCCAGTGGGGTACCACAGGGATCGGTGCTGGGTCCCTTGCTGTTTGTGGTCTACATTAATGACTTGGATATGAGTGTAAAGGGTATGATCAGTAAGTTCGCGGATGATACAAAAATTGGTAGGGTGGTAAATAGCAAGGAGGGTAGCCTCAGTCTGCAGGACGATATAGATGGGTTGGTCAGATGGGCGGAACAGTGGCAAATGGAATTTAACCCGGAAAAGTGCGAGGTGATGCACTTTGGGGGGACTAACAAGGCAAAGGAATACACAATGAATGGAAAGACCCTAGGCAAGACGGAGGGTCAGAGGGATCTGGGTGTGCAAGTACACAGATCCCTGAAGGCGGCGGAACAGGTGGATAAGGTGGTAAAAAAGGCATATGGGATACTTGCCTTCATTAGCCGAGGCATTGAATATAAGAGCAAGGAGGTTATGATGGAGCTGTATAAAACACTGGTTAGGCCACAGCTGGAATACTGTGTGCAGTTCTGGTCGCCACACTACAGGAAGGATGTGATCGCGTTGGAGAGGGTGCAGAGGAGGTTCACCAGGATGTTACCAGGGCTGGAGCGCTTCAGCTATGAAGAGAGACTGGGCAGATTGGGTTTGTTTTCCTTGGAGCAGAGGAGGCTGAGGGGGGACATGATTGAGGTGTACAAAATTATGAGGGGCATAGATAGGATGGATGCTGAGGAGCTTTTTCCCTTAGTAGAGGGGTCAATGACTAGGGGGCATAGATTCAAGGTAAAGGGCGGGAGGTTTAGAGGGGATTTGAGAAAGAACTTTTTCACCCAGAGGGTGGTTGGAGTCTGGAACTCACTGCCTGAAAGGGTTGTGGAGGCAGAAACCCTCACAACATTTAAGAAGCATTTGGATGTGCACTTGAAATGCCATAGCATACAAGGCTACGGGCCAAATGCTGGAATATGGGATTAGATTAGACAGGGCTTGATGGCCGGCGCGGACACGATGGGCCGAAGGGCCTCTATCCGTGCTGTATTACTCTATGACTCTATGACTCCCTTTGCTAGCCATTATATAACTTAGTGCCTAATCTTACACATAATATAGGCCTTGCTCTATCATAGGTCACCAGCAATTAGGTGTACTAATGTCTGCGCAATGTTGGGCGCCTGCTGATCCCCCTGGCATTTTGTTCCACCTCACCCATGAAATACTGAATTTAAGCCACTTTAAAAATGAACTTAGCTTAAGGAGTGATGTCGGAATTTTCCCGTTGCCGTGCGTGCGGGTTTGGGGGCAGTCAGCAGTAAAAATGCCGGAAATAGCGAGCACGTTGGGAACCCGCCATCATCACACCACCTTGAGCTTTTAACTCGGGCGGCTTTGAAGGCACGACACAGACCCGATCCGCAGAGGCAGGCGACGTCATTGAAATCACTAAGAGCTTGTTTACGGACCCTTAAAAGTGATTTTAGCACCTGCTTCTGAGTTTTACTGCAAGAGCACAGGATTCACGTAGGTCGGGTGCCTCGACTGTGAAGCTCAGTGGCTATTGGCGAGTTTATTCATTGATAGCTGGGAAAAGTACTGCAACATTACACCTCATTACTTGCCTCATGGAAAGGCTCTTGCTCACTCCATTTTGTCCACACATTTAAGTGTTAGCAGTTTACAGGTCATTTTTGAAACTTCGGAAGCCACATTGCTAGTCATTATCACAACATTGAGGGATTGGCCCTCTAATCTCCACTTTACCTGCCATCTACTACATCAGCATGGGTGCCGATTATACTGTCTCACCTTGGACCTCAGAATCAGACCAAGATGAGCTCCACCACCAACAACACCAGCCACACCAGCAGCAGCAGCAATCACAATAGCAGCCTTCTCCTCAAAGAACTGATGCTCCACAGCAGAGAGGGGGACACCACAGGGCTGCACCACGCCGGAGGCGATAGCCCCAGCTCGGGGTGTACAGGCAGAGGATGAGCTTCCTGCACATGACTGAGCAGCAGTGCTTCAGGAGGCTCAAGCTATCACGTCAGGTCGTCACAGACATTTGTAGCTTGCTGGAACAAGATCTGCTGCCCAGAGGACCTGGTGGACATTCCTTACCTGTGGCTGTCAAAGTCACCACCGCCCTCAACTTCTTCGCCTCAGGCTCCTTTCAGGGACCTGCAGCATGTATTTGCGGGATCTCGCAGTCTGCCGCCCACAGATGCATCACCCAGGTGACTGATGCCATATTTCACAAGTCAGCCAATTACATCAACTTTGCCACTGATGAAGCCAGTGTTACTGAGTGTGTGCTCAGCTTTGTGACTCTGGCTAACTTCCCACAGGTGCAGGGCATCATCGACTGTACACACGTGGCCATCAGGGCACCCCATCATCACCCAGGAGTGTTCGTGAACTGGAAGGGCTTCCACTCCCTCAACGTGCAGCTCGTCTGCAACCATAAAAAGATGATCATGCATGTGTGCGCCAGATTCCCTGGCAGCTGTCATGACTCATGCTGCGCCAGTCTACTCTCCCTCAGCTCTTTGCCCCTCCAAACAGACATACCGGCTGGCTGCTTGGAGACAAGGGCTATCCACTGAAGACGTGGCTCATGACACCCCTGAAGAGGCCAAGCACTGAGGCCAAGGAGCATTCTAATGAGAGCCACATCTCCACCAGATGTGTCATAGTACAAGCAATAGGCATACTGAAGATGCAATTCAGATACCTTGCCAATCTGGAGGAGCCCTTCAGTACACACCAGCCAGGGTCTCCAGAATCATCATTGTCTGCTGCGCCCTGCACAACATAGCGCAGCAGCAAGAATTGGAGCTGCAGGAGGAGCAAGGCGTACAGCACACAGCCTCTTCAGAGGAGGAGGAGAAGGAGGAACCTGAGGTGCAGATGGCACTAGCAGCGGCGCACATTGCTGTCTGGGAGGCCCGGGATGGCCTCATCATGGCCAGATTTACTTAACTTGCTCCAATACAGCCACATTGGTGCCACACGCTATACCAAGTTCCCCCCCCCCCAACAACACCATAAAGCATCCCTACAATGACCAAGCTATTCCTTTCAACCAAAGCCCCAATGTTCGAGGTTAAATAATGTATCACCATTCTCTCCAAGTAGTGAAAAGCCTCTTCCAAGGTTTGAGGCAAAAATGGACAAGACCCGAAAGTGGTGCAAAGAAAAGCATTTATGTGTGTCATCAAAATAACTGAAACTTAGCACTAACATTTTTTGATACACTCATGTGCATACTCTTGTGCATCTACTTTTGTGTCATATTTCTTTTCCGAGTGCTTCTACGAAGTGCAATCCCTGTGGCTTCAGCAGAGGTAGAGGCAGGCTGCTCACTTCCCTGCTGCACCTCAGACACTTTTGACGGACGTCCTCTGGGTTTTGGAACCTGTGATGGCCCAGCCAAAGTCTGCTCCTCCTGCAACTGTGCAGGGGCAGACACGGCCATCGGGATTCGAGGAAGCATGTGGGCCTCTGACTGAGGGGGAGGCAGTGGGGGAGAAGTGGGAGCGCTTTGAGAAGAGCCCCCACTTCCATGTCCCCTCTCAACATCATCCCTCCCCTGGGCTACCCACACTTCCCTGCTAGCAAGGAGCTGGCGAGCACCTTGCTGCACAGCAGTGGGGCCATGAAGGCCCAAGTCTATGTTGGCATCCTTCCTAGAGAGGAGATCCATGAGCGCCTGCCATCTGTTGGCCACAGCTAGCATGTGCTCATGTGACTGGCGCATGTGCTGCTCCATGCAGGTGGCCATCCTTTCCATGGAACAGCACATCGTCGTCATCGCCAGCAACATGGTGGTGCTCATGTTGGAGATGGACTCCTCCATTCTCTGAACATTTGCACACACGCGGCTGAAAAAGCTGCCAGAACCTCATGCAATTGTTACTGCCCCTCCAAGATCACCCTCTTTCTCGATGGCCCCCGAGGCTCAGCATCTGGATGCAGCTCAGCAGAGCTTTGAGTCATAGAGTCATAGAGTTATACAACACAGAAAGAGGCCCTTCGGCCCATCGTGTCTGCACCGACCATCAAGCCCTGTCCAGTCTAATCCCATTTTCTAGCATTTGGTCCATAGCCTTGTATGCAATGGCATTTCAAGTGCTCATCCAAATGCTTCTTGAATGTTATGAGGGTTCCTGCCTCTACCACCCTTTCAGGCAGTGAGTTCTAGATTCCAACCACCCTCTGGGTGAAAAAGTTCCTCCTCAAATCCCCTCCAAACCTCCTGCCCCTTACCTTGAATCTATGCCCCCTTGTTATTGACCCCCCTACTAAGGGGAAAAGTTCCTCTTTATCTACCCTATCTATGCCCCTCATCATTTTGTACACCTCAATCAGGTCCCCCCTCAGCCTTCTTTGCTCCAAGGAAAACAACCCCAGCCTGTTTAGTCTTTCTTCATAGCTGAGGCGCTCCATCCCAGGTAACATCCTGGTGAATCTTCTCTGCACCCTCTCCAAAGCAATCACATCCTTCCTATAGTGAGGCGACCAGAACTGCACACAGTACTCCAGCTGTGGCCTCACCAGCGTTTTGTACAGCTTCATCATAACCTCCCTGCTCTTATATTCTATGCCTCGGCTAATGAAGGCAAGTATCCCATATGCCTTTTTAACCACCTTATCTACCTGTTCCGCTGCCTTCAGGGATCTATGTACATGTACACCAAGGTCCCTCTGACCCTCTGTACTTCCTAGGGTCCTACCACTCATTGTGTATTCCCTTGCCTTATTTGTCCGTCCAAAATGCATCACCTCGCACTTTTCAGGGTTAAATTCCATTTGCCACTTTTCCTCCCATCTGACCAACCCGTTTATATCGTCCTGTAGCCTGAGGCTTTTCTCCTCGCAATTTACCACCCCACCAATTTTCGTGTCATCTGCAAACTTACTGATCATACCTTTTACATTCTCATCCAAATCATTTATGTAGATCACAAACAGCAAGGGTCCCAGCACCGATCCCTGAGGTACCCCACTGGACACAGGCTTCCAGTCACAAAAGCAACCTTCGACCATCACCCTCTGCCTCCTGCCACTCAGCCAGTTTAGGATCCAACGCGCCAAGGCACCCTGGATCCCATGGGCTCTTACCTTCTTGACCAGTCTCCTATGCGGGACTTTGTCAAAAGCTTTACTGAAATCCATGTAAACCACATCCACAGCATTTCCCTCATCCACACAACTAGTCACCCCCTCGAAAAATTCAATCAGATTGGTCAGACATGATTTACCCTTGACAAAGCCATGCTGACTATCCCTGATTAATCCTTGCCTCTCCAAGTGGAGACTAATTTTGTCCCTCAGAATTTTTTCCAATAATTTCCCTACCACAGATGTTAGGCTCACTGGCCTGTAATTCTCTGGTTTATCCCTGCTACCCTTCTTGAATAATGGTACTACGTTAGCTGTTCTCCAGTCCTCTGGTACATCCCCTGTGGCCAGAGAGGTTCTGAAAATTTGTGTCAGAGCCCCTGCAATCTCCTCCTTTGCCTCACACAACAGCCTGGGATACATCTCGTCCGGGCCTGGGGATTTATCCACTTTTTGGCCTGCTAAAACCGCTAGTACCTCCTCCCTCTCGATGCTAATATGTTCAAGTATGTCACAGTCCCCTTGCCCAATTTCTATGTCTACATCGTCTTTCTCCATAGTGAACACAGATGCAAAAAATTCATTTAAAACCCCGCCTACATCATCTGGCTCTACGCACAGATTGCCACTTTGGTCACTAATGGGCCCTACCCTTTCCCTGGTTATCCTCTTGCCCTTAATATACTTATAAAACATCTTAGGATTTTCCTTTATTTTTCTCGCCAGTGTTATTTCATGGCCCCTCCTCGACCTCCTAATTTCTTTTTTAAGTATGCCCCTGCACTTTTTATACTCCTCTAGGGCTTCCTCCGTCTTTAGTCTTTTGTAACTGCCAAAAGCCCCCCTTTTTTTCCTAATGCATTTTTGTATATCCCTTGTCATCCAAGGTTCCCTTTGCTTGTTGGTCCCACCCTTGACCTTTACAGGAACATGTTGGCGTTGTACTCTCTCTATTTCCCTTCTGAAAGTCTCCCACTGCTTTGATGTGGATTTTCCTATCAGTAGCTGCTCCCAGTCCACTTTGGCCAGATCCTGCCTTATCATATTAAAATTGGCCTTTCCCCAATTTAGAACCCTTATTTCCGGGCCGTCTTTGTCTTTTTCCATGACCACCTTAAATCTCACCGAATTATGGTCACTGTCGCCAAAATGCTCTCCTACTGACACTTCCACCACTTGCCCGGCTACATTCCCTAGAATTAGGTCCAGTACCGCCCCCTCTCTTGTAGGACTTTCTACATGTTGGCTCAAAAAGCTCTCCTGGATGCACTTTTAAGTATTCTGCACCCTCTAAGCCTTTCACACTCTGACTATCCCAATTAATATTGGGGAAGTTGAAATCCCCCACTATTATTACCCTATTATTTTCGCACTTCTCTGAGATTTGCCTACATATCTGTTGCTCTATCTCCCCCTGACTGTTCGGGGGCCAATAGTACACTCCCAGCAAAGTGCTTGCCCCCTTTTTGTTTTTAAGTTCTACCCATATGACCTCATTAGAGGAACCCGCTAATATATCATCCCTCCTTACAGCAGTAATTGATTCCTTAATTAATATTGCAACACCCCCTCCCCTTTTACACCCCCCTCTGTCTCGCCTGAAGATTCTATACCCCGGAATATTGAGCTGCCAGTCCTGACCCTCCCTCAACCATGTCTCCGTGATAGCAACAATATCGTACTCCCATGTGTTCAGCAACAACTTCAGTTCATCCACCTTATTTGCAAGACTCCTTGCATTAAAATAAATGCCTTCCAGCCTTGCCATATTCCCTTTTGCCTTCACATATTTGCTCTGCCTTCCCAGCTGACTTGTTTTTTCCTCCGTATTTGGCTGTAAATCACCCCCTACTATAGTTCCACTCTGTATCCCATCCCCCTGCCAAGTTAGTTTAAACCCCCCCCAGCAGTGCTAGCAAACCTCCCCGCAAGGATATTGGTCCCCCTCTGGTTCAGGTGTAAACCGTCCGACTTGTACAAGTCCCACCTTTCCCAGAAGCAGACCCAGTGATCCAGGAAACTAAAGCCCTCCCTCCTGCACCATCCCTTTAGCCACGCATTCATCTGTTCTATCTTCCTATTCCTATACTCACTAGCACGTGGCACCGGGAGTAATCCAGAGATTACAACCTTTGAGGTCCTGCTCTTTAATCTTCCACCTAGCTCCTTAAATTCTTGCTGCAGGACCTCATCCCTCTTTTTACCTATGTCGTTGGTACCAATGTGGACCACGACCTCTGGCTACCTCTGGCATGGAGTCTCCACTGCTGTCCCTGTCAATACTACCTGCTCTTGCTCACTTGTGAATTATGAGACACCAGGTGACAACTCTAATCTATGGCGCAAAGGACCCACCGAGGTGTGCGTATCTGTGCTTGGTGCTACTGACGCTGCACCCTCAGAAGCTGGAGGTTCCTCTGAGGAGTTGTCTTCCTCCTCCGACTGGACAGTGGGGGCGGCGGTTGATGGAACAGTGAGAGAGTAAAGAGATGAATTGGAAGTGTTATAATAAGAATGGGTAACATTACCATTATGCACATGATGACTTTTCACTGGCTGCTGACATCAGTCACCATATGAGTGACTGTTGTATGCCAAGTGGCTGTATGAGATGTGATTCTGTCACCAGGTTGCTAGGGTGTCCCCCTCTCTCTGTCTCCCACCGCCAGCATCTCTCGAGCTCCCGAAATCTCCAGAGCCCTCTCCTCTGCTGCTGTTAGGTGTGTGAAGACTGGAGGGCCACCTCCAATTCTCTCCCTCTCTCTGTTGTTATGGGCTCTTTTCTCCTGCAAGGAGGGAAAGAAGAGAAGTTTGAGTGAGAGTGATGGAATGAGGGTAAGGAGTGGATGGGTTACATCTGTAAAGGGTGACTATGAGGGAGTGGGGTGCCAATGCCAAGTGGCCTACTTCTGTGGTGTTACTTGCTATGATTGCAGTAGGATGAGGGTGAGTATGAGGGGTGGTTAATCAGATGGGGATGTGAGTATGTACATGGAGAGAGAGGGATGGGTGGACCTGGAAGGTGTGAGTAATGATGTGCAGGAGTAGACTTGAGAAGGCAGAGTGATGGGGTTGTGGTGACAGGCACATCAGGATGAGGTGAGGGTGGCCTTGCACTCACCTTTCCTGACCTCATCAGATCATTGAATCTCGTCTTGCGCTGGATCCAGGTCCTCCTCACGACCTCCCTGCTGCTGACCTCCTCTGCTATTTCCAACCAGGCCGATTTAGTCTCTTGGGGAGGTCTCCTGCGTCTATCTGCTGGGAAGAGGACCTCCCTGCGTGCTCTTACTGCCTCAACCAGAATATGCAGCAAGGCATCTGTAAAGCGGGATGCAGCCCTCTGCCTTTGGGTATTCATAGTTCTCACTTTCCATATTAACTCCAACCTTTCTAATGCTCCTTTCACACTCCTTTACTAACCTTCAAATGCGATATGACCAAGGCTGCTTTAAATATGGGCACTGGAAATTAGTCATTGATGATGTCATCAAACCCGCACCCTTTAATAGGGCCGGGAAACACACATGCCTGGTTTAATAGGGCCATTGCACTAAAATTGCTCTGAAGATCGGGCTGACCAAGACATTGCGGTACCGACCTGCTGAGCAGCCCGCATGCACCCAACCCAACTCAGAAGGGAAAATTCCGCCCTGATTGTCCACCATTTTTGCCCAATAGTTAACATGTATGAATAGAAAATGCAGAATTATAGAAAAAAATGTCTAACAAAAACATTGCACTATAAAGGCACTGTAAACATTACAGAACAAAATCTTTCCAAAGGCTATTTAAGAGCTCCTTCATCCATGGAACTTCCATTGCTGCCATTCCAAAAAAGTTGCACAAAGTAAAAAAGAGCGAATCTGGTACACAAATATCACTGATCTGTGCTAGGTCTGAATTTGAATATTTTTGCAAAAAACCTGAAGCCTTAGTGAGGCTCACACTAGAAATAGGCGCAAGCACTTCAGCTCACTATAAATAAAAGTGCAGAGAATTTCAAGCCAGAAGGAAGTTGATGCACTCCTTTCTGCATCAGTTGTGCATCTGCTCTGGGGACATACAGGAATGCACAACCCCTAATATCTCATGAGTAACCATTTACATTTACAGTAAACCGGTTTCTATTGACAAAATTGTTGATGGGAATGTTGAAGTATTTTAGTGAAACTTATTGCACAGCTGAGCCATTAGAGGATACTGGTAAGCACCTTTACCCTGTAAATATCCTTATTTTCAACTTTTCTCCTCCTCCTGACTCATATTTTGATGGATGCAAGCAGTCTCTGGTGCCTAACAGAAGCAGCCATACTTCATAAGCCATGGTGGTGAGTGTCAACAGACGATACAAGCATGCAGGCAGAACATTTTAGCTATGCCAGATCCTATCTGTACTTGAAGCCCATAAAAGTATACTTTCCAGCATGGACCCCTAAATAGAGTCATAACGGCACAGAAGGAGGCCATTCGACCCATCGGGTCCGTGCCGGCTCTCTGTAGAGCAATCCAGTCAGCCCCATTCCTCCGCTCTATCCCCGTAGCCCTGCAAGTTTATTTCCCTATCCAGTCTCCCCTTTAAAACGTTGAGGCCTAGAAATTCGGTGGGCTGCGCCACCAGTTAGCGCCTAAAGAGGGCACTAAAGTGAGCTTTAGCGCCACGCCACGCCTCCCGCGATATTTAGCTGGGGCGCTAATGGCGGCATTAGCCTGTTGCGCTGCGCCGCCACCGATGACGTCATCGGTGTGCACAGCGCCCCGCTACCGCCCTGATCGCGATATTTGGCAGCGACCGCCTCTGTAGCGCCGCTGGCTAATCGCGCCCGGTTCACGGGGCCTACCTGTGGCGGCAGTGGCGCAAATTAAGGTGGAGGTGCGGGGCGGCCGTTTTTTTCGGCGGCCGCCTGCCAGCACCTCCGTCCCCGGCCTCCTGTTCTCCCCCCGCGGCATTGCCGGCTGTTTTCCGAGAGCCTGGCACTTCTCCTCGGTGCCGGGCTCTTTTGCCGGCACTTGCGATCGCTCATCGCGCTGGTGCAGGCCCCTCCCCCTTAAGAATGGGAGGAAGGCCTGCAGTACCGCAGCGCGCCGTGCCACAGTGCGTGGCGCTGCGGCACGTTGCGCTGCGATTTCAGTTTCAGCGCCCTAAGAGGGACGCGGAGCGCCTCGAGCCTTGCCCCGTGTCCCTCTTGGGGCGCTCAAGCTGAATTTCCGGCGATCGCTGCTGCTCCGATCGCAGCGCAAAATCTGGCGCCCAGGCGAGCTTGGCGCCCCGTTTGCAGCTCCACCCAATTTCTCCCCCTGAGTGTTTCCGCTTCCACCACTTCCGTCGGCAGCGAGTTCCAGGTCCTCACCACTCGCTGCGTAAAAATGTTATTCCTCACATCCCCCCTGTATCTCTTGCCCAAAACCTTAAATCTGTGTCCCCTAGTCCTTGTACCATCAACTAGTGGGAACAACCTTTCCCTGTCTAGCCTATCCAAACCCGTCATAATCTTGTACACCTCTATCAAATCACCCCTCAACCTCCTTTGCTTCTCCAACCTGTCCTTGTAGCTAAGATCCCTCATCCCCGGAACCATTCTGGTAAATCTCCTCTGCACCCTCTCGAGGGCCTTTACATCCTTCCTACAGTGTGGTGACCAGAACGGGACTGAATACTCCAGTTGTGGCCTAACCAGCGCTTTATAAAGGTTCAGCATAACTTATCTACTTTTGTGCTCATTACCTCTATTTATGAAGCCCAAGACACCATATGCTTTGCTAACCACTCTCTCAATATGCCCTGCCACCTTCAGGGACCTATGCACATTAACTCTCAGGTCCCTCTGTCCCTGCACACTCTTTAAAACTGTGCCATTAAGTGTATATTGCCTCTCCCTATTTCTTCTGCCAAAATGCATCACCTCACACTTCTCTGTATTAAATTCCATCTGCCACTTGTCTGCCCATTCTGATAGCCTTTCTGTGTCCTGTTGCAGTTGATTGGTATCATCCTCACTGTTTGCCACACTCCCAAGTTTGGTGTCATCGGCAAATTTAGAAATTCTACTTTGTATTCTAATATCCAGGTCATATATATCAAAAAAAGCAGTGGCCCCAGCACTGACCCTTGGGGAACACCACTGTCTACCATCCTGCAGTCTGAAAAACAGCCATTTACCACAACTCGCTGTTTTCTGTCCTTAAGCCAATTTCTTATCCAAGCTGCTACTAACCCACCTATTCCGTGAGCCTCAATTTTGTTAACCAGCCTTCTATGTGGTACTTTGTCAAACGCCTTGCTAAAATCCATATAGACAACATCTATTGTATTCCCTTCCTCGATCCTCCGTATTACTTCATCAAAAAATTCAATTGTGTTAGTCTTTTACAAATCCCTGTTGGCTCTCCTTAATTAGCTTAAACCTCTCAAGTGCCCGTTAATTTTTTCCTTGATTATTGTTTCTAAAACTTTACCCACCACTGATGTTAAACTGACCAGTCTGTATTTACTAGAATTTCCCTTACACCCTTTCTTGAACAATGGTATCACATTTGCCACTTTCCAATCCTCAGGCACCTCCCCCGCATCTAGGGAAGATTGGAAAATTATGGCAAGCCCTTCCGCTATCTCCTCCCCAATTCCCTTAGCAATCTGGGATGCAAGCCATCTGGACCAGGTGACTTATCCACTCTAAGCATACCCAGCCTTTCTAGTACATCCTTTCTATCAATTTTCACCCATTCCATTGCTTCTACCTTTTCTACTGCTACTGATATTTTGTCAGCATCCACCTCCTTAGTAAACACCGATACAAAGTACTCATTGAGTACTCTAGCCTTGCCCTGCGCCTCTAAGCATATAACACCTTCTTTGTTGCTAATAAGCCCCACCCTGCCTCTTACTACCCGCTTACTGTTTACATGCTAGTAGAAGATTTTTGGCTTCCCTTTTATGTTAACCGCCATTCTACTCTCATATTCTCTCTTTGCCAATCTTATTTTCATCTTCACTTCCCCTCACAACTTACTGTATTTGGTCTGGTTCTCACTTGAATAATTCACCTGACATGCATCATACACCCTCTTTTTTTGTTTCATCATCTTCTCTATCTCCCTCGTCATCCAAGGAGCCCTTGCTTTGGTTCAGTTACCTTTCCCTCTTGTTGGAATGTACCTAGCCTGTACTTGGAATATCTCCTCCTTAAAGATCACCCATTGTTCCGTTACAGTTTTTCCTGTCAGTCTTTGGTTCCATTTTACCCTGGCTAGATCCCTTCGCATCCCATTGAAGTTAGCCCAATTCCAGTTTAAAAGTTCCACTCTAGATTGTTCCTTGCACCTCTCCATTGCTAATCAAAATCTTATGATACAATGATCACTCGTACCCAAGTGTTCTCCCACAGACACTTGGTCGACCTGGCCCACCTCATTCCCCAGCACCAGATCCAACAATGCCTCCTTCCTAGTTGGGCCAAGAACATACTGTTCAATGAAATTCTCCTGAACACATTTCAGAAATTCCTCCCCCTCCTTTTCCTTTACCCTAGCATTATCCCAATCGATATTTGGATAATTAAGGTCCCCCAGTAGCAATCAGGAGGGAATCACTGGCAGATTTTCCCTTTCCCTGGCCAGAGTACACTGTGGCCAATTATATCCCCTATTACAATCCAGGCTGAGATCACCAAACTCAGCACAAACCAGATATTGAGCCTAGGACTGTCCTGATCTGTATAGCTCAATGCACATTGGGAGGCATTTTTATCCTCTCAAAAAAAATCGGGAAAATATGAATATACTGTACTTTTAACAAAAATTCTCACCATAGTTTTATAAAAACCCCTAAGACTACTATTTGCTAAGTTTGAAAGAATAATGATAAAGTTTGCCAACAAGACTCCGTCATTTATGTCAGATCTGCATCAAATAATTTTTTTCTGTCTGATGGTCACAATGGTACGTTTTTAGAAGCACAATCAGGCGGCATAGGACAGTGTCTAAACTAGATTATCTTTTTATATCCACAGCATCATCAATCCTTAAAAGGGAGAAGCGGATGAGGACAAAGAATGTTCGCTTTGACTATGTGACTGTGTATTACTTCACACGGAGACAGGGCTTCACTAGTGTTCCCAGCCAGGGTGGCAGCACACTGGGTATGTCCAATCGACACAAATGTGTACGACAGTATACACTTGGGGAATTTGCCTTGGAGCAAGAGAGACTCCACGGAGAGATGCTGAAAGAGCACCTGAAGGAGGAAAAGCTCAACTCACTAAAACTGAAGGTAAGATGACTCCTTTATTTATCCTTACTCAGAAACATTTGTAGCTGGCAATGTGAGTACAGCCTTCAGACCACAGTTTGTGGAGATCACATTTTCAGAACCCCAAGGGATTATTTGCAAGTTTGATCAGAGGTGGTTTCTAGTTGAATTTCAATTTTGATACTGGTTGGTAATGGTAACCCAGTAGGCCCTGAAATTCCTGGGTTGGGGAAGGGTGTAAGTTAACAATTGCAAATTTAAAGGGCAGGAATTTTTGACAGGACTGATGCATGCTGTATTCCACTGAGAAACGCCCTGGCATAAATTCCATTGAGTTTCAAGACGCAAATAGGAGTTTCCATCAGAAGTTATGGCGGTGAAGGTGGTTAAGCTCCGAGGAAATTTCCAGCAATAGTTTCTGCCTCAACCACTAACTCTGGACGTTAATTCCACAGCCTCACAATGCTACTCCTGCTCTCTGTTCTAACTCTCTTACATTTAATCTTGTATCTATGGCCCCTAATTCTGAATCCTTGACTTACTCAAAACACATGAACTGCAAAGGCTTCCATTTTCCCAAACGTGCAACGCATTTGCAATGACAAGCATTACTTCTTGCATGTGAATTTACAATATGCTGGGATTCAGTTATATGCTCTTGTTATTCATCTGAAAACATTCTTAACCCTGCTGACCCAGTGAGGTAAACAAATGAGTTACGACACTGCAAGGGGGTCCTTGGGCTTATGGAGGTCCCACCCACAGCCACATCCACTTCCTTCCCATTCCTCAAGTTGTGTCTTGTGAAGGCTTTTTCCCTGGTACTCCAACAGTGGCATCCCCCTGTTCTCTAATGTGAGATAGCAACACTTCCACATCAGCCTCTTAATAGTTACATGCTCGTCTTTTTCCTTCTGGCAGCAGCCATTTTAGTCTCTCTTCCAAGAGCTTGTGCAGCCCTTTAACTGCATGTAGCCCTTTAAATCAGCCCTTGTATGTGGCCTCTTGCTAGCAGGACTCTTAATCTTGATCCACCAACATTATTGAAATGAGCTGATTCCTGGATTTCTGACTGGGTCAAAGTCTTTGGATATTGGCGGGCATAAATCCCACCCTGCCACAGTTACACTGTGCCATCGGGGATCCAGGAATTTCCATGCTATGGTCTTTAAAGGTTATTTGTTTAGGTTTTGCCACATTAAACCTACACACATGGCACCCAAAACAATGTACCAAATAGGAACACCATCACGTTCGATTCTATTAAAAGTTTGGCGTACTTCTATTAGCCAAAAGAACACCAACCGATAATTGCATAAATTTTTAAACAGCAATTTGAATAGTTAGATGTACTAGAACTTCTTAAAGTTCACTGTCTTTATGAACAGTATTTTGGGAGGAGAAAAGCCAGAAGAGTCAGGCATTCTATTCATTATTGTGATGCCACATTGAGGTGACGTGATGATGAGTTTTGATATGATTCATGTGATTATATATTGAGAAATAATGCAAGAAGGTTTGCCAAATGCTTTTTCATGAAGATAGTGCCCTTTAAAGAATTAGGTGATGGAGATTTAGACCTTGATTTTTCTTGATTCTGGGAGGGGGTGGGGAAAGAAGCTTTCCACTGGGAGGACCAGGTTTTGCAAAGGTGCTGGCTCTTTAAATTCCAGTGGGGTGGGGGCGCATGGGTAGATCTTCCTCTAGCCCTCGCAACCATATCATGGAAGCATGTTTGTGGGAGTTCCCAGGGTATCCTGGGAAATTTCACCTATCCTGCCATTATAAGGCATCAGAAGAATTCACTCCAGCTAAGAGCTGGCATGAATATCCATGAGGGTCTTACGAAAGCCTTAAACCTTTACTAGACGAAGGACATCTATATCAGATGGGATTGATTATCTTAACCAAAATGTCCACTTGCATAATTGGGAGCAAAAAATGTAAAAAGGAAGATTTTGGTGGGGCCTCCACTCTGCTATCGAATCAGCCTGGTGCTACTCAAACTTTCTGACCAGCGGTTCGGAGTGGGCATCATTGAAGCATCCTTGCAGGCACAATGTATGTTCTTGGCTATGTAGATTACCTTATCCATGCAATTTGGAACAGGGTCTATGTTTTAGGACTTGGGCGGATTAGGGTTTCATTCTGCCACACGTGCCAATGGTTCAGGACCCTAGGAATTTCAGGGCCGGGGTGGGGGGGGGGAGACGTAATTTTGACTTTGGACGATAGTGTAAAATGGGGGGATATAGGATCTGCCGACCATTATACACCACTCCCAATGTTCATTTCTATTGAATTCCATAGAAACAAAAATCGTGAGAGTTGTATAATGGGCAGCATGCCTGTTTTACACTATCTCTCAAAGTCATAATTACCCTTAGTGTGTGCTTACTTGACCTATACAGAATGTATTATTTCTCTGAAATTATTAAGCTGAAAGTGAGGGCAAGATATGGGTTCCTGCTTTAGTACCAAACATAATTATAATTAAAATGACTATCAGTAATTAAAGACAAACAAAAGCCATCAAATGAGTGTGGTAGTCTAATGCTTATGGTACTGGGCTAGCAACCCAAAAATCATGAGGTTGACTCCCACCATGGTTGTGAAACTGAATTTGATAAGCTTTGTAAATTTGTGCGTTAGCACCAGAAAAAATGGCCATGAAAGCTGCTGATTTGTCATGAAAACCCAACTGGTTGACTAATGTCCTTCACTCTTAATGCTAAACATTGGAATTAGTCCAGCAAACAACTAATTGGGTCTATTTTGTACACTATAACTGCTACACCAATTCACTGCATTGAAAACACCAGATTCTGCTCACAGCAGGATCCTAACTGTTCAATCAGTCCCAGCCTTTGGCACAGACCATTGAGTAATCGCAGGTAATACCGTACTCATGAATGTAAAATGATTTTCATTGATCTGACTGCAATTTCATATCAGTATTACTTCTTGAATCTGCTCCAGTTTAGCAATGGTATAATACAATTTTATGGTTTCCATACTGTCAAATATCCATATATATTAGTTCTAAAGAAAAGAGATCACACAGAACATGCATTTGTGTGGGTTTTGGTACCAATTTGTGAAGCAAACTTCTTTACCTTCAAACTAAAATAACAAGTGTCATGAGACATTTGTTCTCGTCCTGGAAATTAGATAGTACAAGCCTGCCTGGGAGGAAATTATGGTAAAAGTAGACTGAATGCAGAAACTAAATCAGTGGATTATAAATATAATAATTAAAACTTAGGGTGTCGTGAAGTCCCAAAGGTTTGAGGCTTTGAAGCTATGAGCATTCTGCTTTCTGCAGCCCAGATTTTGCTTTTTACAACTATGATTTTTTTCATCCTATCAGTAGCTATTGGGATTCAAAGTGACAGCCAGAGCTTTAAAGCTTTGCAGTTGCAATGGCAATGACTGCTTGTTATGTTGGTAGTTTAAGAAATAATTCTATTTCATTTGTATGGGATATGTTTTGAGAAATCATGTATTTGGTATTAGAGATATTAAATTAATACTCCGCTATGTTCTGACTTCAACACTGAGTCAAAGTAGACTATTATATTACAAAAGCAAAATACTGCGGATGCTGGAAATCTGAAATAAAAACAGAAAATGCTGGAAATACTCAGCGGGTCAGGCAGCATCTGTAGAGAGAGAAACAGAGTTAACGTTTCGGGTCGTTGACCCTTTGTCAGAACTGGAAAAAGTTGGAGATGTAACAGGTTTTAAAGCAAGTGTAGGAGCAGAGAGAGGAGGGGAGGGTAGGAAAGAACAAAAGGAAAGGTCTGTGATAGGATGGAAGGCAGGAGAGATTAAGAGACAAAAGGGATGATGGTGCAAAGCAAAAAGAGATGATAATGGGACAAGTTAAGAAACAAAGGATAGCTCTAGATGAAGTGTAAATGGCAATGGCAGAATGATTGACATATGCCATGTGAGAGAGAGTAATAAAATGATAAGGGCAGAGATTATGGTCTGAAATTGTTGAACTCGATGTTGAGTCCAGAAGGCTGTAAAGTGCCTAATCGAAAGATGAGGTGCTGTTCCTCGAGCTTACGTTGAGCTTCATTGGAACAGTGTAAGAGGCCGAGGACGGAGAGGTCAGAGTGGGAGTGGAGCGGAGAATTAAAGTGACAGGCGACCGGAAGCTCGAGGTCACCCTTACGGACTGAGTGGAGGTGTTCCGCAAAGCTGTCACCCAATCTGCGTTTGGTCTCCCCAATGTAGAGGAGACCACATCGTGAGCAGCGAATACAGTATACTAGATTGCAAGAAGTACAAGTAAATTGCTGTTTCACCTGGAAGGAGTGTTTGGGGCCCTGGACAGTGGGAAGGGAGGAGGTAAAAGGGCATGTGTTGCATCTCCTGCGCTTGCACGGAGAGGTGCCAGGCGAAGGGGAAGGGCTGTTAGGGGTGATTGACGAGTGGACCAGGGTATCACGGAGAGAGCATCCCTTCGGAATGCTGAAAGGGGAGGTGAGGGGAAGATGCGTTTGGTGGTGGGATCATGCTGGAGGTGGAGGCTGGTGGGGTGACAGGTGAGGACAAGGGGAACCCTATCATGGTTCCGGGAGGGAGGGGAAGGGTTGAGAGCAGAAGTGCGGGAAACAGAACGGACATGGCCAAGGGCCGTGTCAACCACGGTAGAGGGGAAATCCTCAGTTGAGAAAAAGGAAGACATGTCAGAAGCACTGGTATGGAAGGTGGCATCATCAGAGCAGATGCGACGGAGACAGAGAAACTGGGAGAATGGAATAGAGTCCTTACAGAAGCGGGTGGGAGGAAGTGTAATCCAGGTAGCTGTGGGAGTCAGTGGGCTTATAGTGAATGTTTGTCAATAGCCTATCTCCAGAGATGGAGACAGAGAAGTCGAGGAAGCGAAGGGAAGAGTCGGAGTTGGACCATGTGAAGGTGAGGGAATGGTAGAAATTGGAAGCAAAGTGAATGAAATTTTCTAGTTCAGGGCGAGAGTAGGAAACGGCACCGATACAGTCATCAGTGTACCAGAAAAAGAGGTGAGGGAGGGGACCTGAGTAGGACTGGAACAAAGAATGTTCCACATATCCCACAAAAAGGCAGGCATAGCTAGGACCCATGCGGGTTCCCATAGCAACACCTTTAACTTGGAGGAAGTGAGTAGAGTCAAAGGAGAAGTTGTTCAATGTGAGAACAAGTTCAGCCAGGCGAAGGAGGGTGGTGGTGGAAGGGGACTGGTTGGGCCTCTGTTCAAGGAAGAAGCGGAGTGCCCTCCAGCCATCCTGGTGGGGGATGGAGGTGTAGGGAGATTGGACGTCCATAGTAAATAGAAGACGGTTGGGGCCAGTAAACTGGAAACTGTTAAAGTGGTGGCAGGCGTCAGAAGAGTCATGGATAGGTGGCAAGAGACTGGACAAGGGGAGAACTATGAGGTTGGTGGCCGTGGAGGGAAGATCTCCAGAGGAGATGAGGTCAGTAACAGTCTTGGAAAAGGTGGCTATTATATTGATGCACACTTCTCCCAGCAAGCAGCACTTTTGTACTTTTCATGAGATTAAAGAAATGCTGGGAAGGCAGTTATCAATATGAAAATTTTTATTTTCAGTTCACTTCGGCTCAGCACTAAAGTTAGGAATGTTTTCCCCTCACCCTCCACATACTGCTCTACACATTATTTCAGGGGCCTGCAGCATTACAAAATTGAGCACAGGGTGAGTGCAGTGGCCATAGTCATCCTGATACACGGGACAGCCGTTGATAGAACAGAAAGGAAAATACGCAATGTGGGTAAATTTTAACATAATTTCTTACAGCTATCAAAAGCATCTTTTGTGGAGAATTCAAAACAAGTCTTTGCTTCTTTAAAAAGGCATGAGTCGTACCAATTGATAGATCAGTGCCAGCATTTTCTGGTCATGAATTCTGTTCCCAGAACGGATACTGATTTCTTGAAACCACGAGTGATTTTACTGATGACATGTCTGGGTTTTTTATATTGCTGGTACATTTAATATCTGCTCACAGAAGTGTCGTGTGTTTAAGAAAAAGTGATTGGCAAACTTTTTTCATTTGTTTGCAAAGACATATTGCAATAATATAAATTGTATCTAAACAAGTTATCACATCATAGAAGCGCATAGAAGTTACGACACGGAAACAGGCCATTCGGCCAATCGGTCCATGTTGACATTTATCTTCCACCCGTGCAAATAGTTCCAATCACAATTACCCATCCTGTTCCCATATCCCTTTAGCGCACTTTCCTTCATCTGCCTATCCAATTTAATCTTGAATGATTGGAAGTGGATTGGTTGGAAAATTTGAAATAAGTTGGCACGGGTTGGGAACCCGCCGTCGACCCGCCCCCACGTGCCTTTCCCTTAGGAGCGTCTGCCGGTGCGTCAGCGACCCGGATGGCAGAGGCAGGCAACCTAATTCAGATCATTATCAGCTTGATGTCAGACCCTTAAGCACCTTTTTTAGCCTACCTTTCAAATTTCCCTGCATGATCACAGGATTCACGTAGCTCGGGAACCACGTCTGTCAACCTGAGGCGGGAGTTGAATTGCCATTGCTCCAGCTGATTATTTGACAGCAGGAAATGTACTATAAAAGCACCAACCTGACCGCTGATCACTTTCCTCAGGCAGAAGCTGTTGCTGACTGCATTCCCAGCACACATTTAGCTTTCGACAGGCTGCAAGTGATTGCAGCAAAGTCGCCATCCAGTCTCTCCTCATTGGTAGAACCTATTACGCCATTGAAAGATTGCTTCTCTCATCTCTACTTGACCTACCATCTATTCCATCAGCATGCGTGCCGTTTATACTGTCTCACCTTAGTGCTCAGAATCAGATCACGATGAGCTCCAACACCAGCAGCACCAGGCACACCAGCAGCACCACCAACAACACCACCAACATTCTCCTCAACCACCTGATGCTGCACAGGACAGAGAGCATCAGCACAGGACTGCACCACGTCGGAGGCAATACCCCCTCACACAGGGTATACAGGCAGAGGGTGAGCTTCCTCAACATGACAGAGCAGCAGTGTCAAAGGAGGCTCAGGCTATTGTGCCAGGTCATCGCAGACATTTGCACATTGCTGGAGCAAGACCTGCCCAGAGGAGCGGGTGGACATGCCTTACCAGTGGCTGTCAAAGTCACCAGTGCCCTCAACTTCTTCGCCTCAGGCTCCTTCTGGGGATCTGCAGCAGACATTTGCGACATCTTGCAGTCCTCCCCTGCACCCCCCCGCAACAGATGCAACACACAGGTCACCGATGCCTTCTTTGACGAGTCAGCCAATTATATCAATTTGCCACTGATGAACCCAGTGTTACTGAGCGGGCGCTCGGCTTTGCCGCTCTGGCTGGCTTCCCACGGGTGTAAGGCATCATCGACTGCACACATGTGGCCATCAGCGCACCCCATCATCACCCAGGAGTGTTTGTGATCCACAAGGGCTTCCACTCCCTCAATGACCAGCTAGTCTACAACCATAGAAAGATCATCATGCATGTGTGTGCCAAATTCCCAGGCAGATGCCATGACTCTTTCGTCCTGCGACTGTCCACCCTCCCTCTGCTCTTTGCTCCTCCAAACAGACTTTCCGGCTGGCTGCTCGGAGACAAGGGCTATCCACTGAGGATGTGGCTCATGACACACTTGAGGCCAGATACTGAGGCCCAGGAGAGATATAATGAAAGCCACATTTCCAACAGATGTGTCATAGAGCAGACAATAGGCATGCTGAAAATGCGCTTCAGATGCCTTGACAGATCTGGAGGAGCCCTTCAGTACACACCAGCCAGGGTCTCCAGAATCATTGTGGTCTGCTCTGCCCTGCACAACATAGCGCAGCTGCTAGGATTAGCGCTGCATGAGGAGCAAGGCTCTGAGCACACAGCCTCTTCAGAGGAGGCGGAACAGGAGGAGGAGGAGTATCAGCTGGGAAAGGAGGAGGAGAAGGAGCTGGAGGAAACTGCGGACCGGATCCCACCAGCACCCGAGCACATTGCTGCCTGGGAGGCCAGGGATGGCCTCATCATGGCCAGATTTACTTAACTTCAGGCATTACACCCATATGGCTGCCACATGCTACACCAGGTTGGCACCACCCCACAGCAACACCATAAAGCATCCCTACAATGAGCAAGCCATTCCTTTCACACTGACCTCCATTGCTGGAGGTAACGTTATGTCTCACCATTCACTGCAAGTCACTAAGCCACTTCCAAAGGTGCACACAAATTTTTCCATAACCGGAAAGTGGTGAAAATAAAGCTTTTTTATCTGTGACATTACAGTAATGGAAACTTTACGGAAACATTTAATAAAACACCCAAGTGACTACCCTTATGAATCTACTTGTGTTTCAACTTTCGCTTATGCGTGCTTCTATGAGGTGCTACCCCTGTGGCTTCAGCAGAGGTAGAGGCAGCCTGCTCACATCCCTGCTGCGACTGCTTAGACACGCATGACGGACGTCCTCTGGGTTTTGGAGCCTGTGATGGCCCCATCAAAGTCTGCTCCTCCTGCGACTGTGCAGGGGCAGACTTGGCCATCGCTGTCCGAGGAGGCATCTGGGGCTCTGACTGAGGAGGTGGAAATGGGGGAGATGTGTAAGCGCTTTAAGAGGAGCCCCTACTTTCATGTCCCCTCTCACCATCTTCCCTCTCATGGGCCATCCGCACTTCCCTGCTAGCAAGGAGCTGGACAGCACCTTGCTGCACATCAGTGGGACCATGAGGACCCACATATATGCTGACATCCCTCCTAGAGAGGACGTCTATGAGCATCTGCCATCTATTCGCCATAGAGCTCATGTGAATGGTGCATTACTTGCTCCATGCAGGTGGCCATCCTTTCCAGTCACCAAAACCTGCGACACAGTGGTGCTCATGTTGGAGATGAACTCCTCCATTCTCTGAACATTTGCAGACATTGCGGTCGCAAAACCTGTCAGAGTCCCCTGCACATCATCCTGCACCTCCAGGATTGCACTCTTTCTGGATGGCCCCTGAGGCTCACTGTCTGCATGCAGGTGAGCAGAGCTGGGAGCGTCCTGCGCCCTCTGGCAAGGAGTCTCCACTGCTGTCCCTGTCTCCACCATCTCCTCTTGCCCACTTGTGACAGACCAGGTGACAACACTACTGTATCTCACGTGGGACCCACCGAGGCGTGCGTCTCTGTGCTGGTGCTGGGTGCGCTTATATCTGGTGACAGAGGAGCCTCCAGCCACTGAGGGCGCACCAAGGAGTCGTCTTCCTCTTCCTCCTGGACAGTTGTTGGGGGGGGGGGGTGGGGGGGTGCTCTTGATGGACATGTGGGGGAGTAAAGAGACGAGTTAGATATGTCATATGAAGAATGGGTACAGATACCATTATGCACATGATGAATATTCACTGGCTGATGACATCAGTCCCCATATGAGTGACTGTTGTATGCCATGTAGCTGTATGAGATGTAATTCTGTCACCAGGTTGCTGAGATGTCCCCCTCTCTCCGTCTCCCACCTCCAGCTGCTCAACAACTCCAGAGACTTCCAAGGCAGCCCCTTCTGCTGTTGTGAGGGTGGCAATTGATGGAGGGCCACCTCCGGTTCTCTCCCTCTCCCTCTTATTGTGGGCTCTCTTTTCCTGCAAGGAGGGAAAGAAAAGAAGGTTTAGTGAGAGTGATGAAATCAGTGTAAGGAATGAATGCATTACACCTTTCGAGGGAAACTATGATGGAGTGGTGTGGCAATGCCAAGTGGCGTCCTTGTGTATTGTTAGTTGGTATGATTGCATTAGGATGAGGGTGAGTGCGAGGGGTGGCTAGTAAGATGGGGATGTGATAATGTAGATAAAGAGAGAGGGATGGGTGGATGTGCAAGGTATGTTGGTGTGAGTAAGGATGTGCAGGAATAGAGTTCGGAAGGCAGAATGATGGGGATGTGATCAGAGGCACAGCAGGATGAAGTTGAGTGTGGCTTTGCACTCACCTTTCCTGATCTAATGAGATAATTGAAACGTTTCCGGCACTGCACTCAGGTCCTCCTTAACACATCCCTGCTGTTCGCCTCCTCTGCAATTTGGAGCCAGGCTCTTTTTGTCTCCTGGGGAGGTCTCTTCCGCCCATTGGAAGTGAAGAGGACCTCCCTGTGTGCTCTGACACCCTCCACAAGCATATGGAGGGAGTCACCAGAGAACCTGGGTGCAGCCCTCTGCCTCTGTGCAGCCATGTTTCTAAGTGTTTGGAACAATCAAAACCTCCAGTGCAGTGACTGCACACTCCTAGATTAACCTTCAAATGCAATGTGGCCATGGATCCTTTAAATATCCCAGCTGAAATTGCGTCATGGATGACGTCATCAGACCCGCACCATTTAATAGGGCCGGGTAATGTGTAGGGCAGGTTTAATAGGCTCCATTAGCGCAAAGTCTATTTTTGCAGCGGATGGAAGCAGGAATGGGGTCGCGAGCTGCCATGGTGACCGCCCGCACTGGACCCCCCCAGATAAAGGAAATTCCGGCCATAGTTTCTGCCTCAACCACTGACTCTGGAAGTGAATTCCACAGCCTCACAGCTCTGTGTGTGAAGAGGTTTCTTCTACCCTTTGTTCTAAATCTCTTGCATTTAATTTTGTATCACATGGCCCCTTGTTCTTGACATTCTAGTATTGGAAGCAGTCTGCTTCTATCTACCCTATCCCATACTTCCATAATTTTTTTATTTCTATTATAGTGCCCTGTAATCTACATGGTTTTAACCCAAAAAGAACCAACTTTATGTTTTTCTTTGTATTTATATTTCCTCATATCAGGCAGCATCCTAGTGAATCTGCATTGTGCCCTCTCTAAAGCCTCAGTATACTTCCTTGTTTGTGACATCTTCATGATGAAAATAATTCTTGTGGTTTTTCTATATAAACTCTAATATTCTTTCCATCCTGAAGACTGTGGCCCATTAAAACATGTTTCTCCAGAATTTCTTGCATTGAACAATTGTTGCTTTGAAATTTGTCTTAAGTTTTGATTAAAAATAGTTTAAAAAATGTAAACTTTAGTCTTTAACGCTTTTCACTTATTCAATAAATTTTAAAACTGCACACGGAGTACTTTTTTAGATAAGTATTGGTCAGATAGTATTAATGTAGTCATGTTTTGCATTTGCAGCTAACAAAAAATGGTACAGTAGAGTCTGAGGAAGCCAATACACTCACATTAGATGATGTTTCTGATGACGACATTGACCTAGATAACACAGAGGTTGATGACTACTTCTTCTTACAACCATTGCCAACCAAAAAGAGAAGGGCACTATTACGGGCTTCTGGGGTTAAAAAGATCGATGGAGAGGAGAAACATGAGCTCCGTGCAATTCGTGTATCCAGGGAGGATTGTGGCTGTGATTGCCGAATATACTGTGATCCTGAGCTTTGTGCTTGTAGTCAAGCAGGGATTAAATGCCAGGTAAGCAGATAACTTGTGTCATTTATATGAACACTGGATTTTATTTAGCTGCAAGTGTATTTTTAACAAGTGCTGTCCCATTTCTTGACACAAAAACATTTTGTTGTGATGCAAATTGAATGAGCTTTTATCCCCTCCCCTCCCTTTCTACCACAGCTTATTTCTTTTGTGGTTTGTTGCATGGAGAGTGGAGGGAGTATGTTAATGTGGTGCCTGTGCTAACAACAGTATTTGGCTAGAAGGTGTGCTGTGCAGAGGAGTGGAATTACTGTCAGGAAATTACATTTATCTTTTCAGCATGAGGAGTAAATAGCCTTTGCACTCGCCTTGCACCACGTGAGGTTGTTTCCTCCCCAGTGCTGACTTGGAAGTCTTATCTTTTAATGAAAAAGGGCATTTGAGTATTTATTTGGTGGCGCAGTATGGCATTTTGTGCCAGTAAATAAAGTCAGGAAAACAGTAACTTTTAGGCATTATATCGAACAATATATCAAACACCAACACACTCATTGGTACCTGTAACCTGGGATGCAACATATGCATTTGCTTGTGTAATAATTGGTCTGTGCAATTTTTCCTTAGGTCGACCGCATGTCTTTCCCATGTGGATGCACAAAAGAAGGCTGCAGCAACACTGCGGGCAGGATTGAGTTCAACCCGATCAGGGTACGGACACACTTTTTGCACACAATAATGAAGCTGGAGCTGGAGAAAAATCAGCAGCAGCTTGGGATGGAGAACGGTTTCCCAGGAGACATGAATGCTCACGCTAGCCATCTGGTACAAAGCCAGCAGCCCCACGAATATTCTGTTGTGGACAGCTTTGACATTGAAAATGAACCCGAAACTGCAGTGATGCACCTTCAGTCAGCAGAGGAGCTGGACTGGCAAGCAGAAGACGAGGAGGAGGATGATGATGACGGGAGCAGTTTGTGCAGTGGCATTACGGACTCCAGCAGTCAGAGCTTGGCAGCCAGTGAGTCGGATGAAGAGGCAGACTGCAAAGCTGAAAGCTTTAGCGAAGTATTGGCTGCCCCTGTGGTGACACAAACTGAAGCTATTCCCCTTTCTTCTGTGTTATGCTATGCTGATGGCACTTCTGTGCATGATAGCACGCCACCAGAAGATGCCTCTTATTACACTAACTCTTCAACACTATATTATCAGATAGAGGGTAATGCTGCTGCTGCTGCTGCTGCTACCACTACTGCTACTACTAGCACTACAACGGCTACTATAGATTGTGGCAATGAGCCTTTCTGTGTAGAAGCCACTTTAACTTCAAACTATACAGAGAGGAATCAGGAGAATGGAGCACTTTCCTCGGTGCCTTATGGCTCAGCTGCAGAGCAATATATTGAATACGCACAGCAGCCGGAGGGAAGCTTTACTGGTACTCACTATCCCGTTACAACACCCTCTGTGATAGTTTGTTGCCCCTCAGCACATGAAAACAATGCTCAGTGTAACAGTTTATATGCAGAGCAACAGCCAGGCCACTCTCAAGCAGATCTTCAAAGCTATTTAAATAACCATGTTCAAGATGACTATGTTGCTGCTTCAAATGGGGATGTTTACGCACCTAAGCAGGTTATGGAAAATGCCATCATCCTCCCAGAGGGCAACGCACTGTTAGAAGAGACTATCAAAACATCAGTAGTGGAAACTGTGTTTGTTTAGTGTGCCCAGTCACTCTATTTTATGTCCGTTACTACAGTTTATTCAGAATGGGAAGGAGTATAACTTAAATACCTTTTTTTAACAGTCACCGTCTTTAGGTTGACTGGTCAGTAATGGTGGTTGGTGCCACTAGCTTTCAATGCTTTAAAGACTGCAAGATGTGATTGGAAGAATTCTTTATCCACAGCTATGAAATGCTGCATTAGACTTTACATGCTTTGGTACAAGCCATCCTAGTCACTAATAATTTATATGACTTTCAAAAGCATTTTAACTGTTAAACAAGCATTACTGGTGAAGCATACCAAGCCAGCCAGATTGAAGATTTATATCACAAGCTTTACTCTTGGCTTTTAGTCTGCATCACATAATCTCAACAATTTAAATAAGGTCCCAGTTTTCAACAAAACATGTGGCTAGAACTTTTTACGTACTGTACATGTGAAAATTGTGAAAATAATTTTATTGTTTCATTTGTGAATTTATTTATGCCAGTTAGTGTGCAATTATGTGACGTATATATTAAATATTCCTGTTTGATTATGACAGCTGTATACATGGGAGACTGATGAGCCGATCCATGGCTAACAGCAAAAGATTTTGTTTGAAATTATATAGGTTTCGTTTTCAATTAAGGTGATATTTTGAGCTTGATAGAAGTGGGCAGTTCTTTCTTTTCTGTGTTTTTCTTCAGTACTCTATAGCGTTGTCAAGCCAGAACAACTGATGTAAAAGAAAAGCTCTGTGTGGATGCATCTTGCAGCTGTAGGAATTATCTTAAAACAGGTTGTTGTGTTTTCGACCTATAGCATGTGCAAATGAGCTAGGTCCACTGTACTGAATGAGAAATCCTGAATTTCCACTCCTTTACTGACTACATTGGACATATAAAAAATACCATCTACTGTAGAAAAAAATTCCATACTATCAGCACACTGAAAGGGAGTGAAAGGGCTGATACCTCCAATAGCTAAAGGAGATGCATATTCCTTTTATCAAGCAGACTAACATGAAATCTTTATTACAGAAAAATGTTGTGGGCTCTTTCTAAGTACTGTGCTTTTTCCAGTTAAAACTTAATTTTTTTTGGAAAGGTATCTAGATGTTTTGTCAGGCTACATGTTTGAGGACCTGAATTTATTTTCTATATTAAGCCACTCTACTGTATGATTTATAATTTATTAATATATACATTTTTTTTGCTCTCACTTGCCTATATCTTCTAAGTACATGAAGCAGCTCACAAAATGGAATACTGCAGAGATTCAACTTCAGTGAGATAGAAATTGTCAAAATGCAATTCTTACAGCCTGCAGCAATCTAGTGGTGACTTTTTAAAAGGCATTCCAGGAAAACACTGCTTACTTTAATTCATACATTCCCATTAGAGTGTGATAGTGCTTATGTCTAGGAAAAAACTACTTGGGCAACCACGGTAAAGGTCATTAGTTATCAGAACCTCATTTTAACACTCCATTAAATAGTTCCTGGTATCTTTTGACAGCAATCAGGGTGTAAGTTATGCCTGAAGTGAGCAGGATAAATGGTTCCCTGGTGGAATGTTCATTTCACACAATGCATCTTACTTCAAATTCTGCTCCTACTCAGCAGTTACATTAGCGAATAAATGCTTGGATTTCAGGTTCAGCATTTAACAAATAGAAAATTGAAAGGTTCAGAAAGTCCAAATGTGATTTTATTTAAAAATAATAATTCAAAGTCTCACGTTTCATAAATTCTAACAGGACACCCGACATACTCTGCTAATGCATGGATATGTCATATGATAATTATAACAAATAATTTCCAAATCACTGTACAATTGAAACCCAGTGGCTTAATTTTGTGCGGGTTTATACTGATCTACTTGAACTTTATTTTAAATTGTGTCGTGTAAATAGAATATAAATCACAATTGTCCACTGGATAAAATTTGCTTGTAGCATGCAACATGTTTGTGTAACAATGAAAGAAAGGCTTTGACACCCAGCCTCCAACTACACACCTCCTCTCTACCTCCATACTGCCCAAAATAAAGAATCAGAACTGCAATCAGCAGTGCTCCAACATTCAAAACCTAAATTTGCTTGGAATTAGGTGTACTGGTTGTTAACGGCTGAATTTGGTGCTGGATATATTTACTATAGGCTTGGTTTCTAAAAAAAATACACCCAAAATTACTATAACTATTTGAACAATGTCCAAAATACAGCTTTGAAAAGGCAAAATATATGAAACTTTTTTCTTTCATTCTCAGCTTTCTTCAACATGTGGCTACATGGATAAAAGTAAAGTAGGTTACTGTTTATACTCGTACAGTCTCGTACATTACAAAAACATGATGAAGTTGGAGTTCAACTTTAATATAAATGTGCATTACCAATTTACTTAAACTCGCAAATATTAATAACAACATGCTATTGAGATGGTTCAATTACATATTAATATGTTCTTTAAGTCTGTTGAATAAACTGGAGTGTTTTCCATTCATAGGCAAGTAACGGATAATTCATTAATACTTTGACACCCAACATACTCTGCTAATGCTTAGATATATACTTTGATAGTACAGAGACATCAGCTGGGTTTGCATATTAATGTCTGTTGACTTCTCAAAGAGTTTGTGGCATTAGGTTCATTTTTTCTAACAGAGTTCTTCATGTACTTCCTTGGATACCACCAAGCCCGTAACATTTTTTAACAAGACACTTGCTGTTCTTCATGCAAGTACCTTATGTTGCAGTATTTGCAAAGAATCTCAAAAATCATCCTTGATTCAATAAAATGACACTTTCAAGAAAAAAAAAGAAACTTTTAATTTTCAAATATGTTGACATCTACTGAGGTGAATAACTTAATTTCCCCATAAAAGCCATCGGGATCAGATAATGTTGCCATGCGGTAATAAACAGCAATACAGTGAGATTATGCTTTTAAGTTTGTAATAGTCAGGCATTGTGGTAACACAGCACATAAACCAGATAAATTAGTGAATAATTCAGGTTGCTCAATAGTTCTGGGTGATATTGGTGGCTTCACCTAAATAGGATTAATGTAATTAAGTATTTTTTTTAATTAACCTTATTGAATATCAGGAATCATGTAATAACACTTAAGGCACTGGGCCTTAAACTGGCATAGAATATTGAGAAAATATCGTCAGGCAAGGGACAAGATGTACAAAAAACACGTTATTCCAGTTGTTGGTGATGACACAAGTAACATAGAGTCGTATAATCACAAAAGCTCTTCAGTCCATTACCTTTGATGATCAAAATCAGTTGTATGATAATTCATGCAGGAAGAAAATTGAGAAAAACTGCTTGTGTCATGAATCCAGTTAAAAGAAATGGGAGGTTTTTAGCCCAATTCACCCTTGTAAGTTTACACAGGCAAGTACTTTTCAGGCAGGTTGCTACTTCAGCTTTAATTTTTGGAAATTACTTTAAATAATATTTTGCATCATTGAAAGAGGAATTAAAATGCACACTGGAAGTTTCTCAACTCACATTTGACAGGCAGTTTAGTTGTCTCGTCCAGGATCCTACCGTACAGGCAATACTTTGCATTGCTATTTTAGAAAACTGTGGATATTGCAAGAATTTATACAGTCAACCTGTGACCCTAGTTGTGCCAAAAGAGAAGAGGAAGGTAGGCTACAAAGCCACACAATCCCAACAACTCATTTCAACCTGGGTCTTATATATTGTAATAAAGTTTTTCACAGTAGCTGTAACCTTGGTAGTATTTATCTGTGCAGTATTTATTATGAATGATGATACAAACACTTGATGTATTTATTGTGGTTTGTTGCAACAGTATATTGCAAACTTTTCTCAAATTTTACTGTAATATCTTTTGTTGCCAGTATATTAGTGCTAATTGTTAAGGCTGTACTGTATTATATGAGCTTCAGTTTTCTGATGTCTACTTGTTTGTATTCCAGCTATTGAGAGGTGCAGGTTCAACATTTGTCCAATTAACTTGCATCTTTGGGGCCTGTAAAACTGGACAATGTATTGTTTCAGAAATTCTTTGCCTTCTTTGCACATACAGTTGTTGCTTATAGATGGTCAGAATGTGAAAATTCTATGTTTTAATTATTCCACATTGCTGTAGAAAATGAGGCCAAAATACAGTACTGATTGAATTTTCATCATTGCCAACTGGTGCTTTCTTGTCTATTTGCATTTTCAACAACAATCATTTGTAGGCAAAAATTACATTCTAGTTGTTCAAACATTTGGAAAAACAATACATAAATGTTAAGATGTTCCATATAACAGCAGCAACTTGCATTTATATAGCACCTTTAACATCCTAAAGCATTTCACAGGAGCATAATCAGACAAAAACTGATATTGAGTCAAAGGAGGAGATATTAGAACAGGTGACTAAAAGCTTGGTCAAATAGGCAGGTTTTAACATAGGAACATGAGTAGGCCATTTAGCTCCTCAAATCTGTTTAATGAGATCATGACTGACCTGTGACCTAACTCCATATACCTGACTTTGCCCCATATCCCTTAATACCTTTGGTTAACAAAAATCTATAAATCTCAGATTTAAAATGAACAATTGATCTAGCATCAACTGGCATTTACAGAAGAGAGTTCTAAACTTCTACCACCCTTTGCATGTAGAAGAGTTTCCTAATTTCACTCCTGAAAGGCCTGGCTCTAACTTTTAGGCTATGTCCCCTAGCCCTAGACCCCCCAACCAGTGGAAATAGTTTCTCCCTCTCTACCCTTCAATATCTTGGAAACTTATATCAAATCATCCCTTAACCTTCTAAATTCCAGGGAATAAAATCCTAGTTTGTGTCAAGATATAAAGGCCAGCATTCCACTAGCCATTTTGATTATTTTCTGTACATGACATTTTAACAAACTATGTACATGGACCCCAAGTCTCCTTGGACCTCCACTGTTTCCAGCTTTTCACCATTTAGAAAGTATTCTGTTCTATCCTTTTCAGATCCAAAGTGGGTGGCTTCACAGTTGCCTATATTGAAATCCATTTGCCACAGTTCTGCCCATTCACTTAATCTATTAATATCTTTGGAATTTTATGCTTCCATCTATACTGCTTACAATACTGCCTATCTTTGTGTCATCAGCAAACTTGGATATGTGGCTCTCTGTCCCATCATCTAAATCGTTAATAAATATGGTGAATAGTTGAGGTCCCAACACAGATCCCTGTGGGACATCACTAGTCACATCCTGCCAATTAGAGTATCTGCCCATTATCCCTACACTCTGCCTCCTGCCAGTCAGCCAATTTCCTAACCAGGTCAATAATTTGTCTTCAATTCAATGAACTTCAACTTTAGCTAACAGTCTCTTATGAAGGACTTTATCAAATGCCTTCTGGAATTCCAAATAAACAACATCATAGACATTCCCCTGTCCACTACGTTAGTCACCTCTTCAAAAAATTCAATCAGGTTCATCAGGCATGGCCTACCCTTTACAAATCCACGTTGGTTCTCTCTGATCAGCTGAAAATTTTTAAAGGTGTTCAGTCACTCTATCCTTAATTATAGGCTGTAGTAATTTCCCGACCGTAGATGTTAGGCTAACTGATCTAAAATTCCCTGGTTTCTCTCTCACACCTTTCTTAAATAGCGGAGTGATGTGCAATATTCCAATCTAAAGGAACAGTTCCTGAATCGAGAGAACTTCCAAAGATTATAGTTAGGGCATCTGCAATGTTCTCATCTACTTCCTTTAAAACCCTGGGATGGAAACCTTCTGGTCCTGGGGATTTGTCACTCTTTATAGTGCCATTATTTTCTTCATTACTGTTATTTTCCCTACGTTAATTTTGGTGAGACCTCGTCCCCAATTAAACATTAGTTTCCTTGGGATGTCCGGCATACTATACTCTTCCCCTACTGTAAATACTGACAAAGTAATTATTCAACATCTCTGCCATTTCCTTATTTTCATTTATATTGCCATTATCAGTTTTCAAGGAGCCCATATTGCTCCTGATCAATGTGGCCGCCTGCACAGTCGGCCCTGCTGCCTTTTCAATACAAAAACCATACATGCACGTTATTTTGAATGGCACATAAAGGGGCCGCGCAGCACCAAAAAAAATTAGAGGGAACATTGCTCCTGATTACCCTTTTTTTCCTAATAGAACTAAAAAAAAGTGTGGTGATTTTGATATCCCTTGCAAGTTTCTTTTCATATTCCCTTTTTGTAGCTCTTAATATCTGTTTTGTCACATTTTGTTGTTCTTTGTATCTCTCCCGGTCGCCAAGATCTGTGCTATTTTTTGCATTTTTGTATGTTTTTTCTTTGAGTTTTATATTGTCCCTTACCTCTTTTGTCATCAATGGCTTTTTTTGGGCAAGTAGAGCTCTTGCCCCTTAGGGGTATTGTAATGAAATCTGTTTGTCTTGGTCCTGTATTCGTTTTGCACTCATGTATATTACCCTCCCCCACTGTGTATAGTTTCACTTCCTCTTTCCCGACTAACCTGGGAGGTTCCAGGTCTTGGCGCTTGGCTCCGCCCCTGACTTCTCTTACATAAAGATCCCAGGATCTGTATGACTCATTCCTGTGAACCAGTCGGCGTGTTGAGATGTTAGCTCTGATCTTAGTGATTAAAAGCCAACTTGTTCAAGTCTATAACTTCTAGTTTTGTGGTTATTGAAGGCCCATCAATTTTAATCACTAAAGAATACTAGGATGGATCGACTCCTAAAACCAGAGCATCTGGACTTGGATCCACATTCTGCTGAAGCATCAAATCAATTTGGACACTGGCTCAAATGCTTCGAACTCTTCGCGGGGGCCTCATCCGCTAGCGAGGTAGATAAACTGAGTCTACTGACTACTCGCGTAAGTCATCGAATTTATTCGTTCATCCGGGACGCCACCTCTTACACGGAGGCCATCACTATCCTGAAGGCCCAATACCAGAGGCCGGTAAACGAAGTGTACGCCAGACATCTGCTGGCTACACGCAGGCAGCGACCAGAGGAATCAATGGACGATTTCTTACAGGGCCTAAAGGACCTGGTCCGGGACTGTAACTGCAAGGCCGTGACGGCCAACGCGTACTCTGACGAATTGGTCCGCGATTCCTTCATCACGGGCCTCAAATCGAATTATATCCGGCAGAGACTGCTGGAGAAGGAGGTCCTGGACTTAAAAAAGGCAGTGGCCACTGCGCGATCGCTGGACGTGGCCCAGAAAAACTCTGACTCTTATTCTTCCGGCCATGCGGCCCTCACCGCCTCGTGTGCGCCGAGGGGGCCGCCATCTTGGAATCAGCCATCTTCCCCATCCAGGTCTCAGACCAGCTCTACGCCACCGGAGTCCCCACACAGAAGTTCACCCAGGAGTCCTACTACAGCGGCAATGTCTCGAGGCCCGAAATGCTACTTCTGCGGCCAGGCCAAGCACCCCAGACAATGATGCCCAGCGAAGGACGCTACATGCTTCAAATGTAAGAAAAAGGGGCATTTTAGCAAAGCCTGCAGGGGGAATCCGATTTCCAACTCCGTCATCGCCTCGTGCGTGCCGTGCGGGCCGCCATCTTGGGATCCGCCATCTTTTCCCAACTCAACGGCCGCCCAGGGCCCAACAGTGGCTTCGATCACGGTGGATCAATCCAGGCCACACCCGTTGACAAAATCCATGATGGACATACAGGTAAACGGGAATTTAATGAAATGTTTAATTGACTGTGGGAGTACCAAGAGTTTTATCCACCCTAGCCTGGTACGGCGGCACTCATTAACGGTAACCCCTACATGGAGCAGAATTGCTATGGCTGCTAAGCCCCACACTTCGGACATTTTGGGCTACTGTGTGGTAACACTGACTGTAAAAGGCATGGACTATAAGGATTTTAGACTCCTCGTGATGCCAGAACTCTCTGTTAATGTAATCTTGGGCCTGGACTTCCAGTGCCACCACGAAAGTGTCACGCTAGCATATGGCGGGTCCCAGCCGCCACTCACAGTCTGTGGCCTAGCAACCTTAAAAATCAGCCCGCCCTCTTTATTCGCTAATCTCGCTCCGAACTGTAGGCCCATAGCGACCAAAAGTAGACGGTACAGTCTGGAAGACAGACACTTTATCAAGGCGGAAGTGGACAGACTCCTGCGGGAAGGCATTATTGAATGCAGTACCAGCCCGTGGCGTGCCCAAGTAGTCATAGTTAAAAATAGCGAAAAGAAACGGATGGTAATTGACTACAGCCAGACTGTTAATATTTATACCCAGCTGGACGCCTACCCTTTACCCCGCATATCAGAAATGGTCAACCAGATTGTGCAATACCGAGTCTTCTCGACTATCGACCTCAAATCCGCGTATCACCAGCTCCCCATTAGAACGGAGGACCGCCCATACACCGCCATCGAGGCGAACGGGCGCCTCTACCATTTTCTCAGAGTGCCCTTCGGGGTAACAAATGGGGTCTCGGTCTTCCAACGTGAGATGGACCGCATGGTTGACGAGAATAAACTACAAGCTACCTACCCCTATCTGGACAATGTCACTATCTGCGGGCACAACCAGCAAGACCACGATCTAAATCTTGCGAGATTTTAAAAAACTGCCCTAAAGCTGAATCTAGCCTACAACGAAGACAAATGTGTCTTCAACACAACCCGTCTCTGTATCCTCAGCTGTGTGGTGGAAGATGGGGTAATTGGACCGGACCCTGACCGATTACGCCCCCTAAAGGAACTCCCCCTGCCACACAATCCCAAAGCTTTAAAAAGGTGCCTGGGATTTTTTTCGTATTATGCCCAATGGGTGCCCAATTACTCTGATAAGGCCCGACCCCTCATTAAATCGACGTCCTTCCCACTATCAGCTGAAGCTCGGGAGGCTTTCACCAGTATTAAACAGGACATTGAAAGGGCTGCAGTGTGTGCAGTGGACGAATGCATTCCCTTTCAAGTCGAAAGCGATGCGTCAGACTTTGCCTTAGCTGCGACCCTCAATCAGGCTGGGAGACCTGTGGCCTTCTTCTCCCGAACCCTTCAGGGACCTGAAATCAGGCACTCTTCTGTCGAGAAGGAGGCACAGGCTATAGTGGAGGCAGTGCGGCACTGGAGACACTACCTAGCCGGCAAACGTTTCACCCTGCTCACCGACCAGCGGTCGGTGGCTTTCATGTTTAATAACAAACAAAGGGGGAAAATCAAGAATGACAAAATACTCAGGTGGAGGATCGAACTATCCACGTTCGACTATGATATTATGTACAGGCCGGGAGCCCTTAATGAACCCCCAGACGCCCTATCGCAGGGAATGTGTGCCAGCATTCATACGGACAAATTACAGGGTCTCCACAATGACCTCTGTCACCCAGGGGTTACCCGACTATACCATTTTATAAAGTCCCGCAATCTGCCCCACTCCATCGAGGAGGTCAGGGCAATGACCAGAGCCTGCCGCATCTGTGCAAGCCTCGTTTCTACAGGCCTGACCGTGCACACCTTATCAAAGCCACACGGCCATTCGAGCACCTAAGCCTGGACTTCAAGGGACCCCTTCCCTCTGCCGACCGTAACGTATACTTCCTCAATATCATTGATGAATATTCCCGCTTCCCCTTCACCATTCCCTGCCCAGACATGACCAGTGCCACGGTCATCAAGTGTCTCTGTAATCTATTCTGCATGTTTGGCATGCCGAACTACATACACAGCGATAGGGGGACGTCATTCATGAGTGACGAGCTGCGCCAGTTCTTGCTCTCGAAGGGGATAGCCACTAGCAGAACCACTAGCTACAACCCCCGGGGTAATGGGCAAGTGGAAAGGGAGAATGCTACTGTTTGGAAGGCTGTCACGTTAGCCTTAAAGTCAAAAGGCCTTCCGACCTCCCGCTGGCAGG
Organism: Somniosus microcephalus; assembly: GCF_052327205.1. Taxonomy (NCBI): domain Eukaryota; kingdom Metazoa; phylum Chordata; class Chondrichthyes; order Squaliformes; family Somniosidae; genus Somniosus; species Somniosus microcephalus. The sequence goes on along the minus strand of NC_140990.1, from coordinate 275,013,751 downwards.
AAGTCCTCCCAGACGTGCTCCACTCCATAAGGTCTCTGTTATGTACTGCCACTAACGCTACCCCTCACAAAAAGATGTTCGTTTTCCCCCGGAAATCCACCTCGAGCATATCTCTACCCACGTGGCTGACGTCTCCGGGGACAGTACTCTTGCGGAAGCACGTGAGAGGCCATAAAACAGACCCCCTTATGGAAAAGGTACAGCTCCTCCATGCAAACCCTCAGTACGCCTATATCGAATACTCTGACGGGCAAGAGGACACTGTTTCCATAAAAGACCTCGCTCCCTCGGGGAGCGGAGAGAACGATGGGAGACTACCTGATGAAGACCTACACTACAAAGAGACAGGACGCCCAGAGGTATCAATACCCAACTTTAACCTGGAGGACACTGCAGATAACCTGGAAGACACTGCGGAGGCCCGGACAGCGGAGGAACCAGAATCCACTCCCCTAGAGGCACCCCAACCGGCTTTGCGCCGATCACTGAGAACTGCAAAACCTCCTGACAGACTCACTTATACCAACTTTTAAGAAACATCACCCCGATGGACTAAATCTATAGAAGGGGTGAATGTAATGAAATCTGTTTGTCTTGGCCCTGTATTTGTTTTGCACTCATGTATATTACTCTCCCCCACTGTGTATAGTTTCACTTCCTCTTTCCCGACTAACCTGGGAGGTTCCAGGTCTTGGCTCTTGGCTCCGCCCCTGACTTCTCTTACATAAAGATCCCAGGATCTGTATGACTCATTCCTGTGAACCAGTCGGCGTGTTGAGATGTTAGCTCTGATCTTAGTGATTAAAAGCCAACTTGTTTAAGTCTATAACTTCTAGTTTTGTGGTTATTGAAGGCCCATCAGGTATAAACTGGTTCTGGATCATAAGCTGGTTCTGGATCATGTTAAGTTCTTTTATGAACACCTTCCACTGATCGTCTTCGATTTACCCATTAACAGATTTCCCCAGTTTACTGTGGACAGTCTCTGTCTCATCCCGTTGAAGTCAGCCTTTCTAAATCTAGAATCTTAGTAGCTGTTTCATGTTTCTTCCTTTCAAACACAACATTGAACTCGATCATATTATGAGTGCTATTTGATAAATGTTCATGCACCGTTAGGCTGTTAACTAAATCTGGCTCATTACTCATTACTAAATCTAATATGGCTTGCCCACTTGTTGCTTCTAGGACATACTGTTGCAGAAAACTATCCCAGACACACAAGAAATTCACTACCTTTCTGACACAAACTAGTCTACTTATCCCAATCTATATGAAAGTTAAACCCCCCCATTAAAATCACTCTGCCTTTGCTACATGCTTGACTGAATTTATGTATTCTGCCACTTCATAGCTGCTACCAGGGGGCCTATAGACAACTTAAATCCTTTTCTATTTCTTAATTCTACCCATAGAGCCTCCACTGCCTGTTTACCTCTCGTTATATCCTCTCTTAACATTGAAGTAATTTCACCTGTAATCGCTAAGGCTACTCCTCCCCCTCTACCAGTTTCCTTATCCTTCCTGGAGACCTTATAACCTGGTACATTCAGTTTCCAGTCCTGACGTCTTGCAGCCATGTCTCAGCAATGGCTACCATTTCGTACCCATGAAGTTGAATTTGCGCCTGCAATTCATTCAATTTGTTCTTTATACTCATTGGGCCGGATATTCCGATTCCTACGGGTGGGTACGCACTGTGTACCCACCCACAGGGACATCAGAAATGCTGGTTTCAGGCATGCACTGCGCATGTGCTGGAAACCGACATTTCCGATCTGTCAAGAAAGCTCTCGACAGATCCTCCGGCTGCCCGGGAGAAGGGCCTCTGCGGGGGGAGAGTTCCGCTTTTTTGGAGACCCTCCACCCGCAGAAAACCCTTACAATTCTTACACCTGGTAAAAGCAGGTGTAAGGCCTGCTTTTACCATGATAAGAGTTGAAAAAAGTCACAAAAAAATTTTCCACTGACTTATCATTTAAAAATACTTGAAACGAAAGTTTATTTATAGCCTCGTAAAAAACTTTAATTATTTTTTTCAAAATTTTAAAGTTTTGTTTAAAATAGTTAATGTACTTGTACTTGCAAGTCATTTTAAAAATGTGATTTTAAAAAAAAATTTATTTAAAGTTTTACTATGTTTTGGGGGTGATCTCCATTCATATATTTGACAGGTCTTCCTGTCAAATGTATGAAGGGAGATTCCCTTCTTTGATTGGCTCCCCGTGATCCCGGGGACGCTGCGAACTACCTGCGCCTCTGGGATACGTGGGCCCTGCGCACCAGCTGTTTGGAGAGGCCCAGCATCAGAACTGTGCGCCTCCCGGGAGCCCTCAGGTAAGAGCGCAGATATTTCCAGATCACAGTCCTCTGCCCGCGGAGGAATATCTGGGCCAATGCGTTTGTATAAATAATGCTTATTTGGGCCACACACCCTAACCTATCCTTCTGCTCTACTGTTTTACTTACATGTTTCTTATTTCTCTGTCCTGATTTAATTACTTTACATCTTTTAGTTTTCCCTTTACCTGTAGTGCTTAAAGCACAATTTCTGACGCTTACTCTACTCTCTTCCCTTTTGTTTGTTTTAGAATTTTAATTTTACTACCTTTTCCACCTGAGCCCGAGCCCTTTCCCTACCACCACCACCCCCCCCCCCCCCCACCCCCACCCGCCATTTACTGGTTTAAAGTCCTTGTGACCACTTTATTCATCCTTTCTGCTAGGACCCTGGTCCCAGTCCAGTTCAGATGGAGCCCATCTCAACGGTACAGTTCGTTCCTGCCCTAGTACTGGTAAAGTGTCCCAAGAAATGGAACCTCTTTCCAACACCACTCCTACAGCCACATGTTCACCTCCTTAATCTGCTTAGCCCCGTGTCAATTTGCACGTGGCTCGAGTAATAATCCAGAGAGTATAACCCTTGAGGTCCTGTTTTTAATTTAGCTCCTGGTACTCTCTGAATAGGACATCTTGTCTATTTTTTTCTATGTTGTTGGTCCCAACATGGACCACACGACTGGCCCCTCCCCCACCCCTCTCCAATATCCTTTCAAGCCAATTCAAGTTGTCCCTCACCCTGGCAACAGGTAGTCAACATACCATGTGGGACTCTTGATCCTGCTTACAAAGGATGCCATATTAAAGAGTGTCTTACAGGAGCGGAGGTGGAGAGGCAGAGGGGCTTTGGGATGGAATTCCAGAACTTAGGAGCTAGACAACTAATGATAATTTCTGACTTGGATTAGGGCACTTTCAGTGCTGTGACAGTGGCGAAAAGCTGATTGGAGAGGTTCAAATGAAGTTGCAGGAAAGATGGGCATAGATTTACAACAACTTGGGAGGTGACAACACATTCAAGGACTTTGGAAAGGGAAAGGGAGGTTGGAGATGGGGATCATAAGTTGCAGGACAGGGGGATCAATGGTGGGTGTTTTGAGGAGGGAGTGATGATGATAGATTTGAAAGGGATGGGGACAGTTCCTGAGGAGAGGGAACTGTTTACAATATTAACTAGCATAGAAGCCAGGAAGAGAAGTTGGATGGTCATCAGTTTAGTGGGAATAGGGTCGAGAGAGCAGGAAATGGGTCTCAAGGACAAGATGAGCGCAGAGGGGGCATGAGGGGAGATGGGAGATAAACTAGGGAAAGATGTGAGTTCTGGGCAAGGTGAAAGGAAGAATCCAGTAGAGGCAGCCGAATGGATGGTCTCAATCTTAGTGACAAAGAAGTCCTCGCACTTGTTGAAGGTGAGGGTGGAGGGAGCAGGGGAGACGGGTTTAAGGAGGCGACTAGTAGTGAAGAAAAGAAGGCGAGGGTTACCTTTGCATTCCAGGATTATCCTGGAGTAGTGAGCAGTTTTGGCAGAGGAGAGCAGGGCCCGATTGTGCTTTATCTGGTCCAGCCAGATCTGGTGATGAATGGCTAAACCAGTTGAGTGCCATATAAGTTCAAGTATGTATAGTATATAATGTATATACTTGAACTGTGCATACAACAGTTTGGCAATGAGGTTCGCATATAATAGGCTCTGTGAGTGGATGAATACGCATTCACCTTCATTCAGAAATTGAAATAGCTTTTTTAAGATCCAATGCATTATTTACCAGTAGTAAAAACACGCAGCCTTAAAGTGTGCCACTGTCTCTTTTTAAGGATACTAAATCCCATTTTTAATGTTATGTTCAGATCCAGAGTCACTCCAGAAAGGATTCCACTTTGCAGTACAATCCCTTATTCCTATAAAAAGCCACTGCTCTAGCTATAGTTTTCATGTTATATTCATACTGGTTCATTGTAAAGAGTTGTATGTTCTGACAGCAGAGGGAGCCTAGATTCTGTGCACTGTGTCTTCAAACAACAAGAGATGCAAGTGTGCTAAAATAAATCACATTACCACCATCATTCTGCACCTGCTTAATTGGATTGGAAAAAGTCTGATGCCTGCAGTTATGTAAGTGAAGCAAACAATCTGTATACAGATGTAAATAGACAGAGGAAAGAAGTTTATTTATACATATATATGAAAAAATATTATAGTGTGAATCCTTTTTTGGGGCCTCGATTCCAAATGATTTGACGTCGACCCGTACTGGTAGTAGTGATTAAACTTTATTCAGCACAAACAAGGATCAATGCAATTACTGTATCTTAAGCAGCAGTTTACAAGGTATAATGAATAGTTATACTGCACCATTATAGTAAAAGTCACGGTGAGATGTCTGTACCCTCTGGCCCATGCCCCCTGGCCCCTCCTCAGAGTGTCTCCTAGAATTCCCTGAATTCTTCTCAAGCCTTCTACGCTTAACTCTGGTTAGGTCAGTAAAACCCTATTGATTTGAATTGGAAATAACAGTATAAGAAGGGGACCCTATCACTGGTTTACACCCAGTCATCCCTCCCCCACCCACCTTGTACCACCTGACCTTACACAGTTCTTCCCCTTCTGCAATTTTCCGCAGCATTTAAATTATTTTCAAGAACTATGGTTCTGCATGTAGGCCTCTTCCCTAGCTGCTTTGCTCCCTTATCAGTCTAGCTTTTGTTTCCAGCTCTAACGGCATTCTTTGGCATGCCTGTTTTTCTCAAACTGTCGCTGCCCTTGATTTTTTTTTATTCGTTCATGGGATCTGGGCGTCGCTGGCAAGGCCAGCATTTATTGCCCATCCCTATTTGCCCTTGAGAAGGTGAGTTGCCTTCTTGAACTGCTGCAGTCCGTGTGGTGAAGGTACTCCCACAGTGCTGTTAGGTAGGGAGTTCCAGGATTTTGACCCAGCGATGATGAAGGATCGGCGATATACTTCTAAGTCAGGATGGTGTGTGACTTGGAGAGGAACTTGGAGGTGGTCTGTTTACACTGTCTTTTCAATTTGCCATTGTTCAATTATGCACTGTCTCGTCGTGTTTGCTCCCTACACTATATGCTAAGCTAACCTTAATTTCCCATCTACCCTTCTACTAAGCCAGTTACTTTGATTTGTAAGCTAATTATGATTGTCTACATGTGTGTATATATGTATAAAAAAGTATTAATTAATAAGCAAAAAGAGTTATAATCTCAATATATAGGTTCATTTTCCTGTAAACTTTTAGTTTTGTTAAAAATACAGTCAGACAAAAGCGAAATTCACAAAATTCTACACAAATAAACATATTCTGATATCTCAGAAATTCACCTCGATTTAATGTACCAAAATCATGCTCAAAATATGTAGGAGTTAGCAAATCCTGCCCCAAAAATACATTTGAGAAATTCAACAAAACTGAAAACACAAAATGGAGGAAAAGAAAAATCACATTCAAAATTTTTTTTAAAAATCTCAAATCAATTAAAAAATTTTGGGAAATAAGGGAACGATTACTAACAGTAATTTAAAAAACATGCCTGGGCAAGAACATTTCTAGAAAATAAAATGAAAAATCAAAGTGACTCAGTGACGGGCTGAATATTTACATCAATTCCCTGACAGAAACAAACTGATTAAGCATGCCCAGGGATCAAACTGATTTTGCTGGATCATTATTGTTCAAGAACATACCAATCTCGCACACCTTCTCATTAGACATTCCTAGAAATTCTAACATTGATTTTTTCCAATGGAATTAAAATTCTTCATGAAAATTCAGAAAAATTACAAAATCCTGCAGTTAGTAAACAAAATACAACCACTGACTCAATCCCACAAATACTTGAGCTTTTTGACACTGAAGAAAAAGTAATATCTTGAAATCATACTATTTAATACAATTTTGTTAAAATCAAATGGAAAACTTCATTTAAAGGTAAAGTATAATATAGCCAGTAAATTAAAAAAGGAAATGTGAATATGAAATACCAAATACAAACATTTATTTTTTCTAACAAATCATCTGAAACTTTCAAGCTCCTACTAGACTTCAAAGCATGTTTATGTCATGATGTACATATACAATTCATCTGGATTTAACAGTGTTAAAGTTAAACCTGTAAAGGTATGTGAAGTAAGAAAAAACAGTCAGGTCCAGAAATAAAAACGTGAAGAAAATCTCAAACTTGAAAAATCAAAAGGAAAAAAAAAAGGATGATCCTGGAAAATAATTTTAAAAAATAAAAAAATAAATCTCCAAATAAATAAATTAAAAATCTATGGTTAGTTAAGGGTAACAGTCAAGGAGTTCTAAATTCCACTGCATTGCGCCTGTTTCTCTGGTGTGAAATGGGCGCAAGAGACCAATGAATTTACCACTGGTATGGTTCACGCCCAATGTGCGCATGCGTTCGGGGCACGCCCATTTTTCAGGCATCCATGGGGGCATCTAAAATAGGCAGTAGGACCCTTACATATGTAAATGAGAGTCGTAGCACCTGTTTTAGGCCCCTTTCTTGAAATTGGTTGGTGATGAGTGAAGTAGGTGCCGGCCCTGCCCCACTCGAGATTCTGCAGCAGAAGGTAAGTTTCTTTAATTTTTTTAAAATTCGGAAATCATTGCTGTCAAGTCAGGAGGAGCAAGACTGTCCCTCTGACTCCACAGCATTCACTATCATCCCACCTGTTACCACTCCACCCCCCTTCCCGGGACTTACCTTCGGGCTGCGGCCCAACATTCTACTTTAGAAAAGGAGCAAGCTGTAAGTGGAGGTGCGACAGGCTTTCCCAAATCGTGATAATGAGGCCTGAGGACTAATTTAGGGCCCGCCTCAGGCCTTGCATTTGGGGCACGTGCTGTAGGCTCGCCGCTGGTTATGGACCCAAAACAAAGCCATAACCAATTATGACACAAAGTTCTCCTGAGGACTCGTTACAGACAATTTTCCAACTTTGCTACCAGTGGGGAACTTCAACTGCTTGAAGCAGAAATGAGAAATCCAGGCGAGTGTGCGCCTAATTTTGCGACCATTTAAATGGCCTGGAAAAATCACACAGTGGCACCTGAAGTTTGAGATGTGCTACTAGCAGTTGAGGTTCCCAATCCCCAATGAAAAATCAGAAAATTATCCTTTAAGTTATAATTACTAAATGTACACTAAGAACATCCCAGATTCAATCACACATCTATGTTGAGTTAGCTGATCTTAGAAAAAGAAATTCAAAGAAAAACACTCAAACAATTCTAAAACTATTTATAACAAAATCTAGTTAAAAAAAAGAGAAACAAATCCTGTAAAATCAAAATAGAAATGCATAAACCAATAGCGCCTATTTTATCTCTCCGAACTGAATCAAACCAACTCAGAACACACCAGGGATGAAACTGAACATTCCTATATGGGTCCAGAGCACAAAACACACACTATTGTTCACTGAGCCAAGCTAAGGAAATTAAAACAGCTCTTTCCAATGATGTAAAGTCAGACTTCAGTGGAAGTTGAAAAATTCCAGAGTTTAGAAAAAATCCTGAGAAGTTAAATAAATCAAACCATTGTTGCAAAATTAAGACAAACCAATTTACAGATGGAATCCTGTGCAATTTGAGACATGACATATGGTAAGTGTAGCATGCTGACTCTGTATGGTCAAACTGCCTCTCCAACATCAAGTCCTGGATGAGTCACAGCTTCCTCCAGCTCAATATTGGGAAGACTGAAGTATTCATCTTCAAGCCCCACCACAAAATGCACTCCCTTGGTCATTCAGTCCATCTCTCTCCCCAAATATTGTCTCAGGCTAATTAGCCAATGTTGCTTCTCTGCTTTTTAGATTTAACTTTGCTGTTAGGAATAACATTCAAGAATTTGTGCAATGAAATAATTAAAGAAAAAGGCCTAGTGGGGTGCCACAGGGATCGGTGCTGGGGCCTCAACTATTTATAAACTACATTAATGACTTGGGTGAAGGGACCGAGTGTAATGTAGCCAAGTTTGCGGATGATACAAAGATGGGTGGGAAAGCAAGTTGTGCAGAGGACTCAAAGAACCTCCAAAGGGATATAGACAGGTTAAGTGAGTGGGCAAACATTTGGCAGATGGAGTATAATGTGGGAAAGTGCGAGGTTATACACTTTGGCAGGAAAAATAAAAAAGCAAATTATTATTTAAATGGAGAGAGATTACAAAATGCTACAGTTCAGAGGGACCTGGGGGTCCTTGTGCATGAAACACAAAAGGTTAGCATGCAAGTAATCAAAAAGGCAAATGGAATGTTGGCCTTTATTTCAAAGAAGAGGTTGGAGTATAAAAGCAGGGAAGTCCTGCTACAACTTTACAGGGTATTGGTGAGACCACAGCTTGAGTACTGCGTACAGTTTTGGTCTCCTTATTTAAGGAAGGATATACCTGCATTGGAGGCAGTTCAGAGACGATTCACTAGGTTAATTCCAGAGATGAGGGGGTTGACGTATGAGAAAAGTTTGAACAGGCTGGGCCTATACTCATTGGAATTTAGAAGAATGAAAGGTGATCTTATTAAAACATATAAGATACTGAGGGGGTTTGACAAGGTAGATGCAGAGAGGATGTTTCCCCTCGTGGGGAAATCTAGAACGTGGAGGCAGTTTTAGAATAAAGGGTCGCCCTTTTAGAACTGAGGTGAGGAGGAATTTCTTCTCTGAGGGTCATAAAACTGTGGAATTCTCTGCCCCAGAGAGCTGTGGAGGCTGAGTCATTAAATACATTTAAGGTAGAGATAGACAAATTTTTGCAAGATAAGGGAGTGAAGGGTTATGGGGAGCAGGCAGGGAAGTGGCTTTGAGCCCAAGATCAGCCATGATCTTATTGAATGGTGGAGCAGGCTCAAGGGGCCTATTCCTGCTCCTATTTGTTATGTTCTTCTGTGTATTTTTCAAGGTAAAAGTACCACAGGACTTGTCCCAATCCAAGCTGTTGTCTTTTCCAAAATTAAATAAATCTCTTGAAACATGGGCTCCAATTATATGATACTGTAAAATCTGTATGTGCACGCCATTGGAGCGATATACTTGCAGCCATAATGCAGGGGTTGCCAGTGGGCCTCATCAAAATTTGCAGCACAAGCCCCACCACTCCCCATCCTAAATAGGCTGCAGGCATATGAAAAGTTTACCTAGAGGACTTGGCCTGCAGCACACTTGCCTGGGGATCACTAAATCCAAACAGGGAGCAGCTCTTAAAGGGCTACAACTTGCCTTAATAGGAAATGTTGTGGTGGTAACATAAAAACTGCTCAGCTGTTCACAATAGCACAGCAGAGATCTGTAGGCAAAACTGCTCGCTTTGTGGCTGAAGAGTTGAAGGTCCTATTGCTGGAGGTGCATCAGAGGACAGTGGCCCCATTTGAGACTGAAGGCCATCCTACAGTAAAATCACAGGTGCCAGTAGGAGTGAGGCAAAAGTAGCCTATTTCTTCTGAGATGCCAAGCACCTATGGCATTAACTTAAGTTGGGAACTCATTTCGCCTCTGGGAGGTACCATTTCAAGCATTGTGTACAACAGTGATCCCTTTGCACATACTCGTTTATTGTTCCTAAATTGCATGGCACACCTTTCTTAAAGGTGGAGGTGGTACCCAAGGATCAGCAAATAGAGCTGAATAATTCAGGTCATGGTGTTCCTGTGCTGCTAGTGGTTTTCTCAGTAGGGTCAACAATCATAGATGCCGAGGATAGACCTAATCTCCTAAGAATTATCGGTTTAGTGTTTCTTTTCCATCACCTAATGCAGACATGGCAACTGCTTCGTAATGGAGGCATCATGGTAGCTTCCTAGATAACAGCCAATAGATGTGCATGATGATGGATCAGTTGTCAGACACCCCCTGAGCATTCATTGAGTTCCATTCACAAAGGCCATAGAGGTGATATTAAGAGCATGGATTCTCAGATGGGTAATATCTGCAGACCTTTGCCTTGAGGAAACCCTGGCATCTGGTGAAAGCTGAACAGACATCAGATAATGCCTCTATTCCACAAGAAAGGTAATAAGCCATAGAACTAAAGAAGCTTATAGCATAGGAGACCACCATTCGGCCCATCATGCTTGTGTCAGCTCTTTGCTAGAACAATCCAGAACTAGTACCTCCACATAGTCCTGTATTGTCATCTACTTCAAATGTTTATCTGTATTTTCCTTGGAATAATGGTCTCTGCCTCAACACACACTCTATGCTCCAAAAACCTGCTGTATAAAAACATTTCACCTAAACTTTCTCCTCATTCACTTTGTGACAATTTTAAATTGCTGACCCTTCATCATAGACTCTCCAAGCAGAGGAAATAGTTTTTCCTATTCAGCCTATCAAAACCCTTCATAATTTTAAAAGCCTCTATTAAATCTCCTCTTAGTCTTTTGTGCTCCAATGGAAATAGTCCCAGTATCTCAAGTCTCGCTTCAGAAGTTTACTTTCTCATCCCTGTTATTATCTTTATGAATCTATGCTGTATGCTCACTATGAAACATAGAAGATAAGAGCAGGAGTAGGCCATTCGGCCCCTCGAGCCTGCTCCGCCATTCAATGAGATCATGGCAGATCATCTAAACTCAGTACCCTGTCCCTGCCTTCTCCCCATATTCCTTGATCCCTTTAGCCTTAAGAAATATATCTAACACCTTGAATATGTTTAATGAATTGGCCTTAACTGCCTTCTGTGGTAGAGAATTCCACAGGTTCACCACTCTCTGGGTGAAGAAATTCCTCCTCATCTCTGTCCTAAATGGCTTACCTCTTATCCTTAGACTGTGACCCCTGGTTCTGGACTCCCCCGCCATCGGGAACATCCTTCCTGCATCTAGTCTGTCTAGTCCTGTTAGAATTTTATAAGTTTGAATGAGATCCCCTCACATTCTTCTAAATTCCAGCGAGTATAAGCCCAATCGACCCAATCTCTCCTCATACGTCATTCCTGCCATCCCAGGTATCAGTCTGGTGAATCTTCGCTGCACTCCCTCCATGGCAAGAACATCCTCAGATAAGGCGACCAAAACTGCACACAATACTCAAGGTGTGGTCCCACCAAGGCCCTGTACAACTGCAGCAAGACATCCTTGTTCCTGTACTCAAACCCTCTCGCTACGAAGGCCAACATGCCATTTACCTTCTTAACCGCCTGCTGCACCTGCATGCTTACCTTCAGTGACTGGTGCACAAGGACACCCAGGTCTCATTGCACTTCCCCATCTCCCAATCTATTGCCGTTCAGATATTAATCTGCCTTCCTGTTTTTGCCACCAAAGTGGATAACCTCGCACTTATCCACATTATACTGCATCTGCCATGCATCTGCCCACTCACCCAACCTGTCCAAATCATACTGGAGTTTCTCGGCATCCTCCTCACAGCACACACGCCCACCCAGCTTTGTGTCATCTGCAAACTTGGAGATATTACATCTAGTTCCCTCGTCTAGATCATTAATATATATTGTGAATTGCTGGAGTCCTAGGACCGATCCCTGCGGTACCCCACTAGTCACTGCCTGCCACTTGGAAAAAGACCCGTTTATTCCAACTCTTTGCTTCCTGTCTGCCAACCAGATCTCTATCCAAGTCAGTACCTTGCCCCCAATCCCATGTGCCTTAACTTTACATGCTAATCTCTTATGCAGGACCTTATCGAAAGCCTTCTGAAAGTCCAAATACACCACATCCACTGGTTCTCCCTTATCTATTCTACCAGTTACATCCTCAAAAAATTCCAAGAAGATTAGTCAAGCACGATTTACCTTTTGTAAATCCATGTTGACTTTGTCCGATCCTGTCACTGTTTTCCAAGTGCTCTGCTATTACATCTTTTATAATGGACTCTAGCATTTTCCCCACTACCGATGTCAGACTATAATTCCCCGTTTTCTCTCTACCACCCTTTTTGAATAGTGGGGTTATATTAGCTACCCTCCAATCCATGGGAACTGTTCCAGAATCTATAGAATTTTGGAAGATGACCAGCAATGCATCTACTATTTCTAGGGCCACTTCCTTAAGTACCCTAGGATGTAGATTATCAGGCCCTGGGGATTTATCAGCCTTCAATCCCATCAATTTCCCTAACACCATTTCCCTACAAATACTGATTTCATTCAATTCCTCCCTCTCATTAGACCCTATGGTCCCCGACATCTCTGGGAGGTTATTTGTGTCCTCCTTTGTGAAGACAGAACCAAAGTATGTATTTAATTGGTCTGCCATTTCTTTGTTCCCCATTATAAATTCCCCTATGGCTTTAATGGCCTTTCTCGGACAGGGCTGGTGCACTTAAAATTCCATATTGTGCTCAAACTATGGCCTAATCATTGTTTTGTACAAATCAATTACTTCCTTCCTCCTGTACTCTAAACCCAAAATTGGCCTTTTTTATGGCTTTATTTACTTGCACTCACATTTTCAAGTAATTATCAATTTTAACTCCCAGGTCCCTCTGTTCATTCATATTGCTCAGTGTCCATTGAATGCACACAACCATTCCTTGCTTCTCCTCTCAAAATTAATTATGACACTCTTCCACATTAAAATGTCTCTGCCACCATTCCATTAACCTGCCCATGTCATCTTCAAGTCTTTTGCAATCTTTATGGTCATTTACCAAACTTGTTATTTTTGTGTCATCAGGGAATTTCAATATTGTGCCCCTGCTGCCCAAGTCAGAATCATCTATAGGAATCAAGAACTAATGTCGACCCAGCACTCAGTTGTCACTTGCGGATATATGTGTGCATTGCAGGCTGCTCGATGTGGCAGATGTCTCCTGGGGTGGCTTGCAAGGATGCAGTGGAATGAAGTTTTATGTTGTACTAACCTTCATATCTACAGAAAGCCAGATCAGGATGTTGTGTATAGATCATTGGGCAGCAGATGGCACAACTCTGTGGCATCTCATTTTGTGAAGTGGAAGCAGCAAAGGCAGGACTCCTCTGATATGCTTAATGTACTCCCAATACATTCCTTTGTCCATGATACTAATGCAGTCATTAATCTATTTATTTTAAAAGGGCAAACATGACCACTAAAACAGCAGAAAAGGTCCGTTATTTCTTGAAGCTTAGATGTTTTGATAAAAGTAACGGAATAAAAATGTTGAAGGCTAATTAAATTTTTCAATATTTCTAATAAATCAGTATGGGTGAAAATTATTGGAAATTATTAAAAATAACTGAGAAAAGCCCAAAAATTACAACTTGCATTTATAATACCTTTAACATAGAAATATGTCCAAGGCTGCTTCAGAGATGTGTGCAAGAAATACAGAGCCAAAGGAGGAGAGATGTAGCATAGGTGACTATAAGTTTGGTCAAAGAGATGGGCTTTAAGAAGAATCATAAAAGAAAAAGAGGGAGCTAGTGAGGTAGAGGGGTTAAACCCTCTACCAGGAGGGAATTCCAGAGAGTGGGACCTAGGCAGCTGTAGGCACAGCTACGACTGGTGCGGCAAAGGAGGGGGATGCACAAGAAGCCAGGTTCAAGGAATGGAGAGTTGAGATGGGGAAGGCTTGTAGAGCTGGAAGAGATTGCAGCGATAGCAAATAATAATTCTTTGGAGGAATTTAAAGGCAAGAACAAGAATTTTAAATGAGGCTTTGGGAGACCAGGAGCCAACATATGTCAATGAGAATGGAGGTTATGAGTGAGTGAGACTTGGTACCGGTTAGGTTACGAGCAGCTGAGTTTTGAACAAGGATTTATGAAGGGCTGAATGATGGAAGGCTGACAAGGAGAGCATCGAGTCTGGCGGTGACAACGATACGCACGCTGGTTTCAGTGACAGATGGGCTGATGTAGGGTTGGAAGCAGCCTATGTTACAAAGAAGGGAGTAGGTGGCCTTTGTGATGAAGATGACGTGCAATTGGAAAATCAGTTCAGAGCAGGATGTCAAAATTGCAAACAGGCTAGTTCATTCTCAGACTGCAGCCGAGGAGGAAGATGGAGTCAGTGAGCAGAATTTGTGGCGGCAGTCAAAGACAACTGCTTTGGTCTTCTCAATGTTTAGCTGGAGGAAGCTAAAACTCAAATAGCCTGGATGTCGGACAGTCAGACTGTGCTGGCCGTGCTCCTATCTAGTTATCCAGCAAGTTAAACACTTATTCAAAATAATTCTTCATGAAGCCGTTTGCTGTTTGAAGCCTTTACTTGAACAATTTTTGTGAAACTGTAAACAAAGACAAAGTATGTTTTGTACATAAACTGAGTACTATACATTTGATATTACATAAGATATAACATATTTACAACAGTAGAATAGATTAATTGTATAACTAACTAACATTTGGACTCACTTCTGTAACTATCAAATATTAACCTTTTATAAACATAGTGTTATCAAAATACTACTCTGACAATGTTGCTATTATGCTAAAAAAAAACAAAGATACTCACAGATATTGCGCTTGGCCTAACATATGAAATCAGATTACATTGGATTGTGAAACCCTCATGGAGTCCTCCATTACTGCCAGGTTCTTCCTGGAATTCTACTTCCTAGGATTCTACTTCCTGGGTTACACAGGAAGAAAGGTACGAAGGTCAAATGACCTCTCACAGGAAGAAAGGAACAAAGGTCAAATGACTTCACACAGGAAGAAAGGAACAAAGGTCAAATGACCTCTGCTTCATACAAACACACTGCTAACACATAACCACCACCAGAGGGTGCTATCTGCACATAAAATAGTCCATCAGTCCAGAACACAGATAGTACAGAGACAGTGGAGGGGTTAAGAGAGGTGGTGCAGAGATAGAGCTGAATGTTATTAATGTACATGTGGAAGCTGCCTCTGTGTTTGCAGATGATGTTGACAAGGGCCGAATGCAAATGAGGAAGAGGAGGTGGTCAAGGATGGATCCTTGTGAGATTCCAGAGATGATGATAAGGAGTAGAAAGAAAAGACAATGTTAGTGATACTCTGCGATTGAATAAGAGTAGAGCAAAGCAAAGACGTATACCAACAAGCACAATCACACTCACATGTTCAAATATACCACCTCTCACTCATTTACCAACAATTGATCAGACGTAAAAAGGACACAATATACACATGCATTCAAGCACACTTATCCTAAACACTCCCACATCCAGACAGACATGAACACCTTCACAATCACACACTGATGAGTATGAAATAATTAATTCCAGCATTGGTAATTGATAAATTTGATCCAGTCTACTGAGCCAAATCTTGTTGGAACACGTGTCATTAGTTAGACTTTTTCCTGCATCCTTCTGTTCAAAATTTGTTTGCGCCATTATCTTGCTGGAAGTGCGCTTATCCAATAGAGTGGCATGGGCAACAGGGCACCTGGGACCTTAGTGAATGGCAGGACCAGCAGTCTATCTCCTTAACCAATGAGATTTAAAGATTGAGAAAGAAACAGGAATGATGGAGAAGGAGGGTGAATTAGAGTCAAATCAGATACAGAATGAGAAATAAAGAGGGGGAAAGAAAGGTTGGATTAAGAGAGAAAAAAGACAAAAAAGGGAAAAAAAGAAATTACATATTTAAAATTTCCAAGAATAATTTAATACATGCAGGAATGAGATTACAGTTTAAATTGTCCCCTTTCTGGGCCAGAGAGGTTATTTGGCACTTTCGGTGGCAAGTTTAATGGGCAGTTAATGTGCAAAACCAGCAAGTACTTAAAAATAACGGGGAGGCTAAGGGCAAGATGCCATTTGTGCAAAGCAAATAGCAGAACTGCATAAATTAACCAACAAGTTCTGGAAATCACAGCTCCTGGCGTATCTCTTAATCCCCTGAACTTACTGGCTGATTTGCCTGTTAATAATGGCATGCGTCGTTAACATGCGATTATTTTTTCAGCAAGAATTGGCCCATTATGAATTTAGCTGAAGGAATTAAATATATAATGATTTAAACTTGAGCAGTTTGCTGTAAACTATTCATATGAATTATGCTTTCTTGGTTGTCTCCATACAGGACTTTCAAAGCCAGTAAACAGAAGTTTCATTCCATTTTTAGGCTAAATTTGGACCAAAAGTAGTCGTTAATTCAATGTTTCTCTTAATCCTCACAGCTCCTTTGGATGCCAGAGTACTTCCTCAGTCAGCTGACTATATGTAGGTTATAAAATATATAATGTAATAAGAAACACGAAAAGTAATTTCACAAAATAAAAATCTTATCCACAAAAACTGCCCATCTCCTGTTGGAAATCCACCGAATGTGTTTTACACCTAGATGCCCAAAACTTCTATAGTGCTCCCTTCCCCCAGCTTCTACAGGCTTTTAGTGATCTAGTCAGCTGGCAGAAAAAAGGGATAGTAAAAGAATCAAATGTGTGTGTCGCCTTAATAGGGAGCAGAATATCCATATTTCCCAGCTACTTAAGTGACAAAATTTACTTTCGAGGCCGCATGTACCTCTTTCCTCCACCCACCCCCCACACCACCCCCACACACCACACCGCCCCCACCCCACACCACCCCCTTCCTTTTTAAAGGGAGATAGAAACATAGAAGATAGGAGCAGGAGTAGGCCATTCGGCCCCTCGAGCCTGCTCCGCCATTCGATGAGATCATGGCTGATCATCCAAATTCAGTACCCTGTCCCTGCTTTCTCCCCATATCCCTTGATCCCTTTAGGCTTAAGAAATATATCTAACTCATTCTTGAATATATTTAATGAATTGGCCTCAACTGCCTTCTGTGGTAGAGAATTCCACAGGTTCACCACTCTCTGGGTGAAGAAATTCCTCCTCATCTCTGTCCTAAATGGCTTACCCCTTATCCTTAGACTATGACCCCTGGTTCTAGACTCCCTGACCATCGGGAACATCCTTCCTGCATCTAGTCTGTCTAGTCCTGTCAGAATTTTATAAGTTTCAATGAGATCCCCCCTCATTCTTCTAAACTCCAGCGAGTATAAGCCCAATCGACCCAATCTCTCCTCACAAGTCATTCCTGCCATCCCAGGTATCAGCCTGGTGAATCTTCGCTGCACTCCCTCCATGGCAAGAACATCCTTCCTCAGATAAGGCGACCAAAACTGCACACAATACTCAAGGTGCGTTCTCACCAAGGCCATGTACAACTGCAGCAAGACATCCTTGTTCCTGTACTCAAACCCTCTCGCTACGAAGTCCAACATACCATTTGCCTTCTTAACCGCCTGCTGCACCTGCATGCTTACCTTCAGCGACTGGTGCACAAGGACACCCAGGTCTCGTTGTACTTCCCCTTCTCTCAATCTATTGCCGTTCAGATAATAATCTGCCTTCCTGTTTTTGCCACCAAAGTGGATAAACTCGCATTTATCCACATTATACTGCATCTGCCATACATCTGCCCAATCACCCAACCTGTCCAAATCATACTGGAGTTTCTCTGCATCCTTCTCACAGCACACACGCCCACCCAGCTGTGTGTTGTCTGCAAACTTGGAGATATTACATCTAGTTCCCTCGCCTAGATCATTAATATATATTGTGAATAGCTGGGGTCCTAGGACCGATCCCTGTGGTACCCCACTAGTCACTGCCTGCCACTCGGAAAAAGACCCGTTTATTCCAATTCTTTGCTTCCTGTCTGCCAACCAGTTCTCTATCCACATATCCACACCAGTACCTTGCCCCCAATCCCATGTGCCTTAACTTTACATGCTAATCTCTTATGCGGGACCTTATCGAAAGCCTTCTGAAAGCTTACTCTCATACTCTGTTTTCCCCCTCTTAATTAATCCCTTTGTCCTCCTAAACTGTGCCCAATCCTCAGGTTTACTGCTTTTTCTGGCCAATTTATATGTCCTCTCCTTGGATCTTATGCTATCCCTAATTTCCTTTGTTAGCCACAGTTGAGTCACCTTTTTTGTTTTATTTTTATGCCAAACAGGGATGAACAAATTCTGTAGTTCATCCATGCGATCTTTGAATGTTTGCCATTGCCACCGTCAACCCTTTTAATAACATTCCCCAATCAATCCTACCCAACTCGCGCCTCATCCTATCGTAGTTTCCTTTATTTAATTTCAAGACCCTAGTCTCTGAATCAACTACTTCACTCCATCTTAATGAAGAATTCTATCATATTATGATCACTCCGCCCCAAGGGGCCTCGCACAAGATTGCTTGTTAATGCTTTCTCAATACATAATACCCAGTCTAAGATGGCCTGGTCTCTAGTTGGTTCCTTGACATATTGGTCCAGGAAACCATCCCGTATACACTCCAGGAATTCCTCCTCCACAGTATTGTTACTAATTTGGTTAGCCCAATCTATATGTAGATTAAAGTCACCCATGATAACTGCTGTGCCCTTATTGCACGCTTCTCTAATTTCCCGCTGAATGCCATCCCCAACCTCCGCATTGCTGTTTGGGGGTCTGTATACCACTTCCACTAACGTTTTCTGCCCCTTGATATTTCTCAGTTCTACCCATACAGATTCCACATCATCAGAGCTAATATCCTTCCTTACTATTGTGTTAATCTCCTCTTTAACCAGCAATGCTACCCCACCTCCTTTTACGTAGAAACATAGAAAATAGGAGCAGGAGTAGGCCATTCAGCCCTTCGAGCCTGCTCCGCCATTCAATGCGATCATGGCTGATCATCCAATTTCAGTACCCGGTCCCTGCTTTCTCCCCATACCCCTGGATCCCTTTAGCCTTAAGAAATATATCCAACTCCTTCTTGAATATATTTACTGAATTGGCTTCTACTGCCGAGAATTCCACAGGTTCACCACTCTCTGGGTGAAGAAATTTCTCCTCATTTCTGTCCTAAATGGCCTACCCCTTATCCTTAGACTGTGACCCCTGGTTCTGGACTCCCCGACCATCAGGAACATCATTCCTGCATCTAGTCTGTCCAGTCCTGTCAGAATTTTATAAGTTTCAATAAAATCCCCTCTCATTCTTCTAAACTCCAGCGAGTACAAGCCCAATCGACCCAATCGCTCCTCATACGTCATTCCTGCCATCCCAGGTATCAGCCTGGTGAATCTTCGCTGAACTCCTTCCATGGCAAGAACATTCTTCCTCAGATAAGGCGACCAAAACTGCACACAATACTCAAGATGTGGTCTCACCAAGGCCCTGTACAACTACAGCAAGGCATCCTTGTTCCTGTACTCAAACCCTCTCGCTACAAAGGCCAACATACCATTTGCCTTCTTAACCGCCTGCTGCACCTGCATGCTTACCTTCAGCGACTGGTGCACAAGGACACCCAGGTCTCATTGCACTTCCCCTTCTCCCAATCTATTGCCTTTCAGATAATAATCTGCCTTCTTGTTTTTGCCACCAAAGTGGATAACCTCACATTTATCCACGTTATATTGCATCTGCTATGCTTTTGCCCAATCACCCAACCTGTCCAAATCATCCTGGATTTTCTCGGCATCCTCCTCACAGCACACACGCCCACCCAGCTTTGTGTCGTCTGCAAATTTAGAGATATTACATCTAGTTCCCTTGTCTAGATCATTAATATATATTGTGACTAGCTGGGGTCCAAGGACTGATCCCTTTGGTACCCCACTAGTCACTGCCTGCCACTCGTAAAAAAAGACCAGTTTATTCCAACTCTTTGCTTTCTGTCTGCCAACCAGTTCTCTATCCAAGTCAATACCTTGCCCCCAATCCCATGTGCCTTAACTTTACACGCTAATCTCTTATGCGGGACCTTATCAAAAGCCTTCTGAAAGTCCAAATACACTGGTTCTCCCTTCTCTATTTTACCAGTTACATCCTCAAAAAATTCCAGTAGATTCGTCAAGCACGATTTACTTTTTGTAAATCCATGTTGACTTTGTCCAATCCCGTCACTGTATTCCAAGTGTGTAAAGTCTGTGGGTTGTGCAGTTAATAAATACACAGACTTCAGAAGTAACAAACAAACAGGTCTTTACTATTCGAAGGTCCGGGCGAATCTGCCCAATAACTCCTGGCACAACACTTATATACTGGTGTGGTCACTATCGGTATTACAGTATACAGAAGCCAAACAAATAGTGCCACACCTAAAGTAGTTCCCTTAAAGGTGAACGGTTACATTCAATAGTTCCCTTAAAGATAGACGGGTACATACACTACAAAGTGCTCTGCTATTACATCTTTTATAATGGACTCTAGCATTTTCCCCACCACCGATGTCAGGCTTACCGGTCTGTAGTTCCCCATTTTCTCTCTACCACCTTTTTTGAATAGTGGGGTAACATTAGCTACCCTCCAACCCATGGGTACTCTTCCAGATTCCATCGAATGTTGGAAGATGATCAGCAATGCATCTACTATTTCTAGGGCCACTTCCCAAAGTACCCTAGGATGTAGATTATCAGGCCCTGGGGATTGATCCGCCTTCAATCCCATCAATTTCCCCAACACCATTTCCCTACAAATACTGATTTCTTTCAGTTCCTCCCTTTCATCAGACCCTGTGTTCCCTGACATCTCTGGGAGGTTATTTGTGTCCTCCTTTGTGAAAACAGAACCAAAATATGTATTTAATTGGTCTTCCATTTCTTTGTTCCCCATTATAAATTCCCCTGATTCTGACTGCAAGGGACCTACGCTTGACTTCACCAATCTTTTTCTCTTCACATATCTATAAAAGCTTTTACAGTCAGTTTTTATGTTCCCTGCAAGCTTACTCTCATATTCAATTTTCCCCTTCTTAATTAATCCCTTTGTCCTCCTTTGTTAAATCCTAAACTGTTCCCAATCCTCAGGTTTACTGCTTTTTCTGGCCAATTTATATGTCCTCTCCTTGGATCTTATGCTATCCCTAATTTCCCTCGTTAGCCACGGTTGAGTCACCTTTTTTGTTTTATTTTTATGCCAAACAGGGATGAACAAATTCTGTAGTTCATGCATGCGGTCTTTGAATGTTTGCCATTGCCTATCCACCGTCAACCCTTTGAGTGACATTCCCCAATCAATCCTACCCAACTCGCGCCTCAGACCATCGTAGTTTCCTTTATTTAAATTCAGGACCCTAGTCTCTGAGTCAACTACTTCATTCTCCATCTTAATGAAGAATTCGATCATATTATGATCGCTCCGACCCAAGGGGCCTTGTACAACAAGCTTGCTAATTAATCTTGTCTCGTTACATAATACCCAGTCTAAGATGGCCTGATCTCTGGTTGGTTCCTCGACATATTGGTCCAGGAAACCATCCCGTAAACACTCCAGGAATTCCTCCTCTTTTCCTTTTTGCCTGTCTTTTCTGAATATTGAATACCCCTGGATGTTGAGTTCCCAGCCTTGGTCACCCTGGAGCCATGTTTCCGTAATCCCAAATCAGATATCATATATCCGTTTACCTCTATTTGCGCAGCTAATTGATCCACCTTGTCAAGGTGTTAAGAATCCAAACTGGAGTCAAAATTTTGGCAATATAGGGGACAGAGGGGAATAGGACACAATGAAAATCAGTTATAAACTACCTTCCCTATTCCCAGAAATGTGTTTTGATCTTCCTCTTAGTTCTGAAATTTTTCACCTCCCCTCAAGGCATCAACTCCTTGCTAGGTTGCAGTTCCCCAGGCCCTGGCTGTTCTCCAGTTGCTTATCATGTGTGACTTGAGCATCATGAGGTAATAAATCTTGGACAAATACTGTAAAAGTCAACATTTTATTGAAAATAGGGTTTGAAAAATTATAAATACAGTTTCTGGAAAGACTGATTTAACAGTAGTATACCAAAGAAATTTGAACACCTCTGTACAAAAGACCCCTGCAACCATAGTTGCATTATTACAATTTTATAAAAAAGTGACCACTGTAACCCATTTCTAGTAATCTCAATAAAATTTGGAAAGCTTTCAGTTTAAATATTAAAGGAAATAATCTGACCAGTGATAAGAGTGTGCTGAAAGCATCTGTTTTTATAAATGAATGAGGGATCTCGGGGGAAAAAAAAGCTTTTCTGTATTTATTCTTTTTAAATAGAGGTCCTCTCAGTTCATCTGGTAAAAACACTCCTGAACACATTTTTGTATCTCAAGGGAAAGAATCGTTCCCAGTATATACCTACTACAGTATCCAAATCCCAAAAATATATACACAACAGTAAACATCTCTAGTAAATTAAATATTTGTTTTCAGAAGCAAATTGTAATTCATTCCATCACTTATCCACACATTAAAATGTTACTAGCATATGTAATCACTAACTTAGTAATCAAAATCTCATACACCCTCTGCATTCATTTTTATGCACTGGAATAAAAAAATTGTAAAATGATTAAAAATGTCCATTGCCAGAAGAGAAAAAAATAGGAAGATAACCCAAGCACCATCTAACACATTCAAGTGCAATTTGCTTCATTACAAACCTTAAGAATGTCTTGAAAATAAGTTTCAGTTACAGTAACTAGAATTCTTCTGCTGTTAATTTGCCTTACAAACCCGTGCAAATATTTCCTGACTTCTGATATAAAACATGCACTTAATCTTCATTTTATGTAGGAACAATATTGTATGTTAGCTGAAAATCCACTTTTGGTATTGATCAGAAGGATTGCATGGCACCAAGTTGGGTTTTTCTCCTCTTGCAGTTAAGCACTTATTTGAAACTTGATTTACCAGGTGCATGTCCTGTAACACAAAACATAAATTTATAAAAGGTTCATCTGCATCATCTTTTCCTGAATGTCTTAAAAAAATTACATTGATGTTCCCTTCTCCCCATTTTACCTCCTCTCCTGAAGGCATCGACTTTTGCTATGGTATGGATTCACAGACACAATGGCCCTTAATTTGCTGTCAGCAGCAAAGCTAAGGTGCTCGCCACTGACCTCGAAGAAAGCTACCCACAATAGCGAGAAGTTTGCCTTTCGCGATGAGCAATTGATTGTAGTGCAGTGTAATGGGAAACCCCAGCGAAGAGCTACAGTGACGTCAACAAGGTGTCTAAGCAGCCAACCATATTGCAGAATTCTCAGACAGCAAACCAGGAAATGAAAAGCAGCTTTTTCCACACTTTTTTAAAATGTTAGCATGTGAAATAAATATTGGAACTTTCACATGGAGATAAGGTAGAAGCTGAAATATTAACAAACTTTAAAAAACTAACTTTTATTTTAATGGAGAAATTTGACACTCCACAAATATAAAAATTAGTTTTTCAGGGCCAGAACATTTGTTTAGCAGTCAATACGCTGTTAAAAACCCCAGTTACACCTATTCCAACAAGGCTCAACATTTAATGGGGGATTTAGCAGTGATAGTAGCGCAGAAAAGCCCAAGTTTATCAGTTCCACTGATTTCAGGTTTTTTTGGGGGGAGGGGGGTCCACAGCGCAGCCTGCATCAGAGCAGTGAATGACTGACCCCAACTTCAAGATTTCCGCGTTTAGATACACATGCGCTAAATCCTGAAGTTGTGGTCAGTTTCAGAGCGGTAATGACTGTGAATGCTGACAGTTCACCGTCATTACCCACCATAAAATTCAGGCCTAGTAGTTGTGCGGCAGCTCGCAAAAGTGACCGTCATGAATGAGCATAGTGAGCATGACCGTGGAGACTATGATCTCCTCATCCATTTTGGAAACTGGACACGTTCTCAACTAATGTCCACGCAAATACACTTTGCAGCACCAATTACTGTATTGCAATCAGCAGCCACAACCCATACAGTATTTTTCTTTCCCTAGACCATGAGTAATTAAGCCAATTCACAAAATATTACAGAAAAGGAGGGCCATTCAGCTCATCTGCCTAGAAAAACCCTCCAAGCAAAGCATTCAAGTGTTTCTGAAATTATTCCATTGTTTTTGTCTCCACAGCTCTTCCCAGAAGTCTATTCCATGTACACTGAAGTCCCAGACACGGTCCTAAATTTCCCATTTACCAATTTGAACTTGTACCGCTTTGTTCTGCAGTCATGGTTTAGTTTGAAATAATGTTTCAGATTTAAATTATCAGTACTATTTATCACCATATATTACTCCAAGATCACCTCTCAGCTATTTCATTTTAAAGCTGGAAAGCCCAAGTTTCTCCAGTCTCTCTGCATAGCTCAGTCCTATGAGACTAGGGAACAGTCTCACAGCTCTTGTCTGCACCACCTCCAGGGCTTGAAGGTCTCCCATGTGTCGCAGTGGACACAATACAAGTTGTATTCTGACCAGAACACCTATTTTGAGTACAACTTCCTCTGACTTCCACTGCAGGAACAGAGAGACCTGGGGGTGTAAGTATACAAGTCTTTGAAGGTGCCACCAGATGTCCAGAAGGCTGTTAAAAGGACATGGGAGTTCTTTGGCTTTATAAATAGAGGCATAGAGTAAAAAAGCAAGGAAGCCATGATAAACTTTTATAAAACACTGGTTAGGCCCCAGCTGGAGTATTGTGGTCAATTCTGGACAGCACACTTTAGGAAGAATGTCACTGCCTTAGAGATGGTACAGAGGAGATTTTTTAGAATGTTACCAAGGATGAGGACTTCAGTTACATGCAGAGACTAGAGAAACTGGGGTTGTTCTCCTTTGAGCAGAGAAAGTTAAGGTAAGATTTGATATAGGTGTTCAAAATCATGAAGAGTTTTGATAGAGCAAATAAGGAGAAATTGTTTCCAGTGGCAGAAGGGTCAGTAACCAGAGGACACAGATTTAAAGCAATTGGCAAAACCACCAGAGGCAACATGAGGAAAATATTTTTACACAAAGTTATGATGATCTGGAACGCACTGCCTGAAAGGGTGGTGGAAGCAGATTCAATAATAACTTTCAAAAGAGAACTGGATAAATACTTGAAAGGGGAAAATTTGCAGGGCTATGGGCAAAGAGCAGGGGAGTGGGACTAATTGGATAATTCTTTCAAAGAGCTGGTACAAGCACGATAGGCCAAATGGCCTCCTTCTGTGCTGTATGATTCTATGACTACTACATCCTTGATTTAGCTATAAAGTTCAGCATTCAATTGGCTTTACTGATTCTTCCTTTAGTGATTGGATTTATAGAATGTCAAATTACTAAACTTAAATCTGTTAACTTCATCCTTAGCTATTTCAGCAACAGTCATGGAGAACTTGTGGCCCAATTTTGATTCCGTTATGCAGCACTTTATATTTATTAGATTTCATCTGACATTGTTCCACTAATTTACATACTTCATATTTCCAGAGCTGCCTTCTGAGATTTAACTGCCCCTCCTACTTTTGTATTGTTAGTGAATATGACCAGTTTGCATTGAGCTTCTGAGTCCAAGTCTTTAGTGTAAATTAGAAAGTAGGGATCCCAACACTAAGCTCTAGAGTTCAAGTTTACTCCTAATAATTAATTCCATTTTTCTACAAGACAAATGGGTCTGTCGTTTGCAGTGTCTGTTTTGTCACTCTTTTGGAAGTAGTTTCTAATCTGCCACCTGACCTCTTCACGCATTTATCAATTTCATAATAATGATCATTAGTACTTCATAAATGTCATCCCTCATCTCTCTGGGCAAATACATGGGAAATGCAGCATAACGTGGATAAATGTGAAGTTATGATAGCAAAATACTGCGGATGTTGGAAATCCGAAATAACAGAAAACGCTGGAAAAACTCAGCAGGCCACAGCAGCATCCGTGGAGAGAAACGGAGTTAACGTTTCAGGTCAAAGACCCTTCGTTGGAACCGGAAAAAAAGCAGGAAGAGGGATAGATTTTAAACCCGAAACGTTAACTCAGTTTCTCTCTCCACGGATGCTGCCCTGCTGAGCTTTTCCAGCATTTCCTAAATGTGAAGTCATCTACTTTGGTAGGAAAAACAGAAAGGTAGAGTATTATTTAAATGGTGATAGATTGGGAAATGTTGACGTACAAAGGGACCTGGGTGTCCTTGTACACCAGTCATTGAAAGCAAACATGCAGGTCAGCAAGCAGTTAGGAAGGCAAATGGTATGTTGGCCTTCATTGCAAGAGGATTTGAGTACAGGAGCAAGGATGTCTTACTACAGTTATACAGGGCCTTGGTGAGACCACACCTGGAGTACTGTGTGCAGTTTTGGTCTCCTTACCTAAGAAAGGATATACATGCCATAGAGGGAGTGCAGCGAAGGTTCACCAAACTGATTCCTGGGATGGCAGGACTGTCGCATGAGGAGAGATTGGGTCGACTAGGCCTATATTCACTAGCGTTTAGAAGAATGAGAGGAGATCTCATTGAAACATATAAAATTCTAACAGGGCTAGACAGACTGGATGCAGGGAGGATGTTTCCCCTGGCTGGAGGGTCTAGAATGAGGGGTCACAGTCTCAGGATACAGGGTAGGATATTTAGGACTGAGATGAGGAGAAATTTCTTCACTCAGAGGGTGGTGAACATGTGGAATTCTCTAACACAGAAGGCTGTGGAGGCCAAGTCACTGATTATATTTAAGAAGGAGATAGATAGATTTCTAGACACAAAAGGCATCAAGGGGTATGGGGAGAGAGCAGGAATATGGTATTGAGATAGAAGATCAGCCATGATCATATTGAATGGCGGAGCAGGCTCGAAGGGCCTACTCCTGCTCGTATGTTTCTAATACATAGGGATAAATGCCATCCGTAATGGCAATTTGTGAATCCTTTTAGCTCATCTGGAACTTGCATCCCATTTAAGGGAAGGTGGAACACCTTTAAAAGGCATAACGCTGAAGTATTGTTGAACAAAGCCTTGCCTCTTCACACTACTACCAGTTTTCTTAATCAGTTTTGTCAATTGCTTGAAGCTAAATTTTTCTAAAATTATATACCAAACACTTAGTCCTCAGTATTTTTGAATCTTATATCGAGTTGAACTGTCATTTTTCACTTGCTATTCCCCATGGGTGTCAAGGATTCCATTTCCTACAAAATATCTTAGCCATTTACCAAGTCAAGGTGGTCAATACTTCTAATGCACTGGGTCACAAAGCAAGATACATTAAGTTTATCAACTTGAACTCAACCAATTGGGTATTTCCAATTCTTTTCTGGCCGACTAAAAGTCCCCCATTAAAAATAACCTTGCTGTTTTAAATATGACCTACATTGGCTCCCAGTTAAGCTGCGCCTCGTTTTCAAAATTCTCATATCCCTCCGTGGTCTCACCCCTTCCTGGCTCTGTAATCTTCAGCCCCACAAGCACCCCCCCCATATCTGCACCCCTCTAATTCTGCCCTTGAGCATCCCTGATTATAATCGCTCAACCATTGGTGGCCGTGCCTTCTGTTGCCTAGGCCCTAAACTCTGGAATTCCCTGCCGAAACCTCTCCGCTTCTCTTTCCTCTTTTAAGACGCTCCTTAAAACCTACCTCTTTGACCTGCCCTAATTTATCCTCGTGTGGCTTGGCATCAAATTTTGTCTTAAAATACTCCTGTGCAGCGCCTTGGGATGTTTTATTACGTTAAAGGCGCTATATAAATACAAGTTGTTGTTGTTTTTAATCTACCTTTTTATCTATTCCTAGAGCAAACTGTCCTCCTCCTTGTTCTGATTTGGTGATTGTTAGCATATCCTATTACCATCTCGTCTAGCTTCGAACACCTTTTATTGTCTCTTTCTCTGCTTTTGTTTCTTTTACTTCTTTTGTCAGATCACAGATTTTCTTTCCAGTTTTGAAGAAGGGATCGACCCGAAACGTCAACTCAAATTTCTCTCCATGGATGTTGCCTGGCCTGCTGAGTTTTTCCAGCATTTTCTGTTATTTAGCATATCCTTAGTGTTAGTTGTACTGTTTTCACATTAAAGATGCCCAAAATAGGTGCTGCGTAGCTTTCCACCTCCCACAGTATCTCGTTTTTAAAAAAAAACCTCTCTGGTTTCCTCTATAAATTAGGGTTACACCACCTTCATTCCACTCTATACTACCTTTTCTGCACATTCTATAATTCTGTATATTCTATTGATTATCTTCTGTGGTCAGCCATATTTCTGACATCCCAACTACTTCATTGTTCCGTACTACCACAACAGCTTCAAGTGGAGGTATCTTATTCTTAATGCTTCTGGTGTTTATGTATATGCACACACACACACCCCATTGTAGATCTAGTTCCTTTTTTCACCTTAGTGCCTACCTGCTACTTGTATGTGGTTCCTGAATATCTGAGTTGTGTTTAGACCTGCGTGTTAGCTACCTTCCACTCTTCAATCATTCATCTTTGGGAACCAATTGTTGTGCCTTAAGTGCTGCTCTGGTTGGGATCAGCTAAATCAGCAGAGACTTGGGGTTGAACCGGGACATTCCTGCTCTGTATGATTCAGTATCAGGACAGATTACTGCATTTTTGCACTCAGCCATTAGGGGGACTCTTACACTAGGATTTTAAATTGCAAGAGGAGGAATCTCCCTCAAGGAGAAATATCCCCAAAGCTGCTTTTTATCAGATTATTCAAAAAAACAACAGATTGAAACATGACAATACATGTACTTTAATAACATAGCTATAACTCTTTAAAAAAGTGTTACAATAGTAAACTTAAGTAATCATAACGATTGCAACAATATTAAAACGAGATTCAAAATATATCACATTAACTGAAATGGAATTAATTACAATCTCAGCAAAGAAATTGTTTAATCACCTGAATTTCCCATTTCTGCTCTGCTGAAACAAAGCTGTTTGGACCTTTATATGCACATTCCTCAAGAAAAGCAATGCCTTGCATGTTATGAATACACAACTCCTTCTGAATGTTATGACGAATTTCATGCAGCGAGGTATACTCAAAGTACTGAAAAGAATAACAAGAAAGTTAATAAATTGCATTATGAATGCACTTAGTGAATTCAGGCAAAATCTTAAAATTCACATGGTCTTATATTAAATGTTGGTTTTGAGAAACATGTTGAATTACTTTGAATTTAAACTAGACCTCAATCACATGTTAAATAATAAAAAGACTTGCATTTATATAGCGCCTTTTACAACCTCAGGATGTGCTTTACAGCCTATGAAGTACTTTTGAAGAGTAGTCACTGTTGTAATGAAGGAAACACAGCAGCCAATTTGCGCACAAGATCCCATAAACAGCAATGTAATAATGACCAGATAATCTCTTAGTGATGTTGGTTGAGGGATAAATATTGGCCAGGAGACTGGGGAGAAGCACCCTGCTCTTCTTTGAAATAATGGTAAACTTTAATAGTCCCTGCACATTGTGCAACAAGTGAAGAAATCTAACTTGATATAATGCATTTGGAGAAGTACAATACATCCTTCTTCTAGGCACTCCTAGTAATGATGTCTAATAATGATTAATTGTTAGTCTGCAGTTTTTCTATACAACTTCCCATATAAATGTTGGTATAAAGAAAATTGAGTACAACATAAAATTGGCACAATTTTCAATCAATACTACAGCATTTTTCCCTTACACAATCTCAAGTGCTCACGATTTTTTTCTCTTCATTATTTAAAGAGATATTGGGTAATTTTCATTGAGCATGGGCAGAGAATTGGCGGTTGTGGATCAGCCTCCCATTATACTACCGCAAAATTTTCCTCGCCGTTGAAGTCAGTCCGCAACTGACATTTCCTGCCTCAAAATTACCCCAATTGTCGTTATGAGAAAGCATTTAGCAGCCTTTCCTTGCTCAGGGAGACAGAAGAGCATAACTTCCATCGTAATGCCCCTTTTCAATTATTTGTCATTACACTGGAAACAGAAATAAGATTTGCATGCACTTCTGAATCTTAGTAATGGGACACTTTCTCTTCCTTTATATTTTTCCAATGGGTTAACATTGTTATAAATGAAGCTTTTCTTCATGATTTTTCATAGAATCTTACACAGAAAAATACCATCTGGCCCACCATCTCTTGAAAGATCTATACAATTAATCCCACTCACGGGCTCTTTTCCCATTGCCCTGTGATTTTTTCCCCCCCTTTAAGTATATATCGAATGCCCTTTTGAAAGTTACTATTGAATCTGCTTCCACCAGCCTCTCAAGCAGTGCCAGATCACAACAACTTGCTGTGTAAAAAAATGTTTCCTCATGTTGTCCCTGGTTCTTTGCCAATCACATTAATTCTGTGTCCTCTGGTTACCGACCCTTCTGCCACTAGAAACAGTATCGCCTTATTTACTCTATCAAAACTATTGATGATTTTGAACACCTCTATCAAATCTCCTCTTAACCTTCTCTTCTATAAGGAGAACAACCCCAGCTTCTCCAGTCTCTCCACATAACTGCAGCCCCTCATCCCTGGTACCATTCTAATAAATCTCTCACACCTCTAAGGCCTTGAATCAAAGGCATTCGCCGCTGACCCCAAAGTAAACTTTGCACAAAGATCTTACGATCTCTGTCGAGAAGTTTGGGTTTTCTGACGCGTAATTCAAATCAACGGAAGTTAATGGGGATTCCTAGCGAAGAGTTGCTGTAAAGTCAACAAACTGTCTAAGCAGCCAATCAAAAACACAGAATTCTCAGACATCAAACCAGGAAGTGGGTAAGCTCTTAAAATTCTAACTTTTTAAAAATGTTAGCGGGAGCAAAACAAAGATTCGGGCTCCCACGAGGGAAAAGGCAAATCTGAAATAAAGATGAACAAACTTGGAAAAAAAAATTTTCCCCAAGTTTCTTAAAAATTTAAATTTATTAAAATGGATAAATTTGATACTGCACAAAATAAAAATTCATTTTTCAGGGCCATAACCTTTGTTTCGCAGTCAATATGCTGTTAAAACCAGGGTTACACCTAATCCCTTTGGGTCTAACTTTTAATGGGGTATTTAACTGCGTAATTACTGCGGAAGAGCTGAAGTTTTCGTCAGCATCCATGATTTGAGAGAGTTCATGGATTGCCGGCTCCACTGGGGGGGGCGGGGGGAGGGGAAATCACAGCGCAGCCAGTGTCGGAGCAGTGAATGACAGATCACTACTTCAGGATTTCCACGTTAGGCTGCGCATGCGCTAAATCCTGTTTCAAAGGCGAAATGATGGCAAACACTGCCAATTCACCATAAATCAGGACTGCATATTCCGGGCCATTATGTTTACCCATATCACCAGCCTGTTTATGTCCTCCTGAATTCTGCTATTATCCTCTTCACTCTTTACATTTGCAAGCTTTGTGTCATGTGCAAACTTTTAAAATGATGCCTCCGATACCAACTCCAGGTCATTAATATGTATATCAAACAAAGCAATGGTCCGAATACTGACCCCTGGGGGACACCACTGCATAATTCCCTCCAGTGAGATAAACAACCGTTCAACATTACTCTATGTATCTGAGCCAATTTCATATTCCCGTTGTCCCTGCACCTTTAATCCCGTGGGCTTTTATTGATATTTTAGTAAAGCTAGATTCCCAGAGAATAAATCTAGCTCACTACCATTTGTCTGTCCTCTTTCACACCAACTACTTTTCATCTCCCTCCTATGCTACCACTAAAGCTCACTCTTGAACTTGCCTTTTTGCCTCTCAACCCTCTGAGCCACAGCTCTGATAATTTCCACACTGCATGTTCAGTGGAATCAGCAATCATTTTGTTAAGTACCACTTAATTCCTTAAGTTAAGTGCTCCAAGTGTGAAGAAATAATTCAATTATGTTTAACAATTCATGCGTCAGCTGTGGCTCAGTTGTTAGCACACTCGCCTCTGCGTCAGAAGGTTGTGGGTTCAAGTCCCACGCCAGGGACTTGAGCACATAAAGCTAGGCTGACACTCCAGTGCAGTGCTGAGGGAGTGCTACACTGTCAGAGGTGCCGTTAAACGGAGGCCCCGTCTGCTCTCTCAGGTGGACGTAAAAGATCCCATGGCACTATTTTGAAGAGCAGGGGGTGGTTATCTCTGGTGTCCTGGCCAATATTTATCCCTCAACCAACAGAACTATAGTAATCTGGGATGTAATGCTTAAGTTATCCACCAGATGGAGCCAAATATTAAGGATTCACATTCACCAGTATTTAAGGTAATGGGTCATGTATTCAATGTCCTGGTACATCAGTTTATATGGTAATGTGGCATTGCATTATGGGTATGACTCAGAGGTGAATCCTCCATCTTGCCATCGTGCAGTAAGAATTGTCTGCTTTGCTTGCAGCCTGTAAGAGATATTTCTCTGCTACACCGTGTAATTAAACAGTTGGGTTTTGTTCCTTAAGATCTTGCTCATCTCAGTTTCTGACCTTACCACTCGGATATCACATATTGGCGACAAGAATAAACAGATCATAAGAACATAAGAAATAGGAGGAGTAGGCCAATCGGCCCCTCTAGCCTGCTCTGCCATTCAAGAAGATCATGGCTGATCTGATCCTAACCGCCAATCTACGATCACAGAACCATCTCCTGAATCTAACAGAATTAGACACATGAAATAGGAGCAGGATCAGGCTACACGGCCCCTGGGCCCGCTCCGCTACCCACAGGGCCATGACCGATCCGAACCTAGACTCATGTCCAAATTCCTGCCCGCTCCCCGTAACCCTTAATTCCCTTTACTTCTAGGAAACTGTCTATTTCTGTTTTAAATTTATGTAATGATGTAGCTTCTACAGCTTTTTGGGGCAGCATATTCCATGGACCTACCACCCTCTGAGTGAAGTAGTTCCTCCTCATCTCAGTTTTGAAAGAGCAGCCCCTTATTCTAAGACTATGCCCCCTAGTTCTAGTTTCACCCATCATCGGGAACATCCTCCCCGCATCCACCCGATCCAACCCCTTCACAATCTTATATGTTTCAATAAGATCGCCTCTCATTCTTCTGAACTCCAATGAGTAGAGTCCCAATCTACTCAACCTCTCCTCATATGTCCATCCCCTCATCCCCGGGATTAACCGAGTGAACCTTCTTTGTACTGACTCGAGAGCAAGTAGGTCTTTTCTTAAGTATGGACACCAAAACTGTATGCAGTATTCCAGGTGCGGTCTCACCAATACCTTGTACAACTGAAGCAATACCTCCCTATTTTTATATTCTATCCCCCTAGCAATGAAAGCCAACATTCCATTGGCCTTCTTAATCACTTGCTGCACCTGCATACTAACCTTTTGAGTTTCGTGCACCAGGACCCCCAGATCCCTTTGTACTTCAGTACTTCCCAGCTTCTTGCCATTAAGATAATAACTTGGTCTACGATTTTTCCTGCCAAAGTGCATAACCTCACACTTTCCAGTATTGTATTCCATCTGCCAAATCTCTGCCCACTTACTTAGCCTGTATGTCCCCTTGCAGGTTTTTTATGTCCTCCTCACTCACTACTTTCCCCCCCATCTTAGTATCATCTGCAAACTTTGATATGTTACACTCGGTCCCCTCCTCCAAATCATTAATGTAAAGAGTTGGGGACCCAGCACTAACCCCTGCGGAACACCACTAGTTACTGATTGCCAGTCTGAGAATGAACCATTTATCCCAACTCTCTGCCTTCTGTTAGATAGCCAATCCTCTATCCATGCCAGAATATTACCCCCAATCCCGTGATTTTTTATCTTAAGCAATAATCTTTTGTGTGGCACCTTGTCAAATGCCTTTTGGAAGTCTAAATACACTACATCCACTGGTTCCCCTTTATCCACCCTATATGTTACTTCCTCAAAGAACTCCAGCAAATTTGTCAAACATGACTTCCCCTTCATAAAACCATGCTGACTTTGTCCTATTAAATTATGATTATCCAAATGTCCTGTTACTGTCTCCTTAATAATGGACTCCAAAATTTTACCTACCACAGATGTTAGGCTAACCGGTCTATAGTTTCCAGCCTTCTGTCTACTGCCCTTTTTAAATAAGGGTGTTACATTAGCAGTTTTCCAGTCTGCCGGGACCTTTGCCGAGTCCAGGGAGTTTTGGAAAATTATTACCAATGCATCCACAATCCCTACCGCCAGTTCCCTCAAGACCCTAGGATGTAAGACATCCAGTCCAGGTGATTTATCCGCCTCAAGTCCCATTATTTTACCGAGTACCACTTCCTTAGTGATTTTGATCGTGTTTAGCTCCTCCCCCCCATAGCCCCCTGTTTGTCCAGTGTTGGGATATTCTTAGTGTCCTCTACTGTAAAGACTGATGCAAAATATTCAGTGTTTTTGCCATCTCCATATTTCCCAGCATTAATTTCCCGGTCTCATCCTCTAAGGGACCAACATTTACTTTAGCCACCCTTTTTCTATAACTATAAAAACTCTTACTATCTGTTTTTATATTTTTTGCTAATTTACTTTCATAATCTATCTTCCCTTTCTTAATTAATCTTTTTGTTATTTTTTGCTGTCTTTTAAAGTTTTCCCAATCCTCTAGCCTCCCACTAGATTTGGCTACCTTATATGCCCTTGTTTTTAGTCGAATACTATCCTTAATTTCTTTACTGAAGAAGAAAGAAAGAAAAAAAGAGCACTGAATAGAGGATCATGGCTGCTACAGTAGGAAAGATCTCTGCTTTTGATGTTCAGATGCAGACCTGGGATGAATACTGCGAGGTGCTGATGCATTTCTTTGAAGCAAATGATATAAATGATGTCGGAAAAAGGAGAGCTATTTTGCTTACTTCCGTGGGAAGTCAGACGTACAGTTTAATGAGAAACTTATGCAGTCCTGAAAAGCCTGGAGACAGATCATTTGCTAACTCAGTGGCCTTGCTGAAGGACCATTTCAATCCCAGACCGAGTGAGATTGTACAGCGTTTCAAATTTAATTCATGGAACAGAAAACCAGGAGAGACTGTATTGGATTATGTAGCGGTATTGAGAAAATTGGCACATGATTGCAATTACAGGAACAACCTGAAAGACATGCTGAGAGATAGGCTAGTTTGCGGGATAATGGATGATCGAATGCAGAGGAGATTATTGTCCGAGACTGGGCTTACGTATGAAAAAGCGTTGGAACTTGCTCAAGCCATAGAGACAGCGAACCGAGATGTAAAAGAAATTCAAGGTTCAGACTGGGCTACTACAAAGCAAATTGCAGGTCAGGTTGTGCACAAGTTAAATATGCGTCAGAAACCACAACGTGAGCATGTAAAGGCATGTTATAGGTGCAATGGCGATCACCTGGCGAGGGAATGCAGGTTTCTGGAGGAAAAGTGCCACAAGTGTGGGGAAAAAGGACAAATAAAACGTGCATGCAGGGCAAATGCAACCGTGGAGGAATACAAACCAAAAGGGGCAGGAAAGCAAAACCTAGGAAGAGAAGTGAAAAAACAGGGAGCACATCACATTAGCGGAGAAGCTGAGAAAGAAGACGATATGTTCATAATGCATAGTATGGTAGAGAACATTCCAAAAGTGGATCCTATCACTTTGCAACTGACAATAAATGACTCGAAGGTCAACTTTGAAGTGGATACAGGATGCGGCGTAACCATAATGAACAGGGAGGAGTACTCAAAATTGTGGAACCGTGCAAAAGTTCCAGAGTTAAAGTCTTGCTCTATGCAGCTTAAAACATATACCGATGAGCGAGTGGTGACATTGGGTACAGCTACTGTAGCTGTGCAACACAGGGACACCGTGGAACAGCTACCTGTAGTTGTAGTATCGGGTTCCGGACCAAACTGGTTAGGTCGGGGCTGGATACGAGAACTTAAATTAGATTGGGGAGCAATTAATCAAATAGAGGGAGGCAAACAGTTGTCTTTGCAAGAAGTGTTGATTGAACATGAGAACGTGTTCAAGGAAGAACTTGGCACATTTAATGGCCCCCCAGCTAAGATTTATGTAGACAAGGAGGCACTGCCAAGGTTTTTTAAACAACGACTTGCGCCATATGCCATGAAACCGAAGGTAGAGGCTGAGCTTGACTGTCTTTTGAGAGAGAACATTCTGGAACCCGTGAAATGTTCAGAATGGGCAGCTCCCATTGTACCTGTTTTAAAACCGGACAATTCGGTAAGACTCTGTGGAGATTATAAATTGACAGTAAATAGGGTGTCTAAACTAGAACAGTATCCTATTCCCAAAACAGAGGATCTCTTTGCAAACCTGGCTGGAGGGAAGAAATTCACGAAGCTGGATATGAGTCATGCATACTTGCAGATTACACTAGATGAGGAATCCAAGAAGTATGTAACCATAAATACACACAAGGGTTTGTTTACCTATAACCGCTTACCATTCGGTGTCTCATCTAGTCCAGCTATTTTTCAGAGGGCTATCGAGGGTGTACTGCAAGGGATCCCACATGTTTCAATCTATCTGAATGACATTCTGGTGACGGGAAGAGCCGACCAGGAGCATCTGAGCACTCAGAGGTACTACAAAGATTGGATAAGGCTGGGTTACGGCTCAAGAGGAGTAAGTGCACTTTCCTGGGGAATGAGGCCGTGTTCCTGGGACACGGCGTGGATGCCACCGGGCTCCAGCCAATCAAGGAGAAGGTACAAGCACTGCAGGAGGCCCCAGCTCCTACCAATGTGACGGAGTTAAAAGCTTACCTGGGACTGCTAAACTATTATAACAGGTTTTTAACCAAACTTGTCAACAGTGTTAGCACCTCTTCACAAACTTCTGCGCAAGGAGACACAGTGGCAGTGGGAAGAGGAACAGAGGGTTTCATTTGAACAGTCCAAGAAACTGATGCTGTCCTCAGATGTGCTGGTTCACTACAATGCAGAGAAAGACATCATTCTCTCTTGTGATGCTTCACCTTACGGGGTGGGGGCGGTTCTTTCACACAGCTTGGAAGATGGAACAGAAAGACCAATAGGGTTTATGACACGAACTCTGACACCGGCGGAAAAAAACTATTCCCAGTTAGATAGAGGGGTTAGCAGTAATGTTTGGGTTACAGAGGTTTTACAAGTACATATATGGCAGGAAATTCACCATATGCACCGATCATAAACCCCTTCTATCTCTTTTTAATGAAATGAAAGCAGTACCACAGATAGTGTCACCCCAGATCCAGAGGTGGGCAGTGACGTTGAGGGCATATGAGTATGTCATCGTTTACAAGGCGGGCAACTACCATGGGAACGCAGATGCCTTGAGCCGTCTTCCACTGCCAGGTACACCTATCCGTGCAGCTCCAGAGGACAGAGTTTTGATGTTGGAGGACACGGCAATTGTGACCGCAGAACAAGTAAGGACATGGACCGGTAAAGATCCAGTACTGTCTAGAGTCCGAGAATATGTGATGAGGGGTTGGCCACAGCATCCGGAAGGGACTGATTTCACACCTTACAGTGTCAGGAAGACAGAGCTGAGTGTGCAGGATGGTTGCGTGTTGTGGGGAGCACGAGTGATTATTCCACAGCCAGCACGACAGTCTATCCTAGGGCAACTACATTAGTGTCATCCTGGAGTTTCGCGCATGAAAGCCTTGGCAAGGAGTTACTTGTGGTGGCCAAAGCTAGATGAGGCGATAGAAAATCTAGTCAAGACATGCAGCACTTGTCAAGTACACAGGAAGGCACCAGCAGCGGCTCCTCTCCACCCCTGGGAGTGGCCGGATAAACCATGGAGAAGATTACATGTAGATTATGCGGGTCCATTCATGGGAAAGATGTTCCTCATAATCATTGATGCCCATTCCAAATGGATGGATGTTTATCCTGTAAATTCAGCTTCATCTACTGTTACTATAGACTGCCTGCGTAGGAGTTTTAGTAATCAAGGGCTACCGGAGATCGTAGTAAGTGACAATGCCACGTGTTTTGTGAGTACAGAAACAAAAGAGTTCATGAGAAACAATGGCATAGTGCACGTGACCTCAGCTCCATATCATCCGTCTTCAAATGGACTTGCGGAGAGAGCCGTACAAACATTTAAGGAGATGATGAAAAAAAGTGCGGAAGGGAGTTTGGCAGCCAAGGTGTCGCGAGTTCTGTTCAGCTACAGAATAACACCTCAATCTACCACAGTACTCTGAGCTGTTGTTAGGACGTCGACTACGCTCCACTCTTGACCTGGTTCACCCAGACCAAAGGAGGAAGGTGGAAAACCGACAAATCAAACAAAAGGAGAACCATGACAGAAGGACAAAGAGCCGTAGTTTTGGAGAAGGAGATGCGGTCCTTACCAGGAATTTCAGTTATGGTCCAAAATGGATTCCTGGCGTCATAGACTCAATGACCGGTCCAGTATCATATACGGTCATGGTGGGAACTGGTCAGGTAGTACGCAGACATGTAGATCAGATACTGACCAGACAAGGGGAAATCGAAATGGAGGTTCCAGAGGAGATGTCGGAGGACAAGTTGGCCCCCAGTTATCCAAATGCATCGGTGGTACCACCACCACAAACAGAGCCAGTTCCGCCTGGACCCCTTCGTCAAAAGGAAACCATCGTAGCAGAGTCAGATACTCTGAGTACTGCTCAGGAGCAGCAGGTGGCTCTACCACAACCAAGCAGGGACTTGACTGTAAGACGTTCACCAAGGACTCACAAGCCGCCAGAGAGATTGATAACGACCTGCTAGATTTGTTCAGTATGGACTATCGTTAAAGGAGTTTCCTTATGGGACTTTTTAAGAATGTTAAGAAATTAATGTTCAACTTAAGAGGGGAGGGATATAGTAATCTGGGATGTAATGCTTAAGTTATCCACCAGATGGAGCCAAATATTAAGGATTCACATTCACCAGTATTTAATGTAATGGGTCATGTATTCAATGTCCTGGTACACCAGTTTATATGGTAATGTGGCATTGCATTATGGGTATGACTCAGAGGTGAATCCTCCATCTTGCCATCATGCAGTAAGAATTGTGTGCTTTGCTTGCAGCCTGTAAGAGATGTTTCTCTGCTACACTGTGTAATTAAACAGTTGGGTTTGGTTCCTAATATCTCACTTCTCTTAGTTTCTGACCTTACCACTCGGATATCACAAGAACAAAAACAGATTATCTGGTCATTATCACATTGCCGTTTGTGGGAGCTGGTTGTGGGCAAATTGGCTGCCACGTTTCCCACATTATAACAGTGACTCCACTTCAAAAGTACTTCGAGATGTCCAGTGGTCATGAAAGGCACTATATAAATGCAAGTTTTTCTTTAGTACGTTCTTTCCAAGATTAATGTTTTCATTCAAAAAGAGTCCTTTCTACAATTTATTGAATGTCTTCACCACATTAGCTGCAATATTTCCACGGATAATAAATTTAATTTTCATAGCTACCCATCATAGTTAAATCATTTGAAACCATTTGGATTGTCCTTCAAATTTATGTATGACAACCAAAACCAGCCACAATACATAATGTGCAATTCAGTAATGCTTCATTGGGTATTAGTTCTTTAAACTTGGTGTAATTTACAAACCTTGTTTTCTATTTAGTCAATTATCAGATCATTTTAATGAATCACTTTTATTACTTTCAATTTTGTATTTGTATTTATTTTAGGACAAATGTTTATTGTCTCATATTTCTCAGTACTAAATGCCATCCATCAATAGAGGAAAAATATACTTGAGAAATTAATGGGGCTAAAAGCCAACAAATCCCTTGGACCTGATGGCCTGCATTCTAGGGTTCTAAAAGAGGTGCCTGCAGAGACAGTGGATGCATTGGTTGTGATCTTCCAAAATTCCCTAGATTCTAGAACGGTCCCAGCAGATTGGAAGATAGCAAATATAACCCCACTATTCAAGAAGAGGGAGAGAAAAAACAGGGAACTGCAGGCCAGTTAGCCTGGCATCAGTTGTCAGGAAAATGCTGGAATCCATTATTAAGGAAGTGGTAACAAGGCACTTAGAAAATCATAATATGATTAGGCAGAGTCAACATGGTTTTATGAAAGGGAAATTTTGCTTAACAAATTTATTAGAGTTTTTTGAGGATGGAACTAGCAGGGTAGATAAAGCGGAACCAGTGGATGAGGTATACTTGGATTTCCAAAAGGCATTCAATAAGGTACCACATAAAAGGTTGTTATGCAAGGTAAGGGCTCATGGGGTTGAGATAATGTATTACCATGGATAGAGGATTGGTTAACAGACTGTAAACAAAGAGTAGGGATAAACTGGTCATTTTCAGGTTGGCAGGCTGTAACTAGTGGGGTGCCACAAGGATCAGTGCTTGGGCTTGAGCTATTTACAATTTATATTAATAACTTAGATGAAGGGACAGAGGGTAATATATCCAAGTTTGCTGATGATACAAAGCTAGGTGGGAAAGTAAGTTGTGAGGAGGACACAAAGAGCCTGCAAAGGGATATAGGCAGCTTAAGTGAGTGGGCAATAGGGTGGCAGATGGAATATAATGTGGGGTAATATGAGGTTATTCACTTTGGTAGGAAGAATAGAAAAAAAGGAGTATTTTTTAAAATGGTGCGAAACAATTAAATGTAGGTGTTCAGAGAGATTTAGATGTCCTTGTACAAGAAACAGAGTTAGCATGCAGGTACAGCAAGCAATTAGGAAGGCAAATGGCATGTTGGCCTTTATTGCAAGGGGGTTGGAGTACAAGAGTAAGGAGCATGACCACACCTGGAGTACTGTGCAGTGTTTTGGTCTCCTTATCTAAGGAAGGATATACTTGCCTTAGAGGTGTTGCAACGAAGGTTCACTAAATTGATTCCTGGGATGAGGGTTGTCCTACGAGGTGAGATCGAGTCGATTGGGCCTATACTCTCTGGAGTTTAGAAGAATGGGAGGTGATCTCATTGAAACATGCAAGATTCTGAGGGGGATTGACAGGATAGATGCGGAGTGTCCAGAACTAGGGGGCATGCTCAGGATAATGACTTGGCCATTTAAGACCAAGATGAAGAGGAATTTCTTCACTCAGAGGGTTGTGAATCTTTGGAATTTCATGCCCCAAGACCTGTGGATGCTCAGTCGTTGAGTATATTCAAGGCCGAGATAGATAGATTTTTGGACTCTAGGGGAATCGAGGGATATGGGGATCAGGTGGGAAAGTGGATTCGAGATAGAAGATCAGCCATGATCTTACTGAATGGCGAAGCAGGCTCGAGGGGCCATATGGCCTACTCCTGCTCCTAATTCTTATGTTCTTATGTTCCATCCAGTTGCCTAGATTATGTAAATATTATTCCGATTCTATCCCACTCCCGAGAACATGATTCATAACTTGGCATTGTCAGTAAGTTGGATAATCATTTAACAATACTTTTATCAAGGTTATTTTCAAAAATAAGAAAAGGGCGATAATACCAATGCTTGGCTTACTTTGCTAGTCACAGTTGCCCATTAGGGACCAAAAAGAAGATCTTCTTGTGGAGGCAGAGGACATGGCTGAGGTACTAAATGAGTACTTTGCATCTGTATTTACTAGAAGATGATGCTGCCAATGGAGCAGTAAAGGAGAAGGCAGTAGCAATATTGGATAGGATGAAAATAGGTAAAGAGGAGGTACTTAAAAGGTTGGCTGTCCTCAAAGTAGAAAAGTCTCCCGGTTAGGATGGGATGCATCCTCGGTAACTGAGGGAACTAAGGGTGGAAATTTCAGAGGCTCTGGCCACAATCTTCCAATCCTCCTTTGATAGGGGGGCAGTGCCAGAGGACTGGAGGACTGCAAATGTTACACCCCTGTTTAAAAGGAGGGATAAACCTGGCAACTACAGGCCAGTCAGCCTAATGTCAGTAGTGGGAAAACTTGAGATAATAATCCAGGACAAAATTAATTGGCATTTAGAAAAGTATGGGCTAATAAATGAAAGTTAGCACGGATTTGTTAAAGGCAAATTGTATTTGACTAACTTGATCA
This sequence comes from Somniosus microcephalus, assembly GCF_052327205.1. Lineage (NCBI taxonomy): Eukaryota > Metazoa > Chordata > Chondrichthyes > Squaliformes > Somniosidae > Somniosus > Somniosus microcephalus. Next base: position 274,971,836 of record NC_140990.1, on the reverse strand, counting down.
AGTTATTTGATGAAGTAACGGAGAGGATTGATGAGGGTAGTGCGGTTGATGTGTATATGGACTTTGAAAAGGCGTTTGACAAAGTACCACATAATAGACTTGTTACAAAAATTAAAGCCCATGGGATTATAGGGACAGTAGCAGCACGGATACAAAATTGGCTCAGGAGCAGAAAGCAAAAGAGTAGTGGTGCCACTACAACAGTTCTGACGAAAGGTCTTCGACCTGAAACGTTAACTCTGTTTCTCTCTCCACAGATGCTGCCTGGCCTGCTGAGTTTGTCCAGTGTTTTCTGTTGTTATTTCAGATTTCCAGCATCCGCAGTATTTTGCTATTGTGTGTTATTGTAGTAGTGGTGAACAGCTGCTTTTCCAGACTGGAGGAAGTATACAGTGGTGTTCCCCAGGGGTCAGTATTAGGACCACTGCTGTTCTTGATATATATTAATGAACTGGACTTGGGTATACAGGGCATAATTTAAAACTTTGCAGATGATACGAAACTCTGAAATGTAGTAAATAAGGAAGCGGATAGTAACAGACTTTAGGAGGACATGGACATACTGGTGAAATGGGCAGACACATGGCAGATGAATTTTAAGGCAGAGAAGTGTAAAGTGATAAAGCAATATAAACTAAATGGTACAATTTTAAAGGGGGTGCAGGAACAGAGACACCTGGGGGTGTATTTACACAAATCTTTCAAGATGGCAGGACAAGTTGAAGAGGCTGTTAAAAAGCATATGGGATCCTTGGCTTTATTTATAGGGGAATAGAATGCAAAAGAAAGGAAGTTATGATAAACCTTTATAAAACACTGGTTCCGCCTCAATTCTGGTCACCACACTTTAGGAAGGATGTCAAGGCCTTTGAGAGAGTGCAGAAGAGTTTTACTAGAATGGTACCGGGGATGAGGGACTTCAGTTATGTGGAGACACTTGAGAAACTGGGGTTGTTCTCCTTAGAGCAGAGAAGGTTAAGAGGAGATGTGATAGAGGTGTTCAAAATCATGAATGGTTTTGATAGAGTAAATAAAGAGAAACCGTTTCCAGTGGCATAAGGGTCGGTAATCGAAGGACACAGATTTAAGGTGATTGGCAAAAGGACCCAGAGGCGACAGGAGGAAACTTTTTTTTTTATATAAACACAGCGAGTTGTTGTGATCTGGAATACACTGCCCTAAAGGGTGATGGAAGCAGATTCAATAGTGACACAATAGTTAATTACGATATATTTCCTATTGCTCAGCTCATGGGCTGCTGAAACTCTCATCCATGCCTTTGTTACCTCTAGACTTGACTATTCCAACGCACTCCTGGCTGGCCTCCCACATTCTACCCTAGGTAAACTTGAGGCCATCCAAAACTCGGCTGCTCGCATCCTAACTCGTACCAAGTCCTGTTCACCCAGCACCCCTGTGCTCGCTGACCTACATTGGCTTCCGGTTAAGCAATGCCTGGATTTCAAAAATTCTCATCCTGGTTTTCAAATCTCTCCATGGCCTCATCCCTCCCTATCTCTGTAATTTCCTCTAGTCCCACCACCCCCCCACAGAGATATCTGCCCTGCTCTAATTCTGCCCTCTTGAGCATGCATGATTATAAATCGCTCAACCATTGGTGGCCGTGCCTTCTGTTGCCTAGGCCCTAAGCTCTGGAATTCCCTGCCTAAACTTCTCCACCCCTCTACCTCTCTTTCCTCCTTGAAGACCCTCCTTAAAACCTAATTTCCCCTTATATGGCTTGGTGTCAATCTTTTTGCCTTATAATACTCCTGTGAAGCGCCTTGGGATGTTTTACTACGTTAAAGGCACTATATAAATACAAGTTGTTGTTGTATTACCTAATCAAATTAGATAATTTTCACTGTTATTATCCCACGAGTTTATCATCAGTCATGTCATTCTAGTGTTGCCAGTCATGAAGTGCGTCCTGAAATGCATTACCATCATCTCTGGCACATCCTTAATGAATGCCAATAAATGTGCTAGGAACATAGCACCAGGAGTAGGCCATTTAGCCCCTCAAACCAATTCCACCATTCAATGAGATCAAGGCTGATCTGTGACCTAACTCCATTTAACCGCCTATGCCCCATATCCCCGAATACCTTTGATTAACAGAAATCTATCAAGCTCAGATTTAAAATTAACAATGGACCCAGCATCAATTGCCGTTTGCGGAGAGTTCCAAACTTCTACCACCCTTTGCATGTAGAAGTGTTTCCTAACTTCACCCCTGAAAGGCCTTGCTCTAATTTTTAGGCTATGTCCCCTAGTCCTAGATTCCCCAACCAGTGGAAATAGTTTCATCTTGCCTATATTGAAATCCATTTGCCACAGTTTTACCCATTCACTTAATCTATTAATATCTCTCTAATTTTTATGCTTCCATCTACACTGTTACAATGCCACCTATCTACGCGTCATTGGCAAACTTGGATATGTGGCTCTCTATCCCGTCATCTAACCAGGTGTGCCTGCTTTTCACTAAATTCACAATAGATTGAACTTATTTCCTTCCCACTTGTTAGATACTTGAATTGCTTGCTTTGATAGTCTCCAGTATTTTTCCAATGCAAACATTATAATTGCTAGGATCCTGGATTTGTCCTCTTTAAAAATTGAAACATTAGTATTTTCCCCTCTTCAATTATTACCTGTAACTCGATTGAAGAAAGTTTGTGCCCTTAATTTTATAGTTTTTCCAAATGAGCATGCCATCTGGTTCTTTAATGACCACTTTTTACTAATCTTTGTTTTCATCATGAACCTTGATGCATTTCCTAACCTTCCACTCCTGTTGCAGAAATACTGTACCTTTTATGCCAATTTTGAAGATAATTATTCCTGCTCTCCTGACGTTTCCTGCTCTCGCCCCGAACTAGACAATTTCATTCACTTTGCCTCCAATTTCCACCCTTCCCTCACCTTCACATGGTCCATCTCTGACTCTTCCCTTCCCTTCCTCGACTTCTCAGTCTCCATCTCTGGGGATAGGTTATCAGCCAATATTCACTACAAGCCCACTGACTCCCACAGCTACCTGGACTACACTTCCTTCCACCCCGCCTCCTGTAAGGACTCTATTCCATTCTCCCAGTTTCTCCGTCTCCGCCGTATCTGCTCCGACGATGCCACCTTCCACACCAGTGCTTCCGACGTGTCTTCCTTTTTCTGCAACCGAGGATTCCCCTCTACCGTGGTTGACACGGCCCTCGACTGTGTCCGTTCTATCTCCTGCACTTCTGCCCTCACCCCTGCCCCTCCCTCCCGGAACCACGATAGGGTTCCCCTTGTCCTCACCTTTCACCCCACCAGCCTCCACATCCAACGGATCATCCGCCGCCATTTCCGCTACCTCCAAAGTGATCCCACCACCAAACGCATCTTCCCGTCCCCTCCCCTTTCAGCATGCCGTAGGGACCGCTCCCTCCGAGACACCCTAGTGCACCCCTCTATCACCCCCTTCGCCTGGCACCTTCCCGTGCAAGCGCAGGAGATGCAACACCTGCCCCCATACCTTCCCACTGTCCAGGGCCCCAAACACCACTTCCAGGTGAAACAGCAATTTACTTGTATTTCTTGCAATCTAGTATACTGTATTCGCTGTTCACGATGCGGTCTCCTCTACATTGGGGAGACCAAACGCAGATTGGGTGACCGCTTTGCGGAACACCTCCGTTCAGTCCGTAAGGGTGACCCCGAGCTTCCGGTCGCCTGTCATTTTAATTCACTGCTCCATTCCCACTCGGACCTCACCATCCTTGGCCTCTTGCATTGTTCCATGGAAGCTCAACGTAAACTCGAGGAACAGCACCTCATCTTCCGATTAGGCACTTTGCAGCCTTCCGGACTCAATATCGAGTTCAACAGTTTCAGATCATAACCTCGGCCCCCATTACATTTTTACTTATATATTTTTTCCACCCCTTTGTTTTGGATCTTCCCTTCCACCCACCCCCCCACCCTTTCCTTTTTTTTCCCCTCTCTCCCACACAGCAGCTGTCTCTCATCCTGCCAGTACACTTCACACCTAATCTTGCCGTCTTTTGTCTCCACTGTCCTATTACCATCGCGTCTGGTTTTGAATACCTCAATGTCTCTTTTACTTCTTTTGTTCTATCGCAGCCCTGCCTTCGATCTATTTTATTTCCTTTCCAGTTTGAAAAAGGGTTAGACCCGAAACGTCACTCTAATTTCTCTCTATGGATGTTGCCTGGCCTGCTGAGTTTTTCCAGCATTTTCTGTTGTTATTTCGGATTTCCAGCATCTGCAGTATTTTGCTATCGTTGAAGATAATTATGTTTGTTACTGTGCTTCAATAAAAGTTAAAAAAGTTATTGGATAAGGACTTGCAATAGGCAAAGGAATATCTGCATATTGTGAAACATTGGCCCGGATTTTGTGGTCAGTGGCGAACGAACGGCGCCAGTCATTTATTACACTTGCCCACAGACTTTCCGTCTTTCAGATGAGACTTTAAATCGAGGCCCTGTCTGCCCCCTCAGGTGGACGTAAGAGATCCCATGGCAATATTTAGAAGAGCAGAAGAGTTCTCCCCGGTGTCCAAGCCAATATTTATCCTTCAATCGACATCACTAAAACAGGTTATCTGGTCATTATCACATTGCTATTTGAGAGAGCTTACTGTGTGCAAATTGGCTGCCGCATTTCCTACATTACAACAGTGACTACACTTCAAAAAGTATTTCATTGGCTGCAAAGCACTTTGGGATGTTCTGAGGTTGTGAAAGGTGCGATATAAATGCAAATCTTTCTTCATATGGGCTTTAGCACAGGAACTTGTGGCGATTCGAAAGCCATTTCAGCGCAGCACCCTCTACAGGGGATCTGGGTCCTGTGTGAATATGGCAAGCAACTGTGTATCTCTTTAACCAATCAGATTTAAGAATTCGTCATGAGGCGTGCAGAGTCTGAACCAGGAAGTGCAAGTTAGAATAGTTAATTCAATGCCAAGTCATGTACAGAAAGCGAAACAGAGAGGGAAATGAAAAATGGGAGAGAGATAAAAGAGATAGAAAAAAGCAAAAAAGTGTTATTTACATTTAAAAAAAAAAAATCTCCAACAATAATTATAATCTGAAGGAATAGGGCTCCACACTTGTAAAAGTTAATTTTCAGTGCCAGAGAGGTTGTTTGGCAGTAATTAAGACATATTACGCCATTAAAAATTTACATACACTGGCATAGACAAGCCTCAACTTATTCTGGTGTGGTTAGTGGATATCATGCAATTACTGCAAATTCATGCCCTTTCATGTATTTGAACGGCAAGTCTGTCAGCAAGACACTGTTATAGTGCAGCTTTTGGAGGAGCAGGGCAACTCGGACAGCAACTTCCTGATTTCCACATTTCACTGTGCATGTGCGGTCGCTGGAAGTTGCTGCCTGATTTACTCGAATAACTAAGCGCCAATAGCCTTACCGTTATTTTTACCGCAAAATCCGGGCCACTCTCAATCATCCCTTAACTATAACACTTCTAATGCGTAAGTAAATTCAAGTTGATTGTGCCTTAGAATAACATTGTCAATTAATAAATACTCTCTTGGGTCATCTTTTTGTCCGCATTACAAAGAGACTAACTCGGGAATTTCCTTGGCGCTGATCCCACTTTGCCACCGTAACTTCACTAGAAGTGTGGCGGAAACTCTGTTCACACACAATCGGGGATTCCACCACAGTTCTGGCGGTTGGAGCTCCGAGGAGATTTTACAGCTTTCTTGAAATATTAGAGCGTTAAGAAAAGCAGAGTATATATTTCTACTGGCATACGAACACACTAAAAGGCAAGTGAGAAGATAAAAAGTAACAAAGAAATGTGCAAGAAAATTATCAGAGATTTAAATGGTGTACAAAGCACCTAGAGAAGCATACTGAGAAAAGAATCAATTAAGAGTTTTGTAGCCAATACCATCCAAATGATGTGCTTGACAGATAAAAAATATTTTGTTGCAGTTCATCATTTTATAGGAAAAAGAAATTACATGAAATTTTGTAAAATAGCTTTACTCAAAATATGTAACAAGAAGCAATGTTTGTCCAAAAGTGACCAACATTGAATTATTTAATTCAATACACTTGATTTTATTACCTGGTTTCCTCCAAGACCATGGCATGTATACATTATTAAGTGTTTTGCACCCTGGTTATTTTCTCCAGCATCAAGGCAAGTTTCCAAACCTACATTTTTAATCTGAATTTAAAAGGGGAAAAAAAAAAAATGAATGTAAAATCAATCCTACTTCTTGATCAGCTAAAGGATTTTTGGTAAATTACTTTATGAAGAGAGATGAGCTTTTAGTTCAATAGGGCCAAGACTAACCATCTTAGTGTAATTTAGGTTTCAGCTAAATACATGTAATTGAAAAGATTGCAGCTATAAAATAATCAAAGTAGTATAATCTGGTAATGTGTAAAATTCTCAGATTTACAAACAAATAGTTCAAGCATAATATTAGGAAAGAAGGAAAGATGGAAATGTTAATCGATTAAATAAGCAAGGCTACAATCAAAAAATATTCTCAAATGTTAAATGCCTAAACTTAATTTTTACATTCATAAAACAGAATAATTATTTTAGAATAGAGAATTAATTTGTGACAAGAGTGTAATATAGAAAAATAAAAGTACTTACTGCTCCATAATGTGCAGGAGACATATCGGGCATAAACACCTCCGGATAAACATTCTTCAAATACCAAGTGAAGTTATTACAATGTAGGCGTTGTTTCAACTCTAGCCTTTCAGTAATGTCTCCATATGTTTTCTGTTAAAAAGCAATAAGTTATTAAGTGAATGCTGACTAACTGAATTAACATACTGTCACAATCAAACAAAGGATTTAAAATACAAATTGCCTAAGGGACAAAGACTAATGACAATGTGCTTTGTATACAGTGTTTTCTTCTGAAAATTATCAGATTTTTATATCAAATCTAATTCCTTAACAGCTTTTCCTCAAAACCTTTAAATTGACCCAAGTACAGTTAATACCATTTAATGATGTCTCCTAAAGAGACTTCTTTCAACGTCATGATTGTAGAAACTGCAGTTCTTCTTCAGTGCATAACACAGGTCAAACATTTGCAAATCTGCAGCATACATGAACAAAATAAAATGTTATTTTGTTTTCAGTTTTACCATGTAACTGATTCAGTTTGTGTATACACTGTAATCACCTATTAATCCATGCAAATCATTAGGGAAATACAGACTTTTTATTGGTAAGAATATTCAAAAAGGATTTTAATACAACACTTATGGGTTGGTAAATGTGTTGTACAACTTGTTTAAAGTCTATTCAATTTAAATGTCTGGCATACAATAGCAAATATTCAAAATTGTCTCTCCCTTTAATCTCTCTGGCTGGCTGTATGGCCCACTTTGAAGTGTATGTGGGAAAAAGTGTGTTTTATTTATGTGATTATAAGTAAGATGCCATATATATTATATATAGTTTATACAGCATACATTTTGTGCCAAAAATCACAGTCCACCACTACATTAGTGGAGACTGCTTAGATCAATTTCATGTAGTTCAACTTTGCAAACGAATTGAACTAAAGAGGAAAATCTTCAGAATTTATCTCAGTCCATAGGCATCCAAATAAAAATGTTAAACAATCTAGTTCAAAGACAGAATGGAGCATCCTGTGCATACAAATCATTTAATGAGCAGATGTCCACATCTCATCCAGATCTTCCATGTATAATAATGCTTTCATCATCTAGAATTTAATTAGCCTCTAGGCCAAAGCTTCTTCATCCTAACTGATATACATGTACTTGGTCTGAGTCAGTTGGTCAACTTATCTCCCAACCTCCATCCTAAAGTTGCATAAGAAAAGTTAGTACCACCTCAACTCTGGTTCTGTCTCATGTGCAGACAGAAAACTAGTTGAAACTAATTTTTAAAATCATGTCTAAACCTACCTGAAATTTAAAAAAAAAAAATCATTCAATGCAGGTGTAACCTCTGCTTTTTCAATTTTCCAAAATAATCTAGCTTATATAATAGATATATTTTAAAAAGCAGAAAAAACACCTGTGCCTGTGTAATCAGCATTTATGGAGTGCAGGTTGCACTGCACTAATAATTCTATTTTGTCATCACATGTAAGCGAGAACACCAAATGTTCACTTCAGGTTCAGATGCAGCCCAAGAAGATCAATGAAAATCCATACACTTTACTGCCTGTACCTGAAACAGCCCATTTATATTACAGGGTCACTTACTGGGGGATAGGGCAGGGAGATTTCATGGATGGCTGGTCTGTTCAGATACTTTTTTTAAGCTGTGCATGGTTTAGGAAAAATTATATTTTCCAATTATGGCTCCTCCTCCCTACCCAAACCACCCCTTAACAGCAAGGGTGAAGCAGGAACCAAAAATATTTCTGCCAAATTCTGTAGGTAGACCAAGTTTTCTATGAACTGAAAGCTGCATCTTTATTTTCTGCCACATTGCGTTAGTGTAACCATGGTCTAACCTCACTCAGACTAAGTTGCGTACTGGAGAATACGTAGGATGTCCACCATCTCAAGACAGTGGACAATATCATTTACCCACTTTATTACAGGCTAAAATACTGTCTTAATAAAATAATGCACAGATGCCAAAAGGATAGGGAAGATACTATACAACATAACAGTAATTTATGCAACAAAATAACTGGGTTGACCAAGAATCTCTTGTTTTTCTCAGCAAATTTTGTCAAGCAGTCTGGTGATTTTACACAACTTATGGAGCTCTAGCCATCTTTCACATGTTTAAAAGCAATAATGAATAAAAACTAAAGAATGGTCATTAAGCCTGACAATTATACATTAGACTCTTTGATGTAGAAGCAGCCTGTGGAAGAACAGCTTTTTCAGAATCTGAACAAACTAACATCACAGAAAACAATGGGATAATGACCAGAGAAGCTGTTCTCTTCACAATGCCATTCCTGCATGTCAATTGGTCTTTTTTTAAAAACACAGCAACAGTAGAAAATTAGACATTTTTAGATTGCTATTATCAGGATCAATTCATGCAAAATAGCTCCATGAGGGATTCCATGGAAACAAACAATGGTCTATGTTATCAGCAGCCAGATTTTGACATAAATCAATGAAACAACAATTTAGGTCAAACGTCCAATAATGAATAAGCTGATGAGGTTTAATGAGTTCAATGGGCACATGGCTCAGGTGAACATTTAACAGAATGTTCTTCATTAAGTAAAGTGTTTAAGGTTATTACATTGCAGCCAGCCACAATCCCATTTGCAGACTCAAATTTTGCCAAAGAATAAAGGAAATTTCGTAAAGACATCGTAAAGGCAACTAGATGATCCAATTTTTATACGATGTATTACTTTATTTAAAACCATGTAAAACTAGATTTAAAAAAAAAATCTTTGTCCACACTAGTATGATTTTCTCTCAAAATTGACTAGATAAAAATAGATAAAATAAAAAGTGGGTCAATTGACCCACAACTTGGACTGACGGGTCTTTTTCTCAAGACCCAAAAGAAACTGCTGTTTGCTAACGAACCACAATGTGTTCCTTTGTACATGTGTCAGCTAAAAAAATCCATTTTGCAGCAATCCAAAGGGTAATGAATCATATCCAGCGAGTCTCCTGTATTCAAAAGATTGAGCTCATTAGGAAAGTTTCTAAACTTTGCCATAAGGGAATAAGTTATAATTGAACACTTTTCTATCCAACAATGAATACACATTGTAACATTTCAAATTATGTACTGTTCATTACCTTGTGGAAAAACTCTAATTTCAGTAGTTCAACATTTAACTTTTTGGCAGGTAATCTAATAATTAGAAAATTCATCTTCTAGCAGCCAATCTGACGAAGAATATTTTTGGAAATATGAGATCTGTTGATTTTAAATGTCTATCAATGTCGGCAGCGCACAAATGCATAACACAGGTGACTGATTGCTTCTTTGGGCCGGCAACAATGTCCCCTTTAATTTTGTTGGGGGCTGTGTGGGCCATTCAAAATACCTCGCATGCGCGGGTTCTGCATTGAAAAGCCGGCAAGCTGGCTACGCGGAGTCTCTGGAGTGCTGCACGGCGACGCGGGTTACAGGGAACATTGGCCATCAATTAGGTCAACTTCGCCTGTGATGACACCAGTCAGAATCAGGTAATTAACAGGCAGTTAAGAGGATTATCCCCGTTTTCCCAGCAGAGGCGCAGGCTTCCCGACGCCAGGAAACCCCGTCAGGGTCATCGAGGCGAGCAGTGGGTTTGCGGGGCTTGGAGGGGCCCAAAAGTGCGCTGTGGAGGTAAGTGATGGGTGCAAGTGTGGAGAGGCAATTATGTGAGGTGAGTGAAAAGTGATAGAAAATGTTTACTTACCTTTGTTTCTTCCTGCAGGCTTCAACCGTTGGGGAACCGGAGACTCCTCATCTCACCGGCAGAGATATGACAGATGGCTGCTGCATTCTCCGATGCAACCGCCATCTGATTTCTGCTCAGCAGATAGGTTTGATGAGTCTTGAATACAAGGACTCAAACAACAGAGAATGTCAGTGTTTGACAGCTTCACAGAGCTGTCAAACAATGACAATTCATCTGTCAAAAATTGACAGATGAAACGTCATACACTGATGTTCTCTGTAACCGGCTTCCCCTTAATTGGTGGGCTTAACAAGGTTAATCAAGGGAAAATAGCGTGTATTTGTTGTGTATGTACCTTTAAGGGAATAACTGGTCTCAGACTGCAGTACCGGCAGTGGCCACCCCTGTATAAAAGGCCCTAGCAGGCTTCTGTAGTTTCAGTTTCCAGGTTGTCTCCATTCAGTAAAGACTTGTTATAATCAACTCCTGCAGTCCGTGTCTCAATTATACACGGACATAATACTGGCGATGAGTAAGAAACAAACTTACCTGCAACTCGGCAGCACCTCAGACGACGTTATTGAAGGTCGAAGCCAGAAGAAAGAAAAAAATAATAATCCAAAGAAACTCGAGAAACGGGCGTCGACCGTGGGCAACCACCCTCCAAATCATCGAATTGAAAAGTGCAGGAGAGACTGTCGAGAGCCAGGCTTGGTCTCCAGTCTGTGGTTTCCCAGCTAATCGGGCTGGTGGCAGGTAGTGCACTGATCCTTCCTGGGCTGCGGCGGGCTAGAGCTCGATCGGGTGGCTCTGCAACGGGGCCGGGCAGGGAGTCGGGAAGCAAAGAGAGAGGGTGGAGCACACAGGGCGCAGCCGGTGCTTCGCAGCCGGGCAGCGCTCGGACCTAGGAAGGAGGGAAGGAAGTGTCCCAGAGGGTCCGCTCCACAAGGGGAATGGTTCTTCAATTAACGGAGCAAATATTGAAGCGCGATAGAAAAATAAAAATACCGCGGAGAGCGGCGTTGGCAGCAGTGATCGGGGAGGCGCGAAGACCATAGGGCGTCGCCATTACAGGATAGTAAAATAAATATAATCGCCAGCAACAGCGTTGGCAGCAGCGGCGGGAAAGCACGGGAGGCGCCATCTTAACTCGGCGGGGACGAAGGCAAAGCGCGGGAGGCGCCATCTTAGATTTCAAGATGCCAAAGACTGGCGATATCACTGCCTTCGATAATGCAATAGAAGACTGGACCACGTATGTGGAAGGAGTCGAGGTATATTGCGAGGCAAATGAAATAGCCGATGAGAAAAAGGCATCGGTATTGCTAAATTTAATGGGCGCAAGAACGTACAGCCTATTGCGGGACCTGATTACTCCAGCCAAACCGAAGGCGAAGAGTTTTAACGAAATTGTTGCTATCCTACAGGAACACCTAAATCCTACACCGCTGCTGATAGCAGAAAGATTTAAATTCCACAGGAGAAATCAGCATAAAAATGAGAGCAATGCTGATTACCTTACGGAACTATGCAAGCTATCAAAGCACTGCCAGTTCGGAGCAGGACTGGCAGATACCTTACGGGACAAATTTGTCTGTGGACTCCTGAGTGAAGGAACCCAGAAGAGGTTACTCTCAGAGAAAGAGCTGACGCTAGATAAGGCTTTCAGCGTGGCAGTATCGTACGAAGCAGCAGCAAGGGGAGCTGCGGAAATACAACAAAAGCCACAGGAATACGGCACCCACGAAATGACACGGGGATTTGCAAAATGTTATCGCTGCGGCAGAACAAACCATGACCAGAAGGACTGCTGGTCCAAGGACAAAACATGCAGGCAATGCGGAAAGATGGGACACATTGCACGAGTTTGCAGGTCCGGGAAGACGACCAACGACAACAAAAAGGCTACTAAGGAACCATACAGGAAAGTACAAAAGATGACGGACAGTAGTTCCGAAAACCAGATGAGCGAGTGAATCCGGGAACAAGAGACTAAGCTGTCTCAAACTTCACAACGTAATCACAAAAGAGGATCACCGAACCATTTGGGTCACCCTCACGATAACAGGATCCCAAGTCAAAATGGAATTGGATACAGGATCAGCTCTAACCGTCATGAATCGACGAGACTACGAGCGGCTATTCTCACACATACCCTTGAGCGAGACATCCATTGTCTTGAGGACGTATATGGGGCAAAAAGTATACCCCAGAGGAAAAATAAGGGTGCCTGTCGAATACAACGGCAAGAAAATACGGAAATTATATCTCTACATTCTGCAAGATGGTGGACCACCGTTATTGGGACGTGAATGGATCAGAAAGATAAGTTTAGACTGGCACTCCATTCAGGCACTGACGGTGGCTGGTAAAAAGGATGACAACGTCACTCCTGGACGATTGTCAACAATCTTAGCTGACGCCAAAGAGGTATTTCAACAAGAACTGGGCACTCTTAAAGGCGTAACCGCCTCGATAAAAATAGAGGAGAATGCAATTCCCAAGTTTTTCAAAGCAAGACCGGTACCATATGCAATTCGCCCAGCCGTCGAGGCAGAGCTGGAGAAGGCAGGCATGTTATCTAAGGTAGACTGGAGCGAGTGGGCGACACCCATCGTTCCCGTCATGAAGAAAACGTTAAACAATAAGTCTGAGGAGCCAAGGAAGGTTCGCATCTGTGGGGACTTCAAGGTGACGGTGAACCCAGTCCTTCACACAGTACAATATCCTCTTCCAAGGATAGAAGATATCTTTGCCTCACTATCTGGAGGGAAGCGTTTTACAAAAATTGACCTAGCACAAGCATATTTGCAGATGGAGGTTGAAGAATCCTCTAGAAAGTATCTCACGATAAACACTCACAAAAGGTCTTTACCAGTATAATCGACTGGTATTCGGAGTAGCTTCAGCTCCGGCGATATGGCAAAGAGCGATGGAACAAGTCCTGCAAGGGATTCCGGGGACTCAGTGTTACTTGGACGACATCCTAGTGACAGGTTGATGTGCTATCAACAATACCAAAGACTACGAGATGGACTTAAATGAAGTAGGCTTTTATTGACTAAGAACTAGAGCATGCCTCTGCTAATGAATCCATCCTAAGAGCTCCCGGGGGAAGGGTGGTGAGTCACCTTTATACCTGGGCTTAGGGGTGGAGCCAGGGGCTGAGACATGCCTGGACTTGTACAGGGTTAACAGTGGTTTACCACATAGGTGAAGATGACAGTGAACACCTTGCCAACCTAGAGCAGGTGCTCACTAGACTACGTGAACATGGGCTACGAGCCAATCGCCCTAAGTGCGAGTTTTTTAAGAAACAGATATCGTATTGTGGCCACGTGATTGATGGAGGGGTTGCATAAGTCCCCTGACAAAATTGAAGCGGTAGTTAAGGCTCCAGCGCCTGAAAATGTGTCGCAACTGAGGTCATTCCTCGGATTGGTGAATTACTACCATAAGTTTTTGCCGAATTTGTCCACAATTCTGCATCCACTGAATGCCCTACTACGAACGGGAGTAGCATGGAAATGGAGCGACGAATGTAAGCGGGCCTTTCAGAAGAGTAAGGACCTAATCACTTCAAGAGAAGTATTGGCTCACTACAACCCATCACTACCGATAAGTCGGGCGTGTGATGCGTCTCCCTACGGTGTTGGGGTGGTACTGTCACGTAAATTCCTTGATGGTTCAGAGAGGCCGATAGCTTTTGCGTCACGCTCGTTAACTTCAGCCGAGCGTAACTACGCCCAGATTGACAGAGGGGCCCTCAGCCTGGTGTGGGGGGTGAAGAAGTTCAATCACTACCTGCACGTCAGAAATTTACTCTACTAACTGATCATCAACCTCTCGTCTCCATTTTCAACCCTCAGAAGGGTGTACCGATAATGACGGCACAACGGCTACAGAGGTGGTCCCTTTTCCTAGGGGCACACCAATATGACATCGAGTACAAAGGAACTAAACAGCATGGGAATGCTGATGGATTGTCGCGCCTACCGTTGCCGACGGTGGAAGAAGAACTGGCAGTGGATCCAGTGGAGTTATTCCACTCGACTATAGTCGAATGTCTCCCTGTGACGAATGCAAACACAGAAAAGGAAACACGAAATGACCCGACACTCTCCTGGGTCTATGATTTAACGGTGAAGGGATGGCCAGCACATGGCGAACGACTGCTGCCAGTATTCTCGCCGAGAAGAGAACGGCTGTCAGTGTGCAGAGGAACCTTGATGTGTGGATCCAGAGTAGTAATTCCACCCAAATTGAAGGATAGAGTGCTCAATGAGCTTCATGAGGGTCATCTGGGAGGGGTAAAAATGAAGAACTTAGCCAGAGCGTTTGTGTGGTGGCTGGGAATCGATAGAGAAATCGAAGAGATGACCAAGAGCTGTACAGGATGCCAGAAGGTCCAAAACACCCCACCCCACAAGCCCCTCTACATCCATGGGAGTGGCCCTCATCTCCATGGCAAAGGGTGCACATTGATTTTGCTGGTCCCTTTATGGACTCTGTTTTTAATTGCGGTGGATGCACAAAGTGGCCAGAGGTAGTAAAAATGTCCTCAACCACCACAGAAAAAACTATCAGTCTTACGAACCATATTCGCCAGGAATGGGCTGCCTGAACAGATTTGCTCTGACAATGGACCACAGTTTGTGTCTGAAGAGTTCCGGAGGTTCTTAAAGAACAATGGTGTTAAGCATTACACACCGCCCCATATCATCCAGCCACTAATGGATTGGCCGAGAGGTTTGTTCAAACATTCAAGAAGGCTATCAAGGCAATGTGTAATGAAGATATACCCCTACAACACAAGG
Source organism: Somniosus microcephalus (assembly GCF_052327205.1). Classification (NCBI taxonomy): domain Eukaryota; kingdom Metazoa; phylum Chordata; class Chondrichthyes; order Squaliformes; family Somniosidae; genus Somniosus; species Somniosus microcephalus. The sequence continues at coordinate 274,956,646 of NC_140990.1, read as the reverse complement.
TGGACAACTTCTTGTTTGCCTACCGGAATGCGACACATGCGGTTACCAACCAAACTCCAGCCATGATGTTCTTCAATCGAAGACTACGATGCCACTTGGATTTGGTTAAGCCAAACATCAGAAGAGATGTGGAGAACAGGCAGTTTCAGAATATGAATGAAAGGCCGACCAGGAGTTTTAAGATAGGTCAACCAGTTTTGGCCCGGGACTACCGCACAGGGAAATGGCAGCCAGGAACGATCTGTACATGGCAAGGACCTCTAATGTATACCATGGATGTTGGAGAGAGCATTGTAAGACGCCATGCTGACCAGATTCTAGAGTCACTGGAAAACGTCAACTCCACACCACGATCTGATACACCTGGCGATGAAACCAAAGTACCAATTGCATCTACCGCAGAATCGGTGATATTGGAAGCAGACAAACCAAACAACGACATTGATCCCGACTCAACCTTGCCAGAAGAACCTGATATCCCAAAGAGGCGTTATCCAGACAGAATCAGGAAGCCTCCTCAAAGGCTGAACTTATAATTGCTTAACTTCAACCAATGTATCTAGCAACCGTAATTGTAATTAGTTATTATTTAGTTGTTAAATGAATGTTATGTACTGCTTATCTAAAAGGGGAGGAATTGTTGTGTATGTACCTTTAAGGGAATAACTGGTCTCAGACTGCAGTACCGGCAGTGACCACCCCTGTATAAAAGGCCCTAGCAGGCTTCTGTAGTTTCAGTTTCCAGGTTGTCTCCATTCAGTAAAGACTTGTTATAATCAACTCCTGCAGTCCGTGTCTCATTTATACACGGACATAATAGTATTGGCCACAAGTTGATAGAGGCGGGACTAAAACCCGACAAGCAGCAATCCCGCCTCCAACGCGCCCCCATTGTCAAAATCACCCCCAGAGTGTCTTCGCTTGTGGGGGAAGAGCAAAACAAGAGGCCATCAATATAAGATAGTTACCCAGAAATCAAATTAGGGAATTCAGAAGAAACTTCTTTACCCAGAGAGTGGTGAGAATGTGGAACTTGCTAACACAGGGAGTGGATGAGGTGAATAGTATAGATACATTTAAGGGGAAGCTAGATAAGCATATAAGGGAGAAGGGAATAGAGGGTTATGCTGATAGAGTTGGAGGAGGAAGGATAGGAGGCTCGAATGGAGCATAAACGCCAGCATGGACTGATGGGCCGAATGGCCTTCTTCTGTACTGTATATTCTATGTAAGATTCAGTTCACAAAGGACCACCACTTCTTACAACTACAATGCACCTCCCCTTGAACAGGTGCAGGCTACCCCACCCCGCCCCCCAACCCCAGCTGATGCGTGCAGCCAATGAACAACGTGGGTAGTACTGGAAACATACAAAACAGCAGGCAACAGGAATTTAACATGCTGCCTGCAATACAATGAAGGGGCATAGGCTAATCGTGTGCCACCATCCCCACACTGGTTTTTGGGGGTTATCCAATTCAACCTCCAGAATCTGTTTACGATTACCAAGATATTCCAAATTAAATTATAGTAAAGCTTTGTCCCTTTTCTTTAAGAGACTTGTGTCATCTTTACTATGTTTGAATTTAGACAGCTGTTGTGTTTTGTTTTTGGTTGACTACAGTATTGGAGAGATCTCCTGTATTTTATGAGCACGTGCTACATTATAGTTCAGCAGCACTGTTTGTATGGCTTTACTTGCTGGGTTAACTGCCTTGTAGAATTTGTTGTGAATTTTGAGTTCTACCATTGTATGCAACAGCACAGACTTGCATTTATATAGCGCCTTCAATGTAAGAAAACGTCCCAAGGCGCTACACAAAAGCGTAATCAGATACAAATTGACACCGAGCCAAAAAAGGAGGTATTAGGAGCAATGTTCCCTGTAAACTGTGCTTTGTTCTGCGCGGCCTGTGTTTTTTAATGCAGTCCCTTTAAATTTCTGCACACACGCAGTATTTAAAATGTAACAGCCGGTGAGCGACCTGCGCAGGACCTTTCCTCTTACTGCGTGGCCGTGCAGCTTAGAGGGAACATTGATTAGGAGGGGTGACTAAAGTTTAGTCAAAGAGGTAGGTTTTAAGTAATGTCCTAAAAGAAGAGGTGGTGAGCTTTAGGGAGGAAATTCCACAGCTTAGGGCCTAGTTGGCTGAAGGTACAGCTGCTCATGGGGCAAATTGAGTGGGGTATGTGCAAGAGGCCCTAGTTGGAGGAACACAAATCTCAAGAGGGTTGTCGGGCTGGAAAAGGTTAGTGATAGGGAAGGGGCAAGGCCATGGAACGATTTGAACTTGAGAATTTTAAAAGCGAGGCGTAGGTGGACTGGGAGCCAAGGGTGATGGGTGAACAGGACTTGGTGCAAGTTAGGATATGGGCAGCAAAATTTTAGGTGAGCTTAAGGTTATGGAGGATAGAAGCTGGGAGGCCTGCCAGGAAAGCTATGGAACAGTCAAGTTTGGAGGTAACAAAAGCATGGATAAGGGTTTCAACAGCAGATGGGCACAAGCAATGTTATGGAGGTGGAAATAGGTGGTCTTTGTGATGGAGAAGATATGGGGCCGGAAGCTCAGTTCAGGGTCAAATAGGACGATGAGGTAGCAAATAGTCTGAAATAAAAACAGAAAATGCTGGAAATACTCAGCAGGTCAGGCAGCATCTGTGGAGAGAGAGAAACAGCGTTAACATTTCAGGTCGATGACCGCTCGTCAGAACTGGAAAAAGTTGGAGATGTAACAGGTTTTTAAGCAAGTGTAGGGGCAGGGAGAGGGGGTAGGAGAGGAAAGAACAAAAGGGAAGGTCTGTGATAGGATGGAAGGCAGAAGAGATTAAGAGACAAAAAGGGATGATGGTGCAAGGCAAAAGGAGATGGTAATGGGACAAGGTAAGAAACAAAAGATGATTCTAGATGAAGAGGGAAATAGTCTGGTTCAGCCTGAAACAATGGCCAGGGAGGGAGATGGAATCAGAGGTGAGGTAAGAGTTTGTGGCAGGGGCAGAAGTAGTCCATGAACTCTTTTGAATTTCTTTTTGGAGGTGGCAGGGGAGAGGAGATTAAGGAAACACAGTTAATAGTGGGGAAAAGCTGGGGGTTATCTTTGCATTTCAGGATGATCTTGCAGTACAGAGCAGTTTTATCAAGAGCAGAACAGGTCCTGATAGTGCTTGATGTTTTCTAGTCAGATCTGGCAATGAATGGCTAAACCAGTTGTGCACAATATACATTCAAGTAGGCACCTCTTGGACTTAGGAGAGTGAAGATGGTGACTGTAGTAGGTGGCTCAGCCAGGGTAGGAGAGAGTAAGGGTTTAACTGATGACAAGGACATCATAAGCAAAGGCGAGGAACTAATTATGCACAAGTATCGTGGTGAATGGAGGGCCAAAGGCTAGACAGTTGGGAATTTGAAAGCATCAGTGTACTAGCAGGGTAGATAAGGGGGAACCAGTGGATGTAGTACATTTGGATTTTCAGATAAGGGGGAACCAGTGGATGTAGTACATTTGGATTTTCAGAAGTCATTCGATAAGGTGCTACACAAGAGGTTGTTACACAAGATTAGGGCTCATGGGATTGGGGGGGTAATATATTAGCATGGATTGAGGATTGGTTAACAGACAGAAAAAAAAAGTGTAGGAATACACAGGTCATTTTTGGGATGGCAGGATGTAACTAGTGGAGTGCTGCAAGGATCAGTGCTTGGGCCTCAGCTATTTACAAACTGTATCAATGATTTGATTAGGGGCAAGTTTGCTGACGATACAAAGCTAGGTGGGAAAATAAGCTGTGAAGAGGACGCAAAGAGGTTACAAAGGGATCGAGACAGGTTAAGTGAGTAGGCAAGAAGATGGCAGATGGAGTATAATGTGGGGAAGTGTGAAATTATTCACTTTGGTAGGAAGAATGGAAAAGCAGAATTTTTTTTTTAAAAAAGGGGAGAGACTAGTAAATGTTGGCATGCAGAAGGATTTGGGTGTCCTTATACATGAACCATAGAAAGTTAACAGGTACAGGAAGCAATTAGGAAGGCAAATGGTATGCTAGTCTTTATTGCAAGGGGTTTAGAGTACAAGAGTAAGGAAGTCTTGCAACAATTGTACAAGGCTTTGGCAAGACCACAAGTAACTCCTATATTGCAAGGGGGTTGGAGTTTAAGATTAAGGAAGTTTTGCTGCAATTACATAGGGCTTTGGTGAGACCACACCTGGAGTATGGTGTACAGTTCTGGTCTCCTTACCAAAGGAAGGATATATTTGCCTTAGAGGGTGTGCAACAAAGGTTCACTAGATTGATTCCTGGGATCAGAGGGCTGTCCTATGCAGAGAGATTGAGTACAATAGGCCTATATTCGCTGGCGTTTTGAAGAATGAGTTGTGATCTCATTGAAATGCAAAAGATTCTTCGAGGGCTTGATAGGGTAGATGCCGAGAGATTGTTTCTGCTGGCTGGAGAATCTAGAACTAGGGGTCAGAGTCTCAGGATAAGGGGTTGGCCATTCAGGATGGAGAGGAGGAGAAATTTCTTCACTCAGTTATAAATCTTTGCAATTCTCTACCCCAGAGGGCTGTGGATGCTCAGTCGATGAATATATTAAAGACTGAGATCAATAGATTTTTGGGCACTATGGGAATCAAGAGATACAGCAGGAAGGTTGAGCTGATGTAGAAGTTCAGCCATGATCTTACTGAATGGCACAGCAGGCTCGATGGGCTGTATGGCCTACTCCTGCTCCTATGTCTTATGTTCTTATGTAAGTGACTTTGGGGAAAGCTTATTTTTTCCTCAGCAGATACAAAAGGAAGTGGAGTTGGAAGGGGGGGGGGGGGTGAGGATGAGTGGTGAGGGATACAAGGAAGTACTCATTGCATGGGCAATTTTGCTCCACTGTGGAATTTGTAATTCCTCTATTCCTCATTAGAAAGTTTCTGCTCCTCTGAATAACAGAACCATACAGCACAGAATGAAGTCATTCGGCCCATATTTCCTGCGCCGACTCTTTCAAAGAGCTATCCAATTAGTCTAAATACTAAGTGATGGGCCTTCAATAACCTCAAAACTAGAAGTTATAGACTTGAACAAGTTGGCTTTTAATCACTAAGATCAGAGCTAACATCTCAACACGCCGACTGGTTCACAGGAATGAGTCATACAGATCCTGGGATCTTTAAGTAAGAGAAGTCAGGGGCGGAGCCAAGAGCCAAGACCTGGAACCTCCCAGGTTAGTCGGGAAAGAGGAAGTGAAACTATACACAGTGGGGGAGGGTAATATACATGAGTGCAAAACGAATACAGGATCAAGACAAACAGATTTCATTACATTCACCCCTTCTATAGATTTAGTCCATCGGGGTGATGTTTCTTAAAAGTTGGTATAAGTGAGTCTGTCAGGAGGTTTTGCAGTTCTCAGTGATCGACGCAAAGCCGGTTGGGGTGCCTCTAGGGGAGTGGATTCTGGTTCCTCCGCTGTCCAGGCCTCCGCAGTGTCTTCCAGGTTATCTGCAGTGTCCTCCAGGTTAAAGTTGGGTATTGATACCTCTGAGCGTCCCGTCTCTTTGTAGTGTAGGTCTTCATCGGGTAGTCTCCCATCGTTCTCTCCGCTCCCCGAGGGAGCGAGGTCTTTTATGGAAACAGTGTCCTCTCGCCCGTCAGAGTATTCGATATAGGCGTACTGAGGGTTTGCATGGAGGAGCTGTACCTTTTCCACAAGGGGGTCCGTTTTATGGCCTCTCACGTGCTTCCGCAATAGTACTGTCCCCGGAGAAGTCAGCCACGCGGGTAGAGATATGCCCGAGGTGGATTTCCGGGGGAAAACAAACATCTTTTCGTGAGGGGTAACGTTAGTGGCAGTACATAACAGAGACCTTATGGAGTGGAGCACGTCTGGGAGGACTTCCTGCCAGCGGGAGGTCGGAAGGCCTTTTGACTTTAAGGCTAACTTGACAGCCTTCCAAACAGTAGCATTCTCCCTTTCCACTGGCCCATTACCCCGGGGGTTGTAGCTAGTGGTTCTGCTAGTGGCTATCCCCTTCGAGAGAAAGAACTGGCGCAGCTCGTCACTCATGAATGACGTCCCCCTATCGCTGTGTATGTAGTTCGGCATGCCAAACATGCAGAATAGATTACAGAGACACTTGATGACCATGGCACTGAGCATGTCTGGGCAGGGAATGGTGAAGGGGAAGCGGGAATATTCATCAATGATATTGAGGAAGTATACGTTACGGTCGGCAGAGGGGCGGGGTCCCTTGAAGTCCAGACTTAGGCGCTCGAATGGCCGTGTGGCTTTGATAAGGTGTGCACGGTCAGGCCTGTAGAAACGAGGCTTGCATTCCACACAGATGCAGCAGGCTCTGGTCATTGCCCTGACCTCCTCGATGGAGTGGGGCAGATTGCGGGACTTTATAAAATGGTATAGTCGGGTGACCCCTGGGTGACAGAGGTCGTTGTGGAGACCCTGTAATTTGTCCGTATGAATGCTGGCACACATTCCCCGCGATAGGGCGTCTGGGGGTTCATTAAGGGCTCCCAGCCTGTACATAATATCATAGTCGAACGTGGATAGTTCGATCCTCCACCTGAGTATTTTGTCATTCTTGATTTTCCCCCTTTGTTTGTTATTAAACATGAAAGCCACCGACCGCTGGTCGGTGAGCAGGGTGAAACGTTTGCCGGCTAGGTAGTGTCTCCAGTGCCGCACTGCCTCCACTATAGCCTGTGCCTCCTTCTCGACAGAAGAGTGCCTGATTTCAGGTCCCTGAAGGGTTCGGGAGAAGGCGGCCACAGATCTCCCAGCCTGATTGAGGGTCGCAGCTAAGGCAAAGTCTGACGCATCGCTTTCGACTTGAAAGGGAACGCATTCGTCCACTGCACACACTGCAGCCCTTTCAATGTCCTGTTTAATACTGGTGAAAGCCTCCCGAGCTTCAGCTGATAGTGGGAAGGACGTCGATTTAATGAGGGGTCGGGCCTTATCAGAGTAATTGGGCACCCATTGGGCATAATACGAAAAAAAATCCCAGGCACCTTTTTAAAGCTTTGGGATTGTGTGGCGGGGCAGTTCCTTTAGGGGGGCGTAATCGGTCAGGGTCCGGTCCAATTACCCCATCTTCCACCACACAGCCGAGGATACAGAGACGGGTTGTGTTGAAGACACATTTGTCTTCGTTGTAGGTTAGATTCAGCTTTAGGGCAGTTTTTTAAAATCTCGCAAGATTTAGATCGTGGTCTTGCTGGTTGTGCCCGCAGATAGTGACATTGTCCAGATAGGGGTAGGTAGCTTGTAGTTTATTCTCGTCAACCATGCGGTCCATCTCACGTTGGAAGACCGAGACCCCATTTGTTACCCCGAAGGGCACTCTGAGAAAATGGTAGAGGCGCCCGTTCGTCTCGAAGGCGGTGTATGGGCGGTCCTCCGTTCTAATGGGGAGCTGGTGATACGCGGATTTGAGGTCGATAGTCGAGAAGACTTGGTATTGCGCAATCTGGTTGACCATTTCTGATATGCGGGGTAAAGGGTAGGCGTCCAGCTGGGTATAAATATTAACAGTCTGGCTGTAGTCAATTACCATCCGTTTCTTTTCGCTATTTTTAACTATGACTACTTGGGCACGCCACGGGCTGGTACTGCATTCAATAATGCCTTCCCGCAGGAGTCTGTCCACTTCCGCCTTGATAAAGTGTCTGTCTTCCAGACTGTACCGTCTACTTTTGGTCGCTATGGGCCTACAGTTCGGAGCGAGATTAGTGAATAAAGAGGGCGGGCTGATTTTTAAGGTTGATTGGCCACAGACTGTGAGTGGCGGCTGGGACCCGCCATATGCTAGCGTGACACTTTCGTGGTGGCACTGGAAGTCCAGGCCCAAGATTGCATTAACAGAGAGTTCTGGCATCACGAGGAGTTTAAAATCCTTGTAGTCCGTGCCTTTTACAGTCAGTGTTACCACACAGTAGCCCAAAATGTCCGAAGTGTGGGGCTTAGCAGCCATAGCAATTCTGCTCCATGTAGGGGTTACCGTTAATGAGTGCCGCCGTACCAGGCTAGGGTGGATAAAACTCTTGGTACTCCCAGTCAATTAAACATTTCGTTAAATTCCCGTTTACCTGTATGTCCATCATGGATTTTGTCAACGGGTGTGGCCTGGATTGATCCACCGTGATCGAAGCCACTGTTGGGCCCTGGGTGGCCGTTGAGTCGGGAAAAGATGGCGGATCCCAAGATGGCGGCCCGCACGGCACGCACGAGGCGGTGATGGAGTTGGAAATCGGATTCCCCCTGCAGACTTTGCTAAAATGCCCCTTTTTCTTACATTTGAAGCATGTAGCGTCCTTCGCTGGGCATCATTGTCTGGGGTGCTTGGCCTGGCCGCAGAAGTAGCATTTCGGGCCTCGAGACATTGCCACTGTAGTAGGACTCCTGGGTGAACTTCTGTGTGGGGACGCCGGCGGCGTAGAGCTGGTCTGAGACCTGGATGGGGAAGATGGCTGATTCCAAGATGGCGGCCCCCTCGGCGCACACGAGGCGGTGAGGGCCGCATGGCCGGAAGAATAAGAGTCGGAGTTTTTCTGGGCCACGTCCAGCGATCGCGCAGTGGCCACTGCCTTTTTTAAGTCCAGGACCTCCTTCTCCAGCAGTCTCTGCCGGATATAATTCGATTTGAGGCCTGTGATGAAGGAATCGCGGACCAATTCGTCAGAGTACGCGTTGGCCGTCACGGCCTTGCAGTTACAGTCCCGGACCAGGTCCTTTAGGCCCTGTAAGAAATCGTCCATTGATTCCTCTGGTCGCTGCCTGCGTGTAGCCAGCAGATGTCTGGCGTACACTTCGTTTACCGGCCTCTGGTATTGGGCCTTCAGGATAGTGATGGCCTCCATGTAAGAGGTGGCGTCCCGGATGAACGAATAAATCCGATGACTTACGCGAGTAGTCAGTAGACTCAGTTTATCTACCTCGCTAGCAGATGAGGCCCCCGCGAAGAGTTCGAAGCATTTGAGCCAGTGTCCAAATTGATTTGATGCTTCAGCAGAATGTGGGTCCAAGTCCAGACGCTCTGGTTTTAGGAGTCGATCCATCCTAGTATTCTTTAGTGATTGAAATTGATGGGCCTTCAATAACCACAAAACTAGAAGTTATAGACTTAAACAAGTTGGCTTTTAATCACTAAGATCAGAGCTAACATCTCAACACGCCGACTGGTTCACAGGAATGAGTCATACAGATCCTGGGATCTTTATGTAAGAGAAGTCAGGGGCAGAGCCAAGAGCCAAGACCTGGAACCTCCCAGGTTAGTCGGGAAAGAGGAAGTGAAACTATACACAGTGGGGGAGGGTAATATACATGAGTGCAAAACGAATACAGGATCAAGACAAACAGATTTCATTACACTAAGGTAATATGAACTGTAGCAGTTCCTGCTGACTACTGTATGAACCTTTGGTGCTTTTATTTTATGACTTCTATGGAGTCTTTATTTTGGTGTGAATACGTGCAACGTAAAAAGCTGTTTAGATGGCACTTGCTACGGCGCAGAGAAGTGCTTGTTCTGCAATCCACAATTTACAAATCACTATGAAAAAGGGCAGCTAAAGTGTTAATATGGGTGTGCCTGGGCATCATGCAAGGTCAGGAATTGAGGAAAAAGCCAAGTTTAACAGTCTACCAACTGCCAGTTTACAGAAAATAACCCACTGACATGACTCACTCATACTTGAAGCATAAGTATCTTATTTTTTGTAAACCACTAGTCTTTGATAATTGTTTAATTTCAATGATGGATATGAATAACATTATGATTTACAGGATGGCAATCCATCATTTTTAAAAAAAAAAATTTTTTTTTTATTTTTTTTTTTAAATAAAGAGTTCCAATGGGTGCTCACATAGAACATAAAAAGTAATACTTTCAAAACAAGATCTAAATAAAAATAAGTTTGATTGTTACTTAAAACATTCACCATTTAATATTTGGATACCAAGAGCTAAAAACTCATGAAAGCTCATGATGTTATGATTCAGTTTTGATATTGAGAGCTTGCTGTGCGTAAATTGGTTGCTGCCTCTCCTCCATTACAAGAGTGACTACACTTCAAAAAGCACTTCATTGGCTGTAAAGCACTTTGGGACGTCCGGTGGTCGTGAAAGGCGCTATAGAAATGCAAGTCTTTCTTTTTTTATATAGCGGCAGCCAATTGCTCACAGTAAGCTCCCTCAAACAGCAATGTGATAATGACCAGATAACCTGTTTTAGTAATGTTGATTGAGTGCTAAATATTGGCCAGGACACCGTGGATAACTCCCCTGCTCTTCTTCGAAATAGTGCCATGGGATCTTTTACCTACACCTGGGGGGGGGGGGCAGACGGGGCCTGTTTTAATGTCTCATCCGAAAGACGGCACCTCCAACAGTGCAGCACTCCCTCAGTACTGCATTGGAGTGTCAGCCTAGATATTTGTGCTCAAGTGTCGGGAGTGGGATTTGAACACACAACCTTCTGACTCAGAGGCGAGAGTGCTACCCACCGAGCCACGGTTGACACTATAACTATTGTCTTTGTGTTGCTGTTTCTCTCTCTAAATTTTCTTATTGCTTCTATGTCTGTCCTCTTCTGCTTCTGTCGTTTTCTTCTTTCCTATTAGCTCTGAAGTACTGGGTGGGGTGGCGTGGTGTAGTGGGGAAACAAGCCACTAGCACCTGCATGCTACATTTTCCCGCTCACAATACCTCCTTCCAGATTCCCATTGCTGCCCCGTTGAACTATCTACTAATTACAGTATGTTCCCCCCTCCCTCGCTCTACTGTCACTCATCTTGCACGTAATCCTTCACCTACACCCTCTCAGTTCACCCCACTCCCAAGGGTAGACGGCAAGGGGCTAGAGGCCCTTTCAACCTGTTCTATGCCTTCCCTCCACTCCTATCTATCTACCTCAAAGATTGTTTCCAAAACTCAACTTGCTTGTGTGTTTTCTATCAAATGAGGATGTGGAAAGACACTTTCTGCCTCTCGATCTGTGACTGTCTCATAAGTGTGAGCACTTAAAATGTTTACAATTTTTGTCAACAAAACAGGTATAAAATAATTTTGCAAACAACCAAAATGAATGCTCTCGAACAAAATCTATCATTCTGCCAGACCTGCCTTCAGCCTACAATGCAGTCTCTGGCCACTAAGTACTTCTGTGGAGTAAGTTTATGATTTCTTTCCCCCACTCCATCGCCATTTTGAATATATTTAAAAAACCTATCAACTGACGATAGGCAATGTCACAGGTAATTTACTAGTACAGTTCTCAAATGAGAACCTTTTTACAGTTCTCAAATGAGAACCTTTTTATAGAGAGCAGTAAACTTCAGTTCATTACTCAGTCCTTTGCAGACTTTTCTGAATCAAGTGAAAAATTACATTGTTGACTCCATTCCTTCCCTTCCAACTTAGAGGTGCAATTTCATACATTTCCTGAAAAGGTAAGACAAATGGTAAGTTGAAAAGGCCAAATTCAAATTTGAACCAGGTTCTTCCAGTAGTAAGATAACTTTCAATCCATTACCATCAGCAAATCCTTCACCGTTGAAGGGATTAAAAGTTAGATTAGCGGCTTAACTGACTAGCTAGCTGATGTAATAAAGGAGAAGCCTGGCAGAACAAAGACAGTTGGAAAAAGCATATTACACGATGATTGGGGAAGTGAAAGAAGGCCATACATTGAACAATGGGCCGCCAATGTGCTTTGTGAAGATGTGGTTAAGTGTATGAAATTGGATAAGAGCTGAAGAGTAGAACAATGGCAGATGTGGAAACAGGGCAAATGAGATAATCACATCTCCACAAAACACATCTTGTTTAAGTGTACGTGACTTAGACAATTAATTGGCCAAATTCCGAAGATGTAAAGGAAACAAGTTGCAAGATTGTATACCAATTGCTCGAAAGTAAAAATTAGACTCCCATCTCAGCTCAGACTGAGAGGGCCTCTCCCTGCACGTGCTTGGAACCAATACACGCTCATCTCCGTCTGCTTTGGGGCAGGGAGAAATCCCACAACACAGTCAACATCTTGGTTATCATCACTGACCAGAAACTGGATCAGCCACATAAACACTAGCTAACAAGAGCAGGTCAGAGGCTAGGTATTCTACGTTGAGTGACTCACCTCCTGACTCCCCAAAGCCATTCTACCGCCTAAAATCTTTGAGTAATTTCTAAACCAAAATAATGAATAAAGCTAAAAACAGTTGGTAGGCAAATCTTTATAAACTGCTATAATTTAAGGTGGTGTTCTGCAAGTACTCATTTTAACAATGCCACCTACCTCTCTAGACATCTGCATTGCCTGTTGATTTCGTCTGTAAAATATCTGTTTGTATTCACCCATCCATACTTCTGCCAGGCGGACCAAGTTGCGGGCTATCACTTGAGTACCTTTGGGGAAAGTATGGGGGCTTTTGGTGCGAAAGACATGGCCTACTACAGAGCATGGCAGAATTTCCAATTGTCCACCACATAGCCAAACCTGTTAGTAAAAAGAAAAGGAAAGGCATAGATATATTAATAAACTTAAAACTAAGCAGCTAACAGTTATGTGCAGCTACCTCTAATACATGATTGCTTATCAATGTAAATTATCTGTCACTAGTTAAAGTCAGAATAAATTGGATAGGAAAATTCTAGTATGAAAAAATCTGTTTCACAAAGACCATTATCCTGCCAGACACGAGAATCTCTGCAGAGAATTAAACAAGCAATGTCCTCACAAAAAAATGTTCAACAAATATGTTTACAAGCATGATGTAAATGGCAACACTTCAGTATAACTTTACTGCAACAAATGACATGTAGTTCCTCTTCAAATGAAAAAAAAACTTTGAACACTTTCATGAAGATAACCCCTTTAAGTTAGAAGATATAATACAGGCTATGATGCACACAGAACAAGGAACCACAGGACACTGAACTGATGATCTAGATCAGACAACACAATTTAACGACCACTTCTTTGACTAAGGTTTTAGTCACCCTTCCCAATATCTCCTTCCAACGCTCCTTGTCAATTGTTGTTCAATTACACTTCTGTGAAGCACCTTGGGATGTTTTCCTATGTTAAAGGCGCTATATAATGCAAGTTGTTGTTTGTAATATCAAATGTTAATGGCCAAATCCAGAATTGACATTACTACCCTGATGTGAAAAATAATTCAGTGATATTTTAGCATTCTACAAAACAGAGTTGACTAGTTCTTACACTACATCTCATGAAAATGCCCAGTTTTAGTCGCCATATGCAATTATTTCAACTACAATGTTAGTTAGGACAAACATTAATAGAAAAGCACTTAATATACTGAAATGTAATCTATAGTTTAGGCAATAAAAGCATACTATTTTAACTTCTACAGGCTAATTTTAGGAATAGAACCAAATAGTTCCAATTAAAAATTCATTGTTAAGTAGGTATGACATTTCTAATGGACAGTACAGCAGAATGCAATCAAACAACCAATAATTTTATCCATGTTTCAACATAAGCACATACAGGAAACTTTTTGGCATCCGGCACCAATGGGACCGGGATGGTGCCGGTTGATTAAAAATTCTGGATGATGGAAAGGGTTATCTACCGAGGCTATTTTTAACAAACAAAAATATGTTCTTATGTTCTTCTTAAATATCAAAAAATGTGCAGTATACAGTAATTGGGTACTCACCTACAGAATGTTGTGTTAAATGGATGGTGGAAGATGCTTGATTAAGTACAGTACTGTCAGTTGAGGGTAATCCATAACAGAAAAATGGTGGATCGGAAGAGACTACCGGCAGCGCGGGAGAGTCAGACTCCTGTTATTGAGGTGTTCGGACTTCCGACAGCGCCAATAAGCAGATTAGTGGCTGTTTGGAGAACTACCCCCACTGACTAACTCGGCCACCGTGGGAGACTCGGACTCGGCAACATTTCCGGTTATTGAGCTGTTGTTTTCGGAGTATGAATTTTGCCGGTTAAGAGAATTCTGGATATTTAGGTGCCGTTTAAACGAGAGTTTCCTGTATAAAGCTTTGTTGGACACTATGGCTATCATCCCATACTCATAGCTTCGTCATAATTGAGATTCCTTCTTAACTACATATAGTAGAAACGATGCAACACTTCAGAAGCAAGATAGGATAATAAAGCTTCCTCAGCTAGATGGAAGCTTGAGAAAAATTTTAGATCTGGGTAAAGAATTATGTACCAAGTCAAATAGGGTGATTCAGTAACCAGAGCATTCAGTTCACTTGCAAATCTAGGGCTGGAGCCAAGAAGAAGTCAGTCTCTCGGATATTGAGATTGATTATATTTGTAGACGCAAAGGAAGAGCTTATATTAGTTTTATGTAGTACCAGGTTTAGGTCTCGTACAACAGCCAAGGATTTTGAAATATTCACACCTCTTTAATTAACCAGGAGCAGATTGGGGGTTTCTACCCAAGGGCCTTAACTGGAGGCATTTGAAAAAGTCGATGAAACCATAGCACACATTCTGATATTGCAAGCGTCATCAAGCAGACCAAGCAAATAGCTCAGGATTTCAACCACTTCATAGAGTGAAGTTTAACCTCAAAATTATCACACCAATCAACAACCCGGTGGCAATTAGCCACAATTTAGCTGCAACTTAATGCCAGAACTCGCATTATCTGTGCAAGAGAATAGGTATGCCCCACCTGGAAAGATTATGCCTAAACTCTGCTGGAAAGTGAAACGTATTGTACTGGGTGATCCAATAATGGGTGTGCAGCTATATTGCTTAGTGGTCTCAGGAGACTTGTGGCTGTACAATTGGTTTCAGTTTCAATATCAATGATACCTACACAACTGTAGATTAAAGTTAATGGTCCAGAAATTCGGGTCAGGGGCTTCCCGTGACCTACACTTACCTAGCGCGCCAGCAGTTGACCTCTTGGCCTGCATGGAATTCCTCTCCGAGGCCTGTCCCAGAGGCCGGTGCACTATGCTGGCGTGTCCCAGGGGCGTAGTTAGTGCGAAGCGTCCCCTGGGATCACGTGAGCAACAGGCAGCCAATGCTCCATTCATACGTCTTGACAGATAGACCTGTCAAAACATATAAATGCTGAGGCTGTAAAACTGTACTTTACCTTCAAATAAATTTTTAAAAAACATCACACTTTGTAAATAAACCATAAATGACATTAAATAACTATTTTAAACAAAAATTTTAATTTTTGAAAAAAATAATTTTATAAAAAACAGGGCTAAAAATAAACTTACCTTGCTTTAAAGTAGTTAAAAGTAAAAAAACCTGTGGAAAAAATGTTTTAATTTTAAATAATTGACCACTTACCTTTGAAAATGAAGTCCTTACGGCTGCTTTTTACATTTCTAAAATGTACAAACTTACCCGCACGTTAAAACCTGAAAAAAAAATTCAACACGCGCACGCAGACTCCTGCGCGCACGCGTTCGACCTCTGAACCCCTTGGTTCAGAGGATCGAAGTGCTGGTTTCCCGCACATGCGTAGTGCATGCAAGATTCCAGCACTTCCATCGGGTCCACGCTGAGTACTCCGTCCGTACTCACGCGTTGGAACCCGAATTTCTGGGCCAATAAGTATTTAAAAAGATATAATTCACAAAGAGTTTACAAAATTATATTTTCCAAAATTGGTATTGATTCTTTTGCCGTTTGTTTGACATCAAATCTTGTATGAGTCAGAACACTCCAACTTATCAACAGAACCAAAAGCTTTCTGTTCAATTCCCATCAGAAACTATACCAGCATTCCATTCCCACTCTGGCTGCTCACTCAGGCCAAACTAGACAGTGCATAACTTCAGTATAGTTTGACCCTGTGCTGAGCTTCAAACTCCACACCCCAACCATAACTAAGACTGCCTATTTCAATTTTTGTAACATCCATCCCTATTCTTGCCCTCACTACTATCCATACGTTCTTCCCATCCAAGCTCAACTTTCCTAACACTTTCCCTCACAACCTCCCAAGCTCTATCCTACGCAAACTTTAACTTGTTCAAAACTCTGCCACCCACTTCCAAACCTGCTGACCCACATCTACCTTAGCTATTTCCACTTACCTATCACTGCTGTCCTAGCCCACCTCCCAACATAGTCATTTTAAAAAGCCTTGTCCTCTTAAAAATCCCTCAATGGTCTCGCCCTATCCTACATCTGGAAACTTATCTTCCTAATTCCAAACTTGGATCCTCAGCTATTCCAGTTCTGGCTTACTGTGCATCCTGCCCTCTCTTCACTCCACTATTGGTAGCAAAACTTTAGCCATCAGTCTTTGCACTCCAGAATGGTCATTCTAACCCCATCTACCTTGCTACAAGCTTTTTGCACCTTCAAAAGCCTTCTCAAAACCACCTCCTTTAAGTATACATTCAATCATCTACCCTAACTCCTGCTTGTTGTCTGCTTCCATAAATATTTCAAAGCACAGTAGGAGCTATTTAGCCCATCACACCCATGCCAGCTCTCTAAAAGAGCTATCCACTTAATCCAGTTCCCTGCCCTTTAAAAATGTTTTTTTCCAAATATTTATCCACTTCCTTTGTGCAGCATTGTGAGACATTTTTCTATGTTGAAAGTGCTATGCAAGTACAAGTTGTTGTGGTGAATATTATAGGCTACAGTATGGCAATGGGAAACCAACGGCATAATGCATTATAAAATATCCCTTGTGCACATGTCCGACAATGGTTAATGTGGTACGATACTGTGAAACACTGTGGTTATCAAGATGCACGTAAATCAAATTTCCACTGTATAGTTATTCGGTTGCAAATCAAATTTGTTCTACACCAGTTATCCGAGTGATGTGTACAATACACTTGGCCAAAACCTTCATCAAATATACTACAATTAAGCTTTGAAAGTGTTCATGTATTTATGTTTTTCCTTCCTTATACATGAAAAAAGGCAAACAGTCCAAACCAAAAGAAATGTTGGGTCCATATGAACAAAACCTGTACATTTGCAAGTTAAGCAGAAATATCCTAACCCAGATTACTTATAGTTCGGAATTTAATTCAGTGCCTGTGCCAACCACCCACTTGCTGGCGAGATGCCCTGAGTGGTCATCTCATCTTGTTCAAATTTCACTTTTTGCTGAGTGATGAGTACTATGGAAAACCCTACTCCAGACTAACCTTCTTAGAAAAAAGATGCAAGTGGAAAAATAAATGGTTAATGTACATACATTTTAGCAAACTGACATACAAGGTCACCAATTTTAAGGTGCAATATGTTGACAGATTAAACTTACAAGACACAGCAGCTTTTAAACTGGAACAGCATTAACAAGCCAC
Source organism: Somniosus microcephalus (assembly GCF_052327205.1). Classification (NCBI taxonomy): domain Eukaryota; kingdom Metazoa; phylum Chordata; class Chondrichthyes; order Squaliformes; family Somniosidae; genus Somniosus; species Somniosus microcephalus. Next base: position 274,939,332 of record NC_140990.1, on the reverse strand, counting down.
TGGAATAATCCAATTTGAGAATATGCTTAAAAAAAAACTAACACTTACCCTGAAAGACATTTCTATATTTTCACCACCCCAGATTTCCATCTGGTCATCATAACTACCTATGAGTTGAAAGTATTGTTTGGAAATAGCAAATAGCCCACCAGCAAATGTTGGTGACCTGCAAAATAAGAGTAAGAGACAATATTAAGTATCTTGTGAGCGATGAAGTTTATTTTGCCGAGATTCAGAAAGCCTCTGCTCCAAAAAAAAGTCCAATAAAATGGCAACTAGTTTATACCTAATCTGTCGTGAAATTAGAGATAATTGGCTTGATTAATTATTTTCTTATTAGTGTTATTATGATGTAGCAGGATATGAGTGACTGGCAAAGCTGCATTTTTGTGCCATGAGTAGGTGGTAAACCTTCTTGAACTGTTCAGTCCCTGTGGTGACAGTGCTCCCACAATGGTGTTATCAGAGAAATAGATAAAATAGTAAGGATCATCAGGTATCCAGAAGAAAGCTTCCTCAGGAACCAGCTAAAAGATGACACTAATGATTTACTTATTTCTCCTTGGTCCAATGATTTTTCTCTCTCCCTTCCACTACTTCTGAAGATTTTGACTAATTGCGAAATAGAGTGCCTCCAATGCCTCACCGTAGAGAATCAGTCAAATCCAATCTTGACCTACATTGGCTCCCAGTTAAGCAACACCTCAATTTGAAAAAAAGTCTCATCTTGTTTTCAAATCCATCACCCCTCCCTATTTCTAATCTCCTCCAGCCCCACACCCCCTCAGAGATAGCTGCACTCCTCTAATTCTGGCCTCACTCCTCTAATTCTGGCCTCTTGAGCATCCCTAATTTTAATCATTCAACCATTGGTGTTGCCGTGCCTTCAGCTGCCTAGTCCCTAAGCTCTGGAACTCCCTCCCTATATCTCCCCACCTCTCTTTCCTCCTTTAAGGCGCTCCTTAAAACCTAACTCTTAGACCAAATTTTGGTCATCTGCCCTAATCTCTCCTTATGGGCTCAGTGTCAGATTTTTTGATAATGCCCTTAGTAAAACGTTCCAACGTGTTTCACATGTTAAAGAAGCTATATAAATACAAGTTGTTGTTGACTACTACCGTTCTATGTATTAATTCAATTGTGCCCATGTTGTATTAACTTATTAATTTCCTGCTACTTGCTGTTCCATTAATCTATTAATTTCGTGCAGTACTTATTGCTATTAGTTTTCCGACAGTGTTCATTAATTTATTCTTGCACTGTTCTGCAAGGTTCACCTGTTCTTCTAACTAAGTGGTCACCCATGTGGCTCTATACATTTCTAGTTTCAATTTTCCTGCTTTAATTTTGTACTGCCCATCAAAACCAATAATACACTTTTGTTGCAATTCATGTGCTCCAATTTACTGTTTGTTTTTATACTGTAAATTTGTTATCTACTGTTTTACGGTAAAGTGTCATCATTTTGTTTGAGATCAAGAACTTTGCAGACTATTAAAGTCTTGACTCCTTTCGTGCAATGCCATGGGGGATTGACTAGTACCTATCAGAATATTTACCTGGTAGTTTTTGCATTACAGTGTGTTAGTATAATTAATATCATCTGAGCATTTTGAAAATTTAAACTTACTTGATGGGGTAAGTTTCATCTTTTCTCCTTTTTTTCTCATGGTCAGGAAGGGATTCCCATCCAAATGATAGACTCCAGTCAAAGTTACCCCTATTATGATTTTGTCCATATGGATTTGGTTTCATCACTTCAAATGTATTGAGATCAATGCTGGAGATATCAGGGCTCACCACAGCTGTGTAATTCTCAGCTATTCTGCTCAACAAAGGCTCCAACCAACCATTGAAGCACTCACCTAACAGAAAAAAGTTTTGATCATATTAATTAATGATTGTACTACATTGGTTCTAGGTAAATATTGGAGTCCAAATAACTCCAACTGACTTACCATAATTTACATTTTTAAGTGATCTCGGAATACTAAATCAAACAAAGCAATTTTTAGCTCCAAGCAGCTTCATTGCTCTGCAGATTTCTTAATAATTAGCATACAGATATTCACTATTTAACAATATAATACATGATATACAATATATATTACACACTGAAATAGGGATCAATAAAATAACACATCTTAGCATAGGAAAGGTCTAAGTTATTTGGGGAGAGGAAGGGACTTTCAATATAACATACTCCTCTTTTCCCATACCCTTCAATTTTGGATTTGATTAACAAAGACAAGTTAAAAGAAGAAATCTCCCATTAGATGCAATTTTACATTTGATCTCTTAAGAATCAGGCTTTTTGTAACAGGTTTCCCCTTGTGTAGACAGCTTGGCCACGGTTTCCATATTTAGCATCCCTTAAGCATTATAGCCAATCTTTAAGTGCAGTGATCATACAGACTAGAAAATTAAATGTCGTCAATTACTTCAATCATAAATTCAGTTTAATTTCAGTTCACTTGTTTTACTTGTCTTTTGACCCTCTCCACTTAATTTTAATACGCAAGTTCACTTCACTCTTGGGAATATTGTTGGATTAGGAGCTTTTGCATAACCACCAAAAAAAGCAACTTGGAATGACCATAGTCACCAGTAGAATTAATGGATTATAATAACTAGCATTATAAAATTTAACTGCATTAGCCCAGTGTGGCTGCTAACTTCCTGGAGGCAATTCATGCAGCATAATGATATTTGTACAATGTAAACCAGTCTAAGATTGTGCACTCTTTAATAATAAGGATTAGTATAAACAAACATATACCTCAAATGCTAACTTACTTTCTCAGATCAAACGGTATTGTTTATGATTATTCAACAAATTGTTACAATCAGTTCCCTAAAAAAGTCAAAACTTGTCAACTTACAGTGGGCATCCAAGAAGGTCAGGACTTCTCCTGTGGCTATGGAGGCTCCCAGCAACCTTGCAGTAATTAACCCCTTCCTTTCCTGCTGACGAACAACTTTAACTATTTGAAATGGCTTCACATAATTATCTAATTGATCTTTTAAGTAATCTGTAGATAGAAATATTTGGTTACTTTACATTTCCACTGCAGCCATTTCAATGAGCATCATCAGTTGAAAAAAGTTAAGGAATCAGAATGCAACTACAACAAAGACAGTCATTCTATATCCAAAGTTTTTTCTTCATGAACCTAAAACCACTTGGCAAAAGAAAGTGTATCTTTTTAAAACATTAAAATATACTCTCATGAGATTACTCGCTGTCTGATTAGATGTAACATGATAATAATGAAATTAGAATGTCAGTCAGAACACTTACCCTGAATTGGTATGCAATACAAACTGGTCTAATTTTGCAATTTTTCTCCTACAAAATCAGTGTTTGAATGTTAATATTTTAATGACCATGTTATGTCACTAAAATATTATAAGTAAATTGATGTGAACAATTATCGATGTTTAATCTCAAAATAGTATCTGCTCACATTTTCAGGATACACTCAGTAGGTTTAAATCTTTTCAAAATGATACTTAAATTGTATTTTAAAAATGGAAGTAGAGTTTGGCTATTTTGGCCATATATAGTATGTAAATTATGGAGCCACTGAATAGACAGCACAAAAATGCTTCATTTTAAATCACTCATATGAAATAAAAGTATTGATGGCAGCTTGTACTTACCATCTGTACTTGCATCATCCACCATAATTATCTCTTTTAAAAATATAGCGGGTGAAGTATGCATTACACTGAAAACAGTTCGGAGTAGCGTAGACCAAGCTTCGTTGTGAAACACTATAATCACACTCGTAGTAGGCAGGGGAGGACATCTCTTAAATTTCTGCTCAATACATCTGGACACAAAAACATTTTTTAAGGATTTTGAAGACTTGTTGAAATTCATGAAAACAAAAATGTGTTATTCTTGGCTACATATTTATTACAGCTACAGGGCCTTCACCTTATTTGAACTTTTACTTCTGCATCTAGCACAACTGCAGGAAAAGATCAAACACTTCATCCTATGTTTAGTATATCTAGTCTGAAGCAATCTCCACTAATAGCTGCTGCTGAGCAACAGTGATTGATGGTTCAGTTACTTTGTTAAGTTCTCATTGGAGACCTTTGGAATAACAGATATATAATTCTGGACAGATTCCAATTACTGTAAATGGAATTTTGCCATGATATTCTATACAACTGTAAACACAGGTTTACTGTTATTGGTAAAGCTCAAAATATCAATCATGTGCTACCTACTTTTTATGACTAGAGTAAAATAGTTCTGCATCCAAACATCCCCCCTGTTCTAAATGTAAAAATACTATGAAATAGCTACAACTCAGCAGTGAATGACTATATTTATGTTAAAGACTACGTTGGGTCTTTTATACTTATGAAAAGAATATTTAGTATTCAGTAGTGCATTACTTTTGTATGTTTTTTAAGGAAAGAAAAGTGATATCTTATTGGATCAATATATACACACTTTCTGGTCTTAAATAGAAACTAAATGTAGTGTACTGCACAACAACTGTGAACTCTATAAACAAAGTCTTTACAATTCAGAATTAGTCTTCATTCATAAAATGGAATATAATTGTTTAAATAATATGCAAATTTTTATAAAAGTACATATAAAACAAATAAAATAATCCTTTAATTTTTATATAAACTGGGAAGCTTTATTATTACAATGTATAAAATCAATTACTTAAATATTTAGCAGTTCAGAATAGAAATCCAACTCAATAATAGAATGTTACTTGGAATTAAATTAGTTAGAAATCTTTACACTCCATCAATAGTCTTAAATGGATTACTCTATCAAAGGGCTTACATTAATTCTGAATGTCTTTTAAAGTTAAAAAAAACTCTGATTATATTCAAGGGGTACACAAGAGTGCATTTAACTGCAGTCAACAGTCAGAGACCAGCCACTGCAGTTCTGGTTCCACTCAGGCAGAACGCAGTTTTGGCTCCTGCCTAGCTGGAACTTTAACTATCCTGTTTAGGGGAGAACTCTTCATATCCCTAGACACATGCATGGATAGAGATGTCTCCCAAAAGATAGAAATGTAAACATTTGGAGAACGGGGCGGGGGGGAAGTGGAGAATCTCTGCATTCTAAACATTTAAATTAAGATAGGTTTGGCCACCTGAACACTTTGCAAATCACGTTCACTCCACACTGGATTTACACTGTAAGCAGTGTGAAACCAAAGTGATGCAAGACTACTGTTTCCAGGGATTTTAGTCTACTGCACTGCAGAGTTAGGTTGGGTTCTGACTCCTGATTTACATTGCTAATCAATGCTAAATTGGCAATGATGCTAAACTTGGAACGTAAATCGTGAAGTGGTGCGCCGATAACAACCTGGCCCTTAACATCAAGAAAACCAAAGAAATCATTGTGGACTTCAGGAAGTCTAAAGGCGGAAGTCACACCCCCATCCACATCAATGGGGCTGTGGTGGAAAGGGTGGACAGCTTTAAGTTCCTCGGAGTCCACATCACGGAAGTCCTCTCCTGGTCCCTCAATACCTCCTCTCTGGTGAAGGCGGCCCAGCAGCGCCTATATTTCCTAAGGAGGCTGAAGGGATGTAACCTGTCACCCCTGATCCTCTCTAACTTTTACCGCTGCACAATAGAGAGCATCCTGACGAACTGTATCACAGTATGGTATGGCAGCTGTAGCTACTATGACCGGAAAGCCCTGCAGCGGGTAGTCAAAACTGCCCAACGCATTACCGGCACCTGGCTACCGACCATAGAGCACATATACCAGAAACGCTGTTTACGGAGGTCACGGTCCATCATCAAAGACCCTACCCACCCCAGCCACAGTCTGTTCGCCCTCCTGCCATCTGGGAGATGCTACAGATGCATTCGCACCCGTACGACCAGATTTAGGAACAGCTTCTTTCCCAGGGCTGTCATCCTACTGAACTCCACAAATAAACTCTAAAGCCTGCACATCTGCCAATGCACTTTATTAGGGTTATGTTTATGTTAATGTATTACAAGCCAAATGTATGTTGAATGTTTAAATGTCTTAATCTAAATGTACACTCTCGGGAGCCGCAAGCCTACATTTCGTTGTACTGCACTTGTGCACTAACAATGACAATAAAGTTGATTATTACGATTAAATGCATTCCCTAACAAGTCTGATGCACACATGGTCACTCTTATGGATACATGCTCATCCTACAACTTAATTTCAAATTAATTTTAAAATATTTAAATTGCTTTGCTTTTAAGCTCATCAAATGTGAATACTAACATCAAGTTCAAATTTATCTGTCTTATTAAAAATATTGGCATGTAAACCATAATTCACAAAAGTAATGGATTGCTTGAAATTAGATGCAAATATAAAGCATAAAGCATACTCAGGTGGTCGTGTGTCAGGTCCAAGGTCTCTGTGTAATGAAATTCGGTCACTTGCAAAAGCATTAAAGCAGTGTTTTTCATTTCCTTGATCTTTTTCCTTCCGCTCCTCTGGAGATAGATTATCAGTATGAAATGGCTTCCCTGACGCTCCAGGGGCATTTGAATCCTCAGGTGGCCGCTCCATGGAAGGTTTCAATTCTACTGCTGTGTAATATCCTGGCAAACAGGGCTTTTTGACGTCTATAGAGCCTTGCTCTCTGATAGGTGCTCTTATCTGCATTTTTGGAATTGCGTCTCTTAGATTGTTCACTGCTCCCATCATCATGTGCAACATTTTGTCTTTCTTTACTGCCATTTCTTTCAGCCAAGGCTCTTGTGTAGCAGTCCCAACTACTTCTCTATGCATCAGAAATAAAAATGTGATAAACACAAGAGTTACAAGCACAAGTTTCCAGGGCAAGTAACGTCTTCTTAAGAGCCTTCTAATTGCAGGCATCCTTAGTTTTAAAAATCCACTCCAGAAATGTTGTTTTAAAGTTTAGAAAAATATCCAACTCCCTGGAGCAAAGAGACGCGCACAAACTTTCATGAAGTAGTAATATTTTAAATCTGAAAAATAAAAAAAGTCAATAAATATCATGCAAGCCTCGGGCACCATTCAGGCCCAATGCTGAATATTTTTCAAGATAAAAATGAAAGCTATGAATGCTAGAAATCTGCAAGAGAAACAAAAAAATGTTAAAAATACATAACCAATCCATCACTATCTGTAAAGAGGGGGGCACGGAGACACAGGGTGAGAAAGAGATAAAGGGACCCTATTTAAAAAGGTTTCTACTCCACCATAAATCATTGCCATGGCTGCAAGAAAAGCAGCGCTCTTGATACTTGTCTCATACAATTTAACAAAATTCACAGCTATAAATTTTGAATAAAAAATAAAAATTGTAATTTTTGGTTTAATCATAATTTCCCTGCATTAGATGGATATATGCCTCTGAAAAACACACCATCTTAAATTTAACACACTTCGACCACTCCTACTAATTAAATCAACAGCATTTTGCATTAAACACTTCAGTCGAGTGAGTCACATATCCTGTATGCACCCAAGTGAATGCAGTATATCCTGTACAATTATTTACTCCAAGGCTACATTTATACAACAGCAGTAGTATCAAAATGATGCAGTTTTGCATTGCAAGGATGGTGCACTTTAATGTCAATACAGCCTGAATCCACACTTAGGGTCCAGCCTGACATTGGAGCGAAATGGAATGAAACTTCCTGGAGTGAAGTGAAATTTCTACAAGAAGTCCCATCCTGCTTTGAAGTCAGGACACCTGATTTACACTATACAGCTTAGCATCAAGGAGAAGCTACAACTGCTTCACACCGATGTAGAATTACATACACATAGCGTGGAAACAGGCCGTTCAGCCCAACCAGGCTGTGTTGATGTTTATCCAGTGTGTATTTTTGGTAGAAAATGGTTAATTGTTCACCCTGTGGCCAGCATTTTCTGAGCTGTCATGCTTTGGATATAATAGCCCCGAATTTGCAGTCAGCAGTGTAGCTAAGGAGTACACAGGCAACGACTTCAGAACAAACTTCGCACTTAGCTTGTGCAAAGCCCCCTTTGAAAAGTTGCTTTGAAACGCTGTGGAGTTGTGCGCAGTGTAGTGGCCCACGGATTCCAGGAGCACACTGCTGTGCGTAAGCATACCTGGGATCACGTGGGGCGGTGCTCCATTCACTTCCTGACTCTTAGCCAATCAGGAAAGGTAGAAATCTCCGATGGGACAGCATTAAGCTTTGCAGGAAGTCCATCTGAGCAGCTGACCTGGTTTTATTTATTTATTTATCTATTTTACTGTTCACACTACACTTTCCAAGAGATTACTGAAGCATTTTTCTTCACGTCGCAATCGTTGATAAATTATTTGATGCCAGGCTTCAGCTTTTAAATTGCTGACTATTTAAAAGCCAACTCATTTTAACTAAAAAGGACTGGTAAGATGAACAAGCTTGAAGTTTTACTTAACACAGTAAATTGAAGTTATTTTGATTTGCACAGTTTAACCTAAATGCATTGATATTAAAGTGTAGGAATTGACGAATTCCTACGAATAACTGAGATCGACACCAGAGAACAATTAAACAGGTCTTTACTCAACGGAGATGCCACGAGGACTCACTGGGCAGTCCCGTGGTTTGCGACGAAACGTCATCGTGTTTACCCGCGCTCTTAAAGGGGCCACGCCCTGTACATGCAAACTCTATATACAAAACACAGTAATGCCTAACACAATGGTACAGGTTTAGGCTGGTGTTAGAACATCATTATATACAGTTAGCCAGTCATTCATTCAGTGGTTCTGCCACATGCGCCCCCCCAGAATTCGCTTTAACGGACAAAGTCAAACGGTGAGGGGGTCTGACGAGCCTGTCAGAACGACTCCTGTACTCTCGAGGTGGAGGCTGCTGGGCGGTCTGGCGGGCGGTTGAACTTGGTCTGCCGTAACGACGATGGGTGGCCGACCCCGTCTCGGCGGTTGTGCTGTTTCGACGGGGCGGTCGAGGTCCAAATGTGCTGGCTTTAAGCGGTCGACCGAAATGTGGTCTGGCTTACCACCGACATCGACCGTGAAGGTTTTGTCCCCTGCTTCCAACACACGGACGGGGCCGGTATATGGGGCCTTGAGCGGATCCCTATGTGCGTCATGGCGAATAAAAACATATTCCGCCTTGTGAAGCTCCGTGGGAACGTGTGACCTCTGCAGCCAGTGGTGCGAAGTGGGCACCGGTGCGAAACATCTGGCCGCCTCTTGGTGACTAGCAAACTGGGCAGACGCGGACCATTGCTCCGTTGATGTTGGTAGGAAGTCCCCCGGGACCCGCAGCGGTTGACCATACACCAGCTCCGCTGATGACGAGTGAAGGTCTTCTTTGGGGGCCGTGCGAAGGCCCAACAGGACCCACGGTAGCCTGTCTGCCCATCCAGCATCCTGGAGGCTGGCTCTCAGGGCGGCCTTCATTGACCGGTGGAAGCATTCGCAGAGGCCATTTGCCTGTGGGTGGTAGGCTGTGGTGCGGTGTAATTTGACAGAGTCCTTGGGCCACTGCATTCCAGAGTTCGGAGGAAAACTGCGGTCCCCTGTCTGACGAAATATCGGCGGGTACTCCAAAACGGGCGATCCAGGAGGAAATGAACTCCCTGGCCACGTCCGCCGAATTAGTGGATGACAGGGGGACCGCCTCTGGCCATCTGGTGGTGCGGTCAACCACGGTCAGGATGTGAGAAAAACCATGGGAGGGTGGGAGCGGTCCTACCAGGTCCACGTTGATGTGGTCAAAACGTCGCTCCGGAACAGTGAAGGCGGCCAACGGAGCTTTGATGTGGCGCTGTACCTTGGCCTTTTGGCAGACCACGCAGGTGTTGGCCCAATCGCGGACATCCTTATGCATGCCATGCCATACAAATTTCGCCGACATCAGTTTCTGAGAGGCCTTCATTCTAGGGTGTGACAACCCATGTATGGCGTCGAACACTTTGCGGCGCCAGACAACCGGCACGACAGGGCGAGGATCCTGTACTGACGTAACACAACAGCGTGGTACCTGCCGAATGGAACTTGACGTCGGCCAACTGGAAGCCAGTGATGGCCGTTCAGTAAGCTTGGGCTTCCGGGTCGGAGGCTTGGTCCGCTGCCATGAGGGCGTAGTCGATGCCCAAATGAACCGTTTTGACAATCGCGCGGGAGAGGCAGTCTGCCACCAGGTTGTCCTTACCGGCCACGTGCCGAATTTGGATATGTAGGTCAGTTGACGCTGCTGTCGGGCTGACCACGGTTCGGCAGTCTTGGGCATTGCAAAGGTCAGCGGCTTATGGTCCACAAAAGCGGTGAAAGGACGTCCTTCCAGAAGGAACCGAAAATGGCGGATGGCCAGAAAAAGGGCAAGCAACTCCCGGTCGAACGTGCTGTATGCTCTCTCGTTCTGCCGTAGTTGACGGCTGAAGAATGCCAACGGCTGCCACGTCCCGTTCACCCACTGCTGTTGCACGGCACCGACTGCCTAGTCCGACGCGTCGGTGGTGAGGGCAATGGTGGCTCCTGGCAGCGGGTGCGCCAGCATAGTTGCGTTGGCTAAGGCGCTTTTGGCGTCGGCGAACGCTCGGGCCATATCATCCGTCCAGTCTACCGGGTTCTTGCCAGTCTTGCCCTTGAGGGCCTCGTACAGGGGCTGCATGAGTAGTGCCGCCTTAGGCACGAAACGGTGATAAAAGTTTACCATGCCTAGGAATTCCTGCAGGGCCTTTATGTTCTGCGGGCATGGAAAGGATGTCACCGCCTCTACCTTCGAAGGTAAAGGAACCGCTCCCTCTGAGGTGATGCGATGCCCCAGGAAGTCAATTTGGTGCAGGCCAAACTGACACTTGGCCGGGTTGATAATCAGGCCGTGTTGGCTGAGGCGTCGAAAAAGGGTGCGTAGGTGACAGATATGTTCTTCTTTAGTGGGACTGGCAATTAGAATATCATCCAGGTAGACGAAGAGGAACTTGAGGTCCTGCAGCACGGAGTCCATCAGGCGTTGGAAAGCCTGGGCGGCGTTCTTTAACCCAAATGGCATCCTTAAAAACTCGAAGAGGACGTCTTGTGGATGAACTGGGACCTGGTGGTAGCCCCGGACGAGGTCGACTTTTGAGAACACGGTGTTCCCTGCCAAATGGGTAGAGAAATCCTGGATATATGGGGGGGGGGATCAGGAGTGGTGGCGTCGTTTAGTCATCGATAGTCGCCGCATGGCCGCCATCCTCCGCCAGGCTTCGGGACGATATGGAGGGGTGAAGACCAGGGACTATTCGACCGGCGAATAATCCCTAACCGTTCCATGGTTGCGAACTCGGCCTTTGCGACCGCCAGCTTGCCAGGTTCTAGGCGCTGGGCCCGCACGTAGACCGGGGGGCCGTTGGTGATGGTGTTCCACACCATGTTTCGTGGCTGTGGAGGAGAACGTGGGTCTTGTCAGGTCGGGGAATTCGCTGAGCAGGCGAGCGAACTCATCAGGAGTCGGGAACGCACAGGAGACGGTGCGTGACGTAGTGTTACTGTGGTAACACAGAAGAGAATTAAAAGTTGCTGCGTTGATCAGCCGCCGGTTCCGAACGTTGACCAGGAGGCTGTTGGCGCACAGGAAATCTGCGCCGAGGAGGGGCTGGGAAAATTTGGCCGTAACAAACTCAGTGAAAACGTTGCCCCCCCCCCGAGGCACAACTCCACTCGCCGTCTGCCGAAGGTCCGAATCATTCTACCATTGGCCGCTTCAAGGGCGGGGCCGTGATTCCCCGTCTGCACAGAGGGCGGACGCGGGTAAAATGCTGCACTGCGCTCTGGTGTCGCACAGAAAACGACGACCGGAGAGAGTATCCGTGACGAAGAGCAATTTTCCCGCGTTGCCGATCGCCATTGCGGCCGCGGGGTGCCCGTTAGACCTGTTCCTCGGTGGTCGCCCTGTCAGTCGTTGGTTTTTTTGGGGAAAACTGCAGGGAGGGCAGCAACGCTTCGCTTTCGCTCCGAACTGCGCGTGGTAGAAACACAGCCCAGCAGGCGGACGAGCTGGGGCGGTGTCTGCGGAGGATGGATGCCTCGTGGCGGCGCAGTACTGCCGAGTTACAGCGAAAATTGTGTCAGCCTCCGCAGTGAGTGTTGCGCAGTCTTCAGTTTGAGATCTGGCCAGGGCAGCTTGTACCTGTTCAGGCAGTTGGCTGAGGAAAATCTCGCGGAAAAGGAAACATTCCCGTTCTGAGCCCAGGAGTGTGAGCACTTGGCTCATCAACTCTGAAGGCTTGGCGTCCCCGAGCCCGGGCATAGCGAGTAATCGACAGGCGCGCTCCGATTTTGTGAGCCCGAAAACCTGCAGTAACCGCACTTTGAGGGTTTCATACTTGCGCGCCGTTGGGGGTTTTCGAGGAGGCTGACGATCCGAGAGGCGGTAGAGCTGTCGAGTGCAGAGACCACAAAGATACTTGGTCTGATCTGCATCGATGTTCCTCAGGGTGAACTGGGCCTCGACCTGAATAAACCACGAGGGCGCTTGCTGCTCCTAGAACTGCGGTAGCTTTAGCGAAACGGCGTTTGCTTCCATGCTCTTCTTTTGTGAAAACGTTCACAAAAACGGGGTCACCAATGTAGGAATTTATGAAGGGGTCACCAATGTAGGAATTGATGAATTCCTACGAATAACTGAGATCGACACACCAGAGAACAATTAAACAGGTCTTTACTCAACGGAGATGCCACGAGGACTCACTGGGCAGTCCCGTGGTTTGCAACGTGACGTCATCGCGTTTGCCTGCGTTTTCCCACGCTCTTAAAGGGGCCACGCCCCGTACATGTAAACTCTATATACAAAACACAGTAATGCCTAACACAATGGTACAGGTTTAGGCTGGTGTTAGAACATCGTTAAAGAGAATTATATACAGTTAGCCAGAGTCATTCAGTGGTTCTGCCACAAAAGTAATTATTAATACTTTAGTGCACTTAGCAGAAAGTTAATGTTTCTGGCCTCTGGATAGGAACCATAAAACTCAATTAGGATGCTTTTTATGGCCGTAACATAAACCTAGCTCAAAATTAATACAATTTTCTCATCCACTCCAACTCTTACGCTGTGCAACAGGCTCCTGCACCTATTTGTACCTGCCATAAACATTTTCAGGGTATATTTAATGCACAGTAGGTGGGCAATTAGCCCAACTTTGCGCTAGCATGTTAATTTGAATGGGTAGGTGAAACATGGAGCAAAGCCGAAGCGGAGTCAGAACTTGACAGATCACAAGTTCGGGATTTAGCGCATGCGTTTGAACTTGCGGTCGATTTCAGCATACGCCGTCATACCAACCGCAAATTCAGGGCCGATGTAAACTAGAGGTCCAACCTACCTATCCTTCGCACTTCCAGAAATTTGCAGCCCAAACATTTTGAACAAAAGGGCAAGGGAAAAAATGTAACTAACAGGGCAAGCTCCAGCAAATTCTGGGCCACATATCTAATGCACAGCTAGAAGTTGGTAAATTTAGATTTATTTTATGGATATACAAATATAGCCAGTGTGCCCTAGATCGCAACCAATGCTATTCAGAACAGACAAGTAGGTATGCAAGACCACTTGGAGCACAATACAGAAAACTTTCGATTAACCGGCCCCTAAATAACCAGAACGCTCTATCCACCGGCAAAATTCAGGAGTCGGTTCAGGTAACTTTTTTTACTTTTAGTTACTTTTTTTACTCCATGTGTTGCTGTGCAAGGGTATAGCTGAAGCTGTTGCTAAGCTACATAGATGCTTGCAACTTGTGCCGATTGTTTTGAAGCTGTAACAGGGTTTGTTGCTTTATACGGAGCTCTGAGCTCTGTATCTTTTACTATAGCGTTCGGTTATCCGGAATTGTTGTTGAACCGGCACCACATCGGTCCCGTCCGTGCTGGATACCAGAAAGTTTCCTGTACTCTATATTTTGCGCTGTTTCTAGATGTTTAGGGCAGGATTTTCATTCAGAAGTCGGGACTACAACTTTTGGGGTTGTAGTCCCGCCTCCATCGAGATGCGGCCAATCCACGCGATTTTAGCTTGATTGACCTTGTTGAGCCCGCCCAGCGGGCTCAGCAGGCCAATTAAGGGCCACCCGGCAACAGGTGACATCACAGACTGAAATTTCATCTGTCAAGACGTGTTGACAGATGAGATATCAGTGTTTCACAGCTGTTTGAAGCTGTCAAACACTGATAATCTTACTTCTAACCCGAGTCCTTCTACGCAGACTCAGTTAGAAATCTCACCGGCACTGAAAGCTGCAGGCTGTCACTTTTGACAGATTGCAGCCATTCTGCTTTCTGTGCCGGATGGATGATGGACTCCCGAAACCTAGAGGAAGGAAGGCTGTAAAGGTAAGTGCAGGTAATTTAAAACTTCTTTACACACTTTAGACACACCAAACACACTTACCTTTGCACTCATGCACCCATCACTCACTTGAACACTGACATCTCGACCCCTCCAAGTCCTTCAAGCCGACGGCCCGACTCCTCTAACTTGGCGTGGTTTGGAGCCGTCGGGAATCCCACACGACAACCTTCAAAATAGGGATTAGGCTAAAAACTGCCTGTTAACTACCTGTTAACAAGCAGTTAATTGGCACTAATCCCTTCCCGCCTCGGGTCAGCGGGTCCCAGTGCGGGGCGGGTACCCGCCTCCTTTGAAACTTACATGGAGGCGGGTTTTGGGCGGGATGGTGTCGAGACCCCCGAATTCGGGAATTTAACCCCCCCCCCGCACACCTCCAATCCCGACTCCACGGCACACTGAAAATCGACCCCTTAGTGTCTACTTGGTGCGTCACAATAACAGCCAATATTGGAGAGGGTGGAGAAATTGAGCCTACACCTCAACACTTCATGGAACCTTACTGTTTCCATGTTCTGTCCAAATGTTCTATGTGTGACATAGCAGGTTAGGGTTAGAGCTCTGAGAAGCATAAAAGTTTGTTCCATAAAAATATTAAATTTGATCTGTTTGCAGCTATTACATGAATCCAATTGACGTTGTATTTTCCAAAGAAAAACCCGAATAGAAGCACACACCTACTCGACATAGTTTCCCTTCCTGAATCAGGGGACAGAATATTAATTGTTTTCCTCTCTACTGTACAGCATCTAAATTTAAAAATTAAAAACACTGACTGTCAAAATCTGCATGCAGTTTCAAACAAATCTCCTCCAATGTAATGTAGAACTCACAGTTTAAAACAAAATATTTCAAGAGAATATAAACCTCTCTGTCAGTACTGGCATTTACTACTGTGCATAAATTAACAGTGGAATATATTGCAAAGAAGACATATGCGAAACATATGTAGCTCAGTAGGAAAATTTTAAACCCAGTACCAGCACTTTGAACAGTTTCCCTCCAACAGCTAAATTGCTAAATGCACTGCATGGTGTGGGCTATCAGCTGAGAGACCGTAAGGGGGAAAATAAGGAGGCGGAGGAAAAGTCTTTATATTTAAAAAAAACTTTAAAACATCTCACCGTATTATGGTAAATTTTGACTGCTGTAAATCATTCAATAATTATATGGCTGGGACTTTGACACTAAATGAATTGGTTTATATTTATTTTATACAGTCCACACAAGTATAGTATTAAATTCTGAAACACTGACCAATGTAGCAAAGCATATCAAATTTTAACAATATTAAAGGGTATGGACACAAATTCACTTAGATCAGCTGGGCTTGACTATATACTAAGTTGCCCCGAAAAAGAAAATGCAGTATTTACTACAGATCAAGTTCAAAATTTATATTTAAAAACCCCTATAAAATGAAGTCCAAGGAAACAATGTTCCAGAGTTTGCTGGAGCGGGGCATCTCCCAGAGTTGGATTTTTTTCCCCTCACCCTTCAGCTCCAATTTGTGCCACAAATGCAAATTGATAACAACTCAATGGGGTCAACAGGGCATCTGGGATCTCGGTGAACAATGGGACTTATTCAAGATGGCTCCTGAACTGGCAGCTTCCTAGCAGCTCCTTTGCTGAGGAACTCTATCCTTGGCTAACTGTTGCCATCCTTTTCTCTTTTTCCCCCCCAATCTCCTCTCTTCCACGAAGTTCCCCTGGCTCTAATAATGGGTGCATTTTAGCCCCAACTACAAGTTAACTACTCGTTTAAAGTTACCTGGCCCCACTGCCCACCAATGTACCCCCTAATTTTTTTTGGTGCGCAGTCCCTTTAACGGGCTGCACGGCCATTTCAAAATTTCGTGCATGCGCAGTTTCTCCCACTGAAAAGCCGGTGAGCGGCCTGCGTGGGACCTCCAGGCCGCTGCGTGGAGATGCAGCTTAGCAGAAACGTTGCTGCCCACCCACCAACCATTTTGGCAACACGGACCATCTGCTTCTTGTTTTCTTCAGCGAGCACTGGATCTTTGCTTAAATTTGGCTTCCAAATTCCTGGACTTCTCTGCCGTCAAGACTATGCTTCTCCACTGGACTATGCTGCAAGACTCAGCTGTTGTGCCGCTGATCTGTTATTCAGTTGTTTAAGTTTTACGGTAACTTTGTTTGGCCTACAGCCCATATCCTACCGCTGCTGTTACCTGCTGAGCTTATGACTGTCCTACTGTTTTTTCAGCTTCAGCTACTGTGTGGTTCCTGGCCAGAAATTCACTCTCCTGGGCTGTAGTCTATTTTTCCACCATCTCTAGGTCTTTTGGTGACCTCCAACTTCGCCACTGTTTTCCTACCCCACGCCCCCCACCCCCGAATCAATTCTGCACACCTGCTGGCTCTTCCATTCCCACGGAAATACCTCCAGCAATGTGTCCGCCGATACTCTACACTTCAAATAGCTTCAGGACTCACTTGCCCTCCACACTGGCCTTCAAACCTGGACATCAGTTCATCGATGCTCCAAGCTGACTCCACCCTACCTAGCTCAACTTTATCCCACCATGGGACCTCGAACTTTAACTCTGAACTTCTTTCTATTGTCTGCTCTCTATTCCCTGTTTAATACTAGGATATATCTATCCTAATCTTACTATGTAACCAGACCTATGTTACTCGAGTTTCCCTGTGTCCATTTGCTGCCGTTCTGGACCCAAGCCCATCACTTCTATTTCCCCTTTTTTCCTTCTTTTCTCTTTACACCTCCTAGGCCGCTCTCTCCTGTCATGCCTCCTTTCATTTCTCCCCCTCGAGTACTCTGCCCACATAAATCCCTACCCTAACCCTCGAGCACTCCTCGACCTTGCTACTCTCCAGTCGCCATTCCATGCTTGACTCCCTCTTACATAAGCCTACAGCTTTGTTCTGTGCCTCTCCTGACATCGTCCGAAGGGCCCATCAATGCACTCGTCACTGCCACCTTACAAACAGCAAGCCCAACTGCCCCATCCTACTTGCTCGCTGACCTTACCGCCCAGTGCATCCGCTGGGGGCTAATCTTTCCGCTGGGGGCTAATCTTTCCAACCACCTTCCCGTCCCACTCACCCCTCCCAATGCTGACACTGTGGACTCTGCCAGCGGATCGGCTATCATCGCCCCTCTCCACATCTCCCTCCAGAATGTTCATTCACTTGTGAACAACACCCTTGCCATCCATGAGCTTATTGTGGATGATTGCATAGACATCACGGTCTTGGTGGCAACCTGGCCGACGGGTGATGACACGTTCCTGCTTAAATGAAGCCTCCCCTCCTGGCTATACCTTCCGCCACTTACCCTGCCTAAACCGCCATGGTGGTGGTATGGCTCTCATCACCAAACCACACCTTAGTTTGTCCCCTCGGCTCCTCTAGCAACAACTTCTCCTTTTTGAGCATCTCCTTGTTCCCCACCCCCTCACCTCATTTAAATCCTCGTTCTCTACTATCCACCCAAGTATCTCACCGATATATCTACACTGCTTTCCTCCCTCTGCACCGAGCAACTTCTCATCCCCAGTGATTTCAACCTCTATTTCAACTCTCTCTCCCCTCGGAGTTCACTACCCTCCTATCCTCCCTAAATCTCTCCCTCCATATAAACTCCCCTACCCACATTCACGGCCACCCAGTCGACCTTGCCATTTCACGTGGCCTCTCTATTCCCATCGTATCAATCACAGACGAGGCCATATCTGATCACTTCCTTGTATCGCTCTCCACCCACACCTGCCTTCCCCACGGTCTTGTGGTCCACCCCTGGAAAAAAAACTCTCCAAAGTTACTAACAACTGCACTTTCAAATTCCCACTGTCTTGCCTTTGGCCTTCCATTCACCACATTTCTGCAGCTACCAATCTGCTCAATCACATCCTCCTCTCCATCTTTGGTGCCCATGTCCCTATTAGAACCATGACTCTCTCTCACCCTGGTTGTTCTCCTTAGTAAGGCCCTCATCTCCGCTTCCTTAAGTCCAAGGGATGCAGACTTCAATGTTTATGGCGGACAAATGCTTCACCGGGCTGGGCCACATAAAGCACCATCAGGTCCTGTTCTCCTCTGCCAAAACTGCTCACGGTTCTAGATAACCCCCCCGGTTTCTCTTCTCCACTACAAACCGTCTTCTTAAACCCCTCTCCCCTGCCTCCTCCACCCTCACCTCCAACAAGTGCGAGGAGCTCACGGACTTCTTTTGTCACTAAGATTAAGACCACCAGTTCAGCTGCTTCCCTCCCTTCCCCTAACCGATCGGGACAAAATTTCTCCAAGTTTCTCCCCTGCCCTAGCATTTCTCTAGTTTCTCTCGTATCTCCCCTCATGCCCTTTTTTTCCTGAGCTCATCTTGACCACGATACCCACCTCTTGCTTCCTCTACCCTATTCCCACCAAACTGCAGACCTCCCAAGTTTCCTTCCTGGCCTCCATGTTAGTGGATATTGTTAACAGTTCCCTCTCCTCAGGTACTGTCCCCTTCAATTCTGCCATCATCACCCTTCTCAAAAAAAACACCCTCGACTTCTCTATCACCCCATCTCCAACCCCCCTTTCCTCTCCAAAGTCCTTCAACGTGTTGTCGTCCCCCAAATCCGTGCTCATCTTTCCCACAACTTCATGTTTGAATCCCTCCAATCAGATTTCCACCCCAGCCACAGTACTGAGACGAACCTTATCAAAGTCACAAACGACATCCTATGAGACTATGACAAGGGTAAACTATCCCTTCCCATCCTTCTCGACCTGTCTGCAGCCCTTGACATGGTTGACCACACCATCCTCCTCCAATGCCTTTCCTCCGTCATCCAGCTGGGTGGGACTGCCCTCGCCTGGTTCCATTCTTATCTATCCAGTTGTAGCCACAGAATTACCTGCAATGGCTTCTCTTTCCGCTCCTGCACCATGACCTCTCGAGTCCCCCAAGGATCCATCTTTGGCCCCCTATTTCTCATCTACACGCTGCCACTCAGCAACATCATCTAAAACACGAGGTTCCATATGTATGTTGATAACACCCAGCTCTGCCACATCACCACCTCTCTCGACCCCTCTACTGTGTCTGATTTATCACACTGCTTGTCCGACAATCAGTACTAGATGAGCAGAAATTTCCTCCAATTAAATATTGGGAAGACAGAAGCCACTGTCTTCCATCCCAGCCACAGAATCCATTCCTCTCCCTAGCAATTTTAAGGCTAAACCAGACTTTTTGCAACCTTGGTGTCGTATTTGACCCCCCTGCCCGAGATGAGCTTCTGAACACATATCCGCTCCATCACCAAGACTGCCTACTTGCACCTCCGTAACCGCCTGATTCCACCTCTGCCTCAGCTCATCTGCTGCTGAAACCCTCAACCATGTCTTCCTTACCTCTAGACTTGACTATTCCAATGCTCTCCTGGCCATCTCCCACCCTATATAAACTTGAGCTTATCCAAACCTCTACTGCCCATATCCTGACATGCACCAAGTCCCATTCACCCTGTGCTCACTGAACTACATTGGCTCCTGGTCCAGCAACACCTCAATTTTAAAATTCTCATCCTTGTTTTCAAATTCCTCCATAGCCTCGCCCCTCCCTATTGCTGTAACCTCCTCCAGCCCTCCAATTCCACCAATTCTGGCCTCTTGCACATCCCCGATTTTAATAGCTCCACCAATGGAGGCTGTGCCTTCAGCTGCCAAGGCCCTAAGCTCTGGAATTACATCCCTAAACCTCTCTACCTCTGTCTCCTCCTTTAAGACGCTCCTTAAAACCTACCTCTTTGACCAAGCTTTTGCTCAACTGTCCTTAAATCTCCTCATGTGGCTCTGTCAAATTTTGTTTGACAACGCTCCCGTGAAGCATCTTGGGACATTTTATTACGTTGAAGGTGCTATATAAATTCAAGTTGCTGTTGTTGACTAATAAGATTTAAGAATAGAGAAAGAAACAGAGCAAACGTCGGAAAAGGGCCTCAAAGGTTGAGCGTCATTTCAGGACCATAAAATCACCCCATTAACAGGGTCCTTACGATGTGAAATAGCATCCCTAACTTCCTGCAGCGAGGCCAAAGGTAGCAATTTCTTGACACTCATGGAGGAGGTTGACAGCAAGCTCCTATTTTTCCTAGGCTAAAGATGGAGCGGCGCAAATCGTCTCGCAATTTGTGGCTATTCACAACTCAGGCCATATCTCTTCCTCACCATAAATTGCTGGGCTTTTTTTTTAATGGGGAAAACAGAAATTTGACAGGGTCATTTATAGATGATCAAAACTCAAGCAGCCAATCTTCAAAAATTCACAGTACAATCAGAAATATATATTGCTCCCTTAATACAGATCATGTACACTCAGTCACATTTTGGTCTAATAAAAGGAATGGACTGTGACCAGATTTTCAAACAGTTACCCCTAAAGCAGATGCAAGTCACTGGCAATAGTAAAATATTGTATGATTTTCAACTTGAGAGCTGAAATTCCAATGCTGAAAGTGCCAATACACAAAAAATCAATTACTATAATCACAGAAATAAAGTTTATGGTGTACTATATAACCAATACTATACTATAATCCAAAACTGATTGCAGCAGTAATGGTCTCAGCCAGGCATGTCCCAAGCTCCTCATACCATCATTAATATTTAAATGCATTGAGAGCACAGGTAGGAGTGTCTGCACTCTCTTAGCATTTAAATCAACTCTATTTACATTTAAACAGTGCCCAAAAAGTTTAGTGGGATCTCTGAGCACTTTTAAACCAAATTTGACCACAAGTTCTTTTGAATTTTTTTCCAGATGTGGATGGCACTGGCAAGTCAACATTTATTGCCCACCCTTAGTTGTCCCAAGAAGATAGCAATGGGCATTTTTCTTGAAGGACACCTAGAAGGACAAGGGCAGCAGGCGCATGGGAACACCATCACCTCCAAGTTCACCTCCAAGTCACACACCATCCTGACTTAGAAGTATATCGCCGATCCTTCATCATCGCTGGGTCATCATCGCTGGGTCAAATCCCTGGAACTTCCTACCCAACAGCACTGTGGGAGTACCTGCACCACACGGACTGCAGCAGTTCAAGGTGGCGGCTCACCACCTTCTCAAGGGCAATTAGGAATAGGCCATAAATGCTGCCCTTGCCAGCAATGCCCACATCCCATAAACGAATAAAAAACACAACTTCAAGTCCAAATTTGACTCTAATCATATTGCAATTTCAGCATCACAGCAAACTGGAAGCTGCTTAAAGTTGCACTATATACACACCCTTAAAAATCAGTGGTGTAGTAGTTGGTTTTTTTAAGTTAGCTATTTTAATGTTTAATTGACAGAGCGAAAGGTGGCTTACCCCGCGTGCTGGTTTCTGGAAGTGCCTCAATAATTTGTAGGTGAAACGCTCTCGGGAATCAGCCTTCAGCTCAAAGGAGATCTGGAGACGATCTCCAAGGAATTACCCTGCAGTAGCTGGAGGTGTTTTTTTTTCCCCCATAAGGTTTTCTCAACAGGAGGTGGTGATTAACTCGTAGGTTTTTAAAAAAAAAATTAACTAAGAACTCGACCGAAATAAAATCAGCTTTCACTGCCTGTGGACACCAGGGCGGTGCGATACCGTGACGCAAGCAGGGGTCTCGGCGTGAGCCATCACTCCGGGCTTGTCACTTCCCAGCCTTGTGTTTTGTGCTGAGACTACAAAGGGACCGTGCAAACTTTGGGGAAACGCTCAACCTGATGTGACTAGACTGCCCTCCCGGAGTGACACAGGCGAAGCGAACGTCCGGCGGGGATTGCCACTGCCACACTCGCTCCTCACTCACTCTCAGCACCAACTTCCGCCTCGTTGGACACAGGTGTGTACACAGGTGTGCACAGCCACTCGGGTGGGCGCGCATGCGCCAGGTGAGCTTACTGGGTGCGGTGAATTTAAAGGGGCCGCGCCACCGCGACTTACTGCAATCTCCGCGAAACACGTCCCAAAGTTACACACCACAGATCGCGTCCAAATTCAGGTGTCTTAACCCCGGCAAACTCGCGCAAGTGTTTTCCGACCTCGTTATCATTGTGTGAAATCGGAGAATAAATTTACGAAAGTGAATGATACGGAGATTAATTTCCGGATCGATTCGCCCGTCGAACGGGTACGCTGGCAAAAAAAAAACCTGCGGCGACGCTTTGTGAAGTAATGAAGCGAATCGCACTCCTGCAGCCGCTGTGTAAAGAGGACCACGTGCAATATTAAACCAGCTCCAGTAAAGACAATTAGAGCACGTTATCCAAGCCACTCGATCACTGAAACGTGAAAGAATACACCTAGATGAGTTCGACCAACCTGTGTAAAAGTTTTCTGTTGGGCATAGAATGCGTAGACGAACGTTGCTTCTCGATTTATTTACGTTGCCAGTGTATTGACAGGAAGTTTTTCTTGATCAAAATAAAGTTTTTTCTGACCAACGCTAATTTTAAATCGCAACACGCTGCATTCAGGCTGAATGACTACAGTTTGTTGGATGCAATACTTCAAAAATGTCCAAAAGACCAGCTTTCAACTGCAAAAGGTGCCATCCTGTTGGGCAAAATTCCGGATACGGATAATTTACAAACACGTGCTACCAACAGGACTACAAAAACCTTAGGCTCATGAATGACAACACAAGTTCCGACTCCCTGCTGTTGTACCTCGGATCTGAACACAGCAGCAGGATACGGGAAATTACACATGTTTACATTGTAGAAAATGTGTTACCTGGAAACAATAGTTCGCATCGGTCTAAACCAAAGCCAGGAATGGTGCTTTAAATTTTATTATGCCTTAAAATGTTTCGAAGTCCTATCTATCGAAAGCGCCTCCTGTTAGGGTCGTTCTTATTACTTGTTCTTATGTAATTTATGTAAATCCATGATAAAGATTACCGTAAATGACTTTAACATTTTATTTTGTCAGAATTCGCGTGCTTTCTTTCAGGCA
This sequence comes from Somniosus microcephalus, assembly GCF_052327205.1. NCBI lineage: Eukaryota > Metazoa > Chordata > Chondrichthyes > Squaliformes > Somniosidae > Somniosus > Somniosus microcephalus. The sequence goes on along the minus strand of NC_140990.1, from coordinate 274,916,024 downwards.
TGACATCAATCGAATTGGCGAACAATCATTTTTATTTTAGTAACGAGCACAGCAATGTCCGGACAAAAGACGATTCACCCCAGTACACAAAAAAATGCGGAAGAATAATTAAAACTCAAAGTAATACTATATCCTGTCCTATTGAAACGTCTAGTTGTTTCATTGGTTGGTTGTTTCCAAATAGACGTGTCATCAAATTTGTAAACATGTAGGTAAGAATTTCAGTACGAAAATTATGATAAGAGATTATAAGAGCATTATCTTTAAATAGTAATTGAGTTGAAAAGCGTCGTTTTAAACTGAATGACTCAAATATAATTCGATTACATTCGTGTTAACCATTTGTCAGCTCTATAAGATGGGATATAATGACAAGGGAGAGACAGTCAGATTTTTAAAAATACATTCATGGGATGGGCCAGCATTTATTGCCCATCCCTAATTGCCTGTCAGAAGATGGTGGTGAGCCTCCTTCCTGAACTGCTGCAGTTGGTGTGGTGAAGGTACTCCCACAGGGCTGTTCTGGAGGGAGTTCCAGGATTTTGACCCAGCGACGATGAAGGAACGGCAATATATTTCCAAGTCAGGATGGTGTGTGACTTGGAGGGGAACTTTGAGGTGGTGGTGTTCCCATGCGCCTGCTGTCCTTGTCCTTCTAGATGGTAAAAGTTATGGGTTTGGGAGGTGTTGTCAAATACAGATACGCTCAAAGGTAGGATCAAGCATAATGTCTGGAAATTGAGAGAGAGGAGTTGTAAAGCTGTGTATTCTAAGTTATTACCCCTTTTAGGAAGAAGCAGAGTTCACAAATAGAATTATAGGGGTAAATGAATAAGCACCAAGTTGGTGCCTGTGACATGGTGTTTGATTTATAGGTAAGTGGAGTAAAGCAGGGTGGTGCAGGAGAGATGGGTTGGATATTAACCAAACTAACATAAAAGTGAATTCAAAAGTCTTCTATAGGCATATAAATAGTAAACAGGTAGTAAGAGAAGGGGTGGGGCCGATTAGGGACCAAAATGGAGACCTACGCATGGAAGCAGAGGGCATGGCTGAGGTACTAAATGAGTACGTTGCATCTGTCTTCAGCAAGGAAGAAGATGCTGCCAAAGTCATAGTGAAAGAGGAGATAGTGGAGATACTGGATGAGATAAAAATTGATAAAGAGATGGTACTAGAAAGACTGTCTGTACTTAAGCTTGATGAGTCACCAGGACTGGATGGGATGCATGCTAGGATGCTGAGGGAAGTTAAGGAGGAAATAGCGGAGGTACTGGTCATAATACTCCAATCCTCCGTAGATACGGGGGAGCTGCCAGAGGACAGGAGAATTGCAAATGTTACACCCTTGTTCAAAAAAAGGGTGTAAGGATAAACCCAGCAACTACAGGCCCGTCAGTTTAACCTCGGTAGTAGGGAAGCTTTTAGAAACAATAATCATGACAAAGTTAACAGTCACTTGGACAAGTATGGATTAATTAAGGAAAGCCAGCACAGATTTCTTAAAGGCAAATCGTGTTTAACTAACTTGATCGAGTTTTCTGATGAGGTAACAGAGGGCTGATGAGGGCAATGCTGTTGATCTGGTGTACATGGACTTCCAAAAGGGGTTTGATAAAGTGCCCCATAATAGGCTCGCCAGCAAAGTTGAAGCCCATGGAATAAAAGGGACAGTGGCAGCATGGATACAAAATTGGCTAAGTGACAGGAAACAGAGAGTAGTGGGGAACGGTTAAGAACATAAAGACATAAGAAATAGGAGCAGGAATAGGCCATTCGGCCCTTCGAGCCTGCTCTGCCATTCAATGAGATCATGGCTGATCTTCTGCCTCAACTCCATTCACTGGCCCTATCGCCATATCCCTTGATGCCCTTACTAGTCAGAAATCTATCGACTTCTGTTTTGAATATACCCAAAGACTGAGCCTCCACAGCCCTCTGGGGTAGGGAATTCCAAAGATTCACCACCCTCTGTGAAGAAATTTCTTCTCATCTCAGTCCTGAATGGCCTACCCTTTATCTTGAGGCTGTGGCCCCTGGTTCTAGACTCCCCAGCCAAGGGAAACATTCTCCCAGCATCCATCCTATCAAGCCCTATAATCATTTTGTATGCTTCAATGAGATCCCCTCTCATTCTTCTGAATTCAAGAGAATACAGCCCACCATCCCAGGAATCAATCTCGTGAGCCTTCGTTTCACTCCCTCTATGGCAATTAAATCCTTCCTTAGGTAAGGAGACCAAAATTGTACACAGTACTCCAGGTGTGGTCTCACCAAGGCACTATATAATTGGAGTAAGACTTCTTTACTCCTGTACTCAAATCTTCTTGTAATGAAGGCCAGCATACCATTTGCCTTTCTAATGGCTTGCTGCACCTGCACATTCACTTTCAGTGACTCATGTACAATGACACCCAGGTCCCTTTAGTTGTTTTTCGGACTGGAGGAAGGTATACAGTGGTGTTTCCTAGGGGTCGGTACTAGGACCACTGCTTTTCTTGATATATATTTATGATTTGGACTTGGGTGTACAGGGCGCAATTTCAAAATTTGCAAATGACACAAAACTTGGAAGTATAGTGAACAGTGAGGAGGATAATGATCCACTTCAAGAAGACATAGACAGGCTGGTGAAATTGGCGGGCACGTGGCTGATGAAAGTTAACGCAGATAAGTGCGAAGTGATACATTTTGGTAGGAAGAACGAGGAGAGGCAATATAAACTAAAGGGTGCAATCCTAAAGGGGATGCATGAACAGAGAGACCTGGGGGTATATGTGCACAAATCGTTGAAGGTGGCAGGACAGGTTGAGAAAGCGGTTAAAAAAGCATACGGGATCTTGGGCTTTATAAATAGAGGCATAGAGTACAAAAGCAAGGAAGTTATGATGAACCTTTATAAAACACTGGTTCAGCCTCAATTGGAGTACTGTGTCCAATTCTGGGCACCGCACTTTAGGAAGGATGTGAAGGCCTTAGAGCGGGTGCGGAAAAGATTTACAAGAATGATTCCAGGGATGAGGGACTTCAGTTATGTGGATAGACTAGAGAAGCTGGGGTTGTTCTCCTTGGAGCAGAGAAGGTTGAGAGGAGATTTGATAGAGGTGTTCAAAATCATGAGGGGTCTAGACAGTGTAGCAAAAGAGAAATTGTTCCCATTGGCAGAAGGGTCGAGAACCAGAGGACACAGATTTAAGGTGATTGGCAAAAGAACCAAAGGCGACATGAGGGAAAACTTTTTTATGCAGCGAGTGGTTAGGATCTGGAATGCACTGCCTGAAAGGGTGGTGGAGGCAGACTCAATCGTGGCTTTCAAAAGGAAATTGGATAAGTACCTAAAGGAAAAAAAATTGCAGGGCTACGGGGAAAGGGTGGGGGAGTGGGACTAGCTGAAGTGCTCTTGCAGAGAGCTGGCACGGGCTCGATGGCCCAAAGGCCTCCTTCTGTGCTGTAACCATCCTAGGATTCTAGGATCTGGGAAGCTAGCTATTAATATAGGATATTTATCTAAATGAAACATGAAAGGGGAAGGGTTTAAATGTAGATAAGCAAAATAAGGTGAGAATAATAAAGTAAATCCAATGGAACTAACAATCTAAAAAAGTAAAAACTACAATTAAGCAAAAAGCAAATGATGCGAGAAGTGCAGAACATCTTCAAGATGGGCATTCCTGGAAGAGTAGTGGCAGTGAATTAAACAATAAAGCAAAAAAACAAATACTGCAGATGCCTACGCTTCTCTCTCCACAGATGCTACCTGACCTGCTGGTGTTTCCAGCATTTTATGTTTGTATTAAAAACTATTTAAAAATGAAACTTAATTTAATTAATTTAAATAATTTGATTAATACTAAACTAATTAATTAAACAAAAAAAATACTGGGAGAACAGGAGATATGTTGCTGCTGCAATATGTGGGAGCTTGTGGACATTTTTGTCCACAGCGACTACATCTGCAGTAAGTGTCTGCGGCTCGACGAACTTCGGCTCCGAGTTGAGGAGCTGGAGTCCAAGCTGCAGACATTGCGAGACATCAGAGAGTGAGAAATTTACCTGGACCTTTGGCTCCAGGAGGCAGCCACACTCCTTAGATTAAATACTTTAGAATTGACAAGTGGTCAGGGACAGGAGGGTGTGACTGCGAGTGAGGTACGGGGATCCAGGAGGTAGTATTGCAGGAGCCTCAGTCCCTGCACTTGTCCAATAGATTCGAGGTTCTTGCAACCCTTGTAGACCAGTGTGGGGACTGCGGGGAGAACGAGCACGGCACCATGGTACAGAAAGCTTTTCAAGTGGGGGGAGTAAAAAGGAAAGTGGTTGTAGTAGGTGACAGCATAGTTAGGGGGATAGACACTGTTCTCTGTAGCCAGGAGCATGAGTCCGAAGGGCTATGTTGCCTACCCAGTGCCAGAGTAAAGGACATCTCCTCCAGGCTGCAGAAGAACTTGGAGTGGGAGGGGGAGGATCCAGTTGTCGTGGTCCACGTAGGTACCAACGACATAGGTAGGACAAAGAAAGAGGTTCTGCTGAGAGAATTTGAGCAGCTAGGGACTAAATTAAAAAGCAGAACCTCAAAGGTCATAATCTCTGGATTATTACCGGAGCCACGAGCAAATTGGCATAGGGGCAATAGGATCAGGGAGATGAATGCACGGCTCAAAGATTGGTGTGGGAAAAGTGGGTTTTGATTCGTGGGGCACTGGCACCAGTACTAGGGAAAGAGAGAGCTGTTCCATTGGGACGGACTACGCCTGAAACATGCTGGGACCAGAGTTCTAGCGAATCGAATAACTAGGGAGGTAGATAGGGCTTTAATTAAATAAGGAGGGGGTAGGGTCCCGGTGGAGAGAAATCTAAAATGCTAAAGCGAAAAGACAAGGAAGCAGTGTGGGAAAGTGATTGGGGTAAGGATAACCAGATTGTGTCAGGAAGGGACAGAGCGTACAAACAAAGGAGTGCACTAACAAATAGGGTCCGGGTAAGAAAAAATGGTAATAAGACAAATAGGGCCATAGTACCAAAAAATGTTAAGATGTCTAAAAATGTTAAAAAGACAAATCTAAAGGCATTGTATCTGAATGCACAAAGCATTTGTAATAAGGTAGATGAATTAACAGCACAAATAAATGTAAACGGATATAATATAATTGCGATTATGGGGACATGGCTGCAGGGTGACCAAGGCTGGGAGCTGAATATCCAAGGGTATTCAATATTTAGGAAGGACAGGCAAAAAGGAAAAGGAGGTGAGGTGGCCTTGTTAGTAAAGGTGAAATCAGAGCAATAGTGAGAAAGGATATTGGCTCAGAAAATCAAGATGTAGAATCAGTCTGGGTGAAGCTAAGAAGCACCAAAGGGCAGAAAACATTGGTGGGAGATGTCTATAGGCCTCCAAACAGTAGTGGTAATGTAGGGGATGGCATAAAACAGGAAATTAGAGATGCATGTAACAAGGGTACCACAGTAACCATGGGTGACTTTAATCTACATATAGACTGGCCAAGCCAAATTAGCAATAATACTGTTGAGGATGAATTCCTGGAGTATGTACGAGATGGTTTTTTAGACCAGTACATTGAGGAGCCAACTAGGCTATCCTAGATTAGGTATTGTGCAATGAGAAGGGGTTAATTAATAATCTTGTTGTGCAGGGTTCTTTAGGGAAGAGTGACCATAACATGATAGAATTCTTCATTAACATGGAAAGTGAAGACGTCCAATCCGAAACTAGGGTCCTAAATCTAAACAAAGACAACTATGATGGTATGAGGAGTGAGTTGGCTATGATAGATTGGGGGGCTTCATTAAGGCGTGACAGTGGATAGGCAATGGCTAACATTTAAGGAACAAATGCATGAATTGCAACAGTTATACATTCTTTTCTGGTGCAAAAACACAAAAGGAAAAGCAGCCCAACCATGGCTAACAAAAGAAATTAAGGATAGTATTAGATCCAAAGAGGACTCATATAAAGTTGCCAGAAAAAGTAGCAAGCCTGAGGATTGGGAGCAGTTTAGAGTTCTGCAAAAAAGGACCAAGAGATTGATTAAGAGGGGAAAAATAGAGTATGAGAGTAAACTTGCAAGGAACATTAAAGCAGATTGTAAAAGCTTCTACAAGTAAGTAAAAAGAAAAAGATTAGTGAAGACAAATGTAGGTCCCTTACAGTCAGAAACGGGAGAATTTATAATGGGGAACAAGGAAATGGCAGAGCAATTAAACAAATACTTTGGTTCTGTCTTCACAAATAACTTCACAGAAATGCTAGGGAACCAAGGGTCTAGTGAGAAAGAGAAATTAAAGGAAATTATTAGTAAAAAAATAGTGCTGGAGAAATTAATGGGACTGAAAGCTGATAAATCCCCAGGGCCTGATAATCTGCATCCCAGGGTACTAAAAAAGGTAGCCATGGAAATAGTGGATGCATTGGTGGTCATCTTCCAAAATTCTATAGATTATGGAACAGTTCCTGCAGATTGGAGGGTGGCAAATATAACCCCACTATTTAAAAAAAGGAGGGAGAGAGAAAATAGGGAACTACAGCCCGGTTAGCCTAACATCAATAGTAGGGAAAATGCTAGAGTCTATTATAAAGGATGTGATAACAGGACACTTAGAAAATATCAACGGGATTAGACAAAGTCAACATGGATGTATGAAAGGAAAATCGTGTTTGCCAAATCTACTGGAGTTTTTTGAGAATGTAACTGGTAAAATAGATAAGGGAGAACCAGTGGATGTGGTGTATTTGGATTTTCAGAAGACCTTTGATAAAGTCCCACATAAGAACCCAGGAGAGTTCAAAAGCAGCGGGAGCAGAGCGAGAGCGCCAAAACCCGGGAGAGTTCAAAAGCAGCGGGAGCACGCTGAGATACAAAGAAGTACAAAGTAATCGAAGTGTGACATCACCAGAAAGCAGGTAAGTGATTGGTTGGTGAGTATTTCTCTATTTCTCACTTTTTTTCCAAACTTGAGCATCTAAATTTAAGTGCCTTGGTGTAGATTAAAAGATATAAGTGTTCCAAATTTTAAAACTAATTAATTAATTAATTGAGACAGGAGACCAGGAAATGTGTTGTTGTTGTTGCATGTGGGAGCTCGTGGACACCATTGAGGTCCAGGGTGACCATATCTGCAGCAAATGTTGGCTGCTCGAGGAACTTCGGCTCAGAGGTGATGAGCTGGAGTCCGAGCTTCAGACACTGCGCACATTAGGGAGGGGGAGCGTTACCTGGACGTTATGTTCCAGGAGGCAGTCACACCCACTAGAATAATGACTTCCAACTTGGCCCATGGTCAGGGACAGGGGAGTGTGACTACCAGCGAGGCAGGTATTGGGATCCAGGAGGTAGTGGTGGAGGAGCCGCAGCCCTTGGCCTTGTCCAACAGGTACGAGATTCTTGCTCCCTGTGTGGACGAGGCCAGGGACTGCAGGGAGGATGAGCAAACTGACCACAGCAGCATGGTACAGGGAGCCATTCAAGTGGGGGGAGCAAAATGAAATGTTGTAGTGATTGGGGACAGTATAGTGAGGGGGATAGATACTGTTCTCTGCAGCCGAGAGCATGAGTCCTGAAGGCTGTGTTGCCTGCCCGGTGCCAGGGTTAAGGACATCTCCTCTGGGCTGGAGAGAAACTTGGAGTGGGAGGGGGAAGATCCAGTTGTCATGATCCACGTAGGTACCAAAGACATAGGTAGGACAAAGAAAGAGGTTCTGCTGAGAGAGTATGAGCAGCTAGGGGCTAAATTAAAAAGCAGAACCACAAAGGTAATAAAGTCTGGATTACTACCTGAGCCATGAGTGAATTTGAATATGGTAAATAAGATCAGAGAAATGAATGAGTGGCTCAAAGACTGGTGTGGGAGAAATTGGGTTTCGATTTGTGGGGCACTGGCACTAGTACTGGGATAAGAGGGAACTGTTCCGTTTGGACGGGCTTCACTTGAACCATGCTGGGGCTAGAGTCCTGGCAAATCGAATAACTAGGGCTGTAGAAAGGGCTTTAAGCTAAATAGTGGGGGGAGGATCCAGGTGAGCGGGAAAATAAAAAGTCAATCAGAAATGAGAAAGCAATAGAGCAGGCTAGAGATGGGAGAAATAATAACCAGAGTGTGACAGGAAAGGACAGAATGTTTAAAAATAAGAGTGTAACAGAAAAAAAGTCCAAAACAAGGAAAAATGGTAAAAAGACAAAGTTAAAAGCTCTATATCTGAATGCACGCAGCATTCATAACAAGATAAATGAGTTGACGGCACAAATAGATACAAATGGGTATGATCTGATTGCCATTACAGAGACGTGGTTGCAAGGCGACCAGGGCTGGGAACTGAATATTCCAGGGTATATGATAATTCGGAAGGATAGAAAGAAAGGAAAGGGAGGTGGGGTGGCTTTGTTGGTAAAAGATGGGATCAGTGCAGTGGTGAGAAGTGATATTGGCTCAGAAGATCAAGATGTGGAATCGGTTTGGGTGGAGATAAAAAATAATAAGGGGAAAAAGTCTCTGGTGGGTGTAGTCTACAGGCCCCCGAACAGTAGCAATGCTGTTGGACAGAGTATAAATCAACAAATAATGGAGGCCTGTAAAAAAGGTACGGTAATAATCATGAGTGATTTTAATCTCCATATTGATTAGACAAATCAATTTGACCATGTTAGCCTGGAGGAGAAGTTCATAGAGTGCATCCGGGATATTTTCCTAGAACAGTATGTAATGGAACCAACCAGGGAGCAGGTTATATTGGATCTGGTACTATGTAATGAGACAGAATTAATGAATGATCTCATAGTAAAGGATCCTCTAGGAAAGAGAGATCATAGCATGGTTGAATTTCAAATTCAGTTGGAGGGTGAGAAAGTTGTATCCCAAACCAGTGTCCTGATCTTAAACAAAGGCAATTATAATGGCATGAGGGCAGAACTGGCTAAAGTGGACTGGAAAAACGAATTAAAGGATAAGACAGTTGAAATGCAGTGGCGGACATTTAAGGAGATATTTCATAACTCTCAACAAAAATATATTCCAGTGAGAAAGAAAGATTTTAAGAGAAGGGAGCACCATCCTTGGCTAACTAAGGAAGCAAAGGATGGTATCAAATTGAAAACGAAGGCATACAATGTTGCCAAGATTGGTGGGAGACCAGAGGATTGGGAATTTTTTAAAAACCAGCAAAGGATGACAAAAAAAAATAAAGAGAGAGAAGATGAATTATGAGAGTAAACTGGCAAGAAACATTAAAACAGATAGTAAGAGCTTCTACAGGTATATAAAAAGGAAGAGGGTAGCTAAAGTAAATGTTGGTCCTTTAGAGGATGAGACTGGGGAATTAATAATGGGGAAATGGCAGAGACTCTGAACAAATATTTTGCATCTGTCTTCACTGTAGAATACACTAACAACATCCCAATAATGGATAATCAAGGGGCCACAGGGAGTGGGGAACTAAAGACAATCACTATCACTAAGGAAATAGTACTCGGTAAAATAATGGGAATAAAAAATGATAAGTCCCCTGGATCAGATGGCCTGCATCCCAGGGTCTTAAAAGAAGTGGCTGCAGAGATAGTGGATACATTGGTTGCAATATACCAAAATTCCCTGGACTCTGGAGAGGTCCCAACGGATTGGAAAACCGCTAATGTAACACCCCTATTTAAGAAAGGAGAGAGACAGAAAGCAGGAAACTATAGACCAGTTAGCCTAACATCTGTCATTGGGAAAATGCTGGAGTCCTTCATTAAGGAAGCAGTAGCAGGGCATTTAGAAAAAGATACTGTAGTCAAACAGAGTCAGCATGGTTTTAGGAAAGGGAAATCATGTTTAACAAATTTGCTGGAGTTCTTTGAGAATGTAACAAGCAGGGTGGACAAGGGTGAGCCAGTGGATATGGTGTATTTGGATTTCCAGAAGGCATTCAATAAGGTGCCACATAAAAGGTTACTGCATAAGTTAAGAGCTCATGGAGTTGGGGGTAATATATTAGCATGGATAGAGAATTGGCTAATTAACAGAAAGCAGAGAGTTGGGATAAATGGGTCATTTTCTGGTTGGCAAACGGTAACTAGTGGAGTGCCACAAGGATCGGTGCTGGGGCCCCAACTATTTACAATCTGATGCGCCATCAATTACTCAAAAGACTGAAGTTGAGCGAGTAACAATCAGGCTTTTATTAACTAAAGAATGAAGGTCTTGTCTCGAGTGGTCGACCCGTCCAGAATACTAAGGGACTGGGAGGTAGTCACTTATATACCTGGAATAGTGGGAGGAGTCAGCCGAGGCATGTCCAGACCTGTACCTAGTGGAATACACATACAGACACAGACAGGTATGACAGTGGTTTACCACATTCACCCCTTGTTTAAAAATGAGTCCGGCGGGGTGAAGTGTATTTAAAAGTTCGTGTATTGGAGTCTCTCCGGAGGTCTTGTCTGCCGCTGTGATCGACGTGGCGACGGCAGGGGTGGTGGAGCTTCCGGCGTCGCGTCCCGTGTAGGCTGGGGCCCTGGAGTGTAGTCCTCATGGGTGACGGTCCAAGGCGAGCCGGCTGCTGGGGTTGGATATCGGGTCGTGGGGGGGGGTGGTAATGGGTAGTGGGTTACAGCGGTCCCCGAGGGTGCGAGGTCTCGTATGGAGACTGTGTCCTCCCGCCCGTCCGGGTACGCAATGTAAGCGTACTGGGGGTTGGCGTGGAGGAGGTCGACCCTCTCGACCAGGGGGTCCGTTTTATTGGCCCTCACGTGTCTTCTCAGTAGTACCGGCCCTGGGGACGTCAGCCATGGCGGTAACGATGTCCCCGATGTGGACTTCCTTGGGAAGACAAACATTTTCTCGTGAGGGGTGGCATTGGTGGCAGTGCAGAGAAGTGACCGAATCGAGTGGAGCGCATCGGGGAGCACCTCCTGCCAGCGGGAGGTCGGAAGGCCCCTAGACTTTAAGGCTAGTAGGGCAGCCTTCCAAACAGTTGCATTCTCTCTTTCCACCTGTCCGTTCCCCCGGGGGTTGTAACTGGTGGTCCTGCTTGTGGCAATACCCCTAGCGAGCAGGTACTGGCGGAGTTCGTCGCTCATAAACGATGAGCCCCGGTCGCTATGGATATAGCTGGGGAAACCGAACAGGGTGAAGAGGCTGTTCAGACATTTAATGACCGTGGCACTGGTCATGTCCGGGCAGGGGAAAGCGAACGGGAACCGGGAGTACTCGTCAATGATGTTGAGGAAGTACACATTGCGGTCGGAGGAGGGGAGAGGCCCTTTAAAATCGACGCTCAGGCGTTCGAAAGGGCGAGTGGCTTTTATCAGGTGGGCTCTGTCTGGTCTATAAAAGTGCGGTTTGCACTCAGCGCAGACTTGGCAGTTCTTGGTCATGGTCCTGACCTCCTCAATGGAGTAAGGCAGGTTGCGGGCCTTGATGAAGTGGAAGAACCTGGTGACCCCCGGGTGGCAGAGGTCATTGTGGAGGGCCCTCAGCCTATCGATCTGCGCGCTGGCGCAGGTGCCACGCGATAGGGCATCTGGGGGTTCATTGAGCTTCCCAGGCCGGTACAAGATCTCGTAATTGTAGGTGGAAAGTTCGATTCTCCACCTCAAGATCTTGTCATTTTTGATTTTGCCCCTCTGCTTGTTGTTGAACATAAAAGCAACTGAACGCTGGTCAGTGAGCAGGGTAAATCGTTTTCCGGCCAGGTAGTGCCTCCAATGACGCACAGCCTCCACGATAGCCTGGGCCTCCTTCTCGACCGCGGAGTGTCTGGTCTCCGGGCCCTGGAGGGTTCGTGAGAAGAATGCCACAGGTCTCCCCGCCTGATTAAGGGTGGCGGCCAGAGCGAAGTCGGACGCATCGCTTTCCACCTGGAAGGGGATGGATTCGTCCACTGCGTGCATGGTGGCTTTGGCAATGTCTTCCTTGATACGGTGGAAGGCTAAGCGGGCCTCTGCCGTCACGGGAAAAGAGGTGGACTTGATCAGCGGACGGGCTTTGTCTGCATAGTAGGGGACCCACTGAGCGTAGTAGGAAAAAAACCCTAGGCACCTCTTCAGAGCTTTTAGGCAGTGGGGCAGTGGGAGTTCCATAAGGGGACGCATCCGGTCCGGGTCGGGACCGATGACCCCGTGTTCTACAACACAGCCAAGGATGGCGAGGCGGTCTGTGCGGAATATGCACTTCTCCTTGTTATATGTCAGGTTCAGGAGTTGGGCGGTGCGGAGGAATTTCTCGAGGTTTGCGTCATGGTCCTGCAAGTCATGGCCGCAGATGGTCACATTATCTAGGTAAGGGAAAGTGGCCTGCAGCTCGTTTTGATCGACCATCCGGTCCATCTCCCTTTGGAAGACGGAGACCCCGTTGGTAACGCCGAAGGGAACCCTAAGGAAGTGATAGAGGCGGCCGTTTGCCTCAAAAGCAGTATACTGGCGGTCTTCAGGGCTGATGGGGAGCTGGTGGTACGCTGATTTCAGGTCAATGGTCGAAAAGACGCGGTACTGCGCGATCTGGTTGACCATGTCAGCTATGCGGGGGAGTGGGTAGGCGTCCAGCAGGGTGTAGCGGTTTATTGTTTGGCTGTAGTCGATGACCAGGCGTTGTTTCTCGCCGGTCTTAACGACCACAACCTGGGCTCGCCAGGGGCTGGAGCTGCCCTCAATAATCCCCTCCTTCAGGAGCCGTTCCACTTCGGTTTTGATGAAAACCCTGTCCCCGGCACTGTATCGCCTGCTCTTTGTGGCGATGGGCTTACAGTCAGGGGTGAGGTTAGCAAACAGTGGGGGGGGTGGGACTCTGAGTGTGGAGAGGTTGCATCTAGTGCGCGGCGGGCAATTTGGAGGCTGCTGGCTGCGGACTGTGAGTGGGGGGAGGGGGCCACCGTACGCCATCGTAACGCTTTTGAGGTGGCACTGGAAATCCAACCCCAGTAGAACGGCAGCGCAGAGGTCGGGCAGGACCAGGAGTTTAAAATTATTGAACACAGTCCCGTCTACTACTAGTGTCACCACGCAGTAGCCGCCAATGTCCGCTGACTGGGACTCGGAGGCCATAGAAATCCGCTGGTGCGCAGGCAGGACTGGGAGAGAGCAACGCCGCACCGTGTCGGGGTGGATGAAGCTCTCTGTGCTCCCGGAGTCAAAAAGGCAGTTTATTGCATGGCCGTTTACCTTAACGTCCATTTTGGACCGAGCTAACTGGTGCGGTCTCGTTTGGTCCAGCGTCACAGAGGCCAGCGTAGGGGTCGGTGTGTCGCTGCGAGTATCAGATGGGTGGGGGTTGGCGGTCTGCTGCGTCCCGGCTGGTGTCCAAGATGGCGGCGCCCATGATTCCCATGTGGCTGGAGTCGTCCAAGATGGCTGCTGCTGCGGTGGTTCGCACATGGCTGGGGAGGCCCAAGATGGCGGCTCGCACGGCCCACACGCGGCGCTGCTGGCGTTCGGGGTGGCTTTGGCCTTGCAGACGCTGGCGTAGTGTCCCTTTTTCCCGCAGCCCGAGCAGGTTGCATTCTTCGCCGGGCAGCGCGCTCTGGGGTGTTTGGCCTGGCCACAGAAGTAGCATTTCTGGCCTTGGGATACTGCTGTCTGGCTTTGGGACACTGCTGCGGTAGTTGGGCCGTTGTTGGGCTGTGGCTGGGGTGGCACGGTGCTATGGGGCTGTCCTACCGTGTCCCAGGTTGTCGTTCCCCGCGGCGTCCACGGTGCAGAGGAGTAGGCATCCATGCCCCGGAAGGCTGCGTCCAGCGTTAGTGCGATGTCGGAGGCTTTGTTGAGGGTGAGGTCACTCTGCTCCAGCAGTCGCTGTCGGGTGTAGTTGGACCTGTGGCCCGCTACGAAGGCATCCCGGATCAGTTCCTCCGTGTACTTAGTGGGCGTTACCGCCTTACACCCACAGGCCCGGCCAAGCACGGACAGTGCTTGGAGGTATTCCTCAGTCGATTCCCCAGGTTGTTGCTTGCGACTCCCCAGAAGGTGCCTAGCGTATACTTCGTTCACAGGGCGCGTGTACTGGGTCTTGAGGAGCTGGAGGGCGGCTGTGTACGAGGTCGCATTCCGGATGACTGAGTACACTCGGTGGTTCACCTTGGAGATCAGGACAGACAGTTTGTCCGCATCCGTTTCGACCGCAGTGGAGGCAGTCAGGAATGTCTCGAAGCACGTGAGCCAGTGAGCAAACTTGGTGGAAGCGTCCGCTTCCCGACTGTCCAGGTCCAGGCATGCTGGTGTGAGGATCTTCTCCATTATAAAAAATTTAGTTAATAAAATTGATGCGCCATCAATTACTCAAAAGACTGAAGTTGAGCGAGTAACAATCAGGCTTTTATTAACTAAAGAATGAAGGTCTTGTCTCGAGTGGTCGACCCGTCCAGAATACTAAGGGACTGGGAGGTAGTCACTTATATACCTGGAATAGTGGGAGGAGTCAGCCGAGGCATGTCCAGACCTGTACCTAGTGGAATACACATACAGACACAGACAGGTATGACAGTGGTTTACCACACAATCTACATTAATGACTTGGATGAAGGGATCGAGTGTAATGTAGCCAAGTTTGTGGGTGATACAAAGATGGGTGGGAAAGCAAGTTGTGCAGAGGACTCAAAGAATCTGAAAAGGGATATAGACAGGCTAGGTGAGTGGGCAAACATTTGGCAGATGGAGTATAATATGGGAAAGTGCGAGGTTATCCACTTTGGCAGGAAAATTTAAAAAGTAAACTATTATTTAAATGGAGAGAGATTACAAAATGCTACAGTTCAGAGGGACCTGGAGGTCCTTGTGCATGAAACACAAAAAATTAGCATGCAGGTACAGCAAGTAATCAAAAAGGCAAATGGAATGTTGGCCTTTATTTCAAGGGGGTTGGAGTATAAAAGCAGGGAAGTCCTGCTAAAACCGTACAAGGTATTGGTGAGACCACACCTTGACTACTGCGTACAGTTTTGGTCTCCTTATTTAAGGAAGGATCTTCTTCTTCTTCTTAGGCAGTCCCTCGGAACCGAGGATGATTTGCTTCCACATTAAAAATGAGTTCGCAGGTGACTGATGAGTCCCATGCGGGACCTACAGTCTCTGTCACAGGTGGGGCAGATGGTGGTTGAAGGGACGGGTGGGTGGGGTGCTTGGGTTGACGTGCACTCCTTGCGCTGCCTGCGCTTAGCTTCCGCTTGCTCCCGACGAAGAGACTCGAGGTGTTCGGCGCCTTCCCGGATGCTTCTCCTCCACTTTGTGCGGTCTTGGGCCAGGGATTCCCAGGTGTCGGTGGGGATGTTACACTTTTTCAAGGAGGCTTTGAGGGTGTCCTTGAAGCGTTTCCTCTGCCCACCTGGGGCTCTCTTTCTGTGTCAGAGCTCCGAGTAGAGCGCTTGTTTTGGGAGTCTCGTATTGGGCATGCGAACGATGTGACCCGCCCATCGGAGCTGATCGAGCGTGGTCAAAGCTTCGATGCTGGGGATGTTGGCCTGAACACTGATGTTGGTGCGCCTATCCAGCCAATGGATTTGCAGGATCTTGCGGAGGCAGCGTTGGTGGTACCTCTCCAGTGCTTTGAGGTGCCACTGGAAAGATATACTTGCATTGGAGACAGTTCAGAGACAATTCACTAGGTTAATTCCAGAGATGAGGGGTTTGACTTATGAGGAAAGGTTGAGCAGGCTGGGCCTATACCCATTGGGATTTAGAAGAATGAGAGGTGATCTTATCGAAACATATAAGATACTGAGGGGGCTCGACAGGGTAGATGCAGAGAGGATGTTTCACCTCATGGGGAAATCTAGAACTCGGGGGCACAGTCTCAGAATAAAGGGTCGCCCTTTTAGAACTGAGATGAGGAGGAACTTCTTCTCTCAGAGGGTCATAAATTTGTGGAATTCTCTGCCCCAGAGAGCTGTGGAGGCTGGGTCATTAAATACATTTAAAGTGGAGATAGACAAATTTTTGCAAGATAAGGGAGTGAATGGTTATGGGGAGCGGGCTGGGAAGTGGCTTTGAGCCCTAGATCAGCCATGATCTTATTAAATGGCGGAGCAGGCTCGAGGGGCCAAGTGGCCTATTGCTGCTCCTATTTCTTATTATCTTATGTTCTAAGAGGTTAGTGTGCAAAATTAAAGCACATGGGATTGGGGGTAATATACTGGCATGGATTGAAAATTGGTTAACAGACAGCAAACAGAGTACATAAGAACATAAGAAACAGGAGCCGGACCTGGCCATTCAGCCCTTCGAGCCTGCCTTGCCATTCAATGAGATCATGGCTGATCTTCTGCCTCAACTCCATTCACCGGTCCTATCGCCATATCCCTTGATGCCCTTACTAATCAGAAATCTATCGACTTCTTTTTGAATATACCCAATGACTGAGCCTCTACAGCCCTCTGGGGTAGAGAATTCCAAAGATTCCCCACCCTCTGTGTGAAGAAATTTCTTCTCGTCTCAATCTTGAATGGCCTACCCTTTGTCTTGAGGCTGTGGCCCCTGGTTCTAGACTCCCCAGCCAAGGGAAACATTCTCCCAGCATCCACCCTATCAAGCCCTGTAATAATTTTGTATGCTTCAATGAGATCCCCTCTCATTCTTCTGAATTTAAGAGAACACAGGCCTAGTTTACTCAATCTCTTCTCATAAGACAGTCCCGCCATCCCAGGAATCAATCTCATGAACCTTTGTTGCAATCCCTCTATGGCAAGTATATCCTTCCTTAGGTAAGAAGACCAAAATTGTACACGGTACTCCAGGTACTGTAGGAGTAGGAATAAATGGGTCTTTTTCGGGGTGGCAGGTGGTGACTAGTGGGGTACTGCAGAGATCAGTGCTTGGGCCCCAGCTATTCACAATATATATCAATGATTTGGATGAGGGAACCAAATGTAATATTTCCAAGTTTGCTGACGACACGAAACTAGGTGGGATTGTGAGTTGTGAGGAGGATGCAAAGAGGCTTCAAGTCGATTTAAACAAGTTGAGTGAGTGGGTAAATGCATGGCAGATGCAGTATAATGTGGATAAATGTGAAGTTATCCACTTCGGTAGGAAAAACAGAAAGGTAGAGTATTATTTAAATGGTGATAGATTGGGAAATGCTGATGTACAAAGAGACCTGGGTGTCCTTGTACACCAGTCACTGAAAGCAAACATGCAGGTGCAGCAAGCAGTTAGGAAGGCAAATGGTATGTTGGCCTTCATTGCAAGAGGATTTGAGTACAGGAGCAAGGATGTCTTACTACAGTTATACAGGGCCTTGGTGAGACCACACCTGGAGTACTGTGTGCAGTTTTGGTCTCCTTACCTAAGAAAGGATATACATGCCATAGAGGGAGTGCAGCGAAGGTTCACCAAACTGTTTCCTGGGATGGCAGGACTGTCGCATGAGGAGAGATTGGGTCGACTAGGCCTATATTCACTAGCGTTTAGAAGAATGAGAGGGGATCTCATTGAAACATATAAAATTCTGACAGGGTTAGACAGACTGGATGCAGGGAGGATGTTTCCCCTGGCTGGGGGTCTAGAACGAGGGGTCACAGCCTCAGGATATGGGATAAGACATTTAGGACTGAGATGAGGAGAAATTTCTTCACTCAAAGGGTGGTGAACCTATGGAATTCTCTACCACAGAAGGCTGTGGCGACCAAGTCACTGAATATATTTAAGAAGGAGATAGATAGATTTCTAGACACAAAAGGCATCAAGGGGTATGGGGAGAGAGCGGGAATATGGTATTGAGATAGAGGATCAGCCATGATCATATTGAATGGCAGAGCAGGCTCGAAGGGCCGAATGGCCTACTCCTATTCCTATTTTTCTATGTTTCTATGTTTCTATAATATACCTGAATACTAGAAATTGTCAAAAAAAGATGAGTTAGAGATCTATGTATCAGCAGGAAATGTTGCTAAAAAGATTACATAAACATGGTTTGGTTCAAAAAATCAAAATTAATTCAATATAGAGAGATACAAAACATTCCAGAAGGATAAAAAAGACAAGAGAGGAGGAACAGTACCTTTATTTGTTCAGGGGAATTTCAAAATTAAAGGAAGCAACTTGTTAACCCAGGGGAAAAAAAGCACAATATGAAGAACTTGAGTTAACAAAGTCAGAGGGCAGGATTAATAATAGAGGTCTGTTCCAGACCTCCCACAGCCTTCCTTAACAGGAACAGGACGATAACATATTACAGGAACCTTTTTTCTATCCGGCACAGATGGGCCCGACGTGGTGCCGGTTCGTCAAAAATTCCGGATAACCGAAAGCTATAGTAAAAGATACGGAGCTGAGAGCTCCATATAAAGCAACAAACCCTGCTTCAGAACAATGGCCACAAGTTGCAAGCGTCTCTGTAGCTTAGCAACAGCTGCAGCCACACCCTTGCACAGCAACAGATGGAGGAACGCAAGTAATAAATGTTACCTGAACCTACTCCTGAATTTTGCCGGTTAACCGAGATTTCCGGTTATTTAGGTGCCGGTAAATCGAAAGTTTCCTGTATATGATGAGATGTGAAGGCTATGTAAAGATAATAATGTAATAATGGTCTAATCAACCCAACATAAACTGGGAAAACCTGAATGGAAGCAAGGCAACGGAATCAAAACCAGATTTTGCTTTTGCTTTTGATCCACTATATCATTGATCCCACTAGGGGTAACTCATATCTGCACATGCTTCTTACAATTGGGATAATATCCATAATACGGGCAACTTCAAGCACCTCACCTCTCCTTTAAAATCCTCATTCTCTACTGCCTCCCAAGTCCACCCTGAGTTTCGAATGAGATATCCTCCCTCCTTTCTTCCCTTAGTCTCTGCACAGAATGACAACTGGCAGGAGGAATAGGAAAACAGAATTTGGTAGGAAGAATAGGAAAACAGAATAATTTTTAAATGGTGAGAAACTATTAAGTGTTGGTGTTCAGAGATTTAGGTGTCCTAGTACAAGAAACACAGAGGCCGGAATTTTTACCTTCAGGTCAGGTGCATGCAGGTCGCATAGCAAGTCAGGAGCACGATGTCCTGAGCAGTGTGTTGCTCAGAACGACTTTAACTTAATGACCCCAATTGAAAGAATCATGCGTGTTTCCTGGCCCTATTAAATGGTGCGGGTCTGATGATGTCATCGATGACTCGTTTCCAGCATCGATATTTAAATCAGCCTTGCACTCAATCCATTTGAAGGTTGCTAGAGGAGGGTGGAACCTGATAAACAAAGGACTGAGTACCCTTATAAAGTGGCAAGGATGGATAGCCAAAGGCAGAGGGCTGCACCACGCTTTTCAGACTCATCCCTGCATACCCTGGTGGAGGCAATCAGAGCACACAGGGAGGTCCTCTTCCCTGCTGATAGGCAAAGGAGACCTCTACAAGAGACCAAAAGAGCCTGGCTGGATATAGCTGAGGAGGTCAGGAGCAGGGATGTGGTGAAGAGGACCTGGATCCAGTGCACGAAATGATTCAATGATCTCATGAGGTCAGGAAAGGTGAGTGCAATGCCACACTCACCTTAATCCTGATGTGCCTGTCAACACATCCCCATCACTCTGCCTTCCCAAGCCTACTCCTGGACATCATTCCTCACACCAACATACCTTGCACATCCGCCCATCCCTCTCTATGTACATATTCACATCCCCATCTGACTAATACAGAGTAGAATTTCTAAATTTGCCGATACCAAACTTGGGGATGGTCTTCCCCAAGGGTCAATGCTGGGGCCACTGCTTTTTTTGATATATATAAATGACCTAGATATTGGAATACAAAGTAGAATTTCTAAATTTGCCGATGACACCAATATGGGGGTGTGGCAAACAGTGAGGATGATACCAATCGACTGCAACAGGACACAGAAAGGCTATCAGAATGGGCAGACAAGTAGCAGATGGAATTTAATACAGAGAAGTGTGAGGTGATGCATTTTGGCACAAGGAACAGGGAGAGGCAATATACACTTAATGGCACTGTTTTAAAGAGTGTGCACAGGTGCCTGAAGGTGGCAGGACATATTGAGAGAGTGGTTAACAAAGCATATGGGATCTTGGGCTTCATAAATGGAGGTATTGAGTACAAAAGTAGAGAAGTTATGCTGAACCTTCATAAAGCATTGGTTAGGCTACAACTGGAGTATTGCGTCCAGTTCTGGTCACCACACTCTAGGAAGGATGTGAAGGCCCTTGAGGGGGTGCAGAGGAGATTTACCAGAATGGTTCTGGGGATGGGGGATCTTAGCTACAAGGACAGGTTGGAGAAGCTGGATTTGTTTTCATTAAAGCAAAGGAGGTTGAGGGGTGATTTGATAGAGGTGTACAAGATTATGACTGGTTTGGAAATGCTAGACGGGGAAAGGCTGTTCCCACTAGTTGATGGTACAAGGACTAGGGGACACAGATTTAAGGTCCTGGACAAGAGATACAAGGGGGATGTAAGGAAATACTTTTTTACACAGCGAGTGGTGAGGACCTGGAATTCGCTGCCAACGGAAGTAGTGGAAGCAGAGACAATCAATGTTTTCAAGGGGAGACTAGATAGGCACTTGAGGGAAATAAACTTGCAGGGCTACGGGAATAGAGTGGGGGAATGGGACTGACTGGATTGCTCTACAGAGAGCTGGCGTGGACTCGATGGGCCGAATGGCCTCCTTCTGTGCCATTATGACTCTATGGGCTGGATTTTACCAGCCCTGAGGAGGCGGGTGTGGAGGCAGGACTGCTGAGAAAATCTCAAAAAATGGGACCGGGTCCCAAACCCGCTCCCAACCCGCCTCCAACCAATCTTCCCAGGAGTCGGGTCCCCAATTTGCGCAGGGTCCCGACTCCTAGAGGCGGGAAGAGGATTACAGTCACTTAACTGCCTGTTAACAGGTAGTTAACAGGCAGTTAAGAGGCTTTTTCCAATTTTTCGACTGCTGCTGCGGGCTTCCCGACGTCGGGGAACCCCGCCAGGATAAGTGAGGCGTGATGTGGGTCTACTGTAATTTTTGTTTATAGATGACAGCTGCAGAAGTGGTTTAAATGATTCAATGGGACACTGGTGAGTATCAGAGGTGAGAAAATGTTGGGAAAGTAATTTTTAATGTGGTTAGATGTTTCTGCAGGTGACAAACTATGAAGTCTTTGTGTAGCCTCATCTCATCGGGAGAAGTGACAGATGGCTTCTGCAATCTCAGCTGCAGCTGCCATCTGTTTTATCCTAAGGAAAGAGTAATTGGCGAGCCTGGGTACAAGGGCTCACCTTTGGACAGTGATTGTCAGTGTTTGACAGCACCTCAATGCTGTCAAACACTGTCAAAAAATCATCTGTCAAACAAGTGTGGTGCATATGCCTTTAAAAAAGCCGGCAGATGAAGCGTCATCAACTGATGTCATCTGACTCTGGCTTTCCCTTAATTGGCCGGCAAGCCCGCAGGGCAGGCTTAACAAGGCCAATCAGGGGAAAATAGCGTCAGCTCGTCAGACATCGCTGGGGGCGGGACTAGAACCCGAAAACCAGCAGTCCTGCCTCAAACTCGGCCTTCCAGGTAAGATTCCGCCCTATGACTCTATGGCCCTCACACTCACCCTCATCCTAATACAATTATAACAAGTAGCACCACAGAAGGAGGCCATTTGGCATTTGCACCCCACTCCCTTATAATCACCCTCTACAGAAGTAACCCATCCATTCCTTACACTCATTCCATCACTCTCAAACTTTTCTTCTTTCCCGCCTTGCGGGAGAAGAAAGCCCAGAACAACAGGGAGAGGCAGAGAACTGAAGGTGGCCCTCCAGTCTTCATACAACAAACAGCAGCAGAGGAGGGGGCTATGGAGATCTAGGGAGTTGGAGAGATGCTGGTGGGTGGAAGATGGAGAGAGGGGGACATCCGAGCAACCTGGTGACAGAATCACATCTCATAAAGCCACATGGCATTCAGCAGTTATGCATATGGTGACTGATGTCAGCAGTCAGTGCAGTGTCAACATGTGCATAATGGTAACCTTACCCATTCCATAACACTTCTAATTCATCTTTTGGCATCTTTTTACTGTCCATGAAGTGCCGCCCCCCCCCCCTCCCCTGCCCCCTGCCGCCACTGTCCCAGACGGAGGAGGAAGACGACTCCTCAAAGGCGCCTCCAGCTTCTGAGGGTGCACCGTCAGCAGCCCCAACCGCAACCAGCACCAGCGCAGATACACACATCTCGGTGGGTCCTTTGCGCCATAGAGTGGAGTTGTCACCTGATGTCTCACAATTCACAAGTGAACAAGAACAGGTGGTGTTGACCAGAACAGCAGTGGAGACTCCTCACCGGAGGGCGCAGGATGCTCCAAGCTCTGCTGAGCTACATGGAGCAGCAAATGCGCCAGTCACATGAGCACATGCTAGCTGTGGACAACAGATGGCAGGCGCTCATGGACCTCCTCTCAAGGAGGGATGTAAACGTAGATTTGGGCCTTCATCACCCCATTGCTGTGCAGCAAGGTGCTCACCAGCTCCTTGCTAGCAGGGAAGTGCGGGTAGCCCAGGAGAGGGATGATGTTGAGAGGGAACATGGAAGTGGGGGCTCTTCTCAAAGTACTCCCACTTCTCCCCCATTGCCTCCCCCTCAGTCAGAGCCCCACATGATTCCTTGGATCCCAATGGCCAAGTCTGCCCCTGCACAGTCGCAGGAGGAGCAGACTTTGGCTGGGCCATCACAGGCTCCAAAACCCCGAGGATGTCCGCCAAAAGTGTCTGACGAGTCGCAGCAGGAAAGTGAGCAGCCTGCCTCTACCTCTGCTGAAGCTACAGGGGTTGCACCTCGTAGAAGCACTCAGAAAAGAAAAATGACACCAAAGTAGATGCACAAGGTTAAGCACATGGGTGTATCAAAAAATGTTAGTGTTAAGTTTCAGTTATTTTGATGACACACATAAATGTTTTTGTTTGCACTACTTTCGGGTCTTGTCCATTTTAGCCTCAAACATTGGAAGTGGCTTTGTGGCATGGAGTGAATGGTGAGACATTACTTAACCTCAAGCACTGGAGCTTTGGGTGAGAGGAATGGATTGGTCATTGTAGGGACACTTTATGGTGTTGTTGGGGTGGTGGTGGGGGGGAACATAGTACAGCATGTGGCAGCCATGTGGCTGCTTTGGAGCAAGTTAAGTAAATCTGGCCATGATGGTACCACTGCTGGTACCATCTCCACCTCAGGTTCCTCCTCCTCCTCCTCGCCTTCCACCTGCTCCTCCTTTGAAGAGGCTGTGCACTCTGCGCCTTGCTCCTCCTGCAGCTCCAATCCTCACTGCTGTGCTATGTTGTGGAGACCCTGGCTGATGTGTACTGAAGGGCTCCTCCAGATCTGTCAAGGCATCTGAAACGCATCTTCAACATGCCTATCATTTGCTCTATGACACATGTGGTGGAGAAGTGGCTCTCATTACAATGCTCCTCAGCCTCAATACTTGGCGTCCTCAAGGGTGTCATGAGCCATGTCTTCAGTGAAGAGACCTTGTCTCCAAGCAGCCATGGTGTGGAGATGCCGGAGTTGGACTGGGGTGGACAAATGTAAGAAGTCACACAACACCAGGTTATAGTCCAACAGCTTTATTTGAAATCGCAAGCTTTCGGAGCGCTGCTCCTTCTTCAGGTGAAGTGGAGAAATGCATAAAGACACAGCTTATATAGTCAGAGAATCATGTCAGATGTTTACAGGTAACCTTTCCAACTGCCATTTATCACACCTCGGCAGAGAGATAATCACAGCAGTCAAAGGTGTGAATGGTGTCCAAACAGGTCAGTCAGGGAAACATTACATCAAAGAACAATGAGGTGGGGTCACAAGGGGTCAAATATTGCAGATGCTGGGGTCTGTATGAAAAACAAAAAAACAGACAAAAAACATTTTTTTTGGCTGGAAATCACAGCAGGT
This sequence comes from Somniosus microcephalus, assembly GCF_052327205.1. Taxonomy (NCBI): domain Eukaryota; kingdom Metazoa; phylum Chordata; class Chondrichthyes; order Squaliformes; family Somniosidae; genus Somniosus; species Somniosus microcephalus. Next base: position 274,892,162 of record NC_140990.1, on the reverse strand, counting down.
CCGGCCGCATCTGTGTAGAGAGAACAAGCCAATGTCAACTCCAGTCTGGATGACCCTGCATCAGGTGGGGTTACATGTAGCGAAACTGATAGCCAAGTTCCGCACCCATGAGGACGGCCTCAACCGAGATCTTGGGTTCATGTCACGCTACATGTAACCCCACCTGATGCAGGGTCATCCAGACTCGAGTCGACATTGGCTTGTTCTCTCTACACAGATGCGGCCGGACCTGCTGTGATTTCCAGCCAAAAAAAATGTTTTTTGTCTGTTTTTTTGTTTTTCATACAGACCCCAGCATCTGCAATATTTGACCCCTTGTGACCCCACCTCATTGTTCTTTGATGTAATGTTTCCCTGACTGACCTGTTTGGACACCATTCACACCTTTGACTGCTGTGATTATCTCTCTGCCGAGGTGTGATAAATGGCAGTTGGAAAAGTTACCTGTAAACATCTGACATGATTCTCTGACTATATAAGCTGTGTCTTTATGCATTTCTCCACTTCACCTGAAGAAGGAGCAGCGCTCCGAAAGCTTGTGATTTCAAATAAAGCTGTTGGACTATAACCTGGTGTTGTGTGACTTCTTACATTTGTCCAAGCAGCCAGCCATTAAGAATGCTTGGAGGTGTGAAGAGCTGAGGGAGGGTGGACTGGTGCAGAATGAAAGAGTCATGACAGCTGCCAGGGAATCTGGCGCACACATGTATAATCATCTTTTTACACATGTATAATCATCTTTTTATGGTTGCAGACGAGCTGCAGATTGAGGGAGTGGAAGCCCTTGCGGTTCACAAACACTCCTGGGTGATGATGGGTTGCCTTCATGGTCACATGTGAGCAGTTGATGACACCCTGCACCTGTGGGATGTCAGCCAGAGCCACAAAGCTGAGCGCCTGCTCAGTAACACTGGTCTCATCAGTGGCGAAGTTGATATACATGGCTGGCTTGTGAAACATGGTATCGGTCACCTGTATGATGCATCTGTGGGCGGCCGACTGCGAGATCCTGCAAATGTCTATTGCAGATCCCTGGAAGGAGCCTGAGGCGAAGAAGCTGAAGGTGGTGGTGACTTTGACAGCCACTGGTAATGAGTGTCCACCAGGACCTCTGGGCAGCAGGTCTTGTTCCAGCAAGCTACAAATGTCTGCGATGACCTGGCGCGATAGCCTGAACCTCCTGAAGTCATGTTGAGGAAGTTCATCCTCTGCTGGTATACCCTCTGTTGGGGATATCACCTCTGGCACGCTGCAGTACTCTCTCTCCAGTAGAGCATCAGGTCATCGAGGAGGAGGCTGCTGTCATGGTTGCGGCTGCTGCTGCTGCTGCTGGTGTGGCTGGTGTTGTTGGTAGTGGGGCTCATCTTGGTCCGATTCTGAGGACCAAGGTGAGACAGTATAAGCGGCACCCATGCTGATGTAGTATATGGCAGATAAAGTGGAGATCAGAGGACCAATCCCTCAATGTTGTGATAGTGACTAGCAATGTGGCGAGAGTGGCTTCCGAGGTTTCAAAAATGACCTGCAAACTGCTGACACTGAAATCTGGACAAAATGGAGTGAGCAAGAGCCTTTCCATGAGGCTAGTAATGAGGTGTAATGTTGCAGTATTTATGTGCTTTTCCCAGCTGTCAATGAATGAACTCGCTTGTGCTTCCGCCTCCCCTTCACAGTCGAGGTACCCGATCTCTGTGAATCCCGTGCTCCTGCAGTTAAACTCAAAAGCTAACGTTAAAATCACTCTTAATCGCCTCTCAACAAGCACTTAATGATTTCAATGAGGTTGCCTGCCTCTGCTGATTGGGTCCGTGTTGCGCCTTCAAAGCCGCCCGACTTAAATGCACGAGGCGGCGGGATGACGGCGGGTTCCTGACGCGCTCGCTATTTCCAGGATTTTTACTGGCAACCCGCCCCCAAACCCGCATCAATGACAACAGGAAAATTCAGCTGGAGAGTTAGCATGCAGGTACAGCAAGCAATTAGGAAGGCAAATGGCATGTTGGCCTTTATTGCAAGGGGGTTGGAGTACAAGAGTAAGGAAGTCTTGCTACAATTGTACAGGGCTTTGCTGAGACCACACCTGGAGTACTGTGCACAGTTTTGGTCTCCTTATCTAAGGAAGGTTATAGTTGCCTTCGAGGCGGTGCAACAAGGTTCACTAGATTGATCCCTGGGGTGAGAGGGTTGTCCTATGAGGAGAGATTGAGTAGATTGGACCTATACTCTCTGGTGTTTAGAAGACTGTGAGGTGATCTCATTGAAACATATAAGATTCTGAGGGGGGTTGACAGGATAGATGCTGAGAGATTGTTTCTCCTGGCTGGAGAGTCTAGAACTAGGGGGCATTGTCTCAGGATAAGGGATCGACCTTTTGAGTCTGAGATGAGGAGGAATTTTTTCACACAGAGGGTTAATCTTTGGAATTCTCTACCCCAAAGGCCTGTGGATGCTGAGTCATTCAGTATATTCACGACTGAAATAGATAGATTTTAGGACTCTAGGAGAATCAAGGGATGTGGGGATCGGGCGGGAAATGGAGCTGAGGTCAAAGATCAGCCATGATCTTATTGAATGGTGGAGCAGGCTCGAGGGGCCATATGGCCTACTCCTGCTCCTAATTCTTATGCTTTTATGTAACCCATCTTCGCTGATTTAAATCTTTCTCAAATCACTAGCCCTCTTATTTCTCTGGCCTCCTAAAATCTCTTAACCTCTCCCTCAGTATAAACTCTCTTACCCATATTCAAGGTCACCTCCTCACCCTTGTCATCCCACATGGTCTCTCTACTCCCATGGTTTCAATCGCAGACAAGGCCATCTCTGATCACTTCTTTGTATCTCCCACCACCCATATCGCCCAACCCTTTTCCGACCTCACTTTCTTACACATCTGCCCCTGGAAGAACCTCCTCCACAAATCCACCAGATCTGGCTGGACCACATCAAGCGCTATCCGGCCTTTCGCTCCTCTACCAAAATTGCTCACTATATACATACCCACTACTACGATGACAACAACAACATACATTTCTATAGCATCTTTAATGTAGAAAAATGTCCCACAATGCTTTACAGAGGCATAATTCGACAAAAAAGCACGCCAAGCCAAAAAAGGAGCTAGTAGGAAGAGTGACTAAACATATAGTTTAGGGTTAGGAATTCCAGGGTCTTAGATGGCTGAAGGCACGGCCGCCAATGGCGAGGCAAAGGGAGGGGGGATGCAAAGAGACCAGGGAGGGTGTTTCCCCTGGCTGGGGAGTCGAGAATCAGGGGTCACAGTCTCAGAATAAGGAATCAGCCATTTAGGACTAAATTGAGGAGAAATTTTTTCACTCATCTTTGGAATTCTCTACCCCAGAGGGCTGTGCATACTCAGTCATTGAGTACATTCAAGACAGAGATCGCTAGATTTTTTGGATATTAAGGGAATCAAAGGATATGGGGATAGTGCAGGAAAGTGGAGTTGAGGTAGAAGATCAACCATGGTCTTATTGAATGGCGGAGATGGCTCGATGGGCCGAATGGCCTACTCCTGCTCCTATTTCTTATGTTCTTATGCCTAAAATAAGAAGCTCAATTAAATAAAAACAATAATATTTGAACTGTATAAATAACAAAATGTGTTTTTCTTGTGAATGATAAGAAAAATTCAGGACACATTTAAACCAATGTGTGTGTTGCATGTGCCATGATGTTCTGGTATAATGAAAATTTTAATTTTTTGAGTTAGAATTTGGACAAAAACATCCCACTATATAGAATTGTAAAAGTTGTGTCTATTTGATAGCTCTGGTCTATTTCAGTTCAATGCTTTTTTAAACTTCGAGGCAACCCAGGTAGCCAACTTGCTAACTTTTTTCTGCATGGTGATTAGATAGACGGATAGAGAGAAGGTTGTAGGAAGACCTGAAAGTCAATAAGTGTACAAAAGAAGAGTTAAATTCAAAACCTTATGACATGTATGCAGCAAATCTAAGAATTATAGAAACAATTTGTGAAAGTAAGGATATAATATTACAGTGTAATAGTAAAGTACAAAATATTGTGGACAGCCATGATTGCCTCATTAAAAATTTGACCTTGGCTATGGCCCTGATGATTTTGTAATACACACCAGATTCCACTTCAAAATACATTGAAGACATTTATGTGAAGTGATGTCCATGGAAATGCATTTTAAAATCATCAACATTTGGGGACAATTTTAACCCTACCTGCTTGACGGGAAACTGAAGGGATGAGATTGGCTTCCCATGTAATGATAGTTGACAAAAAACCATTACTGTTACTGTAGTTTGACCCTCAGAGGCAGCATGCACTTTTTGTACAAAGCACTGGGTGTCAGTGCTAGAAAGTGTTAGGGGGTAAAATTCGTTAGTGACCATTTTGGGTCGCTAACATCGCCTGGGCGCTAAAAATAGCGCCGGAGATGGCTAACTTTGGTATTAGCACCTCAACAGGGAGGTGGAGCACTAATTCAAGCGCTCCACTTCCATCTTAGAGCGCTAACCCTGAATATCGGGGTGGTGCGTTCTGCAGCACTATTCATTGGGCCACGTAGCGCTGCCACTTGGAAGGGCTCCTCCCCTCATTAAAAGGGAGAGCCCAAGCCCACAACTCTGCAGGGTCCTACCTGGACTACCGGGGAGCAGGGTGCCCTGCCAGCAGCCTTGCACTCAAGAGAAGGCTGCCAGATCGCAGCAGGGACCCCGCGTTGAAAGACACAATGGGCCGCAACAAGTAAGTTGGCCGATTTTTTTTCCCCCGCCTGCCACTTCCCCTTTACTTATGCCCTGCAAGCCTCCTGCTGCTCATCTCCCTCCCCCTGAATCAGTCGCTGTCATTGCCCGGCGCAGATTCAGGGGGTGCGGGCCAATTTTGCAGGTGGGGCGAAAACGGGGCGCTGCGTACAGTGATGACATCGTCATCACCTGTGCAGCGGAGTGGGGCACTACCGGTTACCGTCGGCGCTAAACTCCCGCTGAATTTAGCGGGAGTCATTAGCGGTGCCGCGCCCGGGCAAAAAGTCGGTTGCACCCCCGCAAATGCACCGAATTTCTAGCCCTCAGTCTTTAATACAGGGGAGTAATCTCAGAAGCAATGGTAATTGATGTAAGAAAACTACTAAGCACTTGGTTAGAATATAAAACAAGGCTTTAATCTGTTTCACAACCATGAGTTCTAGTTACATTACTAGTTCCTGGTTACAAATACGTCCTGAGCAAGCTGGGCCCACGCCCGAGTATTTATACTTTCCTTGGATGGCGCCACCAGCTGGCCACCCACTGTTATCTCATGAGTCATTTCTACATAAATGGTAAGATTCATGACAGTAATAATTAAGATCTTTCAAAAAAGTTTTATTCAAATCACAGTCACTAAAATAAAACCTTTTCTATCTGTCAATGCAGCTTCAGCAAATTTTAACGAGTGCTTCCTCGGTGGCTCAATCTATTACAACCCTTTGCCAAGCCAATAACCCAACTCTGGCTGTCCCACTTCCATCCCCACCCCCTGAGGGCTACTTGCCTGCCAACCCTGCTTCCTCCCGCCCGATAATGTTTGGAACCACCCTCCCCCCATGAGCGAGTTTTGCCAGGCCATCTATTGGGGAACCTGATACTTGCCCCTTCATGTTACCTTGCAACTGGCTCCTACACAACATGCAAGTCTTTTTTCGTTGTTGCATCCTATTCTCTTGCTAAGGCACTTACATTGCTGACTTCTCAGTCCCAGCCAACACATTTTTTTACTCTCCCACATTCATTGTTTTTGTCGACCCTACACTGTAATAAAATTCTAGGCCTTGCTCAAAGAGGGAAGCTTAAACCCCCTTCCCAAGAAAAATAGTCATGGTGGGGTGCAGAGAGGGCAGCATCCATATTCCCCCCCACCCCCCACTGAGAAATTAAACTGGTCATCATGGAGGGAAGATAGCTCTCCTGGAAAAAAAAACCTTCCCTCCCCACTGCGACAGAAACCTGGACCTGCAGAAAGAAGGGCAGCTCATGGTAAACTCCCCCCATCCTTCCTGAGAGAAATCTGAACTGTTGACAGAAGTGCTGAGAGAGAAACATGGGCCTAGTGGAGGCAAGGTCAGCTATCTCAAACCTGCCTATCTGAGTTGAAAATACAGAGCAGTTGGAGGGAATTAGAGTTCACTGTCCCTCTACCCCACTGAGATGACAATGCAGGTCTGATGGAGGGAATGAGACAACCCCATGCCCCCTCCCCGAGGAAAGTTTTCTCAGCCCTTTCCCTCCATCAAGTAGCATTTCTACCTTTGTTCCCCATTTCTGCCTCTTTCCACCCTTTCCTCTGCTCCATACACTTTTTCTTCCCCATCCTACTTCTCCCCCCTATACAACCACTACTCCTCTCCCCCTCCTCTTTCCACCTCCCTGACCTCCCTTCTGCTCTCCCTCACCCCTCCCATCTATCTCCTCCCCCTTTTCTTTCTCCCTGTTGCTGATGTAGATCCAATTATCCCCCAAACTATAACCCTGCTTGACCTGAATACTGTACTTGGTCTTGACTCCCCATATGCAATGCCACGAAAGATTGACCAGTATATATATAATATCTTTATTGAGGGAGTGAAAGAGAAATGTTGGCCTGGTTGCCTTGGTTTGTTTGAATAGCAGCAGGATAGTATGCTCATGTCAGGGTTCTGTGCATTCAGCCCTTTCACTGAAGCGTTGCTTAGATACAGTATCACAGAAAATTCAAATAACCTGCACAGGCAATGTTCACTTTTCCTTTTGGCTGCTGCTGATTAAAACTTAGTTACAAGAATGATAAACTTTGATGCTTATTAGGATGGCTTTTACATTTATTTTTATAGGTTACTCCAATTAAAAATGTTATCTGCAATTGGAGCACTATTTGCTACAATGATGAGAGTTGTGTTTTTTTTTAACTTTGCTGGGAGACACTAATTCTCAGTACTTGCAAAATTTAAAGAACAGAATGTTCAGCCTGATACTATCTAATGTCAGCAGTTTTAAATTCATTATCAAGAGATGGGAACTATTTTATCTAGGATCAAAATAAAAGCCATGTTGTTTGACTGCTCCTTTTACTGAAAATATAAACTGTAAATGTGCAGTTTATTACAAGTAAGACTTATGGCTTTCAGGAATTAGTTTTGAGAAATTCAGCATAACAAACCCCATAGCCAAATTATTTGTACCCTTTTGTGGCTACAACTGAAATACAGAAGGGAATGGCATCTTATGAGTCGGATCTTGTTTGAGGGTGGTGATGTCACCAGTTCATCCCTGCCAAGTTCAGAAATTCCAGGCACTGAAACTTCTTGAAAATGTGATAATCTTGTGATGTCACCCCACAGGAAAAAGAGCAGTTAGTTGTTTTAAGACTTGTGAACTTAAAAGGGGGAGTCTCTGCAAAGAGACATTGCTGCTTTAACACATACAATTTCTGTGAGATATCTTAAGTAGTCCCAAAATTTTAGAATCATAACTGTCCTATTCTCTCTCAGCTGAATGTGACCTGTGTAGTTGCTAAATTCAGCTGGATGGTAAGACAATAAACTGACTTCCAGTCCATTTCCTTTGGCATTGCTCATGGGTAGAAAGAACAGGAGTAGGCAGCGCATATGCATGGTAGGTCGCAAAGGTTGAGCTTGATTGCACAAAATTTCAATGGCGAGAGGAAAAAAATGGGAAATTAATGTGGGAAATCAATGACCATAGTGCAACAACAGAAAAAGAGACAATAAAAAGGGAGGCTTTTGTTTAACTAATGTGATTTAGCATGTGCATTTAAACCAAAATGTAATGCCAAAAAAAAGGGAACAAAGGCGAAGATAAAAAATCAAACTGCATGCAAAGAAAAGTGGTGAATGTCAGGCCTTCCTCCCTGCCCACCACCCCCCACCTCCCACCGAGACACAGGCACGCCTCCAAATAGAAAAGTTGGGGGAAAAAGTAGAATAACATACAGAAAAATACTGGGGACGTTTTTATAATTTTTGAGGTTATTAGAACATTTTAAAGAATTTGTGCAGCAATAGATTGGTTGAAATTGCAACCTTTTAAGTATCTGCTTTTCTGTCAGATTGGTGATCTGTATTTCAGTGAACCAATAATTTAGGGTAAAAATCTCAGCCAATGAGAAAAGAATGACACTTAATTTATTACAATTAATGTGCAACACTACAGATTTAATATGTGATCAGTCATACCCAAGACTTTTAATTCTATAGATAGATTCTGATGTAACTTCAAGATTGCAGTAAAATTTGGATACGAAGGTAATGGTATATCAAGACTGAGAATTTTAAAAAAAGTTTGAATTAACTAGTAATCAATATCTTAATAGAAAACTGCAAATTAATGTTGGTACTTCCCATGCCTTGGTTCCCACTGATCATGTTTGGAATACTACAGTATATTTAGAATCATTAAAAAACAGACAAAAATGAAACAAATTACACATATTTTGATGCTTCATTGTATAGAACAACAACAATTAGACAATTACCATTGAAGTCTTCAAAGTATGTCCAAGGCATAAAGGTTTTAGTTAGCAAAAAGATGCTGTAAAAAGTGTATATTCTTTTGGAGGACTGTATAAAATGAAAAAGCAATCATTTATATTGACACAGTCAATGTAAAATACATCAAGATTCAATTTCTGAATTGTTTGTTCTCCCCCCACTCCCACATACACCCACCCACACAAAATGAATGTCCAGAGTTGTCAGGGACCTTTCTATTTACGGAAGTGGACTTAAAAATTGACTTATTTATTGGTAGTTTTAATATATTTTTTCTAATATAGAAGAAATACATGCAAATTTTCAGTATAATTTGGGGGAACTACATAGTGTAGTGGGTTGGACACTGGCCTTTGACCTCTGCAACCTGGGATCAAATCCAGCTCAGTTTGTTGGCATGAAAATCTTTGTTTGCTATAAAGGTCCTCTGTGATATAACTGGGCAGTGTCAAACCAGTTCTTAGCGGACATGGGCTCTACATTACAAAAATCGCTAATTTGGAATATTACTCAGAGACCACAAGGTGGCTGGTGAGGGAAGTGGAAAACTAACTGCAGTATGCAAACTCCAAAATGCCAGTAAAAATCTAGAATCCTCCTGGACTCGCATCTTTCTCCAATCTCCCGGCATGACCTCTCCGTGCTCATCTTGTCCATAAGACCCACGTCCTGCTCCCTCGACCCTATTCCCACCAAACTGCTGACCACCCAACTTCCTTTTGTGGCTCCCATGTTAGCTGACATCGTTAACGGTTCTCTCTCCTCAGGTACTGTTCCCCTCTCCTTCGAATATGCCGTCATCATCCCTCTCCTCAAAAAAACAACCCTTGACCCCTCCGTCCTTGCAAACTACCGCCCCATCTCCAACCTCCCTTTCCTCTCCAAAGTCCTTAAACGTGTTGTTGCCTCCCAAATCCGGTCCCATCTTTCCCGCAACTCCATGTTTGAATCCCTCCAATCAGGTTTCCGCCCCTGCCACAGTGCCGAAACGACACTTATCAAAGTCACAAATTACATTCTTTGTGACTGTGACAAAGGTAAACTATCCCTCCTCGTCCTTCTTGACTTGACTGCAGCCTTTGACATGGTTGACCACTCCATCCTCCTCCAATGCCTCTCCACCGTTGTCGAGCTGGGTGGGACTGCACTCGCCTGGTTCCATTTTTATCTATCTAATCGTATCCAGAGAATCACCTGCAATGGCTTCTCTTCCCGCTCCTGTTTCATTACCTCTGGTGTCCCCCAAGGATCTATCCTTGGCCCCCTCCCATTTCTCATCTACATGCTGCCCCTTGGCGACATCATCCGAAAACACAGCGTCAGTTTCCACATGTATGCTGACGACACCCAGCTCTACCTCACCACCACTTCTCTCGACCCCTCCACGGTCTCTAAATTGTCAGACTGCTTGTCCGACACCCAGTACTGGATGAGCAGGAATTTTCTCCAACTAAATACTGGGAAGACCGAAGCCATTGTTTTTGGTTCCCACCACAAACTCCATTCCCTAGCCACCAACTCTATCCCTCTCCCTAACATCTGTCTGAAGCTGAACCACTGTTCGCAACCTTGGTGTCATATTTGACCCTGAAATGAGCTTCCGACCACATATCCATGGCATAAATAAGACCGCCTAATTCCACCTCTGTAACATCGCCCGTCTCCGCCCCGCCTCAGCTCATCTGCTACTGAAACCCTCATCCATGCCTTTGTTACCTCTTGACTTGACTATTCCAATGCATTCCTGGCTGGCCTCCCACGTTCTACCCTACGTAAACTTGAGGTCATCCAAAACTCGGCTGCCCGTGTCCTAACTCGCACCAAGTCCCATTCATCCATCTTCTTCTCTTCTTAGGCAGTCTCTCGGAACCGAGGATGACTTGCTTCCACATTAAAAATGAGTTTGCAGGTGACTGATGAGTCCAATGTGGGACCTACAATCTCTGTCACAGGTGGGGCAGACGGTGGTTGAAGGGGCAGGTGGGTGGGGTGCTTGGGTTGACGTGCGCGCCTTGCGCTGCCTGCGCTTGGCTTCCGCTTGCACCCGGCGAAGAGACTCAAGGTGTTCGGCGCCTTCCCGGATACTTCTCCTCCACTTTGTGTGGTCTTGGGCCAGGGATTCCCAGGTGTCGGTGGGGATGTTACACTTTTTCAAGGAGGCTTTGAGGGTGTCCTTGAAGCGTTTCCTCTGCCCACCTGGGGCTCTCTTGCCGTGCCGGAGCTCCGAGTAGAGCGCTTGTTTTGGGACTCTTGTATCGGGCATTCATCCATCTCCCCTGTGCTCGCTGGCCTACATTGGCTCCCGGTTAAGCAACGCCTTGATTTCAAAATTCTCATCCTTGTTTTCAAATCCCTCCGTGGCCTTGCCCCTCCCTGTCTCTGTAATCTCCTTCAGCCCCACAACCAACCCCCCCAACCGAGATATCTGCGCTCCTCTAATTCTGCCCCCTTGAACATCCCTGATTATAATCGCTCAACCATTGGTGGCCGTGCCTTCAGCTGTCTAGGCCCTAAGCTCTGGAATTCCCTCCCTAAACCTCTCCGCCTCTCTCTCCTCCTTTAAGACGCTTCTTAAAACCTACCTCTTTGACCAAGCTTTTGGTCATCTTGCCCTAATTTCTCCTTATGTGTCAAATTTTTGTCTTATAATACTCCTGTGAAGTGCCTTGGGATGTTTTACTACGTTAAAGGTGCTATATAAATACAAGTTGTTGTTGGTGTTGTTATATTAAAAACAAAAATTTACTTAATCTGAAAGAAAATAAAGAGCTTGCATTTACATAGCATTTTCTGCATCCTCAAGATGTCCCTAAATGTTTCATGGCCATTGAATTATTTATTTGAAACATAGCCTTTCAAGCCTTTCCAAAAGCTGAAACTATTTTTGGGCCCTATATAGCCACTTACTTTAAGTGGCTGCATCGTTTTAAATTTCACCAAAAGGAGTATTTTCCACTCCCTCTATTAGACTAGTTTCCTGCACAAGGAGCAATGAATAATTGTACAAACAAGCTGACAACAGAAAATCTCAGTGTACATCTGGCAAGCTTTGCACTAGTTTCTATCCATTCTAGGCTGAACTTCACTGAAATGGGAAAGTCTACCTTACTGAGCCATTATACATTGGTGACCATGATTATAGGGAATAGCAGCCTCTTAGTATGTTATAGGCAAGGACGTTGATTTCCATTTTCATGGAAAAATGGACTGAATTGCAGTATGCACACTTCAAAGTGGCAGTAAAAGTCCAGAATCCCATGTAATAAGTACACAATTTAGTTCATTTAGTCACTGTAAAACAATGGTTCTGATTATCAGGTTTAATATGAGTTAAATATTTAGGCCGCATGTGAATTGGAGTGTCTGTAATAAATCTTTTTTGATGTTTATGTTCATGCAGTATAATTTTTAATGCTGTTTTAAATGTGTTTCACCAAAATAGGGTTATTCTCTCTGTTTTAATAAATATGGATACGCTTCTTAAATCTCAAACAGAGTATGTGAAAACAACTGCATGGCTCTAGTGAGATTTCCTTTCATCAGTGCCAGTGTTCAAAATTCCATTCTTAATTTACAGCTAGGTAGGATTTGTGTGAAAATCTTTAATGATGTGTGTGTCGTGTTTTAAAATTTTAAGTTGCAGTTTGAATGTGTTCCCTGTGGGAGTATGCATAGTCAGCAATGAAAGTGGCTGGGTGAGGACTTGGCATAGTTCACAAGCTGGAAGGAAACACTTTATGGCATGCATATCTGTGCCATCTACCTGCTCAGTGGTACTGTTGGGTATTCTTACCTTGGCAGCCTCCTTCAGTTGTGACATCATTTTCTGCATCTGTTCCTAGTTCTTGTGGGTAGTGTACATGCCATTAAGCTTGGCCACCAGCCCCTGCCAGGCATGCTGCCCTGTGGGGAAGGTGCCATGGCATGGCATTCAGGGTAACCCTCCTTGTACTCATTGCATGCAGAAGCACCTCCACTTCACCAGCCATCAGACAGAGTGTTCGAATGCTGTACCACTCCTTCATATGCTCATTGACTCTGGATGGGAAATTGGACCCGTTTGCACCGGCCGTTAAGGCCTGTTTGGCAGAAAAAATGGTGGCCGTCTCGCTTTCGCCCACTTCCAGTGGTGCCCGCGGCGGCCGCCATTTTGGGCAGTTCGGCAGCGCTGCTGTTGCCTATGCTCATTGCAGATATGGAAATGAGGCAGCTCATGATGTCACTGAGCGTGCAATGCTGATTTGACACATGATCTGCCATTTTGGATGTTACCGCTCCTTTTAATGCCCTATCCAAATCATGACCAGCTGAACATGCGTTCAGCAGCTGGAAGGATCCCCCACTGGCATTATTTAAAGGGATCATCAACAACTTGCAGCTGACTTGCTTTTTGATTTCTACTGGCTCTGTGTAAGTTTGTGCAACTGTTTGGAGCTTTCTATAGTTATTTAAAGTTGCTGAGGTGACAGGGAGTGTTGCTGCAAGTGGAGAATGCCTTGCTTCTCATTTAAAGGGTTCAGGTCAGACCACATGCTCCTAGTCATGGGGACTCTATTGTAGTCCCCCTCATGCTCGAGTATGATGGAGATGGAACGGACGCAGCGAAGAAAAGGACAAGATGCTCGCAGAGGGAGGAGGAGGGGCAGGAGGGCTCTCAGCAGGAAGCCTTACCCAGCTAGGGTCTTCCAAGGGCACTTCTCCTACCTGCACTTAAGCCAGGGGCATTTTATTAGGAGGTCACAGAGGCTCTCCAAGGAGGTGGTCACAGAACTCTGCCACTTCCTGAAACCAGATCTGCAGCCTCAGAGGAGGGCGACAGTGGCACTGCCAATGGCCCTCAATATGACCATGGCCTTGAATTTTTTCACCATTAGATCCTTCCAATCTGGAGCAGGAGACACAGCTAATATCTTCCAGTTCACTGTCCATCGCTGCATCTGGGAGGTCACAGGGGCTCTCTACTCCAGGAGAATGAACTTCATTGTCTTCTCTCTGAACAGAGAGAAGCAGCAGGAGCACGCATGTGGCTTTTCCAGGATATTAGGCTTCCCCATGGTGCAGGGCATCATCGACTGCACACATGTGGCTTTGCGGACACCGCATACCAATCCTGAGATGTTCCGTAACCGCAAAGGCTACCACTCACTTAATGTGCATTTGGTGTATGACCATGCCCAGCACATTATGATGGTGAGTGCCCGGTATCCTGGCAGCAGTGATGATGCCTTCATCTTGCACCAGTCCAGTGTGCCAGCAATCTTCCAGCCACCATGTCGAACCCAAGGATGGTTGCTCGGAGACAAGGGCTATCCGGTCTGCACCTGACTGATGATTCCCCTCTTCAACCCCACCACTCGTGGCCATAAAATGAGAGCCATGCTGCCACGAGGAACCTCATCGAGCAGACCTTTGAGGTGTTCAAGCAATAGTTCCGCTGATTGACCACTCGGGAGGAGCCCTCCAGTACACGCCGGAGCGGCTATCCCATTTTGCGGTAGTTTGCTGCATCCTCCACAACTTGGCCATCATGAGGATGTGGCCCTTGCCACCACGGGTTCTGCGACCACCTCAGGAGGAGGAGGAGGAAGGGAGGAGGCAGGTAGGAGATTCCCATTCCGGACAGGCTATCCGTGGGCGCTTCATTTGACTCCAGTTCCAATGAATGAAACCCCAGATCCCCATTGCTCACCACTTCCCCAAATTACGATCCCTCTGTCGCGGAACATTATAGCTTGCTCCTGGGCACAAAGCTGAAATGAAAGCCACCACAAAACAAACATTCCAAACAAAACTCATAAATTTATCAAATCCAAAACAAAACAACACCGTCAACTAATCAACCTTGTGCATTCCCTTAGTGTCTGTCTTTCGTGTTCCTTTTCCTACTCTAGTGCTCCTACAAATTGCTCCCCCAGTGGCAGCAGCATGGCTGGTGGAAGGCTGCTGACTTTCAGTGAGGGAGACTGCAGATGGCCTTGCAGGATGACCTCGAGCAGCTCTGAGCCTAGAAGGCCCAGCTGTAGACTGCACCACCTCGGCATGGGCGGCAACAGTCTGCGCTGGCTGGATGACTGGCACTGATGGAGTAGGAATGTTGTCATCCTGAGAGAGGACAGCAGATTCTTGCTCCAAGGAGCCACTGCCACTCTCCCGGGGCAGCGCCTCAGCATCCCTATCCATCTGTTGGGGGACAGGTTGCTGGAGTGTTGTGAGACCCTGCAAGCCCTTTCCACACACATAAACCCAGCCATGATGGCAGCAGACTGAGCTTCCACTGCAGCACTGAGACATTGGATTGCTTCTGCCTATGCTGCAGTGGGAGCTGCGACATCGCCCATCACACGTAGCATTTTGGCTGGATCCACAAAGTCTCTCCTAGAGATGCACATGATTTCCATCTTGGAAATCATGGGCTCCAAGCTCTGCGCAAAGCCCTGTGTAATGTTGGAGCCAGACTCCTCCATGCTCTTTGACACTGACAAGAGGCTATCTGGCAGTCTTGCCATTGCACCAAGTATTTCTGTGTGTCTGCCCATCACCCTTCTTCTGAAGGCCGCCCCATCGAGGCCATCATCTGAGTCCTGGTGCAGCAGAACTCATGCACAAACTTGCCCTCCAAGGAGCTATCCTTTCCCCCTGGCCTGGCTGCAGCCAACTCGTGCCCGGTGACTCACCACGTGCAGATCCTGGCTCTATACTATCCTCTAAAGTTCGCGCAGTGCCAATTCTGAGCTGGTGCCTGCGAGTGTCAGACACAGTGATGATGTATCTTCTTCTCCTTCACTCTCCTCCTCCATCAGTTCGGGGACCGGCTGTGCTGGTGGGACTTCTTGGGTATCTGAAAGGAGAAAGGCACAAGGGTTGGGTTGTGGTGAGGTGAGCGGGGGGAAAGCAAGATATCAATACATACACCATCAGCAGCTTGTAAGTGAGAAGAGATTGTGGGATGAGGGGAAAGTGGGATGTGAGAAGGATTAGGTACGAGCCCAACGTCATCAGCAGCAATGCTTTCAACTTCGCCGCTCAGCACGGACCCTGTGACGCCCCCTCCAATGGTCTCCAGCACTGCTTCCTCCAGCTCAGTGAGGTTCTGCAGATAGGCTTCCCTTCCACCTTTGCCTGCAGGAGAAGAGGAAGTGTGTCAGTGAGTGCGGTGCAATGTGTTTGGGTGATGTGCCTGCCATGGTTGAATAGCTGGCAGTGTGTGCAAGGTGTGAGTTGTGGGTGTGAGTCTTGCAGCAGTGGTATGTGTGTGAGGGTGAAGTCAAGCTATGATTGTGAGGTATGAGTCGTGATTGCTACAGATCGTTGGTAGGTGAGTGATGGGGGTGTGATGCATTGAGCAGTGTGTGAGGCTAGTGGTGCAGATGGTGGGATATGGCATTTGAAGATGCATTCACTGACCTTGACCACTCGTGTGAGGTCATTAAACTTTTTGCAGCACTGGATCCAGATCCTGGGGACAACACTCGTCGCACTGACGGCCTCAACGATCTCCTCCCACAGCCTCTGCTGGTCTGCCTTGAAGGCCTCCTGCCCCCTGCGGGTAAAGGACCTGATGGCGTAATTGAATGCCCAGGACCAAGGCCTCCAGCGCTGCATCATAATTCTCCTCGCCCCCTCTCTTGGCTGTTTGGCCATGGCTTTCTCCAAAATGACAATGAGCTGCTTCTGCAACAAGGCAGAAGTTGTGCAGAGAGCCTAGGCCAATCTTAACTGGCCAGTAGACGGCACCCGATATTGCCCCCCCACCCCCCACCCCTGTTCAGTGCTAAGCCACTCAGCAGCGCGTTTAGCACGGAGATTAGTGCTGCAATCATTATAATGAGCAGGCAACACAAATTCTGTGTGCTGCCTGCACCACTTTGAATGGTGCACATTGCATTTCATGCTGCCCGTTTTCGGGCCTTATCCAATTTCTAGGCCACAGGTTCCTGCTTCCACATTTATTTTGGCTCTTACTGGTTTCGTTAGCCATATTTTTGTCCCGACAGTCTTTGTATGGCTGAAAAATATTTGTTCCCGTATATGTGGCAACTTATCCTTTGGCAAGCTCCCAATATAGGCTGGGATCTTGATATAAATGTTTTTAATGGGCCTGCTTTCAGGAGATTTGGTGTGATCATCCATTCTCATGGATACAAATCCCACTCTGCTCCATTCCTGTCCATTCCACAACCTTTGTGGGATATTTACTCTGAAGATATTTCCAAGCATGTTCATTTTTGCAGGAAATCTAGTGTTGACTGCAAATGATGTTAAGCTAGTAACGTGACAAATTAGTGCTTAGTGATAGACAGCACTATAATGCAATCTCTAGTGTAGTGAGATTAAAATTTGTAATTTCTAGAATAAAAGACTGCTGATGTGTTCTGACCACAATCAGACCTCACTATGATATCACAGCAGAAATGAACCTTAAATTTCTTAACTTTAAACGGGTCTTAAATCTTCACTCACGATTTAAAATGATCACAATTTTATTACTAATTGAATTAAAATGAATAGATTGCTAAATAGAACTTCCTATTGCTGAAAAGGGATCATATTCAAAATATCTAATTTTGTCAACTCTTAATATCATCAAAGTATTAAAAAAAACTTATTACATATTGCTGACTTTCCATACCCTTTTTCTATATTTATTTAGCACTGTTAAGGGTAAGGTTATGAACCAGAACTGATTGGCCTTTGCTTTAAGCTAACGTTCCATGTGCCTCTTTGTACATGGATAGAAATCTGGTAAAAAAAAAATCATAATCATGTATAACTCAGTTTAATGCCAAACATACCTCTGCAGTATGTCTTTGAATATATTGACTAAACATACAAAATTCTAAGAAAGAAACTAATCTTTAAATTTTTCACACTGAGACACATGAGCTGCAGCACTAGTTTATGCTTCTGTACAATGCAGCTTAACACCACATTATTCTTCAGGCTAGATAATTAAAACACCATGGGCTTCTTACATTTGATATCGTACAAATGGAATTAGCTCCCGTCCAGTTCTCCAGTATTCTACAGACCTCAATGAAAAGCAACAATTGTTAGTCTTTTAATGACTTACCAAACTTCATTGGTAACTGAATCGTAGTTCAAATTTTTGCACATTGTCAGAGAAATACCAACTTGCATCAACAAAGAAAACAAGAAGTTGAGAGTGAAAGACTGGAATATAGTGGTCAGTGGGGTGAAAAGCCACAGCTTATTGGGAGTTTCTGTCGACACCCCGCCCCCCCCCCCCCCCATGTAGAGTTAAATCAACAGTTGCAGTGACCACCGCATACCTCCTTGGCCTCTTAGTGACTGGATTATACTGAAACAGCTAAGTGAACTGCAAATAAATGTTGCTGCTGTGCATTTATGTAAGACACTAAATATTGAGTTAAATTATGTGGCAAAGAAAATAAAAATCTGGTTATATCCCAAGCACAAAGAGCACAATTTTATAGAAACAAATTAAAACCATTCTCACATTAGCCTGTCTGCCAACTGATCTTATCTTTAAGATATACTGCAGTAATCCTCCAGAGAGATGTTGCTAATTTAGTCTAAAGACAATGAACAGATTGTGTCCCGATTTGTGTGTTGCGTACAAGTGTTTAAAACAATAAGTTGTGTCTCCAAAACTGGTAATGTTACATCATGAATTTTAAGCACTGGTTAATAGGTAACATTGGTAAACTGGTTAAGAATTACCAGTTCAATAATGCTGATGTATTTAAAAGCATCCAAATTAATTAAATATATTTCAAAACTAAAAATAAATGCTGGAAATTTCCTCAGGGATTCTCCCGCTTGGCCGCCACAAGATCGGCAGAAATCCCGCTTACGCATGTAATGGGGTTTGCGCCAGTCTTCCGCTTAGGTTACAACAGCTGATCAGGAGGAACACAGAAGCAATTTTCCAGCGGAAATATTTTTAATGCATACAACAACAACTTGTATTTATATTAACGTAGTGAAACGTCCCAAGGTGCTTCACAGGATCGTTATCTGACAAAAAATTTGATAAGGAGCCACATAAGGAGAAATTAGGGCAGGTGACCAAAGAGGTAGGTTTTAAGGAGCGTCTTAAAGGAGGAAAGAGAGTTAGAGAGGTGGAGAGGTTTAGGGTGGGAATTCAAGAGCTTGGGGCCTAGGCAACATATAAAGTACAAGAACATGAAATGTACTTTGTGCTCTAGCATCCTGTGAGAATTGTATCTTTATAAATTGCACATTCTTACAGCAGAATATGGAGGTGTTATCATAAACCATTTTTGTTGAGTCTGTGTGTCCCAGTTATGTTTAGGATCAATTACTGACACAGACAACAAGAATAACTTTTAACAGGTCTTTACTATTCGGAGGTCAGGGCTGAACTGCCCAGCAAATCCTTACACAACACTTATATACCGGTGTGGTCACCACCGGTATTACAGTATACAGCAGCCAAGAGAAAGTAGTACATCTCTTAAAGTAGTTCTCTTAAGGTGGAACAGGTTACATACACCACAATCCTCCCTTTTTAGCTTAACAGTTATATCCCCATTTAACATAACATAATAACATATATACAACTTCATGCAAAACAGTTCAAAGATTCAGTCTCTGAGGAGGCCTCCTGATTCGAGTTGGATAACGCCTTTCAGGGGTCTCTGATTCTCGTTGTTGGGGTGACTCATCTAGTTGGTCTCTTATGGATTGGACATCATCATCAGGTACATTCACTTCTGAGGTAGATGCTTCAGGTTCACTAACTTCTTCCACGGTTGTCTCTGCCGTAACCATGGGTTCGACCCTTGTTCTCGATTCTACCAGTTGGTCAGCATGACGCCGTATTACATTTTCACCAACATCTACCGTGTACATCAGGGGTCCTTGTCTGGCCCGAATTGTTCCAGATTGCCATTTCTCGTTTTTATAATCCCGGGCTAACACTGGTTGTCCTATTTCGAAACTCCGAGTGGTCTTGTTATTTATATGCTGGAACTGTTTGTTTTCAACTTCCCTCCGCACATTTGGTTTTAACAAGTCCAACCTGGACCGCAACCTCCTGTTATAGAACATCATGGCAGGACTTTGGTTTGTCACTGCATGGGTGGCGTTTCGATATGCCAGTAGGAATTTGTCCACCTTGTGTTGTAGTGGAATCTGATCTTCGCTCATGGCCTTTATCGCTTTTTTGAACGTTTGTACAAATCTCTCGGCCAACCCGTTTGTAGCCGGATGATATGGGGCAGAGGCATAATGTTTCACCCCATTCTTCTTCATGAATCTCTGGAATTCTTCTGACATGAACTGTGGTCCGTTGTCTGAACATATTTGTTCTGGCAATCCATTTCTTGCAAATATCGTTCTTAACACCGCGATCGTCTTTTCCGAGGTAGTGGTAGTCATCTTAATCACTTCTGGCCATTTAGAATGTGCGTCCACCGCAATTAAAAACATGGAGTCCATGAAAGGACCAGCAAAGTCAATATGTACACGTTGCCATGGGGTTGAAGGCCATTCCCATGGATGCAGCGGTGCAATCGGAGGTGCATTTTGCACTTTTTGGCACCCTGAGCAGCTTTTCGTCAGCTCCTCTATCTGTTGGTCGATACCTGGCCACCACACATAAGCCCTAGCAAGGCTTTTCATCTTGACTCCCCCCAGATGACCTTCATGCAGTTCCTTTAGAACTCTCTCTCTTAACTTAGGAGGAATAATCACCCTTGTTCCATACATCAATGTTCCTTGACAGACGGACAGCTGTTCTCGTCTTGCTGAGAATGCTGGTAACAGTGGATCACCATGTGCTGGCCATCCCTTCACTGTCACTTCGTAGACCCTGGACAGTGTCGGGTCGTTCCTGGTTTCTCTTTCAATACTTGCATTGGTGACTGGTAAACATTCGATGATGGTCGAGTGAAATAACTCAACAGGGTCAACCGTCGGTGCCTCCTCCTCTGTAGGTAGTGGCAGGCGCGACAGCCCATCAGCATTACCATGCTGCTTTGTACCTTTGAATTCTATCTGATATTGATGTGCCCCTAGGAAAAGGGACCATCTCTGGAGTCTCTGTGCTGTCATCACCGACACACCTTTCTTAGGGTTAAAAATGGATACCAACGGCTGGTGGTCTGTCAGAAGCATAAACTTTTGGCCCTGCAGGTAATGATTAAACTTCTTTACTCCCCACACAAGGCTGAGAGCCTCCCTATCTATCTGAGCATAGTTGCGCTCAGCGGAGGTCAATGATCTGGATGCGAACGCAACTGGCCTCTCCTGGCCATTTGGCAACTTGTGTGAGAGTACTGCCCCAATACCATATGGAGAAGCATCACAAGCCAAACGAATAGGCAGCGTTGGGTTGAAGTGAGCCAACACTTCCTCTGAGGTGATCAATGCCTTGCTTTCGCGAAAGGCCCTCTTACAGCCCTCGCTCCACTTCCATGGTACTCCCTTCTGCAAAAGAGCATTCAGCGGGTGCAGCACCGTGGATAAATTTGGCAGAAACTTACGGTAATAGTTAATCAACCCTAGAAACGACCTCAATTGGGATACATTATCCGGAGCGGGAGCCTTCACAACAGCTTCGATCTTGTCAGGAGACTTATGAAGCCCCTCCTGGTCAATGACATGACCACAGTACGAGATCCGCTTCTGAAAGAATTCACATTTCTGGCGATTAACTCGAAGACCATATTCTTTCAATCTGGTGAGCACCAGTTCCAAGTTTGCAAGGTGTTCCTCGTCATCATCTCCTGTAATCAGAATATCGTCCAGGTAACATTGTGTACCTGGAATTCCCTGTAATACCTGCTCCATGGCCCTCTGCCAAATTGCCGGAGCCGATGCCACTCCAAAAACCAGTCTATTATACCGGTACAAGCCTCTATGCGTGTTGATCGTGAGATACTGGCGTGACTCTTCCTCAACTTCCATCTGTAAGTATGCCTGCGCCAGGCCTATCTTGGTGAAGTGTTTCCCGCCAGACAACGAAGCGAAGATATCCTCAATCCGCGGAAGCGGATACTGCACCGTGTGAAGCACCGGATTAACAGTGATCTTGAAATCTCCACAGATGCGAACCTTCCCCGGTTCCCCCAGCTTGTTGCTCGATGAACGCTTCATGACGGGGACAATGGGCGTGGCCCACTCACTCCAGTCTACCTTAGACAGTACTCCTGAACGTTCTAGCCCTTCCAGCTCAGCTTCCACAGCAGGTCATATTGCATAAGGTACCGGTCTGGCTTTGAAAAATTTCGGGTTTGCATGTTCTTCAACCTTGATGTTTGCCGTAATTCCTCTCAGTGCTCCCAGTCCCTGTTGGAACACCTCTTTAGCATCGTCCAATATTCTGGACAATCGTTTAGGTTTGACATCTTTTGTACCGGAATCTACCGTTAGTGCTTTTAAGGAATGCCAGTCCATATTCATTTTCCTAATCCACTCCCATCCCAGTAGTGGTGGACCTCCCTCAGGTAGCACATATAAGTCCATTCCTCGGCTTTCTTTGCCCTTGTGGACCACCTTTACCTCTATCTTCCCGATGGGGTATACTCTTTGCCCCGTGTATGTTTTCAATACAATCTCCGTATCCCGTAGGGGAATATGTGGGAATAACCTTTTGTAATCTTTCTTATTCATGACCGTCAATGCCGATCCAGTGTCCAATTCCATCTTCACTTGGACTCCTGCTATCTGAAGTGTGACCCAAATTGTTTGGAGGTCTGCTTCCTTACCAACATTGTGTACTCTTAGACTACCCAGTTCATTACTGCTGGAGTCTGAATCTGACTTCTGTTCATTCGAACTGTTCTCTGTCACCTTGTGTACCTTTCTGTACTTTTCCTGTGGTGACTTTTTGTTGCTGGTCTTCTTTCCTGACTGGCATACTTTCGCTATGTGACCAAGCCTGCCACATTTTCTGCATTCCTGATTTTTGAACCAGCACTGGTTCTGATCGTGCGTTGTCTTTCCACAACGATAACATTTTACTGTACTCAAGACCATTTGATTGGTGCAGAGTTCCGGTGACCGTAGCTGCATTTCCGCAGTGCCTCTCGCTGCGGCTTTGTGCGATGCTGCAATAGTGACAGCTTTATCAAGCGTAAGCTCATTCTCCTCAAGCAGTCGCTTTTGTGTTCCTTCTTTTAACAATCCACACACAAATTTATCTCTCAGCGCATCTGCTAGTCCTGTTCCAAACTGACAGTACTTTGCTAGTTTACGCAGTTCAATTAAAAATTCAGCGTTGCTTTCGTCTTTCAACTGCGTTCTTCTGTAAAATTTAAATCGTTCCACTATCATCAGCGGCGTGGGGTTTAAATGATCTTTCAGGACAGTAACAATATTCGTGAAAGTCTGATCCGCCGGCTTATTTGGTGATAGAAGGTGCTTCAGTAGCCCGTATGTTTTCGCACCCATTGAGCTTAATAAGGTTAATGCTTTCTCATCATTTGGTACCTTATTTGCTTTACAATACACTTCCATGCGTTCTACTTACGTGGTCCAATCTTTGATATCGCTATCAAAGATATTAATGCTCCCATGTTTAGGCATCCTTGCAAATTTATTTTTTTTAATTTTTCTTTTTCTCAAAATGGCGGCTTCCCGCACTTGTCTTCTTCCCCCGCCTACTAAAATGGCGGCTTCCCGCGCTTGGCGGTCTTTCCTGCGCTCGTCTTCTTCCCCTGCCGACTACAATGGCGGATTCCCGTGTTTGCCTTCTTCCCCCGCTGGCTGCAATGGCGATTGCCTTGCTGCTGCCGTTCTCGCCTCCCTAGCGGTTCTCACTCCCCGACGCTGCTTTGCCTCGCAGCCCCGCTTGCAGCCCGGTCCTTTACACCGGCTGCGTTTGAATTCTCCGCGGCTCTCGTGCCTTAAGCTTCTCAACTCCCCGACGCTGCTTTGCCTCGCAGCCCCGCTTGCAGCCCGGTCCTGTACACCAGCTGCGTTTGAGTTCTCCGCGGCTCTCGAGCCTTAAGCTGCCCCAGTCGCTGCGCCTCTCGGCCTCGATTGCAGCCCGGCCCTTTCTACCGGCCGTGGTCGAGCTCTCCACCCTTATTCCTCCGTTTTCCCTCCCCTACTCCACAGCCAACGCGGCCGACTTTCTGCTCGTGTCGCTGATCGGCTTACCCACCACCGTGGTAGGAGGGATGATCACTGCCTGTCGCTGATGGAGGGCTTCGTGGTCAGAATTCTTTTTCTTTTTAACCCGGGTTCTCGATGCCTCCCGTGCGATGGTGCTCAGCAGGATGATGAGGGCGGATGCCTCTTCTCGACACCCGTTCTGAGGACGAAGCTGCCTTGGATGTAAAACTGCCGCAGGGTAAGATCGGACTCGTCGCCACTGTTGAGTCTGTGTGTCCCAGTTATGTTTAGGATCAATTACTGACACAGACAACAAGAATAACTTTTAACAGGTCTTTACTATTCGGAGGTCAGGGCTGAACTGCCCAGCAAATCCTTACACAACACTTATATACCGGTGTGGTCACCACCGGTATTACAGTATACAGCAGCCAAGAGAAAGTAGTACAACTCTTAAAGTAGTTCTCTTAAGGTGGAACAGGTTACATACACCACAATTTTACCAACCATATTAATAATCACCTAAAAATAGTTCCTTATTAATAGCTTTGATGTGTGGCTTAGGTATACCAACGTAAAATATGTTTAGATTTTTTAATAATTGGCATGATAGTTTTATTTTCCCCAGAAGGTAATTGAAAAACAAAAACTGCTGATATACATTTGTTCCTCAAAAAACAACTAAAAGTCCTTATGGCCAATTTTAATCCTGCTCACCCAGCAGAAACCCAGCGGGTGGACAGTTAAAATGGCCTGTGAGATTAGACAAGCGTGTAGCAAAGGCGGAGTGGTTTTAATGGGGGACTTTAACTTTCATATAGATTGGGATAAGAAGACTAGCACCTGTCAGAAATGTAATGAATTTCTTGAGTGTGTCCAGGATAGTTTTCTACAAAATATGTCCTAGAAGCAACAAGGGGGCATGCCATATTAGATTTCGTAATGAGTAATGGGCCAGATTTAGTTAACAGCCTAACGGTGCATGAATATTTATCCAATAGCGATTATAACACGATCGAGTTCAATGTAGCATTTAAAAGGGAGAAACGCAAAACAGCTACTAAGGCCGGAATTTTACCAGCACTCAGAGTGCGGGTTTGGAGGTGGGTCCACTGTCAAAATCAAAAAGATTGACAGCGGGTCAGTATCCCGCTGTAAACCCACGTCCGTGTCAGTTTCCCAAGTGTCGGGTCTGTCATCCCTGAACAGACCTGACACCAAGCGGTGGGTCAGCCAATTTAGATAGTTAAAGGCTTGTTAAAAGGTAGTTAAGCATGATTTTACCATGTACTTACCATTTTACCAGCTTTTCCATGAGTTTCCCGGAGCGCGGATATCACGTCAGGTAAGTGGGTCGGGTGTTGTGTCAGAAAGAATGATTTACTAAATTGACAGCTGCAAATGGTTTATGAAAGCTCCCATTTCGTAGGTCTTCACTTTCCAAGGTTAGAAGCTGTTGCTTACTGCATTTGGAAGACAGATTGACCTTTATGCAGGTTGCAAGTGTTTGGAGCAAACTCTCTATCCAGTGTCACCTCATTGGAACAACATCTCTCACCATTGACAGATCACTTCTGTCATCGGAGCCTCACCTGCCATCTATTCCATCAGCCTCGGTGCCCGTGAAAAAATCTCACCTTGGTCCTCAGAATCCCAACATGATCAGCCCCAACACCAGCATCACCGAGCACACCAGCAGCACCAACATCCACACCAACCTTCTCCGCAATCAACTGATGCTGCACTGGACACAGGGCATCAGCATCCATGCACATTGCTGCCCGGGACACCAGTGATGGCCTCACCATGTCCAGATTTACTTCACTTAACACTGAACACCCTGGCTGCCACATGATGCACCAGGTTGGCACCACCCCACACCAGCACCATAAAGCACCCCTACAATCTCCAAGCCATTCCTTTCACACTCATCACCATTGGGAGGCGGGGGAGGCAGCGGACGGGAACATTATGTCTCCCCATTCACTGGAACTCACTAAGACACTTCCAAAGATGCACACAAATCTGTCTAAGAAGGCAAAGTGTTGAAAATAAGACTTCAATGCTTGACAACACATTAACAGAAACTTTACACGAACATTGGCTAAAGCGCACAAGTGCCTACCCATGTGTGTTGTTAGTTTGAATGATTGAACAAGGTTAATGGTGAGTGTGAGGGGTGCCTAGTGAGATGGGGAAGTGATAATGTAGATAGAGAGGGATGGGTGGAGGTGCAAGGTAAGTTGGTATGAGTAATGATGTGCAGGAGTATGGTAGGGAAGGCAGACTGGTGGGGATGTGATGAGGTTGAGTGTGACTTTGCAGTAACGTTTTGTGATCTACTGAGATCATTGAAAGGTTTGCGCCCCTGCAGCCTGGTCCTCCGGACGACATCCCTGCTTCTGCCCTCCTGTGCAATGTGCAATCAGGCTGAGTTGGTCTCCTGGGGAGCTGTCTTCCGCCCATTGGAAGGGAAGAGAACCTCCCTGCGTGCTGTGACTCCCTCCATAAGCATTTGATGGGAGTCATGGGCGATCCTGGGTGCAGCCCTACACCTTTGTGCAGTGCTTGTCAGTGTTTGCAGCACCTCAATGCTGTAGAACACTGACAGAACAACTGTCAAAATGAATGTGGCCGTGACTCCTTTAAGGAAACTGGCTGATGATGCGTCATCAAATGACATCATCAGACCCGCTTCCTTTTAATTGGCCGGGAACCTCACAGGGCGGGCTTAACGAGCCCAATCAACGTAATATCACTTGGAGAGTGCGGGCTAGAGCAGGCAACGGGCTGGGACCGCGCGACCGACCCCGGCCGCCCCAAACCTATATAGGTCAGCAAAATCGCGGCCTCTGATTCTAGATTTAGGTAAGGCTGAATTCAAGGAGATAAGACAGAGACTGTCCACAGTGATCTGGGCAAATCTGTTCATGGGTAAAATGATAGAAGATCGGTGGGAGGTGTTCAAAAAAGTACTTAATGTGATACAGAACCAGTTTATACCCTTGAGGGGCAAGAGCTTTGCTTGCCAAAAAAAACAGCCATGGATGACTAAAGAGGTAAGGGACAGGATAAAACTAAAAGAAAAAGCATACAAAAATGCAAAAAATAGCAGATTCTGTCAAATGGGAAAGATACAAAGAACAGCAAAGGTTCACAAAACAGATAGTAAGAGCTACAAAAGGGAGTATGAAAAGAAACTTGCAAGGGATATCAAAATCAATATGAAGAATTTTTACAATTATATTAGGAAAAAGAGGGTAGTCAGGAGCAATGTTGGCCCCTTAAAAACTGATATCGGCGATATTGTCAATGATAATAAGGAAATGGCAGACATGTTGAATAATTACTTTGCGTCAGTATTTACAGTAGAGGAAATCCCAAGGAAACTAATATTGAATCAGGGACAGGGACTCAATAAAATGAACTTAAGTAAAATAACAGTAATGAAGAAAATAATGACACTAAAGAGTGACACATCCCCAGGACCAGATGGTTTCCATCCCAGGGTTTTAAAGGAAGTAGGTGAACACATTGCAGTTGTCCTAACTATAATCTTCCAAATTTCTCTCGATTCAGGAACCGTTCCTTTAGATTGGAAAATTGCGCATGTCACTCCGCTATTTAAGGCCGCGATTTTGCTGGCGCTCAGAAGGCGGGTTTGGAGGCGGGTCAGAGGTTAAAATCTTTTTGATTGACGGCAGGTTCCGACCCTGCTATCAACCCGCCTCCACGCTACTTTGCCAAGAGCCGGCTCTGGGAGTCCCAATCAGTCCTGCCACCACTGGTGGGAGAGGCACTTGAGGCAGTTAATAGCTCGTTAACTGCCTGGATAAGCCGATTTTAGCAGGCTCTTCCCGTTTTATTACATTTTCAGCGTGTTCCACGCCATTCGCAAACCATGCCAGCTGATTGCGCCGGATTCAGCAAGTAACAGACTTCTTGACAGCTGCAGCTCCAGCATCAAAGCGGACCTCTAACATGGTTGACTTACAGATCACAGAACTTTGTTTTTTGAGGTGTTGGAACACTTTTTGCAGGTCTACTGAGCTTGTAAGTGGTGAAGCTGAGATCCATATGCACTGTGACCTCCTGGGAAAACCCTCTCCCCACATTGACTGAGGGCTTATAACTTCTAGTCCTTAGCTGAGATATATACTAGAATGGCTCCTGTGTGCTGGCAGCTCCCTAGGGAGCTCCTTTGCCATCCTTGACAATCCATTGCCATCCTTTGCTCTCTTCCCCCCCAGTCTCCTCTCTTCTGCTGTTTAAGCTCCCCTGGCTCTAACAGTGGGTGCATTTTTATCCCTAACTGCAAGTTCAAGCTGCAAGGTTAAAGTTACCTGAGCCAACTGCCCATCCCCCGACCATGCCTGTTCTTTGTTCTCAGTGAGCACTGGTTCTCCACTTAAACTTAGCTCCCAAAGCGAGAATATCAATGCTAATTTGATCCTGTGAGAGACAACATCATTCATGTCCGAGGCCGGGACCCAGGAGCGAGGACGAGCCCAGCAGCGAGGTCAAGGCCCAGGAGTGGCACAGCATGGACCAACAGCGAGGTCGGGGCCCAGGGAAGGTGCGGCACGGGCCAACAGCGAGGTCGGGAGGACCACAATGCATCCTACGAAACCCAAGCAGAGAGGACCTGTGGGAAGGAGGGAGGAGGACAGTAGCAGTATGTTTGTGTGTGTGTGTGCTAGGCCGTTGTAGCAGAGCCTGGTCTCCAATCGTCTTGGATCCCCTTGCCATTGGACCAAGACCTTG
This sequence comes from Somniosus microcephalus, assembly GCF_052327205.1. NCBI lineage: Eukaryota > Metazoa > Chordata > Chondrichthyes > Squaliformes > Somniosidae > Somniosus > Somniosus microcephalus. The sequence continues at coordinate 274,863,811 of NC_140990.1, read as the reverse complement.
CTCTGTCAAGCCCGTGTGGTAGCTGGTGTGCAACGGCCACCCCACGTTAAAATAATTCACGCACAGGCATCTTCCACCCTTTAAAATGAAGTTCGGGACCTGGAATGTCAGGACCCTCATGGACAACCCCAACAGTGACAGTAGGTCCCGCATTGGACTAATCAGCCACCTGCGAGCTCATTTTTAATGTGGAAGCAAGTCATCCTCAGTTCCGAGGGACTGCCTAAGAAGATATACCAGCGGAATGGGAACCATTTATATCCTCTCACCCTGGTCCTCAGATTCAGAGGAAGAGCAGCTGCGGCAGCAGCACCAACAGGAGTGCCAATCTCCTCCTCACCCACCTGATGATGCACAGGGCAGAGTGCATCAGCGCAGGTCTGCACCTCGTCACAGGAGATACCCCCAAAACTGGGTTTACAGGCTGAGGATGAGCTTCCTCAACTTGACTGAGCAGCAATGCCAAAGGAGGCTGAGACTTTTGCGAGAGGTAGTCACTGACATCTGCGTAATGCTGTAGCAACACCTGGAGCCCAGAGGAGCGGGTGGACACCCTTTACCAGTGGCTGTCAAAGTCACTATTGCCCTCAATTTTTTTTGGATCATCAACAGACATCAGCGGCATCTCCCAGTCAGCTGCACACACTTGCATCACGCAGGTTACCGATGGCCTCTTTGCAAAGGCGTACAATTACATCCACTTCTCCACGGATGAAGCAAGTGTAACCGCGCCTGTGGTTGGCTATGCAAATATGGCAGGCTTGCCAAGGGTGTAGGGTGTCGTAGACTGCACACATGTGGCCCTTCTTAACACACCATACACAATGTACAATAAACTGTGGGTTCCTATCAATCTCACCACCATCATTGAAAGGTGCCCTGACACCTTACTCTGACACTTCCATTTCTGGGCGCACATAGGCCAACTCTTTGAATGTTTGCCATCGCATTTGTTTATTACAATTGAAATGCCGATCATTATCTTAAATATGAATTACATCAAAACACCCAAGTGACTACCCTTGTGACTATTTGTGTGTTAACTTCCTCTTACGCGTGCTTCTACGTGGTGCTTCCCCTGTGGCTTCAACAGATGTGGAGGCACCTTGCTCACTTTCATGCTGCTCCTGCTTCGACACCTTTGGCGGACGTCCTCTGGGTTTGCGAGCCTGGGAGGGCTCGGCAACAGTCTGCTCCTCCTACGGCTGTGCAGGGGCTGAGATGGCCATCTCAGTTGGGTGAGGAATCTGGTGGGGCTCTGACCAAGGGCTCCACAGCGGCATGGGAGTGTGAGCGCTTGGAGAGGAGCCCACACTTGTTGCCTGCCATCAACATCCCTCTCATGGGTCAGCTGCACTTCAGTGCTAGCAAGTGGCTGGACAGCACCTTGCTGCACATCAGGGGGGCCATGAGGACCCGTCTCTGTACTGCCAGTCCTCATAACAAGGAAGTACATGAACCTCTGGTGTCTCTCCTCAATAGATGTCCATCTCTCCTCCATAGCAAACAATCTATTTTGAAGAGTGACCATGTTTTCGCTATTGTGGCGAATTATGCCCTCCATGGCGGTTGCCACCCTCTCCATGGCGGAACATTCATGCACCATTGCCTCCACAAAGGCAGTGCTCATGTCAGAGATAGACTCCTCCATTCTCTCCACACTCGCAGTTACCCTGGATGCAAAACCTGCCAGAGACTCCTGCACTTGTCGCTGGAGTTCCAGCACCGCTCTCTTTCTGGATGGCCCCAGAAGCACAGGGTCCACATGCAGCTGAGCAGAGCTAGGAGTGCCCTGCGACCTCCGACGAGGACTCTCCACTGCTGTCCCTGTCTCCACCATCTGCTGATGCTCACTTGTGAGCTGTGATACACCAGGTGACATCACTACTCTATGTTGCGAAGGACCCACCGAGGTGTGCGTCTCTGCGCTGGTGCTGGGTGCGCTTAATTCTGCTGACACTGCTCCCTCAGAGGTTGCAGCTTCCTCTGAGGAGTCTCTCAGCTCTTCCTCCTGGACAGTGGGGAGGGTGGCTCTCAATGGTCCTGTGGGGGAGTAAAGGCATGAGTTAGACATGTGATATTAATGCAGCATGCACATCAACTTGTGCAGATGATCATAACTCAATCTGTATGAGCATCAGATGCCATATCAGTCACTCATGCAATGTAAATGAGAGGGCTGCAAATCTATTTTGTCACCAGCTTGCTCTACTGCGCCCATCTGACCGTTCCCCCACTTCCAGATCCTCAGCACCTCCTACGATGTCCAGAGCTGCCTCCTCAGCGGTGGTCAGCTGGGCAATGGAAGGTGGCCCTCCTCCTGTCCTGGTCCTCTTCCTCTTATTGTGGGCTCTCTTTTCCTGCAATGAGGGTCAAAAGTGGAGTTGGAGTGAGAACATTGGAGTGAGTGTAGAGAATCCATAGCATTGATGCTTAGAAGGAGACAAAGATGGAGTGAGGTGCCAATACCAAGGGCTGTGCGTTGTTAGTTGTTGGCATTGCATAACAGTGATAGTGAGTGTGAGGGGTGCAGAGTAGAATAGTGAAGTGATTCTGTACATAGAGAGGGATGGTTAAGGGTGCAAGGGATGTAAGGGTAAAGTGGGATGTGCAGGAATAGGTTGACAATGCAGAGTGCTGGTGATGAGAGGAGATGGGGAACAGATTGAAGGTAAGTGTGATGTTATACTCACTTTTGCTGTGTGTATGAGGTCATTAAATATTTTTCTGCACTGAACCCAGATGCAACCACACAAAGACCTGGCGCTCACCTCCTCAGCAATTTGCAGCCAGGCTGCCTTGCTTTGCGGAGGAGGCTTCCTCTGTCCGGATGATGGAAACAGTACCTCCTGGCGCCCTCTCACTCCCTCCACAAGAGCATGGAGGGAGTCATCATCAAAACGGGGAGAGGCCTTGGCTCTTGTATCAGTCATGGTCACAATTTGAACAACAAGAAGCAGCAGCAAAGGATGGATGTGAAACAAAGCTGCATGGGCCACTTAAATACAGCTGGCTGACAGATATCAGCAGAGGTGAGCAGCAGGCCTGAAACCACTAATTGGGCCGGGTAGCGTGCACGAAGACATTAATCAGGTCACTTAAGGCAAAATATTAATTTCTGGGCAGCTGAAAGCGGCAGCGGGACCAGAACCCGTCCAACATCAAAGCTGCCTCCAACCCGCCTCCACTTATAAAATCGCGGTCTAAGAATGGTGAGAGAGGGAAACCAGGGAATTATAGATCAGTTAGCCTAATATCTGTTGTCAGAAAATTACTAGAGTCTATAATTAAGAATAGAGTGACTGAACACCTCAAAAATTACAGTTGATCAGAGAGAGCCAGCATGGATTTGTGAAAGGTAGGTCATGCCTGACAAACCTGATGGAACTTTTTGAGGAAGTGACTAAAGTAGTGGACAGGGGAATGTCAATGGATGTTATTTATATGGACTTCCAGAAGGCATTTGATAAAGTCCCACATAAGAGACTGTTATCTAAGGTAGAAGCCCACGGAATTGAGGGCAAATTATTGACCTGGTTAGGAAATTGGCTGAGCAGCAGGGGACAAGCAGTAAGGATAATGGGTAGGTTTTCTAATTGGCAGAGGTGACTAGTGGTGTCCCATAGAGATCTGTATTGGGGCCTCAACTATTCACTGTATTTATTAACGGCTTAGATGATGGCATAGAAAGTCATATATCCAAATTTGCCGATGACACAAAGATAGACGGCATTGTCGGCAGTTTAGATGAAAGCATAAAATTACAAAGGGATATCGACAGATTAAGTGAATGTGCAAAACTGGAAAATGGATTTCAATGTAGGCAAATGTGAGGTCATCCACTTTGGACCTAAAAAGGATAGAACAGGGTACTTTCTAAATGGTGAAAAGCTAAAAACAGTGGAGGTCCAAAGAGACTTGGGAGTCCAGGTACATAGATGATTAAAATGTCATGAACAGGTACAGAAAATAATCAAAAAGGCTAATGGAATGCTGGCCTTTATATCTAGAGGACTAGAATACAAGGGGGTAGAAGTTATGCTGCAGCTATACAAAGCCCTGGTTAGACCACACCTGGAGTACTGTGAGCAGTTCTGGGCACCACATCTTAGGAAGGATATATTGGCCTTGGAGGGAGTGCAGCCTGGGTTTACCAGAATGATACCCGGACTCCAAGGGTTAAGTTACGAGGGGAGATTACACAAATTAGGGTTGTATTCCCTAGAATTTAGAAGGTTAAGGGGTGATCTGATCAAAGTTTTCAAGATATTAAGGGGAACAGATAGGATAGATAGAGATAAACTATTTCTGCTGGTTGGGGAGTCTAGGACTAGGGGGCATAGTCTAAAAATTAGAGCCAGACCTTTCAGGAGTGAAATTAGGAAACACTTCTACACACAAAGGGTGGTAGAAGTTTGAACTCTCTTCCGCAAACAGCAATTGATGCTTTTTCAATTGTTAATTTTAAATCTGACATTGATAGATATTTGTTAACCAAAGTTAATAAGGGATATGGGCCAAAGGCGGGTATATGGAGTTAGGTCGCAGATCAGCCATGATCTGATTGAATGGCAGAACAGGCTCAGGGGGCTGAATGGCCTACACCTGTTCATCTGTTCCTATGTTCCTACCTGCACCACTGTCTTCCTACGGGTTCTGATCTTAACCTGTTCCTTTGAGCAGGTGAGAGGGACACCCGCTAGAAGGTAGCTTCTGGAAAGGGTCCTTCTTTAAATATGCCATCATCAGGGCTGACTCCAATTTTAACCAGAGGCCTGCATAGGGAAGTCATTGTGACTTCCCCAAAGGCCAAGCTGGTTGCAAGAGGAGCTGGGTCAGAAGAAGCCCAGGAGTGCTCCTCTGGGCCCCACAAGGAAACCTTGGGCCTCCCCTGCTCTAGGCTTCCCTCTCCCTCCCACAATGCCCTTCTGACCCCCTCACAACCATTTACCTGAGTGCATGGGGACTGTTTGTTTGGGCCCCCAGTGGTGACGTTCCCAGTCGGGTTTGGCCGAGAGACCGTCAGGGCCTATGCAGATGAGGCCCAGGAGTTAAAATCTCCTGGGCCTCATGCTGCAGAGAGCCAGACAGTCTGTCAACCGACTCGGTCTCAGTCCCGGCCTGCATGACTCTTGCCGGGAGTTAAAATTGGCTCTCTTTAGTCTTTAAATAAATAATGATGATCAAGCCTATATTTTTTAAATTGTTGAAGCTGTGTGGACTATCAGAATTTTAAACTATGCATGATACTCTACAGTATTATAGCTTTTGAAATAACACCATATAATCATCTAGCAATAAGGGGCTTTTAATGTTTTGACATAATTGAGTTTGTTTTGTTGATTCAAGAGTTTACTATTATAAAAAATAAATCATGCATACAACGGAAGTGCTAGGAGTGCTTATATAGTTCCTGTTTAATGTCAAGTGCTTCAAACTCCTAAAATCAGTCATGAAGTATTAAAGAGATGTAGTCATCTCCCACCCATGATCAGGAGAAAAGGGATTAGGAAAATAAATGCTCCACTCTTATTGTTGTACATATGTAATGTATACAGAAATGTTATACCGTGTTGAAACAAGAATACAGTATATTGATTTTTAGTCAGGCAAGCTAAAACTATTATAACTATGGTTAACATGAAGCTGTGATACATAACTAACTGGTGATAATGATGATAGTAAAATTAAATGATGCTCATAATAGACATGGATTTTAATCTAAAGCTTCAATGAGGAAGATCTAATCAGTGAAAAAAATCTTTAAAAAAAACCCTGGTTGGAAATGTATTCACCTGCTATCAAAGTACAGACAACTGTTTGAACTGTGTGTGCTTTCCTCAAATGTATTATAACTGAATAATATATCTCATGTATAGTATTCGTAATAATCAACCATTTTCACTCAAAAATATTTAAATTATTACATCAAAATCAGTGTGGTGCCATCATGGATCAGCAATAAGGAGCATACTCATCAATGTTTTAACCAGAATAGATGATATCAATAAAAAAGTGAGCCAAAAGCTGGACTACGAATACCTCATGCATCAATTTATTATACAAATGATTGATGTCCTCAAATAATTTCAAGGTTATTACTTATTTTGGGGTTCCGATTAGAATTATAACCTGATCAAATTTTTACTTTTGAAGTTGATAGCATCTCATTAATTTGCTGTATTATAATCATTCTTATTTATTTATTTCCATGTAACATACTCCTATCTGTCTTTTATTTTCTCTTTAGAAAGCTGCACCACAAAGTTTCTACCAAAATGCTTTTATAGCAGAACAAATAGTTTATCTAACTGTATACGCCAAAGCAAATCACTGTGGCTCAAAGCTCAACAGTGGAATATACTTCAGCAAAGAAATTGAAGAAGTAACCATGTAGATTATATTACTTAACAATACAGCAATAAATCTCCTGTGCTTGAACTAACCATTCCAAAAACACACACTTATTCATGGGAAAACATACTCTGCTTTTAAAGTCCTTACCAGAACAGTAACCTCTTGGCTGCTTATAAAACCCTCTGGCCTGGAATGCATAAACACTTACTCAATTAAAGGGATTGTCTTTTAACTGCCTTTCATAAGATGCCAAATTTTACTTTGCACAATTCGAACTGGCAGGAGGTAGGAGAATTGTTGATTTTGTTCATAATCAGACCAGAAATCTTTGAATACTTATATACCAAAACCACAATCTCCCCAATTAAGAATTTTATAGGTACCTACAGATAAGTTAATATGGACAGTCTTTCCCAGTAAAATACTTCACCATCCATATTTTATTTCCAATAAGAAACTTTCTCTTCTTGAGAAAGGTACTCTCATAATAATGTACATCTACAAGCATTGAGTACAGACAAAATAATCGATATTGTTGTATTAGATCCTTCTTGGAAGATAACTGGAGAGGGGAGGAAAAATGCAAGAAAGAGATCTGCCTGCAGAGTATATTTACATAAAGTAATCCCATTCATAAGAACTTGTTGCTCTTTACATATATAGTGCATTCTCTTTATGGTCCCAAGATAGAACTAATTACTGCATAAAAGATTTATAGATGGCATCAGGAGGGAATTAAAGAGCAGGTTAAAACTAATGCATGGAAAACTTTGGAGGACATGTCGAGCTCTGTATCCAAATTCACCCCCAACACCCCTTCCCCTTCACCCGGCACCTTCCCATGCAAGCGCAGGAGATGCAACACATGCCCTTATACCTCCCCCCTTCCCACTATCCAGGGCCCCAAACACCCCTTCCAGGTGAAACAGTGATTTACTTGTACTTCTTGCAATTTAGTATACTGTATTCGCTGCTCACAATGCGGTCTCCTCTACATTGGGGAGACCAAACGCAGATTGGGTGACCGCTTTGTGGAACACCTCCGTTCAGTCTGTAAGGGGGACCCCGAGCTTCCGGTCGCCTGTCATTTTAATTCACCGCCCCACTCCCACTCAGACCTCACCATCCTCGGCCTCTTTCATTGTTCCACTGAAGCTCAGCGTAAGCTCGAGGAACAGCACCTCATCTTTCGATTAGGCACTCTACAGCACTCTGGACTCAAATTAGAGTTCAACAATTTCAGATCATAACCTCGGCCCCCTATCATATATATATATATATTTTCCACACTTTTTGTTTGTGTCTTCTTTTCTCTCCCACATGGCAGCTGTCTTTCATTCTGTCAGCGCAATTTACACTTCATCTAGAACCATCTTTTGTTTCTTAACCTGTCCCATTACCATCTCCTTTTGCCTTGAATATCTCTTAATGTCTCTTAACCTCTCCTGCCTTCTATCCTATCACAGACCTTTCCTTTTCTTCTTTCATCCCCTTCCCCCTTTCCCAGCCCCTACACTTGCTTAAAAATCTGTTCCATTTCCTGCTTTTTTCCAGTTCTGACGAAAGGTCATCGACCTGAAACGTTAACTCTGTTTCTCTCTTCATAGATGCTGCCTGACCTGCTGAGTATCTCCAGCATTTTCTGTTTTTATTTCAGATTTTCAGCATCTGTAGTATTTTCTTTTTGTCTCAATATGTATATTTGCTGCACAACACTCAATGCCAGAAGTACACATTTTAAAAATTTACCCATGTATTTTATGAAGCAAGAAAACCTTATTTAAACTGTGTCAGCCTAGCACAGTTGACAATGGTCTAAACTAAGAGTCAGAAAGTCGTGGTTTCAAATCCCATACCATGGATTAGAGTTAATAATTTGAGCTGGCACTCTGGTGCAGTACTGAGGGAATATTGTTGGAGGTGCTGCCCTTTGAATGAGGTGTTAAGTTGAGGCCTGTCTACTCATTCAGCTGCAGGCTAAATATCCCATAGCACTATTCAAAGTAGAGTAAGAAGTTATCTTGGTGTCCTGGTCTTGCACTAGAATAGGAAAGGACAGGAAATTAGGAAAATCAATACATGACTAAAGGTGTGGGGTCAGGAACAGGGATTACACTTTGTTGGGCATTGGCACCAATTCTGGGACAGATGGAAACTATTCCGCAAGGATAGGATATTTCTGGCAAAATATTTAAATAGGGAAGTTACGAGGTATTTAAACTGGGGGGGGGCTGGAAAAATTAAACCAACCAGCAAAAGGCATATGGAATCAAAGAATAAAATTAAAATAATGCATTATAAATAGGGGAAAGACTGCAATAAAGGTAGCTTAGAGAAATAATCTTATGGGAAAAAGAGTAGTGTTTAAAAAAAAGAAATTAAGTTAAAATAAATATATTGCAATGTGTAGAGTGTGGGAAATAAACTGGGGAACTGGAAGCAATTATTTTTCAGGAAGTTCTAGATTTGATAGCATTAATAGAAACCTGGCTGCAAACTAGACAAGAATGGAAAATATCGGGATATGTTTAGGAAGGATAGAAAAGATAAGAAAGGAGATAGAGTAGCAATATTGGTAAAAGAGGGAATGAATGCATGCTGTAGAGAGGGTTGATGCAGACAAGAATGAATGCATGCTGTAGAGAGGGTTGATGCAGACAAGAGAGGGATACAGACAGAGTCAAGTGGTTGGAGTTCAAAGTCAAAAAGGGGCCTGTTGCATTAATAGGCATGTGTTACCGATCGTCAAATTCTGGGAGGGAAATGGAAGAGGAAATCTGCAGTCAGATTAGAGAGATGAGTAGCAATAACAAAGATATTATTCTTAGAGATTTTGGCCGGAATATTTACCTGCCGACGCGCTGTGAGCGGGCCCAGTAGTGTGCGGGATACCCGGAAGTAGCTGCAGCGCGTCTGTCAGTGACTTTTTAACCCAGCCACTGCATTTGCATCTGACCTCCGGGTTTCCTGACCAACTAGCGCGAGTGGGCGTGATGACGACCCGCATGGGTCTATTTCAGCTGAGGTATTTAAAGGAACACTGCAAAAATGACAGTTGAAGGATTGTAGAGGTGGGAGAAACATAGTAAGCAACATAGAATGGAGTCTCAGCATACAAAGGCTGTGCCTTGCTTCACTGATGCATCCGTGGATCTGATGCTGCGAGGTGTAAGGGCCCGCAGGGAGATAATATTCCTGCTGACATAGAAACATAGAAGATAGGAGCAGGAGTAGGCCATTCGGCCCCTCGAGCCTGCTCCGCCATTCAATGTGATCATAGCTGATCATCCAAATTCAGCCATGATCACATTGAATGGCGGAGCAGGCTGACAGGAGGAAGAAGACAGCCTCAATGACCAAGAAGGCGTGGCTGGAGATCGCAGAAGAGGTCAGCAGCAGGAATGTGGTGCCACGCTCCTGGATACAGTGCAGGAAGCGCTTCAATAGCCTAATGAGGTCAGGAAAGGTGAATGCATTGCCACATTCAACTGCATCCTGATGTGCGTATCACACCCTCACTCTGCCTTCCCAAGCCTACACCTGCACATCACTCCTAACACCAACGTACCTTGCTGGTACACCCATCCCTCTCTGTCTATGCACTTCTTCACATCCCTATCTGACCATTCACCACTGACACTCACCCTCATCTTAAATAGCCACCCTCAACAAATGTTGTCCATCCACCCGTTCCACTCATTCCATGACTCTCACTCAAAGGCCTCTTGTTTCCCTCCTTGCAGGAGAAGAGAGCACAGAACACCAGGGAGCGGCAGAGAAGCGGAGATGGCTCTCCAGTTATTGCCACGCTGACAGCTGCAGAGAAGGATGCTCTGGAGATAAGCCGAGTGTTGGCGTGCCTGGCAGTCGGAGATGGAGAGATGGGGATCTCCCAGCTACCTGGTGACAGAATTAAATATCACACAGCCGCATGGGATATAACAGTCACTCATGTTGACTTGATGTCAGCAGCCAATGAAATATGATCATGTGTATAATGTTAACTTAAAACATTCTTACCATGACAGTTCTGACAGTGTCAGCTGTGGCTCAGTTGGTAGCACCCTTGGCTCTGAATCAGAAAGTTGTGGGTTCATAGTCCCACTCCAGGGACAAAAGTCTAGGCTGACACTCCAGTACACTATTGAGGGAGTGCTGCCTTGTTGGAGGTGTCATCTTCTGGATGAGATGTTAAAACGAGGCCCACTCTGCAGTCTCAGGTGGACGTAAAAGATTCCATGGCACTATTTCGAAGAAGCGCAGGGGAGTTCTCTCCCAAGTCCTGGCCAATATTTATTCCTCAATCAACATTACTAAAAAACAGATTATGTGGTCATTATCACATTGCTGTTTGGGGGAGCTTGCTGTGCACAAATTGACTGCCGCGTTTCCTACATTACAGCAGTGACTACACTTCAAAAAGTACTTCCTTGGCTGTAAAGTGCTTTGGGATATCCGGTGGTCATGAAAGGTGCCATATAAATGCAATTCTTTCTTTCTTTCTAATCATGTCTTTAATCTCCCACAGGCCCATCGAGTGTCCCACAGGAGGTGGTGACGGAGGAGGATGATGACTCCTCAGAGGAGGTCATTAACTCTGAGGGTGCACCGTCACAAGACTCATGCACACCATGCACCAGCACAGATACATACACACCAGTGGGAAGTAGCAAGGCAGATAGTTGCGTGGTCACTTGATCTCTCACACATCACATGCGAGCAAGAGCAGATGGTGGAAACAGGGACAGCAGTGGAGTGTCCTCGTTGGAGAGTGCAGGACGCTCCAAGTTCTGCTCAGCTGGATGCAGAACTTCGGGGGCTGTCGACAAACTGGATGATTCTGGAGCAGCAGTAAAACATGTGTGAAGCTCTGGTAGGATGCCCAGCTGCACAATCCATGCTTGCAGAGAGAATGGACGAGTCCGTCTCAAGCATGAGTGGCATGATGTCACAGGCCTCAGCTATGATGTGTTCGTCCATGGAACGAGTGGCCATCTGCATGGAGCATCAAACCTGGCAGTCAAACGAGTGCCTGCTTGCCCTCACCAATGGCTTGCACACTCTGAGTGCCACCTTAACTAGGATAGATTAAAACCTAGCCTTGGCCGTTTAGTGCCCCACTGATATGCAGCAAAGTGCTCTCCGGCTCAGGGAAATGTGGGTGGGCCATGAGATGGAGAAAGGGGACATATAAGTGGGGACTCTGCTCAAAGCGCATCCACTTCTCACCCATTGCCTCCTCCCCTCAGTTAGTGCCCCACATGCTGCCTCGGAACCCGATGGCCGAGTCCGCCCCTGCACAGGTGCAGGTGGAGCAGTCTTTAGCGGGGCCGTCACGGGCTCCAAAACCCAGAGGAAATTGGCCAAGAACATCTGAGCAGTCAGAGCAGGGATGTGAGCAGCCTGCCTCTACCCCTGCTGAAGCCACAGGGGTTGCACAACATATGAGTAGTAGGAAAGGAAGATGAAAGATTGGTAGTTGCACAAGGGTATGTACATGGGCATGTTAGACATGTTACACTGATAAGTTTATGTACAAGTTTTGAGCCACATATAAAATCTTTGCAACACTTCCCCATGTTGCCCATTTTTGCCTGCAGCCTGGCAACTGGCCTTCTCAGTTCTGATGAATGGTAAGACAAGACTTAAATCTAAGCAATAGATGTCTGTGAAAGGGATGCTTTGTTGATTGCAGGACTGCTTTGTGCTGGGGGCAGGGGTGGTGGGGTTGGTGGTGGTGGCAAGTGGGTTCAGCATGTGTCTGGCAGATGGGTGCAGTGGTGCAACCTAACTACATTTTGCCATGATGAGTCCATCCTGGGCAGCAATGTGCAATGGCCACACGTTGTTCCTCCTCATCATCATCATCTTCCTCCTTTGAAGAGACAATGTGCTCTATGCCTTGCTCCTCCTGCAGCTCCAATCCTCCCTGCTGCACTATGTTGTGCAGAGCGTAGCAAACCATGATTATTCTGGTGACCCTGGCTTATGCATATTGAAGGGTACCTCCAGATCTATCAAGGCAGCTGAAGCGCATCTTCAGCATCCCGATTGTTTGCACAATGACACATCGCATCATTTTTAAAAATTCGTTCCTGGGATGTGGGCATCACTGGCAAGGCCAGCATTTATTACCCATCCCTAATTGCCCGTGAGAAGGTGGTGGTGAGCCGCCTTCTCGAACCTCTGCAGTCTGTGTGATGAAGGTACTCCCATCGTGCTGTTAGTGAGGGAGTTCCAGGATTTTGACCCAGTGACGATGAAGGATCGGTGATATATTTCCAAGTCAGGATGGTTTATAACTTGGAGGGGAATTTGCAGGTGGTGGTGTTCCCGTGCGCCTGCTGCCATTGTCCTTCTAGGTGGTAGAGGTCGTGGGTTTGGGAGTTGCTGCAGTGCATCTTGTAGATGGTACACACTGCAGCCACAGTGCACTGGTGCTGGAGGGAGTGAATGTTTAAGGTGGTGGATGAGGTGCCAATCAAGCGGGCTGCTTTTTCCTGGATGGTGTCGAGCTTCTTGAGTGTTGTTGGAGCTGCACTCATCCAGGCAAGTGGAGAGTATTCCATCACACTCCTTACTTGTGCCTTGTAGATGGCGGAAAGGCTTTGGGGAGTCAGGAGGTGAGACACTCGCCGCAGAATACCCAGCCTCTGACCTACTCTTGTTGCCACATTGTTTGGGCTCCTCTCGGGTGTCATCAGACACGTCTTAAGTGGATGGCCCTTGTCTCCAAGCAGCCAGTCGGTAAGTCTGTTCAGAGGCATGAAGAGCTCAGGGAGGGTGGACTGGTGCAGGACAAATGCATCATGGCAGCTCCCTGGGAATCTTGCACCCACCTGTATAATTATCTTTTTATAGTTGCAGACGAGCTGCACATTGATGGAGTGGAAGCCCTTATGGTTCACAAACACTCCTGGGTGATCTGCGGGGGGGGGGGGGGGGGGGGTGTCTTGATTGCCACATGTGTAGTCGATGATGCCCTGCATATGTGGGAAGCCAGCAAGAGCCACAGAGCCGAGCGCACATTCATTCTGACTGGCTTCATCGGTGGCAAAGTGTACATAATTGCCTGCCCTGGCAAACATGGCAGCGGTCAACTGTGTAATGCATTTGTGGGCGGCCGACTACGAAATCCTGCAAATGTCAGCTGTAGATGCCTGGAAGGAACCTGAGGCAAAGAAGTTGAGGGCGGTGATCACTTTGACAGCCACTGATAAAGCATGGCCACCAGGTCCAGTTGGCAGCAAATCTTGTTCTAGCGGGGTGCAAATGTCTGCCACGACCTGACGCAATACCAAGTCTTCTAAGGCAGTGGTGTTCAGACATGTCAGGGAAGCTGATCCTCTGCCTATATACCCTGTGTTGGGGGTATCACCTCTATGCTCATCCCCTCACTCCTGTGGAGTAGCAGGTCTGTGAGGAGAAGGCCGCTGCTGCTCCTGCTGGTGGTGTTGCTGCTGCTCATCTTGGTCCAAGGTGAAACAGCTTAAGCGGCACCTATGCTGATCTGATATATGACAGTTGTAAAGTGGTCAGATGCAAACCTCCAAAGCAGTGAGAGTGACCTCCAAAGTAGTGAGAGTGACTGCCAAAGTTGTAGGAACTACCTCCAAAGTTGTAGAAATCACCTGCAAAGTACTGAAAGCAAACTGTCAGAACAAGTGCGGTGAGCAGAAACCTTTCACTTAGGCATGGAAGCAAGTGTGGGGTCTCGGTACTTAATCGATTTTTTTGCCTGTCATTTATTTGGCCCCCTCAATTGCAGCCGTGCTGTCGCCTTGCTGTCACTGCCGAGTGAAAGTTGAAACCCCCTGTTAAAATAGCTGTTAATTACCTCTTAATAGCTTTAAATTGGCAACCCGCCTCTCCCAAGGGGGTTTCTTGCACATAGTCGAACGTGCTAGAGTGAAATGTGGAAGTCGGTAGGTTGGAGCCAGCTTCCCGACGCACTGTCAATTTCAGCACATTTAACCACTCACCTGCTCCCAAACCCACTCACTCTTTGCTGTTAAAATTCCCCCCTTTAATTGTCCCTTCGTCCATTGGGACAGAGAGGGAATTGAATTTCTAAAATGTGTATAGGACTCCTTAAAGCAGTGTGTTAGTATGCCTATAAAGGCACAGACATTGCTGCATCTGGTTAAAAGTAATGAAATATATCAGGTCGATGAGCCAGATGTGGGTGAGCACCTTAGGAGCAGAGACCACAATATGATAAGGCTTAAGCTCCAACTAGAAAGGGGAAAATGTCAGTACGAAAACAAGATCACCAGATTGGATTAGGGCAAATGAGAAGTGAGTTCGCTGAGGTGAGGTGGAAGGAGAAATTGGCACACAGGACTGTACAGCAACAGTGGAGTATTAAAAAAGAGATTGCAAATGTCCAGAAAACTATATTCCATTAAAAAAGGAAACTACTAATAGTTTTAGGATGCCATGAATAAATAAATAAGTTAGAAACCAATTAAAATTGAAGGGAGCCTATGGAATAATAATAATTCAAACAAAAACTAAAGGAGAAAATAAGGAAAGAGATTAAGATAAGGAAAGCTAAGAGGGAGTATTTCAAAAAATATCAAGGAGCAGTAAAGTATATCAATAAAAAAAAATGTTCAAAGCGAGGTGGAGAGGATTGCCAATGTGTAATGATCAAAAAATAGTGGAGGTATTTAATAAGGGCTTTGTGTTGGTCCTTACTAAAGAGGATATCTGAGGAGATGAATCTTTAAGTATTTCAGAGCGAGATCAACGATATTATGATAGGATGGGACAGGGTCGACAGAAGCAGGCTACTTCGAGTAGTTGAGTCAAGAATAAGGGGCCATAGATACAAGATTAAATGCAAGTGATCTATAACAAAGGTCAGGAGAAACTTCTTTACACAGAACGTTGTACTGCTGTGGAATTCGTTTCCAGGGTCAGTGACTAAGGCAGAAATTACTTCCACGTTCAAGATTAGATTGGATAGATAGATGAAGGAAAAAGGAATGAAGAGAGTGGGAAATGTGATTAGGACTATTTGCTTGTGTGGAGGGTAAATGCCGACACAGGCTAATTGGGCTGAATGAACCCTTTCTGTGTTGTAATTTCTCTGTATTTCTATATAATATTCCTCTCAAGCAATACTGCAAAATAAAACAAATTAACTTGGCATTCATTTCACTGTTTCTAGGAGGTCACTGTTTGCAAAGTAATTAACTGTTATGTGCTTTGAGATAAGGTGCAATATAAATGCAAGAACTGTTATTGGTGTGTAATGGAATTGCAATCGAGTGCAATTCAAGGAACTATAATCAGGGCAGATGGCTCACGGAATTAAGACATTATAGTTGAATTAGATACATAGATTGTGCACCATCTCCATGAACTCAGCATGTTATACAAGTAATATTGGCATTAGATTTTGAGAGATTTTACTGCTGTTGGAATCATATGTAGATACCAGGGCCTAGAAATTGAGTTTTGGCGCAGCCAGGGCTTTAGCGCCGGAAGTTAGTGCCGGAGCTAAGTCGCGCTGTTCGGGTCCAAAATTCACCAATTCTGCGCCCAAACGGCTGCCGGCGCTGCTGAGAGCTGTTTGCGCCTGAAAACTGGCGCTACGCGCTGAATATCGGCGCTATTCCGGCGCTGCGGCGCCCGCTGCGGTGCGGCAGGTTCGGGAAGTGCAGGCCTCCTCCTTCCCTTAAGGAGGAGCTGCCTGCACCCGGCCGCGGCCCGCGAAAATCTTTTTAAAAATGAGCCCGGCACCTCGGACAAGTGCCGGGCTTGCTTCTGTTCCGGGGAGGGAGCTGCGGCCAGGCGGGAAAGCGGCCGGCCGCCGCGGTGCCTTTAATGCGCCGGCGCAAACTCATGTAAGACTCTGTTGCCAGAGTCTTAGTTGCGGCTGCCACGGGCGAGGCGGCCGCAACTGAATTTCGGCGCTGGGGCCCGTCGGCATGGCAACCGGGACGCTGCGCACACCGATGACGTCATCGGTGCCGGCGCAGCGCTACCGGTCTACCGCGGCGGAAGGGCCCCAGGCAATTTCGGCGCCGGCGCCAATTGCAGCGCTAGGCCCTCTAGCGCCGCAAAATCGGCGCTAAGGGCACTGAATTTCTAGGCCCAGGAGTCCAGCTCATCATAAACCATGGAAGTTGGTTTGTTATGCCTAAAAATTAAAGTTCTAAAAATATACTGATCCTGTTGATTGTATCACTTGAAATGATCAAATAACTGATTGACGTCAATTCGTGCCTCCATTACATATTCTAATGTAAATATACATCATCCTTGTATTGTGTCCAAAACTTTATTTAAATGGTGCATTCTTTTCCAACCACATCTGTGCATTTCTAGCAGATGCAGTTTGCAGAAATTGCCAGTATGCATCAGGTTTCTCTGCGTTAATCCCCGAGGGGGATTTGAGAGTTTATTTGCTTTTTTCAAAAACACTTCTAAACTGGAGATTGAATTCTCAAAGCTTTTATTCAGGCATGTTTAATATTTAAAATAACAACTGCTCTTTTCCATTATGAAATGCTCACATTTTATCTCAAACTAAACCTGTGCATTCTATTGTTGATGTGTAAAAAGCAAAAAGGTTGGTTATCAAGAATGGATTTTTCTTCAAAGTTGAAAAGGATTTCAGTTTGTTCACCCCTCCTGAAAGAGGTTGAAATGACTGAATTATTGCACTTCTCCTTACATGTTGCTGTATTGTTACTCAAGGCAAGCCCTTTCAATTTGGTTCCAAATTCAGTTTAAAATTCTTTCTCTTCTGAAAAGGTCAGCCAATCATCTTTGTGGGTTAAAGGTAAATTCTTTTCTGGTGAAAGCACTGTAAATAATTAACTTGTAACTGTTTCTGGAAGTAGAAGTTTCTTTCAAGACTCTAAGTCACCGAGCACACCAATATACCCTATTAAGGGAGGAATTTAAAAGCAGGCACCAGTTAACAATGGAGAAAGGAGTGAGGGAGCTTTTGATGGGCCAAAAGGGGAAGAAACCGAGAGGCAGGGTGTCTAACAAAGACAAGTCCCATTCACCTGAATCTCCTCCTCCCTCTTAAGATGCCAGATCCCAGAATCACCCAATATTGACAAACCCTTGTCCACCAATCATTTTGGACCCAAGAACTGTCCTCCCTGCACAATATATCTTTTTAAAAAAAAATTTAGTTGAAGCATGACATTTATAAAAAAAATTCATTCATGCGCGTTTATTGTCCATCCCTAATTGACATCTGAAATTTGGGCCTGTATATTATGATGGCTACGAGTGTGTACGGACTGTGTACACACCCGTAGGGACATCGGAAATGCTGGTTTAAACCGGTATTTCTGATCTGTCAAGAATGCCTGCCCTAGAGAAGGGCCTCTGTGGGTGGATAGTTCCACTTTCTGGAGAACCTCCGCCCGCAGATAACCCATAGAAATCTTACGCCTGGTAAAAGCAGGCATATGGCCTGCTTTAGAAACATAGAAGATAGGAGCAGGAGTAGGCCATTCGGCCCCTCGAGCCTGCTCCGCCATTCAATGAGAGCATGGCTGATCATCCAAATTCAGTACCCTGTCCCTGCTTTCTCCCCATATCCCTTGATCCCTTTAGCCTTAAGAAATATATCCAACTCCTTCTTGAATATATTTAATGAATTGGCCTCTACTGCCTTCTTTGGTAGAGAATTCCACAAGTTCACCACTCTCTGGGTGAAGAAATTCCTCCTCATCTCTGTCCTAAATGGCTTACCCCTTATCCTTAGACTGTGACCCCTGGTTCTGGACTCCCCGACCATCGGGAACATCCTTCCAGCATCTAGTCTGTCTAGTCCTGTTAGAATTTTATAAGTTTCGATGAGATCCCCTCTCATTCTTCTAAACTCCAGCGAGTACAAGCCCAATCGACCCAATCTCTCCTCATACGTCATTCCTGCCATCCCAGGTATCAGCCTGGTGAATCTTCGCTGCACTCCTTCCATAGCAAGAACATCCTTCCTCAGCTAAGGCGACCAAAACTGCACACAATACTCAAGATGTGGTCTCACCAAGGCCCTGTACAACTGCAGCAAGACATCCTTGTTCCTGTACTCAAACCCTCTCGCTACGAAGGCCAACATACCATTTGCCTTCTTAACCACCTGCACCTGCATGCTTATTTTCAGCGACTGGTGCACAAGGACGCCCAGGTCTTGTTGCACTTCCCCTTCTCCCAATCTATTGCCATTCAGATAAGAATCTGTCTTCCTGTTTTTGACACCAAAGTGCATAACCTCACATTTATCCACATTATATTGCATCTGCCATGCTTCTGCCCAATCACCCAACCTGTCCAAATCACACTGGAGTTTCTCGGCATCCTCCTCACAGCACACACGCCCACCCAGCTTTGTGTCGTCTGCAAACTTGGAGATATTACATATAGTTCCCTCGTCCAGATCATTAATATATATTGTGAATAGCTGGGGTGCAAGGACCGATCCCTGCGGTACCCCACTAGTCACTGCCTGCCACTCGGAAAATGAGCCGTTTATTCCAACTCTTTGCTTTCTGTCTGCCAACCAGTTCTCTATCCAAGTCAATACCTTTTACCAGCAGAAGAGTTGAAAAAAAATTTCCCACTCATTTATAATTTTAAAATACTTTAAAAAAAGGTTTATTTTTAGCCCCGTAAAAAACTTGAATTATTTTTTTCAAAAAATTAAACGTTTAAAATATTTAATTTAGTCATTTTAACTCATTTTAAAAACGTGATGGTTTAAAAAAAAAATTATTTAATGTTTTACTGTGTTTTTGGAGTGATCCCCATTCATATATTTGACAGGTCTATCTGTAAAAAGTATGAAGGGCGATTCCCTTCTGCTATTGGCTGGCCGGGTTCACGTGATCCCAGGGACGCTTGCGAACTGCATGCGCCTCTGGGATACGTGGGCCCTGCGCATTTTGAGTTTGGAGAGGCCCAGGAGCGGAAGTGTACGCATCTCGGGAGCCCTCAGGTAAGTTCGTAGATTTTTTTCCGATAGGAGGCACTGCATGCAGGAAGCCTCCTATTGGAAATTACAGGCCATGGTGTTTGAGGTGATGGATACTTTCCACACACAAGACTTTTTAATATAATACTAACTAATCTTCAGTGGGGTTGCTCATGGATAGTCTGGACCATGGCTGTGATATCTGGCTACTACTTGGCCTGTCTTTTTAGGGCCACTACTCATGTGCTCTCTGGGGGAAATGATATAATTAGGCAAATCCCAATAATTATAACTGCTTCTAAACTCTCACGGTCAGTCACAGGACAGTTGTAACTGCTTGTAAGCTTCTGGCTCCAGGCCAGAAATATTCATTATGAAATTAATGCCTTTCTTTTTTTCAAAATATAAAATGTTTTACCTGTAACAAAGTATAATACTGGAGTGTGATGGACACATGCTAGACACAAGATATATAGTATGAGCAAAATCACATCTATGTATTAAACAAATACAACAAAAATCAGTGAAATTTAGTATAAAAAAATCAACATTGCCTATTTATTGATATGTACTCTGAAATAAGGTAGTTATTGAGATTGTAGTAATTCTTGTTTTTTCAGGATACAACCACCATAAGTGGAAAGCATTAATCACAGAAATTCTCTCTACTCCACTAAATATTTATAGAGTAATTTGCAATATTAAAAAACAAATCAAAAACAAGAATGCAAACAAATTAGACTGAAAACTGAAAGCATTGAAACATTTAAAAATTTTTTGAAGTGGAAAATATGTTTGTGTCAATCTTTTGACTGTGCATAGCAACTAATTTAACCAAGTTGCATGCCATGGGGAAAAAAATCAGCAAGTTTTGCCAGTTCATATACAGTATTACAAGTGACAACTACAGGAATGTAAAATATCGATTTTAGTTCCCCTTGTCTTTAAAATGTCTTTACAGATACAGTGATTCACTACATACAGATCACTTGTTAGCTTAAATCATTCAAAATAGATTGACCCCTCCCCCAAAAGCTCAAGACAAAAACACCAACACCGTAGACTCCTCAAATTAATTTGTGCTCAAAATATCTAAAATGTACTCAAAAGCAGTCAAGTGGTGACTGCAAATTCTGAGGCTTGAAAGATTATACATATACAAATTTATATGCACAGTATTAGTAATTTTAAAAAGGGTAACGAAAAAACAATGAAATACTGTTACAGTACTTTGTATATAAATTACTATTTGAACTATAAAGCATACAATAGCTATATTTCTAACTAATTATAATTAGAACTTATTCTACATAAATGCAAGATTGACATGTCAAACAACATATATATCTTTAGAAATCTTCTAAAGAAAAGCTGGCATCAAATGGCACTATTAAGAACGCAGAGCTGCTCGAGCCTTGTCAAGAATATCTTTTCTCATTTTTGGATAATTGGGATGGGCTCCTAATACCTGTCGAAGGAAAACAAAACAACTTACCAAGTTTGAATATTATACATATCTACACTATTTTAAAGTTATTTAATCTTCCTTAGTCATGTCTATTTTTGGTTGTGATGACTTGGTAACACTTTATTAGATAGCACCTACAGCTACACCTAATGTGCAACAGTCATGCCTGCTTTAGGCAACAGTGTAACTATAACATTTGCTTCCATTATTTCTAATAAGCAACACTAACCTCTGACTATGTACTCTTCCCATCACTCATGAAACTGGAACGAGTCACCCACATCAACCTGCCATTTAATTTTTCTTATCCCAAGTCAGGAAGGTTATATTTTAAATTCATTTTATATTACTTTTATAACATTTCTTTCCTTCCTGATGTTTACCTCTTTCATTTCTCTGTCTCTTACCCTGCTCCCACTAGCAGCTGCAATTTTTTAAAAGTTTGCAGTCCCACTCAGCAGAAACGTTGCTGCAATGTGATCTATTCTATTTATTTTTCATTTTCACCACTGCACTGAGGAATCCCTACTTTCGCCCAATCATTGACAGGTGCTATTCACCATCACGGCCCTGTTCTTCAATGTTTTACTCCACGCTGGGGAATTCCTGGTGCCTCCCGACCTGTCAATAGGCACTGCTCATCACCCAGTCCAGCTCTTCTGACCCTGATCCTCTGGGCTCTGCTCAGGTGAAACTCCATTACTGCACAACCCACTCCGGAACCCACTCCGGCTCTTTGAAAACCAATCTTAATGCCTATAAATTACATTTCTAGAACTGGCCTTTTAGTTATAAGATGGGAATACAATTCTAGGCATTAATGTATTTATTTTAAGAGCCAGGCAATGTATTTACAAAAGGTCAGTAATGGTGAAGCAAATGTACAGCAAACAAAGGTAAGACAGTATTAATTCACTGGTGCCCACTGTTCTATGAATTTATTAATTCAATTGTGACAGCTGCTCCATTAACTTATTGATTTATTGGTGTAACTACTGCTCCATTGAGGTATTAATTCTCTGGTACACATTACTGTGTCTGCTGTTCTAGGAATTTATTGATTCACTGTTTTTCTATTAATTTATTAATGCACTGTGCCCACTGCTCTATGAATTTATTGATTCACTGATGCTGAAGGCTCCATTAATTTATTGATATTTTGGGTGTACCCCTTATTGATTTTCTTGTATGCCCACTGCCCCATTAACAAATAAATGCACTAGTACCTGCTGCTTCATATATTTGATTTGTTGATATGCCTGTTAATCTATGACTTTATTCATTCACTGATGCCCATTGCTCCATTCATTATTCATTTGTTGCTGCACTTGCTGTTCTTTTAATTCATTTGTTGATGTACACTCTGATTGATAAATTTACTAATTGACTGCTGCTCACATCTCTTTTTTTCACTGGTGAACCTGTACTGTATTACGGGGTACGGTAGCGTAGTGGTTATGTTACTGGACTAGTAATCCAGAGGCCTGGATAATGATCCAGAGACATGGGGGTCGATTTTCAGTGTGCCGTGAGGTGGGCTTTTAGGCGTGCGGGGGGTTAAAATCCCGAATTCGGGGGTCCCGACACCATCCCGCCCAAAACTCGCCTCCATGTAAGTTTCAAAGGAGGCAGGTACCCGCCCCGCACTGGGACCCGCCAACCCGAGGCGGGAAGGGATTATTGCCAATTAACTGCCTGTTAACAGGTAAGTACAGGTAAAAACAGGCAGTTTTTAGCCTAATCTCTATTTTGAAGATTGTCGTGTGGGATTCCCGACGGCTCCAAACCACGCCAAGTTAGAGGAGTCGGGCCGTCGGGTTGAAGGACTTGGAGGGGTCGAGGTGTTTGGTGTGTCTAAAGAAGTTTAAATTACCTGTACTTACCTTTACAGCCTTCCTTCCTCTAGGTTTCAGGAGTCCATCATTCAGCCGGCACAGAAAGCAGAATGGCTGCGATCTGTCAAAAGTGACGGCCTGCAGCTTTCAGTGCCGGCGAGATTTCTAACTGAGTCTGTGTAGAAGGACTCAGGTTAGAAGTAAGACTGTCAGTGTTTGACAGCTTCAAACAGCTGTGAAACACTGATATTTCATCTGCCAACAGTCAATCAAGTGAAAATCGCGTGGATTGGCCGCATCTCAATGGAGGCGGGACTACAACCCCGAAAATTGTAGTCCCGCCTCCTTCCCTACTTCTGAATGAAAATCGACCCCATGAATTCAAATCACACCACAGCAGCTGGGGAATTTAAATAAATCTTGAATAAATAAAATAAAAAGCTAGCATCAGTAATGGTGACCATGAAACGACCGGATTGTCGTAAAAACCCAGCTGGTTTACTAATGTCCATTAGGGAAGGAAATCAGCCGTCCTTACCTAGTCTGGCCTATATGCAACTCCAGACCCACAGCAACGTGGTTGACTCTTAACTGCCCTCTGAAATGACCTAGCAAGCCACTTAGTTGTACCAAACCACACACAAAGAAGTATACTGTGGGAGTACCTTCACCACACGGACTGCAGCGGTTCAAGGCGATGGCTCACCTTCTCAAGGGCAATTAGGGGTGGGCAATAAATGAAAGGCCTTGCCAGCTACGTTCACACCCCATGTATGTATGGTATGTTGGCCTTCGTAGCAAGAGGGTTCGAGTACAGGAACAAGGATGTCTTGCTGCAGTTGTACAGGGCCTTGGTGAGACCACATCTTGAGTATTGTGTGCAGTTTTGGTCGCCTTATCTGAGGAAGGACGTTCTTGCCATGGAAGGAGTGCAGCGAAGGTTCACCAGGCTGATACCTGGGATGGCAGGAATGACGTATGAGGAGAGATTGTGTCGATTGGGCTTATACTCACTGGAGTTTAGAAGATTGAGAGGGGATCTCAGCGAAACCTATAAAATTCTGTCAGGCCTGGACAGACTAGATGCAGGAAGGATGTTTCCGATGGCCGGGGAGTCCAGAACCAGGGGTCATAGTCTAAGGATAAGGGGTAAGCCATTTAGGACTGAAATGAGGAGGAATTTCTTCACCCAGAGAGTGGTGAACCTGTGGAATTCTCTGCCACAGAGGGCGGTGGAGGCCAGTTCATTAAATATATTCAAGAAGGAGTTGGATATATTTCTTAAGGCTAAAGGGATCAAGGGATATGGGGAAAAGGCAGGGACAGGGTACTGAATTTGGATGATCAGCCATGATCTCATTGAATGGCGGAGCAGGCTCGAGGGGCCGAATGGCCTACTCCTGCTCCTATCTTCTATGTTTCTATGAATAAAAAAAAATGATTGGTGCCCACTTAGTTTACCAATTTTCTGATGCCCAGCACTCTATGAGCTATTATTTTATTAATTCAGCAGTGCCTACTTACCAGCAATGCTCATCTATATCCTTGTGTTGTAAGTTGTAATGCTTAATGTATGGGGTCACAAAAACAATTTTATTCTAATTTATGTTCTCAGTATACTGCTTTATTTCTTTAATTTCCATGTTATTGAAGAGCAGCTTGTGCGTCACCTACTGTTTCAGGGTGTATTGTCATTACATTATTTAGGAACATCAACATAAAATGTTTCAAGACTATACAGGCCCAGGCTTGTCATTCAAACAAACTACTCAAAAATTTTATGGTAATCCTTACCTCCAAGGAAAGTACAAGTTATGATAATTATACGCTTAACTAGATAATAAAAAGTTAAACGTCTCATGGAACTGCAAATGCTAGGGAATACTGTATATTGGATATGGAACATATTACATACATTTTACACATAATTAGAGGAGATGCCACATTAATATAGATTTCAATTTTATAATACTTCTATGCATTAGTATTATATTTTACAGCTCAAAGGTTCTAGTACAAGGCATATTTATTTAAAATGAGATGTTCAAATCACCAGCATTTCAGTGAGACAAAAATTGAAATCTGCGATGTAATGATTTTTCTTTGTGTAATTTTTTACCAACGTGTCACTGAACTGCTATGAATTAAATAATGGAAGTCTAACTAACGTGGTAAATATCTATGTTAAATTTTCTTGTAAAATTTCAGAAGAATAGTAAGTCTGCACAAATTTAAGCTAAGGTGATACATATACTGGATGTTATAAATTAGGGTTCAAGTCTGCTGATGCTAATTCTCAGGCAATAGTGAAAACTAATTTTTATGTTGCGTTTCTTCTTGAGGCAGTCTATACTGTTTTAATCTGAAAGTATAAAAGAGAGAGAGAGCGGGAATGAGTCTACAGTATGTGTAGTACTCTGAAGCTAAAGAATCATTATGACTGAATTCTAAACCTTGCCTACATTTCAAATTTCTCTGATTCTTATTAAGAGAATTAATACTAGCATACACCAAGTCTCAAAAATTTCTACTGAGTTCCTTGGTGCATCACACATGCATGGTTAAAAAGAACAACTGGGATGCACTGAAGTTCAAGTCCTTCCAGTGCAAAAATCCAGTGGAAATGATATGTATCTATATACACACTGCTGTATTATAACAAAATTCACTTTTTGAATTTTGTTCCTGATATTTACGATGCCTTTTGGCAGATTTAAAAATCCAGACGTCCGGCTCATAGTCTCAGATAAGAACATAAGAAATAGGAGCAGGAGTAGGCCATTTGGCCCTTCGAGCCTGCTCCACCATTCAATAAGATCATGGCTGATCTTCTATCTCATCTCCACTTTCCTGCACTATCCCCATGATAGTCAAAAATCTATCATTCACTGTCTTGAATATACTCAACAACTGAGCCTCCACAGCCCTCTGGGGTAGAGAATTCCAAAGATTCACCACCCTCTGAGTGAAGAAATTTCTCCTCATCTCAGTCCTAAATGGCCGACCCCTTATTCTGAGACTGTAACCCCTGGTTCTAGACTCCCCAGCCAGGGGAAACATCCTCCCTGCAGCTACCCTGTCAAGCCCTGTAAGAATTTTGTATGTTTCAATGAGGTCACCTTTCATTCTTCTAAACTCTAGAGAATATAGGTCTAGTCTACTCAATCTCTCCTCATAGGACAATCCTCCCATCCCAGGAATCAGTCTGGTGAACCTTCATTGCACTCCCTCTATGGCAAGTATATCCTTCCTTAGGTAAGGAGACCAAAACTGTACACAATACTCCAGGTGTGGTCCCACCAGGGCCCTACATAATTGCAGTAAGATGTCTTTACTCTTATACTCAAATCTTCTTGTAATAAAGGTCAACATTGATGCGCCATCAATTACTCAAAAGACTGAGGTTGAGCGAGTAACAATCAGGCTTTTATTAACTAAAGAATGAAGGTCTTGTCTCGAGTGGTCGACCCGTCCAGAATACTAAGGGACTGGGAGGTAGTCACTTATATACCTGGAATAGTGGGAGGAGTCAGCCGAGGCATGTCCAGACCTGTACCTATTGGAATACACATACAGACACAGACAGGTAGAACAGTGGTTTACCACAAACATACCATTTGCTTTCCTAATTGCTTGCTGTACCTGCATGTTAACTTTCAGTGATTCGTGTACAAGGACACCCAGGTCCCTCTGACCACCAACATTTCCCAATCTCTCACCATTTAAAAAATACCCTGCTTTTCTATTTTTCCGACCAAAGTGGATAACTTCACATTTCTCCACATTATATTCCATTTGTCATGTTCTTGCCCATTCACTTAGCCTGTCCGTATCCCCTTGAAGCCTCTTTGCATCCTCCTCACAACTTACATTCCCACCTAGCTTTGTATCATCAGCAAACTTAGATGTATTACATTTGGTCCCCTCATCCAAATCATTGATGTAAATCGTAAATAGTTGAGGCCCAAGCACTGATCCTTGCGGTACCCCACTAGTTACAGCCTGCCAACCCGAAAATTACCCATTTATTCCTACTCTCTGTTTTCTGTCCGTTAACTAATCCTCAATCCATGCTAGTATATTACCCCCAATCCCATGAGCCTTAATTTTGTTTAATAACCACTTGTATGGCACCTTATCGAATACCTTCTGAAAATCCAAATACACATCCACTGGTTCCCCCTTATCTATTCTGCTAGTTACAACCTCAATGAACTCTATTTGTCAAACACGATTTCCCTTTCATAAATCCATGTTGACTCTGCCCAATCCTATTATTATTTTCTAAGTTCCCTGTTACCACGTCCTTAATAATAGATTCTAGCATTTTCCCTACTGCTGATATCAGGCTAACTGGTCTGTAGTTTCCCGTTTTCTCTCTCCCTCCTTTCTTAAATAGGGGGGTTACATTTACCACCTTCCAATCCGCAGGAACCATTCTAGAATCTATGGAATTTTGGAAAATGACAACCAATGCATCCACTATCTCTATAGCCACCTCTTTCAAAACTCTAGGATGCAGGCCATCAGGTCCAGGAGATTTATCGGCTTTTAGTCCCATTAAAATCCTCCCAGTCCTCAGGCTTACTACTCTTTTTGGCAACATTAAAAGCCTCTTCCTTTGATCTAATACTATCTTTAAACTACTCTTGTTAGCTATGGTTGGACCATTTTTCCTGTGGGGTTTTTGTGCCTTAAAGGAAAGTAGATTAGTTGTAAACAAATGATTTAAAGCAAATGATTTAGTTTTGCTTTACATTGCCATATAAGGCAGAATAAAAGGGCATACTAAATAGCATGGTTTGGCAATTAATGTAGTTTAATTCAATAAAGGTCTGGTAACTTGAATCTCAGATGTAGAACCTAATAACCTAATAATAAGGGGTACGGTAACATGGTGGTTATGTTACTGGACTAGTAATCCAGAGGCCTGGACTAATGATCTGGAGTTCCACCAAATCCCACCACGGCAGCTGGGGAATTTAAATTCAATTAATTAAATAAATTTGGTATAAAAAGCTCTCAGTAATCGTGACCATGAAACTGTCGAATTGTTGTAAAAACCCAACTGGTTTGCTAACGTCCTTTAGGGAAGGAAATCTGCCATCTTTACCCGGTCTGGCCTATATATGACTCCAGACCCACAGCAATGTGGTTGACTCTTAACTACCTTCTGAAATTCCCTAGCAAGCCACTCCGTTGTATATCACCAACTTCTCAAGGGCAATTAGGGATGGGCAATAAATGCTGGCCTTGCCAGCGACGCCACATCTCGTGAATGAATAAAAAAAACCTTTGCTCGAACAGGTTTGATCGGTTATTTACAATAACAGATAGTTTATACAATGTAATGATGAAGAACAGGAACATTTTAAAGTCTGAATTGTATTTACAGAACATAAACTGTAGAAAGGAATGGATACTGAACTTCCAACTCCTAGATTGGCAATCCCATCCATGAAACTCATCTTGCAGGGAAGAGGGAAAAAAGTATTGCCCATCAATGGCCAGAAGACTGGAAGTGGCCAATGTAATAACCAATTTCAAAAAGGCAGCACAGCTAACCCAGGTAATCACAGACTAGTTAGTTTATCATCTTAATGAAAGATGAAATTACTAAATACCTAGATGAAGAGACAATAATTAGAGGCAGCCAACATGGATTTCAGAAAGGCAGATCATGCTCAACAAATCTGAGGAGGTGACAGATATGGTGGATGAAGGAAAATACAGTAGATGTGGTGCAGGTGGACTTCCAGAAAACTTTTGACAAGGTACCACACAGGAGACTATTAGAGAAGATAAAGGAGTATGAAATTATAGGAAGGGTAGCAAACTGGATTAAAAGTTGGTTAGAGGGGAGGAAACAAGTAGTAGGAGTTAAGGACAGTTTCTCAGAGTGATTGGAAGTGAATAGTGGTGTTCCACAGGGTTCCTTTCTGGGTCAGTTTCTGTTCACCGTTTACATCAATGATTTGGATATAGAACTGGAAGGAGGGGTGTCCAAATTTACAGCCAATATTACAATAGGAGGCATAGTAAATCATTCTGAGGACCAAAGGAAGCTGCAAGGAGATACGGAAAAGACAGCAGAATGAGTAAAAATGTGGCACACGGAATTCATGTCAGTATGTGCGAGGCGACACATTTTAGTTTAAAAAAAGTATAATAATAATTATACATTGGATGGTGATTTGGAAGTTCAAGGTCACAAGACATTAAAAGCAACACATGAAGTGGATAAGACCACTAAAAATGCTAATAGATTAGGTTTTATGGCAAGAAGTAAAGAATGTAAAAGTAGAGATGCAATGGTAGGTCCGTATAAAACCTTAGTAAGACCACAGTTAAGAGTATTGTGTGTATTTTTGAGTTCCACACGATAGAATGTTGAAGCAATAAAGAGGATGCAACACAGATTCACTAGGTTGAGGAAATGGAAATACAAAGACAGCCTTGAAAAATTGGGGTTGTTTTTGCTAGAACAGAGGAGATCATGGGGTGATTTCATCGAGGCGTTTATGAAGGGATGGGACAGGGTAGGTAGCAACAGACTGTTTCCAGTGATTGAGGCATCTAGAACAGGAGGACACGGATGTAAGAGATTAGGACAGAGAGTAGGATAAACCTTTTTTTATATATATTCAGGGTTGTGATGCTGTGGAATGCGCCACTAGAATTGTTGATTGAAGCAGAGACCATGTCAACATTTAAGAATAGGTTAGATAAGAGGATGGAGGGATATGGGAACAGGCCAGGCAGATGGGGTTAGGACTACGGCTTGTGTGGAAGATAAACACTAACAGACTGGTTGGTTGTAACTGGTCTGTCTAAAATTCTGAAACAAACATCAAATGTTGAATTTATAAATATTACCTTATGACAAATGTCTATAGCATCAACAAATCGTTTTGCCTTCAAGTAGTTAAAGGCCAGCTTGTACCCTGTAAAATGAAAATAAGTATCAATTTTCTGAGCCAGTGTTGTACATGGTTGCATTTATGAATCTATGATAATATCTATTCCTGGCATATACCAATAATTTTGAACTTGCCTATTGTTGGATTTGTCTGGTTACAATACTTCCAAGCCATCTCATAATTAATGACTGCATCTTTATAAGATTGTTCTTTCTCCATGATGTATCCCATATATTCATACGCCTTGCAGCAGGACTAAGGAAACAAACATCTGTTAATAGATTCAGAGACATAAGAAAGAAAGAACCAATTAAACAAATTTCTAAAAATATACCGGGACCAAGAAGTGCCCAGTGAGACCTCCCATCGCGGTCCTCACCAAAGCTCAGGAGGTCAGCAGCAGCCCCGTTTTGCTTGACAATGGCAGGCACCATTTAAAAATTCCAGACAGTTTCTTTGGAGATTTAAATCTTCCCTTTGGCCTAATCTCACCAGGCGCACCTCCACTGACCCTACCTAGGTCCTTCTGAGGGTCGAAGATATCGAACCCTTGACAGAACAAGATCAGATCCCTGTGCCTCTTATACCGATGGCCTTGTTTGGGGTGGGCAGAGGTTCTTCCCCAAAATGCCATCCTGGAATCCCAATGATTAGGCCTGATTACACCGCATCCTGGCCCTCTCAAATTTGCTGATGCCACCATAATAAGACAGTACGTTAAGCTCTACCATGCTTCACTCTCAGCCAAATCCTATTATTACAGGATTACCCTGGAGGGCAAGGACAAAACAGAGCTGCTTTTCACCAGGGCTGCTTTTTCCTCCCTTTCTCCAGTTCCCTCCAGCCTCACCTGCAATATCAACTTCCACTCTAAGATTGAGACCAGTGGTGCAGCTACGCCTGTTGCCACCTCCCCCTCCTGTTAATGACGTGAGGTGAAGTGCAGCATCAGAGAAATCATTAACCAGTCAGTCACTGAGTTGCCACACATGAAATTGGTTAATGAGTTGCTCCGAAAGAAGTTGGTTACTGAGTTGTTCCAAAAAAAAATTTGGTTTATTAGTTGCCACTTCAAATTGCGGCTGGTTACAATTAGTGTTGTCCGGCTTAATACGTGTCAAGGGGGTGCATAGCCGAGCGTAGCTGGGATGGAGGGTATTATTTCGGTGTTGTTTCTGAGTTGCCTTGCCAGAAATTGGTTAATGAGTTGCTCCAAAAGCATTTGGTTAATGAGTTGCTCCAAAAGAAGTTGGCTAATGAGTTGGTCCAAAAAACAATTTGGTTTATTAGTTGCCACTTCAACTTGCAGCTGCAGTTGGTTATAATTAGTGTTGTCAGGCTTAATGCGTGCTAAGGGGGCGCATAGCCGACCGTAGCCGGGATGGAGGGTGTTATTTCGGTATTGTTTTTATGTTTGAGTCGATGTGGCTGATGGAGGGTGTGATTTTGAGGGCGAAGAGGGAAGCCGAGTGTCCGTTTTCAGAAGCGAGCTTGGTTGGCTGATTTAGTGTCAGCGGTGGAAAGCTTGGATGGGCTATTTGCAGTTAAGCAATTGCGCGGGTCGCCGGCCGCTGTCCAATGCGCTTTGTTCCGGAGTTCCTTCTCCGAATTGCTCAGGGTATGGCTGGTTGTAAAGCCCTGTCGCGGGCGCTTGCTATATTGTTGCACTGGTCCCGAGCTAGCAAGGCAAGATGTTGAGTGGACAAAGCCGGGCCGGGTGGCAAAAGTGACCTTGCCTCGGTGGTTGATTTTCCCTCGAGTCAGGGCCGGAATGAAGCTGGTGCAGTGTAAGGGCGACAGGAGTTGTGTTTTGAACTTGTGTTGTCTAGTCATTGTTGCTGGATGGATGGAGGGAGGGAGGCAGGCAGGCAGGAAAGCCGAGTGCCGC
Source organism: Somniosus microcephalus (assembly GCF_052327205.1). NCBI lineage: Eukaryota > Metazoa > Chordata > Chondrichthyes > Squaliformes > Somniosidae > Somniosus > Somniosus microcephalus. The sequence continues at coordinate 274,832,397 of NC_140990.1, read as the reverse complement.
TCCTCGGAAGTGAGCGTGGTCGGCTTGTTTAAAGTGCTCAAAGTGAGTAGAAACCTTCGATCAACCGTTTCCAGTTAACCATTTGCCCCGGTTTGCACGGCCGCAGTCAAATTCGTTTTTATCCCGAATCGTTCCGATTACATTCGAGGATGGCTCGTTGGAAAGCCCCGACGCTGGCGCGCAGTATATTGTTGCACTGGGCCCGGGCGAGCGAGGGAAAGTGTCGAAATCCCATATCGCCTGCCAGGCCGTCGGTCACAGGGCCGGTTGTCGGGCATAACTTCAGGAGGGACCATCGGACTTGCTGGCGTTTACCTGCGGGTGAACGGGCTTGCAGAGCTGAACAGGGGGGTACTAAGGCTGAGCGGCTGCGTCATCATCGGGCGGAGTGACGGCAGTCAGGCTGCAGACCGCTTTCTAATGGTATTACACCTGTATTGACAAATTTGCTCGAATTCTTTGAGGACGTAACAAACAGGGTGGATAAAGGGGAACCAGTGGATGTGGTGTATTTGGACTTCCAAAAGGCATTTGATAAGGTGCCACACAAAAGATTACTGCACAAGATAAAAAATCACGGGATTGGGGGCAATATACTGGCATGGGTGGAAGATTGGCTATCTAACAGAAAGTTGGGATAAATGGTTCATTCTCGGGTTGGCAATCAGTAACTAGTGGTGTTCTGCAGGGGTCAGTGCTGGGACCCCAACTCTTTACAATCTATATTAACGATTTGGAGGAGGGGACCAAGTGCAACGTATCCAAGTTTGCCGACAATACAAAGATGGGAGGGAAAGCAGTGAGTGAGGAGGACATAAAAAACCTGCAAAAGGACATAGACAGGCTAAGTGAATGTGCAGAAATTTGGCAGATGGAATATAATGTTGGAAAGTGTGAAGTTATGCACTTTGGCAGAAAAAATCAAAGAGCAAGTTATTATCTAAATGGAGAGAAACTGCAAAGTGCTACAGTGCAAAGAGATCTGGGGGTCCTGGTGCATGAAACACAGAAGGTTAGTATGCAGGTACAGCAGGTGATCAGGAAGGCCAATGGAATCTTGGCTTTTATTGCAAGGGGGATGGAGTATAAAAGCAGGGAAGTCTTGCTTCAGTTATACAGGGTACTGGTGAGGCCACACCTGGAATACTGCATACAGTTTTGGTTTCCATATTTAAGAAAAGATATACTTGCTCTCGAGGCAGTTCAGAGAAGGTTCACTCGGTTGATTCCGGAGATAAGGGGGTTGACTTATGAGGAAAGGTTGAGTAGGTTGGGCCTCTACTCATTGGAATTCAGAAGAATGAGAGGCAATCTTATCGAAACATATAAGATTGTGAGGGGGCTTGATCGGGTGGATGCGGGGAGGATGTTTCCACTGATGGGTGAGACTAGAACTAGGGGGCATAATCTTAGAATAAGGGGCTGCCGTTTCAAAACTGAGATGAGGAGAAACTTCTTCACTCAGAGGGTAGTAAATCTATGGAATTTGCTACCTCAGAGCTGTGGAAGCTGCGACATTAAATAAATTTAAAACGGAGATAGACAATTTCCTAGCTGATAAGGGAATTAGGGGTTATGGGGAGCGGGCAGGGAAGTGGACGTGAGTCTAGGTTCGGATCAGCCATGATCCTATTGAATGGCGGAGCAGGTCCGAGGGGCCGTATGGCCTACTCCTGCTCCTACTTCTTATGTTCTTATGTTTCCGACAGCTGAGTCCGCGGGCCGGCCACCAACCTTCTTGGGCACGTCTCTAGGCAAGCCTGGGGCAAGGGGCATACCGGCAGTTCTGGAACGGACTTGGTGCGACACAGGGAAGCCGGGTGCCGCTCGCTCCGAAGCGAACCTGGGTTTTTGGGTTTAAAACGACGGGAATGAGTGCTGCCCTCTGGCGGTGGAATCCTCTCGTTGCAGTTTTAGTTTTCAGTTATCCATTTGCCCCGGTTGGCAGTCAAACGCCTTTCGTTCCAGACTCCCGTGTCTGATTTTGGCCGGGGATGGCTCGTTGGCAAGCTCCGGTGCTGGCGCATACTATATTGCTGCACTGGCCCCAGGCGATTGAGGGAAAGTGTCGAAATCCCGAACCGCCTGCCGGGCCATCGGTCACCAGGCCGGTTGTCGGGCATAACTTCCGGTAGGAACGTCGGATCCGGGCCGGGTTAACGGCGACTGAATGAGCTTGTGGGCCTGAACAGACCAGCCCCAGCCTTGTGTAGCTGCACCTTTGCCCGGCCAAGTGATGGCAGTCAGGCTGCAAACTGCTTTCCGACTCCTAAATCCACGGGCCGGCCACCGATCTGCTTGGGGGCGCCATTTGCGCAAGCCGAGGGCAAGCGGCATCCGCCGGTACCAGAACCAGAGCGGTGGTACACTGGGGGGCGTGTCGGGAATCGCCAAAACTTTGGAGGGGGACTTCGCTGGAAAAGGTGAAATCCTGCAGCAAAATGCTGAAAATAACACTCAGGGAGCACGAGCCAAGTGGGAAACGGTCAACCGAAAAGCAGTGAAATGATTAACCAAAATCGTCAAAATGAATGAAAATTCAGCCAAAAGTGGCACAGAGACCAAGTTCGAAAGTGACAAATGGTTAACCAAAATGTAAAAGGGACAAATGGTAAATCAAAATGTAAAAGTAACAAATGATTAACCAAATATAAAAGGAACAAATGATTAACCAAATGTAAAAGGAACAAATAGTTAACCAAAGTGTCAAAAGTGGGAACTCATTAACTGAAATGTAAAAATGATAAAATGGTAAATCAAAATGTAAAAAGGGACAAATGGTTAACCAAATGTAAATGTGATAAATGGTAAATCAAAATGTAAAAGTGACAACTGGTTAACCAAATGTAAACGTGATAAATGGTAAATGAAGTATCAAAAGTGGGAACTCTAACTGAAATGTGAAAAGTGACAACAGAAAATGCTGGAAAAACTCAGCAGGCCAGGCAACATCCGTGGAGAGAAAATAGAGTCAACGTTTCGGGTCAAAACCCTTTGTCAAGACTGAAAAAGCACAGGAAATGAAATAGATTAAAAGGCCAGGCTGGGAGAGAACAAAAGAGAAGTGAAGAGACATTAAGAGGTATTCAAAACGAGGCGAGATGGTGATAGGACTAGTGGAGACAAAAGACGGCTCTAGATTAGGTGTGAAATGCGCTGGCAGAATGGGAGACAGCTGCCACGTGGGAGAGAAAAAAAAAGGGCGGGGGGGAGGAAAGGGCCAAAACAAAGGTGTGGATAAAAAATAAGTAAAAATGTAATGGGGGCCGAGGTTATGATCTGAAATTGTTGAACTCGATATCGAGTCCGGAAGGCTGTAAAGTGCCTAATCCCTTCCCCCCTTTTTTTCTCTCCCACATGGCAACTGTCTCCCATTCTGCCGCTTGGGGAAGTGAGTTGCTCCCGGCAAATGGTCATGTGCATTTTCTGGCAAGTGTGCCCGATTAATGGTTAATCAGTTAGATGGTGGGAAATCATTAACCAAGTCGGAAGTCCCGATGGAGAAATGAAAAATGTCCATTTGTGGCGATTTGGGTGCAGATGTTCGGATGGAGGTGGCCAATTGACACTTGTCGTTTCTGTACTTGGGGGTTGGCGGGGTGCCTGGAGATTTTCGGGAACATGATTTTCAGAACAAATTTTAGACAGCGAGTGCACTTTGAAAATGCCCGTAAAGTGTTACTTTGCTAAAAGGCTCATATTATCCAGCTAGAGACCTTTCAAAGAGTAATCGAAAGTCATTATAACTGTTTTATGTGGCGGACTTATCGAACTCTTGAATTAGAAATCGTAGACAGACAGCAGAAACAAATGAATTCCAGCGGTTAAGTTTCATTGCTGTCTGTCACACACAGGTGCCTCTGAACCGGTCAGGGCCTGTCCCACACTCACCACACCCTGAATCCTGTCACTTTGTATTCTCTCTCATCTCCTCGCACTCTCTCCAAGCTTATCTTTTCCATGTGGCTTTAATTAGCACAAGAAATTATAAAGTTTTACAAAGTATTTACAGCACAGAAACAGGCCATCCAGCCCAAGAGGTCCATGTCAGTGTTTATACTCCATACGAGCCTCCTCCCACCCCTCTTCATCGAACCCCATCAACATATCTTTCTATTCCTTTCTCCCTTATGTGCTTATCTAGCTTCCCCTTGAATGCATTTACGCTGTTTGCCTCAACTACTCCCTGTGGTAGCAAGTTCCACATTCTAACCATTCTCTGGGTAAAGAGTGGGATAAAGGTAATGCATGTGATCAAAATGGGGAACGCTTTTTAGAATGCATCCAAAAGTCCGTCCTAGGTCAGTATGTTTCTAGTACAACAAGGAAAAAACACTGCTTGATTTAATTCTGGGAAATGAGATCAGACAAAGAACTGGTAAAAGTAGCAGAACAATTGAGAAAATGACGATGACAACATATTTGGGTTCAATGTGAAAAAAGGAAAGGAGAATGAAGTGTCAAAGATAAGTGGGCTGGACTAGAAAATGACACCCCCTGTGCTCGCTGACCTACATTGACCTCCAGTCTGGCAACACCTAGATTTTAAAATTCTCTTCCTAGTTTTGAAATCCTTCCATGGCCTCGCCCCTCCCTATCTCTGTAACCTCCTCCACCCCTACAACCCTCTGAGATATCTGCTCTCCTCCAATTCTGGCCTCTTGCGCATCCCCGATTTTAATCACTCCACCATTGGCAGCTGTGCCTTCAGCTGGCTAGGCTCTAATCTCTGTAATGCCCTTCCTAAACCTCTCCTCCTCTCTCTTCCTTTAAGATGCTCCTGAAAACCTACCTCTTTGATCAAGCTTTTGGTCATCTGTCCTATTATCTACTTATGTGACTCAGTGTCAAATTTTGTTTTGATAATGCTCCTGTGAAGCGCCTTGGGACGTTTTGCTACGTTAAAAAGCACTGCAAAATGCAATGTTGTTGTAGTTTAATGAGATTAAAAGGGATTATTTAATTTTTTTTAAAGCTCCAAGACTAATTAAATTCTGAAGGAATGAGACGCCACACTTGTAAAATGACATTTTCAGGACCAGAAGTGTTGTTTGGCAGCAATTATGACTGATCACAGTGTTAAAAATTTACTTACACCTGAATGCACCAGCCCTATCTTTTTCTGGCATGTTTAGTGGGTAACTAGTGGGTAAGTAACTTCACGCCCTCACATTCATTTCAATGCAGAGTCTATCGGTGAGGTACTTATGCCACATTGGGGAAACACTGTGTGTATGTAGATAAACCTGTATAATCCCCTTTTAACTGCTGTATTCCCCTCCCCCCACAAGACAGTTGCAAGCTGAGAGGAATAAGGCACGTTCAGACTTGCCTGCTGCTGAGAGAAGGAAAACCAATCAGGTTCCAGCAGGTGACCAATCCGTGAGTCATCACAGGTTCGCGGGCTTCACGAATTCAGTACTGTATTGTGAGAGTTGGAGTAAAGGCCTATTTCTTGTAGCTCGCTGTGTTGCCTATTTCTTTACGCGGGAGACCGTAGTCCTCCACATTGGTGACCCCGAATGTCGGCGGCCGAAGCCCCCGACTCACGCAGCCCTACAGAGGCCAGCAACGACCCGATGGCAACCAGCAGCAGCCTGATGTCGGCCGGCGCCGCGTCCTTGAAGCTCCCCACCTTCTGGGAACACCAAGCACCAGCTTGGTTCGCGCACTCGGAGGCCCAATTCACCCTTTGCAGGGTTCAAGACGATGAAGAAAGGTACCTCCACGTAGTCTCAGCACTAGCAAGCTCTACCGCCGCCAAAGTTCTCGACCTGCTGGGGAACCCACCACAGACCGGCAAGTACTCAACCATTAAGGGCCGCTTGGTGCAGGCTTACGGCCTGTCCAAGGAGGAGAGGGCCCGCAGGCTTCTCTCACTACCAGGCCTCGGCGATTCTACCCCGACCCAGTTGATGAGCCGGATGCTTGCGCTCCTGGGCTCTGAACCGCAGTGCTTCTTGTTTCGGGCCCTTTTCCTCAGCCTGCTTCCTCAGCAGGTACAGACTGCCCTCGCGGGGTCCCCGATCACGGACTGCGTACAACTGGCAGCCGCCGCGGACAAAATTTTCGCCGTCGCCCAACTCGGCTGTGCAGCCGCGAGGCTCCCCGACACCACCGAGCGCGCGCTGCCACGCCAGGCCGCAGAACTATGCTACTACCACGCGCGTTTCGGCCACAAGGCCCAACGCTGCAGAGCACCCTGCTCTTTCGATCAAACCAAGATGGCCGCCCGGTCCAACGCACCAGCCTCGCGCCGCCGCCTAGGCCCACTCGACCGCACCCCCGCCGCCACGATGGCCATCGGCACCGCAGGTAAACTGCTGTACATAACCGACTCTCTTTCAGGGCGCAGATTCTTTGCGACACCGGAGCCCAATGCAGCATAATTCCTGCCTCCCAGCTCGACATCCAGGCAGGCCGCAGCGGCCCACCCCTCGTGGTGGCAAATGGCGCAGCCATCGCTACTTTCGGAAAGCGACGGGCCGAGGTTTGTTTCAACGGCCAGCGATTTACGTGGGATTTCGTGACGGCCTCGGTAGCACATCCTTTGCTGGACGCCGATTTTCTTTGCGCCCACGGACGCCTGGTCGACGTCCGCGACAGGCGCCTGATCGACGCAGCAACTTTTGCTTCACTGGCCTGCCAGCAGAGCAACAGCCCGGCCCTCGTCGGGTCTTGCTCCGCCCCGGCGCATGACGACTACGCCCGCCTACTCGCAGATTTCCCGAGGCTCACACAACCGACCTTCTCAGCCGTGGCAGCCAAGCATGGGGTCGAGCATCACATCGCCACTACGGGACCACCAGTGTTCGCTCGAGCCAGACGCCTGGACCCAGCCAAGATGGCGGTGGCCAAGGAAGAATTCGCCTCGATGGAAAAACTGGGCATCATCCGCCGCTCGAACAGCCCTTGGTCGTCCCCCCTCCACATTGTGCCCAAGCCGGGCGGTGGCTGGCACCCCTGCGGCGACTACAGACGGCTCAACGACGCCACCACGCCCGATAGATACCCCATTCCGCACATCCAAGACTTCTCGGCACACCTAGCAGGAAAGTTCGTCTTTTCCAAGGTCGACCTGATTCGCAGCTACCATCAGGTCCCCGTCCACCACGCAGACGTCCAGAAGACGGCGGTCATTACCCCCTTCGGACTGTTCGAGTTCCTGCGCATGCCTTTCGGGCTTAAGAACGCCGCACAGGCCTTCCAACGGCTCATGGACTCCGTCCTACGGGACCTGAGCTTCCTGTTCGTCTATCTGGACGATATCCTCGTGGCCAGCACCAGCAAGGCCGAGCACATCGCGCATTTGCGCTCCCCTTTCCAGCGTCTCAGCCAACACGGGCTAATTGTCAACCCGGCCAAATGCCAGTTCGGAGCAGCCCAAATTGACTTTCTCGGCCACAGAATCTCGCCAAGGGGAGCCATTCCCCTACCTTCCAAGGTGCAGGCGGTGGCGGACTTTCCCCAGCCCACCTCGGTTAAGGCGCTGCAGGAATTTTTGGGGATGGTCAATTTCTATCACCGGTTCGTGCCCAAGGCCGCCGCACTCATGCGCCCCCTCTACGAAGCCACCAGGGGCAAAACGGGCAAAGAGCAACTCACCTGGTCCAGCGAGATGGCGACAGCCTTCCACCAGACCAAAAGCGCCTTGGCCAATGCCACACTACTGGCCCACCCCATCCCGGGCGCCAAGACCGCCCTCACCACGGACACCTCGGATTACGCCGTCGGCGCCGTCCAGCAACAGTGGGTCGAAGGCGCGTGGCAGCCACTGGCATTTTTCAGCCGACAGCTGCGCAAGAACGAGCAGGCCTACAGCACGTTCGACAGAGAGCTCCTGGCCCTGTTCCTGGCAATCTGGCACTTCCGTTTCCTTCTGGAAGGCCGGCCGTTCACCGCATTCGTGGACCACAAGCCGCTCACTTTCGCCATGGCCAAAGTAACCGAACCCTGGTCCGCGCGCCAACAGCGCCAACTCAACTTCATCTCGGAGTTCACCACGGACATCTGCCACGTCGCCGGCAAGGACAATTTGGTGGCCGACTACCTCTCAAGACCCTCGCTCCACGCAGTGCACCTGGGCGTCGACTACGCCAGCATGGCGAGAGACCAGGCTGCCGACGCGGAGATCCAGGCCCTCAGGACGTCAACTACCAGCCTCACCCTGGCCGACATCCACTTCCACGCAGCCGGCACAACCCTCCTGTGCGACGTCTCAGTCCCCTCGCCTAGGCCGGTCGTTCCATCCGCCTGGCGTAAGCGAGTTTTCGACATCATCCACGGCCTCTCACATCCAGGGATGCGTGCGTCTCAGAAACTTATGTCCGCCAAGTTCGTCTGGCCTGGACTCCACAAGGATGTGAGAGACTGGACCAACACATGCGTGCCGTGTCAGCGCACTAAGGTCCAGCAGCACACCAAGGCGCCATTGGAGTGTTTCCCGGTGCCCGAGAGGCGTTTCGACCATGTCCACGTCGATCTGGTAGGCCCCTTGCCGCTGTCGCACGGTTTTACACACCTGCTCACGATCGTCGGCCGCACCACCAGATGGCCCGAGGTGGTTCCCCTCGCCTCCACCACCACGACCGACGTCGCGCGAGCATTCGTCTCGACATGGATGGCCCGGTTCGGCGTGCCGACCGACATATCCTCGGACAGAGGCCCCCAGTTCACCTCCCACTTGTGGAATGCCATCACCGCCGGCCTCGGCACCAAGTTGCACAGGACAACAGCCTACCACCCGCAGGCCAACGGGCTCTGCGAGCGCTTTCATCGTTCTTTGAAAGCCTCCCTCCGCGCCAGCCTGGCCGACACCAGCTGGATCGACAAACTACCCTGGGTTCTCCTGGGATTGTGTACCGCGCCCAAAGAGGACCTCCGCGCCCAAGATGGTCTACGGCCAACCGCTCAGAGTACCAGGCGACTTCCTTCCCCTGACAACGGAGCCGTGGTCGGCCGCCAGACAGCTTTCCCTGCACCAGGACGCAGCCCAGCAATTCCGTCCAGTGCCCACTTCGCAACACGGCCCGCAGCCGTCCTACGTGCCTCGAGATTTACGACATGCGGAGTTCGTCTTCGTGCGCCGGGACGCGCACAGAGGCTCACTGCAGGCACCATACACTGGCCCCTTCCCAGTATTGGAGACGGGGGACAAAGCTTTTCTTATCGACGTTGGCGGGAAGCCGGACCTTATTTCAGTAGACTGCCTCAAACCGGCGCACCTGGACCTCAGCTTCCCGTTTCGGCCGGCTCTTCCCCCACGGCGGGGCAGACCTCCCGCATTGGCGGCGGCCCCACAAGAGGACCAAGACACGCCAGAACCTTACTCCCCGGCCGCCGCCCCACCTTCGCCGGCAGCCCGTCCAGCCAGCCCACCGGCAGACCAGCCGACGAACCAACCGGCCGACCTCCCAGACAGCCCTCCTCACACGCCAGATGGCTACTACAGCCGCTTGGTCAAACCTCCGCAGAGACTGACTTTTACAGTTAACGAGGATTCTGGGGGGGCGTATGTGGCGTTGCCACATTGGGGAAACACTGTGTGTATGTAGATAAACCTGTATAATCCCCTTTTAACTGCTGTATTCCCCTCCCCCCACAAGACAGTTGCAAGCTGAGAGGAATAAGGCACGTTCAGACTTGCCTGCTGCTGAGAGAAGGAAAACCAATCAGGTTCCAGCAGGTGACCAATCCGTGAGTCATCACAGGTTCGCGGGCTTCACGAATTCAGTACTGTATTGTGAGAGTTGGAGTAAAGACCTATTTCTTGTAGCTCGCTGTGTTGCCTATTTCTTTACGCGGGAGACCGTAGTCCCCCACACTATTATAACACAGCCTGTGGAGGAGCAGGGTAACTTGGACCTCAACTTCCAGATTTCCGCATTTAACATGTGTACACTCTGGAAGTTGCTGTCTGATTTACTCCATAATAACGGTGAGTGCTGTTAGAAGAAATGGAAATGACTTGAAAGAAAGTTTAATCCATATACACACATTAGGGAGAACCTCTTAATTGTTTTGTACTCAATAATCTGCCAGGTCGTACAGGCAAAAACATTGGGGTTGTTCAAGAAATCATTGGATGTTGTAATGGGAACATTAAGGTACAAAAGGCAGATGTTTTGATGGGCTAAATTGTCTCTTTGTATCTCTGGTTTTTCTTCTGATTTTTATAAAACTGACAGTAGGAATAGGCTGAGACAACAGTCTTCAAGAGACAGTGGGGTAAATGTGCATCTTCACCACATGGGTGATAAAGCTGGTGGAGTGGATTTCCTGCCTGTTATAGAACCTGCCCGATTTTCATTTGTTCCATTGATTTCAGTGGAATGAAAATCGGGCGGGTCTACAACAGGTGGCCAATCTGCTCTGCCAGACTGACAGTCACGCAGTGAAGACAAAAATTTACTCCAGTGCCTCGAATTCTCCCAATTATGATTATCTAGCATAAACTGCAGTTCACTGCATTATGTTAAAGGAAACAAATGGACTGTAAACACAAAATGTAATGCCTTTCTAGTCTGTTATTAATTTTGAAGTGGCTCACAATATTGGAATCAATAACTGCTGTTACCTTATTGTGCCGAAGACAGCGTTTAAGAAGTTCAACTGCCATATCGAATTTTCCAGACTGAATGTAAACATCAGCCAGAAGCAACCAACTCTTTTCCAACTCCTCTGCATCAATTGCATTCCAGTTTAATTTTGCAATGCGTTTCAGCTGATTTCTTGCACGAGGAGTCTGCTTTAAAATCATGTAGGCTGTGGCCATTCCAAATAGTGCAGGAATGTGATCCTTCTGTATTAAGAATATCAAGAATAGCTGTACCAAATTATTAATTCAAATAATACATTGTAGTTCTACAGATGCCTTTCAAATAATTTCTTGTAGACTTGCACAGGACTGAACTGAGCTTAGATGAATGAAATTTGAGCACGAAGAATCTGCAAACAAATTCATTTTGCAACATCTTTATTCTCTCAGCGCTACATTTCAGAATTTGTTTCCCTGGACATCTGAAAATATTTTTCAGAAACGCCTAAAAATCTAGGGCAGATGGCCTGTGGTCTTTCAAGTGCTAGTTGATAAAATCTTTATAAGCTGTGGAGAAATCTATCAAATAAATAAGTGAACATAGATTCCGAAGAGGAAGATCCTGATTGACCAAAGTCCTTAACATCATGAGAAAATGACAACCCAAGTGGACTGTGGAATAGCCGATGATATAGTCTTCCAAAAAGCATTTGACAAAGTCCACCATAAAAGGCTATTATTTAAGCTCAAAGCTTTGGGGATTTAAGGTAAATCATGGGAATTAATAAGTAATTATCTGGAAGGTAGAAAACAACAGCTACTTGTTATTAGAGTTATGTTGGGGTAGAGGTAAACAGTGTGTGGGGTATCCCAGGGCTTGGTGTTTAGACTAATACAATTCCTCATTTGTCTCAATGACTTGGATTCTGAAACTCAATGCAAATCGGTCAGATTTGCAGATCATGAACTAGGAGAGACAGTGGAATTGGGGCTTCAAAATTACAAGGCAAATTAAATAAAATATGCATGTGGGCAGAACAATGACAGTTGAAATGTAATGTAGACAAGTATAAAGAACTTCACATAGGAAGGAGAAATGGATGACGCATGTACTTCATGAATAGTGTTTAAACAGACAAGGATGAAATGGAAAGAGACTAATCTTAGTCAACTCAACACAACACACAAAATGTCCAACCAATGCAGAGCAGGAATCAATAAAAACCAACAGAATGCTGAACTCCATAGCTAGAATAGCAGAGTACAAGTACTGTACAATGCTCTGGTCAAACCACGGCTTTGATTACAATAGCAAAATACTGTGGATGCTGGAAATCTGAAACAACAGAAAATGCTGGAAACACTCAGCTGGTCAGGCAGCATCGCGGAGAGAGATACAGAGTTAACATTTCAGGTTGATGACCCTTCGTCAGAACTGGAAAAAGTTGGAGAAGTAACAGATTTTTAAGCAAGTGTGGAGCAGGGAAAGGGAGGAGGGAAGGAAAGAACAAAGAGGTTTGTGATAGGATGGAAGGCAGGAGAGATTAAAAGACAAAAGGGATGATGGTGCAAGGCAAAAGGAGATAGTAATGGGACAAGTTAAGAAACTGGGGCCTAGAAATTCACTTTGGGCCCGCCAGCTGGCGTGCGCCCAAATGTTAGCGCTGAGCGCGGAGCCAGTTGCGCCCGTCAGATATTCAGTTTTTGCGCCCCAAGTCGGAACCGGGCGCTATTCCAGGGTGTGCCCGCCCCCGCTTGGGGCGCTGAAACTGAATTTCAGCGCTCTAGGCGCCGCTGCGCCACCCGCTGCGGAGCGGCAGGCTGCGGTACTGCAGGCCTCCTCCTTCTCTTAAGGGGGAGGTGCCTGCAACGGGGAGATCGTCGCTGGATAGTGCCGGCAAATGAGCCCGGCACCACGGAGAAGTGCCGGGTTCGCGGAAAGCAGCTGGCAATGCCGCAGGGGGGGCGGTGGAGGAGGCCGGGGAAGGAGGTGCGGGCAGGCGGCCGCCGAAAAAGCGGCCGGCCGCACCTCCACCTTAAAGCGCCCCACTAAGGCTACAGGACGGCCCCGTTTTCTGATCGCTGTTTGCGGCTGCTGCGGAGGAGGCGGCCGCAACTAAATATGGCGGTCGGGCCGGTAGCGGGGCACTGCGCACACCGATGACGTCATCGGTGGCGGCGCAGCGCTACTGGCTAACGCCGCCATTACCGCAGCGCTGAATATCGGCGAAAGCTCAGCAAGTGGCGCAAAAGCCCTCTTTGGGCGAAAACTGGGCGCAAAGCCTACTGAATTTCTAGCCCAAAAGATGACTCTAGATACGGTGTAAATGGCAATGGCAGAATCATCAACAGCTGCCATGTGAGAGAAAAAAGAAAACATAGGAGTCGAGGTTATAGTCTGAAATTGTTGAACTCGATGTCGAGTCCAGAGGCTGTAAAGTGCCTAATAGAAAGATGAGGTGCTGTTCCTCAAGCTTACGTTGAGCTTTGTTGGAACAGTGTAAGAGGCCGAGGACAGAGTGATCAGAGTGGAGTGGAGAATTACATGACAGGCGACCGGAAGCTCGGGGTCACACTTACGAACTGAACGGAGGTGTTCTGCGTTTGGTCTCCCCAATGTAGAGCAGACCACATCGTGAGCAGCGAATACAGTATACTAAATTGCAAGTAGTACAAGTAAATCGCTGTTTCACCGAAGGAGTGTTTGGGGTCCTGGACGGTGGGAAGAGAGGAGGTAAAAGGGCAGGTGTTGCATCTCCTGCGCTTGCATGGGAAGGTGCCATGGGAAGGACTGTTGGGGGTGATAGAGGAGTGGACCAGGGTGTTGCGGAGGGAGTGGTCCCTTCGGAATGCTGATTGGGGGGGCGGGGGGAAGATGTGTTTGGTGGTGGGATCACACTGGAGGTGGCGGAAATGGCGGAGGATGAGCCGTTGAATGTGGAGGCTGGTGGGGTGAAAGGTGAGGACAAGGGGAACCCTATCGTGGTTCTGGGAGGGGAAGGGGTGAGAGCAGAAGTGCGGGAAATGGAACAGACACGGTTGAGGGCCATGTCAACCGCGGTAGCGGGGAATCCTTGGTTGAGGAAAAAGGAAGACATATCAGAAGCACTAGTATGGAAGATGGCATCGCTAGAACAGATACGGTGGCGATGGAGAAACTGGGAGAATGGAATAGAGTCCTTGCAGGAAGAGGGGTGGGAGGAAGTGTAGTCCAGGTAGCTGTGGGAGTCAGTGGGCTTATAGCGGATGTTTGTCGCTAGCCTATCCCCAGAAATGGAGACAGAGAAGTTGAGGAAGGGAAGGGAAGAGTCGGAGATGGACCATGTGAAGGTGAGGGAAGGGTGGAAATTGGAAGCCAAGTGAATGAAATTTTCCAGTTCAGGGCGAGAGCAGGAAACGGCACCAATAGTCATCAATGTACTGGAAAAAGAGGCGAGGGAGGGGACCCGAGTAGGACTGGAACAAAGAATGTTTCACATATCCCACGAAAAGCCAGGCATAGCTAGGGCCCATGTGGGTTCCCACAGCAACACTTTTAATTTGGAGGAAGTGAGTGGAGTCAAAGGAGAATTTGTTCAATGTGAGAACACATTCAGCCAGGTGGAGGAGGGTGGTAGTGGATGGGGACTGGTTGGGCCTCTGTTCAAGGAAGAAGCGGAGCTGGTGGGGGATGGAGGTGTAGAGGGATTGGGTGTCCATAGTGAAAAGGAGATGGTTGGGGCTAGGAAACTGAGGCCCAACCAGTCCCCATCCACCACCACCCTCCTCCGCCTCCCTTTCCCTGCCCCACACTTGCTTAAAAATCTGTTACTTCTCCTACTTTTTCCAGTTCGGACGAAGGGTCATCGACCTGAAACGTTAACTCTGTTTCTCTCTCCACGATGCTGCCCGACCAGTTGAGTGTTCGCGGCTTTCATTACTCTGTCCAGTTCTAGTTAGGGGACATTCAAGCACTGGAGGCAGTGCAGAGGAGAGCCACAAGGCTGATTCCTAGTGTTCTGAGGAAGACTGGAGAGACTTGCGCCTTCTTTCCAGGCTAAAAAAGACCCTGAAAGATGATCTTATTGTAGTATGTAAGATAATTATGGTAATGGGAAAAATAAATCTGGAATACTATTTTGAATTACGAGAGTAGGACAAGGGAATAGAGGTTGAAACTAGTATAAAGTAAGTTTAGGACTGATATGAGGTTCTTCACACAAAATGTGATTAGCATGCAGAATGGACTTCCAGATACAGTATTGGAGGCAAAAACCCTGAAATAATTTCAGAAACATATGAATTCAGATGAGCAGAAAAGCCTTCTTCATCCATAATTATCTTGTGACTTATAGAAAACTAACCTCAGCTGTTGCTATTTCAGTGAAGACATTGAGAGCTCGTTCCACGTTTGCTTTTTGCTTTGTTGCCATGAGGCAGCAGCTTTCCATTATGCGTAACTGAGCATGGCCTTGAATAGTCTGAGGTTTAAGTTCTTTTAGGAGTTTCTCTGCTGTCATCACAGCCAACTGCTCCGATTCTTGCTTTTCAGTTGAGTTTCTATTGGTAACAAACATGTAAAAAAAAACACCCAATGTTTTTTTCTTGATGTGGATCCCTACTAGTCTTTCCTATCTTGGAATTATACTGCATTCACATGAATATTTTTTCAAATGTAAGATAGCTTTACATGCAATTGCAATAGTATGTACAAGGTATCTGAGCATAGTGAATCCTAATAAATTACACTGGTCAACTAGTAATCTAATAAGTTACTAGTGACTTGGCACTCTAAATCCTACACAGCGAAACTTAGACTGTGCAATGGGAAAACTAAAATAAAATTACAGTATTTTCCCCCACTAGTCTAACCTGAACCAAGAAAAGTTAATTTCATTTTGTTAAAGATTTTAGTTTTAGATCTGGGATAACCATGATAAAGCAAAAAGTTTGATAAAATAATTGAGAGGTTATAAAAGCATTAAAAGCGATGCTAAAGCAAAATTGAACATGCAATTTAAAAGGAATTATCATTTAGTTTTCTTCATAGCTTTTCAAGTAAACATACAAGACAAATATTTAATAGCAATGTGCTCTCACCGCACATCTCCATCCAGATTCTCAAATACTTCACCTCCTATAGTATCGTTATCTGGATTCATGCAGATCTCTATCATGTTATAAATTGCATTTTGTCCCCAGTCACTGTCCTTGCGAGCCTTATTGAAGTGTCGGAGTGCATCATTTGGTTCCCCAGTGTACCTAGAAAGAGAAAAGCACTACAAACACCCCTTCTTCATGACAAAATGCTTTTGTTACAAAAGTGGAAGTGGCTACTGAAGACATGATTACAAAGCTTTAAGGGTACAATAATACTGCCACTTTTTTATTGATGCAAAGTGGCTTTGACTGCACACGGATCCAAAAGTGGTATCTTAACTGGGAAATTAAGTCTTGAAATACTCACATTTTTAAAATTGATCTGGATTTTGTAGTTCTCACATTTGTCAGTTTATAACATTTGATTCCATACATATTTGGATCTTCTAAAATAATTGAATTTACTATTGGAGCCTTTCTAATTGTATAGCTTTATCTTTTCACAAAAATTCCCCATAAAGACCAGTGGCGAAGTTGCTTTCTTCAAAATGTTAAAACGAGTGTTGAGAGACCGAGGAAAAGCTGGCACATCATATTAAGACAGCCACTACAGTTGCTGTGGCATCAGTTCTCAGAGAGTTTTGCTTGTCACGATGCTGATGGGAAGGGGGGACAAGAATAGGAATGTCATTTGTCTACTGCTACCTCAGTAAGAGTGGTATAGGTGTCATACATATTGGCCGGATTTTGCGGTCAGCGGCGAAGGAACGGTTCTTGCTGTTCACCTCGCTGACAGCTGCCCACAGAGTTTGATCATCTGATCCTGCGCAGCGCCCTCTACAGGGCATCTGTGGCGTCTGAGCAGGACAAGGAACAGCGAGGCTCTTCAACCAATCAGATTGAAGAATCCTCACGGACATGCAGAGTCTAAACCAGGAAGTATAAAGTAGGAAATATAAATTAACTTTAAATCATGTACTAAAAGCAAAATAAAGATTGGGAAATACGGATGGTATTAACAGAGAGAGAGTAAAAGAGACAGACAGAAAAAGTAAAAAAAACTCCAACACTAACTTGTGAGGGAAGGAGGCTTCACACTTGTTAAATTAATTTTTCAGGGCCACAGAGGTTGTTTGACAGTAATTATCACTTATCAAGCCGTTAAAAGCTCACTTACTCGTGAATGCACCAGCCCTAACTTTTTCTGTTGTCTTTAGTGTGGAACTAGTGGGCAAGTACCCAAAGTTCTCGCCGATGCATTCATTTCAGTGCCGAGTCTATCGGCGAGGACTGCAACAGCGCATCCTGTGGAGGAACGGGGTATCTGATAGCAACTTCCAGATTGATCCGCACCGACAGGGAAATACTCATTGTTGGCAGCACGGTGGCATAGTGGTTAGCACTATTGCCTCACAGCGCCAGGGACCCGGGTTCGAATCCGGCCTCGGGCGACTGTCTGTGTGGAGTTTGCACATTCTCCCCGTGTTTGCGTGGGTTTTCTCCGGGTGCTCCGGTTTCCTCCCACAGTCCAAAGGTGTGCGGGTTAGGTTGATTGGCTATGATAAATTGACCCTTAGTGTTAGGGGGATTAAATACGTGGGGTTACGGGGATAGGGTGGGATATGTGTTGGTGTAGGGGTTACGGGGATCGGGTAGGATATGTGTCGGTGCAGGCTCGATGGGCTGAAATGGCCTCTATCTGCACTGTGGGGTTTCTGTGATTTCTGTGATGCAGAGTTGCTGCCCAGCAATTACGGACCTTTTTCTTACGGCTAGTGAAAGCAGGCGCAGGAGCCTGTTTCACTGTGAAAGGAACCCATTTGAGTGCATCTGAAAGGATTGTTAACCGTTCTGGTATCACTTTGCAATAAAATACATGTACCTAGTGGCAACATTTACAAACATTAAAAATATAAAATATGACAATTAATATTTAAAATGATCAATGTTTTCTGCACTCCAATTGCATGAGCCAGTATTGGGCATGTGGCACAGATCATTTATACTTCCTCCAAATGTATGAAATAAAACCATTTTGCTATTTAATTATTTTATATAATACATTTAAAGCTGGCGCACAGCTGGTGTGCTACGTGCATGGTGTATAGTAAATTTAAAAAATCATTGCCAACACCTTTCAGTGCTGTTGAATCGCATCTGTCGTAATGGACCTTTGACAGGATATTAAATGCTAGCCTTAAAAGTATAAAAAACTTACCTGATTTACATAAAATACACCTAACACATCCTTAATTTAAAAAGCCGGGATGTTTGAAGTACAGTACAGGTCATTCTTGGGGCTAGAAAAACACTCTACAATGCTCCTTAGTGCAAATAAGAAAAGGAAGATGTTTCTTAGTATGAAATATAAATAACGTAACGTTTCCTACACTTTCCAAGTGACAGAAACTGTTTCAACCTCAATAGAATGTTGAGCAGCTAAACGATTTATTTCACTTTACTAAACATCCAAAGGACGAGAATCTCTCCATTGACCTCAAATTATCTTTAACCTTCAAGTGGAAAACAGATGCCAAATTATTGTTGGTATTTTGTTACATAATTTTAACAAAATGCTGATATATGAAATAAGTCCAAGTACCAGTTTAATTTAAATATTTTAAAATGTAATTTCAATGGAAGCGACTGAAAGAGGTTTCTGTGGGCGCGGCTTAGTTTTGACAGATTTTGTGGGCGTGTCTTCCCTTACGTATAGGCTGTACGCTTGTAAGCTGCGTTCCTGGTCTTCGTGATGTAATATGCCGTGCACAGCTCTGCTGCGCTGAAGATGAAGTCTACATTCTGGGCCTCCACAAGGTAAGTTCATTTTATTTTCGGAGATCGGCGGCGCACTCTGTAGCTACGCCGCTGACCGCAATTTTTGAGCCATTGACTTAGGAGGGGCTGCAGTGCAGACTTACCTGAATGATACCGAGCCTTAAAGGGTTAAATTATCAGGACAGGTTGCATAAACTTGGTGACATGAATCAGTCATTCATGAAAGAAAGACTTATGAAATAATACTGAGCAGCCTACGGGTGGCGCTGTCCAGGGAGAGTATAAATACTCGGGCACGGGCCCAGCTTGCACAGGACATTCTTAACAGGAACTAGTGAAGGACACAACTAGACCTCCATGTTGTAAAACAGTTGATTAAAGCTTTGTTTAACGCTTAGATCAAGTGCCTAGTAGTTTTCTTACGTCACTTGGTTTGAGTTTCAAAGGTTGAGGTGTGATCTAACGGAGGTGTTGAAAATGATAAAATGAGTCGATAGGGTAGATATGGAGAAACTATTTCCTCTGGTGGGGGAATCCAGAAAAAGGAGGCAGAATCTTAAAATTAGAGCTAGTCTATTTGGTATAACATCAGGAAGCACTTTTTCACACAAAGGGTAGTGGAAATTTTTACCCCTTACCCCTTCACTCCTGAAAGTGGGGACAATTCCACAACAGTAGCCCTACACTTGCTCATTCGTTGCTATGTTTTGTTCAACTGTCCTATCATAGAGGCCATCACAACCAAATCTGATCCATTATTAACCGTCACTCATGTGCACATTTTGTTTGAAAATGAGAGCAGCTATCTTGGCTCGTTTCACCCTCCACTTCACTCAGGAAAATGAAGACCAATCTAGTACCCTTACTGCTTCCCTGACAGTAACTGATTAACTCAGCACAGGTCAGATTAAACTTGGGATCTTCCTGGTCTTTGTGACACCATGTGGTATATTTGTTCATTGAGTCATCAGTGCTTATTTATTTTTTCATAATTGTCATAATTATAGGACAACTTACCAGAGGTACAATCCTTTGCAATAATTAAAACCAGGCTCAGAAGTTGGTCTTGGAGTGTGTTTTTCAGCCATGTCAAGGAATCTGGGAACTTCTTCTAGTTTTCCGGCTCTCCTCAATAAATCGATCAAACGTGCTAATGTCATAAAATTATCTAAACAAAAAAAAAAACTGTATAAATGCTAACTGTCACAGTTCGAGATTCTTTGGCCATTTTCCAATACGAAAGACTTGAACATAAGTGATATTAAAATGTATTGAGCAAAAACTGCCCAAAGGCGCCAGCCCCATCAGACAAGAGGTATTTAAAATGCAGGATGGCAAGTTGTTTAGCACAGATCCCAAACAATGGCCAATTTGTTAGCAATGTCGGGTTATTCTGGAAAACTCCTAGAACCCTGCTGCTGACAAACCAGTTTGATCAGGGAGTAGCTTGTAAAATTCAGCACACAGAAATTCAGGACACAGAAAGTCAGTCAGGCAGCAACAGGCTGCAAAAGGACAACCTCTGCCCTAGTCAGGGCAAATTCATGCTTTTACATTAGGTAAAGCGCCCACCAAAGTGGGCTAGCCTATCTATGGTCTTTATTTTTGTAATAGGACATGAACAGAAGTTATACTAGTTGTACCGTGTTTCTCAATCATACTTAGTATTTGTCTGTACGGTTGACTGTGGAATAAAGCAGCTTATGCATCAAACCAATTATCTTGCCAAGTGTTAACTTGGTCCACCTTGGGAGAGACTGAATGAGTGCACTTGTGAAAGACACAGAGATCTGGTCTATAACAGAAGGGAGTCTCATTGCTACACTCCCAGGTCTGGCTACTACTCATTAGATACAGGCAAGAATATGGTGACCAGAACACTTAAGGGCGCAGCAGTCTCCACTGTACCAGATTAAATATCAGTGGCAGACCCAAATTTGTAACACTCACATAGCTCAATTATTAAATGGAATGCAGAGTTTATTCAAATCAGGTGCCAATTATCCCCACCTCCTAATTATTCACATATTAGCTGGTCAGAAATATTTGATATTTTTCATACCAATGTTTGCAGAATAGGTAAATAATGACAAGTTTCAGGTTACTGATCCAAATATTCTCAGATATAAGATCGCCTGCTTACAAGACGTTACCAATGTAAAGCAGTAAACGGCTATGTTTACCTGGTTTGCGCTCTAAAAGTTGTTGAAAGTGAAATACAGCTTGGTCATAATCCTGCTTTCTGAACATCAGATCAGCCATCATCTATAACAGAACATCAAAATGACTCAAATTAGAATAAATATTACACAGCAATGTGCCAAGGCAGTAGTGGATAAGATTTGCTTAAAAAATGACAAAAGATATTTGCCAGTAATCTCTTCCAATATAATAAATATAACATGACTTATTTAATGATAATAATGAGGCTGTAAAACTTTTAAAAAATTCATTCATGGGATGTTGGCGTTGCTGGCAAGTTCGGCATTTATTGCGCATCCCTAATTGCCCTCGAGAAGGTGGTGGCCAGCTGACTTCTTGAAACTGCTGCAGACCATCGTAGCAGTTTTTTTTGATACGACAGAGTGGCTTGCTGCTGGGCCATTTCAGAGTCAAGAGTCAACCACATTGCTGTGGGTCTGGAGTCACATATAGGCCAGACTGGGTAGGATGGCAGATTTCCTTCCCTAAAGGACATTAGGGAACCAGTTGGGTTTTTACAACAATCCGGTAGTTTCATGGTCACCATAACTGATGCTAGCTTTTTATTCTGGATTTATTTAATTAACTGAATTTAAATTCCCCAACTGCTGTGGTTGTATTTGAATTCACTAGTCCAGTAACATAACCACTATACTACTGTAGCTGCAGGGCATTACCTGTTCTTTGAATGCAGGTATCCTCTACATACTACCAGGTGTAAGCCCAGGTTATCACAAGGAGAATCACAAGGACATTACTGCTTTAAGATGGTTTTTGTAGTGTATGTGCCTTTAAGAGCCCCATGTGTACTGTAATGCCGGTAATGGCCACTCGGGCTATATAAGCCTGTATATTGTGTTGTATCAGTTAGTTCCCTTCCAGACATTGTTTAGTAAACACCTGTGAAACCAACTCCTGTCTTCAGTGTCTCTATCAACACACGGACACAACAGTGGCGACGAATTGGAAACGGACTTACCTGCAATTCGGCAGCACCTCAAGGACATCGATTCCTCTGGCGTCCAAAGTTGAAAAGAAATCAAGAAAAAGAAAAAGCTGTGGTTTCACCAGCTAGCCAAGCTGGTGGCAGGTACTGCAATAATCCTTCCTGGGCGTCGGGCTGGGGCTCCAGCGGCTGGCTCTGCAGCTAGGCCAAGCAGCGAAAGCAGAGGCAAGCAGTAACAGACGGGGAGGGAGCACTCGGGAGACGGCCGGCGCTGCAAGCAGGTCGGCGTTCAGACTTAGAGAGAGAGTCCGGCAGGAACGAGTCTCCAACTATAAATAAATAAATAAAAAGAACGGAAACCGCGGGAAACAGCGTTGTCATCGGCAGCAGCGGCGGGGAAGCGCGGGAAGTGCCATTTTTTTTCTAGGATGCCTAAGTCTGGCAATATTGATGCTTTTGATAACAAGATAGAGGATTGGACCACATATGTGGAAAGGGTGGAGGTATATTGCACCGCAAATGGAATAGAAGATGAAAAAAAAGCTTCAGTACTTCTAAATCTAATGGGCGCAAAGACATATAAGCTGTTACGAAACTTAATCACTCCAGCCGAACCGATGGACAAGAATTTTAAGGAGATTGTTGATACCCTACACTGCCAATTCGGGGCAGGACTGGCAGATTCTCTACGAGACAAATTCGTCTGCGGTCTCCTAAGTGAAGGAACACAAAAAAGGCTACTTTCTGAGAAAGATTTGACACTGGACAAGGCTTTCAGTGCAAGAGGAGCTGCAGAAATACAGCAAAAGCCACAGGACTTCGGCACCCATGAAATGACACGGGGTTTCGAGAGATGTTATCGCTGCGGCAGATCCACCCATGACCAGAGGGACTGCTGGTTCAAGGACAAAGCATGCAGGCAATGCGGAAAGATGGGACACATTACACGTGTATGCTGATCTGGAAACAAAAAATCCACTAACAGAAAAAAAATCAATAAGGAAAAGCACAGAAAGGTACAAATGATGACGGACAGTAGCTCCGAAGACCAGAAGAGCGATAGCGACTCCGGAAACAAGAGACTAAGCTCTCTCAAATTACATAATGTAATTGCCAAAGAAGATTACCAGACCATTTGGGTTACCCTCACAATAGCAGGGTCCCCAGTTAAAATGGAGCTAGATACAGGATCAGCTCTGACCGTCATAAATCGACGGGATTACGAGCGGCTATTTCCGCATATACCTTTAAAAGACACATCCATTATCTTGAAAACATATACGGGGCAGAAAGTATACCCCAAAGGAAAAATAAGGGTGCCTGTTGTATACAATGGCAAGGAAATACAGAAGTTGTATTTATACGTTCTACAAGATGGTGGTCCACCGCTGTTGGGACGTGAATGGATCAGAAAAATACGTTTAGACTGGCACTCCATTCAGGCACTGACAGTGACCAGTAAGGAAAAAAATGATGATGATGTCATACCTGAACGATTAAAAGACATCTTGGCCAACGCCAAGGAAGTGTTTCAAGAGAAACTAGGAACCTTGAAAGGCATCACCGCCTCAATAAAAGTGGAAGATGCAGCAATTCCCAAGTTTTTTAAGGCAAGGCCGGTGCCATACGCAATTCGTCCAGCAGTCGAGGCAGAGCTGGAGAATTTGGAAAAGGCAGGCGTATTATCCAAAATAGATTGGAGCGAGTGGGCAACACCCATCGTCCCGGTCATGAAGAAAACGTTGAATAATGATAAATCTGAAGAACAGAGAAAAATTCGCATCTGTGGAGACTTCAAGGTGACTGTAAACCCGGTCCTTCACACGGTACAGTATCCTCTTCCGAGGAGAGAAGATATTTTCGCCTCACTATCCGGAGGGAAACGTTTCACCAAAATTGACTTGGCACAGGCATATCTACAGATGGAGGTTGAAGAGGCCACTAAAAAGTATCTGACGATAAATACACACAAAGGCCTATACCAGTACAATCGACTGGTTTTCGGAGTAGCATCCGTTCCAGCTATCTGGCAAAGAGCTATGGAGCAAGTCCTCCAAGGGATTCCGGGGACTCAATGCTACCTAGACGACATCCTTGTAACAGGAGAAAACGACAACGAGCACCGTGCCAATTTGGAGCAGGTGTTCACTAGGCTGAGAGAACGGGGCCTACGAGCAAATCGCCCCAAGTGCGAATTTTTCCAGAATCAAATATCATATTGTGGCCACATAATTAATAAGGAAGGGTTGCATAAGTCACCTGAAAAAATTGAAGCGGTCATAAAAGCCCCAGCACCTGAAAATGTTTCACAATTAAGGTCATTCCTGGGATTAATAAATTACTATCATAAATTTTTACCAAACTTATCAACTCTTCTGCACCCTCTTAATGAACTGCTACAAACAGGAGTAATTTGGAAATGGAGCGAAGACTGTAAACGTGCCTTCCATAAATGCAAAGACTTAATCAAGTCCAAAGAAGTTTTGGCTCATTACAACCCATCACTGCCAATCAGACTGGCGTGCGATGCATCCCCTTACGGCGTAGGAGCAGTATTATCGCATAAATTCCCTGATGGCTCGGAACGGCCGATAGCTTTTGCATCACGCTCATTGAACTCAGCTGAGCGTAACTATGCCCAAATCGACAGGGAAGCACTCAGCCTGGTATGGGGAGTGAAGAAATTCAACCATTACCTACACGGACAAAAATTTACCTTGTTGACTGACCATCAACCACTCATCTCCATATTCAACCCTAAAAAGGGTGTTCCCATTATGACAGCGCAAAGGCTACAGAGGTGGTCCCTTTTTCTAGGGGCACACCAATACAACATAGAATACAAAGGATCAAAACAGTATGGGAATGCTGACGGGTTATCGCGCCTACCGTTGCCAACGGTAGAAGAAGCACCTACCGTAGACCCAGTGGAGATTTTCTACTCTACCATAGTCGAATGTCTACCAGTAACAAATTCTGCCATTGAAAGGGAAACTAGAAATGACCCGACTCTCTCACGAGTCTACGATTTAACAGTGAAGGGATGGCCAGCACATGGCGAACCACTGTTACCAGCATTCTCGCAAAGAAGAGAACAGCTGTCAGTGTGCCGAGGAACCTTGATGTGTGGATCCAGAGTGGTGATTCCACCCAAACTCCAGGATAAAGTTCTAAAGGAGCTTCACGAGGGGCATCTGGGTGGAGTGAAAATGAAGAACCTAGCCAGGGCGTTTGTATGGTGGCCAGGTATCGATGGAGACATCGAAGAAATGACCAAGAGCTGCCTAGGCTGCCAGAAGGTCCAAAACGCTCCACCACAAGCCCCTCTACATCCATGGGAGTGGCCCTCATCCCCCTGGCAAAGGGTACACATCGACTTTGCTGGTCCATTTATGGACTCAATGTTCTTAATCGCGGTTGATGCACACTCCAAGTGGCCGGAGGTAATAAAGATGTCCTCCACCACCACGGAAAAAACCATCACAGTATTAAGGACCATATTTGCCAGGAATGGGCTGCCGGAACAGATCTGTTCTGATAATGGACCACAATTTGTGTCCGAAGAATTCAGGAAGTTCTTAAAAAACAATGGGGTTAAGCACTACATGTCCGCCCCATACCATCCCGCCACCAATGGATTGGCTGAAAGGTTTGTCCAGACATTCAAGAAGGCCATAAAGGCCATGGGTAATGAAGACATAAAACTTCAGCACAAGGTGGATAACTTCTTGTTCGCATACAGGAATGCAACACATATGGTTACAAACCAAACTCCCGCCATGATGTTCTTCAATAGAAACCTAAGATGCCGGCTGGATTTGATCAAGCCAAACATCAGAAGGGACGTGGAGAACCGGCAATTTCAAGGCATGAATGAAAGGCCAACTAGAACCTTCCAGATAGGTCAACAAGTTTTGGCCCGGGACTACCGTACCGAGAAATGGCAGCCTGGAACTATCTGCACATGACTAGGACCGCTGATGTATACCGTAGACATCGGAGAAAGCATAATAAGGCGCCATGCTGACCAAATCATAGAGTCATCCGAAAAGGGACAACCTACACCACAACTCTATACGCCTAATGATGAAGTAGAGATACCCATATCTACCTCCGATCCGGTGATACTGGAACCCGATGAACCCGACACTGGCATTCAAGCCGAATCAGCCTTGCCAAAAGAACCTACTACACCACCAGAAACTACTACACCACCGAGGCGTTATCCGGACCGAGTCAGGAAGCCTCCAGAGAGACTGACTTATAATTAATTAACTGCTGCAATGTGTAGATTATTTTTCTTGTAACATGTAATTAATGATTACTTAAAATATTATGTGCTGGTTGGCTAAAAAGGGAGGAATTGTAGTGTATGTGCCTTTAAGAGCCCCATGTGTACTGTAATGCCGGTAATGGCCACTCGGGCTATATAAGCCTGTATATTGTGTTGTATCAGTTAGTTCCCTTCCAGACTTTGTTTAGTAAACACCTGTGAAACCAACTCCTGTCTTCAGTGTCTCTATCAACACACGGCCACAACAGTTTTGACGTCTGATAACAGGGGAATCACCTTGTATTTGGCACTCTTTTTTTATACTGTGCAGGAGAAATTGCTTAGCATTGTCTAGGACTGTACTGCAAAATCTATTTCAGGCTCACATTTGTCATATGTAACACAACTCAATAAAGTGACAGCCACAGGCAAACAGGAGGAGTAGACTGCAGCACAGGAAAAGAGCAATATTTAACACATAACTGACCTCTAAGAATAGCTAATTCAAGACATGACTGGAAAGTCCCGTTCACGCACTAATTTTGGATAAATGATTTGCTGTGAATGGTTTCCAATATTGCTCTTGTATGGTGACTACTCACGACATTTAAGATTTGTGCAATTTGTATTCCGTGAGCACTCCCATTCACAGGTTGGGTTGCCTAAGGAACCACTCACAGGAGGTCAATAGCGAAGGCTGATTTAAATAGTTCCAGCAACCATTTAAATTGCAGCATTCTCAATTGCAACTGAAAGGAAAGTGTTTAAGCTGCCAAATTCCTGGACAACAGAATTTTCTCGACTATTCGCCACCAGATATACTCATGCTGCACTGGAGCTCATGCCGTAGGAAGTGAGGGAAAGGAGGCCTGTCCTCTTTCTGAAGGGCAGCTACATAGAAACAACTGGTGCAGCTAGGCTAGCAGGTGATAACAAACAGGGTGAACAACACCCAAGGGACCTGGATCCGAATGTGCAAGAAGATGGCAGGCCTGAAGAAAACGGCCAAGGTAAGGCTATCAAACAGCTTTTCTGTCAAGTAAGTACACGTGCTTCCTCATAGCTGGTTTCCCTTTCACTGAATCCACATCCAAATTATTTATTACCTTCTTGCTCCAGTGCTTACCATGCATAGCCATACTGCAGCATGACACAACTATAAGCTCCAGCTTCCATCTCAAACAGTTGTCACATTATTAAAGAGCTTCACACAGCAAATCCTTCAAATACAACCTAGCCGGATGATGCATCTTCGTTTACTGGCACACAGGTTACTGCAGGTTAGGCACATCTTTGGCGCTATATATTCTCCTCTACGTGAAAGACTACTTCGCTACATGCATGGCGAGATGCACACCATAAACTATAAGCCCAAGCTGGAGGCAGGCCCAGAAACTACAAGCCTATTAAGGAACCTACGTTGGAAATAATTGGATACAAAAGCATTGAGGGAGTTGGAGAAGGTGCAGCAGAAGACCTGCCCCAAGCTCAGAGTTAGTACCGTCACGCCCTTATCATACCTTGTTCACCTTTCTCTCTTGCATGTGTGCACACACAATGACAAAAACATCACACACAGTACAGTAGTGACGATACTGCATTAGCAACCCAGAGATCTTGGGGCAAAAATTCGGTCACACCCCTTTTGGGGCGCTAACTTCGCCGGGGCACTACTTCTGAAAAAGTTAGTGCCTCCGCGCCCGAAATTCACTGGTAGCGCCCCAAGAGAGAGGCGGGTGGCTATTGGAAGCACT
Organism: Somniosus microcephalus; assembly: GCF_052327205.1. Taxonomy (NCBI): domain Eukaryota; kingdom Metazoa; phylum Chordata; class Chondrichthyes; order Squaliformes; family Somniosidae; genus Somniosus; species Somniosus microcephalus. Next base: position 274,804,828 of record NC_140990.1, on the reverse strand, counting down.
CCCCCTCCCTCTTGGAGTATCGTGGCGCTACGTGCTGTGGTACTGCAGGCCTTCCTCCCCTTATTAAAGGGGAGGGGCCTTGTGCAGCACAACCCGGGGCCCAGCTGGGCCACCAGGGATCGGGGTACCGGCAAAAGAGCATGAAGCATGGCCGGCACCCCGCGGGGGGTTGAAGAGGAGGCCGGGGATGGCAGGCGGCCAGCAACAAAAATGGCCGCCCAGCACCTTCCCTTTAATTATCGCCGCCCTGCCGCACGTACGCCCCCCAACCCCGTCGGACATAGCGTCCGGCGGTAAGTCAAGGGGCGCTACCGAAGTTTGCGGCCGGGGCACGAGCAGGGTGCTGTGCACTGCAATGATGTCATCACCACAGGGCGCTACCGGTTACCAGGAGGCGGTAGCAGCACCGCGTCCTGGCGCTAGTTGCTTTGCTAACAGGAGGTGCAAAGCAACCGAATTTTGCTCCCCATGAGTTCAAATTCCACCATAGCAAATCGTGAAAGTGAATTCAATAGTTTGTTGGCTAGCGCCCATTTAAAAAACCACCCACCTGGCTCATTAACATCCATCAGGTAAATAACCTACCATCCCTGCTCCGGTCTAGCCTATACATAACTCTAGTCCACATTACATGGCTGATATTTAGTGCCCATTTAGTTGGTCTTCTACTTAGCTGTAAAACTGCTTTGACAATCAGGGATGGGCATTAAATGGGGCTTTGGCAGCATTCACCATACCCTAAGGATGAATTACAAAATGTATATTGCAATGTGTGAAGGTGTCTATGGGAGCCAATATTTTAACACATGTTCCTTTTCTCTTTTTGTAGTACATGGGAACAGCCTAGCAGCATTGTCCATGGTCTCAGCTAACTCAGCATCCTGCATCACCCTCAACAAATTTTGTAAGCATCAGCACAGCTATACACAATCCAGAGGATTTAAATAGTGATCTTGAGGAGGGAGCTCCATCTGAGCTAGTGTCCAGGTGAATAGGAGTAACCTATGGTGGCAGAAGAGAAGCAGAAACCCATTGTATAAAGGACTGTCTTGCATCCTTCCTTGGCAACTGTTTTTACAGATTTGGACCTTACAGGGCTTGCATATTAAAGGAGATTGCTGCTTGAGCATCTACAGAAATCACCTGAGGAGCCACCTCTCAGCGCATCACTACCTTTGTCCCATCCAGCAACCCTGCACAAGTGACATTTGAAATACCAGAAAGTAGGCAGAACCAACCAGCCATAACAGCAGCAGATGTGGCTCAATAGGTTGCAAGGTTATTTCAGGAACCTGCACAAGTAGATACGGAGCACCTGAATCCCACCCAGCTCTGCCTGAAACAGCCAGGCAGCACACATTGCTCATTCCACTGAGGAATTCCTTAGGAATCACAAGTTAGGAGTTGCGATACATAGTCTTAAGGGGAAACATTGTGGGTAAAGATAGTAGCATTTATAGAAGACACAAAGTAGCTGAATAAATTGGTTAGCCTGCAATTTGAATTTAGTCCGGTGAGTTTCTCGCTCATTGTGGAGAATAAAGAAAAACTTGCATTTTGTATACAGTATTGTCAGCACAAATCAATGCACTTTACAGTTAATGGATTGTTTCTGATTTGAAATCATTGTTATTTGGCAAAAAAGCAACAGCTCAGCAAACAATGGTGACTGATGATATTTGAGGAAATGCAGAGGAGGGTATTGCTGATAATGCTCAAGGGTCACTTTCTCAGTGCCACGTGGACAGCAGGTTTTTTTTTAAGGGACAAACCTATCTTCCAACAGGTAAGCTTCCAGTCTCCCTCGGACTTCAAAATAAGCCTGGCACAGATGATTATCTTACAGTGAAAGCACCATGGCTGTTGCCCGGGAAATAGGCATCAGTGTCTCTGCTAAATTTATATAGCACCTTTCACAATCTCAATGTCCCAAAGCACTTCACAGCCAATTAGTACTTTTGAAGTGCAGTCACTGTTGTAATGTAGGAAACGCAGCAGCCGATTTTCACACAGCAAGCTTCCACAAACATAAAATAAATTACCAGATCATATATTTTAGGTGTTGGTTGAAGGATAAATGTTGGCCAGAAGACCAGAAGAACTCACCTGATCTTCTTTGAATAGTTCTGTGGGATCTTGAACGTCCACTTGAGAGGGCGGGCGGGGCCTTGGTTTAACATTTCATCTGAAAGACGGCACACCTCTGACAATGCAGCATTCCCTTGATACTGCACAGAAGTGTTAGCCTAGATTATGTGCTCAAGTCTCTGGAGTGGGGCTTGAACCCACAACCTCAGAAGTCCTGTTACAACTGTACAGGGCGTTGGTGAGACCACACCTGGAGTACTGCGTACAGTTTTGGTCTCCTTATTTAAGGAAGGATATACTTGCATTGGAGGCAGTTCAGAGAAGGTTCAAGAGGTTGATTCCGGAGATGAAGGGGTGTCTTATGAAGAAAGGTTGAGCATGTTGGGCCTATACGCATTGGAGTTTAGAAGAATGAAAGGGGATCTTATTGAAACATATAAGATTCTGAAGGGGCTTGACAGGGTAGATGCAGAGAGGATGTTTCCCCTCGTGGGGGAATCTAGAACTAGGGGACATAATTTCAGAATAAGGGGGCACCCTTTTAAATCGGAAATAAGGAGGAATTTCTTCTCTCAGAGGGTTGTGAATCTTTGGAATTCTCTTCCCCAAAGAACTGTGGAGGCTGGGTCATTGAATATATTTCAGGTGGAGATAGACAGAATTTTGAACGATAAGGGAGTCAAGGGTTATGGGGAGTGGGCAGGGAAGTGGAGTTGAGACCAAGATCAGATCAGCCATGATCTTATTTAATGGCAGAGCAGGCTCGAGGGGCCAAATTACCTACTCCTGTTCCTACGTCTTACGTTCTGACTCAGAGGTGTTGTGCTACCACTGAGCCAAGGTTGACACATTTCTGTTCAAATAGGCCATTGTATTGTGGCTAGGGGCCCAGATGGCTATACAAATACCCAGTATTTTGGCAGAATTGGGCAGTCCTGTTATGCTGCTTTTGCTGGTTAATAAAAAAAGGTGATGTTGGTCCCATTGGATAGAATATCAATCACCTCTGATTCAGTTGTAGGCACAAAATTGATGAATACTGCATGCTAGCCTCGGAGAGGGAAGCAAAAAAAACTGAGAGCTGTGGTCACCTTGACTGTCACTGGTAGTAGCAAAGAACTGAGAAGCCAGGGAATAAATGGAAGAGCTGGCATATCTAGATGATGATGGTCATTAAGGGTACCAATAGGGCTATTTGAGGTGATTGATTCTTCTAAGGGCTGAACTCTTTCTTCTAACACAAGTGTCGCTAAAATTGGTCAAAGAATTGAGGAGGTTTCTTCGCAAAATAAGGATCTATTACACAATTAAGATAATGTTTTTGACACTAAAGTCCTGTCTTCAGTCGAGTCTCAGTCTTCAGTTCATGCTTAATTCTAATTCTTTTAGTAGTCTTTGTAGTACAAAGTGTAGTAGTTCTGTAGCTAGTATATGCACATGGGTGTCTATAAAATTGAAAAGTGCATCTCTAACACAGAGAGAGAGAGAGAGAGAGAGAGAGAAAGTTTACAGAAGTTATTATGAGGCTATACCAGTCAGATACAAGTGTGTCACTTAGATGTATACATTTCCCCGAGATCATGGGAGGCAAGATTTAAGTTAAATACTCCAGATACAGCTACCAGCATGAAAGGTGAATTTACCTGGGACCAGACGTCTCAGAAGGCCAACACCATTCTCTCAAAGGAAGGCGAGGTAACCAGTTCAATCACACCAGTTCATTAGGACAGGGTCCCATAAGTTCTGGAAACATTACTGACTAAACACATAGAGACTTTAGTCTAGCTATCTGGCTGGAAACATGTCAGCTATCTAAGGAATCTAAATCCTAAATTAACCTCACCAATTTATATCAATCTCAGACACTGAACTCAACTGTAAATTTCTAATCAGTAAGCAGTTAGTGCAGAATTACTGTGACATAACTGAATTGCCTTTGTAACTTGCTATTTATTTTCTCCCATCTACTAATTATTTGCATACTCAATGTTTTAGTGGTGCTACCTAGAATTCTATCATTAATAAACAATTGTTAGTTCATGATTTTGTTGTCTGACTTCTTTGATAATTGGCAAGAAAAGGTTACTTTGTTCATTCAATAGCTTGTGCAGATACTTATGGGAAGTTGGGAATGGCAAATGGCAATATAATCCAAACTGATTGATGCAAGATTGCTTGGCGAACTAAATTTAGGCATCATCAACTCTTAGGCATAAACTAGGTGGTAAACCCCAGAAGGTTTCTTGACTAGGAGTTATGGTGAAGGGGTTAAGGATTCGCCTGGTGCCCTTGATGAATATTCTTGTCAAGGTATCAATCTAAGTGTTCAATCAGTGCCATAGTACAGGTGTGGGCAGCCAGATCTTGTGCCATCTCACATCCATGGCATCCCTTTCTCATTTCTCTTCCATGAAATCAAACGAGAGGGGAGTCCTGGAAGATAACCAATGGCACACAAATGTGTGACAACAAAACCAAATGAACACTGGAGGTTTAGTTACATAATTGAGAGACAGCCTTCCAAAACTTAAAAGTTACCAGCAACGGCATTAACACAATTACCTATTACATTATGCTTTTATTTCTACTAACCATGGTAGCTGCATCATTATCTTGGTCACTTTTCAGCAGAACTGCACATTGATGCTGACAGGCATCAATATCATCCTGGGCAAGATACAACTGAGCAAGCTCCAGCATCACCTGACACAGAAGACAATAAGGATTCAGTGTGACTTAACACTGCAAAATATTTGGAGGATAACTATACAGCTTGCAGACAGCCTCCCCTCCCGACTCTGATACAGACAGCAGTTATTTGCAGCCAGGTATCTGGCTTGTATCCTTCTCTAATTTCCAGGCACTCTTTAACACTTTTTTTCCTATGTATAGGAATTAGGGATATCGACCTCCCTGCTCAGATTACAGACAAATCTTTGGGTGCTGGTCTCAGGAAGCAAACAAATAAATAAAGAACACTTTGCCTCAGTCTTTTCTTATGAGATAGTAAAAGACACTCCAATGCAGCACTCCAGATTTATATGTTCAAGGGGCGAGGTTTGAATGGCAGTTTTCCAATCACTACACTCTGTTGCGTGCTAATTGTAATAATGTCTACACATAGCAGTTGCACAATATATTACCTCCTTTTTCAAAACACCATTGAAAATTAAGGGGAAAAAATCCAGAGACCAGAACTCCCACCCCGCTGTTATATGAACAGGAAATATTGTGCACTGAGGATGCACCCGTTGCCTTTCCTCTGTCCATTTTTGGATTCTCTCTTTCCGATTTCTCTCCTTTTTCTCTTCACTTTTTCCAGAAGGCAATGACTCAAAGTTCCACGAGTGCTGCCAGCGCTCCTGTCCCTCACCCAAGTGGCACTATTCAGGCAAATGAGCATTATCAGACCATTCAGCTGTGGCGGTATAACAGCTGAGCCAATCCCATCCTCACCCGACATAAGGACACGCATGCTTTCACAGAAGCAGGAACCTTGACTGATTTTTCTTCTCCCCAGTCCTATAAAGGCTACAAAAGCAGCTACTAAAACTCTATTGATGATTAGCAAAAACACAACTACTGCAGGAGCTGGTGAAGACCCATTACATAAAAATAATTTAGAAATGGAGCACATCAGTGATATACCACATTTCAGGTTTAGCATCTTCAATTAGTACCAAATAAAAACCACCAAAGGTTTGACATTCATTATTGCTTTCAACACATTCACTTTGGTCAAGAAATTTCATTTACAGCTTTCATAGAATCCTAGAATGGTTACAGCACAGAAGGAGGCCATTCGGCCCGTCAAGCCCATGCCAGCTCTCTGCAAGAGCACTTCAGCTAGTCCCACTCCCCCACCCTTTCCCCATAGCCCTGCAATTTTTTTTTCTTCAGGTACTTATCCAATTCCCTTTTGAAAGCCACGATTGAGTCTGCCTCCACCACCCTCTCAGGCAGTGCATTCCAGACCAGTCGCTGAGTAAAAAACGTTTTTCCTCATGTCGATTTTGGTTCTTTTGCCAATCACCTTAAATCTGTGTCCTCTGGTTCTCGAACCTTCTGCCAATGGGTACAGTTTCTCTCTATCTACTCTGTCTAGACCCCTCATGATTTTGAACACCTTTATCAAATCTCCTCTCAACCTTCTCTGCTCTAAGGAGAACAATCCCAGCTTCTCCAGTCTATCCACGTAACGGTAATCACTCATCGCAGGAACCATTCTAGTAAATCTCTTCTGTACCCTCTCCAAAGCCTTCACGTCCTTCCTAAAGTGTGATCCCCAGAATTGGACACAATACTCCAGCTGGGGCCAAACTAGTGTTTTATATAGGTTCAGCATAACTTCCTGACTTTTGTACTCTATGCCTGTTTACAAAGTCTAGGAACCCATATGCTTTATTAACTGCTTTGTTAACCTGTCCTGCCACCTGCAAAGATTTGTGCACAAGCAGCCCCAGGTCTCTCTCTTCTTGCACCCCCTTTAAAATTGTAACAGTTAGCATGTTTTGTCTCTCCTCATTCTTCCTACCAACATGCATCACCTCACACTTAAAGAAGGGGAGGAAGGCCTGCAGTACCGCAGTGCGCCGTGCCGCAGCGTGTGGCACTGCGGCATGTTGCGCTGCGATTTCCAGTTGCAGCGCCCCAAGAGGGATGCGGGGCGCCTCGGGCAGTGCCCCGCTTCCGTTTGGGGCGCTGAAACGGAATTTCCGGCTGGTGCTCGCAGCTCCTTCTGGGGCGGTACTTCCGGCGCCCTGCGAGACTGGTGTCCCAAACGGGGCGCCACTGAATTTCTAGGCCATAGAGTTATACAGCACAGAAAGAGGCCCATCGTGTCCACGCCGGCCATCAAGCCCCATCTATTCTAATCCCATTTTCCAGTACTTGGTCCGTAGCCCTGTATGCTATGGCGTTTCAAGTGCTCATCTAAATGCTTCTTGAATGTTGTGAGGGTTCCTGCCTCTACCACCCTTTCAGGTAGTGAGTTCCAGATTCCAACCACCCTCTGGGTGAAAAAGCTTTTCCTCAAATCCCCTCTAAACCTCCTGCCCCTTACCTTGAAACTATGCCCCCTGGTTATTGACCCCTCTACTAAGGGGAAAAGTTCCTTTCTATCTACCCTATCTATGCCCCTCATAATTTTGTACACCTCAATCAGGTCCCCCCTCAACCTTCTCTGCTCTAAGGAAAACAACCCCAGCCTGTCCAGTCTCTCTTCATAGCTGAAGCGCTCCAGCCCAGGTAACATCCTGGTGAATCTCCTCTGCACCCTCCTCTCCAATGCAATCACATCCTTCCTATAATGTGGTGACCAGAACTGCACACAGTATTCCAGCTGTGGCCTAACTAGCGTTTTGTACAGCTCCATCATAACCTCCCTGCTCTTATATTCTATGCCTTGGCTAATGAAGACAAGTATCCCATATGCCTTTTTAACCACCTTAGCTACCTGTCCTGCTGCCTTCAGGGATCTATGGACATGCACACCAAGGTCCCTCTGATCCTCTGTCCTTCCTAGCATCCTACCATTCACTGTGTATTCCCTTGCCTTGTTAGTCCTCTCAAAATGCATCACCTCACACTTTTCAGGGTTAAATTCCATTTGTCACTGTTCTGCCCATCTGACCAACCCGTTTATATCGTCCTGTAGCCTGAGGCTTCCCTTCTTGCTATTTACCACTCCACCAATTTTCGTGTCATCTGCGAAATTACTGATCATACCTCCTACATTCATATCTAAATTATTAATGTACACTACAAACAGCAAAGGACCCAGCACCGATCCCTGCGGTACACCACTGGACACAGGCTTCCAGTCACAAAAACAACCTTCGACCATCACCCTCTGCCTCCTGCCACTAAGCCAATTTTGGATCCAATGTGCCAAATTGCCCTGGATCCCATGGGCTCTTACCTTCTTGATCAGTCTCCCATGTGGGACTTTGTCAAAAGCCTTACTGAAGTCCATGTAGACTACATCAACTGCACTACCCTCATCCACACACCTAGTCACCCCCTCGAAAAATTCAATCAAATTGGTCAAACATGATCTCCCCCTGACAAAGCTATGCTGACTATCCCTGATTAATCCCTGCCCCTCCAAGTGGAGACTGTTCTTCTGGAGTAAACAAAAATGGATTGCTTTCACAGGCACAGTTCATCTTATATATTCAAAAGTACTTCATTTTAGTACTATCAGGTGGAATATTTAACAATCTTTACTCAAGCTTTCTAAATATATCTGAAAGCAGTGATCGATAGCACAATCTTCATATTCCAGGATATCTACGTAAACATGCACATTCTTCCCTTGTGAAATGAAAGCGTAGTCCAGAATTTTTTGAAGTCACCACATACAATAACCTAGCAATTGCATAACTAACCTTGTGATCATTCTCATAATAGACAAGTGCCTCTTTGTAGAACTTAATTGCTTTTTCATAGTCTCGCTGGTCTGTAGCATGCTTTGCTATCTCAGCACAAATCTCTGCTGCAAGTTGCTTCTGGGCAGGGACTGCATCAGTCTGTTCTAACTGAACTCGTTTTAACACCTGAGCCTGGACCTCGCGTGCCTGTTCAGAAAATGGTATGAACAAACAAAATTATGATTGGCAGTTGTCAGATTCTAAAATGGCAGAAAATAAAATTGATAGTGTACTTCTGACACAGATAAAATACACACACACACAAATATTCTCATTATCAACATTTTAATTGCTAAGCACATGGAATATTAAATCTATGATGTGAGACACATTAAGCGTTTATAATAGCCAGATATTTTTCACACAGAACAAATGATTTTAAACTTTAGCCTACTGAAAAAAAGATCCACTTGAATATTACATTCAGAAATAATGGCCTGGATTTTGTGGAGCCGATGATGGCGTACACTGTCCCGTCATAAGCCTTGTAAAAGGCTCCGCAAGTTCCGGGTTTCCGCATGCACTCGCCTTCACAGATCCTCCGAACCAAAGAAATATCACTTTTGATGGTGCAGAGTTGGGGTTTTTGCCCAATTACTGCCCACGAAACCCTTACGTCTGGTAAAAGCAGATATAGGGCCTGCTTTCCCCAGTGTAAAGGTTAATAGAAATGTCAAATTAAAAATTTTAAAATAAAAAATTACCCAAAACATTTAAAATTAGTTTATGTAAATTTTGGTCCAGATTAAAATATTTAAAATTATGTCAAAAAATTTAATTTTTATTGTAAATGCTTCATTAAAGGAACTTCTAATTAAATGTGAAAATGGGAACATTTACTTTTATTAGAATTGTGTAAATTATTTAATTATTTGGGGATTCCATTGCTTGTCATTAGGGAATTCCGTTTGGAAATGACAGTAATTGAATCCTCCTTTCTGATAGGAGGACCTGGCCCACGTGATCCCAGGGATGCTTCCGAACAGCCTGCAGCCCTGGGATCCGCAGGCCTTGACGCAGGTGTACGCCTGAAGGCCCAGGACCCGAAGTTTCCGAAGCCCAGGAGCCAGCAGATAGGTTCGGATTTTTTCGAGTCGGAGGTGTACTCCGGAGGTACGCCTCCGACCGCAAATTTCGGTCCATTTACAATTTGAAGCAGATTTTATGCTGTCATCATTTTCCCAAAAGCATTTCATCAAGCATACTGTCAAGCAGAGCAAAATCAAGCAAATATATGGCAAAAGGAAGTGCAAATATTAATGACCTGCAATTCTTAATAAATATTAACTTTTTGGGAGGTCATGGCGAGAAAGGTAGATTACTCTTTAGCTTCAGTAACATTTATATTAACCAAATAAAGGCATATGTACTCTAAATAACATAGGTAATGCAAGCAATAGAAGTGGAGAATAGAAAAAAATCAGAGGAACACCCATGCAAATTCAAGGATACTACCGAGATCCAGAATAACCAGGAACTCCAACTAAAAATACATGGGTATGAGAAGTACCTATTAAGGTCCCATGCGAGGGTAATTATCTGTTGTGAATTAGTTTAAGATCAATTTTAACAACCAGGAGACATGGGTTAAAGTGGTCTGGAACACTGTACTTCGTCCGACTTGCCACTTATACTTAATTTTCCAGCTAGATTTCCAAAGTTGCTTATTTTCATTGACTGTTAGATCTCCAGAGATTCACACTTGGTTCTGCACATACATGCCCAGACCAGCCATGTACTGCAAGAATTAAATAAATTTTATCTTTGATTTTGTTGCTACTGGTGCCGAGCCATAATCACCTTACTACTGCTCTCTCCTACCTTGCTCTGCTCCAATGATCTTGTTGCTAATCTTGTTAACACTGCCTCTGGACTCATCCCTCCCACTTTGTAAGTGAGTTGGAGTCAGATCACATCTTTGAATTGAAATCACCTGAGGTGATGATCTACTGTGCAATTTCTTATATCGGTTTTTAAAGTTTGCTATATTGGTTTTATTGTAGATATGAATGTCCAGAAATCAGGATTAATGAGGAACAACTGTTCAAGAAATATAATGATAAGTTCTATAAGCTTCTTAAGTAGTTAAGCATTCATAACATCTGGGAAGTCAATATTCTATAACATGGTAGCTGTTTCCAGCAAGGAGGATATTTTAGCAGTCATAGGTCAGGAGTGCTTTTAGATTGCTCCCAAATTTAGGAATGGACTTGGCCTACTAATTAGAAATGTAAAAGTAGGGAGAGAGAATTCTAGGTTACAGAATGCTCAGCTCAGGTTATTCAAATCAAAAATTAACCATTTTCATCATCCTGAGGTCTTGAAAGGAGCTATATAAATTCAAGTTCTTTCGTTTTAGTCATTTGGTCACATGCCCCTTTTATTTCTCTATACCCTTTTAAATGTTTCCTTTAAAATATTTATCCACTTCCCTTTAGGAGACTTCAGTTAGAGGAGTGGATATTATCTTCTGCAGTCCAGATCAAGAGTTCCAGATGATTTGTTACTTCCCAGGTGCTAGGGTAAGGGACATTTCATAAAGAGTGAAAAAGTGTATGGAAGGGGAAGAAGAGCAGCCATCAGTCATCATGGTCCATGTGGGAACCAACAATATAGGAAAACCCTGAAGTCCTGCAAAAGGAGTTTAGAGGAATAGGAAACAGACTTACAGATATGGGGGGAAAAATTCCGTTGTTTGCGCCTCCCGTTAGCGCCTTAAGAGGGCTCTAATGGGACGTGAAGCAAATAGCGCCCGGGCGCGGCGATGTTTGCGCTGCTCGCGAAATTAACTGGACATTTTGTGGCGGCGCTAAACACTACCGCCACGATCTGCGCCGGCAGATTGTGATGTCAGTCGAGTGCGCAACGCCCCGTTAGCGCTCTGGACCAGATATTGAGTGGCGCCCCCTGCCTTACCGCCTACCGCTAGCAATGACAGGTTGAGGGGAGCGTTATGCTGTCAGAAAGGGACTAGGGGAGTGCTACTTAAAGGCGACCGCTTCCTGCCTTTTTTTGTCGGTGACATTTTTGCACCACGCAATCTGAGAGAGAGAGAGAGACTGACTTCTGGAGAGATTCAACGCTGTGTGAAGGAGTTTTGAGTACTGAGCAGCACTTTGCAGGTTTATTTTGATTTGCCCTTCCTTGCTTCGCCAGCGCTCTGAGGTAGCGCCTCGTTCCTCGGCCTTTGCGCCTTAAGACAGGTGTGAAGTGCCTGATTTAGCGCTCCAATCACCTCCAGGGGCGATAAAAGCCAAGTTTGCTGTCGGAGGCGATAATTAGCGCCAGGCGCTAAACTTTGCGCACGGCCGATAATGGCGCCCCAAACGGGGCGATATTGAATTTTTCCCCCATGATATTTATACAGATCAGCCAAGATCGAATTGAATGGTGGAACAGGCTCGAGGGGCTGAATGGCTTACTTCTGTTCCTATGTTCCTTATGTTAAGGACTTCAAGGGTGATTAATCCTGATAAAATAGGGTAACAATTGGAAGATTAGGGAGCTCAACAAGTAGTTAAAATGGATGGTAACAGAGAGGGAGATATTCTGCAAGAATGGGCTACATCTGATTAGGAAGGGAGCTAATAAACTGGCAAAATGGATAAACATAGGGATTAAATAGTCTTTTAAACTAGGAAGGAAGGGGGCAGGAAAAATGAAAGCAATCAGAAAGAGCAAGTACAGAAGGTAGAAATAGCTAGGGTTAGTATATAAATAAGGTTAGAAAAAGGGATAGCATGCACAAGGAATAAAGAGTGTAAAAGAGGAAAGACAAATTGGCCAAATTATAAACAGGGAAAAGACTGAGATAAAGGAACGAGGTGTTAACTTGGGCAAACAAAATACAATGGAAATGGAGTAGCGTTAAATAGGAGCAAAAAAAAGAACATGTATTGCAAAGCTTGAAGTGTAGGAAATAGAATGGGGGAATTAGAAGTAATTATGTCTTAGGAAGATATAGATTTAGTAGCATCAACAGTAATTTGGCTGCAAACAGAACAGAACTGGAAAACAAACATATTGGGCTATAATATTTGTAGGAGGAACAACATAAGTAAGAGGAGTGGCAATATTGGTGAAAGAGGATATAGATGCACTGGTGTACATAAATAGAACTTCAGATACTGGGGAGACCAAACGCAGATTGAGTGACCGCTTTGCGGAACACCTCCGTTCAGTCCGTAATTGATCCCGAGCTTCCGGTCGCCTGTCACTTTAATTCTCCACTACACTCCCACTCTGACCTCTCCATCCTCAGCTTCATACACTGTTCCAATGAAGCTCAATGTAAGCTCGAGGAACAGCACCTCATCTTTCGATTAGGCACTTTACAGCCTTCTGGATTCAATATCGAGGTCAACAATTTCAGACCATAACCTCTGCTCCGATCATTTTTTTCTCTCTCTCACATGGCAGCTGTTGATCATCCTGCCATTGCCATTTACACTTCATGTAGAATTATCTTTTGTTTCTTAACTTGTTCCATTACAATCTCCTTTTGCCTTGCACCATCATCCCTTTTGTCTCTTAATCTCTCCTGCCTTCCATCCTATCACAGACCTTCCCTTTTGTTCTTTCCTCCCCTCCCCCCTCGCTCTGCCCCTACACTTGCTTAAAAACCTGTTACATCTCCAACTCAGGCGAAGGGTCATTGACCCGAAACGTTAACTCTGTTTCTCTCTCTACAGATGCTGCCTGGCCTGCTGAGTATTTCCAGCATTTTCTATTTTTATTTCAGATATTGTTAATGGCCCGGTAATTCGGGTCCCAACACGTGAGTACGGACGGGGTACTCACGCGTGGGCCCGATGGAATTGCCGGTTTTCAGCATGCGTGGAAAACCGGCATTTCCTTTCCTCTGAACCAAGGGGTTCAGAGGTCGAACGCGTGCGCGCAGGAGTCTGCGCGTGCGCGCTGAAATTCCTTTATTTTTAAAGGTTTGCCTGTGCGTGAAGGCCTCAACTTTTTACGAATGAAAAAAGCAGACGTAAGGACTTAGTTTTCAAAGGTAAGTGGTCTAATAATTAAAGTTAGACATTTTTTTCCACAGGGTTATTATTTTTAATGACTTTACAGTAAGGTATGTGTATTTTTAGACCCGATTTCTTAAAAATTTTTTTTTCCAGAAATTTGAATAATTGTTTAAAATAGTTTTTTTTACAGTTATTAATAGTTCATTTAATTAGTGGGATTTTAAAAAACTTTTATTTGAAGTTTAAGTACTGTTTTGGGCGCCCGGAGTTTTCATGAGTTTGACAGATCTTACGATCAAACTCATGAATGAACTTTTGCAACTGGTTGCCCAGTGCTCACGTGATCCCAGCCGGCTCATCGAACGAACTACACCGCTGGATCACGCAAGCACAGCGCGCCAGGAGCTGAACCGGGCCACAGAGAGGAAATGCACGCAGGCCCAGGCTTCAAATGTCGGCGCGCTAGGTAAGTGTAGGTCGGGGGCTTGCACCCGCGGGAAGCCCCCGACACCAATTTCTGGGCCAATATGGTTAGAAATCAAAGATAAAAAAAAGTTACATTACATGTACTACAGAAGCCCTAATTTTGGGATGGAAATGGGAGGGGAAATAGTTAGAAAGGTGAGGGAGATGAGTAGGAATAACAAAATTATTGTTCTGAGATTTTAATTACTCATTTTGATTGGGGCTAGGAGGGAGTAAATGGACATAATTTGGCCAGAAAAAGCAGCAAACCTGAGGATTGGGAGCAGTTTAGGATTCAGCAAAGGAGGACAAAGGGATTAATTAAGAGGGGGAAAATCAAGTATGAGAGTAAGCTTGCAGGGAACATAAAAACTGACTGTAAAAGCTTCTATAGATATGTGAAAAGAAAAAGATTGGTGAAGTCAAGAGTAGGTCCCTTGCAGTCAGAATCAGGGGAATTTATAATGGGGAACAAAGAAATGGCAGACCAATTAAATACATACTTTGGTTCTGTCTTCACAAAGGAGGACACAAATAACCTCCCAGAGATGTCGGGGAACATAGGGTCTAATGAAAGAGAGGAACTGAAAGAAATCAGTATTTGTAGGGAAATGGTGTTAGAGAAATTGACGGGATTGAAGGCCGATAAATCCCCAGGGCCTGATAATCTACATCCTAGGGTACTTAAGGAAGTGGCCCCAGAAATAGTAGATGCATTGCTGGTCATCTTCCAAAATTCTATAGACTCTGGAACAGTTCCCATGGATTGGAGGGTAGCTAATGTAACCCCACTATTCAAAAAAGGTGGTAGAGAGAAAACGGGGAATTATAGACCGGTAAGCCTGACATCGGTAGTGGGGAAATCGGTAGAGTCCATTATAAAAGATGTAATAGCAGAGCACTTGGAAAACAGTGACAGGATTGGACAAAGTCAACATGGATTTACAAAAGGTAAATCGTGCTTGACTAATCTACTGGAATTTTTTGAGGATGTAACTGGTAGAATAGATAAGGGAGGACTAGTGGATGTGATGTATTTGGACTTTCAGAAGGCTTTCGATAAGGTTCCGCATAAGAGATTAGCGTGTAAAGTTAAAGCACATGGGATTGGGGGTAAGGTACTGACTTGGATAGAGAACTGGTTGGCAGACAGAAAGCAAAGAGTTGGAATAAACAGGTTTTTTTCTGAGTGGCAGGCAGTGACTAGTGGGGTATTGCAGGGATCGGTGCTAGGACCCCAGCTATTCACAATATATATTAATGATCTAGACGAGGGAACTAGATGTACTATCTCCAAGTTTGCAGATGACACAAAGCTGGGTGGGCGTGTGTGCTGTGAGGAGGATGCCGAGAAACTCCAGGATGATTTGGACAGGTTGGGTGAGTGGGCAGATGCATGGCAGATGCAGTATAATGTGGATAAATGCAAGGTTATCCACTTTGGTGGCAAAAACAAGAAGGCAGATTATTATCTGAACGGCAATAGATTGGGAGAAGGGGAAGTGCAACGAGACCTGGGTGTCCTTGTGCACCAGTCGCTGAAGGTAAGCATGCAGGTGCAGCAGGCGGTTAAGGCGGCAAATGGTATGTTGGCCTTCGTAGCGAGAGGATTCAAGTACAGGAGCAAGGATGTCTTGCTGCAGTTGTACAGGGCCTTGGCGAGACCACACCTTGAGTATTGTGTGCAGTTTTGGTCGCCTTATCTGAGGAAGGATGTTCTTGCCATGGAGGGAGTGCAGCAAAGATTCACCAGACTGATACCTGGGATGGCAGGAATGACGTATGAGGAGAGATTGGGTCGATTGGGCTTATATTCGCTGGAGTTTAGAAGAATGAGAGGCGATCTCATTTTAACTTATAAAATTCTAACAGGACTAGACAGACTAGATGCAGGAAGGATGTTCCCGATGGCAGGGGCGTCCAGAACCAGGGGTCACAGTCTAAAGATAAGGGGTAAGCCATTTAGGACCAAGACGAAGAGGAATTTCTTCACTCAGAGTGGTGAACCTGTGGAATTCTCTACCACAGAAGGTAGTTGAGGCCAATTCATTAAATATATTCAAGAAGGAGTTAAATATATTTCTTAAGGCTAGAGGGATCAAGGGATATGGGGAGAAAGCTGGGACAGGGTACTGAATTTGGATGATCAGCCATGATCTCATCAAATGGCCTACTCCTGCTCCTATCTTCTATGTTTCTATGAGAAAAGTAAATGGAATTTTGAAAATGTGTGCAGGACTCCTTTCTAAAACAGTATGTCCCAATGCCAACAAGGGAAAAGTTATTGCTAGATCTAATTGTGCATAACAAAATAGATCAGGTGGATGAGTTGATTGTGGGTTAACACCTGGAAAGTAATAATCATAAGACAGTAAGGTCTGAGGTCCACATAGAGAGGGAAAGTTGGTACAAAACAACGGCTCCAGATTGGAATAGGGTAGATTTTAGAAAGATGAGGAGTGAGCTAGCTGAGATAAGGTGGAAAGAGAAATTTGCACATAGGACTGTAGATCAACAATGGGGCATTTTAAAAAAGAACATTGCAAAGGTGCAGAATAAATATGTATTATTTAAAAAAAGCGACTACTTCAACTTTCAGGATCCCATGGATAAATAAAGAGGCTACAAATACAAGTAAAGCTGAAGCAGAGGGCATATGGAGGCTAGATATAAAAAATGATTAAAATAAAACAGATTACAAGAAAGTAAGGAAAGAGGTAAAGGGGCGTATTTTGCGACCACTACAGGTGCGTACGAGGTGTATACGTGCCCGTAGGGGCCGCGCAAGTTCCAGGTTTAGGCATGTGAAGTGCATGCGCTAAAACCCCGAACTTGTGATCTGTCAAGAATCTTCCTCGGGAGAAGGGCCTCTGCGGGTGGAGAGTGGCGCTATTTGCCCAACTTCCACCCGCTGAATACGCATGAAATTCTTTGCCTGGTAAAAAGCGTAAGGCCTGCTTTTACCAGCATAAGTTAAAAAAAAATAGAAAAATAAAATGTTATCACCCATTTATACATTAAATACCCTGTCCAATAAGGTAAGTTTATTTTTAGCCCTGTTAAAACATAAAAACATTTTTCAAAAAATAAAATTGTTTAAAATATTTAATTAAATGGCATTTTAATTAATTTTAAATATGTAATTTAAATTTTTTTTATTTCATGTGTTTGTGTATTTTTTAAGTGATCCCCTTTCATACTTATGGGAGTTCCCATATGTATGAATGGGGATTCCCTTCTTTTACTGGTTGGGCCGGCCCACGTGATCCCAGGGGCGCTTGCGAATCGCATGCGCCCTGGGATACATGGGCCTCTGCCCGCGCGGACCCAGTGAGGCCCAGGATCGCAAGTCTCCATACCTCCCGGACCACCAGGTAAATGCGTAGATTTTTTTCCCCCACAGGTTGGAGGCATCTGCACGCGGGAGGCCTTTGATCGCAAATTTTGGGCCAAAGCCAGTGATAAAGAAAGCAAAGGAGAATTTATGAGAGAATCTCAAAAAATATTAAAAGTAGCATTCGACAAATATATCAGTGAAAGGAGAATTGTTAAATGTGAGATGTGGCCCAAGAATGAGTTAGTGGAGGATAAATGGAAATTGGCAGGGATACTTAACAAGTACTTCATATCAGTATTTGCAAAACAGAAGGATGCTGGAGAGGAGGAAAATGCTGAATTGGTTAAAAGTAGATGAGAGATTTAACAAATAACAAAGTAAAGTATGAGAGAAATTAATTAAGCTAAGAGGACAAACTGCCAGGATTTAATAGGATACAACCAAGGATCTTGAGGGAAATTGGAGGCCCCAGAAATTATATTTCAGGATTCTATGTACAATGATGTGTGCTGGAGGACTGGGAGAGTGGGCAGTGTAATAACCATTTTCACAAAGAGAGACAAGGCTAACCTGGGGAATTACAGACCAATCAATTTCACAGCTGTGGTAGGGAAAATTTTTGAATCTTTGAAGATGAATTTACTGAAAATCTAGATGAAGGGAAAATAATTAGAAGCAGCCAATACATATTTCAGAAAGAAGACTGTGTTTGACAAACTTGAATGAGTTCTTTGAGAAGGTGACAGATATGATGAATGGGGGGAAATACAGTGGATGTGGTGTACATTCACAAAGTCTTTGACAAGGTACCACACAGGAGATTATTGGAAAAGATTAAAGGGTTTGGAATTAGGGGAAAGAAAGCAAATTGAGTGTATAATTCCTAGTTTTCACTGCTTTATTTCAAAAAGAGACACTGGACAGAGTTCAACAATAGTGCTAGGCTTTAAAATCAACAATGAAAACACAATGAAGAAAGAAAATATGAAAGGTAGCAGAAGAAAAATAGGTAGAAGATGTTTTTAAAATCATGAAGATAATCAGAGGAGTGAATGTAAAAAACCTTTTCTCTTCTACCAGAAATGACAAATAGGGTACATGATTAAAGCCTCAGGTTATTTTACACCTTAAGCTATTATGTCATGGATATAAATGCTACCAAGCACCATAAATTCAGATTTGCTTGAAAGAGGCATAAAATAAATGGACAGATTCTTGATTGAACAGAGTAAAGGAACATTGGCCGAGTACCACAGCAAAAGGAAATTAAAACTAGCCTGAGTGTCCTATATATGGATGTAAACAGCTTAACCTTGATAGCCAGAATCACCTTTTGTCACTCTCACCTTGATTATGTTATATACCAGTCAGATCATTCAAACGCTTATTAAGCATACTAGATTTAATGGTGGTATTTAAAATTATGAAGTGTTTTGTTTGAAATAAGGAGAAACTGTTCCCACTGACAGGAGGGTCAGTAACCAGAGGACACAGATTTAAGGTAATTCGCAAAAAAAAGAGGGGAGATGAGAAATTATGTTATGCAGCGAGTCGTTTTGAACTGGAATACACTGCCTGGAAGCAGATTCAATGGTAACTTTCAAAAGGGAATTGGATATAGATTTGAAAAGGAAACATTTGCAGGGCTATAGGGAAAGAGCAGGGGAGTGGGACTAATGGACAGCTCTTTCAAAGAGCTGGCTCAGGCATTATGGGCCGAATGGCCTCCTGCTGTGCTGTGTGCTTCTGTGATATTTATAGCAACTATAATATAAAAAAGCCAGGTATTGTAGATGAATAATGAGAAAAAGTTTTTTTTTGTCCGTATAGTTATTTTTAGCATGAGTACATGCACTCCAGAGATGCATTCCAATTTGAGCAAAGCAAAATTATGCTATTAAACAGACATAGTTACAGCATTAATTTCACTGAATATAATAATAACTTTTGCAGACATTATTTGAAGATGTGAAACTTTTGAAAGCTTAAAATATCTTTCAATACTCAAACAAATAAATAAAAACAAAAGAAAGCCTATTCACCCTCTGCAACGCAAGGATGGCATCATCAGTCTTCTCCTTACTATATATTTTTGCTAGAAGCATTAAATATCGTGCATCTTCCATCAAAGCTTGAAGATCACTTACTGTAAAAGATTTGAGAAAAAGATCTAAAATAATTTCTGTTCTTTTATAAATCGCACTAACAGAGGTTGTCTGTGTTTTGTAAATTTTACTAAACACAGGCCTGGATTTTGCGGTCGGTATGACGGTGTGCTCAGAGTACGCTGCCATACCGCCTGTGAAATGGACAGCAAGTTTGGCGCATGCGCTAAATCCCTTGCGATCTGTCAAGTTCTGACTTCATAGATGATCCACACCGACATGGACATCCTAATTGCTGCTGCAGAGTTGGGCTAATTGCCCATCAACTGCTCAGCAATTACGTATGAAAATATTACTGCTGGTGCAAACAGGCGCAGGATCTGTTTGCATAGCGTATGGGGATACCTCTTGACAAATCCAAGTAATTTTAAAAGCTGAGAGAGGCTGGAAATGGAAGCATTTACATATGACCCACAGGATTTTGTCCATGGTGTCCACTACTTGTCATGTTTTAAAGGTTAATTTAGTTAGTTTAATTAACTCAACAAATAGAGAAATATTCTGCATGTTTCTGCATTTATAACTCTTAGATGTCAGCATGAGAGTCATTCCTGCAGCTCTTAAATACTTTAAGCAGCAGAAAGCATTGCACTAGCAATGTTAACATGCAAGTTCTGCTAGACTTTGTTTGATAATTGGAGCACCGGTCCATGTGATCGCAGGCACACTTACGCACATGGTATGGCCCAGGGATCCGTGGGACACTACCCTGCACTCAGCTCTGCAGCACCTGACAGGAACTTTTCGTTTGGTGCCTCGCAACAGTTACGTGCGCATTCGTTTTGAATGCCATAATTAAGGATTACACCGCAGACTGCAAATTCCAGGTCATTATGTTTATCCCATATCCCTTTATGCCCTTTCCTTTCACCATCTGTTTAACCAGTTTGCAAGACAACTGCTTGTCTTGAAGGTATCTATTTTTGTGCCATACAGCAATAAATTATGAAAAGAATGCAGTGAACACTACAGGTTACTCATCACTTATTAGTTATTAAAGCCTAATAGATAAAATATTTGTGAATCTAATATTTTAGCTAAATTATGGGGTAGTTTTTCAACTTGCCGCCGGGTACAAAACTGGTGTTGCGGATCGGCTTTCGGTTATAGAAACTGCATGATTTTCATTTCCATTGAAAGATGGGGCAGTTTCTGTAACAGGTAGCCAACCTGCAACGCCAGTTTTACACCCAAGCTGCAAGTTGAAAATCTACCCCATTAGTTAAATAAAGAGGTATTTGTGAATTTTTCTAATTTGCAATTCTATTTTCATGATATTTGAAAACATCCAATTGGGGCTTTTAAACTCCCAATCTATAGCAACTAAAATATTTTTTAAAAGCCAGATATTGTAGATATAGTAGAATATGGCAGTCCTGCCACCCACTTCAAGTGTAAAAAGTTGTTTTTGTAACGTTAGAAGTAAATCTTTGTGCATCACTTATGAAGTTAAATATACTTAAATCATTTCCTTTCATTACTAAATTCAAATAATGAAAGTGGACAATTCAGTCCCTCATAAAAACATCATACCATGATCATGTTCTAATGACTGCAGTAGAACCTTTTCTGCCTTCTCATACTGTCGAAGCTTAAGAAGGAGCTCAGCTAAGTCATAACGAAGGAAATTCTGCTGGCCAGTCTTCACTGCTGCTTCATAATAATTAATTGCCTGTGAGAAAAAATAAAATGGACACAGCTTTGATTGAAATACACATTGCTGCCATGAAGCAGATGTATTATTAATCAACTATTTCACCCCAGTTTCCTCTCCTTTTCTTCTCTTGTGAAGGCATAACTCATGCGTGGGGTAACAGTAGCCCTCAAGCACCTTACACAGTAGCTATGTGAGAGCTTAGATAGTGAGTGGTGATGGGCTATTCAATTGTGGGGACACCAGAATTAAATTCTATCCTTTCTTCCTTCGATATCCACACACATTCATTACAGGGGGAGACTCAGGAGCTGGATCCCAAGTTGATTTTTTCCCCCCTCCCTAGCCCAGGGGTACTGAGACAAACTGTAGCACCTCTATCCCTACCTTAGGTGAGATCAGTGTAGAACAGGGATCAAACCGAAAACATTCTGCGACATTCCTGACTTATGTGTCTCAATATCATGCAAGGTTTTTACCTGCTGAATCATTTGGGGGGGTGAGCTAATTATTTGATTTAAAAAAAAACTGATTTATAATCTAAGAACATAAGAAATAGGAGCAGAGTAGGCCATTTGGCCCTTCGAGCCTGCTCCGTCATTCAATAAGGTCATGGCTGATCTTCTACCTCATCTCCACTTTCCTGCACTATCCCCATATCCCTTGATTCCCTTATTATTCAAAAATCTATCGATGTGTGAAAATATCTGATCTTTTAACTTTACTATAAACAGCAGTCAATGAACGGACATTCACTAAATGGGAATATTTGATCAGGAGTCAATTTATTATTCCATACAATTTACACTAATTGTCTATTAGAAACAACTGAACAATATGAATAGCATAGTTTGCAACAGAAATCCCATTAGGCAGATTCTAGTCTAATACATAAAAAATAAATCTTATAACAGACCTTAGAATAATTATGTGTTTTAATAAGAGCTTTTCCAATCTTGCTAGCCAAAGTTCCATCTCTTGGGTTTTTCTTTAGAGCTTGTTCATATACATCAATGGCCTTTTCAGGCTGCAATGGAATAGAAAATATCAGTTTCATAGAATTACAATTTCTATTAAAAGACAATTAAATTTATAACAATATCAAATTAAACTTTATATTCCATGCATGCTAGGTTATCTACTTTGATGGAATTGGTAGATACATTAATCTACCCTCAAAATCTGCACACATTAACCATTTCATTAATTTCCAATGAAACTCTCCTAGAAGTACTTACTCTCTCATATACTTTGTGGAATTGCAAATATCTTTGTATGATAGCAATTCAGAAGATGACACAAAAGGTCAGTAAAAATTATAATTACTAGCTCATTGCCTGTGATTTGCACATGGGGAGCCAAGATATAGGTTGGCGGGTGGGGAATAATTGGACCAGGGCACGCAGATGTAATTCAGTTCCCACTTTAAAGTCATACATTCTGTTCTTATTCTTATATCAGTTTATCTCCCATGACATTAAGTGGGCGTTAAACAGTAGGGGATAATTGGCATGCAGACCTAATTTAGTCGCCATTTTAAAGTCATACATTCTGTCCATTTTTTGGTATAATAGTTGGATTTGATCTCATCTATTCTTACATCTGTATCAACTATTCCCATTATAACTTTCCACAGAAAAAGTTGACAGGAAATGAATGCACACCTCAAACTGTTCGTATATTAGACACAGATCTCCTGTGGCAGCCCTTAATTTACAGTGATTGAATAAATCAAATTACACCTTTCATTACAGGTTATTGTAGCTTGAATTTCATGATTAGCTGCATATTTGAATGGAAACTGTAAATCAGTGGTTTGATTGTTATTAAATGTTTCTTACCTTTTTAAAAACCAGGATACAGATAGTAGGGAAGATCCTCCAGATTGTAGTTAAGTAGAATTTGGGTTGTGGGAACTGCATATAGCAGTAAGGGAGAGTAGAAGGGGCTGTGTGGAATTGCAGTGTTGGGGTTTGGGAGCAAAGGGCATAGAGTGTGGAGGCAGTGTGAAAACGGAGAAGAGGGTTTCAGGATGTAAAGGCATTGGGAGGGACAATCTGAGGCAGTTTAGGAGCTGTAGGAAAGAAGCATCAGGATCTGACAAGAGTCATGGAAAGGTGTCAAGGTATGGCAGCATTAGTGGGAGCGGGAGGAGTGGGAAAGGGAAGTTGGGCATAGCAGTAGTTGAAGGTTGTATTTGGAGTGTGGCAGCACCGAGATGGCAGTGGTAGGGAGGGGTGTGGGATTATTGGACGGTGGGTGGGTTGCTCAGTGGGCGGGTAGGGTTAAAATTGTCCCAACATATGGAGAAGGACGATGTAGGCATAGAAATCAGGCAGGGGGATTGCGATATACTTGAACAAATTAGTATTGAGAGGGAGGAGGTACTAGTGGTTTTAGCTGGCTTAAAAGTGAATAAATCTCCAGGCCCAGACGAGATGTATCCCAGGCTGCTGTGTGAGGCAAGGGAGGAGGTTACAGGGGCTCTGACACAAATTTTCAGAACCTCTCTGGCCACAGGGGAGGTGCCAGAGGACTGGAGGACAGCCAACGTTGTACCATTATTCAAGAAGGGTAGTAGGGATAAACCAGGGAATTACAGGCCAGTGAGCCTAACATCAGTGGTAGGGAAATTATTGGAAAAAATTCTGAGGGACAGAATTAGACTCCACTTGGAGAGGCAAGGATTAATCAAGGATAGTCAGCATGGCTTTGTCAGGGGGAGATCATGTCTCACCAATTTGATTGAATTTTTCGAGGGGGTGACTAGGTGTGCGGATGAGGGTAGTGCAGTTGACGTAGTCTACATGGACTTCAGTAAGGCTTTTGACAATGTCCCACATGGGAGACTGGTCAAGAAGATAAGAACCCATGGGATCCAGGGCAATTGGGATCCAGGGCAATTTGGCACATTGGATCCAAAATTGGCATAGTGGCAGGAGGTAGAGGGTGATGGTCAAAGGTTGTTTGTGACTGGAAGCCTGTGTCCAGTGTTAGGATCGGTGTTAGGTCCTTTGCTGTTTGTAGTGTACATTAATGATTTAGATATGAATGTAGGAGGTATGATCAGTAAGTTCGCAGATGACACGAAAATTGGTGGAGTGGTAAATAGCAAGGAGGGAAGCCTCAGGCTACAGGACGATATAAACGGGTTGGTCAGATGAGCAGAACAGCGGCAAATGGAATTTAACCCTGAAAAGTGAGGTGATGCATTTTCAGAGGACGAACAAGGCAAGGGAATACACAATGAATGGTAGGACCCTAGGAAGGACAGAGGATCAGAGGGACCTGATGTACAAAGATCCCTGAAGGCAGCAGGACAGGTAGATAAGGTGGTTAAAAAGGCATATGCGATACTTGCCTTCATTAGCCAAGGCATAGAATATAAGAGCAGGGAGGCTATGATGGAGCTGTACAAAACGCTAGTTAG
The DNA here is from genome assembly GCF_052327205.1 of Somniosus microcephalus. Lineage (NCBI taxonomy): Eukaryota > Metazoa > Chordata > Chondrichthyes > Squaliformes > Somniosidae > Somniosus > Somniosus microcephalus. The sequence goes on along the minus strand of NC_140990.1, from coordinate 274,780,282 downwards.
GCAACAGCTGGAATACTGTGTGCAGTTCTGGTCGCCACACTATAGGAAGGATGTGATTGCATTGGAGAGGGTGCAGAGGAGATTCACCAGGATGTTACCTGGGCTGGAGCGCTTCAGTTATGAAGAGAGACTGGGCAGGCTGGGGTTGTTTTCCTTAGAGCAGAGAAGACTGAGGGGGGACCTGATTGAGGTGTACAAAATTATGAGGGGCATAGATAGGGTAGATAGAAAGGAACTTTTCCCCTTAATAGAGGGGTCAATAATAGAGGGGGCATGGTTTCAAGGTAAGGGGCAGGAGGTTTAGAGGAAAAAAAAATTCACCCAGAGGGTGGCTGGGATCTGGAACTCACTGCCTGAAAGGGTGCTAGAGGCAGGAACCTTCACAACATTCAAGAAACATTTAGATGAGCACTTGAAACGCCATAGCATACAAGGCTACGGACCAAGTGCTGGAAAATGGGATTAGACTAGACAGGGCTTGATGGCTGGCGTGGACACGATGGGCCGAAGGACCTCTTTCTGTGCTGTATAACTCTATGGGGGAAAAATTGGGTGAGTAGCGCCACCTCTTAGCGCCTAAAGAGGCAGTCAGTGGCTGTAGCGCCACTGGCTGCGCCTCCTGCGATATTCAGCAGGGGCGCTAATGGTGGCGTTAGCCATTTGCGCTGCGCCGCCACCGATGACATCATCGGTGTGCGCAGTGCCCCGTTCGCGATATTTGGTAGCGAACGCCGCAGTTGCGCCGTTCGCTACCTGCGCCCGGTTCACGGGGCCTTACTGTGCCGGCAACGGCGCAAGTTAAGGTGGAGGTGCGAGGCGGCTGCCTTTTTCGGTGGCCGCTTGCCAGCACCTCCGTCCCCGGCCTCCTAACCCCGCCCCCCCCGCGGCATTGCTGGCTGCTTCCCGAGAGCCCGGCACTTCTCCTTGGTGCCGGGCTCGTTTGCCGGCACTCGCGAGCGGGGGTCGCGCTGTTGCAGGCCCCTCCCCCTTAACAGTGGGAGGAAGGCCTGCAGTACTGCAGCGTGCCGTGCCGCAGCGTGTAGCGCTGCGGCACGTTGCGCTGCGATATTCAGTTTCAGCGCCCTAAGAGGGACGCGGAGCGCCTCAAGCCGCGCCCCGTCTCCCTCTAGGGGCACTTCAACTGAATTTGCGGCGATCGCGGCGCAAATTCCAGCGCACAAGCGAACTTTGTGCCGTTTGGGCGCCTCAGGCCAGTTTCTAGGCCTATGACTCTATATAGGCCGTAATTTTGCCGGTCCTCAGAGTGCGGGATTGGAGGCAGGACCGCTGCCAAAATGGCAAAGATTGACAGCGGGCAGGAAACCCGCTGTCAACCCGCCTCCAATCAATCTTCCCAAGTGTCGGGTCCCCGATTTGCGCATGGACCCGACACCTAGTAGTGGGAAGAGGATCATAGCCACTTAACTGCCTGTTAACAGATATTTGATACTTGTTAACAGGCTCTTATTCAATTTTGCCGCTTCTGCCTCGGGTTCCTCAACGTCCGGACACCACGCCAGGTAAGTGTGGCGTGTTGCGAGTCTGCTGTAATGTTTCTGCATTGATGACAGCTGCAAAAGTGGTGTGAAGGATCCAATGGTGCACTGGTGAGTTTCAGAGGTAAGGAAATGTTGGGAAAATCATTTTTAATGCATTTACACTTTTCTGCAGGTAACAAGTTTTGAATTGTATGTCTAGTCCCACCTCATTGGGAGAACCTCTCTCACCAGTGACAGATCACTTCTGTAACCTCACCTGCAGCTGCCATCTGCTCTAGCCTAAGGAGGTAGTCACTGGAGAGCCTGGGGCAAGACCTCATCAGTGAACAGTCATTGTCAGTGTTTGCAGCACCTCAATGCTGTCAAACACTGAGAAATGAGCTGTCAAATAAAAATTGTGCGTGGTCCCTTTAAGAAAACCAACAGATGACGTGTCATCAAATGATGTCATCAATGACGACTTCTTAATTGGCGGGCTTAACAAGGCCAATCAACGTAAAATCACATCCGTTGGCCGGATGCAGTTGGGGGCGGAACTGGAACCCGGAAACCAGCTCCCAAGCCGCATCCATTTGCAAAATCGCGGCCATAATAAAAATTATTTGAAGAAAAGCTACAGAGTAGAAATTGCTAGGAGCTAAAGAAAATTTTTCCACCAGTACAGCTGACTGAAAGGTACTGAGACATTCTTGGAAATTAGGTACAACGTACATGCTCAAACTGTACACTCCAAACTCAGCACTCCAGGCAAAAATATTAAGTCCAAGCACAGGCTTTTGGGAGACGCTGAGCCCTTGATTAAAAGCTTTAATGAAGGCATTAAAAGATACAAAAGACAACTCAATTGACAAATTTAATCACGTCATTGTGAAATATGTAATTTTTGATGTTTGTATTTTGTTTAAATCCTTATTTTAGACATTAAAAATATTTGTTACTGAGAACAAAATGGGAGTTGAAAACTATTTTCAGAAAGCATTTTGAGCAATTTGTAGGAATTCGGTGTTTAGACTGCAAAGAGACACATTTATGCATACAAAATGCATAATAAATGCGGATGTAGGAATTTATAATGGTGAAAAGTTGATAAAAGGTTGACCAAACATGACAATGGAAGTCAAGTTGTGCAGATAAGCACCAACAGATGCAAGGTTTTTAATATATTATAGATATTACTTCAATTTGATTTTATTAGTATATAAATAGCAAATCTTGCAACAATTTGGGAATAAGCTAAGAGTTGGTGAGAGCACAGCATTTTCTTTGCAATTTAGGCTGAAGAGCTGGCAGATGCAAAATGGAGGCACTATGCCATCACCACTGGTGAGAGGTGGTAATTCCAGTGCAACAAGTTTATATAGGCAGTTGCCATTATAAATGCTGATGAAGGAATTTACAGAGGATTAACATTGACATACAAATGTGATAAAAATGTGACAACAGGAAGTAAGGTTTTGTAGATAGGAAGTTCGCACACTCAAAATTGTTAATATATTAAATATAGATCTCTCAGTAAATGCTATAAAATGAACTAAAGCACTTGTCACATCAATAATTGTGCAGTAAACGAACACTAGAGTGAAGGCCACTCAAGGTTAGCTCAACATTTAAATCCCTTTCAGAGTCTATTTTTGAATTTCATATTCATCACAGTTAAACTTTCTCTAGTCTCAACAGAAATACTTTAATCTGTCCTTTATTAAATATTTGGTAACAGATGTCAAATATTTTGTACTTAATATTGTTCTAACTCAACTAACCAGAAGAATCCTTAGATTTATTAAATATAGGTATATACTAGTCTAGCCCTCATAACATTGGACTTGGTGTGTCAAGACCAGGTGTAGTCTTTGGGTGAAATAGGATTAGGGGGCAGGGGATAATTAAACCAGGACAGGCAGACACATCACTCAGTCCTCATTTTCACGTCATGTGTTCTACTCTTCTTTCTTACAGAATACTTCAATTTTATATTCTTCTTCTTCTTAGGCAGACACTAAAAATGAGTTCTCAGGTGACTGATGAGTCCAATGCGGGACCTACAGTCTCTGTCACAGGTGGGGCAGACAGTGGTTGAAGGGGCGGGTGGGTGGGGTGCTTGGGTTGACGTGCGCTCCTTCTGCTGTTTGCGCTTGGCTTCCGCTTGCTCCCGGCGAAGAGACTCGAGGCGTTCGGCGCCTTCCCGGATGCTTCTCCTCCACTTTGTGCGGTCTTGGGCCAGGGATTCCCAGGTGTCGGTGGGGATGTTACACTTTTTCAAGGAGGCTTTGAGGGTGTCCTTGAAGCATTTCCTCTGCCCACCTGGGGCTCTCTTGCCGTGCCGGAGCTCCGAGTAGAGGGCTTGTTTTGGGAGTCTCGTATCGGGCATTCGGACGATGTGGCCTGTCCATCGGAGCTGATCGAGCGTGGTCAAAGCTTCGATGCTGGGGATATTGGCCTGAGCGAGAACACTGACGTTGGTGCACCTATCCTGCCAATGGATTTGCAGGATCTTGCGGAGGCAGCATTGGTGGTACCTCTCCAGTGCTTTGAGGTGCCTGCTGTACATGGTCCATGTCTCTGAAGTATACAGGAGGGCGGGTATCACTACTGCTCAGTAGACCATGAGCTTGGTGCTGGGTTTGAGGTCCTGGTCTTCAAACACTCTCTTCCTCAGGCGACTGAAAGCTGCGCTGGCACACTGAAGACAGTGTTGGACTTCGTCATCGACATCTGCCCTTGTTGACAGTAGGCTCCCGAGGTATGGAAAGTGGTCCACGTTGTCCAAGGCCTCGTCATGGATTTTGATAATCGGGGAGCAGTACTGTGTGGTGGGGGCAGGTTGGTAGAGGACTTTTGTCTTACGGATGTTTAGTGCAAGGCCTATGCTCTCGTACGCTTCGGTGAAGGTGTTGACGATGGTTTGGAGTTCGACCTCAGAGTGTGCGCAGACGCAAGCGTCGTCTGCCTACTGTAATTCGATGACAGAGGATGGGACGACCTTGGATCTGGACTGGAGGCGACGGAGGTTGAACAGTTTCCCGTTTGTTCTGTAAATTAGTTCCACTCCAGCGGGGAGCTTACTGAGGGTGAGATGGAGCATTGCAGCCAGGAAGATCGAGAAGAGCGTTGGTGCGATGACACAGTCTTGCTTGCTTATAGTTAAACAGGAAACTTACTGCAATTTGGAAAGTAAAGTTGGTTGAAATGTAGGAATTTCTGTACTGTACAGGCTGAGAAGCTGAGAGATAAAACAAATGAGGCACTACAATGTCACCAATGGTGGGGGACATAATTACTGCTTGACAAGTTTACATAAGCAGTTTTCATTATTAATGTTGACATAGGAACTTATAATGGAAAAGTTGACAGGAAATGTGCACACACACACACACGATATTGCCATCTGGTTAGAAAAAACATACATCGACTGATCATGGACAATTCCAACTGAAATTTACTAGTAAAAATAAGAAATGTTTCACCTCTTGAATATTCATGTAGGCATCACCTAACACAAGGTAAGTGTGAGGTCCAGGCAGTTTGTCAACCAAGTCTCTAAACAAAAATGTAAAATTATACTCAAGTCAGATGCATTCTAACTTAATTTACCTTCATCTTTATACTATGTAAATGCTACAATAAGATAATGTTATTGTTTTCGTTAGATGAACATTTTAAGAGCATTAGTCAACCTCTCATGACTTTGCACATGGGAAGTGCAGTATTCAGGACAAAGTGCAGTATTCAGGTCAAGTAAGGTTAGAGGGTGGGACATAACTAGATCCAGATGGGAAAAGGCAGATGGTAGGGTTAGAAGGAGAAGGGTAAGAAGATGCAAGGTGCAAATAGAGAGAGAAGGAAAGAGGTGGATGGTGGTAGGGGAGAGGATCAAGATAGGAATGGGAAAAGTGGGATGGTGAAAGCGATAATGGGGAGAGAGGGGGAAGAGGATGAAGAGAAGAGGACAAGAGTATAACGGAGAAAGAAAAGGCAGAGAAGCTTGGGGGGCAATGAGAGAGGTGGGCAAACTCTCTCAGCAGAGAGTGGCCGAAGATCCCTGTCCCTCCAACAGGCCAGGATTGTCATCCAAGCCAGCGGGTGGGGAGAGGGCAACACTTTTCTCTGAATGGGGGAAAGAGAACCGTGGTATCCAATGGTTGGTTTTCCTGCACAGTGGGCAAGGGTTAGCCAGAAGACTTTCCTGAGATCTGTGGAAGGGGCGGCGGTGGGAGGGTCTTGGGCGATTTTAGTTGTCAAGAGAGGGGATTCAGTTGGCTTGGAGTTATTTTCCTGCTCAGTGGGGAGAGCCTCTACGTCTAACTTTCTTTAACTGCCAGTAAGGGGAGGGGGCAATTACAGTGGGGCTGTCACGTAACTAGTTGACACCAGTGCATTTAACACCACCTCACAGTGCTACCTACAAATGAAATACCAACAGAATGTCAAAAGCCACTTTCCATTTTTTATATATTAGAGACAAATAAGGAAAATGTTTCATGCTACTAAAAAAATCTCACCTGTAGCAGCTTGCATATAACTGCTTATCTTTCCTCTGGTTCAGGTATATGGCGGCCATCTTCTCTTTTGCTTGAATAAAATAAGGTTGTTCAGGTGTGACATTTCGCAGCATACTGAGTGCCAGCTCTATATCACCGCGTATAACAGCAAGGTCCGCATTAGCAATTGTAACACGTAACTCTTCAGAGGTGCCTGAAAATTCATTGATGGCATCTTGCATCACTTTGGCAGCTTCATGCTGCAGAAACAAAAAGAAAGACTTTTCTATTGCAATCAGAAAATCATCATAATTATATATAAAATTTACTAGTGAAACACCTGCATGTAAATTACGTGTTATGCACAAGATAATGTAGGATCTCAGTCTAGTCCATGTCGAGGATGGATGCTTTATTGTTTACAAATAATAATCCAATACCGCAGCTTTATGTAAATAAAAGCTTTTAATAGCGATTTATGTTTATTGATGTAATAACAAAGGCTGGTTTTATCAATATCCCAGTACTCATGAAGTTAACTTTGCCATATCAGAAATTACAAACAAGTTAAATCCAAATACAAGAAACTCTGGTATCCGGCACCGACAGGACTGGGATGGTGCCGGTTGATTAGAAATTCCGGATGACGGAGAGGGTTATCTACCGAGGCCTATTTTTAACAAACAAAGAGTCAGACTCCTGTTAGAGGTGTTCGGACTTGCCGACAACGCCAAGAAGCCGAGTAGTGGCAGTTTGGAGAACTAGCCCCACTGACTAACTCGGCCACCACGGGAGACTCGGACTTGGCAACATTTCCGGTTATTGAGGTGTTGTTTTCGGAGTATAAATTTTGCCGGTTAATAAAGAATTCTGGATATTTAGGTGCCGTTTAAACGAGAGCTACCTGTAATACTTTCATGATAATACTTACATTTATATATCACCTTTCATGTTGAAATGTACTGCCTACAGTAAAAATAACTTTTTTCATTACCTGTTCTCCATTCATACGGTGAGCATCTGCTAGCTCCAGAAAAACAGAAACACGATCAGTTGCGCTAAATTCAATTTTTTTGCTTTTTGATTTGGATGCACTTCCAGTTTTCTTCATTGCAGGTAAACCTGCAGCTATCTGCAAGGTCTTAATGGCTTCCTGAACATCGCCCATTTTCTTCTGAGTCTGGGCTCTAATCAAATGATACAGGGGATGTTCGCGAATCTGGAATGGAAAATCATTTGAAGTAAGAGAAACAAGATCAAGGTTTTTCCAATTGTTTTCTGCTTATTATTTGCCTTTCTCCTACTGCCGATAACTCAGAACATGCAACATATGTACAGGAAACTCTTTGGTATCCGGCACCGACGGGACCGGGATGGTGCCGGTTGATTAAAAATTCCGGATGACGGAGAGGGTTATCTACCAAGGCTATTTTTAATAAACAAAGAGTCAGACTCCTGTTATTGAGGTGTTCGGACTTCTGACAGTGCCAAGAAGCCGAGTAGAGGCAGTTTGGAGAACTACCCCCACTGACTAACTCGGCCACCGCGGGAGACTCAGACTTGGCAACATTTCCGGTTATTGAGGTGTTTTCGGAGTATGAATTTTGCCGGTTAATAGAGAATTCCGGATATTTAGGTGCCATTTAAACGAGAGTTTCCTGCATCTACTGAAAAGAGTGTTTAATGGACTTCAACTTCTACAGTTCCCTCATGATTTTAAAAAGCTATGTCCAGGGACTTAAAGGAAGCTTAAAATTTAAAAGTAATAAAGGCTTACTTCCCATTTAGCGTGCTTTCTTTTTCCGTTTTAGTTTATTTTCATCCATTAACTATAATATATTAGATTCGTATTTGCGTGTTTAAATTTCTATCTAGAATATAAGAATTTTTAGAGACAGTAAGAGGCCATCTGTCCCACAATAATAATTAATATAGAAATAAAGAGACATATACACCCTCCATTATTCTCCTCCTATCACAAAAAAAGAGCGTGTCCTGAAACCAGAAGGAAAAGAGAGATGACCAGACCAACACAAGACAATAGTCAGACCCGTCAATAGAAAGATATCTGGAGTAAGCAATTATGATAGCCTAACCCCCAAAAGGAGCAGACCTAAATAAAAGGAAAAAAACACAGCCTAATGCGCTGACCCATTGCAGGGGGGCAGCGGAAGATTTCTACTGTATGCTAACAAAATTAAAATCGAATTACTAAAGATCAAGCCTACGATTTTGTTACACAAAATGCGGAGAAAGACTTTGCCCATATTGGATGGTATGGCAAATTGGGACAAAGATTGCGAAAGACCACAGAAGGATAGTGTAGCAGAATGGGCAGATGGGAGGTGGCAGATGCAGTTCAATGCAAAAGATGTGAAATATTAGAATAGGGTAAAGAAATACATGTTAAATTGTAAGATATTAAATGAGAATAAAGTAGAGGATTTTAGAGTTCAGATATACAGATCATTAAAGTAGAAAGGCCATAAAAAGGAAATTGAATACTTGGTTTTGTATGTAGAAGCATAGAATATAGAAGCAAGCAGGTAATGTCTAAATTTTACAAGATCTTAGCTGGATTATTGTGTAGTTTTGGGCACCCTGTTATAGAAAGGATATCAAAAGGTAGATAGCACAAAGCGGTGCCATAGCCAATAGGACAGAGCAAAGCCCTGTAGCCCTATCACATACAGTTAAGAATGGTGGTGAACAATCAGGCAACTAACAGGAGGACAAGGCTCCAGAAAAATCCCCATCCTAAACCACGGTGGAATCCAGCACACCAATGCAAGAGACAAGGCTGAAGTGTTTGCAAGTGTCTTCAGCCGAAAGTGCTGAATGGATAATGCTACTCCCAAGGTCACCACCATCATTGATTTCAGTTTCCAGCCACTTTGGTTCACCTCACGTGACACGAACAAGTATCTGAGAGCACTGGACACAACAAAAACTATGGGCCCTGCCAACACCCCGGCTGTAGTTTTGAAGACCTGTGTACAAGAGCTAAGTGCTCCCTAGCCAAGCTGTTTCAGACAGCTATGACCCCCTGGCATCTACCCCACAAGGTGGCGGATTGCCCATATATGTCCTATTGGAAAAAAAGATAAATCGAAGCTGGTAACTTATGGAATGATTAGTTTTCTGAGTAAAGTGAAGATGTCATTAATAAAAAAAAGACAGACAGACTTTCAGAACCTCATGACATCCCAAAGCGCTTTATAACCTATGAGGGATAAATATTGGCCAAGACACTGGGGATAACTCCCTTGCTCTTCTTCAAATCGTGCCATGGAATCTTTTACGTCCACCTGAGAGATCACACAGGGCCTTGGTTTAATGTCTCATCTGAAAGATAGCACCTCCAACAGTGCAGCACTCCCTCAGCACTGCACTAGAATGTCAGCCTGCATTTTTGTGCTTAAGTTTCTGGAGTGGGACTTGAACCCACAACTTAGGAATCAAAAATACAATTTCTAAATTTGCAGATTACACCAAATTGGGGGGGGGGGGGGGGTGGTCAATACTGAGGAGGACTGCAACAAGTTACAGGAGGACGTTAATAAACTTGCAGAATGGGCATATAATTGGCAAATGAAGTTCAACACAGATAAATGTGAGGTATTGGCCCAGAAATTCAGGCCTCCACGGGTGAGTACGCACGGGGTACTCACCCATAGGCCGAATGGAAGTGCCGGTTTTCTGCATGCACTGCGCATACGCGGGAAACCGGCACTTCCGATCCTCTGAACGAAGGGGTTCAGAGGTCGAATGCGTGCGCAGGAGAGGCTGCGCGTGCGCATCAAACTTACGTTTTTTTTGCAGGTTTTCACGCGAGGTTAAGCCTGCAGGATTTACACATTTAAAAAGCAGGCGTAAGGCCTGCTTTTTACAAGGTAAGTGGTCAATTAATTAAAATGAAAACATTTTTTCCACAGGTTTATTATTTTTAAATACTTTAAAGCAAGGTAAGTTTATTTTTAGCCCTGTTAGAATATAAAATTCTTTTTTCAAAAATTTAAATTATTGTTTAAAATAGTTATTTAATGTAATTTATAGTTTATTTAAAAAGTGTGATTAAAAAAAAAAATTATTTGAAGGTTTACTGCTATTTTGGGGCCCGTAGTATTTATAAGTTTTGACAGGTCTTCCTGTCAATCTTATGAATGGGCTTTTCCCTCCTCCGATTGGCTGCCCATGGCCCACGTGATCCCAGGGGACGCATCGCACTAACTACGCCCCTGGGACACGCAAGCACAGTGCGCCGGCAGCTGGGCCAGGCCCCGGAGCGGAATTCCACGGGGCCCTAAAGCTCAACTGCCGGCGCGCAAGGTACGTGCAGTTCGGGGGCTTACACCCGCGGGAAGCCCCCGACCCAAATTTCTGGGCCATTACATTTTGGTAGGAAGAATAGGGAGGTCACTTGTCACTTGGAGGGTGCGAGTCTGGGTGGGGTAGAGGAACAAAGGGATCTCTGAGTACAAATACACAAAGTTGCGACACAGGTTAGCAAGGCCATAAAAAAAAGCAAACCAAGCACTATGGTTTTTTTCTAGAGGGCTAGAATTGAAAAGTAGGGAAGTTATGCTAAACCTGTATCGAACCTTGGTTAGGCCACACATAGCGTACTGCGTACAGTTCTGGTTGCCGTATTATAAAAAGGATATAGAGGCATTGGAGAGGGTGCAGAGACTATTTACAAGAATGATACCAGAAATGTGAGGGTATACATATCAGGAAAGAATGAACAGGCTGGGTCACTTTTCTCTTGAAAAAAGGCTGAGGGGTGACCGAATAGAGGTCTTTAAAATTATGAAAAATTTTGATAGAGTGGATACAGAGAGAATGTTTCCACTTGTGGGGAAGAGCATAACTAGAGGCCATCAATGTAAGATAGTAACCAAGAAATCCAATAGGGAATTCAGAAGAAACTTCTTTACACAAAGAGTGGTGAGAATGTGGAACTCATTACCACAAGGAGTGATTGAAGCGAATAGTATAGATGCATTGTACAAGCATGTGAGGGAAAAGGGAATAGAGGGTTATGCTGATAGATTTAGATGAGGAAAGACGGGAGGAGGCTCGTGTGGTGCATAAACGCCAGCATGGACTGGTTGGGCCAAATGGCCTGTTTCTGTGCCGTATATCCTACGTAATCCTACTGACTCAGAGGCAAGAGTGCTATCAACTGAGCCACAGCTGATACTGCAACATCAACTCACCAATGCTCAGATAAGGTTCCAGCAGAATTACTTGGCTCCAGACTGCAACATAGCCTTGATTCCGACATAGATGCAAGAAAAGCCTGAAAAGATACCAAGGAGCCCTAGCAAAACAGAAACCAATGGGGTCAAAGGAAAATTTCTCCAGTGGCTGGGGTCAGACATCTTACAAAGGACGATGGTTATGGTTGTCAGAGGCCAGTCATCACCAACCCAAGACATCTCTGCAGGAGTTCCTCAGGGAAGCGTCCTCGACCCTATTATCTTCAACTGCTTCATTAATGACTTTCCCAGCAGCACAAGGTTGGGAGTGGGGGTTTTTGCTGACAATTCTAGTCTTAAGCTCCATTCAAAAATTAATAATGTCAGCTTACAACAGGACTAGATGACATCCAGAGTTAGACTGACATGTGGCAGGTAACATCTGCACCACAGTGCCAGGCAATGACCATCTTGAACAAGAGAAAGCCTAATTGCATCGCCTTGACCTTCATGTGCATCACTGCCACAGAGTCTGCTACCAGCAACATCCTGGGTGTCATCACTGACCAGAAACTGATCTTGACCAGTGAGATCAACACTGTAGCGACAAAAGCAAGGAAGAGTCTGGATACTCTGCAGCGAGCAGCTCACCTCCTGACCCCTCAAAGTCTCTCCACCATCTACAAGGCCCAAGTCAGGAATGTGATGGAATACTCACCACTCGCTGCAACAACACTCAAGAAGCTCGACACCATCGAGGACAGAGCAGTTTGTTTGATCAGTGCCTCAACAGCCACACTCTCCAGCACCAGCACACTGTAGCTGCTGTATACACAAAAACTACAAGGATGCACTGCAGTAACTCACCAAGGTTACTCTGATAGCACCTCCCAGCCCTGCAACCTTCATCACCAAGAAAGACAAGTGTAACAATGTATGGGAACACCATAATTTCCAAGTTCCCCTCTAAGATACACACCATCCTGACTTCAACATATAATCACTGTTCTTTCATTGTCACTGGTTCAGTACCCTGGAATTCCCAACCTAACATCATTGTGGGAGCACCACCATCATAAGGTTCAAGGAGAAAGGCCCACCACCACCTTCACAGGGCAACAAAGGATGAGCAACAAATGTAGCTTTGCCAGTACCACACGCATGGGTGGGTTAGATGGACCAAAAGTCTTCTCCTGTCCAAAACGGTTACATTTCAAGAACAAATAAATAAAACAAAATATAAAAGCAATGGGAAAGCTGCAGTTTTATAGTTATTTAAACAGAGCTGAGAAATTAGGGCTTTTTTCCACTAGAGTTGGGAAGATTAAGTGGTGACCTAATAGAGTTTAGGAAGTTTATGACGTAACATCTCATTGACTAGAGGAAAGAACAATAGGGCACAAATATAAGACAAGCACAAAAATACTTAGAGAAAGCATTACTTCAGAGAGGGTGGTTAGAAAGTGGAATTCTCTGCCACATACCATTGTTAAAGCAGAGTCCATGAAGTCTTTTAAAAGGGCCTTAGATAGTTGCTTGAAAAATATTATGTGGAACTAAGACAGTGGGACTAGGTTAGCAGCAGGATGGTCCTTTAAAATTTAAATGGGAAAGAGGCCAATGCAATCAATCACATAGGCTTAGGTGCTGCTTTTCAAAATGTATTTGTATTATTTCCCCCACCCACCCCCTCCCCATCCCCCCACTTTAATCAGCAGTATGGCCACACAACACTGCAGCACGCCTCGGAGGTCTGCCACAGCAAATCTCCAGCTCCCTTCAGGCAGATTACCCAGGGAGGATGGAGAGCCTCTGGAAAATTCAAACGACTCTCAAGCCAGAAAATAATCTTGGGTCAGGGATACACCCTTGTGGCGGTCAATGGTCCTGCCACTATGCAGTTCAACTGTCATAATGAATGAGTGGAAGATCTAGGTTATAGAATTTAGTAAATATACACAGAAAAAAACATGATGAGTTTAAATTAATTTTAATGTGCTTGGGTGTGATTTAAGAATAAAGGAAGGTTGGATAAAAACTAAAAATCTGTACTGATACAATTTAAACTTCTTAAAAATATTATAAACACTATTTAGTGAACTCTATTAAATTCACCTCAAAATTATAACTCAAACACAGTTCCAGAGAATGTGAGCAGAGTTTAACATTTTCTTGAGACAGGTAAACCTGAGCCATCAGAAGGTGGGCATCTGCATACGAAGGATTCTGTTCTAAGCAATGCTGTAAATTGCTTTGGGCAGCACCAACATCACCTTTTAAAGAAGAAAAAGCATAAAATGTAGAAGTTCTAATCCAGATCGTGCTGTAACATTTTCAGTTCTAAATCCTAAACTAGTTAAGACTATTGTGCAAGCAGTCCCAGATTTAGTCTTTTGTCATAACTATTTCTGCAAATCTACTTCACGTTTACATGCCATTTAATACAAAGATGTTTTGACTTGTGGGGAATATTTTTTCTGTCATTTTTAATTCCAGATACAAGGAACAGTAAAACTCTTAATACACTGTGGGTGTGCCAATAGGTGTTACAAACTACAAGATGTCTACATCTTTATATCTGAAAATCCTGTCAATCCTTTGTGCTATACACAAATTTAAAAATATAGGGGCAAGTACCTTCATGTTTTTGCACAACATGAAATGCCAGTGATCTCAGAATGAAGAGGTTACATAGAAACATAGAGGATAGGAGCAGGAGTAGACCATTCGGCCCCTCGAGCCTGCTCCGCCATTCAATGCGATCATGGCTGATCATCCAAATTCAGTACCCAGTCCCTGCTTTCTCCCCATACCCCTTGATCCCTTTAGCCTTAAGAAATATATCCAACTCCTTCTTGAATATATTTAATGAATTGGCCTCTACTGCTTTCTGTGGTAGAGAATTCCACAGGTTCACCACTCTCTGGGTGAAGACATTCCTCCTCATTTCTGTCTTAAACAGCCTACCCCTTATCCTTAGACTGTGACCCCTGGTTCTGGACTCCCCGACCATCGGGAACATCCTTCCTGCATCTAGTCTATCCAGTCCTGTCAGAATTTTATAAGTTTCAATGAGATCCCCTCTCATTCTTCTAAACTCCAGCGAGTACAAGCCCAATCGTCCCAATCTCTCCTCATAAGTTATTCCTGCCATCCCAGGTATCAGCCTGGTAAATCTTCGCTGAACTCCTTCCATGGCAAGAACATCCTTCCTCAGATAAGGCGACCAAAACTGCACACAATACTCAAGATGTGGTCTCACCAAGGCCCTGTACAACTGCAGCAAGACATCCTTGTTCCTGTACTCAAACCCTCTCGCTACGAAGGCCAACATACCATTTGCCTTCTTAACCGCCTGCTGCACCTGCATGCTTACCTTCAGCGACTGGTGCACAAGGACACCCAGGTCTCGTTGCACTTCCCCTTCTCCCAATCTATTGCCATTCAGATAATAATCTGCCTTCCTGTTTTTGCCACCAAAGTGGATAACCTCACATTTATCCACGTTATATTGCATCTGCCATGCTTTGGCCCAATCACCCAACCTGTCCAAATCATCCTGGAGTTTCTCGGCATCCTCCTCACAGCACACACGCCCACCCAGCTTTGTGTCGTCTGCAAATTTGGAGATATTACATCTAGTTCCCTCGTCTAGATCATTAATATATATTGTGAATAGCTGGGGTCCAAGGACCGATCCCTGCGGTACCCCACTAGTCACTGCCTGCCACTCGGAAAAAGACCCGTTTATTCCAACTCTTTGCTTTCTGTCTGCCAACCAGTTCTCTATCCAAGGAAATACCTTGCCCCCAATCCCATGTGCCTTAACTTTACACGCTAATCTCTTATGCGGGACCTTATCAAAAGCCTTCTGAAAGTCCAAATACCCCACATCCACTGGTTCTCCCTTATCTATTTTATCAGTTACATCCTCAAAAAATTCCAGTAGATTAGTCAAGCACGATTTACCTTTTGTAAATCCATGTTGACTTTGTCCGACCCTGTCACTGTTTTCCAAGTGCTCTGCTATTACATCTTTTATAATGGACTCCAGCATTTTCCCCACTACCGATGTCAGGCTTACTGGTCTGTAATTCCCCGTTTTCTCTCTACCACCTTTTTTGAATAGTGGGGTAGCATCAGCTACCCTCCAATCCATGGGTACTGTTCCAGATTCCATCGAATGTTGGAAGATAATCAGCAATGCATCTACTATTTCTAGGGCCACTTCCTTAAGTACCCTAGGACGTAGATTATCAGGCCCTGGGGATTTATCGGCCTTCAATCCTGTCAATTTCCCTACAAATATGGATTTCTTTCAGTTCCTCCCTTTCATCAGACCCTATGTTCCCTGACATCTCTGGGAGGTTATTTGTGTCCTCCTTTGTGAAGACAGAACCAAAATATGTATTTAATTGGTCTGCCATTTCTTTGTTCCCCATTATAAATTCCCCTGATTCTGATTGCAAGGGACCTACGCTTGACTTCACCAATCTTTTTCTCTTCACATATCTATAAAAGCTTTTACAGTCAGTTTTTATGTTCCCTGCAAGCTTACGCTCATTCTATTTTGCCCTTCTTAATTAATCCCTTTGTCCTCCTTTGTTGAATCCTAAACTGCTCCCAATCCTCAGGTTTACTGCTTTTTCTGGCCAATTTATATGTCCTCTTCTTGGATCTTATGCTATCCCTAATTTCCCTTGTTAGCCACGGTTGAGTCACCTTTTTTGTTTTATTTTTATGCCAAACTGGGATGAACAAATTCTGTAGTTCATCCATGCGGTCTTTGAATGTTTGCCATTGCCTATCCACCGTCAACCCTTTGAGTGACATTCCCCAATCAATCCTACCCAACTCGCGCCTCAGACCATCGTAGTTTCCTTTATTTAAATTCAGGACCCTAGTCTCTGAGTCAACTACTTCATTCTCCATCTTAATGAAGAATTTGATCATATTATGATCGCTCCGACCCAAGGGGCCTCATACAACAAGATTGCTAATTAATCCTTTCTCATTACATAATACCCAGTCTAAGATGGCCTGATCTCTAGTTGGTTCCTCGACATATTGGTCCAGGAAACCATCCCGTAAACACTCCAGGAATTCCTCCTCCACAGTATTGTTACTAATTACATAGAGCAATAAAACATCCAATGCTTGTCTCCCCCAAACAAACTAAAGAGTACTGTTGTAAAATAAATAAAGCCCGTACTTTTTAAAAAAAAGTACCATTACAATATAAATACCTGCCAAGTACTTGACTCTGGCCATTAGAAAGGCAGCTTCCAAAAGTCCTGGCACTGTCTTCACTACAGTCTCCAGCACTGAAGCACAATGTTTCAGCAATGGAGAGAGAGGCTGACCAGGAGCTGCAGGCTGAAAAAAATGAGGCTGTCATGGCTAGAGAAAACATGAGTATACTAAGTCCAATACTTCTCAATACAATATACAAAACAAATACAAACCAGGAACATTTAAGAACTAAATTTCCTTAGTAACTTTCAAAACATGCATAGTTTCCATCTTTTCAGATCTTCAAATAGACTTTTTGTATTTTTTTTTAACCAAAATGTTCCAGTTACTGTAAAACTCAGCCGGAATAAATCAGGATAAAAGTTCTTAGTCTTTTAATTAACTATGAACATCGAAACTCAGCATTAAAAACAGAAAATGCTGGAAACACTCAGCAGATCAAGTGGATTGCAGTTCTGATGAAAGGTTATCAACCTGAAACGTTAACTCTGTTTCTCTCTCTACAGATGCTGCCTGAGCTGCTGAGTGTTACCACCATTTTCTATTTTATTTCAGATTTGCAACATCGGCAGTATTTTGCTTTTGTTTTATTGAAACTCAGCACTTGCTTATGAATGAATTCCATTGGATTTCCCATGTCAAATTACTTCAGGGCATATTTACCATTACAAGTATTTTTCTGTGCTTAATATTTCATGCTATTAGCATTGATAAAAATAATATTTTAACATTATGTTTATATTTTGTATTTTACCATTATTTGTTCTGATTTGTGGCTTAAATAAAAGAAAAAGATAAAATATCGAACTTCTAGGGTTGATGGAAAAGCCGCTCAGAAATCTCTATAAAATAATAGTAAGGCTGACTTTGAAAGCTTCTATTCTAGGATACATACAATAGGAACTTTACATTCATGTTTCTATTTCAATATCATAGCATAGAAGTAATTACTTCATTAAAAAAACATATTGCCTGAATGGCCAGTAAGTTCTCCCTAGAAGTTTTTTTTATACTTCTTAATTTTATGGGCACACAATATATGTGACAGATAAAAATGTATTTGGCTCCAATGTTCTACATTTACCTTTCACATGGAGATACATGTAACTCTTTAAAAAAAAAAAAAAAAAAAATCAAAAGTTTGGTGGCTTTTACCTTTTTCTGACTCCATTTGTTGAAGTCCTTTCATTTCTAATCTGAATAAAACATTAGTAGAGTTGCCTGTCACAAGAGACAGCATCTCAATTTGTTGGACTACAATTTAAAGTCATCACAACAGTTTCCAACAGCCACAATTCATTGTAAATAACCTTTTCATTAGTTTCTTGGCAACTTTAAACAATTAAAAGTACTTATTTCAAAAACAAGCTTAAGTAACTACTACTTCCACTAGTAAAAACATATTGCATTAAGTATTTAATCATTCTTAAAGTTACAAAGTAGGACCAGTAAACAAAACTCTAGACAGGCAATTTTTCTCCTTTTCGGTGTTCGCAGACCTACAAAACAGGTGTTTATGTTTCCAAGTATATTTCTGTAAATATTAATTTAATATTGAACTTTTACCTGTGTAGGACAAAAGGCAAGATATTCACGAATAATTTCTAACAAGAAGTCAGGATTTAATTTTTCATAGTAGTGAACTCCTAGAGGCAGGCCTTGCAAGGAGGAGAAATGAGTGTCAACAGCATCATTTAACAAATTAATTACTTCATCCTGTCCCTTGTGCTTCTTCACTGCCAAAACTGCACGCAAGAAAGACAGTTCCTGCAAAAAAATATTTAAAAAGTGATTTAATTTTCTTTTTCTACTTGGATAACCTTTCCTTTTTAATATGTGATTTTCTGATCAATAATGCCTGATCTTCAGATGCAAAATGGATATTACTGATTGGAAAAATGGGTGGAGATCCAGCATGCAAGATTTGTACCCATTTTGCACATCACACGCATTTTCAGTGGGGGATTTTATGGGTGAAGGACGCTCCTGCCTAAAATAGCCAGCTTAATTTGAATATGATGCCGTAATTTAGACAGCACGCAATTTCTCAACCTTCGTGTATGCCTAACATGGAGTCCTCTAACCGTCCACATAAAATGGGCATCCAAGGTTGCACGGTACTGAGCAGTAAATTAAAGTTCATTTGAAGAGTTCCTGTGTATCAATTATTGTTGAGCAGCCTTTTTTCCTCCAACAGCTGCAATAGTGTAACAACGGATTTCTCCATAGGAATCCCCCTGTAGTTTTATCAAGGAAAAGGAGGACCAACAAGGGGAGGCCAGGCTGCACCCTTACCAGAATCTACAGGCAAAGATATACATGTTTCCATTTGTCAAAGGATCAATCCCACACCGTCTCCAAATTACAAGGGATGACATCATTATCATGGCAGCTGTGCTGCATGCTCCACATTGAACTGCGACAAGCAAATGCTGGGAAACAGACTGCAGAATTGTCCCTCAGGTCTACTGCCAACACAGGAGTGGTCCACAATGAATACAATTAAAGAATGACTTAGGTAGTTAAATGTAAAACAAAGCTGCAAGATATTGTTACTACAACTAGCACCCAATTTTTGACCAACTTTTTTGTTGATCACCTTCATAAAGAAAATTTCATCCCTCATTACTGCTGGCAGTCCAAGAAAATTCCAGTCTTCTTGGGTTTATTAATTCTTAAATTTTCAGATCTCATGGTAACACTGATACAAATATCATGGGTATCTTCATTTTAGTACTATTATTAATATAATTAAAAAGAATAAAAAGTACAACTTATAATTTAAAAAAAGCACTTTACTTCTGCTTGCCCTTTGTTTCCTTTTATCCCTAATTTTCTCTTTCCTACTTTCTCTCTATGATTTTAATTTACCTAATTTAAAAAATCAACCTATTCACACCCAATGGTTTTAATTTAAAAAAATAACTTTTAAACCATGACTTGTTTCTTGTTTCTGAATAACACGATCCAATGTCTTTGGCACTGATTTAGAAGGTGCAGAGGAACCATCTGTCCCCCCTCATCTTAATACTGGGGTTGCAATGGTCCTCAAATCTGAGGCGATTGCTTTTGTTTCGGTCAAGATGGGCTCATTGTTGTACGGCACCTTGCTATCAGTGTTTGCAGTTAAACCAGTGGATTCAGTGGTTCAAATTCCCCATACCCCAGGGACCACAGTCTCCACAGCTCCCTGGACTGCAGGAAATTTAAATCTGTTGATCTAACTGCAAACATGGAGAACTGAGTCATCAGACTGCAAATGCAGCCAAAGATATGCATTGCAGTTGTAACAGAAATAATTGGAAAATATACATATTGAAGTACATCTTTCTGTCAACATCTTTCAACAAGTGTTTTCATTTTTTATATAATAATCTAAATGAACATTTTTGGCTGCAGTATCATCTCATTAACTCAGTAAAAATAGCCAAGTTTAGAATATGCCATTTTTATTTGAGTAACAAGAGGACATTGCAGTAGCTATGTTTGTGTTATATCCAATAATTGTTTGCATTGTCATTATTTCTCAAAAGAGAGTATTTCCTTCAGTACCCAGTGGAGTTAATGAACACTGAATTGACCAACTGAATTATATTTTACATTAGGACGACGCTTTTCAATCTATTAAGATATCTGAAATTAGCTTAATAACATCACTGAAGTTGGACTTTAAAGAATTTAAGAGGGAACCACTTTCACAAATTGTAGTATCTTATTGATTCTGTAGAGTAGCTTTTATGTCAGATTAGCATGAAGCCAACCTAAACCCATCAGCATTTTTAAGTAAGTGTTCAATGCAATTTAGTTGAGTAGCAAGGCTGATGCACAGTTGTTTGGAAGTTTAAAGTATAGCATATTTTATTGGTTCTCTAAAAATCCAAGTAGCTGGCTATCCATTAGTAGTACTGCATTTTAAACTTTTATTTAGCATAATATCATTAACATAACAGTGATTCACTTCAAAACAATTCACTGCATGTAAAATGCTTTAGGACTTTTGAAAAGGTATGATAAAGCGCTATTCAAATGCAAGTTCTTTCTTTTCTTAGTGTAAATTTTGAACAACCTTGAAGCGATTGCCAATTGGATAGGTTCTGTGTTGTTGTTTTGGAGGCAGAGTTTGTAATTTGCTTCACTGCTGCCTGTTTTACAATCAACTCTTCAAAATTAAATGTCAAAATGTGAATGACTTTCCACAATTACTTGCGCTCTTCATTTCAACACATGCTGGTGAAATACGAGACTAAAGTTTTTAAAAATTATTCCAGCCACACTATAGGTACACAAAAATGGGCATTTTCACTGCCTCCAAGACACTGCTACTCTGACCTCCTTCATATACCCCAATTGTTCCGAGTCCACTTTTGATGCAGGGCCTTCAGCGACCTTGGTCCCAATCTAAGCTGTCGCCATCAATTCCTCCAACATACAACCTCATTCCCCAAGTTCAAAAGCCTCCATAAAACCAATCTCTTGGTCACCTCTCCAAACACTTGCTCATCACTACGAAGTGCCATTGGATGTTTTACCACATTAAAAGGTGCTATATGAATGCAATTTTTCCAGCAAAATTGTGGTCATCAGCGAATATAGAAATTTTCAGATTTGTATTCGGATGTTAAATTACTTGCTTTAGCTACCAGCTGCATACAGAACTGTATTGTTTGGAACCTGTTTAAAATAAAAAATTGCAGTTTCTTTATTGAGATACTCTGACTTAAGCAAAGGCAACTGGGGCAGGTTCATGGCTGAAACTTGTCGGCTAATTAATTTTTGTCTGTGTTTGCAGTTAAATCAACATTCAAATTTCAGGGATTTGTGCCATCAATCACCATGGTTCTCTGGAGCACAAGAGATTTGAATCCACTGATTTAACTGCACACACAGATAAAGAGGACACCAGCTGGCAAGTTGTGGGAATTCAACCACCCTGACCGAGCAAAGGCAATTGGACCAGGCCGATATAGCTCTTGGCTGGCCAACTGGCTGCATGTCCACATTTACAGTTAAATCAGCAGTTCAGATTTCCTGTGATCTACAGAGCTGCAACGTCTATCACTCAAAGTGCACTAATCTTGAATTCATGGATTTTAATGTGTGTGTGTGTGTGTGTGTGTGTGTGTGTGTGTGTGTGTGTGTGTATACTGCTGCCAACCCAGGGTGACTCAGGTCTGACTGCGCACTGCACCTTTCAGTCCGACTTCCCCGCTATGTTTTGTGAAGGTTAGTGTCCTTTCTGTTATGGAGGTGGAAGCAACTTACAAAAACATGATCGACTGAAGAACTCTTAGCTTCAAAACAAAAACAATAGACTTTAAAATTGATCTGGTCACGTCATATAAATTTGCTAAATGAGCTTTTTAAAAAAATTCGTTTCTGGGATGTGGGCGTCGCTGGCAAGGCCAGCATTTATTGCCCATCCCTAATTGCCCTCGAGAAGGTGGTGGTGAGCCGCCTTCTTGAACCGCTGCAGTCTGTGTGGTGAAGCTACTCCCATAGTGCTGTTAGGGAAGGAGTTACAGAATTTTGGCCCAGCGACAATGAAGGAACGGTGATATATTTCCAAGTCAGGATGATGTGTAACTGAGAGGGGAACTTGCAGGTGATGGTGTTCCCATGCGCCTGCTGCCCTTGTCCTTCCAGGTGGTAGAGGTCGCGGGTTTGGGCGGTGCTATCGAAGAAGCCTTGGCGAGTTGCTGCAGTGCACCTTGTAGATGATACACACTGCAGCCACGGTGCGCCGGTGGTGGAGAGTGTGAATGTTTAAGGTGGTGGATGGGGTTCCAATCAAGCAGGCTGCTTTGTCCTGGATGGTGTCGAGCTTCCAGTGTTGTTGGAGCTGCACTCATCCAGGCAAGTGGAGAATATTCCATCACACTCCTGACTTGTGCCTTGTAGATGGTGGAAAGGCTTTGGGGAGTCAGGAGGTGAGACACTTGCTGCAGAATACCCAGCCTCTGACCTGCTCTTGTAGCCACAGTATTTATGTGGCTGGTCCAGTTAAGTTTCTTGTCAATGGTGACCCCCAGGATGTTGATGGTGGGGGATTTGGCAATGGAAATGCCATTGAATGTCAAGGGGCGGTGGTTAAGACTCTCGCTTGTTGGAGATCATCATTGCCTGGCACTTCTGTGGGGTGAATGTTACTTGCCACTTATCAGCCCAAGCCTGAATGTCGTCCAGGACATGCTGCATGCGGGCATGGACTGCTTCATTATCTGAAGAGTTGCGAATGGAACTGAGCACTGTGCAATTCAGTGAACATCCCCACCTCGGACCTTATTTTGGAGGGAAGGTCATTGATGAAGCAGCTGAAGATGGTTGGGCCTAGGACACTGCCCTGAAGAACTCCTGCAGCGATGTCCTGGGGCTGAGATGATTGACCTCCAACAACCACAACCATCTTCCTTTGTGCTAGGTAACACTCCAGCCAATGGAGAGTTTTCCCCCTGATTCCCATTGATTTCAGTTTTACTAGGGCTCCTTGATGCCACACTCTTGCCAAGTGCTGCCTTGATGTCAAGAGCAGTCACTCTCACCTCACCTCTGGAATTCAGCTCTTTGGTCCATGTTTGGACCAAGGCTGTAATGAGGTCTGGAGCCAAGTGGTCCTGGTGAAACCCAAACTGGACATCAGTGAGCAGGTTATTGGTAAGAGCCGCTTGATAGCACTTTGATGACAACTTCCATTACTTTGCTGATGATTGCGAGTAGACTGATGGGACGGTAATTGGCCGGATTAGATTTGTCCTGCATTTTGTGGACAGGACATCCCTGGACAGTTTCCACTTTGTCGGGTAGATGGCAGTGTTGTAGCTGTACTGGAACAGCTTGGCTAGAGGCACGGCTAGTTCTGGAGTGCAAGTCTTCAGCCGGGACGTTGTCGGGGTGCATAGCCTTTGCTGTATCCAGTGTGGTCAGCCGTTTCTTGATATCACGTGGTGTGAATCGAATTGGCTGAAGACTGGCTTCTGTGATGGTGGGGACCTCAGGAGGAGGCCGATATGGATCATCCACTCGGCACTTCTGGCTGAAAGTGGTTGCAAATGCTTCAGCCTTGTCTTTTGCACTCGCGTGCTGGGCTCCGCCATCATTGAGGATGGGGATATTCGGCAAGCCTCCTCCTCCCATTAGTTGGATGCGGCAGGACTGCAGAGCTTTCATCTGATCCGTTGGTTGTGGGATAGCTTAGCTCTGTTTATAGCATTTTTTAAAATTCACTTATGGGATCTGGACGTCACTGGCAAGGCCAGTATTTATTGCCCATCCCTAGTTGCCCTTGAGAAGGTGGTGGTGAACCACCTTCTTGAACCGCTGCAGTCCATGTGGTGAAGGTACTCCCACAGTGCTGTTAGGGAGTGAGTTCCAAGATTTTGACCCAGTGACGATGAAGGATCGGCGATATACTTCTAAGTCAGTATGGTGTGTGACTTGGAGGGGAACTTGGAGGTGGTGGTGTTCCCATGCGTCTGCTGCCCTTGTCCTTCTAGGTGGAAGAGGTCGCGGGTTTGGGCAGTGCTGCTGAAGAAGCCTTGGCAAGTTGCTGCAGTACATCTTGTAGATGGTACACACTGCAGCCACGGTACACCGGTGGTGGAGGGAGTGAATGTTTAAGGTGGTGGATGGGGTGCCAATCAAACGGGCTGCTTTGTGCTGGATCATGTCGAGCTTTTTGAGTATTTATGTGGCTGGTCCAGTTAAGTTTCTGGTCAATGGTGACCCCCAGGATGTTGATGGTGGGGGATTTGGCGATGGTAATGCCGTTGAATGTCAAGGGGAGGTGGTTAGACTCTTGCTTGTTGGAGATAGTCGTTGCCTGGCACTTCTGTGGCGCTAATGTTACCTGCCACTTATCAGCCCAAGCCTGAACATCGTCCAGGTCTTGTTGCATACGGGCATGGACTGCTTCATTATCTGAGGAGTTGTGAATGGCGCTGAACACTGTGCAGTCATCAGCGAACATCCCCATTTCTGACCTTAAGTTGGAGGGAAGATCATTGATGAAGCAGCTGAAGATGGTTGGGCCTAGGACACTGCCCTGAGGAACTCCTGCAACGATGTCCTGGGGCTGTGATGATTGACCTTCAATCACCACAACCATCTTCCTTTGTGCTAGGTATGACTCCAGCCAGTGGAGCGTTTCCCACCCCCGCCCCCCCCCCCCCGATTCTCATTGACTTCAGTTTTACTAGGGCTCCTTGATGCCACATTCTTGCCAAATACTGCCTTGATGTCAAGGGCAGTCACTCTCACCTCATCTCTCGAATTCAGCTCCTTTGTCCATGGTTGGACCAAGGCTGTAATGAGATCGGGAGCCGAGTGGTCTTGGCGGAACCCAAACTGGGCATCAGTGAGCAGGTTATTGGTGAGTAAGTGCTGCTTGATAGCACTGTCGAAGACACCTTCCATCACTTAGCTGATGATTGAGAGTAGACTGATGGGGCGGTAATTGGCCGGGTTAGGTTTGTCCTGCTTTTTGTGGACAGGGCATACCTGGGCAGTTTTCCACATTGTCGGATTGATGCCAGTGTTGTAGCTGTACTGGAACAGCTTGGCTAGAGGCCCGGTTAGTTCTTGAGCACAATTCTTCAGCACGAATGCTGGGATGTTGTTGGGGCCCATAGCCTTTGCTGTATTCTGTGCGCACAGCCGTTTCTTGATATCACGTGGAGTGAATCAAATTGGCTGAAGACTGGCTTCTGTGATGGTGGGGACCTCAGGAGTAGGCCGATATGGATCATCCACTCGGCACTTCTGGCTGAAGATGGTTGTAAACGCTTCAGCCTTGTCTTTTGCACTCACGTGCTGGGCTCCATTATCATTGAGGATGGGGATATTCATGGAGCCTCCTCCTCCCGTTAGTTGTTTAATGGTCCACCACCATTCATGACTGGATGTGGCAGGAATGCAGAGCTTTGATCTGATCCGATGATTTGTGGGATCACTTAGCCCTGTCTGTAGCATGCTGCTTCTGCTTTTTAGCATGCATGTAGTCCTGTGGTGCAGCTTCTCATTTTTAGGTACACCTGGTGCTGCTCCTGGCATGCTCTTCTGCACTCCTCATTGAACCAGGGTTGGTCCCCTGGCTTGATGGTAATGGTAGAGTTAGGGATATGCCAGGCCATGAGGTTACAGAATGTGGTGGAGTACAATTCTGCTGCTGCTGATGGCCCAGTTTTGAGCTGCTGGATCTGTTCTGAATCTATCCCATTTAGCACGGTGGTAGTGCCACACAACACAATGGAGGGTGTCCTCAGTGTGAAGACGGGTCTTAGTCTCCACAAGGACTGTGCGGTGGTCACTGCTACCAATACTGTCATGGACAGGTGCATATGTGACAGGTAGATTGGTGAGGACGAGGTCAAGTAGGTTTTTCCTCTTGTTGGCTCTCTCACCACCTGCCGCAGGCCCAGTCTGGCAGCTATGTCCTTCTGGACACTTCCAGCTCGGTCAACACAGAGCCACTCTTGGTGATGGACATTGAAGTCCCCCACACAGAGTACATTATGTGCCCTTGCTACCCTCAGTGCCTTTTCCAGGTGGTGTTCAACACGGAGGAGTACTGATTCATTAGCTGAGGGAGGCCGGTAGGCGGTGATCAGCAGGAGGTTTCCTTGTTGGTGGCCTATACAACCCAACCATGCCCAGATGAGTATACTCGTCCACTGCATGCTAAAGGCTAAATTCAAGTGATTTTATTTTTCACTTTTTTTATTAGAATGAGAACGTAAAAAATTATTTTTTCATTTTCACACCACTTTTTCTCCTGGAATATTCATCTACTGTAGTCTAAACTAATCTGTACCTCTTGCTTTTCCATCCCTACCCCACTTGTGCATCAACTTTCACTGTTCTAACTCGCAATCCTGCCTCTGAGCAGCAACGCAAATTTGCTAATTAATGAAAAATTGTTGGCGCACATCCTGGGATATAGCTACAAAAACCATTATCAATAAGAAATAGGAGCAGGAGTAGGCCATACAGCCCTTCGAGCCTGATCCGTAAAATCATGGCTGATCTTCTACCTCAACTCCACTTTTCTGCCCTATCCCCATATCCTTTGATTCCCTTAATGTCCAAAAATTTATCGATTTCAATCTTGAACATACTCAACGACTGAGCATCCACAGCCCTCTAGGGTAGAGAATTCCAAAGATTCACAACCTTCTGAGTGAAGAAATTACACTTCATCTCAGTCCTAAATGGCCAACTCCTTACCCTGAGGTTATGACTCCTAGGGGAGAATTTTCCTAGCCCTGGGGAGGTGGGTATGGAGGCGGGACTATTGTGAAAATGGGAGAAACTGGGAGCAGGTACCGACCCCACTCCCAACCCGCCTCTGTACCATCTTCCCGGGAGGCGGGTCCCCGACTCGTGCAGGGACCCGTCTCCTCAAGGTGGGAAGGGGATTAGAGCCAATTAACTGCCTGGTAACAGGTAGTTAACAGGCAGTTTTGAGGCCTATCCCCATTTTACCCCTGCAAGTGCGGGCTTCCCGACGGCTGCGAACCTCGCCAGGGTCAACGAGGTGAACAGTGGGTCTGTGGGGGTGAGAAGGGTCGAAAAGTCCGCTGTAGAGGTGAGTGATGGGTGCAAGTGTGGAGAGGTAAGTATGAGAGGTGAGTGTAAAGTGTTAGAAAAAGTTTACTTAACTTTGCTTCTTCCTGCAGGCTTCAACCCTTGGGGATCCTGAGGTGCCTCATCTCAACGGCAGAGATGACAGAATGGCTGCTGCATTCTCAGATGCAGCAGCCATCTGCTTTTTGCCAAGGAGATGGGTTTTGGTGAGCCTTCAGTGCAAGGGCTCACCTTAGAACAGAGATTGTCAGTGTTTGACAGCTTCTCAAAGCTGTCAAATGCTGACAATTCATCTGTCAAAAAATCTTCGACAGATGAAACGTCATACGCTGACGTCCTCGGTCACCGGCTTTCCCTTAATTGGCCGGCTAAACCCGCAGGGTGGGCTTAACAAGGTCAATCAAGGGAAAATAGCGTGGGTTGGCCAGACGTCGTTGGGGGCAGGACTGAAACCCGAAAACCAGCAGTCCCGCCCCAACGACAAAATCCAGCCCCTAGTTCCTGACTCTCCAGCCAGGGGAAAACAGCCTCTCAGTATCTACCCTGTCAAGCCCTCTAAGAATGTTATACATTTCAATGGCATCACCTCTCATTCTTCTAAACTCCAGAGAATATAGGCCCATTTTACTCAATCTCTCTTCATAGGACAACCCTCTTATCCCAGAACCAATTTAAGGAACCTTCGACGCTCCCCATCTATGGCAAGTATATCCTTCCTTTGGTAAGGAGATCACAGTACTCCAGGTGTGGTCTCACCAAAGCCCTATACAATTGCAGCAAGACTTCCTTACTCTTAGACTCCAACCCCCTTGCAATAAAGGAGTTACATGTTCTAAAAAGGAAAAAAAATAAGCATTTAATCATACATTTATATCTGGTATTAACAATTAAATATTTGCACTTTATATAGATGCAATTGAAATGTTACTGTAATCCTCACAGGGTTAAACATCTAGGCCTAGAAATTAGGTTTGCCTCCGCCAGGGCTTTTGCGCCCGAAATTTTGCGCCCGCGATAATTGCCGCTGCGCCTGCCAAAAATTCAGCTGCCCCGCGCCCAGACGGCTGCGGGCGCTAATGGAGGGTTTCAGCGCCTCGTTATGGGCGCTGAATGCAGGTTTGCGGCGCTAATCCCCCGCTGCGGCACCCGATGCGGTGCGGCAGGCTGGGGTACTGCAGGCCTCCTCCTTCTGTTAAGGAGGAGCTGCCTGCAGCCGACCGCTGACCGGTCGATTCGCCCGACAAATGAGCCCGGCACCTCGGAGAAGTGCCGGGCTCGCGGGCCACACACATCAGTGCCGCAGGGGGGTGGTGGAGGAGTCCGGGGAGGGAGGTGCGGGCAGGCGGCTGCCGGGAAAGCGGCCGGCCGCCGCTACGTGCTGCAACATCCCGTTGAACAATCGTTGGTTGCGGCTGCCACGGGCGAGGCGGCCGCAACTGAATTTGGGCGTCCGGCAGCGTTACCACGGCAACCGGGACGCTGCGCACACCGATGACGTCATCGGTGCCGGCGCAGCGCTACCGGCTAACGCCGATGGTAGGGCCCAACGCAATTTCGATCACGGCTATAATTCCGGCGCAAGGCCCTCTAACGCCTCTAACTGGGCGCTAACCCCACCGAATTTCTAGGCCCTAATGTGTTCCAGTTTTCAAGCCATAATATTTACATAAAAATGGTTTATAATGAAGATGAACAATTGGTTGGCTTGGAGATTGATGGTAATTAGTCTTGGAAGGTTACCATGCTGCTTGGGCATGAGGTGTTATAGGTAGTTTGATGCGGAGGTGTGCACCAAAAAGGCCACATGCTGGATAGCAGGAATATAGGCATGTAAAAAAGGTTGGTTATATTTAAGACATTAACTACAATTCAAATTAACAGGAACAACAACAAAAATGTAATTACCCCAGATTTTCCAATAGATTGTTGAATTTCATTGAGAAATTCCAATTGTTGCTCTGCATCTTCTAGCTGTCTCTCAATTAGTTGGCATCTTATAATACCTTGAATTACAAAAGACACTCAAAATCAATTTTCCATTCATAAAAAAGTGCTTTCCATATAATTATATATATATTGGCCAAAGAATTTTGGGTAATCAGCTACAAACTTCTCGGTGGTGTGGGTATGAGGAAGAGCAGGATTGGAAGGAGATTGACAGGAAAGGGGGAGGGAGCTTGGAATCTAGGCAGCACAAAATGTACATGAGATCGACATGGAAAGTGGCAGGATAGTTCACCAGCGTGGCAAACAATGTACAGGGCTTGCTACCAGATCAAAGAGTACAGAACTTGTAGGTGATTGAAGTGGTTAGGGAGCTAGAAGTGGATGAAAATAGAAAAAAAGTCTAAGGCCTGGCGACAGTCAAAGAAAAAAGTGACCCAGGTCCTGATAGCTGATGGAGAAGGGCCGAAGACTAGCGATGGTTGAAGAAAGTCTTGGGCTTGGCTAGTTTGGGGGGGGGGGGTGGAGGGGTCCCATGGTGACCTAAGAAGTCAGGGCCATGTGAAAGTTGAAGTCAGTCTGGAACTTGGCTTGCAGGCAGGCAGAGTTCAGGATCTGTATGTTTGGCTGGTAGGGAGAGTTTGCCTAGGTGATGTTGAGAATTGGACCTTTAACCTGCTCAGGTCTGCTCCCTTCCTGCTTTGTTTGTGGTAGTAGTTATGATGTTTCTTTAGCGAATCAATTTTGAATTTGGCAATTGCACAGCCATCAGTGAGATGGGGCATGGGCTAATATACTGAGATGAAAGGCTATACAGGTAGACTATCCTTTATCCGAAAACCTCGGGACCAGCCGTGTTTCGGTTTTCGGAAAATTTCGGATTTCAGAAGGTATTTTATAAGACTGGGAAATTTGTCGGGGGTGGGGGTCGGCGGGGGGCGGGGGGGGGGGTCGGCGGGGGTCGGGGTCGTGCGCACGACTTACGCTGAACGAAAAAACCTTCGGTTTTTAGAGGGTTTCGGTTTTCGGAAGTGCGGATAAAGGATACACTATCCCTTATCCGAAAGGGTGGGGGGTCGGCGGTGGGGGTCGGGGTCGTGCGCACGACTTACGCTGAACGAAAAAACCTTCGGTTTTTAGAGGGTTTCGGTTTTCGGAAGTTCGGATAAAGGGTAGTCTACCTGTAGTAGTAAGTGAGCAACGATTCAATCAGGGAAGCAGAGCTAGTAATGGTGTTGTTTGGGTAGCGGCAGTGGAGTTCGTCAGTAGGTCTCTGGTGGATAGCAAACCAAGTTAAAACAAACTAAGGCAGTTTTAAAAAATCTCATTGCAAACTATTGGCAGGAAAGTTAGAAAACTTGGGCCAGGACCCAAGATAGGGAGTAGCATGCAAAATGGTTAGCCCAATGCTGGGAAGGCATGGACTTTGAAATTTCCTCTCGGGCCTTAGAGGAACAAGCTGTAAAGCTATCATTACATCAGAGGAGCCAACAATACCTGCCTTCTCATTCCCCAAACCAAGGCTACTAACAATCACTGGACCTCACACAGGCAATAGAAAAAGGATTTCCTCAAAGGATACAAATAAAAGTAGTCATACCAGTTAATGCAGGGACACTAGTTTCATCCAGTGACATTGCAGTTTTGTACCATCTTACAGCTTCTTTTACTTTCCCTTGTAATACCATCTGATAGCCAAGTTCATTTGCAATCTCTGCATTACGTGAAGACATGCCGAATGCTCTTTCAACCAAGGTGTAGGTCTGCTGAAGGATAATCTGGTTCCGTCCACACTATGTTAACATACATGAGTGATCAGTTGTACGAATGAGCAAATTGTAATTCAAATTCTTCAGGTATTTAAGTTTCTTACTTTCTATGGTAAACTTCTATATTACTTTGGCAGCCATATAAACAAAATTAAACACAAAGGGGCTGAACTTCCTCGGCCCTTCTGGCGCACGCCCGCCACCACCATAATTCTGGTGGGAGTGCAAAATAAGCCAAGACCAATCAACACTAGAATCCAGCTTGCGCTGGAAGTTCCCATGGGGCTTTACAGGAGGCAGAAACTCCCTACTCTGGGAGATCCCAT
This sequence comes from Somniosus microcephalus, assembly GCF_052327205.1. Classification (NCBI taxonomy): domain Eukaryota; kingdom Metazoa; phylum Chordata; class Chondrichthyes; order Squaliformes; family Somniosidae; genus Somniosus; species Somniosus microcephalus. The sequence goes on along the minus strand of NC_140990.1, from coordinate 274,749,234 downwards.
GGTCTTGGTTTAGCAGAAGGTCAGCATGTCTTTGGAGGCCAGGGTCCTGGCCTGGACATCAAGGCAGAATTTTGCATCCGCCCAGGGCATGTGGTTACAGGCAATGCTGCAGTAATGGCATGGGCACCCGCATTCAAATGACTTCCCATTGACTCCGCATACTCTAGCAGGGTCAGCAGCGGAGGTCACCAGCTGGTGCGATCCCAACATAATTGACAGCATTGTTGCTCCGAGGAATTTCTGGGCCAATGTTTTTACCAGTACAGTAGATAACAAAGAATGGACCCAAGGTTAATCGGATAGGTAACAATCAGTTGACACATATATGCTGATGACACCCAGTTCTTCACCAGCCATCTAGGCCAAACGAAAACCTCCATGCTGTCAGACTGTCTATCTGACATCAAACCATGGATGAACCACATTTTCTCCAACTGAACATTGGGAAGTCCAAAAGCATAGTTTTTGGCTCCCACGCCACCGATTCCTTCCCCGACCCCTCACTCAGACTGGCCAGACCTTGCCAAAAATTGGTTCCTGTTCAACCCTAAACTGAGCTTTAATCCCCACATCCCAACTATTACGAGGATTTCCCAATTCTAGTTGAATAACATTGCTTGCCCCATTTCAGTCCTGCTGCCACTGAAAACCACAGCTAAACTTCTGTCACCTCCAGATGCGATTATTTCAGTGTCCCCCCTCCCTACACCACAATAACCTCCAACTTGTCCAAAACGAAACTACCCATTATCCTGTCTTACGAAGTCCCTACTAATCACCTCTGGCCTTGCTGACTTACACTAGCTTCCTGTGCCCTATCTCATGAAATTGAAATTATTCATCCTCATCTTCGAATCCTTCCATAGCCCGAGCCCAGATTCCAGAGCCCAAGCCCAGATTCCAGAGCCCGAGTCCAGATTCCAGAGCCCGAGTCCAGGTTCCAGAGCCCGAGTCCAGATTCCAGAGCCCAGATTCCAGAGCCCGAGTCCAGATTCCAGAGCCCGAGTCCAGATTCCAGAGCCCGAGTCCAGATTCCAGAGCCCGAGCCCAGATTCCGAGTCCAGATTCCAGGTCCAGATTCCAGAGCCCGAGTCCAGATTCCAGAGCCCGAGCCCAGATTCCAGAGCCCGAGTCCAGATTCCAGAGCCCGAGCCCAGATTCCAGAGCCCGAGTCCAGATTCCAGAGCCCGAGTCCAGATTCCAGAGCCCGAGTCCAGATTCCATAGCCCGAGTCCAGAATCCAGAGCCCGAGTCCAGATTCCAGAGCCCGAGCCCAGGTTCCGAGCCCAGATTCCAGAGCCCGAGTCCAGATTCCAGAGCCCGAGTCCAGAATCCAGAGCCCGAGTCCAGATTCCAGAGCCCGAGTCCAGATTCCAGAGCCCGAGCCCAGATTCCAGAGCCCGAGTCCAGATTCCAGAGCCCGAGCCCAGATTCCAGAGCCCGAGCCCAGATTCCAGAGCCCGAGTCCAGATTCCAGAGCCCGAGTCCAGATTCCAGAGCCCGAGTCCAGATCCCGAGTCCAGATTCCAGAGCCCGAGTCCAGATTCCAGAGCCCGAGCCCAGATTCCAGAGCCCGAGTCCAGATTCCAGAGCCCGAGCCCAGATTCCAGAGCCCGAGCCCAGATTCCAGAACCTGAGCCCAGAGCCCGAGCCCAGATTCCAGAGCCCAAGCCCAGATTCCAGAGCCCGAGCCCAGATTCCAGAACCCGAGCCCAGAGCCCGAGCCCAGATTCCAGAGCCCGAGCCCAGATTCCAGAGCCCGAGTCCAGATTCCAGAGCCCGAGCCCAGATTCCAGAGCCCGAGCCCAGGTTCCGAGCCCAGATTCCAGAGCCCGAGTCCAGATTCCAGAGCCCGAGTCCAGATTCCAGAGCCCAGATTCCAGAGCCCGAGCCCAGATTCCAGAGCCCGAGCCCAGATTCCAGAACCTGAGCCCAGAGCCCGAGCCCAGATTCCAGAGCCCGAGCCCAGGTTCCGAGCCCAGATTCCAGAGCCCGAGTCCAGATTCCAGAGCCCGAGTCCAGATTCCAGAGCCCGAGCCCAGATTCCAGAGCCCGAGCCCAGATTCCAGAGCCCGAGCCCAGATTCCAGAGCCCGAGCCCAGATTCCAGAACCTGAGCCCAGAGCCCGAGCCCAGATTCCAGAGCCCGAGCCCAGATTCCAGAGCCCGAGCCCAGATTCTAGAACCCGAGCCCAGATTCCAGAGCCCGAGCCCAGATTCCAGAGCCCGAGTCCAGATTCCAGAGCCCGAGTCCAGATTCCAGAGCCCGAGCCCAGATTCCAGAGCCCAGATTCCAGAACCCGAGCCCAGAGCCCGAGCCCAGATTCCAGAGCCCGAGCCCAGATTCCAGAGCCCGAGTCCAGATTCCAGAGCCCAGATTCCAGAGCCCAGAACCTGAGTCCAGAGCCCGAGCCCAGATTCCAGAGCCCGAGCCCAGGTACCGAGCCCAGATTCCAGAGCCCGAGTCCAGATTCCAGAGCCCGAGCCCAGATTCCAGAGCCCGAGCCCAGATTCCAGAGCCCGAGCCCAGATTCCAGAACCTGAGCCCAGAGCCCGAGCCCAGATTCCAGAGCCCAGGTTCCGAGCCCAGATTCCAGAGCCCGAGTCCAGATTCCAGAGCCCAGATTCCAGAGCCCGAGCCCAGATTCCAGAGCCCGAGCCCAGATTCCAGAGCCCGAGCCCAGATTCCAGAACCTGAGCCCAGAGCCCGAGCCCAGATTCCAGAGCCCGAGCCCAGATTCCAGAGCCCGAGCCCAGATTCCAGAACCCGAGCCCGAGCCCAGATTCCAGAGCCCGAGCCCAGATTCCAGAGCCCGAGTCCAGATTCCAGAGCCCAGATTCCAGAGCCCGAGTCCAGATTCCAGAGCCCGAGTCCAGATTCCAGAGCCCGAGTCCAGATTCCATAGCCCGAGTCCAGAATCCAGAGCCCGAGTCCAGATTCCAGAGCCCGAGCCCAGGTTCCGAGCCCAGATTCCAGAGCCCGAGTCCAGATTCCAGAGCCCGAGTCCAGAATCCAGAGCCCGAGTCCAGATTCCAGAGCCCGAGTCCAGATTCCAGAGCCCGAGCCCAGATTCCAGAGCCCGAGTCCAGATCCCGAGCCCAGATTCCAGAGCCCGAGTCCAGATTCCAGAGCCCGAGTCCAGATTCCAGAGCCCGAGTCCAGATTCCAGAGCCCGAGTCCAGATTCCAGAGCCCGAGTCCAGATTCCAGAGCCCGAGCCCAGATTCCAGAGCCCGAGTCCAGATTCCAGAGCCCGAGCCCAGATTCCAGAGCCCGAGCCCAGATTCCAGAACCTGAGCCCAGAGCCCGAGCCCAGATTCCAGAGCCCAAGCCCACATTCCAGAGCCCGAGCCCAGATTCCAGAACCCGAGCCCAGAGCCCGAGCCCAGATTCCAGAGCCCGAGCCCAGATTCCAGAGCCCGAGTCCAGATTCCAGAGCCCGAGCCCAGATTCCAGAGCCCAGATTCCAGAGCCCGAGTCCAGATTCCAGAACCTGAGTCCAGAGCCCGAGCCCAGATTCCAGAGCCCGAGCCCAGATTCCAGAGCCCGAGCCCAGGTTCCGAGCCCAGATTCCAGAGCCCGAGTCCAGATTCCAGAGCCCGAGTCCAGATTCCAGAGCCCAGATTCCAGAGCCCGAGCCCAGATTCCAGAGCCCGAGCCCAGATTCCAGAACCTGAGCCCAGAGCCCGAGCCCAGATTCCAGAGCCCGAGCCCAGGTTCCGAGCCCAGATTCCAGAGCCCGAGTCCAGATTCCAGAGCCCGAGTCCAGATTCCAGAGCCCGAGCCCAGATTCCAGAGCCCGAGCCCAGATTCCAGAGCCCGAGCCCAGATTCCAGAACCTGAGCCCAGAGCCCGAGCCCAGATTCCAGAGCCCGAGCCCAGATTCCAGAGCCCGAGCCCAGATTCCAGAACCCGAGCCCAGATTCCAGAGCCCGAGCCCAGATTCCAGAGCCCGAGTCCAGATTCCAGAGCCCGAGTCCAGATTCCAGAGCCCGAGCCCAGATTCCAGAGCCCAGATTCCAGAACCCGAGCCCAGAGCCCGAGCCCAGATTCCAGAGCCCGAGCCCAGATTCCAGAGCCCGAGTCCAGATTCCAGAGCCCAGATTCCAGAGCCCAGATCCCGAGTCCAGATTCCAGAACCTGAGTCCAGAGCCCGAGCCCAGATTCCAGAGCCCGAGCCCAGGTACCGAGCCCAGATTCCAGAGCCCGAGTCCAGATTCCAGAGCCCGAGTCCAGATTCCAGAGCCCGAGCCCAGATTCCAGAGCCCGAGCCCAGATTCCAGAGCCCGAGCCCAGATTCCAGAACCTGAGCCCAGAGCCCGAGCCCAGATTCCAGAGCCCAGGTTCCGAGCCCAGATTCCAGAGCCCGAGTCCAGATTCCAGAGCCCAGATTCCAGAGCCCGAGCCCAGATTCCAGAGCCCGAGCCCAGATTCCAGAGCCCGAGCCCAGATTCCAGAACCTGAGCCCAGAGCCCGAGCCCAGATTCCAGAGCCCGAGCCCAGATTCCAGAGCCCGAGCCCAGATTCCAGAACCCGAGCCCGAGCCCAGATTCCAGAGCCCGAGCCCAGATTCCAGAGCCCGAGTCCAGATTCCAGAGCCCAGATTCCAGAGCCCGAGTCCAGATTCCAGAGCCCGAGTCCAGATTCCAGAGCCCGAGTCCAGATTCCATAGCCCGAGTCCAGAATCCAGAGCCCGAGTCCAGATTCCAGAGCCCGAGCCCAGGTTCCGAGCCCAGATTCCAGAGCCCGAGTCCAGATTCCAGAGCCCGAGTCCAGAATCCAGAGCCCGAGCCCAGATTCCAGAGCCCGAGTCCAGATTCCAGAGCCCGAGCCCAGATTCCAGAGCCCGAGCCCAGATTCCAGAGCCCGAGTCCAGATTCCAGAGCCCGAGTCCAGATTCCAGAGCCCGAGTCCAGATTCCAGAGCCCGAGTCCAGATTCCAGAGCCCGAGTCCAGATTCCAGAGCCCGAGTCCAGATTCCAGAGCCCGAGCCCAGATTCCAGAGCCCGAGTCCAGATTCCAGAGCCCGAGCCCAGATTCCAGAGCCCGAGCCCAGATTCCAGAACCTGAGCCCAGAGCCCGAGCCCAGATTCCAGAGCCCAAGCCCAGATTCCAGAGCCCGAGCCCAGATTCCAGAACCCGAGCCCAGAGCCCGAGCCCAGATTCCAGAGCCCGAGCCCAGATTCCAGAGCCCGAGTCCAGATTCCAGAGCCCGAGCCCAGACTCCAGAGCCCAGATTCCAGAGCCCGAGTCCAGATTCCAGAACCTGAGTCCAGAGCCCGAGCCCAGATTCCAGAGCCCGAGCCCAGATTCCAGAGCCCGAGCCCAGGTTCCGAGCCCAGATTCCAGAGCCCGAGTCCAGATTCCAGAGCCCGAGTCCAGATTCCAGAGCCCAGATTCCAGAGCCCGAGCCCAGATTCCAGAGCCCGAGCCCAGATTCCAGAACCTGAGCCCAGAGCCCGAGCCCAGATTCCAGAGCCCGAGCCCAGGTTCCGAGCCCAGATTCCAGAGCCCGAGTCCAGATTCCAGAGCCCGAGTCCAGATTCCAGAGCCCGAGCCCAGATTCCAGAGCCCGAGCCCAGATTCCAGAGCCCGAGCCCAGATTCCAGAACCTGAGCCCAGAGCCCGAGCCCAGATTCCAGAGCCCGAGCCCAGATTCCAGAGCCCGAGCCCAGATTCCAGAACCCGAGCCCGAGCCCAGATTCCAGAGCCCGAGCCCAGATTCCAGAGCCCGAGTCCAGATTCCAGAGCCCGAGTCCAGATTCCAGAGCCCGAGCCCAGATTCCAGAGCCCAGATTCCAGAACCCGAGCCCAGAGCCCGAGCCCAGATTCCAGAGCCCGAGCCCAGATTCCAGAGCCCGAGTCCAGATTCCAGAGCCCGAGCCCAGATTCCAGAGCCCGAGCCCAGATTCCAGAGCCCGAGCCCAGATTCCAGAACCTGAGCCCAGAGCCCGAGCCCAGATTCCAGAGCCCGAGCCCAGATTCCAGAGCCCGAGCCCAGATTCCAGAACCCGAGCCCGAGCCCAGATTCCAGAGCCCGAGCCCAGATTCCAGAGCCCGAGTCCAGATTCCAGAGCCCGAGTCCAGATTCCAGAGCCCGAGCCCAGATTCCAGAGCCCAGATTCCAGAACCCGAGCCCAGAGCCCGAGCCCAGATTCCAGAGCCCGAGCCCAGATTCCAGAGCCCGAGTCCAGATTCCAGAGCCCAGATTCCAGAGCCCAGATCCCGAGTCCAGATTCCAGAACCTGAGTCCAGAGCCCGAGCCCAGATTCCAGAGCCCGAGCCCAGGTTCCGAGCCCAGATTCCAGAGCCCGAGTCCAGATTCCAGAGCCCGAGTCCAGATTCCAGAGCCCGAGCCCAGATTCCAGAGCCCGAGCCCAGATTCCAGAGCCCGAGCCCAGATTCCAGAACCTGAGCCCAGAGCCCGAGCCCAGATTCCAGAGCCCAGGTTCCGAGCCCAGATTCCAGAGCCCGAGTCCAGATTCCAGAGCCCAGATTCCAGAGCCCGAGCCCAGATTCCAGAGCCCGAGCCCAGATTCCAGAGCCCGAGCCCAGATTCCAGAACCTGAGCCCAGAGCCCGAGCCCAGATTCCAGAGCCCGAGCCCAGATTCCAGAACCCGAGCCCGAGCCCAGATTCCAGAGCCCGAGCCCAGATTCCAGAGCCCGAGTCCAGATTCCAGAGCCCGAGCCCAGATTCCAGAGCCCAGATTCCAGAACCAGAGCCCGAGCCCAGATTCCAGAGCCCGAGCCCAGATTCCAGAGCCCGAGTCCAGATTCCAGAGCCCGAGCCCAGATTCCAGAGCCCGAGTCCAGATTCCAGAACCTGAGTCCAGAGCCCGAGCCCAGATTCCAGAGCCCGAGCCCAGATTCCAGAGCCCAGGTTCCGAGCCCAGATTCCAGAGCCCAGATTCCAGAACCTGAGTCCAGAGCCCGAGCCCAGATTCCAGAGCCCGAGCCCAGATTCCAGAGCCCAGGTTCCGAGCCCAGATTCCAGAGCCCGAGCCCGAGTCCAGATTCCAGAGCCCGAGTCCAGATTCCAGAGCCCGAGCCCATCCCTATCCCTGTAACTTTCTCCAGCCTTGTATCACTCCTGCATTCTCTAATTGCGCTCCCTTCTTTCAGCTGCTTTGGCCTCGCTCTCAGGATTCTTGTCCTGTTAGCTTTAAAATTAGAACTGTTCAAACAGTAGCATTAATGGATAAAAATCTAACCATACAACTTCACCTTGTCATCATACCTGTTAACATTTTTCTAAAGATAATATAATAATAGTGTCTTGGAATATGATGTTACATTAATAAGCATTCATGCAGAGCATATCTTTTATTGGTAACCTAATAGAAATCAGTAACACAAGCTTTCACACAAGCTTAATGAAGGGTGAAGATTAGACTGAATAAGTTGGTGCTAAACTTAAGTGCAAACCTGAAAATCCATAAAATATCAGCTCCATTCTTAAAAAAAAAAGAAAATTCTAATCTCGTATGTTTTTTTTACCCCTACCCCCATCCCCTGCCAATTTAATCCAATTCCTCAAGGCTGGAATATGGTTACACCAATGCCAGATGCCCCCTAGTACCTACCCCAAGTGGGGGGGGGGGGCAATATTCATATCTGGGTGCCAACAGTGTCATTAAGCTATCAAACCATGAAGGGCATTATAGCAAAGTCTGATCTTTTCCACACCCAATATTCACACACACACACTTCCAAGAGAACTTGCTGGGTACCAGTCAGGAGTGAGAACCTTCCCAACATCCCACTCTCTAACCCAAGGCTCCAGAGGATGAGATTAGCTGGCGCAGCACAGACTAGGATCAACTTGGACCCTTTGTGGTTTTTACAGCTCAGCTACTCACTGGGTCAAATTGCCTAAGCTATCAGGAAAAACATGTTTATTTCAAAATATCAACAAACTTACCATCCTACTGAAAGCCAATGCCATTTTATAGAAAAGATCGGGATTGTGGGGTTCAAAACGGTCCAGTACACTGATCAGATCACCAAGTCTCGTGCCAGCCTGGAAAGACGTCAATAACTAATATGAATTCCAGTTCACAGACTTTGAATGGTACTACTTGACAAATCTTTACTTCGGCACTATTAGTTGTGAAACTTGAATAGATTTGGTAAATGGTGTATCAATTACTTTTGCTCTCCTCACACACCAAAAAATTGGTAATAGAGCACATTTAAATTCTGACCTATCGTAGACCCTTAATACCAATTATGGATAGTTACCTTGAAACTGCTGAAAATTTTAATTTTGGGTTGAAGATGCATGTTGGATAACCCCATAATTCTTACTCATGACAGAGCATCTACTACATCTCCCAATTAAGAGTTCCGAAAATGATCTTGTTAAATGCATTTCATTCAAAAATTGCCACAGAAAATTTAGATTCTGATACAGTAAGAGAATATTACTAACTAGCACATGATTTTATATGGCACAGAATGGGTTTTATTTACACCTTAACATCTCATGAAAGATTTGTTGAAGAAGGCAGAAATCTGAAACCACTGACTTTGAATGTTGCCACAAGTGATGCACTTGAATGAGATTTAAGAAAAACTTACCAGGTTACACTACTGATCAGGGATAACATAAATAATGGAACACTTATTAACTGGTGCTTCATTATTGTAACTTTTTTCTTACCTCCTTAATATTTCCCTCTCTGCATAATGAATGGAGGGCCAGCATCCTTAGTGCTTCAGAATTATGGCTGTCCTTTTGCAAGAGTCTGTGATAGATTTTAGAAAAGATTTTAAATTACACTACTAAATTATAATCAAATGAATGGAATATTAATCTCTAAATTGTACTAGATAGATTAAATGCATTCTATTTATTGAAAAACTCATTGTACTAAACTTTGCTTACGGAGATTTATGTTTGAAATTTGCTTTAGCATTTAAGGAATTACATTGTTTAATGCTCTACAACACAAAATGTATAATGTTAGGTTACCACAAGCCAATTTATATTTTCTTGTAGCAGTGAAAATGTTAAATACATTGGAAAGAACTTAAATGGTAAGGTAATCATATTCACGACATGCACATCTGTTTTTATCACTGAAAATAAAGTGCACATGGGAGGGCAATAAAATTTCCTACTTCCATAGTGTGCTTTCCAATTAATTTTGTTTAATTTTTGTTCTTGGGTTATGGAGTATGCTGTATGATGGAGATGAACACTGTAGAATCACCAGTAAACAACCTCACTCCTGATCCTATTATACAGGGAAGGTCACTGATGAAGCAACTAAAGATGGTTGGGTTGAGGACACTTCTTTCAGGAAATCCTGCAGAGATATACTGAGGCTGTAATGATTGGCCTCCAATAACCATAAGCATTTTCCTTTGTTTCAGGTATGATGCCAACCACTGGAGGGTTTTTAACTTAGATTCACATTGATTTCAGTTTTGCTAGGGTTCCTTGGTGCCATCGATCGAACGCTGTCTTAACATTGAAGGCAGTTACTCTAACCTCTCCTCTGGCATTCAGATCTTGTGTCTGTCTGAATCAAGGCTGTGACGAGGTCTGCAGTTGAACGGTTCTGGTGTCTGCGAGCAGGTTATTAGGGATTAAGTGTTGCTTGATGGCACTGTTGGTGACATTTTCCATCACTTTCCCGATTATTGGAATATATGGGACAGTAATTGGCCAGGTTCTGGGCAATTTTTTGCATTTTCACACAGATGCCAGTGTCATAGCTACACTGGAATAGCTTGGCTCGTGAAGCTGCTAGTTCCAATGGACAGGTCTTCAGTACTACAGCCAGGATGTTGTCAGGGCCAAGCTGTGACCAAATGCACTCAGCCATTTCTTAATGTCACATGGTGTAAGCGGAATTGGCTGGACACTGATATTTATAATGGTGAGGACCTCGGGAGATGGCCGAGTGAGATTGCCCTCTTGACATTTTTGAGCCAAAGATGTTTTAAAATATTTCAGACTCGTCTCTTACACTCGTGTGTTGGGCTCTGCCACAATTGCGGATAGAAAGTTTCTTCCTCCTGCTAGTTGCTTGGTTGTCGAACACCAATCTCGACTGGATGTGGCAAGGTTACAGAGTTTTGATCTGTTGATTGTGGCTTAGCTCTGTCCATTATCTGTTGCTTTTTGTATTTAGCGTGCAGGTAGCCTGGTGTTGTAGTGAAGGATGGGCTGGCCATGAGGTTACAGATTGTGGTGGTATACAATTTTGCTGCTTATGGCCTATAATGCTTCATGGATGCCCAGTTTTAGACTGCTAGATCTGTCCTACACTGCTGCAAATTGTTTTGTGGACAGACATACTGGCAATGGGTAGATTAGTGAGGACAAGGTCAAATAGGTTACTCCTTCATGTTGGCCCCTTCACCGCTTGATGCTGGCCCAGTCTGGCAGCTATGTCCTTCAGGGTTTGGCCAACTCAGATATTGGTTGTGCTACCGAGCCACTCTTAGTGATAGACATTGAAGTATCCCTCCCAGAATACAATCTGTGCCCTTGCTTCCTTCCCTCAGTGCTTCCTCCAAGTATTATTCAACATAGAGGAGTACTGATGCATCAATTAATGAGAGGGGAGGGGTAATCAGCAGGAGGTTTCCTTGGAACTGAAAGTTGGAAATTAAAACTGAAATACTACTGCTATATTGATGGATTTCTTTCATAATTCTATCATGGTTCTGCTTACCTTAGTAACAATTACAGTCTGCAGTAACGTGAACTAACTCATTAAGGATGCAGTTAAACTGCCAATTTTTTCCCCATGCAAAGTAGTTCTGGGTGTGCATTGATAATGGCTGTATATGCCTGGAGTCAGGTCCCAATCTGATTCTAAATCCTGAGCACATTAAAAGTTAGACGGTGCTATACTGCCCCCTTCATGGCTGCCTTTCCAGAAAGCAATTTCACACCATTTGAGCTTCAATCAGGAGGATTAGAACTTTATCTCTGTGTGAATCCACATCTTTTGGTCTTTTTGGGCACTATGTAAACCTACATTTTCATGTTTTTAATGTTAGAAATTAGCAGTATTCTTGTAACTTTAAAAATCTGCACTGGGTGCATGCACAGAACTCCTGTGATCACACTCCACAGATACTGATCGGAGACTAGCAGCTACAACATAAGTGCAGTCTGAGATTTCTTTTTTGTTGTAAACAAGCTATGTAATATGCAGCTCCAATACTACATTCTGCCCTATTGCAACAGCCCTAATCATCCACTCACTGTTAATATGCAACAAGCTTGCTTTCATATTAAGCTGGCTTCTTTACCTGTGTACTGTCTCAATTGTCTGTTCCCAATCCTGCAGGGCTAGTTGGAGCTCTATCTTCTTCACAAAAGCAGGCAGGAAGCCAGGAAAATGAACTATTATCTGGTTTACCATTTCCAAAGCTCCTGAGTAGTTCTGACGCATTTCAAGATACTGTGCCTATTATTAAGAAGAAAGAATATTCTGGAACTAAAACTGAAACTTGAGCAAATACAATATCTACATACCTTAATTGTGTTATAATTTTGGGAGGATAGAATCAACTGGACTGGAATCATCTAATCCTATGGTATAATATTGGCTAAAACTCTCTCTGTGCACTAGGTGTAGTGAGGATGGAAATGCATTTATAAAGAACAGGTTTATGATTTCATTACACCTAGCGCAGAGAAAATCTTTCAACTTTGAATCCAAATTGCTTAAAAGTAGCATCAAAGCTTAGTTATTTAGAAGACAAGAAACTGCTGCAACGGAGTCAATCCAGTTCCAGAATAGAAAATGCATTTTGGTTGATGTATGACCTAATACTGTTGCATCTTCCCACTTTGTCAATTGGCACTATGGGGTAATTATCATCTTTAGCACATATAGCATTGCCTGGGATCAATAGAGAGGAAAATTGGGCAGGGTCAACTTTGCTTCATTAATTTAAGTCGAAGGATAATCTACTCCTGTGTATGGCAGTGAAACTAGATGCTTTGAAAGAGTGTTACAACCAAAAGAAAGTATGTAGACGTATATGCAAAGGGAATATGATGCGGTAATCAAGAAAGAAAATGTGATTTAGAAAGAGAGAGAGAGACAGAAAAAGAGCACACAAAAGAGAAAGAAGACGACATTTTAAAAGGAATCTTACATTACATTTTTCTGCTTTGTTGTGATTGGAAGGAGAGAGGTGTGGAGGGCCTGGGTCAGGGTAGGAGAACAGATACTGTTTGCAGAACTCTAGGAAATCAAATCAACTGTTCCATTGCCTTCTATTGATAACCGTTTACCATCAGAAATAATGGGCAATGTTTACTGAACAAATTATTCGTTTAACAGTTCTTCTTAAACAATTTGGATGTAAAATTGATCTTCAGTGATAGCGCAAAAGAGGCAATATCAAATCGGCAGACCATTTTACATCCTGCCGATTTTCTTTTCCATTGCCTGTTTTGTGCTGCCACTGGAGACTCATTTCACCCCTTTTATTTCTACAATACTTCCCCCCACCCCCCCCCAATTTTAAACTCACTTTCCCCATCATAGCAAATACATCATTTCCATCTTGGATTCCTTCATCAAAATATTTGATGGCCTTTTTAGCATATGCATCTCTCCCACTGGTTAGTTCGATCCATCCTTTCAAAATCAGGCCCTGTAATGATAGTGCACAGTACACTAGTTATCACGCCGATGTATGTGCTGTATATTAAGTCAGTACACATTCTAATTAAATTTGGAAAACAAAGTAAAAAGTTCTCAGGCATCAGTTTAGTCTCCCTTCCGACTGGTATGCAAGCATTTTGGCACATTCAGCTGCACTCAAATCAGTTCTAGGCTGAATTATTGTTAGACATAATGTTCAAAGAACTAATAAAGTGGCAGTAATTGGTTACTGTTTGGTTTACATAAAACAGCTATTTCAGTTAAGAGATAGATAATGAGCTGGGACCGCCAGCATATCTTCTGAATCAGTGAGCAACACACCATGATATCTACTAATTTCTTCAAAAGAAAAACTGGTTAATACCACAGAAAAAATCCCAAGGGAAATTATCAGACAATTTCTCCTGTAGAATGGCCCTGTATAGTTGAATTCTGTTAAGCTCATTAGCAATACAATTTATTCTGGGATCTTGTTTTTTTAATCAAGTGGGGACAAAAATACCCACTTGCAAAATTTTGCACTGCAGCCTTTTTAATCCTTCATTCAGCAATTAAATCGAAATAGAAACAGAAAGCACTGAATAATCACACAAAAGTAATTATATTTATTAAATGTATTAATGTCTGTAGATGGCATTTGGCAGCAGATTTGAGTCTATTCAGTCTGGTAAGTGTTACAGACCAGATAATTGGGAAACATTTTATGCTTGGATAAAAAAAATTGTACTGTCCTTTAGAAGGGAAGTAGTTTGGTGTACCCGGCACTGAAATTCTATGCTTGGATCAAACGTGCGTTTATCTGGAGCACTGAATTTAATTTAAACAAATACTGAGAAAATACTGAAAATGCTTCCGAACTTTTAGATAAAAATTCTGTCAGGAATGAAGAAAAATGTAACACAAATATGACATACTGAAAATCATTTGGTGCCATTTAAGCTTCTCTACAATCTGATTACAAAGTATAATAGAAATGAAATTTAAAAATTAGGATGACCTATGTTTTGCTTTGCAATATGTGCAGAGAACTCTACATTAAAATTCATTAAGATTTATTTTAAAGAAAAAGGTTGAAAGCTGAAATAAAAACACAAAATATTGACTAACCTGCAGTGTATTTCCAGCATTTCCTCCCTCTACTTTATTTCAGTGTAACGAATAGAAGCACTAAGCTGTGAGCAAATTCATGTCACAATAGGCAGAGTTTGCACAAATGGTTGTCTTACACTGTCTCCAACAAACTCGCTTGTTAAAATAAAGTTATAATAGTTATCTAGTAAATTGTGGCGAGTGTATGGAATTGATCTCATTTGAGAACAATGTCACCATATACTAGAAAGTACTTAACTTTCATTTTTAAAAAGCTAACTTTACAAGGTCAATTTCACATCATGTGAGACATATTACGAACAACTGAAAATGCAATTGTATTCTACTGAAATTCCATAAATCCTAAATGTTTCAAAAGTAGATACCTTCACATTCACTGGTGTGCCTCAGTCAATCTTCGTTAGCATTTTATATATGCTTTAAAATTGCTAGTTAGTACTTTGGGACAACCACTTGTGTAACTCTGCCTTTAATGATGTTATCAATTTCCCTGTACAATTATCTATAGAAAGTATACTAACCTTTCTTGCTCCATTAGAAAGCTTAATCATTCTATCAACGTATTCACGAGCTTTGTCATGACGCCCAATATGCCAAAGGAAGAGGCCCGCAAAGTACAATGCCATCTGTCCTGCAGTCTTTCGATCCTCTTTTAGTTTGCCATCAAGTTCTTGAATGGCATCACGATCTTTTATCAATGCAAAAAAATCTATTTCAGGATGTCTGTAACTAAATTGAGTACTTTTAATGCTTATCTATCTGATCCAATTAATTTTTATTTTATGGTACTTTTTGTTTAGAGAAAATACTGTATGAATCTTGCAACTAAAATGACGGCTTACTCAAAACAAAATTTTATTTAGATATCAAGTTTATTTCCTCAGTGGTTGAGCAAATTACCCAGTGAGTAGCCAAATCATTTGTAGCAGGAAGGTCACAGGTTTGATCCCAAGTTTGTGTTGAGATAGTTGATCTCAGCTGCAGCCACGATTCCCACTTCTGATTATTATGGGGCTCAGCTGTTATGCTAACATGCAGCTTCAAGGTTTACTCAAGGCTTAGACATGAATAATGGCCACTTCAGGGCAATTGGACCCATGCCACAACAAGTACTTAATGGCTTCTGGAGAGGAGGAGGAGGGGAAAGGAAAATATTGGCAGAAAGTAAATCATGGAAAGCGTATTCTGCACAAATATAAAAAGAAAACAAAATGCCACGATCTGGGAGCTCCAGACCAAAGAGTAAGAATGCTAAAGTGTTGTAGTTCCAGACTGAAAAGAAAAAGTAAGTTCTGGGGTAGAAAATATTAAAGTAGATAATTTCAGGAAAAAATAAGCCGTGAACACTGGAAACTGAAAGACAGAACTATGGATATGGCAAGGATCATTCAGTAGTTCAGCAGAATTCCCTGTCTGACTTTATTTTGCATTATACAATGGAAAAAGGTAAAATTTGGGGGTCAGTGTAATCTTTCTATACAATAATTGGATGTGGTAGTCCTATATTTGTCATGAAACTGACACAAGGTGACATTAGGTGAAAATGCAGGCACAGCAGACTCCAGGGTTTCAAAAGTACATAAGGAAACCAAACAAATAGAAGTATAAGCTGTACGTTGTTTTGAAACAAACTGCTGTGTTTTTAACATTATCAATCTCATCTAGACTAAATTAATCAAACATATTTATAATAGAGTCCCACTTGATCTTTTATGCAATTTTTACTCTAGAACAAGTGGTGCAATTCCTTCCTTGCCAGGTGTTGGATGCTCTGTGTACTCACCTGGAGCTAAACTTTTTTTATGAGCATAAGTTAGAGCCATTATAGAGCATAATGACACATCCTGCTTCTCCCTAACAGCCTCAAGCTCACGGATAGCTTCTTGAATACGATCTACATGTGCAAAATAAAGACAACATTTTGGAATTATGAAACCAGTCTGGTTACTGGTTGGTTTTTGAATGTTATGAAAATACATTAAGCATTTTCACTGCACTTAATTACCTTCCATAAGGACCCCATAAGCATGAAAAAATAGGAACACAGCATCATTCCCATACTTTTTGAGACCCTCATCTGCTGCAATCTGGATATGATTGAAGTATTTTTTTTGGCAGTAATAGTTTATTAGAGCCTGCAAAATAAAAAGATTAAAGTAAATATATTTAATCCTGCTTTTAGTATGTAGTCTCCTCTAAAGTACTAGTTCCTCCCCCACTTGCCCTTCTTTTTGAGTGACAGTTTTCTTCCATTCGATTGCACTTCACACAACTGATTGACCTCACATCAAGAGGACAGATACTGCCCCAATCCCAAATCCCACTAACAATGTTCTGCAACAAGATATTGGGCCTGAATTTGCGGTCGGCGGCGAAGCTAAGGAATACGCCGAAAACATCACAAGTAAATCCGCACCTACCTCATGCGGTCCCCCCTGCGAGAACTTCCTTTAAAACGCTGCAGAGTTCTGCTCAACGTACTCCCCCACGGAGTCCAGGAGCACAAGGTTGTGCGTATGTGAACCTGGGATCACGTGGGACAGTGGTTCTTTTACTTCCTGATTCTTAGCCAATAATCACTGTGAAATAACTTGATCCCTTTTCAGCAACTAATGCTGCAGAAGTCAGTAGATTTTGATTATGTTGTCCAATTTAAAGAGCATTAAGATGTCCTAAATTACATTTTGACATGGCCATGAAATTTTTGTGCACATTTATGACAGTAGAGCAGGGTCAGCAATAAGAAGCAAACATCAACAAAGTTGTCGATCTAGTGGAAAAAATTGAATGGAAATGGAAATAAATGGGGAGAAGAAAAATTTATAGCCATTTCAAGGTACAATTGCTGTAAGAGAAACATAACCAATCTCAAAAACTTCAAGAAAATGTCAGAAGCCATGATATTTAAGAATAGTTTTTCTGTTTACCCTTTCGTTGGACTGTTTTACTCTGTTTAGTCTCAGAACCCCTTTTAAAGGTTCCAATGTTTGTAGCACAACATAAACCAGTGTTTAAGCTTTCCACATTACTCTTAACAGAAATTTGGCTGTAATTTTA
Organism: Somniosus microcephalus; assembly: GCF_052327205.1. NCBI lineage: Eukaryota > Metazoa > Chordata > Chondrichthyes > Squaliformes > Somniosidae > Somniosus > Somniosus microcephalus. The sequence goes on along the minus strand of NC_140990.1, from coordinate 274,732,423 downwards.
CAATTATTTACCACCTCGAGATGGGCTTGATCATCATTTGGTCTCCACTAAAGATCAATGAAACTGAGACAATGCATTGGAAGGATGTCATTAACAATTTGATTCCACATTTAAGTGCGTTTTGCGTGTCTTTTTAATCAATGTCTATTACTGGCAAAAAAGTGAAAACGTGGGTGAGCCAATATGCAATACCCTTGCCATTTTACAAGTTAAAATTAAATGGAACATATTCTGCAGAAAAAAAGACAACATCGAATGACTGTGACTGATTTCATGCTCTAATTAAACTGGGTTGTGATGAAGGGACACACTCCCAAACATTAACCCGTATTTTTCTTTCAGGTGCTGAGGGGCCTACTGTGTATTTCCAATATTTCCTGTTCTTCTTTAATGAAAGATTTCCAGCACTTGTGGTCCTTTTATCTTTCTTCTAAATCAAAGTCTGTTCTAAAAAAAAGTCTGTTCCGGTCCCCTTACGCTGTGCAACAGGCTTCCTGCGCCTGCTTGCACAAGACTTAAAAACTGAAAGCATAATCACTTCAGAGTAGGTGGGTAATTAGCCCAACTTTTCTCCAGCACGTTGATTTCTATCAGGAGGTGAAAGACGCGGCAAAGCCTCTGTGTAGTCGTAACTTGACAGATCGTAAATTCAGGATTTAATTTCAAAGGCGGTAGGACGGCGAACGCCATTAAGAGATGCACATAAACAACACAAATGGATACCCTGACTCCAATCAGTTCTCATCCCTGGATGAGAAACTTATCTATGTATACTTCTAGCTGATATCAGAGATTCATGATTTAGGAAAATGCCAGTTTTAATCAGAATACTCCTCTGTGACAGGTCATTTAATCCAAATAACATCCCTCTGCAACAACATACAGGAAACTTTGGTTTATCTGGAGGTTAACTGTCTGGAATGCTCGAGCCACCGGCAAAATTCAGGAGTCGGTTCAGTAAGTTTTTTTTCTTTTCGTTGCTTTTTTTTCCCACCAGTCAGGCTCTGCAAGGTCTAGCTAAAGCTGTTGCTTAGCTACAGAGACGCTTGCAAGCTACGGCCGACTGTTTAGAAGCTGTTGAGGGTTTGTTGCTAGATACGGAGCTCAAAAGCTTCCATATGCTTTAACATTAGCGCTGGTTTGTCCGGCAGTTTTGATGGGACGGCAACAGCTCGGTCCCGTCGGTGCCGGATATCACAAAGTTTCCTGTATCACAACACCCAGTCACTGTACCACACAGCTACTTATTCCCAGATTTTCAACTCTATTCACAGCAGCACAGTGACATGCCATACCATCCAACACTCTGTTCTGAGAGAGGTGCAACCCTGGTTGACAGCTACAATTCATCATACAAGTTTTCAATCTCACCCTTAATATCAGGGGAAACTGCCAAATGATGGTCAGGCATTTCCTTAGTAAGAAAAGGAAGGTTAAAGAGGAGAGAAAGGATAGAGGACTGTAGTTGGAGAGGACAGATCGATCAAGGGCACGAATTTTGAGGACGAGACGGTGGCGTAGTGGTTATGTCACTAGACTAGTAAGCCAGAGGCTCAGTCAAATGATCTGAGGATTATGGGTTCAAATCCCACCACGGCAGCTGGTGGAATTTAAATTCAATTCAATTTAATTCTGGGATTAAATGTTAGTCTTAGTAATGGCGACCATGATACCATTGTCGATTGTTGCAAAAACCCATCTTGTTCACTGATGTCCTTTAGGGAAGGAAATCTGCCGTCCTTACCTGGTATGGCCTACATGTGACTCCAGACCATGTGGTTGACTCTTAATGCCCTCTGAAATGGCCTAGCAAGCCACTCAGTTGTAAACAACCGCTACGAAAAACAATAAGAATAAAACCGGACGGACCGCCCGGCACCGGAAATGACAATGACAACAGCAAACCCAGCCGTGTCGACCCTGCAAAGTCCTCCTTACCAACATCTGGGGGCTTGTGCCAAAATTGGGAGAGCTGTCCCACAGACTAGTCAAGCAACAGCCTGACATAGTCATAATTACCAAATCATACCTTACAACCAATGTCCCAGACACCACCATCACCATCCCTGGGTATGTCCTGTCCCACCGGCAGGACAGACCCACCAGAGGTGGTGACACCGTGGTATACAGTCGGGAGGGAGTAGCCCTGGGAGTCCTCAACATTGACTCAGGACCCCATGAGGTCTCATGGCATCAAGTCAAACATGGGCAAGGAAACCTCCTGCTAATTACCACCTACCGCCCTCCCTCAGCTGATGAATCAGTACTCCTTCATGTTGAACACCAATTGGAAGAAGCACTGAGAGTAGCAAGGGCACAAAATGTCCTCTGGGTGGGGGACTTCAATGTCCATCACCAAGAGTGGCTCGGTAGCACCACAACTGGCCAAGTCCTAAAGGACATAGCTGCCAGACTGGGTCTGCGACAGGTGGTGAGGGAACCAACAAGAGGGAAAAACCTACTTGATCTCGTCCTCACCAATCTACCTGTTGCAGATGCATCTGTCCATGACAGCATTGGTGGAAGTGACCACCGCACTGTCCTTGTGGAGACGAAGTCCCGTCTTCATGTTGAGGATACCCTCTACCGTGTTGTGTGGCACTACCACTGTGCTAAATGGGACAGATTTCGAACAGATCTGGCAACTCAAAACTGGGCATCCATGAGGTGCTGTGGGCCATCAGCAGCAGCAAAATTGTATTCAACCACAATCTGTAACCTCATGGCCCAGCATATCCCTCACTCTACCATTACCATCAAGCTGGGAGATCAACCCTGGTTTAACGAAGAGTGCAGGAGAGCATGCCGGGAACAGCACCAGGCATACCGAAAAATGAGGTGTCAACCTGGTGAGGCTACAACACAGGACTACTTGCATGCCAAACAACGGAAGCAACATGCGATAGACAGAGCTAAGCGATCTTACAACCATCGGATCAAATCAAAGCTCTGCAGTCCTGCCACATCCAGTCGTGAGTGGTGGTGGACAATTAAACAGTTAACAGGAGGAGGAGGCTCCAAAAATATCCCCATCCTCAATGATGGTGGAGCCCAGCACGTGAGTGCAAAAGACAAGGCTGAAGTATTTGCAACTATCTTCAGCCAGAAGTGCCAAGTGGAGGATCCATCTCGGCCTCCTCCTGAGGTCCCCAGCATCACAGATGCCAGTCTTCAGCCCATTCAATTCACTCCACGTGATGTCATGAAACGGCTGAAGACACTGGATACTGCAAAGGCTATGGGCCCTGACAACATTCCGGCAATAGTACTGAAGACGTGCTCCAGAACTAGCTGCGCCCCTAGCCAAGCTGTTCCAGTACAGCTACAACACTGGCATCTACCCGGCAATGTGGAAAATTGCCCAAGTATGTCCTGTCTACAAAAAGCAGGACAAATCCGACCCGGCCAATTACCGTCCCATCAGTCAACTCTCAATCATCAGCAAAGTGATGGAAGGTGTCGTCGACAGTGCTATCAAGCGGCACTTACTCAGCAATAACCTGCTAACTGACGCCCAGTTTGGGTTCCGCCAGGGCCACTCAGCTCCTGACCTCATTACAGCCTTGGTCCAAACATGGACAAAAGAGCTGAACTCAAGAGGTGAGGTGAGAGTAGGGTTGCAAAATTCTGGGAATTTTTAAAAAGAGGAAACTTTCCATGGGAATTTATGGAAATTTTGAGTTTTTTTGCACACTGATGGTTTTTGTCTCCGACCCTATTATCTTTGTCGTCAAAATAGACATACTGTTCCATACAAATAAAAACAGGCTTTCAAAACTTTATTTAGGTTATAATTTTGACCTTTATTGAACCCCCACAAAAAAGACCCATCTAAAATAAAATAAAAAGAGCGTCAGCTTATTTAGCCTGTAATTTGCCCTTATTTTGTCCCTTTGAGTCTTCTACTCATGAGTCTTCTGCTCCTCATTGCTCCTCCTGATTCTCTGACGTGTCCTTTTCCTCCTCTGTGTCAGTGTCTAGCTGTGTGGTGGACACTTCTGTATCTGGCTCAATAAGTTGTAGGTTCGCCCAGATAGCCACCAGTTTCTCCACTCTCTTGTTAGTCAGCCTGTTGCGCACCTTTGTATGCGTATTCCCAAAAAGTGACCAGTTTCGTTCAGAGGCCGCTGATGAAGGTGGGATTTGGAGTATCACCGATGCAATAGGTGACAGGGCCTCAGATGCACAAAGTCCCTTCCACCAGGTATGTGCACTGATATGCTTGCATGATTCCCATATCCCATCCCCATTCCAAAGACCTTGCTTGGTAGAGAACTTTGCCAGACTTCCCAGAACTTTGCCCACATCCAGATTGAGATGGTGTGAGAGGGTAGAAATCACACTGTAAGCGCTGTTGATCTGTTCTCCAGAAAGTATTGGTCTCCCAACATGCTTTGGGTCCAGCACGTATGCTGCAGCATGAATCGGCTTGACACAAAATTCTTGACGCGTCTGTATGAATTGAACAATTGCCTTCTCCTCTGCTTTGAGCAGCAGGGATGTGGGTAGGGCAATGCTGATTTGTTCTTTTAAATCAGTAAAAAGCCTGAGAACATCTGACAAGACAGCGTCATCTCCTTCAATCTGAGCAATTGCAGATGCTACTGGTGAGAGTAGTTTAAGGCTGCTAACCACTCTCTCCCAAAACACATCATCCAGCAGTATTTTCTTGATGGTGGTTTCCATATCCCCAGACTGGGATATTGCCATTTCTTGCAGCGACTCCTTACCCTCCAGAAGGCTGTTGTACATTATGACAACACCACCCCATCTAGTGTTGTTGGGCAGCTTCAGTGTGGTGTTCTTGTTCTTTGTCATTTGCTTGGAGTTGTAGGTTGCTGCAACTACCTGTTTTCCCCTGACATACTTAACAACTTGCTTGGCTCTCTTGTACAGTGCTTCCATGGTTCTCAAACCCATGATGTCCTTGAGGAGCAGGTTAAGCCCATGAGCTGCGCACCCAATAGACGTAATATGAGGGTAGGCCTCCTCCACTTGAGCCCAAGCAGCCTTCATATTCGCAGCATTGTCAGTAACTACTGCAAAGACCTTTTGTGATCCAAGATCGTTGATGACTGCTTTCAGCTCATCAGCAATGTATGTGCCTGTGTGTCTGTTGTCCTTCGTGTCTTTGAGCTTTCCTTGGACTCTGTTATACTCAGCCTCCAGCAAATAAGTAGACAAAGCATGTCTGGTGGGAGGACAGTATGCAGGGCGAATAACATTGAAAAATCTCTTCCAGTACACATTGGCTGTGAGCATGAAGGGTGAGCCTGTTGCATATACAGCTCGAGCAAGGCACTCATCTGCATTCTTCTGGCTATGGTTATCCATTGTATCAAAGAACCTTCCAAGTGGGCCAGGAGTTGCTGATGATAAGGAGCCTGATGCTGAATGAGAACCATCATCTTCTTGAATGGAAGCAGAGGAACTCTGGGCTGACTGCTGTGAGCTTTGAGTGAAGTTGTTGCATTTGGATAAATGCTGCTGCATCTTTGTGGCATTCTTTACATATGGCTTTCTACAGTGTTTGCACATGTACACAGTCTTTCCATCTTTAATGCCTGGGGTAAAATGCTTCCACACATCCGACGGTAAACGTGGCATTGTTCTATGCAGAGAAATAAAGGGCATTCATCTCTGTGTCGAACTGCGGTCGATCAGCACGATTGCAACAGGGTGAGTACATTTTTGCTGATGCTCCATGTGATGGAAGCATGACCTGTACACACACGACGCTACATCACCAATAGTGTATTATTTTGTATATTTTAAATTGAAGGACAACAGAGTTCAACAAGTAACTGGTTTATTTGGTATAAAGTCTGATTTACTTACTGCATCATCACAACATCAGCAGAAAACAAAATGACTTCCCTCAGGACCCCTAACCTGGATCTTAAAAAAACTATAGCAGTCTTACAGATGCCTGCAGGCCAATCACAATTCGATATGCAAATATTACAAATAGAGGGAGCTAATCGCTCATCCAACCAATCAGGACACATTTGTTCACAGTCACACACAAAACTTGTAATTATTAAAACAAGCCAAGTAAGAAGATAAACATATATTGATTATTAAGAAATTCCTTAATAATTAAGATTCCATCTCTGTTAGTAATTTTAAGAGAGGACCTGTGGAAAAAAAAGAAATACAAAAAAAACAATATTATGCTAGCATGTGTTTTTTTGGGCAAAATTCCCAAAATTCCCAAGCTAAACTTCCCGTGGAAAATTTCCGGAAATTTCCCGGAAACTTTCCACCCCTTTGCAACCCTAGGTGAGAGTGACTGCCCTTGACATCAAGGCAGCATCTGATCGAGTGTGGCATCAAGGAGCCCCAGCAAAACTGAAGTCAATGGGAATCAAGGGGGAAACTCTCCATTGGTTGGAATCATACCTAGCACAAAGGAAGTTGGCTGTGGTTGTTGGAGGTCATTCATCTCAATCACATGACATCACTGCAGGAGTTCCTCAGGGCAGTGTCCTAGGCCCAACCATCTTCAGCTGTTTCATCAATGACCTTCCCTCCATCATAAGGTCAGAAGTGGGGATGTTCGCTGATGATTGCACACTGTTCAGCACCATTCGAGACTCGTCAGATACTGACGCAGTTCGTGTCCATATGCAGCAAGACCTGGACAACATTCAGACTTGGGCTGACAAGCGGCAAGTAACATTCGCACCACACAAGTGCCAGGCAATGACCATCTCCAACAAGCGAGACTCTAACCATCTCCCCTTGACATTCAATGGCATTACCATCGCTGAATCCCCCACTATCAACATCCTGGGGGTTACCATTGATCAGAAACTGAACTGGACCAGCCATATAAATACTGTGGCTACAAGAGCAGGCCAGAGGCTGGGAATTCTGTGGCGAGTGTCTCACCTCCTGACTCCCCAAAGCCTTTCCACCATCTACAAGGCACAAGTCAGGAGTGTGATGGAATACTCTCCACTTGCCTGGATGAGTGCAGCTCCAACAACACTCAAGAAGCTCGACACCATTCAGGATAAAGCAGCCAGCTTGATTGGAACTCCATCCACCACCTTCAACATTCACTCCCTCCACCACCGACTGTGGCTGCAATGTGTACCATCGACAAGATGCACTGCAGCAACTCGCCAAAGCACCTTCAACAGCACCTTTCAAACCCGCGACCTCTACCACTTAGAAGGACAAGGGCACCAGACGCATGGGAACATCACCACCTACAAGTTCCCCTCCAAGCCACACACCATCCTGACTTGGACCTGTATCGCCGTTCCTTCACTGTCGCTGGGCCAAAATCCTGGAACTCCCTTCCTAACAGCATTGTAGGTGTACCTACACCATATGGACTGCAGCGGTTCAAGAAGGCAGCTCACCACCATCTTCTCAAGGGCAATTAGGGATGGCCAATAAATGCAGGCCTAGCCAGCCAGCGACGCTCACATCCCATCAATGAATAAAAAAAAAATGATATTAATAAAGTGGAGCATCTAAGTAAAAGCAAGTATTAACGACGTCAGCAAATATCAGGGCCAGGAAAGGTAATTAAGAGGGTAATAATTGGATGGAAAGGATGTCGAGGCAGTTGGAAGTGGGACTCGTGGCTCCCTGCCCAGCTCCCCTCACCCCGGGCGCCATGCCCCCCCACCCCGGGCTCCCTGCCCCCCCACCCCGGGCTCCCTGCCCTGCCCCCCCCCCCCGGGTTCCGTGCCCTGCCCCTCCACCCCGGGCTCCCTGCCCTGCCCCCCCCTCGGGTTCCCTGCCCTGCCCCTCCACCCCGGGCTCCCTGCCCTGCCCCCCCACCCCGGGCTCCCTGCCTTGCCCCCCCACCCCGGGCTCCCTGCCCTGCCCCCCCACCCCAGGCTCCCTGCCCTGCCCCCCCCACCCCGGGCACCGTGACCCCCCACACACAGCCGGATCTCTGCCTCGCTCACATAGAAACATAGAAGAGAGGAGCAGGAGTAGGCCATTCGGCCCCTCGAGCCTGCTCCGCCATTCAATGCGATCATGGCTGATCATCCAAATTCAGTGCCCTGTCCCTGCTTTCTCCCCATATCCCTTGATCCCTTGAGCTTTAAGAAATATATCTAACTCCTTCTTGAATATATTTAATGTATTGGCCTCTACTGCCTTCTGTGGTAAAGAATTCCACAGGTTCACCACACCCCCCACCCCCCAGATCCCTGCCTCCCCCACCCCCCCCAACTTGCCTCCCCCACACACCCCAACAAACCCCCCCCCAACCCCCGGATCCTTGCCTCCCCCACACCCCAACCCCCGGATCCCTGCCTCCCCCACCCCCCCCCTCCAACCCCCGGATCCCTGCCTCCCCCACCCCCCCCCTCCAACCCCCGGATCCCTGCCTCCCCCACCCCCCCCCTCCAACCCCCGGATCCCTGCCTCCCCCACACACCCCCTCCAACCCCCGGATCCCTGCCTCCCCCACCCCCCCCCTCCAACCCCCGGATCCCTGCCTCCCCCACCCCCCCCCTCCAACCCCCGGATCCCTGCCTCCCCCACACACCCCCTCCAACCCCCGGATCCCTGCCTCCCCCACACACCCCCTCCAACCCCCGGATCCCTGCCTCCCCCACACCCCTCCCCCAACCCCCGGATCCCTGCCTCCCCCACACCCCTCCCCCAACCCCCGGATCCCTGCCTCCCCCACACCCCTCCCCCAACCCCCGGATCCCTGCCTCCCCCACACCATTCCCCCACACCCCCCCTCCAACCCCCGGATCCCTGCCTCCCCCACCACCCCCCCAACCCCCGGATCCTTGCCTCCCCCGGATCGCTGCCTCCCCCCCCACCTTGTTAGATCCGTGTATCTTAAATGTTGTGTCCTTCAATAATCAGACAAAAGACTGCAGGAAACGATCAACAGGTGTTTACTGAATGAGGGTTCAAACTGCAACTGACTGTACAGATCACTACTCAGGGTTTATATACAGGTGTGGTCACTGCCGGTACTACAGGATACAGGAGCTGTAAAAAGTGGTTCTCCCCCTTAAAAGGTACATACATTACAATTCCTCCCCTTTTAGATTAACAGTACCACAACACTCATTTAACAATTAAATATCAAACTATTTACAATTAACACTTTTAACATGCAACATTAACTGAAAATAGTCTATTTATAAATTCAGTCTTTGGGGAGGCTTCCTGATTCTTTCTGGATAACGCCTTTCCCGAGTGTCTCGCTCTTGGTGCGGAGGCGGTTCTAACACCCTGTCGTTAGTTGATTCATCAGCTTCCAATGCTATTGTTTCTGAGGTAGATGCGACCTGTACGTCGGGTTCCTCACCAGGTACGTATGGCCGAGACATGGGGTTGACTCGTTCCTGTGACTCTAGGATCTGGTCAGCATGGCGTCTCACAATGTTCTCCCCAACATCCACTGTGTACATTAGTGGCCCCTGCTGTGTGCATATCGTTCCTGGTTGCCATTTCTCTGTTCGGTAGTCGCGGGCCAAGACTGGTTTCCCTACATTGAAGCTCGTTGTCGGCTTCTCATTGATGTGCTGGAATTGCTTATTCTCAACATCTCTTCGTACATTTGGTCTGAGCAAATCCAGACGAGATCTCAACCTTCGGTTAAAGAAGGTCATGGCCGGGGCCTGGTTGGTGACTGCATGTTTCGCATTTCTGTAGGCTAACAGGAAATTGTCCACCTTATGCTGCAGTGGAATGTCGTCATCGCACATGGCCCTTACTGCTTTTTTAAAGGTTTGTACGAACCTCTCAGCCAATCCATTTGTGGCTGGATGATACGGGGCGGATGTGTAATGCCTTACACCATTCCTTTTCATAAATCTTCGAAACTCTTCGGACACAAACTGTGGTCCGTTATCAGAGCAAATCTGCTCTGGCAAGCCGTTCCTGGCAAAAATGGTCCGTAGGACTGCAATAGTTTTCTCCGTGGTGGTGGAGGACATTTTGATCACCTCAGGCCATTTCGAGTGCGCATCCACGACTATTAAAAATATTGAGTCCATGAATGGACCAGCAAAATCAATATGCACCCGTTGCCATGGAGATGAGGGCCACTCCCATGGGTGTAGAGGGGCATGTGGTGGTGCATTTTGGACCTTCTGGCATCCTGAGCAGCTCTTTGTCAGGTCCTCGATTTGCTGATCGATCCCCGGCCACCACACATAAGCCCTAGCAAGGCTTTTCATTTTCACCCCTCCCAGATGACCTTCGTGAAGCTCATTGAGCACTCTCTCCCTTAACTTGGGTGGAATTACCACTCGGGATCCACACATCAAGGTCCCCTGGCATACTGACAGCTGTTCTCTTCTGGATGAGAATGCTGGCAACAGTGAGTCGCCATGTGCTGGCCATCCCTTCACCGTCAAATCATATACCCGAGACAGTGTCGGGTCATTTCGGGTCTCCTTCTCTATACCAGCGTTAGTTACTGGCAAGCATTCAATTATAGTCGAATGAAATATTTCGACAGGATCCACTGCTGGTGCTTCCTCCGCAGTAGGCAGTGGCAGGCGTGATAGCCCATCTGCGTTTCCATGCTGTTTCGTGCCCTTATATTCAATTTCATATTGGTGCGCCCCTAGAAAAAGGGACCATCTTTGTAGCCGTTGCACAGTCATCACCGGAACGCCCTTCTTTGGATTAAAGATGGAGACAAGTGGTTGGTGGTCAGTCAGCAAGGTGAACTTCTGCCCGTGCAGATAGTGATTGAACTTTTTCACTCCCCACACTAGGCTGAGGGCCTCCCTGTCAATCTGGGCGTAGTTACGCTCAGCTGAGGTTAGTGACCGAGACGCAAAGGCTACTGGCCTCTCCAAGCCGTCCGGGAATTTGTGCGACAGCACCGCTCCAATGCCATAGGGTGATGCATCACACGCCAACCGAATTCGTAGTGCTGGGTTGAAATGAGCAACACCTCTTTTGATGTGATCAATGCTTTGCTCTTCTGGAAAGCTCGTTTACATTCGTCACTCCACTTCCATGGTACCCCCGTTTGCAGTAGGGTGTTCAGTGGGTGTAGTACGGTAGACAAATTCGGCAAGAACTTACGGTAGTAGTTCACCAGCCTGAGGAACGACCTCAGTTGTGACACATTTTCCGGTGCTGGAGCCTTGACTACTGCCTCAATCTTTTCAGGGGACTTATGTAACCCCTCTTTATCAATAACGTGGCCACAATACGAGATCTGCTCCTGGAAAAACTCGCATTTGTGGTGATTAGCTCGGAGCCCATATTCCTTCAATCTAGTGAGCACCTGCTCCAGGTTGGCGAGGTGATCACTGTCATTTTCGCCCGTGACCAGGATGTCGTCCAAATAACACTGGGTCCCTGGAATCCCTTGCAGGACTTGTTCCATTGTCCTTTGCCAAATAGCCGGAGCTGATGCTACCCCGAACACCAGCCGGTTGTATTGGTAGAGACCTTTATGAGTGTTGATCGTGAGGTACTGTTTCGAGGCTTCTTCTACCTCCATTTGCAGGTACGCCTGGGCCAGATCAATCTTAGTGAAGCGTTTCCCTCCAGATAGCGAGGCAAAAATATCTTCAATCCGCAGAAGAGGATATTATTGTACAGTGTGAAGGACTGGGTTCACTGTCACCTTAAAGTCCCCACAGATGCGAACCTTCTTTGGTTCCCCAGGCGTATTACTCAATGACCTCTTCATTACAAGAACGATGGGTGTAGCCCACTCGCTCCAGTCCACTTTGGACAGTACTCCTGAACGTTCCAAACCTTCCAGCTCTGCTTCGACGGCTGGGCGGATCACATAAGGTACCGGTCTGGCCTTAAAAAACTTTGGGCTTGCATTTTCCTCTATTTTGATCGTCGCTGTTATGCCTTTTAGTGTTCTGAATCCCTGCTGGAACACTTCTTGTGCGTCAGTTAGCATTTTTGACAGTCGTCCAGGTGTGATGTCGTCATCCTTTTTGGCATCTACAGTCAGTGCTTGTATGGAATGCCAATCTAGCGTATCTTCCGGATCCATTCACGTCCTAGTAGTGGTGGTCCTCCATCTGGCAATACATATAGGTCCATTTTTGGTGTTTCCTTGCCGTTATATATAACGTTCACCCTTATTTTTCCTTTGGGGTAGACTTTTTGCCCCGTGTACGTCTTCAAGACAATCTTTGTATCTCTCAAGGGTATATGTGAGAATAGCCGCTTGTAGTCCCTTCGGTTTATGACTGTTAGGGCTGATCCTGTGTCCAATTCCATTTTCACTTGGACTCCTGCTATCTTGAGCGTGACCCAGATAGTTTGGTGATCCTCCGTTTTGATCACATTATGTAGTTTCAGACAACCCAGCTCCTTGCTTCCAGAGTCTGTATCACTCTTCTGTTTGTCTGAACTACTCTCCGTCACCTTATGTACCTTCTTGTACTTCTCCTGTGGAGATTTCTTGCTGCTGGTTTTCTTTCCCGACCTGCAGATTCTTGCTATGTGTCCTACTTTTCCACACTGTCTGCACACTTTATCCTTGAACCAGCAATCATTATGGTCGTGTGTTGTTCTGCCGCAGCGATAGCACTTTACTGTTCCGTATGACATTTCATTTGTGCCATATTCTTGCGGTCTCCGTTGTATCTCTGCAGTGCCCCGTGCGGCTGCTTCATGTGATACTGCAATGCTGAAAGCCTTGTCCAGCGTAAGATCCTTTTCTGATAGAAGCCGTTTCTGGGTTCCTTCACTTTGAAGCCCACACACAAACTTGCCCCTTAAAGTATCTGCTAGTCCCGTTCCAAACTGGCAGTGTTTCGATAGCTTGCGCAGTTCCGTTAAATACTCAGCATTACTTTCATCTTTATGCTGGTTCCTTTTGTGAAACTTAAATCTTTCTGCTATCAGCAGCGGTGTGGGGTTTAAGTGGTCCTGTAGGATTGACACTATGTTTTCAAAATCCTTTTCTACTGGCTTCTCTGGGGTTACTAGGTTTCGTAGTAAGCCATACGTTTTTGCACCCATTGAATTCAACAATACCAGCGCTTTCTTGTCATCTGGCACTTCATTCGCCTTGCAGTATACTTCTATGCGTTCGACATATGTCGTCCAATCTTCGACTTCATTGTCGAACGCTGTGATACTGCCATTCTTCGGCATTTTTAGGTGTGGTTAGACTGGCTTAAAATGGCGTCTCCCGCGCTTTCCTTTCTTCCTCGCTGCGGCTTAAAATGGCGTCTCCCGCGCTTTCCTTTCTTCCCCGCTGCGGCTTAAAATGGCGTCTCCCGCGCTGCTGCCAACACCGCTCTCGGCGGTCCTCGTGGCAAATGGCGACGCCCTGTGGGTTTCGTGCGCTGCTCCAGCGCTGCTGCCAATGCCGCTCTCTGCGGTCCTCATGGCAATGGCAGCTGCCTCGCGTTTTCCTGCGCGCCTCTCTCCCCCGTTGACGCTGCTCGGCCCTTGAACACCGGCTGCGCTCTGCTCTCTCTCGCCTCTCTCCCCCGTTGACGCTGCTCAGCCCTTGAACACTGGCTGCGCTCTGCTCTCTCTCGCCTCTCTCCCCCGTTGATGCTGCTCGGTCCTGAACACCGGCTGCGCCCTGTGCGCTCTGCCCTCTCTCTCTCCCCTGTCGACGCTGCTCGGCCTTTTTCTGTGCCGCTCGGTCGGCTCTAGCCGCCGCTGTCTGGGAAGGGTCTGCGCAGTACCTGTTGCCAGCCCGTTTCGCTGGACCACCGTGACTGGAAAGCCAAGTCTGGCTCTCGACAGCCTCCCCTGCGATGCTCAAATCTCCGCTGGATGACTGGGCGGTTGGCCATGGTCGACGCCCGTGCTTCTGGACTCGACCTCCTTCCACTGTTCTCCAGGAGTGAATCCCTGGGAGGTGATGCAGAGTTGCAGGTAGGTTCGAATCTGCGTCGTCGCCAATGTTAGATCCGTGTATCTTAATGTTGTGTCCTTCAATAATAAGACAAAAGACTGCAGGGAACAATCAACAGGTGTTTACTGAATGAGGGCTCAAACTGCAACTGACTGTACGGATCACTACTCAGGGTTTATATACAGGTGTGGTGACTGCCGGTACTACAGGATACAGGAGCTGTAAAAAGTAGTTCTCCCCCTTAAAGGTACATACATTACACCCCCAACCCTCGGATCTCTGCCTCCCCCCCCCCCGCAACCCCTGGATCTCTGCCTCCCTTCCCCCCCCAACCCCCAACCCCCAGATCTCTGCCTCCCCCCCCACCCCCCGGATCTCTGCCTCCCCCCCCACCCCCCGGATCTCTGCCTCCCACCCTCCGGATCTCTGCCTCCCCCCCAACCCCCGGATCTCTGCCTCCCCCCCAACCCCCGGATCTCTGCCTCCCCCCCAACCCCCGGATCTCTGCCTCCCCCCCAACCCCCGGATCTCTGCCTCCCACCCCCGGATCCCCACCGCCCCGGGCTCCCTACCATCCCCCGGGTGCCGGGCTCGCACTGTCCCACCGGCTGGCGCCGCTCTCTCTCTGATGGTCCGACAGGCCCGGCCGCAGCCCGAGGCGAAACCGCCCGTGTGGTTCTCGCTCAACAATCAAGCCGCTCACCCACTTACCAAAGTCGGCGAGTCCTGCTCCGCCATGTCCGCTCGGCCGGCCGGGCGCAGGCTGGGGTCGGTGGGTCGCTCGGAGCCCCGGTCCGCTCCCGCCGCCCGTCTCCTAGTTACCAAAACAAGCGCCGTCCACCAGCCACAAACAATCGAGCACCAAGCCGGCAAGGCCTCAGGCCGCCGCTAGAGGGCGCCGCCGCCAGCTGTTCACTCGACAGCCAATGTCTGGCGCTGCAGTCCCACAATAAACTGGGCAATGCACAGCACCCAGATACCAGTGTTAATCTGTGTTAATGCAAATATTGGCCCGGATTACAGTCTTAATGATGTTTCAAATGATCAAAAACTCAAATTATTATTGCCTTGAATATCTCTTAATGTCTATTAATCTCTCCTGCTTTCTATCCTATTATTACTGACCTTCCCTTTTGTTCTTTCATCCCCTCCTCCTTTTCCCAGCCCCTAACTTGCTTCACAATCTATTCCTTTTCCTGCTTTTTTCCAGTTCTGACAAAAGGTCATCGACCTGAAACGTTAACTCTGTTTCTCTCTCCACGGATGCTGCCCTGGCCTGCTGAGTTTTTCCAGCATTTTCTGTTGTTATTACTGCTTTTTCAGAGCTCCCGTGTGTAGTGTATGTACCTTTAAGGGGAGAACTACTTTTTACAGCTCCTGTATACTGTAGTACCGGCAGTAACCACACCTGTATATAAACCCTGAGTAGGGCTCTGTACTTCAGTTTTAGAGTAACCTGCATCCAGTAAACACCTGTTGATTTATTGAAGAACACCATACATCAACATTCACGGATTTAACAGTGGCGACGAGTCGATTCGAACCTACCTGCAACTCTGTAGAAGAAGGCCGATTCCACCAGTGCGGGCGTCGACCATCCGGAGAGGACTTGAACATCGCAGAGGAGGCTGTGGAGAGCTGGGCTTGGTTTCCCAGTCGAGACGATCCAGCGCAGCGGGCTGGCAGCAGGTACGGCGCAGACACTTCCCGGACGGCGGCGGCTGGAGCCGACCGACGGCACAGAAAAAGGCTGAGCAGCGTCGACTGGGTAAGAGAGAGGGTAAAGCGCACAGGGCGCAGCCGGGGTTGAAGACCGAGCAGCGTCAACGAGAGAAGGGAAAACGCGCAGAGCGCGGCCGGGGTTTCAAGGGCTGAGCAGCGTCCGCGGGGGAAGAAAGGAAGCACGGGAGACGCCATTTTGAGCCAGCGGAGAAGAAGGGAGAGCGCGGGAGATGCCATTTTTAGCCAGTCTAACCACATCCAGGGATGCAGAAGAGTGGCAGTGTCACAGCGTTCGACAATGAAGTCGAAGATTCGGCAACATATATAGAACGCGTAGAAGTGTACTGCAAGGCGAATGAAGTGCCAGATGCCAGGAAAGCACTGGTATTGTTGAATTCCATGGGTGCAAAAACGTACGGCTTACTGCGAAACCTAGTAACCCCAGAGAAGCCAGTAGAAAAGGATTTTGAAAGCATAGTGGCAATCCTACAGGACCACTTAAACCCCACACTGCTGCTGATAGCAGAAAGATTTAAGTTTCACAAAAGGAACCAGCATAAAGACGAAAGTAATGCTGAGTATTTAACGGAACTGCGCAAACTATCAAAACACTGCCAGTTTGGAACGGGACTAGCAGATACTTTAAGGGACAAGTTTGTGTGTGGGCTTCAAAGTGAAGGAACCCAGAAACGGCTTCTATCAGAAAAGGATCTTACGCTTGACAAGGCTTTCAGCATGGAAGTATCACATGAAGCAGCCGCACGGGGCGCTGCAGGGATACAACGGAGATCGCAAGAATATGGCACAAATGAAATGTCATATGGAGCAGTGAAGTGTTATTGCTGCGGCAGAACTACAGACGACCATAAGGATTGTTGGTTCAAGGACCAAGTGTGCAGTCAGTGTGGAAAAGTAGGACACAAAGCAAGTGTCTGCAGGTCGGGAAAGAAAACCAGCAGCAAGAAATCTCCACAGGAGAAGTACAAAAAGGTACATAAGGTGACGGAGAGTAGTTCAGACGAACAGAAAAGTGATACAGACTCCGGAAGCAAGGAGCTGGGTTGTCTGAAACTACATCATGTAATCAAAATGGAGGATCACCAAACTATCTGGGTCACGCTCAAGATAGACGGAGTCCAAGTGAAAATGGAATTGGACACAGGATCAGCCCTAACAGTCATAAACCGAAGGGACTACAAGCGGCTATTCTCACATATACCCTTGAGAAATACAGAGATTGTCTTGAAGACGTACACGGGGCAAAAAGTCTACCCCAAAGGAAAAATAAGGGTGAATGTGATATACGGCAAGAAAACACCAAAAATGGACATATATGTATTGCCAGATGGAGGACCACCACTACTAGGGCGTGAATGGATCCGGAAGATACAACTAGATTGGCATTCCATACAAGCACTGACTGTAGATGCCAAAAAGGAAGATGACGTCACACCTGGACGACTGTCAAAAATGCTAACTGACGCACAAGAAGTGTTCCAGGAGGAACTCGGAACACTAAAAGGCATAACAGCAATGATCAAAATAGAGGAAAATGCAAGCCCAAAGTTTTTTAAGGCCAGACCGGTACCTTATGCGATCCGCCCAGCCGTTGAAGCAGAGCTGGAAGATTTGGAACGTTCAGGAGTACTATCCAAAGTGGACTGGAGCGAGTGGGCTACACCCATCGTTCCTGTAATGAAGAGTTCGTTGAGTAATACGCCTGGGGAACCAAAGAAGGTTCGCATCTGTGGGGACTTTAAGGTGACAGTGAACCCAGTCCTTCAGACTGTACAATATCCGCTTCCGCGGATTGAAGATATTTTCGCCTCGCTATCTGGAGGGAAACGCTTCACTAAGATTGACCTGGCCCAGGCGTACCTGCAAATGGAGGTAGAAGAAGCCTCGAAACAGTACTTCACGATCAACACTCATAAAGGTCTCTACCAATACAACCGGCTGGTGTTCGGGGTAGCATCAGCTCCGGCTATTTGGCAAAGGGCAATGGATCAAGTCCTGCAAGGGATTCCAGGGACCCAGTGTTATTTGGACGACATCCTGGTCACGGGTGAAAATGACAGTGATCACCTCGCCAACCTGGAGCAGGTGCTCACTAGATTGAAGGATTATGGGCTCCGAGCTAATCGCCACAAATGCGAGTTTTTCCAGAAGCAGATCTCGTATTGTGGCCACGTTATTGATGAAGAGGGGTTACATAAGTCCCCTGAAAAGATTGAGGCAGTAGTCAAGGCTCCAGCACCGGAAAATGTGTCACAACTGAGGTCGTTCCTCGGGTTGGTGAACTACTACCATAAGTACTTGCCGAATTTGTCTACAGTACTACACCCACTGAACACCCTACTGCAAACAGGGGTACCATGGAAGTGGAATGACGAATGTAAACGAGCTTTCCAGAAGTGCAAAGAATTGACCACATCAAAAGAGGTGTTGGCTCACTTCAACCCAGCACTACCAATTCGGCTGGCGTGTGATGCATCACCCTATGGCATTGGAGCGGTGCTGTCGCACAAATTCCCGGACGGCTCGGAGAGGCCAGTAGCCTTTGCGTCTCAGTCACTAACCTCAGCCGAGCGTAACTACGCCCAGATTGACAGGGAGGCCCTCAGCCTAGTGTGGGGAGTGAAAAAGTTCAACCACTATCTGCACGGGCAGAAGTTCACCTTGCTGACTGACCACCAACCACTTGTCTCCATCTTTAATCCAAAGAAGGGCGTTCCGGTGATGACTGCGCAACGGCTACAACGATGGTCCCGTTTTCTAGGGGCGCACCAATATGATATCGAGTATAAGGGCACGAAACAGCATGGAAACGCTGATGGGCTATTATGCCTGCCACTGCCTACTGCGGAGGAAGCACCAGCAGTGGATCCTGTCGAAATATTTCATTTGACTATAATTGAATGCTTGCCAGTAACTACCGCTGGTATAGAGAAGGAGACCCGAAATGACCCGACACTGTCTCGGGTATATGATTTGACGGTGAAGGGATGGCCAGCACATGGCGACTCACTGTTGCCAGCATTCTCATCCAGAAGAGAACAGCTGTCAGTATGCCAGGGGACCTTGATGTGTGGATCCCGAGTGGTAATTCCACCCAAGTTAAGGGAGCGAGTGCTCAATGAGCTTCACGAAGGCCATCTGGGAGGGGTGAAAATGAAAAGCCTTGCTAGGGCTTATGTGTGGTGGCTGGGGATCGATCAGCAAATCGAGGACCTGACAAAGAGCTGCTCAGGATGCCAGAAGGTCCAAAATGCACCACCACATGCCCCTCTACACCCATGGGAGTGGCCCTCATCTCCATGGCAACGGGTGCATATTGATTTTGCTGGTCCATTCATGGACTCAATGTTTTTAATAGCCATGGATGCGCACTCAAAATGGCCTGAGGTGATCAAAATGTCCTCCACCACCACGGAGAAAACTATTGCAGTCCTACGGACCATATTTGCCAGGAACGGCTTGCCAGAGCAGATTTGCTCTGATAACGGACCACAGTTTGTGTCCGAAGATTTTCGAAGATTTATGAAAAGGAATGGGGTTGTAAGGATTCCGGGGGCTTCCTTTAACTGGTTTAAGGTAATCTACCTGGCCAGCAGTCTTTTTGCTGCTGCACTCTAAACCAATTTACAAACAGCGGTTTTGAATCGCTACCCCTCCTTTAGTTCTGAGTGGAGGAACTTATAATTAATGATATTAAACGGAACAAGTGGTTTGGATGAGAGAACAAAATCAAGCTTTATTAACTAAAAGAAACTCCAATCACAATATCAAACTATCCCACACGAACACAGTAAAATTGTAAAACTATATATCAAGGGGGTACACACGGCAAAAACGAGGGATACAATGGCTACAATGTATTTAAACAATCTTAGCAATTCCCTTAAATCACCATCCCCCCTTAACTCCTGCTAGGTTGCCTTGTGTGGAGTCAGAAACTCTGCTGACATGTGGTCCAGCGAAGAGAGAGAGAGAGAGAGAGAGAGCGAGAGCTCACCTATCGTCCCAGGAAGTCAAGAGTCAAGAGCCAAGAGTCAAGAGAGCGAGCTGGCTGCTCAGCCTTTTTTTATACCTGGTGAGCCCCTCACATCCTGCCTTACAAGGGCTGTGTGCAAAATTAACCCCAAAGCTGTGATAGGCTAACTCAAAGTGGTTAGATTGAGTTAATGTGATTTTCAGAGCTCCCTTTGCTGAAACAAAAGGGAGATACATCTGCTCTATAGTCCAGTACTGGGTGATTGGAAACCCATTCAAGATACAAAGAGTCTCTTCTGCAGTTTAGGTGTATCCACTCGATATACAAACAAATGCTAATAGCATTCAATTGCTTTATAAACAAAGCAATGTCCTTTGTCTTCATTGAACCTTACTTCCAGACACAGAAAGCTGCATTCCAAACCTCTTTTGTCATTCGGCCATGTGGTGTGACAGCCATTTTATCCCTGGAAATTTAAAAAGCACATTGCCCAGGGATACTTTAATCAAAAAACATGAATCTTCAGAACTGTAAATTATTGCGAATTCTTACAGGGTAAGGCATTACACATCCGCCCTGTATCATCCAGCCACAAATGGATTGGCTGAGAGGTTCGTACAAACCTTTAAAAAAGCAGTAAGGGCCATGTGCGATGATGACATTCCACTGCAGCATAAGGTGGACAATTTCCTGTTAGCCTACAGAAATGCGACACATGCAGTCACCAACCAGACCCCGGCCATGATGTTCTTTAACCGAAGGTTGAGATCTCGTCTGGATTTGCTCAGACCAAATGTACGAAGAGATGTTGAGAATAAGCAATTCCAGCACATCAATGAGAAGCCGACAAGGTGCTTCAATGTAGGGCAACCAGTCTTGGCCCACGACTACCGAACAGAGAAATGGCAACCAGGAACGATCTGCACACGGCAGGGGCCACTAATGTACACAGTGGATGTTGGGGAGAACATTGTGAGACGCCATGTCGACCAGATCCTAGAGTCACAGGAACGAGTCAACCCCAGGTCTCGCGTACCTGGTCATGAACCCGACATACAGGTAGCATCTACCCCAGTAACAGTAGCATTGGGATCTGATGAACCAACCGATGACAGGGGGCCAGAATCGCCTCCGCACCAAGAGCAAGACACTCAGGAAAGGCGCTATCCAGAAAGGATCAGGAAGCCGCCCCAAAGACTGAATTTATAAATGGACTATTTGCAGTTAATGTTGCATGTTAAAAGTGTTAATTGTTAAATGAATGTTATGGTACTGTTAATCTAAAAGGGGAGGAATTGTAGTGTATGTACCTTTAAGGGGAGAACTACTTTTTACAGCTCCTGTATACTGTAGTACCGGCAGTGACCACACCTGTATATAAACCCTGAGTAGGGATCTGCACTTTAGTTTTAGAGTAACCTGCATCCAGTAAACACCTGTTGATTGTTCCTCTGCAGTCTCTGTCAATTTATTGAAGGACACCATACATCAACATTCACGGATTTAACACCGTGGATGGCCTGTCAACGCGTAATGGTAATGGGACAGGTTAAGGAACAAAGGCTGGCTCTAGATGAAGTGTGAATTGCGCTGGCAGAATGAAGGACAGCTGCCATGTGGGAGGGAAGAAAAAAGGCCAAACAAAAGTGGATAAAAAAAATAAAAAATGTATATATATGTGATAGGGGCCATGGTTATGATCTGAAATTGTTGAACTCTATGTTGAGTCCAGAGGGCTGTAGAGTGCCTAATCGAAAGATGAGGTGCTGTTCCTCGAGCTTATGCTGAGCTTCCGTGGAACAATGCCGGTGCAGGTGATTCTCTGGTTACGATTCGATAGATAAGAATGGAACCAGGCGAGTGCAGTCCCACCCAGCTGGACGATGGTGGAGAGACGTTGGAAAAGGATGGAGTGGTCAACCATGTCAAATATTGGCCCAGATTGCAATCTAAATGATGTTTAAAATTAACAAAAACTTACATTTTTATTGAGGTTGGTGCATTGAAGGACCTCTTGAACAAAATTGCAATTCTGTTAATTGTATAACTATTACATTTCGGGATTCCATTGCATTTCAACAGGGGATTCCCTTCATAAATGATTGCAATGGAATTCTCCTTTATTATTGGAGGATCGGGCCCACGTAATCCCAGGTATGTTTCCAAACCGCCTGCATCCCTGGGATCCATGGGTTATTCCACTGCCCTCCGCCTCAAGGCCTGAGACCACAACTCTTCGCAGCCTGGGTGCCAGCAGGTAATTTTGTAAATGTTCTGTGGGTCGGAGTCGTACTCCGGAGGTACGCTTCCCACTGCAATTTCTGGGCCTATGTGACATTTATTAGAAGAACATTTCATGATTACTTATACAAGTTCATAGCAGTTAATTGTTTTTCCAACAAAAATCTAAAACAATTTCATTTTTTTTAGAACTTTAAAATACTTTTCTTCATTGATATAAGTGGATGCATGTTGGGACCACTGTTCTTTTTAATACATATTAATGACCTGTACTTGACTATACAGAGCATAATTTCAAAGTTTGCAGAGGAAACTAAACTCGGAAATGTAGTAAACAGTGAGGAGGACAATAACAGTCTTCAGGAGGATGTAGACAGACTGGTGAAATGGGCAGACACATGGTAGATGAAATTTAATGCAGGTAAGTGTGAAGTGATCAGTTTTGGTAGGAAAAATGAAGAGAGGCAATATAAATGAAATAGTACAATTTAAAGGGGATGCAGGAACAGAGACACCTGGGGTGTACACACACAAATATTTGAAAGCTGAGAAGGTTGTTAAAAAGGCATACGGAATACTTACCCTCATAAATAGAATTATAGAGTACAAAAGCAAGAAAGTTATGTTAAACCTGTAGGGAGGAAAATTGGGTCAATTTGTGTCTCTCGTTAGCGCGGGGTGCAAATGCCCTAGCGCCAGAGTATGGCGCCGCTAACACCTCCCGCGGAATTCAGCTTGCTCTCCCTGACCTATTGCCGGACGATATGTCCGACAGGGTCAGGGGAGCGTTATTGTTGCAGCAGCGGCGCTAGTAAAAGGAACAGGTGTCAGGCAGCCATATTTTTTTGGCCGACTGCCAGCACTTGCCCCCATCACCTTTCTTTCCTCGGGGTGCCAGCCACAATCGCTCCACCTGGCACTCCTTGAGTGCCGGGCTTTTTCACGGCACCCTGCTCCCCGGTGGTCTAGCAGGGCCCTGGTGCGTGCAGCACTAGGCCCCTCCCCTTTAATCAGGGGAGGAGGCCTGCAATGATGTGGCGCAACGTGCCGATGTGCGTGGTGCAGTTGCACGTAGTGCCGCGATCTTCAGTTGTAGCATAAGAACATAAGAACATAAGAAATCGGAGCAAGAATAGGCCATTCGGCCCTTCGAGCCTGCTCCACCATTCAATGAGATCATGGCTGATCTTCTGCCACAACTCCATTCACTGGCCCTATCACCATATCCCTTGATGCCCTTACTAGTCAGAAATCTATCGCCTTCTGTTTTGAATATACCCAATGACTGAGCCTCCACAGCCCTCTGGGGTAGAGAATTCCAAAGATTCACCACTCTCTGTGTGAAGAAATTTCTTCTCATCTCAGTCCTGAATGACCTACCCTTTATCCTGAGGCTGTGGCCCCTGGTTCTAGACTCCCCAGCCAAGGGAAACATTCTCCCAGTATCCACCCTATCAAGCCCTGTAATAATTTTGTATGCTTCAATGAGATCCCCTCTCATTCTTCTGAATTCAAGAGAATACAAGCCTAGTTTACTCAATCTCTTCTCATACGACAGTCCCGCCATCCCAGGAATCAATCTCGTGAACCTTCGTTGCACTCCCTCTATGGCAAGTATATCCTTCCTTAGGTAAGGAGACCAAAATTGTACACAGTACTCCAGGTGTGGTCTCACCAAGGCCCTATATAATTGGAGTAAGACTTCTTTACTCCTGTACTCAAATCCTCTTGTAATGAAGGCCAGCATACCATTTGCCTTCCTAATGGCTTGCTGCACCTGCACATTCACTTACGGTGACTCATGTACAGGGACACCCAGGTCCCTTTGAGCATCTGCATTACCCAATCTTTCACCATTTAGGAAATACTCTGCCTTTCTGTTTTTTCTACCAAAGTGGATAACTTCACATTTATCCACAAGTGCCCCGAGAAGGGGCACGACTAATGAATTTCCAGTGATGGGGCGCTAACTATTTTGGGGTGCTAAAATTAGCGCTCTGGTGATGTTAGCACCCCAAAAGGGGCGCCACCCAAATTTCCCCCCTTAGAAACATCTGGTTAGGCCTCAGCTGGAGTGTTGTGGTCCATTCTAGGCACCACACTTTAGCAAGGATGTCAAGGCCTTAGAGAGGGTGCAGAAGAGATTTACTATAATGGTACCAGGAATGAGGGACTTCAGTTATTTGAAGAGACTGGAGAAGCTGAGATTGTTCTCCTTAGTGCAGAGAAGATTAAGAGGAGATTTGATAGAGGTGTTCAGAGTCATGAAGGGTTTTGATAGAGTAAATAAGGAGAAACTGTTTCCAGTGATAGAAGGGTCGGTAACCAGAGGACACAGATTTAAGATAATTGGCAAAAGAACCAGTGGTGACATGAGGGATATAATTTACACAGCGAGTGATGATGATCTGGAATGCACAGCCTGAAAGGCTGGTGGAAACAGATTCAATAATAACTTTCAAAAGGGAATTGGAAAAATACTTGAAAAGGGAAAATTTGCAGGGCTATGGGGAAAAAGCAGGGGTGTGGGACTAGTTGGATAGCTGGGCCACAACAGGCACGATGGGCCAAATGGCCTGCTTCTGTGCTGTATCATTCTATGATTTATACAGTGACATTTTCTCCAATGTATTAATAACCAATAGAAACATAGAAGATAGGAGCAGGAGTAGGCCATTCGGCTCCTTGAGCCTGCTCCGCCATTTAATGAGATCATGGCTGATCATCCAAATTCAGTACCCTGTCCCTGCTTTCTCCACATATCCCTTGATCCCTTTAGCCTTAAGAAATATATCTAACTCCTTCTTGAATATATTTAATGAATTGGCCTCAACTGCCTTTTGTGGTAGAGAATTCCACAGGTTCACCACTCTCTGGGTGAAGAAATTCCTCCTTATCTCTGTCCTAAATGGCTTACCCCTTATCTTTAGACTGTGACCCCTGGTTCTGGACTCCCCCACCATTGGGAACATCCTTCCTGCATCTAGTCTGTCTAGTCCTGTTAGAATTTTATAAGTTTCAATGAGATCCCCTCTCATTCTTCTAAACTCCAGCGAATATAAGCCCAATCGAACCAATCTCTCCTCATACGTCATTCCTGCCATCCCAGGTATCAGTCTGGTGAATCTTCGCTGCACTCCCTCCATGGCAAGAATATCCTTCCTCAGATAAGGCGACCAA
Organism: Somniosus microcephalus; assembly: GCF_052327205.1. Taxonomy (NCBI): domain Eukaryota; kingdom Metazoa; phylum Chordata; class Chondrichthyes; order Squaliformes; family Somniosidae; genus Somniosus; species Somniosus microcephalus. The sequence goes on along the minus strand of NC_140990.1, from coordinate 274,707,479 downwards.
AACTGCACACAATACTCAAGGTGTGGTCTCACCAAGGCCCTCTACAACTGCAGCAAGACATCCTTGCTCCTGTACTCGAATCCTCTCGCTATGAAGGCCAACATACCATATGCCTTCTTAACCGCCTGCTGCACCTGCATGCTTACCTTCAGCGACTGGTGCACAAGGACACCCAGGTCTCGTTGCACTTCCCCTTCTCCCATTCTATTGCCATTCAGATAATAATCTGCCTTCCTGTTTTTGCCACCAAAGTGGATAACCTTGCATTTATCCACATTATACTGCATCTGCCCAATCACCCAACCTGTCCAAATCATACTGAAGTTTCTCTGCATCCCCCTCACAGCACACACGCCCACCCAGCTTTGTGTCATCTGCAAACTTGGAGATATTACATCTAGTTCCCTCGTCTAGATCATTAATGTATATTGTGAGTAGCTGGGTCCTAGCACCGATCTCTGCGGTACCCCACTAGTCACTGCCTGCCACTCGGAAAAAGACCCATTTATTCCAACTCTTTGCTCCCTGTCTGCCAGCCAGTTCTCTATCCAAGTCAGTACCTTACCCCCAATCCCATGTGCTTTATCTTTACACGCTAATCTCTTATGCGGGACCTTATCGAAAGCCTTCTGAAAGTCCAAATACACCGCATCCACTGGTTCTCCCTTATCTATTCCACCAGTTACATCCTCAAAAAATTCCAGTAGATTAGTCAAGCACGATTTACCTTTTGTAAATCCATGTTGACTGTGTCCGATCCTGTCATTGTTTTCCAAGTGCTCTGCTATTACATCTTTTATAATGGACTCTAGCATTTTCCCCACTACCGATGTCAGGCTTACCGGTCTATAATTCCCCGTTTTCTCTCTACCACCTTTTTTGAATAGTGGGGTTACATTAGCTACCCTCCAATCCATGGGAACTGTTCCAGAGTCTATAGAATTTTGGAAAATGCGGTACTTAAGAAATTCGGCACTGTAGCAGATCTGCTCAAGCAGATACCATCTACAAAACCAAAAGCAGGTTAAACATTAATAGTGATTTCATTAAAACAGTGTTTATGTGTAAAAACAAGAGAAAAATAGTATCTTTCTCTTTACATCGAGCTAGGAGGATAGATTAAAAAAATTAAGTATTTGGATCTTAAGCAAACGCTGCAAATCCACTGTGGGATATTGAAAAGTAATCAAGAATAAGAGGTTTTGGAGAAGAACAAAGTTAGTTGTTCCTCAATCAAGTTTGATTGCTGATTACTGATTAGTATTTTTCTGTTAGAGTAACGTGTTAGATTTTTACCTGGTCACAATAATGTTTAAGTAATCTTACTGTATTACAGTGATTAGAAAATCCCTGTCATGTAGGATGGTGGTAAGCATCAGAAGTCATGTTTCCAATATCAAACTACCCAGGAACAATGCCATAGAAGATCTAATGTAGTACGTAATATATCTTTTTAACAGTTTTGAACTTAAGAGATCTAATTAGCCTAATTTTTCTGAGTATGCACTGGCAGCAAGGCACCTCATCCACCACAAGCACACTGCCCACACTTTTCTGTCCATTGAAGTAAAGTACAGTACCTCGCCACTGGCACGTACGCGGAGTATTTACCTATTAGTTTTATCCATAACTTCATTTTATATTTTAATAAAACATCAAAATTCAATTAGATGGTCCACAAGTTTTTAAATAAATATGAACATTTAATATACATGTAATTATTTAATTGTTATTTTCTCATTTATTGATTACTATTATTAAATATTGTCTAATTATTATTTTCCATAATAACATGCCAATCGGGAATGAAGTGAAGCAGGTTCCACCAGGGGGAGCCAAATGACCAGCTGCTCCCTATCAAAACTTCAAGGCCGTGAAATTCGGCACCTTAGTGCTGACATTAAAGGCCGGTTTGGCCTGGTGGCCGCCTTGTTCCATTTTGGGCAGGTCGGTAGTGCAGCAGATCGTGACATCAGTCAGCGTGCAATGCTGATTTGACGCACCACCTGCCATTTTTGAGGTCGTCGTTCCAGACACAAACAGCTGAAGGTACATTCAGCTGCATAAGAACATAAGAAATAGGAGCAGGAGTAGACCATTCGGCCCTTTGAGCCTGCTCCGCCGTTCAATAACATCATGGCTGATCTTCTACCTCATCTCCACTTTCCTGCACTATCCCCATATCCCTCGATTCCCTTAATATTCAAAAATCTATCGACTTTTGTTTTGAATATACCCAATGACTGAGCCTCCACAGCCCTCTGGGGTAGAGAATTCCAAAGATTCACCACCCTCTGAGTGAAGAAATTTCTCCTCATCTCAGTCCTAAATGGACAACCCCTTATTCTGAGACTGTGACCCATGGTTCTAGACTCCCCAGCCAGGGGAAAAATCCCCTCAGCATCTACCCTGTCAAGCCCTGTAAAAATTTTGTATGTTTCAATGAGATCACCTCTCATTCTTCTAAACTCTAGGGAATATAGGCCTTGTCTACTCAAAATCTCCTCAGAGGACAATCCCCCATCCCAGGAACCAGTCAATTGAACCTTTGTTGCACTCTCTCTATGGCAAGTATATCCTTCCTTAGGTAAGGAGACCAAAACTGTACACAATACTCTAGGTATGGTCTCACCAGGGCCCTATATAATTGCAGTAAGATGTCTTTACTCTTATACTCAAATCCTCTTGTAATAAAGGCCAACATACCATTTGCTTTCCTCATTGCTTGCTGTACCTGCACGTTAACTTTCAGTGATTTGTGTACAAGGACACCCAGGTCCCTCTGAATACCAACATTTCCCAATCTCTCACCATTTAAAAAATACTCTGCTTTTCTATTTTTCCTACCAAAGTGGATAACTTCACATTTCTCCACATTATATTCCATTTGCCATGTTCTTGACTACTCACTTAGCCTATCTATATCCCCTGAAGCCTCCTTGCATCATCCTCACAACTTACATTCCCACCCAGCTTTGTATCATCAGCAAACTTGGATATATTACATTTGGTCCCTTCATCCAAATCATTAATGTAGATTATGAATAGGTGAGGCCCAAACACTGATCCTTGCGATACCCCACTAGTTACAGCCTGCCAACCCGAAAATGACCCGTTTATTCCTACTCTCTGTTTTCTCTCTGTTAACCAATCCTCAATCCATGCTAGTATATTATCCCCAACCCCATGAGCCCTAATTTTGTTTAATACCCTCTTGTGTGGCACCTTATCGAATGCCTTCTGAAAACCCGAATACACCACATCCACTGGTTCCCCCTTATCTATTCTGCTAGTTACAACCTCAAAAAGCTAACAGATTTGTCAAACACGATTTCCCTTTCATAAATCCGTGTTCACTCTGCCCAATCCTATTATTATTTTCTAAGTGCCCTGTTACCATGTCCTTAATAATAGATTCTAGCATTTTCCCTACTTTTGATGTCAGGTTAACTGGTCTGTAGTTCCCCGCTTTCTCTCTTCCTCCTTTTTTAAATAGTAGGGTTACATTTGCTACCTTCCAATCCACGGGAACCGTTCTAGAATCAATGGAATTTTGAAAAATGACAACCAATGCATCCACTATCTCTATAGCCACCTCTTTCAAAACCCTAGGATGTAGGCCATCAGGTCCAGGGGATTTATCAGCTTTCACACCCATTAATTTCCCCAGTACTATTTTTTTTACCAGTACTAATTTCTTTCAGTTCCTCATTCTCGCTAGACCCTTGGTTCTCCACTATTTCCGGGAGGTTTTTTGCATCTTCTTCCGTGAAGACGGACACAAAGGGTTGGATTTTGTCAGCCCCGAGGAGGTGGGTATGGAGGCGGGACTGCCGGTAAATTTGCAGAATTTGGGGGCGGGTAGCAAACCCACCCCCAACCCGCCTCCATGCCCACTTGCCAGGAGGCAGGAAGCCGTCCTGCCCTGGGTCCCGTCTCCTCGAGGCGGGAAAGTGATTAAATCTTATTAACTGCCTGTTAACAGGCAGTTAACAGGCAGAAAATAGGATTGGACCTATTTTTCCAGCTGAAGTGCAGGCTTCCCGACCTCAGGGAACCCCGCCAGAGTGTAAGAGGTGAGTAGGAGGTCTGTGGGGGGTCAGAGGGGCCTGAAAGTGCTATGTAGAGGTGAGTGATAGGTGCAAGTTGTAAGATTCGCAAAATTAATATTGTCAGATAAGGGTCCTTTGGCAGAAGAGGCCTTTACTTTTAAAAGACTGTTTTAAAAGAAGCCCAGAAAAGGGACACACAAAATGGCCACCAGACCCCGTGACTAGCTTTCTGGACACTTTAAAATGGTTCCTGCAGTCCCCAGACAGCCTTTGTGGATTCAGCCCACAGTAAGTTCTGGAAGGCCGTTTTGGAGAAAACGAAACCAGACACAACCACATACATATGGATTGGATGCAGATCCAGTCAGATCGGCCTGTAGATAAAGGCCATCTAAATGTTTACCCAGACAAAGGGAAACAGTTTATATTCATAAGGGGAGCATCAAAGACCCATTAAAGACATCAAGAAGACATTCAAAACAATACAAGGTCATTCCAGACCAGAGATGGCCATCACCGGCCATCCCAAAAGCAGTTTAAATATAATAACTACCCCGTTGTGATACAAGCCCGCCAAAAGTTAAACAAAGACTAACCTTGATTTGGCGGGAGATAAAGGCTTCTTTGAGAAGTATAACTGGAGTCCCGGGTAGCCATTGGGGGCGAGCAGCCAGACGCGCTTTTGAGCTTGTCCTTTTGAGAACCGTGGAGGAATGTTGATCCAGAGACCAAGAAGGTGATTCGAGTCTGCGTCCCGCCCCGGGGTAACCATCGGGAGATCATCGACAAACCCCAGGCCGTTGACGAGACAAAGGACAGCAGCCCTACAGAAGAAATCTAGCTGAAAATGGTAATCAGCTAGACTCCACGAAGAGACCTCTTCAACCATGGTCAAACAGGTGGTCGCCGTCCCCGCCGACGTCCAGGCCTGCCAGTGTCCAGCCTGTCCGTGACCTTCACCTCGAGGAAGAAGAAAGAGTGTCGCAGCCCGCAGTGCTGACCACGTGGAGACAGGACGCCTGAAAGGATCAAAACGCAGACCTGTTTCAAAACTCTATACTTTCCAACTAGATTGGTGAGCATGTTTCTGGCCCCTCACAATCTGATCTAGCTAGGCTTAGGGGGTGGGCATTTAAGGGGTAATTTTAACAATGAGTTGTTGTCCCTTGATGTTCCGTGTGTTTCCCCATTTCATGATGACTTTTGTAAAGTATAATATGCCTGTATCTATCTCAGTTAGTAATGTATTATGAATTTGTTTTTCCCTCCCATGTACCCTGTTATTGACTTGCATTTGATTTGTTTTTCTCTATGCAATAAAATTTCATTTCGTTTCCATTAAACCTGGCCTATCGAGTATTCTCTACATTGTAGTTCCTGCATCAAAGTCCAGTGTCTAGAACCTAAGGGGCGAGTGGGTCGAACCACTCAAGCTTTTACTGTGCAAGAGAGAGAGGCCTCTAGAGAGAGAAACCGCTGCGATCAAAAACCCCTTACAGAAAATGGCGACCGCGGCAGGACACTGGCAGCAGGATTGTAATGTATTAGACCCAGGTTTGAATGGTCGAAATGTTATGGATGAGAGGATAGCGGATTATGTTTTTGGCAAGGTAAATCTCACTAAGCAGTGGATTTCCGATCTCTTACTGGATGGGCGTCCGGTAGACGCAGCCATCAGGTGGACAGAGAGCAAAGAACATAAGAAGTCAGTGGAAAAGGCAGTGTGGCTGATGTGCTACAAGAAACAAGTCCAGATTTTGGACAGAGTCGTTGCAGCACAGGCAGCCAAGAACACTGCCCAGGAAGCAGAAATAGAGGAAAAGGCCATGGGTGGGGAAAAACTCATCACAGCGCTTCATGCGCTGAATCAGGAACGCCAAGTTGTAGCCAGCCAACACCAGGCTAGAATAGAGTACCTGGAATGCCAGGTTACTGAGGCAAAGATACATGAAGCGAGAATACGGGAGAAAAACGCCCGCCTCGCACAACAGCTAAGAGCGCAGGAGGAGAGAGTAGTAGAGGTTAAGGCAGCTTACAAGCTGGCCCTTGAGCATGGGTTTGAGAGCGCAGACCATGGCCCCTGCCAAAAGACCATAGAGGACCTGAGAATGGCCTTGGTTAAGGCAAAAGGCATGGTATGCCTCGTAAGCCCAAAAGCAAGTCACATAAGCTTTTTGCAGGAATCCAAATATCCGATTCCTTGTGAAGTAGTTGTGGCACCAGCCACTGAACCCTCAGCGCCACCGAGCTACAGTGAGGCTTGGCCAGAAGGGGAGGTGGTGAAAGAAATGGTAGCCGAGGTGGAGCAGGAAGAGGAACAACCCCTGGTAGTAAAGCCGGAGCCGGCACCAATGTGTCCTACTCGGCACCAGAGGTTCGGTCCCACCGCCGCAAATGGCGCGGACGGACCCCACATGAACCAGCTCGTGGTGCCCCACGGTGCCCAACAACTCAGAGCAATGATAAGCCACCTCCCAAAACTCTCCGAGAAGGGAGATCCCTCCGTCCATTTCAGGGAGGTAGAGGAAACAGCTGCCATCAATGATTGTGATGATCTTGAACAGGCAAAGATGCTGCTCTTCTCCATGGATAGCACAATCCTTCAGTGCCTCTCAGACGGGAGTAAGAGGGGACGGACAGGGTATGTGGAACTCAGAGACGAGGTCTTGGAGGTTCTGGGAGTGGACGACGGTAATTCGTTCTTCCGTGTGGAAGGGACTGTGCAGCTAACTGGAGAACCCCCGCGGGTTTTCGCAGAAAGGCTGTGGCCAGTGTATCGGCGCAGTTGTCCGGGCATGCTGGAACGGGCCGCAATGACCGCCGAACAGCGGGTTCATTGGCTCTGTTGTCTGGTTGCTAACAGCTTGCCCCAGATATGGACCCTAGCCAAATCTTGGTTTGACCCCCAAGGTCCCGGTATCACGGAGGAGACCGTGCTCCGACAGCTTAACATTGCGTACAAGAATTGTAGAAGTCAGGAGGCACCTCCCTCTAAGGGAAAAGTGCATGAGGCAAAACCCGCAGCCCCAAGCAAGAAGGAGTGGCGTCAGGAGGGGAATCACCCTGCCCAAGCCAAGCTCAATTGTTACGGGTGTGGGAAGGATGGACAGTGGCGCAGGGACTGTAAAAATCCGTGGAAGGATAATAAGGGAAAATCTCCCGCAGCCCAAGCCCAAGCCCAGACCGCCGCCCCAGAAAAGGGAACCAGTGCAGCTATGGATCCCGCTGCAATAGAGTCAATTTTAGAGACAATGCGGTCTCTTATGATGGTTCCCTTGGCCCCCTTTGACAACCCACAGAATTGACTAGAGCCAGCGCAGCCTGTCGACCTGTGCCCTCTAGAAAGACATGCACAGGAAGGGACCTCCTGTAAAATGGAGGAATACCTGCGGTGCCAGGTTGCGGAGGCTAAGTTAGTTGAGCAGGCTTTAAGGGAGGAGAACGCGAGGCTAACAGCGAGGGCTAGCAGTTTAGAGGGTCAGCTAAGGGCTTGTAAATGGTTTCACATCAACCAGTGCAAACTGTTTAAGCCGGGTGCAAAAGAGCCAACAACCGAGGCCAGGTCTGAGGGTAAAGATCCTCAGCCTGAGGTGTGCAACAAGTCACAGACCACACAGGCTGGAACCGCAGCCTGCTTGAAGGGAGAAGCTGTCCCACCCACCTGGGAGGCTTCCCCAATGGCCTGGGACTCGGACGAGGAGGAGCCCGAAGACCAAGGCCCTCCTTCTTGTAGTGTATGTATCCGTCTACCTTTAAGAAAACCATTGTATGTAACCATTCACCTTTAAGAGAACTATTTTAGGTGTGGCACTACTTTGTTGGCTTCTGTATACTGTAATACCGACGGTGACCACACCGGTATATAAGTGCTGTGTCAGGATTTATTTGGCAGATTCGCCCTGACCTTCGAATAGTAAAGTCCTGTTTTAAGTTACTCTTGGAGTCTGTGTATTAATTAACTAAACAACCCACAGACTTTACAGTGGTGACGAGTCCGATCGTACCCTGCGGCAACAATACTTCCGAAGCAGTTAACGAGCGTCGAGAAGAGGCAACCGCCCTCGTCGTTCTGCTGGGAGAAAACTCGAGGCTGCAGAACTAGAAAGGAGGAAGAATTTAGAGACAAAGACTTCCATCAGCAACAGGCACTGACTGTCCCTTCTGCCATGGTGAGGAGTGAGCCGATCAGCACGAGAAGCAAGGCGGCCACGGTGACTGTGAGTAAGGGAAAGTAAAAAGAATAACCGGAGGATAAGGGCGGTGCACTCGACCACGGTCGAGGGGGAAAGGAGCCGGACAGAAGTCGGGTCCAGAGGCGCTGAGCCTGGGGCAGCGTGGAGCAAGGAAGCCGCGGTACAGACAGGCTGGGGGATGCAACGGCGTCGTGAGACAGCTAGACCGCGACCGGCGAAAAAGGCCGGGCAGCGACCGAAGCCACGAAGCGCTGCGACCGGGAACGTAGGCGCGGGAAGAGATAAACTCAGCCGCAGCCGGGGAGGGAAGCATCGGACTGCGAGAGGGCTGGGAGGCACGATTGGGAGCCGAGCGAGCGGGAGAGGCAGAGCCGACCAAGGGAGACTGAGCGAGAGCCAGTCCAGCGGCTGAAACTGTCCTCCGTCAACGGGGTGTACCCAACGCCGGTAGAGCCGAGCGAGCGGGAGAGAGACAGAGCCCGAGCAAGGGAGACTGAGCGAGAGCCAGTCCAGTGGCTGAAACTGTTCTCCGTCAACGGGGTGTACCCAGCGCCGGTAGAGCCGAGCGAGCGGGAGAGAGACAGAGCCCGAGTAAGGGGAACTGAGCGAGAGCCAGCCCAGCGGCTGAAACTGTTCGCCGTCAATGGGGTGTACCCAGCGCCGGTTGCCCTGCCGAGAAAAGGGAAAGCACTGAAGCCGACGCGCAGGCTGTGAACCTGAAAGCCAGCGGCCGTCGCCCGTGGGGAAAGTGTACCCCTCCCGCCAGGGAAGAAACGCGGGAAGCCGCCATTAGGCGGGGAAGAAGACAGAAGTGGGAAACCGCCATTGAAGTGGGCGGGGAGAGAAGATAAGCGCGGGAAACCGCCATTTTCGCGGGAACCGCCATCTTGGAAAAAAATTTTTTTTTTAAGGAATAATTCGTGGTGTTTATCAGGAAGAGAGGAAGATGCCTAAGCGTGGTAACATCAATGATTTTAATTCCGAGGTAGAAGACTGGGCCACGTATGTGGAACGCATTGAGATCTATTGTGAGGCCAATAAAATAGAAGAAGATGACAAAGCTATAACCTTGCTAAACTCGATGGGCGCGAAGACATATGGGCTCTTGAAGCATCTACTATCACCGGCTAAACCGGCGGATCAGACTTTCGATGATATTGTGGCTGTTCTGAAGGATCACTTGAACCCCACACCGTTGATGTTGGCGGAACGATTCAAATTCTATGCGAGAACGCAACGGAAAGACGAAAGCAACACAGAATACTTGGTCGAACTGCGCAGACTAGCGAAATACTGCCAGTTTGGAGGGAATCTGACAGAGGCATTGCGAGACAAGTTTGTGTGCGGATTGGCAAAAGCGACTACTCGAAGAGAACGACCTTACACTTGACAGGGCTGTCCTTATTGCAGCATCGCACGAAGCCGCAGCGAAGGGAACTGCGGAAATGCAGCTAAAGACAGCGGCACTCAGTGTGGATCAAATTACCTCGACAACAACAAAATGCTATCGTTGTGGGAAGACAACACACGACCAGAACCAATGCTGGTTTAAGAACCAGGAATGTAGGAAATGTGGCAAACTGGGTCACATAGCTAAGGTATGCCGGTCAGGGAAGAAGACCAACAACCAAAGGAAGCCATCACAGGAAAAATACAACAAGGTACACAAGGTGGCTGAGAAGAGTTCAGACGAACAGAATTCGGACTCAGACCCAAACGGCCAGGAGCTGGGTAGTCTGAGAATTCACAATGTGAGTAAGGAAGCTGACCTACAAACTATCTGGGTCATGCTAAAAATAGCTGGAGTCCAAGTGAAAATGGAGTTGGACACTGGATCAGCTCTATCAGTCATAAATCGAAGGGATTACCACCAGCTATTCTCACATATACCCTTAAGAGATACCAAGTTCGTATTGCAGACATACATGGGGCATAAAGTATACCCCATGGGAAAGATAAGAGTCAAGGTGAGAGATAGGGGTAAAGAACACCCAAGAATGAACTTATACGTACTACCTGAGGGAGGACCACCACTTCTAGGACGGGAGTGGATCAAGAAAATAGACATGGAATGGCACTATCTAAAAGCCATAACGAGTGAGGACTCGATGCAGACAATCAGCTCAGATTCTGAATCGGATGACGATAAGACCAATCCAAATGTGAAAGACAAGGCTAAAATGGACTTGCCGACTAAGGTTGGAAAAACGAAGGCATGCAGAAAGGCTTATGCTCCAGAGAAGAACAAAGTTTCAGAACAGATCTCCACCGAACAACGACAACATAGTTTGACAGAGAATTCTGAGTCTGTTCAGTTTAAGGACATATCCATGACGGAAGAACACCGAGCTCGGACTCAACTTTATTTCAAATTACGACAACAATTAGAACAATTGAGTTACCGTCTCGTACAAGAGATGAAAACAATGAAAAAGTTCTATGACACCAAATGGGAGAATCTGGAAAGACAACAGAAGCAGCTAGCTCAAGCAGAGAGCGACCATAGAGCCATCGTGACCAATCACCGATCACATCTCCCTTATGATGTTCAGGAGTTAGAATATTTGCAGAAAGAAGCAAATGAAGAGGAATCTTCAGGAAGCCAGGATTTTATTCCAGTTCTTCTCTACGACTCCTTACAAGCAGAGTTTGAGAAGTTGAAGGAACAGTATGAACAGGCCCAGGCTACAATCCTGGAGGGGGTTAACTCGGCAACCTCCGAAAAGCTAGTTTCAGTGGAAGCATATGAGCAACTAAAGGTTGAACATGAGCAAGAAGTCCAAAGGCTGCAGGAAATTCTTGATGAGCTCAAGGCCAAGACAGACTCATCGGTAGAAGTTCCATCCATAGATGAGAAATTAGAGGTGAAAGACATGGCAGAACATGAAAGTCAAGATGTCCAAGAACTCATAAAAATATTGAAGGAAACCCAAGACAAATATGAGGCGGCAGTGACCGAGGTTCAACAACTTGAAGAACAGATTCAACTGGGAATTCTTTCAGTGAAAGAAAAGGCAACTGTAAGAAACACAGAGACTGTAAGAATGGCCCCTGAACATGAGCTAGAGAGCATCAAGGCGCAACTTCTCCGAGCGCTTAAAGCCAAAGTACAAGAGGAAAAAAAGGTGAAAGCATTGGAGGAAAAGGTGGATGAAATGGAGAAGACTCTGATCCACAGGGTCCCCGTGGAAGAGTTAACGGTTAGCCAACTCCTTCATATGCTGAGAGACAAGACTCTGCAATGGGAACCATTTGAACACGAGCTTCAATCTTCAAAGGGAAGGGGTTCGGAGCTCTCAAAAGTTTGGGGAATAGTTGAGGTTGCAACACAGATTTTACGGGGCTGCCGAAAGTACGCTGAATCACGTCAATGTGAACTACAGAATGTTGAAACAGCTGCTCCAGTAGAAGGATTGAATAGCCCGATCAATCAATCCCCGATGGAAGGGGAAGTATTGGAATCACAAATGAGGTCATTAGTGAAGGATTGGCAGGAAACCCAGGAAGAGCGGGATGAATATGAACGCATGAAGAAGTCTCTTCAGGAAAGATGTCTAGGGAGGGAACAACAGTCGGCTAACGTCCAGTTGGGTAAGGAAGAAGTAGCAGGCCCTCTCGCTAGACTAGTTCAGGACGACACCGAATATTACCATGACCTGTTGAGTGACACGGAATATTACGAGGACTTGGTCTGCCCAGCTTGTGATGAAAACTCCCAAAGTGCAGAAATCAGGATGAAGCACTTAAAGTCTAAGGAACATAGGGAGATGGTGGCGCTACAGCTGGCAGCTGATAAGGGAGCCCCGAGAGTCTCCAAGAAGCAGAAAAGAAAAAGACGAAGCAGAAAGTGATAACCATCTAAATCATTATCACTTCTACCAGATCATGTACGTGGGCCCTACGAAGGGAGCCAAATCAGTTGGCAAGTAGGAAAAATTACCAAGGCAGTCCAGCTGTTTGTAAAAGTCAGCACTGCTGGTTCAGCAGGACGGAAGTTCAAGCTGTTAAGTCAAGGGAAAGACTATTGGATGAGTCACACTAGCAATGTGAACCGGCTACACCACAGAGATGTTGTTCGGACCGAGTCAAGACCAGAGACTGAATCTGTGAACTGTTCCCGCAGAGACTGAATCTGCAAACTGTTTCCCGCATAGATTATACCTGTGAATTGTTTTACATGAAATTGAATATATGTTATGTTTAATGGGGGACTAAGTATGTTGTAAGCTAAAAAGGGAGGATTGTAGTGTATGTATCCGTCTACCTTTAAGAAAACCATTGTATGTAACCGTTCACCTTTAAGAGAACTATTTTAGGTGTGGCACTACTTTGTTGGCTTCTGTATACTGTAATACCGACGGTGACCACACCGGTATATAAGTGCTGTGTCAGGATTTATTTGGCAGATTCGCCCTGACCTTCGAATAGTAAAGCCCTGTTTTAAGTTACTCTTGGAGTCTGTGTATTAATTAACTAAACAACCCACAGACTTTACACTCCTGATCCGAACGCCATCGGGGGGGAGCCCGAACAGCTAGGCCCCGCCCCTGACACGATTCTGGAGGAGGTGGAGTCGGAGGATGGAGATCCTGCCCTCGACTCAAGTTTGGGGGAGGTAGAATTTGGGGGCGGAGATTCTCCACCTGTAGGGACAGGTAGGGAGAAGTCGTCTGCCACAGACCCAAATCCCAAAGGGGCGGCGCCTGAGGAAAGGGAGCCGAAGCCGGCAGTCGTGGAGGAGCCATGGGCTGTGAGGGCTAAAGTCCCACCCAAAGGTCCACTCGATAAGGGAGCCTCACCAAAGGTACCCCCTCGCAGGCCAGCTCAGACGCCTCAGCCAAGGAAACTCTGGCCAGATTCCCCTGACCCCAGCCGACACCGACTTGGGAGATCCCTAGAAAAACGCAGTTCCCAATTGGCAGAAAAGGGCTGCGGGGGACCCAAGCTAAAGGTCAGTGCAGCCCCGCCACAGGGAGTGGTGAGCTGCAGTTCAAACAGGGATTAGGCAGGCCGCCCGGGGACGGGCGGCGTTGTACATAAGTTAGGTTTAAGTTTAGTTAAGTTAAGGTGTGTAATTTTAAGGCAATACTGTGTATAAGTAATAGTTTTGGAATCTCCCCAGCATGTGTGTTGTTTGGATTGAGGTCGAAAGACCCAATCATGCCTTCACCTAGGCCAGAATCTCTCGGGAGCCTGGCTGTGTCGTTTAATTTGTTACAGGAACCAAAAGGATAATAGAAAAGATTCTCATCGCGTTCACGGTGATTGGGTGTAGCTGGGCCTATCGGGGCCACACCAAGGACTCCATAGTTTATGGATGTTCTGGGGACACAGCCCCCATCGCGACGGATGGGTCGGGCGCGCGTGACGTTGAGGAGACAGCCGCCTATTTCCACGAAGGGAGGTGGCCAGGATGGCTGGGGTTGAACTCTACAGAATACTCCAGCCAGTCGGGTTTTAAATACAGAGAGACTTCTCTAATGTGTCCCAGGGTGAGGATCATCGCACCCAGAGTCAGCGTTACCGTCGGGAAAAGGATTTGCTTGAACTGCTACGGACGTATTCCTTTGGACAGATGGTAGTGGTTGCGCAAGTTGAGCAAAATCATGAAGAACTGCACGGTCGAGTGGGAGAGATTGGGTAACAATACCCATCGGACTATTACGGGGACTCATGGGGGATTGAGTGTCTGTTGGGACAAATGGTGGGAACCAGATGAGGGGATTTACATCTGTATGTAGGGTTCAGAACGCGTCTGCCCCACAGGCGTCTCCATCTTTTTCCAAAGGCAGTGGCAGGATGCTGGAAAAGGGATGAGATGGGATGTCAGCACACGGGCATGCAGAGCCCTATCCTCTCAGATCCCAGTAAACGCCACTGAGCTCATCACCCGCCCCCGCAAGCCCCTGCCCACGATTCCGGTAGCCAAAGCCCGCAGGGAAGGGTGCCCCGCCACTACCAAAGGACCTGGGAACGGATTGATATTAGTGCCCACAGGTCAGGTGCTGTACCAAGGGGTGCACTACACGGTGGCCTCGGTGATTTTAAACCTCACTGAGGTGCGATTGCCAGAGTGGTGCCCCAAAGAAACGGAGCAATTGTACCAGGTCCTGCTAACAAACATGTTCAGACAGTTTTATGAATTCGACTTTGCTGATGTAGACAGAGCCGGATTGTACACCACACCACATGAGGTTTTGGACAGGGTAGGGAGACAAAGAAGGGGTACAGTAAATGATATTTTTACAGCTTTTAACACAGGGACTTCCATCATCAACACTCGGGATGACGTGGAGCTGCAGACTCAGATTAATGATTTAAAAGGACGGTTAAGAAAGATACTGATGGATGAGAATAAGGTAGTGGGTTCTGAGTTACATGAGGACCAGGCCATGACACTAAACTTAAAAGAAATTATAGCTGAGCTGGAGAAACACGCGAAAACGGTAAATGCTCTCATCAGGGAGGATCGGAATGCGTCCGATCAGGCTGCGCAGAACGAAGCATGCGTGCTGTACGGGGCGTGGTTACTGGGCGAGGGCCGCAGTAATCTGGAAGATTTAAAACAAGGTTTGGTCCCCTCCTGGATCAGCAACAAGCACCTCACAGCCCTCCACCCTTTTGAGAATGCATTGAGTCCGTGCCAGCTCAGACTAGCTTCAGAGGCCTACCCAGTCCCAGTGGACTGTGGGTGGTCTAATCACACCATTATGGGTATAGTGGTAAGAATGCCGGTGATGGGAAAGACAGCTAAACCCGCCCCGGTATACAGGGTGGAGAACATTGGAGTCATTCAAGGGGGTGCACACATTCGCTACACAGCGGTCCCACCTTACGTCATTTGATGGGAGCATGCAATGACGGGTACCGACCTCTCGGGGTGCCGGAGCCGGGAAGCACACATCATCCTGTGTCCCCAGCACTTGAATGCCTATTCGAAACCACAGTGCGGGTTCAGAACTGCTGGCGCGAAGCCTATAAATTGCACCATGGAGGCAATGGCACAAGGCCATGTGCCCCCGCAGGTGGCATATATCGGAGGTGGGACATACTGTGTCACCACTGCAGCGCCCCACTACCAACATGGACAACACGGCTGGTGTCCGGTGAGTGACAGCAGTTTCTGCTTCAAACCCAAGGCAGAAGTTCAAGTGGCCCAAGAGCGAATTGTCCCCATTCCTGAACCTTCCACTGTTCACCTCACTGTCAAAGAGAATTTCACCGATCTGCAACGATTCGTTGCACATTTTGGGTATATCATTCCCCCTCTCCCTGAACACCTCACCAAGATACTAAAAGCCGTTGTCATTTCACAGAAACATTTTTACACACTGGAGCAGAAGCCTTTAGAAATAGGGGCAAACATACTAGATATAGTAACCCCGCTGTGGTGGGATCTGTTCACTAGTATAGAAGTCCCTTCTTGGATTAGGATAGCCTCTCACATCCTTGTAGTGTGTCAGGTTTTCATTGTGATTTATTTACTGTTTGTACACTGTAAAAAGGTCAGACATTCGCAGAAGTATGAGAACAGAGGAGAATGGAGGGAGCATTATGTGCGGGTAGACGAGCAGACACCCGTTTAGATTTTTGCTGCTATGTATAAAGTTAAAGTTTCCCTCCCTCCTCTATCTTTAATGGTTGTTCATGTGTAATTTTGTGTGTACTTTATTTTTATTATTGAAGTTCATTAAGTGAGTTGTAGTTAATAAAAGATAATGTGTATGAACCAGGTGGTGTAGGGGTATTAGGCCCTGAGTGTGGAAATGAGTGTGTCAAATTTTAAATCCAATGTATTGCCATCTATAGATGCTTAATGTACACTGTAGGTTTTCTGAAACGGGAAATGCATGTGTCGTGGGATCATAGATAGGTAATTACAGGGGATGGTTTGATTGTGGAGAGTCAGAAAATTTTGCTCACCCAGAATTATGATACTTCAAGCAAGTTATAGTATCACCAGGGGGGACTGTAAGATTCGCAAAATTAATATTGTCAGATAAGGGTCCTTTGGCAGAAGAGGCCTTTACTTTTAAAAGACTATTTTAAAAGAAGCCCAGAAAAGGGACACACAAAATGGCCACCAGACCCCGTGACTAGCTTTCTGGACACTTTAAAATGGTTCCTGCAGTCCCCAGACAGCCTTTGTGGATTCAGCCCACAGTAAGTTCTGGAAGGCCGTTTTGGAGAAAACGAAACCAGACACAACCACATACATATGGATTGCATGCAGATCCAGTCAGATCGGCCTGTAGGTAAAGGCCATCTAAATGTTTACCCAGACAAAGGGAAACAGTTTATATTCATAAGGGGAGCATCAAAGACCCATTAAAGACATCAAGAAGACATTCAAAACAATACAAGGTCATTCCAGACCAGAGATGGCCATCACCGGCCATCCCGAAAGCAGTTTAAATATAATAACTACCCCGTTGTGATACAAGCCTGCCAAAAGTTAAACAAAGACTAACCTTGATTTGGCGGGAGATAAAGGCTTCTTTGAAAAGTATAACTGGAGTCCCGGGTAGCCATCGGGGGCGAGCAGCCAGACGCGCTTTTGAGCTTGTCCTTTTGAGAACCGTGGAGGAACGTCGATCCAGAGACCAAGAAGATGATTCGAGTCTGCGTCCCGCCCCGGGGTAACCATCGGGAGATCATCGACAAACCCCGGGCTGTTGACGAGACAAAGGACAGCAGCCCTACAGAAGAAATCTAGCTGAAAATGGTAATCAGCTAGACTCCACGAAGAGACCTCTTCAACCATGGTCAAACAGGTGGTCGCCGTCCCCGCCGACATCCAGGCCTGCCAGTGTCCAGCCTGTCCGTGACCTTCACCTCGAGGAAGAAGAGAGAGTGTCGCAGCCCGCAGCGCTGACCACGTGGAGACAGGACGCCTGAAAGGATCAAAATGCAGACCTGTTTCAAAACTCTATACTTTCCAACTGGATTGGTGAGCATGTTCCTGGCCCCTCACAATCTGATCTAGCTAGGCTTAGGGGTGGGCATTTAAGGGGTAATTTTAACAATGAGTTGTTGTCCCTCGATGTTCCGTGTGTTTCCCCATTTCATGATGACTTTTGTAAAGCATAATATGCCTGTATCTATCTCAGTTAGTAATGTATTATGAATTTGTTTTTCCCTCCCATGTACCCTGTTATTGACTTGCATTTGATTTGTTTTTCTCTATGCAATAAAATTTCATTTCGTTTCCATTAAACCTGGCCTATCGAATATTCTCTACATTGTAGTTCCTGCATCAAAGTCCAGTGTCTAGAACCTAAGGGGCGAGTGGGTCGAACCGCTCAAGGTTTTACTGTACAAGAGAGAGAGGCCTCTAGAGGGAGAAACCTCTGCGATCAAAAACCCCTTACAAAGTGTGGAGTGGTAAGTATGTCAGGTGAGTATAAAGTGTAAGAAAATGTTCACTTACCTTTGTTTCTGCCAACAGCCTTCAGCCGCTGTGGCGCCGGAGTCCCGACATCTCCATTGTAGATTTCACAAACTGGCTGTTGGATCCTCCGAACCAACAGCCAGATGATTTCTGCAAAGTTGAAAGGTTTGATGAGTCCTGAACACAAGGGCCTAGAAATTCAGTTGGTTGCGCCAGCCGCTAGCGCCTTAAGAGGGCGAGAAGTGGGGCGCTAAGCGGCTAGCGACCGGGCGCGGCGTGATCTGCACCTCTCGCGAAATTCAGTAATGATTTAGCGGCGGCGCAAAACCTTTGCGCGCGCTCAGTTGCACGCGCAGATCCTGATGTCATTTCATGGTGAAACGCCCTTTGTGCACCCCGAACCGGAAATTCAGTGGCGCCGGCCTATTCTGCGTCTGGCACCCCCAGCGACTGGTAAAGGGGAACCGTTCCCAGTCGCTGTGGGGCACGGGGTGCGCTAATTAAAGGGGACTCCTCCTGCAGTATAAATGTCAGCCATTTTGCTCCACTCCTTCTTTGTGAGACACTGATATTTGGAGAGAGACAAAGGGAGAGAGCTTTCTGGTTTGAATCAACACTCACTCAGGTACTTCTGGCTTCAGGCCAGAGCTTTGCACTTGTAATTAACTTTCAGTGCCATAGCATTAATTCAATACATCTAATGGGGGCTGCAATGGGTGCAAACGTTGGCTTACTGCATTGCATTCAGAGGGCTCAGAGACGCCGTGAGAGCCTGCCAGTCATGGCCAGATGGAGAAGGGCCAACAGGCGTTGGCACAGGAGGCCTTACCCACCCAGGGTATACCGCCAGCAGTTCTCATATCTGAACATGTCTGAGGAGCAGTGTGTTCGGAGACTGCAATTCAGAAGGGAGGTGGTCACAGAGATCTGCCACCTGCTTCAGAGAGATCTGCAGCCACAGCTGAGGAGCAGGACGTCTCTGTCGGTGGCAGTGAAGGTGATGGTGGCTCTCAACTTCTATGCCACCGGCTCCTTCCAATCCGCTACTGGGGACATTTCCAACATCTCCCAGTTCGCGGTACATTGCTGCATCCGCCAGGTGACCAATGCCCTTTTCAGAAGGAGATGTCAGTTCATCTCCTTCCCCATGACGTTCGACAAGCAGCAAGAGCGTGCAATGGGATTTGGAGCATTAACGGACTTCCACATGGTGCAGGGCGCCATTGACTGCACGCATGTGGCTTTGCGGGTGTTGTGTCCGGTATAATAAGTCACAGACTGCAGGAGAAACGGTACAACAGGTGTTTACTCAACGTGGCTCACAGTGGAACTGACTGTACAGATTACTACTCAGTGCTATATACAGGTGTGGTCACTGCCGGTACTACAGTATACATGAGCTATAAAAAGTAGTTCCTCTCTTAAAGGTATATACATTACAATTCCTCCCCTTTTAGATTAACAGTACCATAACACTCATTTAACAATTAAATATCAAACTAATTACAATTAACACTTTTAACATGCAACATTAGCTGAAAATAGTCTATTTATATATTCAGTCTTTGGGGAGGCTTCCTGATCCTTTCTGGATAGCGCCTTTCCTGAGTGTCTTGCTCTTGGTGCAGAGGCGATTCTGGCCCCCTGTCGTCAGTTGGTTCATCAGCTTCCGATGCTACTGTTTCTGGGGTAGATGCGATCTGTACGTCGGGTTCATCACCAGGTACGTATGGGCGAGGCACGGGGTTGACTTGTTCCTGTGACTCTAGGATCTGGTCAGCATGGCGTCTCACGATGCTCTCCCCAACGTCCACTGTGTACATTAGTGGACCCTGCTGTGTGCATATCGTTCCTGGCTGCCATTTTTCTGTTCGGTAGTCGCGGGCCAAGACTGGTTGCCATACATTGAAGCTCCTTGTTGGCTTCTCATGGATGTGCTGGAATTGCTTACTCTCAACATCTCTTCGTACGTTTGGTCTGAGCAAATCCAGGCGAGATCTTAACCTTCGGTTAAAGAACATCATGGCTGGGGCCTGGTTGGTGACTGCATGTGTCGCATTCCGGTAGGCGAACAGGAAATTGTCCACCTTGTGCTGCAGCGGAATGTTGTCATTCTTAAAGGTTTGTACGAACCTCTCAGCCAATCCATTTGTGGCTGGATGATACGGGGGCGGATGTGTAATGCCTTACCCCGTTTTTTTTCAAGAACCTCCGGAACTCTTCGGACACAAACTGTGGTCCGTTGTCAGAGCAAATCTGTTCTGGCAAGCCATTCCTGGCAAAAATGGTCCGTAGGACTGCAATAGTTTTCTCCATGGTGGTGGAGGACATTTTGATGACATCAGGCCATTTCGAGTGCGCATCCACGGCTATTAAAAACATTGAGTCCATAAATGGACCAGCAAAATCAATATGCACCCGTTGCCATGGAGATGAGGACAACTCCCATGGGTGTAGAGGGGCCTGTGGTGGTGCATTTTGGACTTTCTGGCATCCTGAGCAGCTCTTGGTCAGGTCCTCGATTTGTTTATCGATTCCCGGCCACCACACATAAGCCCTGGCTAGGCTTTTCATTTTTACCCCTCCCAGATGACCCTCATGAAGCTCATTGAGCACTCTCTCCCTTAACTTGGGTGGAATTACCACTCGGGATCCACACATCAAGGTCCCCCGGCAGACTGACAGCTGTTCTCTCCTTGTCGAGAATGCTGGCAACAGTGAGTCGCCATGTGCTGGCCATCCCTTCACCGTCAAATCATATACCCGAGACAGTGTCGGGTCATTTCGGGTTTCCTTTTCGATACAAGCGTCAGTTACCGGTAGGTATTCAATTATAGTCGAATGGAATATTTTGACAGGATCCACTGCTGGTGCTTCCTCCGCAGTAGGCAGTGGCAGGCGTGATAGCCCATCAGCAACACAGGACTACATGCATGCTAAAAAGTGGAAGCAGCATGCTATAGACAGGGCTAAGCGATCCCACAATTAACGGATCAGATCAAAGCTCTGCAGTCCTGCCATATCCAGTCGTGAGTGGTGGTGGACCATTAAACAACTAATGAATATCCCCATCCTCAAGGATGGTGGAGCCCAGCACGTGAGTGCAAAAGACAAGGCTGAAGCGTTTGCAACCATCTTCAGCCAGAAGTGCCGAGTGGATGATCCATATCGGCCTGCTCCTGACGTCCCCACCATCACAGAAGCCAGTCTTCAGCCAATTCGATTCACTCCACGTGATATCAAGAAATGGCAGAGCGCACTGGATACAGCAAAGGCTATGGGCCCTGACAACATCCCGGCTATCATGCTGAAGACTTGTGCTCCAGAACTAGCCGCGCCTCTAGCCAAGCTGTTCCAGTACAGCTACAACACTGGCGTTTTTAAACAACAATGTGGAAAACTACCCAGGTATGTCCTGTCCACAAAAAACAGGACAAATCCAATCCGGCCAATTACCGCCGCATCAGTCTGCTCTCAATCATCAGCAAAGTGACGGAAGGTGTCATCGACAGTGCTATCAAGCGGCACTTACTCACCAATAACCTGCTCACTGATGCCCAGTTTGGGTTCTGCCAAGACCACTCTGCTCCCGACCTCATTACAGCCTTGGTCCAAACATGGACAAAGGAGCTGAATTCCAGAGGTGAGGTGAGAGTGACTGCCCTTCTTGACCTCAAGGCAGCATTTGACTGAGTGTGACATGAAGGAGCCCTAGTAAATCTGAAGTCAATGGGAATCAGGGGGAAAACTCTCCACTGGTTGGAGTCATACCTAGCACAAAGGAAGATGGTTGTGGTGATTGAAGGTCAATCATCAGAGCCCCAGGACATCGCTGCAGGAGTTCCTCAGGGCAGTGTCCTAGGCCCAACCATCTTCAGCTGATTCATCAATGACCTTCCCTCCAACATAAGGTCAGAAATGGGGATGTTTGCTGATGACTGCACAGTGTTCCGCGCCATTCACAACTCCTCAGATAATGAAGCAGTCCATGCCCACATGCAACAACACCTGGACGATGTTCAGGCTTGGGCTGATAAGTGGCAGGTAACATTCGAGCCAAAGAAGTGCCAGGCAATGACTATCTCCAACAAGCGAGAGTCTAACCACCACCGGTTGACATTCAATGGCATTACCATCACCGAATCCCTCACCATCAACATCCTGGTGGTCACCATTGACCAGAAACCTAACTGGACCAGCCACATAAATACTGTGGCAACAAGAGCATGTCAGAGGCTACGTATTCTGCAGTGAGTGTCTCACCTCCTGACTCCCCAAAGCCTTTCTACCATCTACAAGGCACAAGTAAGGAGTGTGATGGAATACCCTCCACTTGCCTGGATGAGTGCAGCTCCAACAACACTCAAGAAGCTCGACACCATCCAGGACAAAGCAGTCTGCTTGACTGGCACCCTATCCACCACCTTAAACATTCACTCCCTCCACCACCAGCACACTGTGGCTGCAGTGTATACCATCTACAAGATGCACTGCAGCAACTCGCCAAGGCTTCTTCGGCAGCACCTTCCAATCCCACGACCTCTACCACCTAGAAGGACAAGGGCATCAGCCGCATGGGAACACCACCACCTCCAAGTTCCCCTCCAAATCACACACCATCCTGACTTAGAAGTATATCGCCAATCCTTCATTGTCGCTGGGTCAAAATCCTGGAACTCCCTCCCTAACAGCATTGTGGGAGTATCTTCACCACACGGACTGCAGCGGTTCAAGGCAGCGGCTCACCACCACCTTCTCAAGGGCAATTAGGGATCGGCAATAAATGCTGGCCTTGCCAGCGATGCCCAGATCCCATAAATGAATAAAGAAAAAGACCATCGGGATGCTCAAGCCACGGTTCCGGAGCCTTGACCACTCGGGAGGAGCCCTTCAATACTCGCCGGAGTGGGTGTCCCATTTTGTGGTGGTCTGCTGCATTCTCCACAACTTGGCCATCATGTGTGTGCAGCCCTCGGCATCACTGGTTCGCTGACCACCTCAGGAGGAGGAGGAGGAAGGGAGAAGGCAGGCAGCAAATCCTTGCTCCAGACGGGCTATCCATGAGCGCCTCATCTGACTCTGGTTCCAATGAATGAAGCCCCAGATCCCTGTTGCTCACCACTTCCCACCTTACCATCCCTCTGTCACGGAACATCGCAGCATCCTCTTGGGCACAAAGCTGAAATAAAACCACCACAAAACAAACATTCCAAACATAATTTATAAATGCTTATTTCGAATCTTATATAACAAAGTCAACTAATCACACTGTGCGTTCACTTAGTGCCTGTCTTTCATGTTTGTTTGTCTATTCTAGAGCTCCTACGCAGTGCTACCCCAGTGGTTGCAGCATGGCTGGTGGAAGGCTGCTGACTTTCTGTGGGAGGCACTGCAAATGGCCTTGCAAGATCACCTCGAGCAGCTCTGGGCCTAGAAGACCCGGCTGTAAAATGCACCACATCGGCATGGGTGGCAGCAGGATGGGCCGGCTGGCTGACTGGCAACTACAAGGGCACTGGCCGAATGGCAGGGGTGGGAGTACGAATGCTGTCATCTTGAGAGAGGACAGCAGGTTCTTGATCCATGGAGCCACTGCCACTCCCTCAGGGTGGTGCCTCAGCATTCCTAGCCATCTATTGGAGCACAGATTGCTGGACTGTTGTGATACCCTGCGAGCCCCTTTCCACTCTCATAAACCCAGCCACGATGGCAGCAGTCTGAGCCTGCGTGGTAGCAAGCTGAGACTGCATGAGCACAGTCTGAACTTCCACTGCAGCACTCAGACATTGGGTCGATTCCGCTTGTGCTGCAATGGAAGCTGCGACATCGCCCATCACACCCAGCATCGTGGTTGGGTCCACAAGTGTGCTAATGGAGTTGCCCATCACTTCCATCGTGAAAATCATGGGCTTCAAGCTCTGCGCAAAGCCCCATGCAATGTTGGAATCAGACTCCTCCATGCTCCTTGACAGTGACAAGAGGCTCTCTGGCAGGCCTGCCAGTGCACCATTTCAGTGTGCATGCCCATCTGAAGGCCACCCCATTGAAGTCCTCATGAATCCTATGCAGCAGAACTCATGCACACACTTGCCTCTGGGGAGCTGGCACCTGCGCTTCCCTTTCCCCTGGCCTGGCTGCAGCCCACTTCTGCCCGGTGACTGGCAACATGCAGATCCCACCTCTATACAACCCTCTAAAGTTCGCGCAGTGCCATTTTCTGAGCGGTCAGATCGAGTGACGGTGCTTCTTCTTCAGCATTACTCTCCTCTAGTTCTTCATGCGCTGGCTGGGCTGCTGGCAGTTCTTGGGTATCTGAAAGGAGAAAGGTGCAAGGGGAGGGGGGGAGCAAGATGTGCATGCTTACACCATCAGCAGCTTGTAAGTGAGAAGAGATTGTGCGATGAGGGGGAAGTGGGATGTGAGAAGAAGGATTAGGTATTAGCATACCATCACCAGCAATGCTTTCAACCTCGCCTCTCGCCACGGCCTCAGTGATGACCCCATCAATTATCTGCAGCACAGTTTCCTCCAGTGCAGTAAGGTTGTGCAGACGTACTTAAATATTAATTTTCAGTTGTGGTGCAAATAGATGAAAAATAATTGATTTTTACGTGGACAATAGTGCAAAATAAAGCATTCCAATTTGTATTGTATAGCACAGTAAAAATCAAGGGGGAAAAATAATTTTAGCGTCCCCAAAAAGTTAGCACCTCTACGCCGTAAATTCAACTGTAGCGCCCCAAGCAGGAGGCGGGGCGCTACTGGAAGCGCTCCCCCACCTTCTTGGGGTGCCACCAGTGAATTTCACGGTGTTACGTGCAACAGCGCCACGCGCATCAGCATGTAGCACCGCGTCATTGCAGGCCTCTCTCCCCTGATTACAGGGGCGGGGCCTAGCGCAGCGCGCACCGGGGCCCTGCTGGACCGGGGAGCAGGATGCCATAAAAACAGTCCGGCACTCAAGAGCGCCGGACTGAGCGATCGCGGACGGCACCCCGAAGCAAAAAGGGGAAGGAGGCAGGTGCTGGCAGTCGGCCCAAAAACAAATGACCGCCTGTCACCTGCCCTTTAAGTTGCACCCCCCTGACCCTGTCGGACATATTGTGAGGCGCAAACCAACCCAACTTTCCCCCCAAAATCTTTTACCTTGGTTAGACATGTTGCCTCAATCCACATATATTTTGATGATTATGTCTTAGTAAATTGTGAAGAAAAATGTATTATATTTTCCTAGTTGAAAAACATTAAGTCAAGCAAAGGCTGGTAACATGAAAGGATTTATGTGTATGGTTATAAATAATTCATGAAGAATACAGACCGCTTCAATTCTTCATGGCATTTTGGCAACCCCTGTTGTGTTTCAGGATGAATTGCTGGCAGTAGCTCACTATTCGTTACCTTTCACTTTGCTGTCAATCTGATTAGGTGAATGTCTATGATTCAATTTCCTATTACACCATGAGATTTTTCCAGTATTCAAGTATTCATAATTATGAACAACATCCTTGTCATAGTTACTGTAATAATAGATCCTTCATTACTTTGCATGTTACTATCTTGGCCTAGACCATTATTCTGGAATATTAAATATATAGAAGCCTTCAAATATTTTTTATAGCTGTTAATATAAAAGTACTGCATTTCAGTTCTGTGTAGACTGCATCTAGATTCATTAAATATTTACAAAATCAATCACTAGAAATGAATCATTAACTACTTTATTAGCAATGTTGTGAGCTAGATCACAGCATCCATGCAAAGATAGAATTATACTTACTGTGTTAATTTGCAACAAGCTGCAATATGCTTGGTTAAATAAGAAATGTAATAAGTAAAGATAGCAACTGAAGCTCCCTGGCAACCGAGCATTATAGTGATGCAATAGCACAGCACTCAGTGTTTGTCACACATTAGAATTTGGGTGGATTCCAAAAAATTAGACTGCAGTCTTATCCTTGCTGTGTCAGATTTTAACCAATTGTTTGTGAGAAGGATGCAGCTTTCATCTTAATTGACTAAACCCAATCTTTTGATACAGCTTTTCTGTTAAATGAAGAAACCAAGTGTGTCTGGATTTTGTTTGTGTAATGCAAGTTAATAAGTTCAGTTCACTATTGCTTATTTGTCACACTGACACTAGATGTAAATTTTCACATCAGCAGTATTGATGCGACTGGGATACATTTTCAATATTTTCTCATGACACAAGAAGTTATGACTGCCAATCAATAAATATATGTAAATAAATATTAGTAAGCAAAAAAATTAAAATTATGAATAGCCATTTGACCCATCAAATCCATTGTCTCCACTTTACCCTATTATGGATTCTACTCAACCCATTGGCGGTGACTAATCACAGGTAGCACAATGTTATGTCAAATTTCTTCCCAACCATCAAAAATGATTCCAGTATATGAAACCAACCTTACATCCCATACTATTCAACTATTGATAGTTGCATATTACGTTTTTCTTTTAATTGTTCCTGGGAAGTGGGCATCGCTGGCAAGGCCAGCATTTATTGCCCATCCCTAATTGCCCTCGAGAAGGTGGTGGTGAGCCGTCTTCTTGAACCGCACTGTCGCTATTATTATGTCCGTGAATGATTGAGACATGGACAGCAGGAGTTGAACAAAACAGGTCTTTACTTATGGAAGTCAATAGTGAAACTGAAAACAACAGAGGCTCACTAGCGCCTTTTATACAGGGGTGGCCACTGCCGGTACTGCAGTCTGAGACCAGTTATTCTCTTAAAGGTACATACACAACAATTTCTCCCCTTTTAGATAAACAGTACATAACATTCATTTAACAACTAAATGATAACTAATTACAATCACAATTACGGTTGCTAGATACATTGGTTAAGTTTAAGCAATTATAAGTTCAGTCTTTGAGGAGGCTTCCTGATTCTGTCTGGATAACGCCTCTTTGGGGTATCAGGTTCTTCTGGCAATGTTGAGTCGGGATCAATGTCATTGTTTGGTTCATCTGCTTCCAATATTACCGGTTCTGCGGTAGCTGCAATTGGAATGTTGATTTCATTACCAGGTGTATCAGATCGTGGTGTGGAGTTGACGTTTTCCAGTGACTCTAGAATCTGGTCAGCATGGCGTCTTGCAATGCTCTCCCCAACGTCCACGGTATACATAAGAGGTCCTTGCCGTGTACAAATCGTTCCTGGCTGCCATTTCTCAGTGCGGTAGTCCTGGGCCAAAACTGGTTGACCTATCTTAAAACTCCTGGTCGGCCTTTCATTCATATTCTGAAACTGCCTGTTCTCCACATCTCTTTGGACGTTTGGCTTAACCAAATCCAAGCGGCATCGTAGTCTTCGATTGAAGAACATCATGGCTGGAGTTTGGTTGGTAACCGCATGTGTCGCATTCCGGTAGGCAAACAAGAAGTTGTCCACCTTGTGTTGTGGGGGTATATCTTCATTACACATTGCCTTGATAGCCTTCTTGAATGTTTGGACAAACCTCTTGGCCAATCCATTAGTGGCTGGATGATATGGGGCAAATGTGTAATGCTTAACACCATTGTTCTTTAAGAACCTCCGGAACTCTTCAGACACAAACTGTGGTCCATTGTCAGAGCAAATCTGTTCAGGCAGCCCATTCCTGGCGAATATGGTTCGTAAAACTGTGATAGTTTTTTCCGTCGTGGAACAACCCTGTGGGACTCTTGCCTCCCTCTTCGCGGGTCTATATGCAGCCCGGCTTCGTAGCACCGGCCGCGCCCTGTGTGCTCCACCCTCTCTCTCTCTTCTTCCCGACAACGCTGCTCGGCCCCGTTGCAAACCACCCGCTCGAGTTCGCGACCGCCGCAGCCCAGGAAGGATCAGTGCACTACCTGCCACCAGCCCGATTAGCTGAAGCACCGTCGACAGGAACCAGGCCCCGCTTCCGACAGCTTCTCCAGCAATCCTCAACTCCGCAAACACAGGGGCGGATGCCCACGGTCGATGCCTGTTTCTACTGCCTCTTACTTTCTTTTCTTTCTGGCCTCGACCTCTGCTCACTTCGCTGTAGGAATGGATCCCAGGAGGTGGTGCAGACTGTAGCTAGGTTCGTATCTGCTCGTCACCAGTATTACGTCCGTGAATGATTGAGACACGGACAGCAGGAGTTGAACAAAACAGGTCTTTACTGATGGAAGTCAATAGTGAAACTGAAAACAACAGAGGCTCACTAGCGCCTTTTATACAAGGGTGGTCACTGCCGGCACTGCAGTCTGAGACCAGTTATTCTCTTAAAGGTACATACACAACAGCTATGGTGAAGGTACTCCCACAGTGCTGTTAGGGAGGGAGTGCCAGGATTTTGACCCAGCAATGATGAAGGAATGGTGATATATTACAGTTGAAACATCCAAGTTCCAAGAACATCCTCTGTGTTTATTATTACCTCCATACCCTTCAATGCTAGTGAAGAATTCATTTGTAGGTTATGTATAATGAAATCATAAGCCTATTCTTTATAAAGAGGTTTACAAGTTGGTTACACTTGACCTACTGAGGAAATCCCTATATTCTTAAATGGATATTTATCCAGTTTATTTTCTAAACAAATTAATCAATGAGGGTATTTAACGGCTTTGTCTGAGAGCCCATTCCTAAC
Organism: Somniosus microcephalus; assembly: GCF_052327205.1. Lineage (NCBI taxonomy): Eukaryota > Metazoa > Chordata > Chondrichthyes > Squaliformes > Somniosidae > Somniosus > Somniosus microcephalus. The sequence goes on along the minus strand of NC_140990.1, from coordinate 274,679,218 downwards.
ATTCAATCTGCGGAGGAGTGGAAATTAATCTTGGGCGGGAGCGCAAGATGAATTTTACCCTCAATATATCTAATGTCTCCCAACATTGTATGATGCAAACCCTCTATTTCCAAAGCAGTCTTGTGTGTTATAGGTGCAAACATGTCAACTGCCGTTTACTACCAAGAGGGTAAATTTCCATGGGGGTTCTCTCGCTCACTCGTGCAAATTTGGCAGAAGAACTGTGGAAATCCTGGATGTAAGAACATAAGAAATAAGAGCAGGAGTAGGCCATTCGAACCTTTGAGCCAGCTCCGCCATTCAATGAGATCATGGCTGATCTTCTGCCTCAACTCCATTCACCGGCCCTATCGCCATATCCCTTGATGCCCTTACTAGTCAGAAATCTATCGCCTTCTGTTTTGAATATACCCAATGACTGAGCCTCCACAGCCCTCTGGGGTAGAGAATTCCAAAGATTCACCACCCTCTGTGTGAAGAAATTTCTTCTCATCTCAGTCCTGAATGGCCTACCCTTTATCCTGAGGCTGTGGCCCCTGGTTCTAGACTCCCCAGCCAAGGGAATCATTCTCCCAGCATCCACCCTATCGAGCCCTGTAATAATTTTGTATGCTTCAATGAGATCCCCACTCATTCTTCTAAATTCAAGAGAATACAGGCCTAGTTTACTCAATCGCTTCTCATACGACAGTCCCGCCATCCCAGGAATCAATCTCGTAAACCTTCGTTGCACTCCCTCTATGGCAAGTATATCCTTCCTTAGGTAAGGAGACCAAAATTGTACACAGTACTCCAGGTGTGGTCTCACCAAGGCCCTATATAATTGGAGTAAGACTTCTTTACTCCTGCACTCAAAACCTCTTGTAATGAAGGCCAGCATACCATTTGCCTTCCTAATGGCTTGCTGCACCTGCACATTCACTTTCATGTACAAGGACACCCAGGTCCCTTTGAGCATCTGCATTACCCAATCTTTCACCATTTAGGAAATACTCTGTCTTTCTGTTTTTTCTACCAAAGTGGATAACTTCACATTGAATCACATTATATTCCATCTGCCATGTTCTCGCCCACTCACTGAGCCTGTTGAGATCCCCTTAAAGCCTCTTCACATCCTCTTCACAACTGCCACTGCCACCTAGCTTTGTATCATCAGCAAATTTGGAAATGTTACATTTAGTTCCCTCATCCAAATCATTGATATAGATTGTGAATAGTTGGGGCCCAAGCACTGATCCTTGTGGTACCCCACTAGTCACAGCCTGCCATCCTGAAAAAAAACCGTTTATCCCTACTCTTAGTTTTTGTTAACCAATTCTCAATCCGTGCTAGTATATTACCCCCAATTCCATGTGCCCTAATTTTGTTCACCAAACTCTTGTGTGGGACCATATCGAAGGTGTAGTGTCCATGTGTTGATAAAGACACTGAAGACAGGAGTTGGTTCATAGGTATTTACGAAGCAAAGTCTGGGGGGGGTTCTAACGGATATACACAATACATTGGCTTATATAGCCCGAGTGGCAATCACCGGCACCACAGCACACCTGGGGCTCTTAAAGGCACATACACTACAATTCCTCCCCTTTTAGCTAACCAGTACATCATATTTTAAGTAATTATTAATTACATGTTATAAGCAAAATAATATACATTGCTGTAGTTAATTAATTATAAGTCAGTCTCTCAGGAGGCTTCCTGACTCGGTCTGGATAACGCCTCGGGGGTGTAGTAGTTTCTGGTGTGTAGTAGGTTCTTCTGGCAAGGCTGATTCGGCTTGAATGCCAGTGTCGGGTTCATCGGGTTCCAGTATCACCGGATCGGAGGTAGATATGGGTATCTCTACTTCATCGTTAGATGTATAGAGTTGTGGTGTAGGTTGTCCCTTTTCGGATGACTTTATGATTTGGTCAGCATGGCGCCTTATTATGCTTTCTCCGATGTCCACGGTATACATCAGTGGTCCTAGTCGTGTGCAGATAGTTCCAGGCTGCAATTTCTCGGTACGGTAGTCGTGGGCCAAAACTTGTTGACCTATCTGGAAGGTTCTAGTTGGCCTTTCATTCATGCCTTGAAACTGCCGGTTCTCCACATCCCTTCTGATGTTGGGCTTGACCAAATCCAGCCGGCATCTTAGGTTTCTATTGAAGAACATCATGGCGGGAGTTTGGTTGGTAACCATATGTGTTGCATTCCTGTATGCGAACAAGAAGTTATCCACCTTGTGCTGAAGTTTTATGTCTTCATTACCCATGGCCTTTATGGCCTTCTTGAAGGTCTGGACAAACCTTTCAGCCAATCCATTGGTGGCGGGATGGTATGGGGCGGACGTGTAATGCTTAACCCCATTGTTTTTTAAGAACTTCCTGAATTCTTCGGACACAAATTGCGGTCCATTATCAGAACAGATCTGTTCCGGCAGCCCATTCCTGGCAAATATGGTCCTTAATACTGTGATGGTTTTTTCCGTGGTGGTGGAGGACATCTTTATTACCTCCGGCCACTTGGAGTGTGCATCAACCGCGATTAAGAACATTGAGTCCATAAATGGACCAGCAAAGTCGATGTGTACCCTTTGCCAGGGAGATGAGGGCCACTCCCATGGATGTAGAGGGGCTTGTGGTGGAGCGTTTTGGACCTTCTGGCATCCTAGGCAGCTCTTGGTCATTTCTTCAATGTCTCCATCGATACCTGGCCACCATACAAATGCCCTGGCTAGGTTCTTCATTTTCACTCCACCCAGATGCCCCTCGTGAAGCTCCTTTAGCACTTTATCCTGGAGTATGGGTGGAATCACCACTCTGGATCCACACATCAAGGTTCCTCGGCACACTGACAGCTGTTCTCTTCTTTGCGAGAATGCTGGCAACAGTGGTTCGCCGTGTGCTGGCCATCCCTTCACTGTTAAATCGTAGACCCGTGAAAGAGTCGGGTCATTTCTCGTTTCCCTTTCAATGGCTGAATTTGTTACTGGTAGACATTCCACTATGGTAGAGTGGAACATCTCCATTGGGTCTACTGTAGGTGCCTCTTCTACCGTTGGCAACGGTAGGCGCGATAAACCGTCAGCATTCCCATGCTGTTTTGACCCTTTGTATTCTATGTTGTATTGGTGTGCCCCTAGAAAAAGGGACCACCTCTGTAGCCTTTGTGCTGTCATAATGGGAACACCCTTTTTAGGGTTGAATATGGAGATGAGGGGTTGATGGTCAGTCAACAAGGTAAATTTTTGTCCGTGTAGGTAATGGTTGAATTTCTTTACTCCCCATACCAGGCTGAGTGCTTCCCTGTCGATTTGGGCATAGTTACGTTCAGCTGAGTTCAATGAGCGTGACGCAAAAGCTATCGGCCGTTCCGAGCCATCAGGGAATTTATGCGATAATACTGCTCCTATGCCGTAAGGAGATGCATCACACGCCAGTCTGATTGGCAGTGATGGGTTGTAATGAGCCAAAACTTCTTTGGACGTGATTAAGTCTTTGCATTTATGGAAGGCACTTTTGCAGTCTTCGTTCCATTTCCAAATTACTCCTGTTTGTAGCAGTTCATTAAGAGGGTGTAGAAGAGTTGATAAGTTCGGTAAAAATTTATGATAGTAATTTATTAATCCCAGGAACGACCTTAATTGTGAAACATTTTCAGGTGCTGGGGCTTTTATGACCGCCTCAATTTTTTCAGGTGACTTATGCAACCCTTCCTTATTTATTATGTGGCCACAATATGATATTTGATTTCGGAAAAATTCGCACTTGGGGCGATTTGGTCGTAGGCCCCGTTCTCTCAGCCTAGTGAGCACCTGCTCTAAATTGGCAAGGTGCTCGTTGTCGTTTTCTCCTGTTATAAGGATGTCGTCTAGGTAGCATTGAGTCCCCGGAATCCCTTGGAGGACTTGCTCCATAGCTCTTTGCCAGATAGCTGGAGCGGATGCTACTCCAGAAACCAGTCGATTATACTGGTACAGACCTTTGTGTGTATTTATCGTGAGATATTTTTTAGAGGCCTCTTCAACCTCCATCTGTAGATATGCCTGTGCCAAGTCAATTTTGGTGAAACGTTTCCCTCCGGATGGTGAGGCGAAAATATCTTCTATCCTCGGAAGAGGATACTGTACCGTGTGAAGGACCGGGTTTACAGTCACCTTGAAGTCTCCACAGATGCGAATTTTTCTCTGTTCTTCAGATTTATCATTCTTCAATGCTTTCTTCATGACTGGGACGATGGGTGTTGCCCACTCGCTCCAATCTATTTTAGATAATACTCCTGCCTTTTCCAAATTCTCCAGCTCTGCCTCGACTGCTGGACGAATTGCGTATGGCACCGGTCTTGCCTTAAAAAACTTGGGAATTGCTGCATCTTCCACTTTTATTGAGGCGGTGGTGCCTTTCAAGGTTCCTAGTTTCTCTTGAAATACTTCCTTGGCGTTGGCCAAGATGTCTTTTAATCGTTCAGGTATGACATCATCATCATTTTTTTCCTTACTGGTCACTGTCAGTGCCTGAATGGAGTGCCAGTCTAAACGTATTTTTCTGATCCATTCACGTCCCAACAGCGGTGGACCACCATCTTGTAGAACGTATAAATACAACTTCTGTATTTCCTTGCCGTTGTATACAACAGGCAGCCTTATTTTTCCTTTGGGGTATACTTTCTGCCCCGTATATGTTTTCAAGATAATGGATGTGTCTTTTAAAGGTATATGCGGAAATAGCCGCTCATAATCCCGTCGATTTATGATGGTCAGAGCTGATCCTGTATCTAGCTCCATTTTAACTGGGGACCCTGCTATTGTGAGGGTAACCCAAATGGTCTGGTAATCTTCTTTGGCAATTACATTATGTAATTTGAGAGAGCTTAGTCTCTTGTTCCCGGAGTCGCTATTGCTCTTCTGGTCTTCGGAGCTACTGTCCGTCATCATTTGTACCTTTCTGTGCTTTTCCTTATTGATTCTTTTCCCGTTAGTGGATTTTTTGTTTTCAGATCGGCACACACGTGGAATGTGTCCCATCTTTCTGCATCGCCTGCATGCTTTTTCCTTGAACCAGCAGTCCCTCTGGTCATGGGTGGATCTGCCGCAGCGATCACATCTCTCGAAACCACGTGTCATTTCATGGGTGCCGAAGTCCTGTGGCCTTTGCTGTATCTCTGCAGCTCCTATTGCACTGAAAGCCTTGTCCAGTGTTAAATTTTTCTCAGAAGATACCTTTTTTTGTGTTTCTACACTTAGGGGATCGCAGATGAATTTGTCTCGCAGAGAATCTGCCAGTCCTGCCTCGAATTGGCAGTGTAGGGTATCAACAATCTCCTCAAAATTCTTGTCCATCGGTTCGGCTGGAGTGATTAAGTTTCGTAACAGCTTGTATGTCTTTTCGCCCATTAGATCCAGAAGCACTGAAGCTTTTTTTTCATCTTCTATTCCATTTGCGGTGCAATATACCTCCACTCTTTCCACATATGTGGTCCAATCCTCTATCTGGTTATCAAAAACATCAATATTGCCAGAATTAGGCATCTTAGAAAAGATATGGCACTTCCTGCGCTTTTCTTTCTTTTCTGTAGAAAAGATATGGCGCTTCCCGCGCTTTCCCGCCGCTGCTGCCGATGAAAACGCTGTTTACTGCGGTTTCTGTTTGTTTTATTTTTTAATTTACTGTTGGAGACTCGTTCCCGCCAGAGTTTCTCTCCAGGTCTGAACGCTGACCTGCTTGCCGCGCCGGCCGTCTCCCAAGTGCTCCCTCCCAGTCCGTTATTGCTTGCCTCAGATTTCGCTGCCTGTCTCAGCTGTAGAGCCAGCCGCTGGAGCCCCAGCCTGACGCCCAGGAAGGATTAGCGCACTACCTGCCACCAGCTTGGCCAGCTGGTGAAACCACAGCTTCTCTCACTTCCTTGAGTCTTCAGGACGCCCGAGGAATCGATGTCCTTGAGGTGCTGCCGAATTGCAGGTAAGTCCGTTTCCACTTCGTCGCCACTGTAGTGTCCGTGTGTTGATAAAGACACTGAAGACAGGAGTTGGTTCATAGGTATTTACTAAGCAAAGTCTGGGGGGGGGGTTCTAACGGATATACACAATACATAGGCTTATATAGCCCGAGTGGCAATCACCGGCACCACAGCACACCTGGGGCTCTTAAAGGCACATACACTACAGAAGGCCTTCTGAAAATCCAAATACACCACATCTACCGGTTCCCCTTTGTCTATTCCACTAGTTACATCCTCAAAGAACTCCGATAGGTTTGTTAAACAGGATTTCCATTTCATAAATCCATGTTGACTCTGCCCAATCTTACTATTAGTTTCTAAGTGCCCAGTTATTGCATCCTTTATAATAGATTCCAGCATTTTCCCAACTACTGATGTGAGGCGAACAGGTCTGTAGTTCCCCGTTTTCTCTCTCCCTCCTTTCTTAAATAGCGGGGTTACATTTGCTATCCTCCAATCTGCAGGAACCATTCCAGAATCTATAGAATTTTGGAAGATGACAACCAATGCATCCACTATCCCAATGGCCACCTCTTTCAAAACCCTAGGATGTAGGCCATCCAGTCCTTGGGATTTATCGACTTTTAATCCCATTAATTTTGCTAGTATATGCCATTTTTCCAGGGTTTCCACAGCTCTTCTTCCAAGGTTACAGCAGACGTGCAGGAGAACCCCTGTGGAAATTCACCCCAAGGCATTGACAACTCATTAATTGAGTGGTTCAAATTACCACACAAATCACAACATTAAATTTCAACTTTTGAACTCACTCCAAGAATGTTTTTCTTGCATTATATTCTGTTTTGGATGGATGGTTGGTGCAGTGGGAAAGGACACCATTATTTCACTTATTGACTTGTACTAATGGGATGAAAATGTCCCCTCTGCTCCATGTAAGAGTCACACATGAAGTGTATCTGAGCATTCTTCATCATAGTTCAAAATGAACATAGATCCACAATGCAAAAATGTTCACAAATCAGGACAAATAAAAACTAAATCTCAAACTGAGGATGCAAGGTTTGCTGTTGTGAGAATATGGAAATATTTGGTGCAATTGGGGATATTCTTTGGAGGTTGGAGCCACATTGTTGGGAAAGAGGAAAAGGAGCTTTACGCTTGATGCTGGTACTAGAGTGCCAAAGGTGGAAAATTTTTCATTCATGGCACTTAAATCCTCAACTTCATGAACAAGAAATTCCACCAATAAACAAAAATTTAAATTATGAAAATTGACCATGAATATCAGAAAAGTGCATTAGTAAGAAACACTTAAAATGCAAGATGATCATTTTATTCCTACAAAATGCTGTTACATATGCAATAATACAAGGTGCAATTTTAACCCTATCCACAGTTAGAGCCATGGGGCTGGATTTTCATTGGGCCGTGTGTAGTGTATGTAACCGTTCCACCTTTAAGAGAACTATTTTAAGGGTTGCACTACTTTATCTTGGCTGCTGTATACTGTAATACCGGCGGTGACCACACCGGTATATAAGTGCTGTGTAATGATTTATTGGGCAGTTCCGCCCTGACCTTCAACCAGTAAAGACCTATTAAATTTTACTCTTGTGGTCTGTGTAGTGATTCTCAATATAACACACAGACTTAACAATGGCGACGAGTTCTATCTTACCCTGCGGCAGAGATACATCCAAGGCAGTTTAACTGGCGTCGAGAAGAGGCATCCGCCCTCATCATTCTGCTGAGAGAGGACTCGAGTCTGCAGAGCAAAGGAAGAAGGAAGAATTCTGACACGAAGCCTTCCATCAGCAACAGGCAGTGATCGTCCCTTCTATCACGGTGGTGGGTGAGCCGATCAGTGACGAGAAGCAAGTCGGCCACGTTGACTGTGAGTAGGGGAGAAAATTAAAAAAAAAAAAACGGAGGATATAAGGGCGGAGAACTCAACCACGGCCGGGGAAAGGAGCCGGACAGAAGTCGGGGCCAGAGGCGCTGAGACTGGGGCAGCGTAGGGCACGGAAGCCGCGGTGAATGCAAACGCAGCCGGTGTGAGAGACCGGGCTACAAGCGGGAACGCAGCCGGTGTGAGAGACCGGGCTACAAGCGGGAACGCAGCCGGTGTGAGAGACCGGGCTACAAGCGGGCTGGGAGACGCAACAGCGTCGAGAGACAGCTCGACCGCGACCGGTGAAAAAGGCCGGGCAGCTACCGAGGCCGTGAGGCGCAGCGACCGGGACAGCGTAAGGCGCGGGAGAAAATAGCGGGCTGGGAGACGCAACAGCGTCGAGAGAGAGAGCTCGACCGCGACCGGGGAAAAAGGCCGGGCAGCTACCGAGGCCGCGAGGCGCAGCGACCGGGATCGTAAGGCGCGGGAGAAAATTTTTAAAAAAACCACGGAGAACTCAGCCACAGCCGGGGGGGGGAAAGGACCGGACTGCAAGAGGGGCTGGGAGGCACGATTTGAAACCGCTGGGGAGGGCGAACGCAGCAATACGGCAATCGCCATTACAGCCAGCGGGGGAGGAAGGCAAACGCGGGAAGCTGCCATTTTCATAGGCGGGGGAAGAAGACGAGCGCGGGAAGCCGCCATTTTCGTAGGCGGGGGAAGAAGACGAGCGCGGGAAACCGCCATTTTGTAAAAAAATTTAAAAAAAAAATTCTTTTTGTCTCAAGAAGATTGCAAGGATGCCTAAGCGTGGTAACATCAACGATTTCGATCCCGATGTTGAAGATTGGGCCACGTATGTAGAACGCATAGAGATATATTGTAAGGCTAATAAAATATCAAATGAAGATAAAGCACTAACCTTACTAAACTCAATGGGTGCGAAGACATACGGGCTATTGAAGCATCTTCTATCACCAGCTAAACCGGCGGATCAGACTTTCGCTAATATTGTTGCTGTCCTGAAGGATCATTTGAACCCCACACCGCTGATGTTAGCGGAACGATTTAAATTTTATGCGAGAACGCAACTGAAAGAGGAAAGCAACGTGGAGTACTTAATTGAACTGCGTAAGCTAGCGAAATACTGTCAGTTTGGGGAAGGACTGACAGAGGCACTGAGAGACAAATTCGTGTGCGGATTGTCGAAAGAAGGAACACAAAAGCGGCTACTTGAAGAGAATGATCTTACACTTGATAAGGCTGTCTCTATTGCAGCATCGCACGAAGCCGCAGCGAGAGGCACTGCGGAAATGCAGCTGAAGGCAGCGGTACTCAGCGTAGATCAAATGGCTTTGGGTACAACGAAATGTTATCGTTGTGGGAAGACAGCACACGATCAGAACCAATGCTGGTTTAAAAACCAGGAATGTAGAAAATGTGGCAAGCTTGGTCACATAGCTAAAGTATGCCGGTCAGGAAAGAAGACCAGCAACAAAAAGTCACCGCAGGAAAAGTGCAGCAAGGTACACAAGGTGGCTGAGAAGAGTTCGGATGAACAGAATTCGGATTCAGACTCCAACAGCAAGGAACTGGGTAGTCTGAGAATTCACAATGTGAGTAAGGAAGCTGACTGACAAACTATCTGGGTCACACTTCAGATAGCAAGGGTCCAGGTGAAGATGGAAGTGGACACCGGATCGGCGTTGACGGTCATGAATAAGCAAGATTACAAAAGGTTATTCACACATATTCCCCTACGGAATACGAAGGTAGTATTAAAGACATACACGGGGCAAAGAGTATACCCCATCGGAAGGATAAAAGTCAAGGTGAGACACAAGGGCAAAGAGCACCAAGGAATGGACTTATATGTACTACCTGAGGGAGGTCCACCACTTCTGGGACGGGAGTGGATCAGGAAAATAAATATGGACTGGCACCCCCTAAAAGCAATGACGGGAAGTCCAGAAAATGAGCGGGAAGTCCTGAGGTGTCCAACGTGCAACAAAGTCTACAAACAAAGGGTGAAAAACCTGTTTCAGAAGCACGTGCTGCAGTGCGGAAACCAGACTTCACAGGAGGATGGTGACGGGAACAAAGCCCAGGATAATGATTCAAACAAAAGGAGGTACCCCCGACGCAGTGCCCGGGCCCACTCAACTACATTTTTCGGGTTGACTCCCTTTTATGGTGGCAAGTCATATGGTGAAGAGGATTTTCCATTCTACCGAGATCTTTCGGAGAAGAAAAGAGGAGAGCAGTCAACTCAAGGGCAGGTAGACGGAGCCGATGATACAAGCACATCTTCTGACGAGGATATGGAATACGACTACAACTTCACCAGAACTGTCATCACGTCCGATCGCGAGGGAAGACTCGAGCCGTGCAGTTTCTTTGACGGCGAGGAAGATTGCCGCCTACCCAGGATCAGCTCAGACTCTGGAACTGATGATGGTAAGATCAGCCCAGGTGCAAAAGACAAGTCTAAAATGGACTTGCAGTCTAATGATGGAAAAACAAAGGAGAGCATAAATGCTTCAGGAGAGAACAAAGTATCAGAACAGAATTCCGCTGAACAACAACAACAAAGATTGACAGAGAATTCTGAGTCTGTCCAGTCTACAGACATGCACATTTCTGAGGAACACCGGGCTCGAACTCAACTCAATTTCAAATTACAACAGCAATTAGAACAAATGATTCGCCGTTTTGAGCAAGAGATGATTACAAAGAAAAAGTTCTTCGACACAGAGTGGGAGAATCTGGAAAGACAGCAGAAGCAGCTGATTGAGAAAATGGAACAGGAACACACAAACCGTCTGCGCGATGAGGCCAAACGAATCAAAGCTGAGCAAGAAAGGGAATATGTCAAATTCATCGATCAGTTGAAAGCTAAGAAGAAAGAGCACACTTTTGTGAGCAGTGTCAGCAGTAATAAGCCGCTCAGGGAATTGGTGGCAGAGGCAAAACCTGAAGATGCTGCAGAGATCAAGTTTGTTGCTGAAAGCGCTACTTCCAGAGCTTTGCTTCGAATTAAAGAATTGCCAGTTAAAATTGTGAAACCCTTAAGAGAGAAGATTGGCATGGAGAAACATCGTGTCATTTTCGAATGCAAGGTTTCCAGGCCAAATGCTGCTGTCAAGTGGTATTACAAAGACAAAGAGATTCATCCCAGTAATAAATATGAGATTGTGAGTGAAGATGTGTACAGGAAGCTCGTTATTAATAATGTCGCTTTTGAAGATGAAGGCAACTACATGTGCGATGCCATAGATGACCAAAGCACAGCAAAGTTATATGTAGAAGAGCAATCAATTGCCATCATTAAACCCATATGTGATGTGGAAGTGACAGAGCCAAGTGACGCCATTCTTGAGTGTGAGCTTTCAGTTGCGGACGTGAAGCCTCCAAAATGGATACTAAATGGTAAAATTCTTCATGCTTCTGAAGATGTGGACATTGAGCATCGTGGCACTATTCATCGTCTCACTCTGAAACAAACAACTTGTAAGATGACCGGCTTGCTGCAGTTTATCGCTGGGAAATCAAAATCTGAGGCGAGGCTGATTATTAAAGAGCCTCCGTCAAAGGTAGTCAAAGAACTACAGAACATTACAGTGGAAGAGAAGCAGTCTGCTACTTTGAGCTGTCACGCACGTGGTCCCTCCGAACTGAGCCAAATCAGGCTGGAAGTAGAAAAACTTCCCAAGGTACTCGAGCCTTTAGAAGTCAGCAATGCTGGTTCTGCAGTTATGAAAGTTCAAGCTGTTAAGTCCAGTGAAGGACTATTAGATGAGTCACTCCAGCAACAAGAAACTACTACACCACCGAGGCGTTATCCGGACCGAGTCAGGAGGTGCAGGAGGCGCCGCCTCAGAGACTGAATCTGTGAACTGTTTTTACATGAAGTCGTGTATATATGTTATGATATTATGTGTAATGGGGAATATATACGTTTAAGCTAAAAAGGGAGGATTGTAGTGTATGTAACCGTTCCACCTTTAAGAGAACTATTTTAAGGGTTGCACTACTTTATCTCCAGAGCGATTTGGACAGACTGGGCGATTGGGCGGATAAATGGCAGATGCACTATAATGTGGACAAGTGCGAAGTTATCCACCTTGGGTGCAGGAACGGGAGGGCAAATTATTATTTAAATGGCAATAGATTGGGAGAGGGGGAAGTACAGAGAGACCTGGGTGTTCTTGTACACCAGTCACTGAAGGCGAGCATGCAGGTGCAACAGGCGGTCAAGAAGGCAAACGGTATGCTGGCCTTCATAGCAAAAGGGTTAGAATACAGGAACAGGGATACCTTGCTGCAGCTGTACAGGGCACTGGTGAGACCACACCTCGAGTACTGTGTACAGTTTTGGTCGCCTCATCTGAGGAAGGATGTTCTTGCCATGGAGGGGGTGCAGCGGCGATTCACCAGGCTGATACCAGGAATGGCGGGAATGACCTATGAGGAGAGACTATGTAGTTTAGGGATGTACACACTGGAGTTTAGAAGATTGAGAGGGGACCTCATAGAAGTGTATAAAATTCTGACAGGTCTAGACAGACTGGATGCAGAAGGAATGTTTCCCTTGGCGGGTGAGAACAGAACTAGAGGACATAATTTAAGGATAAGGGCTAAACCATTTAGGACAGAGATGAGGGGGAATTTCTTCACTCAGAGAGTGGTGAACCTGTGGAACTCATTGCCACAGAGGGCAGTGTACGCCAGCTCATTAAATATATTTAAGAGGGAATTAGATATATTTCTACGGGCAAAAGGGGTTAAGGGTTACGGAGAGAAGGCGGGGACGGGATACTGAATTAAAGGATCAGCCATGATCTCATCGAATGGCGGAGCAGGCACGAAGGGCCGAATGGCCTACTCCTGCTCCTATCTTCTATGTATCTATGTATCTATGTATCTTGGCTGCTGTATACTGTAATACCGGCGGTGACCACACCGGTATATAAGTGCTGTGTAATGATTTATTGGGCAGTTCCGCCCTGACCTTCAACCAGTAAAGACCTGTTCAATTTTACTCTTGTGGTCTGTGTAGTGATTCTCAATATAACACACAGACTTAACACCATGGAGTCGGGATTGGAGGCGTGTGGGGGTTTAAAATCCTGAAATCGTGGGTCCCGACCCCATCCTGCCCCCAACCCACCTCCATGCCAGTTTCAAAGGAGATGGGTACCCGCCCCACACTGGGACCCACATCCCCGAGGCGGGAAGGGGATTAGTGCCAATTAACTGCCCGTTAACAGGTAGTTAACAGGCAGTTTTTAGCCTAATCCCTATTTTTATTGTTGAAATGTGGGATTCCCGATGGCTCCAAACCACGCCAAGTTAGCGAGGTGGGCCGTCGTGATGAAGGGCTTGGAGGGGTCGAGATGTTTGGTGTTCAGGTGAGTGATGGGTGCATGAGTGCAGAGGTAAGTGTGTTTGGTCTGTGTAAAGTGTTTAAAGAAGTTCTACTAACCTTTACTTACCTTTACAGCCTTCCTTCCTTCAGGTCTTGGGAGTCCCTCATCTCACCGGCACAGAAAGCAGAATGGCCGCCAGCTGCCAAAATCTGCAGCCTCTGTTTTCTGTTCTGGGGAGATCTCTAAATCATCCTGAGAGGAAGGAATTAACCTGGAGTACAGATTGTCAGTGTTTGACAGCTTCAAACAGCTGTGAAACGCTGATATTTCATCTGTCAAAAGGTCTTGACAGATGAAATTTCAATCTGTGATGTCACCTGTTGCCGGGTGGCCCTTAATTGGCCTGCTGAGCCCGCTGGGCGGGCTCAACAAGGTCAATCAAGTCAAAATTGCGTGGGTTGGTTAGAACTCGAAGGAGGCGGGACTACAACCCCAAAATTTGTAGTCCCGCCTCCCACCCGCCTCCTCAATGAAAATCCAGCCCATCGAGTCATAGAGTTATACAGCACAGAAAGAGGCCCTTCCGCCCATCGTGTCTACACCGGCCATCAAGCCCTGTCTATTCTAATCTCACTTTCCAGCACTTGGTCCGTAGCCTTGTATGCTATGGTGTTTCAGGTGCTCATCTAAATGCTTCTTGAATGTTGTGAGGGTTCCTGCCTCTACCACCCCTTCAGGCAGTGAGTTCCAGATTCCAACCACCCTCTGGATGAAAAAGTTTTTCCTCAAATCTCCTCTAAACCTCCTGTTAAAATCAGCCAGTTAAAATCAACCGGGTGACTTACCCACCGACACCCTGCCTGAATCCTGTCGTCTTCAATAGTAACTTGCTCTTCTGAGCAGGGCGCAAAGGCACTTGCCTGAAGCAGGTGAGATCTTTCTTTAAATATGCAGATTGGTGTCCGATGATGTCATCAGGCTGCGACTGCAATTTTAACTGTGAAGACAGTGAGAAGAGAATCTGGGACCAGTCGTGGCCACTTAAGAGAAGTTTTTTTTAAATTTTCCTTGTGGGGCCAGGAGGAGCAGGATGAAAGTTTAGGCCTTCCATTTGTCCCTCCCGTGAGGACATCCTAAAACCCTCGCCCTGCACTTTACCTTATTGTCAGTGAGCTTCCTGCCATCTGAACTTCCACTTCTGCTCACTGGCCAGCTGCTGTTCCTTGCTTGTTTTGCCTTGGAGCTAAGGCCTGGGAATTAAAATTGCTTGGGCCTCACGCTGCTGAAGTCAGGGGGCTTTGGCGCTCGCCCCAGCATCTGCCCACCCGAATCTTGATCCAAGTTAAAGTCAGGGATACACTTATGTAACTTAGTCAGGGTGGAGCAGAAATGTCACTTACAATCCTGTCTGAAATCCTGAGATCAAGGTTATTTGTGTATTTTGGGCTGTGGCGGAGCCAGTTGCGGGGGTGCAGGGGCGGGGGGGGGGGGGTGCTTGGGTTTGCCCCCCCACCAATTATCTTGAGGTCGGCCAATGTAGATTTGGAGGACCACCTACATTTCACTATCAGAGTGTCAGCCAGCGGCTCAGTTGGTAGCACCCTCGCCTCTGAGTCATAAGGTCGTGGGTTCAAATCCAGAGACTTGAGCACCAAAATCTAGGCTGACATCACAGTGCAGTACTGAGGGAGTTGCTGTACTGTTGGAGGTGCTGTCTTTTGGATGAGATGTTACATAGAAACATAGAAGATAGGAGCAGGAGTAGGCCATTCGGCCCCTTGAGCCTGTTCCGCCATTAATGAGATCATGGCTGATCATCCAAATTCAGCACCCAGTCGTTGCTTTCTCCCCACATCCCTTGATCCCTTTAGCCTTAAGAAATATATCGAACTCCTTCTTGAATATATTTAATGAATTGGCCTCAACTGCCTTCTGTGGTAGAGAATTCCACAGGTTCACCACATTCTAGGTGAAGAAATTCCTCCTCATCTCAGTCCTAAATGGCTTACCCCTTATCCTTAGTGTGGAGATGCCGGAGTTGGACTGGGGTGGACAAATGTAAGAAGTCACACAACACCAGGTTATAGTCCAACAGCTTTATTTGAAATCACAAGCTTTCGGAGCGCTGCTCCTTCTTCAGGTGAAGTGGAGAAATGCATAAAGACACAGCTTATATAGTCAGAGAATCATGTCAGATGTTTACAGGTAACCTTTCCAACTGCCATTTATCACACCTCGGCAGAGAGATAATCACAGCAGTCAAAGGTGTGAATGGTGTCCAAACAGGTCAGTCAGGGAAACATTACATCAAAGAACAATGAGGTGGGGTCACAAGGGGTCAAATATTGCAGATGCTGGGGTCTGTATGAAAAACAAAAAAACAGACAAAAAACATTTTTTTTGGCTGGAAATCACAGCAGGTCCAGCCGCATCTGTGTAGAGAGAACAAGCCAATGTCGACTCGAGTCTGGATGACCCTACGTCAGGTGGGGTTACATGTAGCGTGACATGAACCCAAGATCTCGGTTGAGGCCATCCTCATGGGTGTGGAACTTGGCTATCAGTTTCTGCTCGACGATTTTGCGTTGTCGTGTGTCTCGAAGGCCACCTTGGAGAATGCTTACCCGAAGATCGGAGGCTGAATGTCCTTGACTGCTGAAGTGTTCCCCGACTGGGAGGGAACACTCCTGCCTGGTGATTGTTGCACGGTGTCCGTTCATCCGTTGTCGCAGTGTCTGCATGGTCTCGCCGATGTACCATGCTCCGGGGCATCCTTTCCTACAACGTATGAGGTAGACAACGTTGGCCGAGTCACATGAGTATGTACCATGTACCTGGTGGGTGGTGTCCTCACGTGTGATGATGGTATCTGTGTTGATGATCTGGCATGTCTTGCAGAGGTTGCTGTGGCAGGGTTGTGTGGTGTCGTGGTCGCTGTTCTCCTGAAAGCTGGGTAATTTGCTGCGAACGATGGTCTGTTTGAGGTTAGGCGGCTGTTTGAAAGCGAGTAGTGGAGGCGTGGGGATGGCCTTAGCGAGGTGTTCGTCATCATCGATGACATGTTGAAGGCTGCGAAGAACATGGCGTAGTTTCTCCGCTCCGGGGAAGTACTGGACGACGAAGGGTACTCTGTTGGTTGTGTCCCGTGTTTGTCTTCTGAGGAGGTCTATGCGATTTTTCGCTGTGGCCCGTCGGAACTGTCGATCGACGAGTCGAGCGTCATATCCCGTTCTTACAAGGGCGTCTTTCAGTGTCTGTAGACACAGGAAAGAGATGGGATCTTCAATTCACTACGTTAATGTGATGGAAAAAATGTCACTTGGACATTGACATCAATGCTATTCTCTGGCCAGGATTACACTGAACCTAAATTTCACCTGTAGAAATTCAGCTTCCAGGATTGCTGAACTGTCTCGGAAAGCATGTGTATTTAAAGGGAAAGCTTGTAATGTTAATGTCTGTTTTTCAAGTGTTATGTTTGATGTGCCTCAATAATTCCGAGACTCGAAGTTAGCAGAACAAAAACAAGGCTTTTATTAACTTAGAAAGTAACACGTAAGAGAGAGAGATGTCTTCATTCTGGAGACTGAGGCCAGACTGAAGCTAGCTTACAAACGGGGCCAGGTATGGGCGGAGCCCTACACACAGCACATTCCAGCACATTCCAGTATACAATATAGCACATTCCAGTACACAATACAATGAGGTCTGGGGGAAGGGAAATGACACTGAAACCGATCTCAGTCACAGGCAGTGGTGAATGGAATATTTCATCACATTCACCCCTTCTATAGATTTAGTCTGTTCGGGGGTTTGATAGTCCTTTGCGACCGACGTGGCTGTTGCGGTGCCGCGGGTGTCGGCTGGGTGTCCCCGGTAGCCTCCTGGGTCTCTGCCGGGGGTGCCGCCAGGGTTGTTGGAGGGGTAGTTGGTGGGGGTGCCGTTGGTCGGTGTTCTTCCGGGGGTGATGAAAGAGTAGTGGATGGGTAAGAGTTGCTGTGATCGTCGTTGCCGCTATTGCCGTGGTTGTTGTCGATGCCGGCTGGGGCGACGTCTTTTATGGACACGGTGTCCTCCCTTCCGTCGGCGTGCCGGACATATGCGTATTGGGGGTTGGCGTGGAGTAGGTGTACTGGCTCCACGAGAGGGTCCGTCTTATGGCCCCTCACATGCCTTCGCACGAGTACCGGACCTGGGGTGGAGAGCCATGACGGCATGGATACGCCTGAGGTGGATTTCCGGGGAAAGACAAACATTCGTTCATGAGGCGTGGTATTAGTGGCCGTACACAATAGCGACCGTATCGAATGGAGCACATCCGAGAGGACTTCCTGCCAGCGGGAGATAGGGAGGCCCTTGGTCCTTAGAGCTAGAGTGACTGCTTTCTATACTGTCCCGTTCTCTCGCTCCACTTGGCCGTTACCCCGGGGGTTGTAGCTGGTGGTACGGCTCGTGGCGATCCCCTTGGACAGCATGTACTGGCGTAGCTCTTCACTCATGAAGGACGCCCCCCTATCCGTATGGATGTAGCTCGGCATACCGAACAGGCAGAACAGGCTGTTGAGGCATTTAATGACCGTGGCGCTGGTCATGTCTGGGCAGGGGAAGGCGAATGGGAACCGGGAGTATTCGTCCACAATGTTCAGGAAGTAAACATTGCGGTCGACGGACGGGAGGGGGCCCTTGAAATCTAAGCTGAGCCGCTCAAAGGGCCGTGTAGCTTTGATTAAGTGGGCTCTATCTGGGCGGTAGAACCGAGGCTTGCACTCAGCGCAAGTGCGGCAGTTCCTGGTCAGGGACCGAACTTCCTCAATCGAGTAGGGTAAGTTGCGGGACTTTATGAAGTGGAACAGCCGCGTGACCCCTGGGTGGCAGAGGTCGTTGTGGAGGGTCTGTAGCCGATCCCCGGTGGCGCTGGCACACATCCCTCGTGAGAGGGCGTCAGGGGATTCGTTAAGGGCCCCTGGCCGGTAAATGATGTCGTACTCGAAGGTGGAGAGCTCGATCCGCCACCTAAGAATCTTATCATTTTTAATCTTCCCCCTCTGTTTATTATTGAACATAAACGCTACCGACCGCTGGTCGGTAAGTAGGGTGAAGCGTTTGCCGGCTAGGTAGTGGCGCCAGTGGCGCACTGCCTCCACGATGGCTTGGGCCTCCTTTTCCACGGAGGAGTGTCTGATCTCGGGCCCTTGGAGGGTCCTTGAGAAGAAAGCTACGGGCCGCCCCGCCTGGTTGAGGGTGGCCGCCAAGGCGAAGTCAGACGCATCACTTTCCACTTGAAATGGAGTGTTCTCGTCCACTGCCTGTAGCGTGGCCCGCTCAATATCCTGCTTAATGCTTTTGAAGGCGGCGTGGGCCTCAGCAGAGAGCGGGAAAGAGGATGCTTTCAAGAGGGGGCGCGCTTTGTCAGAGTAGTTGGGGACCCATTGGGAATAATAAGAAAATAACCCCAGGCACCTTTTCAGGGCTTTGGGAGTGTTGGGCAGGGGCAGCTCCCGTAGGGGGCGCAATCGGTCGGGGTCTGGCCTGATTTCCCCATTCTCCACCACGCTGCCTAGTATGCAGAGGCGCGTGGTGTTGTAAACGCACTTGTCCTCGTTGTAGGTGAGGTTGAGTTTTTGTGCGGTTTTCAGGAACCTCTCGAGGTTCGAGTCGTGATCCTGCTGGTTGTGACCGCAGATGGTGACGTTGTCGAGGTAGGGGAAGGTTGCCTGCAAGTGGTGGTCATCGACCATGCGGTCCATCTCCCTCTGGAAGACCGAGACCCCATTCGTCACCCCAAAGGGGACTCTGAGGAATTGGTAGAGGCGTCCGTTCGCCTCGAAGGCGGTGTACGGGCAGTCCTCTGGTCTGATAGGGAGCTGGTGGTACGCTGACTTGAGGTCGATGGTGGAGAACACCCGGTATTGGGCGATTTGGTTCACCATTTCTGATATGCGGGGTAGCGGGTAGGCGTCTAGTAGGGTGTACCTGTTGATCATTTGACTATAGTCGATCACCATCCATTTCTTCTCGCTACCCCTTACCACTACCACTTGGGCGCGCCACGGGTTGTTGCTGCGTTCAATAATGCGCTCTTTCAGGAGCCTGTCTACCTCGGTCGCGATAAACCGCCTGTCCTCCCAGCTGTACCTCCTGCTTTTGGTCGCTATTGGCCGGCAGTTAGGGGTAAGTTTCGCGAATAGCGAAGGCGGCTTTACCTTCAGGGTAGCCAGACCGCACACTGTGAGGGGCGGCTGGGACCCACCGTACTTGAGCGTGATGCTTTGGTGGTTGCACTGGAAATCCAGGCCCAAGATCACGCTCGCACATAGGTTCTTCATGATTAATACTTTAAAATTATCATATACAGTTCCGTTAACGCACAATTGTACCGTGCAGTAACCCAGAATGGTCGATGTCTGGGTTTTATCAGCCATAGAGATGGTACCCTGAGTAGGGACCACCTTTAGGGAGAGTTGTTGTGCCAGTTCTGGGTGGATAAAGCTCTCCGTGCTTCCACTGTCAATTAAGCATTTAACCCGGCACCCGTTTACCTCGATGTCCACCATTGATCTGGATAGCGGGTGCGGCCTGGTCTGGTCCACTGTGACCGATGCCACTGTAGGGCCCTGATCGATACAAGATGGCGTCCACGCTGTCTGCTCACAAGATGGCGGACCCCACGAGGTCAGGCAAGATGGTGTCCAAGATGGCCGCTCCCACGGCGCACACGCGGCGGTGGCGGGTTTTCCGGCGGTTGGTTTTCCGGCGGGGTTCCCTCTGCACACCTTCCCGAAGTGCCCCTTCTTACCGCACTTAAAGCAGGTGGTGCCTTTCGCCGGGCACAGGTTTCTGGTGTGCTTTGGCTGCCCGCAGAAGTAGCAGTTGGGTCCCTGACGCGTCGCGGCTGTCGTAGGGCTTCTGGGGGGAGAGCGGGGCCCAGCCGGTGTTGGGCTGCCGGGCGGGGAAGATGCCTTCCAAGATGGCGGCGCCCTCGGTGCACACGTGGCGGCGTGGACGGCGCGGGCTGAAGAGTAGGCGTCCGAGTTTCTCTGGGCCACATCCAGGGATCGCGCGGTGTCCGCAGCCTGTTTCAGGTCCCACCCCGTTTTTTCCAGCAGTCTTTGCCGGATGTAAGTGGAGCTGAGGCCTGTGATGAAGGCATCGCGAACAAGCTCGTCAGTGTACACTGCGGCTTTTACATCTCGGCACTTGCAGTCTTTGCCAAGCATTTTCAGGATGCTTAGGAACTCCTCCACCGATTCCCCAGGTCGCTGTGCGCGGGTAGCGAGCAGGTGCCTAGCATACATCTCATTCGTAGGCTGCTGGTAATGCGCCTTTAAGATGTCGCAGGCGGCCAGGTACGTCTCGGCATCTTGGATGAGGGGGTAAACCCGGTGGCTTACCCAATTCCGCAGAATTCCGAGTCTCATCCTCGCAGCGTCCGTAGCGTCTTTGACGGCTGCGGAATTGTCCAGGAAGAATTCCATACACTCAAACCAGTGTCCGAAGCGTGCTGATGCGTCCGGAGCATGTTGATCCAAATCCAAACGTTCGGGTTTCAGGAGTTGATCCATAGTGTTGAAAAATAAGTTAATAAAATTGATGTGCCTCAATAATTCCGAGACTCGAAGTTAGCAGAACAAAAACAAGGCTTTTATTAACTTAGAAAGTAACATGTAAGAGGGAGAGATGTCTTCCTTCTGGAGACTGAGGCCAGACTGAAGCTAGCTTACAAACGGGGCCAGGTATGGGCGGAGCCCTACACACAGCACATTCCAGCACATTCCAGTATACAATACAGCACATTCCAGTACACAATACAATGAGGTCTGGGGGAAGGGAAATGACACTGAAACCGATCTCAGTCACAGGCAGTGGTGAATGGAATATTTCATCACAATGTTCAACCATTTTGAGTGTTTCTTTACTAGGGCCAACACTGTGGCCAAAGAGGATCTGTGCCATGGGTTTTGCTACCAGTCTATTAATTGGGACAATCAGTGTTTTTATGGGAATTCCTCTTTATTTATCCTAGTTGAAGGAAGAAGAAAAAGGAGAAGGAATGGGAAGAAACCATACATATAAACAAAGATGGCTTGTCTTAGGATCAGTAGATGCACAGGCTAAGATTCACTATGGGACATCAGCAACGTCAGTCAACCTGCAGTGCACAAATGTG
Organism: Somniosus microcephalus; assembly: GCF_052327205.1. Taxonomy (NCBI): domain Eukaryota; kingdom Metazoa; phylum Chordata; class Chondrichthyes; order Squaliformes; family Somniosidae; genus Somniosus; species Somniosus microcephalus. The sequence goes on along the minus strand of NC_140990.1, from coordinate 274,657,851 downwards.
TCAAGCAGGTGGATGATGCATGCTTCCCTAGAGCAATCAACAACATTGCATTTTCTATGGATAACATCCAAATTTCCTGACTCAGTAAATCTGTCTGGTAAAGAGAAAAGTAATGAATTAAAACAAATGAGAAATGCCCTTCTCTAAACTGTGTGAACTCCAATTAAATAGCTAGCTTATTTACTTTTAGCTTCTAGTTAACAATTACTGAACATCTGGAGATTAATAATCAAGTGCTCCATGAGTATTTTATCAAACGTGAAACTATAACTGGATTCCACAAAGCAATGGTAAATATCTGTATTTTTGACTGACTTTAGGAAAGGTTTAAATTTAGCTGCCTTTAGAAGATTAGTTTCTAACCTTCTCGCAACACGGTAGTGCAGTTTATTAATTCTCAGCTGCTCACTATTGGACTGATCCACATCAGTGAGAAATTTCTGGGAGTCCAGATTATCCCTATCCACATTTGAGAAGTGCTTCTTCTATCCACAAAGAAGCACTGGCAATTAGAGGACGTCCACCTATTACTTATATAATATTCCACCTGAATACTTGTGACTATAGAGTGCAGAGGAAAGAAAAAGAGACCCCACCCATCCACAGGATAATTCAGATTTATTCCCAGGCTCCCCATTATTCCATTTGTTAGACTCTCATTATTCATACAGTAAATTGAGAATGTCGTACAATGTTAGACACTGGGTGATACCAATATACATTTTATCTGTAAAACAGTTGCAAAACACAAATATATTTCTATAAAAATAATCTATAGTACTCCCCCAATAACTACTGCAGCAAAATAAAATTGTCTGATCAAGTTTCCCTTCAATTAAATAGAAAATACATTTTCTCTCAAAAACAATGTGTTTTTTTCTACCAACGTGAATGTCTTCATGACCTTTCTTATGTTATGTGATAATGTGATATCCCCTGGAGCACCACACAAGATCAGGTTGACACTGTAAATTTTACAATCTTGATTTACGCTGTTAGGCCAATGGTGGGATAGTACAGTCATTTTTTAACACCTTTTTAAGATAAACAAGTAATCTAGGTTACCAGTAAATTTTAAATCAGAAATTATATAAATTATCTTTGTTTTTATTAAATTACTCAAAAGGACCATGTGTACTAGGTAGAAGCATTATTAAAAATATCCAAACTATATTTCAAAATAAAAATCTCTCGAAATAGACTCAAATAACACAGTCCACATACACAATAGCAAAATACTGCAGATGCTGGAAATCTGAAATAACAACAGAAAATGCTGGAAACACTCAACAGGTCAGGCAGCATCTGTGGAGAGAGAAACAGAGTTAACGTTTCAGGTCGATGACGGTGGATCATCGACCTGAAACATTAACTCTGTTTCTCTCTCCACAGATGCTGCCTGACCTGCTGAGTGTTTCCAGCATTTTCTGTTATTATTTCAAATAATACAGTAATGGCCCAGAAATTCGAGTCGGGGGCTTGCCGCGCGTGTAAGCCCCCGATCTGCACTTACACGACGTGCCGGCCGTTGAGCTTCAGGGACGCCTGGAATTGGTGTTTTAAAATGTTGACTCCCGGGCAGCGTCTGACGTCACGCCGCCCAGGAGTGCAGCCAGCGCGAAGCCTGTAGCGCGCTGTGCAAGTGAGACACGCCCCTTGAGGTCTCAGTTTAACAGGACACGCCCCCAATGTTTCTGCCAAGCTGCTAAGCATTTTTACATGCAAAGCAGCAGTTTAAATAGGTTTTTGGAAGTTTTTTTAAGCTTTTGGTAACTTTTATAAACTTTTAAAAACGTTTACATTATTTTGAAGAATCTGAAGTAGTTTTAAACAGAATTAAAGCAATTTAAAGACTTTTAAAAGCCCTAAAAGAATTTTTAAAATTCCATTTATTTATTTAGCAATGTCGTCGTCATACGTGTCTTCACACTGTTCCCTTTGGGGAACTGTATGAAGTGGTGGAAGGATTTATGGCCATGATTAACGCTCATTCCGTGACCGTAACCATCTTTGAACCAGCCATTAGGGCGGTTAGTCCTATGGCGGGAGGGTTTTACGGGCTCCCACAAGCTATACAAGGAGGGGGGGCCACCCACACCCACAGACGCAAATATCCCACTGGATGTCAACCCAGAATTTAGAGCCGGAGCTCCGACTCCACTTGCCGGGACTGTCTGGAGCGGGGTTCGAAACCCTACCCTGATCTGGCCCAGCGGCAGGGATCCTACCGCTATGCCAAAGGCCCAATCTGTAGTGTATGTAACGTTCTACCTTTAAGAGAACTATTTTAGGGGTTGCACTACTTTATCTTGGCTGCTGTATACTGTAATACCAGTGGTGACCACACCGGTATATAAGTGCTGTGTAATGAGTTATTGGGCCGATTCGCCCTGACCTTCGAATAGTAAAGTCCTGTTAAAGTTTACTCTTGTAGTCTGTGTAATAATTCGCAATATAACACACAGACTTTACAGTGGCGACGAGGTCGATCTTACCCTGCGGCAGCGATACATCCGAAGCAGTTAACGAGCGTCGAGAAGAGGCATCCGCCCTCGTCGTTCTGCTGAGAGAAGACTCGAGTCTGCAGAGCAAGGAAGAAGAAAGAATTCTGACACGGAGCCTTCCATCAGCAACAGGCAGTGATCGTCCCTTCTGTCACGGTGGTGAGTGCGCCGATCAGTCACGAGAAGCAAGTCGGCCACGTTGACTGTGAGTAGGGGGGAAAAATAAAAATAAACGGAGGACAAGGGCGGTGAACTCGACCACAGCCAGGGGAAAGGAGCCGGACAGAAGTCGGGGCCAGAGGCGCTGAGACTGGGGCAGCGTAGGGCACGGAAGCCGCGGTACAAGCGGGAACGCAGCCGGTGTGAGAGACCGGGCTACAAGCGGGCTGGGAGACGCGACAGCGTCGTGAGACAGCTCGACCGCGACCGGTGAAAAAGGCCGGGCAGCTACCGAGGCCGCGAGGCGCTGCGACCGGGATCGTAAGGCGCGGGAGATAATAATAAATAATTCAAACCGCGGAGAACTCAGCCGCAGCCGGGGGAGGAAAGGACCGGACTGCGAGAGGGCTGGGAGGTGCGATTGGAAGCCGCTGAGGGAGAGACAGAGCCCGAGCGAGTGGGAGAGCTTCAGAATAAACTGAAGCCGGCGCGCCGCGGAGAGCTCAGCCGCAGCCGGGGGAGGAAAGGACCGGACTGCGAGAGGGCTGGGAGGCGCGATTGAAAGCCACTGAGGGAGAGACAGAGCCCGAGCGAGCGGGAGAGACAGAGCCCGAGCGAGGGGGGAACGGGACCGAGCGAGGGAGACCGAGCGAGACTCCGCCCAGCGGCTTACAGCAGCTTCCATAAAGGATCGGGAGCTGGAACTGTTCGCCGCCAACTGGTTGTCCCCAGCGCCCGGGTGCCCTGCCGAGAGAAGGGAACAAGGAGCGCAATCAGCTGTTCTCGCGCTTCGGAATAAACTGAAGCCGGTGCGCAGGCTGCAAACCCCGAAAGCCAGCGGTCGTCACCCGAGGGCAAAGCTTACCCCTCCCGCCAGGGGAAGAAATGCGGGAAGCCGCCAGTAGGCGGGGAAGAAGACAGGAGCGGGAAACCGCCATTTTGAAAGTGGGCGGGGAAGAAGACAAGCGCGGGAAACCGCCATTTTTGGAAAAAAAAAAGTAACGAACAAATTCGTTGTTGTTTCTCAGAAAGATAGTGAAGATGCCTAAGCATGGTAACATCAACGACTTCGATTCCGAGGTGGAACATTGGGCCACGTATGTAGAACGCATCGAGATATATTGCGAGGCCAATAAAATAGCAGATGATGATAAAGCTCTAACCTTACTAAACTCAATGGGGGCGAAGACATACGGGCTATTGAAGCATCTTCTATCACCAGCTAAACCGGCGGATCAGACTTTCGCTAATATTGTTGCTGTCCTGAAGGATCATTTGAACCCCACACCGCTGATGTTGGCGGAACGATTCAAATTTTATGCGAGAACGCAACGGAAAGAGGAAAGCAACGCGGAATACTTGGTTGAACTGCGTAGACTAGCGAAATACTGTCAGTTTGGGGAAAATCTGACAGAGGCATTGAGAGACAAGTTCGTGTGCGGGTTGTCGAAGGAAGGAACACAAAAGCGACTGCTCGAAGAGAACGATCTTACACTTGATAAGGCTGTCCTTATTGCAGCATCGCACGAAGCCGCAGTGAGAGGCACTGCGGAAATGCAGCTGAAGGCAGCGGTACTCAGCGTGGATCAAATGACTTCGGGTACAACGAAATGTTATCGTTGTGGGAAGACAACACACGACCAGAACCAATGCTGGTTTAAAACCCAGGAATGTAGAAAATGTGGCAAGCTTGGTCACATAGCTAAAGTATGCCAGTCAGGAAAGAAGACCAGCAACAAAAAAAAGTCACCGCAGGAAAAGTACAGCAAGGTACACAAGGTGGCTGAGAAGAATTCAGATGAACAGAATTCGGATTCAGACTCCAACAGCCAGGAACTGGGTAGTCTGAGAATTCACAATGCGAGTAAGGAAGCTGACCTACAAATTATCTGGGTCACGCTCAAAATAGCCGGAGTCCAAGTGAAAATGGAATTGGACACAGGATCAGCCCTAACAGTCATAAACCGAAAGGACTACAAGAGGCTATTCTCACATATTCCTTTGAGAGATACCAAGATTGTATTGCAGACAAATACGGGGCGAAGAGTATACCCCATCGGAAAGATAAAAGTCAAGGTGAGAGACAAGGGCAAAGAACACCAAGGAATGGACTTATATGTACTACCTGAGGGGGGTCCACCACTTCTGGGACGGGAGTGGATCAAGAAAATAAATATGGACTGGCACTTCCTAAAAGCTATAAAGAGTGAGAACTCGGTGAAGACAATCAGCTCAAACTCTGGAACTGATGATGGTAAGACCAACCCATGTGCAAAAGACAAGGCTAAAATGGACTTGCAGACTAATGTTGGAAAAACGAAGGAGTGCATAAATGCTTATGCTTCAGAGGAGAACAAAGTTTCAGAACAGAATTCCACTGAACAACAACAACATAGTTTGACAGAGAATTCTGAGTCTGTCCAGTCTACAGACATGCACATTTCTGAGGAACACCGGGCTCGAACTCAACTCCATTTCAAACTACAACAGCAATTAGAACAAATGATTCGCCGTCTTGAGCAAGAGATGAATGCAACAAAAAAGTTCTTTGACACAGAGTGGGAGAATCTGGAAAGACAACAGAAGCAGCTGATGGAGAAAATGGAGCAGGAGCACACAAACCGTCTGCGCGAGGAGGCCAAATGAATCAAAGCTGATTCGGTTTCTGAAGGTGCGTGCTCTAATCTGGTGGAGCAAGATGTTCAGCAACTGAAGGCGCTTGTTAGCAGGTTGCAGGCAGAAAAGGCTGATTTGGTTGCCATGAATTCTGAGCTCCTACTGAAGTTGGGTGCAGCATCACCGGACGATTCATTTGTTGAAATTCGAATGGTGGAGGCTGCAGATGATGGAGAATTAAAAGCAGCAAAGGGGCCCCAGTGCAAGGTTACAAACAGCCCTGTAGCCTATCCGTCAAAAACACAGGATGACGATACTGGGAAACGTCTGATGTCAGAAGAGTTAACGGTCAGCCAACTCCTTCATATGCTGAGGGACAAGACTCCGAAATGGGAAGAACTTGAACACGAGCTTCAATCTTCAAAGGAAAGGGGTTCGGAGCTCTCAAAAGTTATTGAAATAGCTGAGGTTGCAACACAGACTGAGAAGACTGCAGCAGAGCAGCCCTTGGATGCCAAAAGTACGCTGACTCACGTCAATGTAGAACAACAGAATGCTGAAACAGCTGCTCCAGTAGAGGGATTGAATAGTCCGATCAATCAATCTCCGAATGAAGTTGAAGTATTGAAATCACAAATGATGTCATTAGTAAAAGACTTGCAGAAAGCCCAGAAAAAGCTGGATGAAGCTGAACGCATGAAGAAGTCTCTTCAGGAAAGATGTCTGGATTTGGAACAAAAGCTGGCTAACGTCCAGCTGGGTATGGAGGAAATGGAAGACCCTCTCGCTGGCCTAGCTCAGGACGACACCGAATATTACCATGACCTGTTGGACGACACCGAATATTACGATGACCTGTTCTGCCCAGCTTGTGATGAAAACTCCCAAAGTGCAAAAACCATGAAGAATCACAAAAAGTCTAAGGAACACCGGGAGATGGTGGCGCTACTACGGAAAAAGGAGGAAGAGAAGGAGGAACTGTGCATGCAGCTGGCAGCTGACAGTGGAGCCCAGAGAGTCTCCAAGAAGCAGAAAAGGAAAAGACGAAGCAGAAGATGATGACCCATCTGAACCATTATCACCTCTACCAGGTCACGCACGTGGTCCTTCCGAACTGAGTCAAATCCGTTTGGAAGTAGAAAAACTTCCCAAGGTACTCGAGCCTTTAGAAGTCAGCAAGGCTGGTTCTGAAGTTACGGAAGTTCAAGCTGTTAAGTCTAGTGAGGGACTATTAGATGAGTCACCCCAGCAACGTGAACCTACTACACCACCGAGGCGTTATCCGGACCGAGTCAGGAAGCGCAGGAGGCACTTCCGCAGAGACTGAATCTGTGAACTGTTTTCCGCAGAGACTGCATCTGTGAACTGTTTTTACATGAAGTTGGATATATGTTATGATGTTATGTTTAATGGGGAATAGGTATATTGTAAGCTAAAAAGGGAAGATTGTAGTGTATGTAACGTTCTACCTTTAAGAGAACTATTTTAGGGGTTGCACTACTTTATCTTGGCTGCTGTATACTGTAATACCGGTGGTGACCACACTGGTATATAAGTGCTGTGTAATGAGTTATTGGGCAGATTCGCCCTGACCTTCGAATAGTAAAGTCCTGTTAAAGTTTACTCTTGTAGTCTGTGTAATAATTCGCAATATAACACACAGACTTTACACAATCCGATTAGCAACGTGAAATGGCTGGAATGAGCACAATTCACGGCATTAAAAGAACTCACAATTGAACTGATGATGACCTCAGTAATCTCCTCAAGGAGGTGGAGGCGCAGCGCCTGCTCATCATTGGTAATGAGAAGTCAAAGGCGCCGCAAAAAGGGCAGATGATAGCTTGGTCTTTCAAGTGGCAGCATAGGGCTCCAGTCACGGGGAGGGAAAAGGCGCAGGAAACGTATGGGTGTCACCTTTTGTGCGGAGTGGGCCTTTTGCGTAGCAGTAAGCATCCCCGCCGCTGGGCCAGAAGGAGTAGGGTTTCGAACCCCACTCCAGACAGTCCCGGCAAGTGGAGTCGGAGCTCCAACTATAAATTCTGGGTGGACATCCAACGGGATACTTGCGTCCATGGGTGTGGGTGGCCCCCCCTCAGATGGGTTGTGGGAGCCCATAAAACCCTCACGCCATAGGACTAACCACCCTAATGGCTGGTTCAAAGATGGTTACGGTCACGGAATGAGCGTTAATCACGGCCATAAATCCTTCCACCACTTCATACAGTTCCCGAAAGGGAACAGTGTGAGGATACGTACGACGATGACCTCTTGCGCAATGCACCTCCTTGGACCCTCAGTCGCAGATGCGAGGGGGCAAATCGTGCAATTGTTAAATTTTTCATTTTATTGACATGTAAAATGTTGGCCCAGTAATTCCCTTCCAAATGCGCGAGTATGGTCGGGGTACTTACGCGTCTGGCCGGAGGAAATGCCGGTTGTCAGCATGCACAGCGCATGCGGGGAAAACCGGCATTTCCTGTCCTCTGAGCGAAGGGGTTCAGAGGCAGAACGCGTGCGCAGTAAAATTCGCCGCTTTCATTCATGCTTTCAGTGAGGTCAAGTCCTTACAACTTACACATGAAAAAAGCATGGGTACAGTTGCTCCAGAGGCTGCGGAGGAAGATATTTCTTATCGTGGAGCTTCTGAAGGTATGTATGTCTGTATATATTCCTTTGCGTGTTATGTATATATTCCTTTACTTATGTGTATGAATGTATTATTTAATTATGACTTTCAGAGAAAGTAACTTATTGGAAAATCATAATTAAAAACATACATTCATACACATAAGTAAAGGAATATAAAACATACATACATATACGTAAAGGAATATATGCGGACATACATACATAATTACTTATTACCGATGAAAAGTTTCTTTCTTAAAAGTGCTGGAAATGTTACATTACTCATTTTAGAACACTCATTTTCACATTCAATTCACACAGCCACAATTGCTCCTTCTACCTACCGTTCTGAAAACCCGTTTAAAAAAAAAAATTTAAACTTTAAAACTTACTTAAAATTTCTTAAAATAACTTCCCTCCCTTTCCCAAACAAAAATATTGCCTTTCAGAAGATCCACGATAAAATATATCTTCCTCCGCAGCCTTGGAACAACTTTACACATGCTTTTTTCAAGTGTAACTTGTAAGGACTTACCCTCACTGAATCCATGAATGAAATCGACGAAGTTCACTGCGCAAGCGCTGCCTGTGCAGTCGCACGCGCTGTGCCTCTGAACCCCTTCGTTCCGAGGACTGGAAATGCCGGCGTACCCCGCATGCGCTGTGCATGCTGAACGCCGGCATTTCCAACGGCCAGATGCGTGAGTACCCAGACCGTACTCACGCATTTGGTCACGAATTTCTGGCCCAATGTAATTGTTCTATTTGTTCTGCTCCTTTCACATCTCAAGAAGATTCTACATTTCACATCTTATGTTTCCTATGTGGTTGATTTATTACAATAAGACAAAGAAATATTGTAACTATTGTTGCTCTTGGACCCTGAACAATTTCAGATCACAGGAATTGATCTATGTTATGGTCCCAATTTGAATATTGCCGTTGAAATGATTTATATGTTGATTCAATTACATTACTTCCTGCAGTTACTCTGTAAAACTCAATTGGCATGTCTGAATGTGACTGGCATAAAGTTTTGCATATTAGATCTCTGGAATTTCCTAGAATTTCACTTAGAGTACATTTCCCACTAATAAAATAATAGCAAACGTGAATTTAATTAAAAAGAATAATCTGCTTCAAGAAAAACATTATACTCTCATAATATTGTAGACTTTCAGGCCTTAGATCAATATAATTTCCATTACATCAATCTTATTTACCGGACCTGCAACACAGTAACAAAAAATTTTTTTTTTTCTTAAAAAGGCAGGCAGTTAGTACAATAAAAATCAAATCGGGGTTCTGCTGATGTTTAGAAACCACTCCAACATTACTCCTACATTTTATATCATAACTGAGTTACAGCCTTGGTTGTCATCTATTATCCTACATTTATTCAGTTAAACTGTATTTAAAAGGTAGTGAAATTTTCATATGAAATGATAAAATCTTGGCACTGAATCTGACAAACTGCTGCTTCCTGACAGAGAGATGATGCCCTCTTGTAATCTGTTTATTTTAATTTAGGTAGTACTAATTTTCTGCATTACTTTTTAACACATGATTGCAAGCGCTTAAATGTAAACTTCTAAATAAACCTAAATCTATTACTTTATATGGTATCGATGTAAACTCTATAAAAACACTGTGCTTTAAATACTATTGCATAACTCCTATTCAGGATATAAATAGCAATATGCAAATAATTTCTGCCAAAATTAAAACATTACAGCAGCATATAATGATGTATCGCCTTAGGTCAAATGTCGTAATTTGCTGTAATACCCTTTGTTGTTCGTTATGCTGCCTTAGTCCCAAGATTATGCTTAGCACAGGCACCAGTAAGAAAACAAACATTCTTGCGTATAAATTCTTTAAAGGATAGATACCTATACACACAAGAGACAGGAAGTTGAAATCTGTAGTCCAGTTTTGCTCTCTCACAGTTTAGGAGGTCAGCTGACCCCAAATCATCAGGTAGATAGAGAGAAACTGTTTCTATTGACGTAAGAGTCGAGAACCAGAGGATACAGGTTTAAGGTGGTTGGCAGAAGAACCAAAGGCGACATGAGAAAAACATTTTTACGCAGTGAGTCATTAGGATCTGGAATGCACTGCCTGAAAGGGTGGTGGAGGCAGATTCAATTGTGGCTTTCAAAAGGGAATTGCATAAGTACTGAAGGAAAATAAATTGTGGGCTACGGGGAAAGGGCGGGGGAGTGGGACTAGCTGATGTGCTCTTGCAGGGAGCCGGCATGGGCTCGACGGGCCGAATGGCCTCCTTCTATGTTGTACCCATTCTATGATTCTAAATTGTATTACAGTCTTATAACTGTTTTCAGCATACAAGGGTAAATTGACCAACTCCCCATTCCCAGTGGGGTGCCATACTTGAAGTGCACTGTAATGCCCATGTCAAAGACTACAAAGGCCAGGAAGGGTGAGAAGGGTTAGTGCACCATGGTCACAGTCACAAATGTGACAGGTTAGAGCCATTTCAGTTCCATGGCAGTGACAGAAAGCCGATTAGAGAGATTTAAATATGTAGTTGCAGTAAAGATGGGCATAGATTTGGGAGGTACAACGCATTCAAGGGCCACGATTTTGCGAGTGGAGGCGGGTTGGAGGCGGCTTTGATGTTCGGTGTGTTCCGGTCCTGCTGCCAGTTTCAGCCACCCTGAAATTATGATTTTTGCTGAAGTGGGCTGATTAAGCCCGTCGTGCGCGCTACCTGGCCCAATCAGTGGGTTCGGGTCTGCTGCGCGCCTCTACTGACGTCTTTCAGCCAGCTGCATTTAAGGAGCCCATGCAGCCTTGTTTTTGATCAATCCTATTCTGCTGCTTCTCGGTGTGGCACTCCTGAAAATGACTGCTTCAAGACCCAGGCATCTCCCAGATTCGATGATGACGCCCTCCATGCTCTTGTGGAGGGAGTGAGAGGGCGCCAAGAGGTACTCTTCCCCTCCAATGGACGTAGGAAGCTTCCTCAGCAAACCAAAGCAGCCTGGCTGCAAATTGCTGAGGAGGTGAGCGCCAGGTCATTTTGTGGTCGCACCTGGGTTCAGTGCAGGAAAAGGTTTAATAACCTGCTACGCACAGCAAAAGTGAGTATAACATCACACTTACCTTCAATCTGTTCCCCATCTCCTCTCATCACCAGCACTCTGCATTGCCAACCTACTCCTGCACATCCCACTTTACCCTTACATCCCTTGCACCCATAACCAGCCCTCTCTATGTACAGAATCACTTCACTATTCTACTGTGCACCCCTCACACTCGCTATCACTGCTATGCAATGCCAACAACTAACAACGCACAGGGAGGGCCCTTGGTATTGGCACCTCACTCCATCTTTGTCTCCCTCTAAGCATCTATGCTGTGGATTCTCTACACTCACACCAACATTTTCACTCAAACTCCACTTGTGTCCCTCATTGCAGGAAAAGAGAGCCCACAATAAGAGGGAGAGGGGCAAGACAGGAGGAGGGCCACCTTCCATTGCCCACTTGACCACCACTGAGGAGGCTGCTCTTGACATCATCGGAGGTGCTGAGGATCTGGAGGTGGGGGACAGTCAGACGGGCACAGTAGAGCAAGCTGGTGACAGAATAGATTTGCAGCCCTCTCATTTAGATTGTATGAGTGACTGATATGGCACCTGATGTTCATACAGATTGAGTTCTGATCATCTGCACAATTCGATGTGCCTGCTACGTTAATATCACCTTTCTAACTCATGCATTTACTCCCCCACATGACCATCGAGAGCCCCCCTCCCCACTGTCCAAGAGGAAGAGCTGGAAGACTCCTCAGAGGAAGCTGCAACCTCTGAGGGCACAGAAGGGTTAGCAGAATTGAGCGCACCCAGCACCAGTGCAGAGACGCACACCTCGGTGGGTCATTCGTGAGATAGATTAGTGTTGTCACCTGGTGTATCACAGCTCACAAGTGAGCATCAGCAGATGGTGGAGACAGGGACAGCAATGGAGAGTCCTTGTCAGAGGCCGCAGGGCACTCCTAGCTCTGCTCAGCTGCATGTGGACCCTGTGCCTCTGGGGCCATCCAGAAAGAGAGCGGTGTCGGAACTTCAGCAACAAGTGCAGGAGTCTCTGACAGGTTTTGCATCCATGGTAACTGCAAGTGTGCAGAGAATGGAGGAGTCCATCTTAAACATAAGCAATGCCATGTTGGAGGCAATGGCGCATGAACGTGCCAACATGGAAAGGGTGGCAATCTCCTTGGAGGACATAACTTGCCAGACTCAACATAGCATGGTGAGTCTTCTAAATAGATGGTCTGCTATGGAGGATAGATGGGCAACTATTGAGGAGAGACACCAGAGGTACATGGACATCCCCGTTATGAGGACTGTCAGTACAGAGACAGGTCCTCATGACCCCACTGATGTACAGCAAAGTGCTCTCCTGCTACTTGCTAGCAGTGAAGTGCAGGCGACCCATGAGAGGGATGTTGGTGGTCGTCAACAAGGAAGTGTGGGACCCTCTCCATGCGCTCACACTCCCATGCCACTGCGGAGCCCTCAGTCAGAGCCCCAGATTCCACACCCAACTGAGGTGGCCGTCTCAGCTCCTGCACAGCCACAGGAGGAGCAGATGGTTGCTGAGCCCTCCCAGGTTCGCAAACCCAGAGGACGCCCGCCAAAGGTGTCGAAGCAGGAGCAGCATGAAAGTGAGCAAGGTGCCTCCACATCTGCTGAAGCCACAGGGAAGCACCACGTAGAAGCACGCGTAAGAGAAAGTTAACACACAAATAGTCACAAGGGTAGTCATTTGGGTGTTTTGATGTAATACAAATTTAAGATTATCATCGTCATTTCAATTGTAATAAAGAAATGTGATGGCAAACATTCAAAGAGTTGGCCTATGTGTGCCTAGAAATGGAAGTGTCACAGTGAGATGTCAGGGTGCCTTTCATCTGTAATGATGGTGCTGAGAGTGATAGGAACCCACAGTTTATTGTACAGATGGTGTATGGTGTGTTAAGAAGGTTGCAGCCACATAATAATGTGTTTGCTTCGTAAACTTAAGTGAATCTGGCATGGATTAGTGCATCCCTTGCATCATGGCCAGCAATGTGCTTGCCTGCTGGTGGAGCTGGCACATCCGCCTCTGCAAGGTCTTCCTCCTCTGAGGAGCAGGAGGAGGCTGTGCGCTGAACCACTTGTTCCTCAGGCAGCGGTAAGCCACGCTGCTGTGCGATGTTGTGCAGTGCACAGCAGACCACGATGATTCTGGAGACCCTGGCTGGTGAGTACGGTAGAGCTCCACCTGATCTGTCGAGACATCTGAATCGCATTTTGAGGAAGCCGATGGTTTGCTCGATGATGGCTCTGGTGGAAATGTGGCTCGCATTGTAGCGCTCCTCAGCTTCATTTGATGGCCTCCTCAACGGCATCATTAGCCACGTCTTTAGGGGATAGCCCTTGTCTCCAAGTAGCCATCTGGGTTGGATTGAAGAGCTGAGGCACAGTAGACTGCTGCAGGACGAACGAGTCATGGCAACTGCCAGGGAACTTGGCGCAAATATGCATAATGTTCTTCCTGTGGTTACACATCAGCTGGACGTTAAGGGAGTGGAAGCTCTTCCGCTTGACAAATACAGCTGGGTTGTGATGGGGTGCCCTCATGGCCACATGTGTGCAATCTACGACACCCTGCACCCTTGGCAAGCCGGCCATATTTGCAAAGCTAACCGCACGCGCGGTTACACTTGCTTCATCCATGGCGAAGCGAATGTAATTGTACGCCTTTGCAAAGAGGGCATCGGTAACCTGCGTGATGCAAGTGTGTGCGGCCGACTGGGAGATGCCGCTGATGATCCCTGGAAGGACCCTGAAGCAAAAAATTTGAGGGTGGTGGTGACTTTGACAGCCACTGGTAAGGGGTATCCACCTGTTCCTTTGGGCCCCAGGTGTTGGTGCAGCATTGCGCAGATGTGAGCGACTACCTCTCGCGAAAGTCTCAGCCTCCTTTGGCACTGCTGCTCAGTCATATTGAGGAAGCTAATCCTCTGCCTGTAAACCCTGTGTTGGGGGTATCTCCTGCGGCAAGGTGCAGCCCTGCACTGATGCCTTCTGCCCTGTGCAGCATCAGGTGGGTGAGGAGGAGGTTAGCGCTCCTGTTGTTGTTGTGCCTCATTCTGCTGCTGCCACGGCTGCTCTTCCTCCGATTCTGAGGACCAGGATGAGAGGATATAAATGGTTCCCATTCCGTTGGTATTCGGGGGAGAGCAGCAGCGGAGGAGGTGAGCCCGGTATAAAAACCGGCGCGAAGGCAGAGGCCCGACCAGTTCGGGGGAGAGCAGCAGCGGAGGAGGTGAGCCCGGTATAAAAACCGGCGCGAAGGCAGAGGCCCGACCAGTTCGGGGGAGAGCAGCAGCGGAGGAGGTGAGCCCGGTATAAAAACCGGCGCGAAGGCAGAGGCCCGACCAGTTCGGGGGAGAGCAGCAGCGGAGGAGGTGAGCCCGGTATAAAAACCGGCGCGAAGGCAGAGGCCCGACCAGTTCGGGGGAGAGCAGCAGCGGAGGTGAGCCCGGTATAAAAACCGGCGCCCAGGCAGAGGCCCGACCAGTTCGGGGGAGAGCAGCAGCGGAGGAGGTGAGCCCGGTATAAAAACCGGCGCGAAGGCAGAGGCCCGACCAGTTCGGGGGAGAGCAGCAGCGGAGGAGGTGAGCCCGGTATAAAAACCGGCGCGAAGGCAGAGGCCCGACCAGTTCGGGGGAGAGCAGCAGCGGAGGAGGTGAGCCCGGTATAAAAACCGGCGCGAAGGCAGAGGCCCGACCAGTTCGGGGGAGAGCAGCAGCGGAGGAGGTGAGCCCGGTATAAAAACCGGCGCGAAGGCAGAGGCCCGACCAGTTCGGGGGAGAGCAGCAGCGGAGGAGGTGAGCCCGGTATAAAAACCGGCGCGAAGGCAGAGGCCCGACCAGTTCGGGGGAGAGCAGCAGCGGAGGAGGTGAGCCCGGTATAAAAACCGGTGCGAAGGCAGAGGCCCAACCAGTTCGGGGGAGAGCAGCAGCGGAGGAGGTGAGCCCGGTATAAAAACCGGCGCGAAGGCAGAGGCCCGACCAGTTCGGGGGAGAGCAGCAGCGGAGGAGGTGAGCCCGGTATAAAAACCGGTGCGAAGGCAGAGGCCCGACCAGTTCGGGGGAGAGCAGCAGCGGAGGAGGTGAGCCCGGTATAAAAACCGGCGCGAAGGCAGAGGCATACCAAATCAACAGCAGAGGAGAGAGGTAAAAGGTAATCAGTGTGTGACGTCACCAGGGAGCAGGTAAGTGATTGGTTGGTGAGTAGTTCTCTCTTTTCAATACAAGCTTGACTTCTGTGGTGTTAAATTTCTAGGGTCTCTGGTGTAGTGGGGACAGTTGGTAAATAAAGCGCCCTAGAGTATACCTGTAACTGGGGTATTGAATAAATTTTTAAATTAATTAAAGGAGTAAGTCATGGCAGGAGAGCTCAGACCTGTGTTCTGCTCCTCTTGCTCCATGTGGGAAATCAGGGACGCTGCCAGTGTCCCTGACGACCATGTGTGCGGGAAATGCATCCAGCTGCAGCTACTTGCAGACCGCATTGCGGCGCTCGAGCTGCGGGTGGATGAATTTTGGAGCATGCGCGATGCTGAGAGGCTCGTGGATAGCACGTTTAGCGAGTTGTTCACGCCTCAGGGCAGGGCAGCACAGGGGGTGACCATCAGGCGGAGCAACAAAGGCAGGCAGGTCGTGCAGGGAACCCCTGCGGGCATCCCCCTTTCAAACAGGTATACCGATTTGGATACTGTTGAGGGGGATGACTCACCAGGGGAAGGCAGCAGCAGCCAACTTCCTGGCACTGGGGGTGCTCCTGCTGCCCAGGAAGGGGGGAAAAAGAGTGGGAGAGCAATAGTGGTAGGGGATTCTATAGTAAGGGGAACAGATAGGCGTTTCTGTGGCCGTAGACGTGAATCCAGGATGGTTTGTTGCCTCCCTGGTGCCAGGGTCAAGGATGTCACTGAGCGGCTGCAGGGCATTCTGGAGGGGGAGGGTGAACAGCCAATGGTCGTGGTCCACATTGGTACCAACGACATAGGTAAAAAGAGGGATGAGGTCCTGCATCAAGAATTTAGGGAGCTAGGTAACAGATTAAAGAGCAGGACCTCAAAGGTTGTAATCTCTGGATTACTCCCAGTGCCACGTGCTAGTAAGTATAGGAATGGGAGGATAGAGCAGATGAATGCGTGGCTAAAGAGTTGGTGTAGGGGGGAGGGTTTTACTTTCCTGGATCACTGGGCCTGCTTCTGGGAAAGGTGGGACTTGTACAAGTCGGACGGGTTGCACCTGAACCAGAGCGGGACAAATATCCTTGCGGGGAGGTTTGCTAGCACTGTTGGGGGGGGTTTAAACTAACTTGGCAGGGGGATGGGATACAGAGGGGAGCTGAAATAGGGGGGGATGTGCTGCCCCCTATTAGAGAAAAAAACAAGTCAGCTTGGTAGACAGGGCAAATATATAAGGGCAAGGCTGGATGGCATCTATTTTAATGCAAGGAGTCTTGCAAATAAGGTGGATGAACTGAAGGTGTTGATAAACACATGGGAGTATGATATTGTTGCTATCACGGAGACATGGTTGAGGGGGGGGCAAGACTGGCAGCTCAATATTCCGGGGTACAGAATCTTCAGGCGAGACAGAGGGGGAGGTATAAGAGGAGGGGGTGTCGCAATATTAATTAAGGAGTCAATTACTGCAGTAAGGAGGGATGATATATTAGCAGGGTCCTCTAATGAGGCCATATGGGTGGAGCTTAAAAACAAAAAGGGGGCAAGCACTTTGCTGGGAGTGTACTATAGGCCTCCAAACAGTCAGGGGGAGATAGAGGAACAGATATGTAGGCAAATCTCAGAGAAATGTGCAAATAATAGGGTAATAATAATGGGGGATTTCAACTTCCCCAATATTAACTGGGATAGTCAGAGTGTGAAAGGCTCAGAGGGTGTAGAATTCTTAAAGTGCATCCAGGAGAGCTTTTTGAGCCAGCATGTAGAAAGTCCTACAAGAGAGGGGGCGGTACTGGACCTAATTCTGGGGAATGTGGCCGGCCAAGTGGAAAAAGTGCTAGTAGGTGAGCACTTTGGTGATAGTGACCATAATATGGTAAGATTTAAGGTGGTCATGGAAAAGGACAGGGATGGGCCGGAAATAAAGGTTCTAAATTGGGGGAAGGCCGATTTTAATAGGATAAGGCAGGATCTGGCCAAAATGGACTGGGATCAGCTACTTGTAGGAAAATCCGCATCGGAGCAATGGGAGGCTTTCAGAAGGGAGATTGAGATCATACAATGGCAACATGTTCCCGTAAAGGTCAAGGGTGGTTCCAAAAACCACAGGGAACCTTGGATGTCAGGGGATATATGAGAATGGATTAGGAAAAAAAGGAGGGCTTTTGGTAGATACAAAAGGCTAAAGACGGAGGAAGCCCTAGAGGAGTACAAAAAGTGCAGGGGGATACTTAAAAAAGAAATTAGGAGATCAAGGAGGGGCCATGAAATAACACTGGCAAGCAAAATAAAGGAAAATCCGAAGATGTTTTATAAGTATATTAAGGGTAAGAGGATAACTAGGGAAAAAATAGGGCCCATTAGGGACAAAAGTGGCAATCTGTGTGTGGAGCCGGAAGATGTAGGAGGGGTTCTAAATGAATTTTTTGCATCTGTTTTCACAATGGAGAAGGACGATGTAGACATAGAAATAGGGCGGGGGGACTGTGATATGCTCGAACATATTAACATCGAGAGGGAGGAGGTATTGGCGGTTTTAGCTGGCCTAAAAATGGATAAATCCCCAGGCCCGGATGAAATGTATCCCAGGCTGCTGTGTGAGGCAAAGGAGGAGATTGCGGGGGCTCTAACACATATATTCAGGACCTCTCTGGCCACAGGGGATGTGCCAGAGGACTGGAGAACCGCTAATGTAGTACCATTATTCAAGAAGGGTAGTAGGGAAAAACCGGGGAACTACAGGCCAGTGAGCCTAACATCAGTGGTAGGAAAATTATTGGAAAAAATCCTGAGGGACAAAATTTGTCTCCACTTGGAGAGGCAAGGATTAATCAGGGATAGTCAACATGGCTTTGTCAAGGGAAGATCATGTCTGACTAATTTGATTGAATTTTTTGAGGGGGTGACTAGGTGTGTGGATGAGGGTAACGCAGTGGATGTGGTATACATGGATTTCAGTAAGGCCTTCGATAAAGTCCCGCACAGGAGACTGGTCAAGAAGGTAAGAGCCCATGGAATCCAGGGTGCCTTGGCACATTGGATACAAAACTGGCTTAGTGGCAGAAGGCAGAGGGTGATGGTCGAAGGTTGTTTTTGTGACTGGAAGCCTGTGGCCAGTGGGGTACCACAGGGATCGGTGCTGGGTCCCTTGCTGTTTGTGGTCTACATTAATGACTTGGATATGAATGTAAAGGGTATGATCAGTAAGTTCGCGGATGATACAAAAATTGGTAGGGTGGTAAATAGCGAGGAGGGTAGCCTCAGTCTGCAGGACGATATAGATGGGTTGGTCAGATGGGCGGAACAGTGGCAAATGGAATTTAACCCGGAAAAGTGCGAGGTGATGCACTTTGGGGGGACTAACAAGGCAAAGGAATACACAATGAATGGAAAGACCCTAGGCAAGACGGAGGGTCAGAGGGATCTGGGTGTGCAAGTACAAAGGCGGCGGAACAGGTGGATAAGGTGGTAAAAAAGGCATATGGGATACTTGCCTTCATTAGCCGAGGCATTGAATATAAGAGCAAGGAGGTTATGATGGAGCTGTATAAAACACTGGTTAGGCCACAGCTGGAATACTGTGTGCAGTTCTGGTCGCCACACTACAGGAAGGATGTGATCGCGTTAGAGAGGGTGCAGAGGAGGTTCACCAGGATGTTACCAGGGCTGGAGCGCTTCAGCTATGAAGAGAGACTGGGCAGATTGGGTTTGTTTTCCTTGGAGCAGAGGAGGCTGAGGGGGGACATGATTGAGGTGTACAAAATTATGAGGGGCATAGATAGGATGGATGCTGAGGAGCTTTTTCCCTTAGTAGAGGGGTCAATAACTAGGGGGCATAGATTCAAGGTAAAGGGCGGGAGGTTTAGAGGGGATTTGAGAAAGAACTTTTTCACCCAGAGGGTGGTTGGAGTCTGGAACTCACTGCCTGAAAGGGTTGTGGAGGCAGAAACCCTCACAACATTTAAGAAGCATTTGGATGTGCACTTGAAATGCCATAGCATACAAGGCTACGGGCCAAATGCTGGAATATGGGATTAGATTAGACAGGGCTTGATGGCCGGCGCGGACACGATGGGCCGAAGGGCCTCTATCCGTGCTGTATTACTCTATGACTCTATGACTCTATGTCAGTTGAGGAATAGACGTTATAAGCGCTCAGTCAATGTGCAGAGAGCATTTTCCAAGGAGGTCACAGTGCATATGGATCTCAGCTTAACCACTTACAAGCTCAATGGAGCTGCAAAAAGTGTTCCAACACCTCACAATACAAAGTTCTGTCATCTGAAAGTCAGCCATGTTAAAGGTCCGCTTTTATGCTGCAAGTGCAGCTGTTAAGAATTCATGTAGTTTCTGAACCCGGCACAATCAGCTGGCGTGTTTTGTGAATGGTGTGGAACACGCTGATAATGTCCTGAAATGGGAAGAGCCTGCTAAAATTGGATTATATAGCCAGTTAACAAGCTGTTAACTGCCTGCAAATCCATTGGCAGGATAGGCGCACCAACGTCAGTGTTCTTGCTCAGGCCAACATCCCCAGCATCGAAGCTCTGACCACGCTCAATCAGCTCCGATGGACGGGTCACATTGTCCGCATGCCCGATACGAGACTCCCAAAACAAGCGCTCTACTCGGAGCTCCGGCACGGCAAGAGAGCCCCAGGTGGGCAGAGGAAACGCTTCAAGGACACCCTCAAAGCCTCCTTGAAAAAGTGTAACATCCCCACTGACACCTGGGAATCCCTGGCCCAAAACCGCACAAAGTGGAGGAGAAGCATCTGGGAAGGCGCCGAACACCTCGAGTCTCTTCGCCGGGAGCAAGCAGAAGCCAAGCGCAGGCAGCGCAAGGAGCGCACGTCAACCCAAGCACCCCACCCACCCGCCCCTTCAACCACCGTCTGCCCCACCTGTGACAGAGACTGTAGGTCCCGCATTGGACTCATCAGTCACCTGCGAACTCATTTTTAATGCGGAAGCAAGTCATCCTCAGTTCCGAGGGACTGCCTAAGAAGAAGAAGAGAACTGCCTTAAGTGCCTCTCCCGCCGCTTGGTGGTGGGTCTGATCGAGACTCCCAGACCCGACACTTGGAAAAGTTGCGTGGAGGCGAGTTGACGGCAGGTTCCCAACCCGCCGGCAATCAAAACAAATTTAACCTCTGACCCGCCTCCAAACCCGCCCTCTGAGCGCCGGTAAAATCGCGGCCAAGGTCTTTGGAAAGGAACAGGAGGTTGGAGATGGGGTGGTAGTTTGCAAGGATAGAGGGTGGTTTTTTGAGGAGGGATTGGTGATGACAGGTTTAAAAGGCAGGGGGTAGTACCTCTATGGAGCGAACCATTTGCCATATTAGCTAGCATGGGGGCCAGGCAGGTGGTTGGGTGGTCAGCAGTTTAGTGGGAATGGAGTCAAGAGAACAGGAGGCAGGTCTTATTGACAAGATAAGCTCGGAGAGGGCATAAGAGAAGATAGGAGAGAAACTAGAGAAAGACACATGTTCAGGGCTAGGGCAGGGCGACCTTGTGGGAGGTTTGGCTTGCAAACTACCACCCTATCTCCAACCTCCTGTTCTTTTCCAAAGACCTTGGCCGCGATTTTACCAGCGCTCAGAGGGCGGGTTTGGAGGCGGGTCAGCGGTTAAATTTGTTTTGATGGGCGACCTGTTATTTTTAAACAGTGACCACTAGCTCTAGACTCTCCCACAAGAGGAAACATCCTCTCTACATCCACCCTGTCAAGACCCCTCAGGATCTTATATGTTTCAATCAAGTCACCTCTTACTCTTCTAAACTCCAGCGGATGGTCTCAATCTCAATGACAAAGTCGTTCATGAGCTGATTGCACTTGTTGTTGAAGGCAAGGGTTCAGGGGGCAGGGGAGAAGGATTTAAAGAGATGTTTGGTAGTAAAGAAAAGAAGCCCTGGTTATCTTAGCTTTCCAGGATGATACTAGGGTAGTGAGTGGTAGTGAGTGGTAGTGAGGGGAGTGCAAGGCCAATAGTGCTTGATGTAATCCAACCATGCTGTAAGGTAGTTAATAATATAACTCATGGCTCAGCAATAAATTTGCCAGAATTACCTTCTCACCCACAAGATAATTTCCCCTTTGTTTTTAATGAACAATCTTGCCTTTGCCACACAGAGCTTTGTTGGTATTGCTATATAGCAGTAGCAAAAGACAAAATATATTATTTTTGTAAAACTATTTACACACAAAAATGGGTCAGTGTTTCTAACAGATGTGCTGAAATTGCCCTTCCATTTTTTTGGAGACGCTTTCCTTTTTGAAAATGAAATTACCTATCTTGTGCCATGAAACTTCAGCTCATCCAAAACTCTGCTGCCTGTATCCTAATTTGCACCAAGTTCCATTCACCCATCACCCCTGTGCTCACTGACCTACGGAGTCCGGCAACACCTCAATTTTAAAATTCTCATCCTGGTTTTCAAATCCCTCCGCGGCCTTGCCCCACCCCATCTCTGCAACCTCCTCCAGCCCTACAACCCGCCGAGATCTCTGCGCTCCTTCAATTCTGGCCACTTGCGCATTTCCGATTTTAATCGCTGCACAATTGGCGGCCAAGCTTTCACATGTCTCGGCCCTAAGCTCTGGAATTCCCTCCATAAACCTCTCTGCATTGCTACCTCTCTCTCCTCCTTTAAGACACTCCTTAAAACCTACCAAGTCACCTGTCCTAATATTTCCTTATATGGCTCGGTGTCAAATTTTCTTTGATAACGTTCCTGTGAAGCGTCTTGGAATGTTTTACTACGTTAAAGGTATATAAAGCAAGTTGTTGTTGTTGAAACTGCAGTTCAAGCCATAAAATGGAACAATGTTTCTTTTTTCCCTCATACCATGGTGTGTTTAGAATTGTGTAAATACCGGTGAAAATAATATTTTTGGGCTACAATTCTGGCATGTTTAATTACAAATACAGATTGTTCTAAATATATTTTTTGTTAGCCAATATACTATAAATTGAAATTGTTTCACTGCCAATTCACGTTGCTACTTTCATGCAGAACCATATGGTGCAGAATTTAAATTTTGATAACTCACGACATGTGGCTGGCAGTTTATAAAATTGCTATTAAACTATGCCTTCTTGTACAGTAAATTTTAAACTGTTGTTCTACTCTGTATGAAGCGCGAACTTACCATAACACTCTACAAACCACAAAATTAACTGGTGTAAGTTATGTATATTAGATTCGGTCTGTGATATTGTAGGATTCGCAAAAATCCATGAAATACAGTATACGGGTAGGGCCCCTGAAGTGGCCACATTGTGAGAACACAGAATGGAGTTGGCAGTTCTCATGGCCCAGTTCAAAAGGACACACACACAGTACCTTAAAGCAGTCTGAGTCATCATCGATTAGAAGAATCCAGAACCTTACTGTTTTTGATATTGTAATGTGGTTACAGCAGTAAACAAAACTATTAGCACCTGGAGGTGCGCTAATCGCTGGCAGAGCGGTAACCGATCTCAGAAACCACTGAGCACACACAAACGGAGGGACACTAAACGGATTCCCATTATGGCAAAGCGGTAACCGATCTCAGAAACTGCTGAGCACACACAAACGAAGGGACACTAATCGGATTCCCATTAGTTCAATTTGCGAGCAGTTAAAATTAATGTGCTTGCTTTTGTTAAAGCAAACTTAACAAAGGAAAACGGTTGATTTGGCGCCAAGATTAGGGCCAGAAAAGAGTATAACCGTTCAGGTAAATCGTCAGCAAGCCAGTCTAAGATTCAACCAGAGTAAAGAAGACTCCTCCGGAGACGGTTCACACCGTGAAGTCCAAGTCCAGTTACCATCAGGAGTTCGAGGACCGTGCGGAACAGAAAACGGCTCAAGGATTTCGGAGGACTTCCATAGTTTGTACAGGAGAGCAAGTCCAGGAGCCGGTCCCATAGGAAGGTCGGAGGTCCCGGACGACACCAAGTAACAGGGTCCAGGAGCCGGTCCCATAAGGAAGATCGGAAATTCCAGACGTAACGAGAAGTACCAAGGTCCAGAAGGGTTTTGAAATTCTGGTGAGCACAAAGGCCCAACTCTACCTAACTGACATAATTGAGGTATATTCAGTAACGGGAGGGTTTGTAACGTTAAGGGTATTTGTAAGTCAGGAGTGTGATTTATCCCTCGATGTGTCCATGCGCTTCCCTCACCCCCGCTTTTAGCTTATCGCTATTTTAGAACTGTTTATATGCTTTAAAGTTATTTTTCTCAGTGTATAATTTAGTCCTCTGTGAGAAACGTTATTTTTCGTCTGCATTTATTCTTGCCATTTTTCTCTGTGTACATTCTCTTCCAAAAATAAAGATCGTTTTGATTTAAAACTCAATCTGTCTCATCTGACCATTTGTCTTCCGAGTCACGAGTTGGGCCAACACACAAAGGTTGTCTGGCAATAAGCCCAGTGTCTAGAACCGTGAGGGGGGAGCGCTTCAAAACCGCTCACGAGTAGTGCGAAAATCAAAACCGATTTAGCGCACCATAAGCTCGTTAAAACGACCCCTTACAGAATGGCGACCGCGGCAGGACACTGGCTACAGAAACCTTGTGTGGTGGACAAAGACTCGAGTGAGACAGATGTGATGGAAGATAAGTTAGCTTCCTACGTATGTGGGAAAGTCAATGTAGTGAAAAAATGGGTGTATGACATGTTAGGAGCCGAGCGTCCCCTAAAGGCAGTCGCTCAGTGGACGGCTAGTAAAAAGCACCGCAAGGGCATTGAGAAAGCGGTATGGCTCATGTGTTACAAAAAGCAGGTTCTGGTACTGGACCACGCGGTGGCCCTGCAGGAAAAGGTTGCAGCAGAAGGGAAAGTGCTAGTGGCCCTGGAGGCAATAAGCCAAGAGAGGGCAGCGATGGTCCGGGATCATCGGGGGAAAGTAGAGCACATGGAAAGCCAGGCCGCTGAAGTACAGCGTGAGCACCAAGCCAGGGTAGAAAGGCTAAAGGGCAAGATAGCTGAGTTAGAGGGGAGTGCTAGTTTTAGGGTAGAACATGTTGAGTACCAAGCAAGAGAATCTAGGGAAAGAGAAAGGAAGTTAAAGGCGGAAATTAGCAGTCTCACGGGGGAACTTAAGGCACAGGAGGAGAAAGTAGCCGAGGTAAAAGCAGCTTATAAGGTGGCTTGCGCTCAGGGGTTTGAGGAAGCAGACCACGGCCCCTGTAGGCAGGAAATTGAAAGCCTACGTATGGAGTTGGCCAAAGCAAAGGGGATGATATGTCTCATTAGCCCAAAAATCGGCCAGGCCGAATTTAACGGCAACCCAGTCAGGGCAGTCCCGCAGGCAGCCCCTAGAACTAAACGGGTTAGGGAACCTGAGGTTGCACAGCCACCACCCCTAGCCCCTAGTTTTCCAGAGGTCTGGGAACAGGAGCAGGTGGGGGATGAAGAACCCCAGGTAGACCAGGCTAGCCCAAGAGAGAGTCAGGGACCGGGACCGGTGTACCCCGTTATACAGCGGAGGTACGGACCACCCGGTAACGACGGGGAAACTGGGGACATCCAGAACCAATTCCAGATTCCACACGGTACGCAACAATTGCGTTCCATGGTGAGCTACGTCCCCAAGCTCACCATGAGGGGGGACCCTTCCCTGCACTTTAGGGAGATAGAGCAGGCGGCCTGTGTGAATGACTGCGACGAGGCAGAAAGGGCCAAAATGATGCTGTTCTCCCTGGGTAGCGATCTCCTCCAGACGCTACCCGATGAGTGTAAGAGGGGTCAGGAGAATTATGGCAAGCTCAAGGAAGAGATCCTGGAGGCCATGGGGATGAACGAGGGGAGTCCGTTCTCTCGGGTAGAGAGAACAGTCCAGCTCCCCGGGGAATTCCCGCAGGCATTCGCGGACAGGCTGTGGCCAGTCTACCAGGATGCGTGCCCGGGAATGCCGGCGCGAGCGCACCTGGACGGGGAACCGTTAGTTCACTGGCTAAGGTGCCTTATGAATAACTCCCTGCCCCGCGTTCGAATGCAGCCAATGGCTTGGTTCGATCCCTGAAACCCTCTGACCACGGAGGCGACGGTAATCCGTCAACTCACAGTCACTTTTAGAAATGGTAGAGATAGTGAAACCCCCCTGAAAAATGGGAAGGTTTGTGAGGTCAGGCCTGGTGACCAGCCCCGTAAAGAGTGGCGCCAGGAAGGGAGCCGTCCCAACCAAAGCAGGCAAACGTGCTACGGTTGCGGGAAGGAGGGGCATTGGTGCAGGGACTGTAAGAATCCCTGGAAGGACACAAGGGAAAAGGTTCCCACAGCCCCAGTCCAAAAGGCAGAGACAGAAATTGCTCCCGCTGGGATCGAGTCATTTTTAGAGGCCATGCGGTCTCTTCTGACTGGCCAGGGAAGTACAGCTGCTGCAGTTCCCTCCCCCACCTCTGCCCCCCCACAATGACTAGAGCCAGCGCAGCCTGTCGACCTGTGTCCCCCAGAAAGACATGCACAGGAAAAGACCTCCAGTAAAATGGAGGAATACCTGCGGTGCCAGGTTGCGGAGGCTAAGTTAGTTGAGCAGGCTTTAAGGGAGGAGAACGCTAGGTTAACAGCGAGGGCTGGCAGTTTAGAGGGTTGGCTAAAGGTTTTTAAAATGGTTCATGAAGATTTTCAGCCACCAGCAGCGGGTGGTGAGGGGATACCTGCCCCCAGTACATGAGTGGGTAGGGAAGAGGAGATAAAACTAGATTACTGGCTAGCTGCCAGGTATATTAAACAGTGCAAGCTGTTTAAGCCGGAGGCAGGGAAACAGACAGCAGGGGCTGAAAAGGCCAGTAAAGAGTCAAACGCTGTAGAGGAGCTGCAGCCACAGGTCACACAGGCTGGACGTGCAGCCTGCGTGAGGGGAGGAGTTGTCCCATCTAAGCGGGAGACTCCCCCATTGTTCCAAAGTATACAGGTTTATTATACTTATTAAAAGAAACTACAACACAGCATAAAGAAATTAAATTATGCACCAGTTATATTTATTAAACAGTGAATGAGCCATTGGTATACAACCTGACTAACACCACAAGGTTCCGAGATGGTCAGACTCATAATATCCTTTTTACAATTTGAGCGTGTTCAGCTTCGTTCCGAGAATATTCTAACATCTATGGTCCAAGTCAAGGCTTATATATATTAAAAACACACCCTTATTACAACTATCCTTGTGCCAGGAGAGGCCTCCCATCAATCTTTGTGTTCTTTGTTTCTTGCCTAGCAGTTATCTGAGACAACACACACACAGTACCTAACCTCCCTAAAACTACCCTATAAAACGTAAGATAATAAGAATGCCTGGGTGCCTCCTCAATGCTCCAGTGCCATGCTTGACTAGACAAGGGCCTAGAAATTCAGTTGCGTTTGCGCCCACTTATTGGTTATAAAGTGGTTTGCGCCTGAAGTTTTTTATCGCCCGAAATTCAGATGGACCCTAACATCGGCGTTAGCCGGTAGCGCCGCACCGGCACCGATGACGTCATCGGTGTGCGCAGCGCCCCGGTTGCAATGCTATTCCGGCCCGATGGCCAAATTCAGTTGCGGCCGCCTCACCTGTGGCAGCCGCAAACAGCGTTTGTGAAACGGGGTCTTGCAGCTCCGAAAGGCCGGCGCATAAAGGTGGAGCGGTGGCCGGCCGCTTTCCCGGCGGCCGCCTGCCCGCACCTCCCTCCCCGGACTCCTGCACCACCCCCCTGCGGCATTGATGTCTGAGTCCCGCGAGCCCCGCACTTCTCCGTGGTGCCGGGCTCATTTGCCTGGGGAATCCACCGGCGATCTGACGGCTGCAGGCGGCTCCTCCTTAAGAGAAGGAGGAGGCCTGCAGTACCCCAGCCTGCCGCACTGCATCGGGTGCCGCAGCGACAGCTGGACGCCTGAAAGTGACATTCATCGCCCCTAGCGAGGCGGCCAAACCCTGCAATAGCGCCCGCCGCCGTCTTGGCCCGTCGCAACTGAATTTTAGGCGGGCGCTACGGGAATCCTGGCGAGCGCAAAATTTCGGGCGCAAAAGACCTGGCGGGGCCATACCGAATTTCTAGGCCAAGGTTTCAATCTTTAGCTGCCTAATTAAACTACAATGTTTATCTAGAAAATTTTATTCTAAAATGGAAGCTTTATTCTAAAATGGAAGCCAGCAAAAGAGCTTTGCTTAAAGCCTGATGTGCTCCTATTGTGCTGAGGCGATAAATGCTATACTGTTGCCTACCTAATAAATCAATTATCTCTCAGGAAAATGGGGCCTGAAGTATTTTCTCCATTTACAAATGTTACTGGAAATGTCCATGCAAGGATAAAGGAGTAAAACCAGTTTATATTCCCACCTATTTTTCTTACGTTCACATTGAATGTGTCTTAGCAAAATTAAGTATGCACAAAATCGCCAGCAGTCTCAGTTTGCACAAAATATTCTTTGTGATAATGTTTTCAAATTTACAGTATTCTCTTTATCCAGTCACATGATCATTTTTATGTCTTGAAATTACACTGTAGGATACTGGCCTGCAAATGCTTAATGTATTTATCTGAAATTCTTGTTTTGAGTGGAGGCACTAACCCATTCAAGTGTTCAAATACTAGTGTCACACAGCTTAATTTCAGGGCCTAAGATATTATAAAAGTCACAATAATTATTTTATTTAGACGGTGGAAGAATTTTAAAAATGAATTTCTTCCCTTTATTTCCATATTTGTTTATTTCTGTTATGGAGGCCCTGAAATAAAAGACTTCAAAAGATGACCTCACATAGAACATTTTACAAACACCTTTTGATTAGAATTATTTGGTGAAGTGAGTAGTTGTTATAAAAATGGCAGCACTATAATCTAGTTGCTTCAGCCAACAAACTTCATTGACAGTTTACCTACATGAAGTATACTGGGATGAACATATTTTAGGCATAAGATTCATATGCGATTTGTAAAGTGGTTTAATGATCTGAACAAGTTGTTAATAGTGTCTTTTTTGCTGAGTCAATTACCACCCACTCTCACACAGACATAAATGCATTGTGTGACTGCTGAGCTGTACACAGCTAAAAAAAATATCAGATGGTTCATCTGCTCAAAAAATAGTGCCTGCCAGTGCTAATTATGAAAAGGTGGATTTATACAGCGGCATGTTGAAACAGTTTGCAATGTCAGATTTGCTTCTCGAGATTTAATTCTTTGAGAATATAGCTGACTCCCTCTCCGTCTAAATTATTCATGCTATATATAACATCATTAATGTATGCATTGATGAAACAGGAAGAGCAATCTTGTAGTGCAGCACTACTAAAGCTCTATTGTAAGTAATGGTTATTCTCTGGAGAGCTACTGACATGCTGCAGTCTGCCTCTCCTGAATACTGCAGTGCATTCCATATTCTCAGCTTACAGTGTGTGGGCAGATGATTCATACTAAAGCATCTTTCATCCTGTATCTGGTATAAACATCCTGAGAAATCCTGTAATGTTCATCAATTTGGGAATGAGGAATCATTTTTTATAATCAGACTTGCACATAATGGGAATAGATGATTAGTAACAAAGCAGGAGCAAAGATTTAGAGATTTAAAAAAAAGATTTACTGGAGATCAATTTTAACACTACCAAGAAAATATTTGAAAGTCCATTTTGCAATAAAGATAATATGCAGATTGGATTTTATGAATCTGCAGAAGAGGCGCATACTTACAACTCACTCTTTCCCAGCTGGTCAGTCAGCTATTAATTTAAGTGCACACTTGACACGCCACCTTTTAAACTCTTACATGCAGTAAACAAATATTAATTTAGACTCAAAACCATGCAATGTATTTTTATGGCTGAAACCTTTATGAAACATCACTGAAATAGGAAATGGAATTTAACCCTTTATAATGAAAATCAACTAAGTAACCTGGTCAATCTGAATCTGGAACTCACTGCCTAAAAGGGTGGTAGAGGCAGGAAACCTCACAACATTCAAGAAGCATTTAGATGAGCACTTGAAACGCCATAGCATACAAGGCTACGGACCAAGTGCTGGAAAATGGGATTAGAATAGATAGGGCTTGATGGCTGGCGCGGACACGATGGGGCGAAGGGCCTCTTTCTGTGCTGTATAACTCTATGGCCTAGAAATTCGGAAACGGGGCGCCAAGCTCGCCTGGGTGCCGGAATTACCGCTGCGAACGGAGCCGCTTGCGCCCACCGGAAATTCAGTTTGAGCACCCCAAGAGGGACGCGGGGCGCTGCTCGAGGCGCCCCGCGTCCCTCTTGGGGCGCTGAAACTGAATATCGCAGCACAACGTGCCGCAGCGCCACACGCTGCGGCACGGCACGCTGCGGTACTGCAGGCCTTCCTCCCCTTCTTAAGGGGGAGGGGCCTGCACCAGCGCGATGACCGATCGCGAGTGCCGGCAAAAGTGACCGGCACCGAGGAGAAGTGCCGGGCTCTCGGGAAACAGCCGGCACTGCCCGGGGGGGGGGGGATCAGGAGGCCGGGGACGGCAGCGCGAGGAGGTGATGGCAGGCGGCCACCGAAAAAAATGGCTGCCCCACACCTCCACCTTAACTTGCGCCACTACCGCCACAGGTAGGCCCTGTGAGCCGGTCGCGATTTGCGACTGGCGTTACAGCGGGGGGCGCGACCAAATATCGCGATCGGGGCGGTAGCGGGGCGCTGCGCACACCGATGACGTCATCGGTGGCGGCGCAGTGCTACAAGCTAATGCCGCCATTAGTGTTCCGCTAAATATCGCGGGAGGCGTGGCCAGTGGCGCTAAAGCCACTGAGTGCCCTATTTAGGCGCTAACTGGTGGCGCAGCCCACCGAATTTCTAGGCCTATGGCTTCAATTTTCATTGGGCCGTGAGGCGGGCTTCGAGGTGGGCGGGGGGTTAAAATCGCAAAACCTGGGGGTCGGGACCCCCCCGCCTGGTTTCCGCCTCCACGCCATTTTAACCTAGGTGTGTCTGATGGACCCGAATCAGTCCCGCCTACAACTGGCGGGACTGGTCTTTAGGGCCCTTAAACAGCACTAATTAGCCTTCTTAATCCCATTTTAACAGGCCCTTGCCTGTTTAACCCTTTTCCCACGTAAAACACGCCTGGTGGGGATGACGCCTGTGAAACCTGGCGTGAACACTCTTGGCTTGTTGATTATCAGCTGCAGGTCCAACATTAAAGAGGATATTTGATCAGTCATCATTTGCAGGTGGCAGGACTTTGTTGTCTCAGGTCTGGGGCAACTTTTACCAGGCCTAGCCACACCTGTGGAAGGTTGTAGCCTCACACACTTCTCCAGTGTGACCTCCTGCAAGACCCCTCTCGCCACCCTCACTCAGCGCTTCCTTAACTGAGGCATCTACCAGAAGCATGGGAGGCCATTTTTCCTTCCCTTCTTGGCATTAGAGGACCTCAAGCACCAGGCGCGGCAGCAGCAGAACCAGGAACAACAGCAGCACCAGCAACAGCAGAAGCAGCAGGAGCGACAGGCTGCTGCTCACCCACCTGAGGCAGCACAGACCAGAAGGGGCCAGTGCATGGAAGCCCATCGGCGCAGGAGATACCCCCCAAACAGGGTTTACAGACACAGGGTCAGCTACCTCAACATGACTGAGCAGCAGTGCCAAAGGCGGCTCCGACTTTCGCGACAGGTGGTGACTGACATCTGCACAATGATACAGCAAGACCTGCAGCCCAGAGGACCAGGTGGACACTCCTTACCAGTGGCCATCAAAGTCACCACCGCCCTCAACTTTTTTGCCTCAGGCTCATTTCAGGGATCAGCAGCAGACATCAGCGGCTTCTCCCAGTCGGCCGCTGTAAGGGTCGAAAATTTCTGCACAACCCCAGAACACAAGGAACGTCATTTTAAAAATGATTTTGGGAACATCACAGAAGGAATCTGGAAAAGGGGTAAAAGTGTGGTTGGGCCAAACAGAAGATTTCAAAGAGTTAATTTAAGGAAGAGACTTTTGGACTGTTTGATAGAGTTATTGGGCAAAAGGGATTTAAAACAAAATCCCAGGAAGATTTTGGCTGGTTTAAAAGACATGTTCAGGCTTGCAAAAAGCTGGAACAACGGGGAGGCGGAGTGGACCCCTGAGGTTTGGATATTGGACTGTCTAAGGAATGTCCAGGGCCGCCCCAGTTTTACATAAGGACAATGAAGCCTGTTTTCCCACCAAGAAGTCGCAGAGCCAGGTATTGAGCAAACAGGACATGTCCCCAGCCATACAAAAGAAAGAACATTAGCGCTACAGGTTACCACAAACAAACCACAGTCCAAAGTCAATTAAAGAGATTGACAAACGTTTTGCATTTTAAAACTGGTTTCAAGGCAATCCTGAAACCAGTTAAAGGCCAATTAAGTCTAGATGAAGCATCCCCTAAACTCATTAAGTTTGGATGGGCCATCCCCGAAGCTCGTTAAAGTTTTAAAAGACGTTAAAAATAACGAGCCCGCCAAATTTAACAAAGGAAACCGAGATTTGGCGGTCAGGTAAGCCAGGCCCCAAATTAGTATAATTGAGGCCTGCCTTTTCAGTAGTGCAGTGCAGTACAGTCAAGCCAAGAGGCAACAGCGAGACAGTGAGACAGCTCAAACGGACAGCCAGTCCGAGTTCAAGTTCAGCCAACCAGCTCAAGAGAGAGATCATCATCGGAGACTCGAAGGAAGAAAGAAGAAACAGAGATCGTGGCAACCAAAGGCCTACAGAAACCAACACCCGCCAATATTACCACCAACTAGGTAACATTGGGTCACCGCGACCAACAAGAAACCAACTGCCAAAAAACTCACAAACCAAAGACTTGTTTCCACTCTACAGGCTAGTCTGACTTACCCCTGGGTAAGATTTGGACACAAAAGACTCTAAAACTAGCCCTAACCAAAGAAAATTGGGTACTTACCCGATAGATCCAACAGCGCGACTAACCGCATCAGCGGACCAAACCCAACTGAAGACCCAACGCAGGTGCAGTCTTCTACCACGTCCGAGGTATGGCAGGCCCCAACCGCCACAACTAAAGAGAACCCCGAAATCGCAAACCTCTACAACTGTCAAGAAAGTCGTTTTGGTGAGCATTTCCTGGTCCTCTGGATTCCAGTCTAGCTGGTGTAGTGGGGTTGGGAGGGAAAGGGATTTTGTATATTGTAACTCTCCCTCGCTTATTCCGTGTGTTCCCCACCCTTTTTAAAGTGTAAGTTTTATTGTATTGTATATTTTCCTGTCTCAAAATAAAGATCTGAATTCTTTTTGACTAACCCAGGTGTCTGTTGCAAGTTTATTATGACCCCCAAATAAGTCCAAAGCCTAGAACAAAAAGGGAGTGGGAGCAATTGGAACCGCTCAAAGGAGTCAGAGGTGAAGCTGACAAATAACACCCACACCGCCACCCCTTACAGCCGCACACACTTGCATCACGCAGGTAACCGATGCCCTCTTTGCCCTCGCGCACAATCACATCCATTTCACCAGGGATCGCGCAAATGTGACGGCACGAGCGGCTGGATTAGCTCATCTGGCAGATTTTCCAAGGGTGCAGGGCGTCATTGACTGCACACATGTGGCCCTTAGGGCACCTCATCGCAATCCAGATATTTTTGTCAACCGCAAGGGCTTCCACTCCCTTAATGTTCAGCTGGTGTGTGACCACAAGAAGGAGATTTTGCATGTTTGTGCCAAATACCCTGGCAGTTGCCATGACTCCTTCATACTGCGCCAGTCTAGTGTGCCTCCGCTATTCAGTCCGCCAGACCAACTTCACGGATGGCTACTTGGAGACAAGGGCTATCCCCTGAGGACTTGGCTAATGACGTCATTGAAGAGGCCAGCCAACGAAGCTGAGGAGCGCTACAACTCCAGCCACATTTCCACCAGATCCATATCGAGCAAACCATCAGCTTGCTGAAGATGCGCTTCAGATGCCTGGATAGATCAGGTGGAGCCCTACAGTACTCAGCAGCCAGGGTCTCCAAAATTGTCGTGGTTTGCTGTGCACTCCACAACATGGCACAGCGTCATGGCTTGCAGATTCCTGAGGACCAAGTGGCTCCTCTCATACCCTCCTCAGATGATGATGATGATGATGAGGAGGAGGAGGAGGAGGGGGAGGAGGAGGAGGGTGAGAACGAGTATCCTGCAGAGGCCCATCAACCAGCGGCAGCATGAGCGAGAACATTGCTGCCTGGGATGCAAGGAACACACTCATCCTGGCCAGATTTGCTTAGCCTAGTAAATCAAACTCTTTTGCCTCGCAGCTTCTTACTTGAGCATCGACAATGGCCAAACCCTGCGGATTCCGAGCTATTTGACCAGCATCCTGACAACTGCAAGTAATCCTAAGCCCTCAATGTGAAAGCCCCATTCGCGAAATGACACATGCCAGAACTGCAGCAGTTGCCATCAGAATTTTTATGAAACACACACAACTGATGGCATTTTTCCAAAATACACAGCATTTCACCCAAGTGACTACCCTTGTGACTATTTGTGCTTTATTTTCCTCTTACACGTGTGTGGTAAACCACTGTTATACCTGTCTGTATGTGTATGTGTATTCCACTAGGTACAGGTCTGGACATGCCTCGGCTGACTCCTCCCACTATTCCAGGTATATAAGTGACTACCTCCCAGTCCCTTAGTATTCTGGACGGGTCGACCACTCGAGACTAGACCTTCATTCTTTAGTTAATAAAAGCCTGGTTGTTACTCGCTTAACCTCAGTCTTTTGAGTAATTGATGGCGCATCAATTTTATTAACTCAATTTTTTATAATGGAGAAGATCCTCACACCAGCATGCCTGGACCTGGACAGTCGGGAAGCGGATGCTTCCACCAAGTTTGCTCACTGGCTCATGTGCTTCGAGGCATTCCTGACTGCCTCCACTGCGGTCGTAACGGATGCGAACAAACTTTCTGTCCTGATCTCCAAGGTGAACCACCGAGTGTACTCAGTCATCCGGGACGCGACCTCGTACACAGCCGCCCTCCAGCTCCTCAAGACCCAGTACACGCGCCCTGTGAACGAAGTTTACGCCAGGCACCTCCTGGGGAGTCGCAAGCAACAACCTGGGGAATCAACTGAGGAACACCTCCAAGCACTATCCGTGCTTGGCCGGGCCTGTGGGTGTAAGGCGGTAACGCCCACTAAGTACACGGAGGAACTGATCCGGGATGCCTTCGTAGCGGGCCACAGGTCCAACTACACCCGACAGCGACTGCTGGAGCAGAGTGACCTCACCCTCGACAAAGCCTCCGAAATCGCACTAACGCTGGACGCAGCCTACCGGGGCATGGATGCCTACTCCTCTGCACCGTGGACGCCGTGGGGAACGACAACCTGGGACACGGTAGGACAGCCCCATAGCACCGTGCCACCCCAGCCACAGCCCAACAACGGCCCAACCACCGCAGCAGTGTCCCAAAGCCAGACAGCAGTATCCCAAGGCCAGAAATGCTACTTCTGTGGCCAGGCCAAAGCCACCCCGAACGCCAGCAGCGCCGCGTGTGGGCCGTGCGAGCCGCCATCTTGGGCCCCCAACAGCGCCGCGTGTGGGCCGTGCGGGCCGCCATCTTGGGCCTCCCCAGCCATGTGCGAACCACCACAGCAGCAGCCATCTTGGACGACTCCAGCCACATGGGAATCATGGACGCCGCCATCTTGGACACCAGCCGGGACGCAGCAGGCCGCCAACGCCCCCCCATCTGATACCCGCAGCGACACACCAACCCTTACGCTGGCCTCTGTTACGCTGGACCAAACGAGACCGCACCAACTAGCTCGGTCCAAAATGGACGTTAAGGTAAACGGCCATGCAATAAACTGCCTTTTTGACTCCGGGAGCACAGAGAGCTTCATCCACCCTGACACGGTGCGGCGTTGCTCTCTCCCAGTCCTGCCTGCGCACCAGCGGATTTCTATGGCCGCCGAGTCCCAGTCAGCGGACATTGGCGGCTACTGCGTGGTGACACTAGTAGTAGACGGGACTGTGTTCAATAATTTTAAACTCCTGGTCCTGCCCCAACTTTGCGCTGCCGTTCTACTGGGGTTGGATTTCCAGTGCCACCTCAAAAGCGTTACGATGGCGTACGGTGGCCCTCTCCCCCCACTCACAGTCCGCAGCCAGCAGCCTCCAAATTGCCCGCCGTGCACCAGATGCAACCTCTCCACACTCAGAGTCCCACCCCCCCCACTGTTTGCTAACCTCACCCCCGACTGTAAGCCCATCGCCACAAAGAGCAGGCGATACAGTGCTGGGGACAGGGTTTTCATCAAAACTGAAGTGGAGCGACTCCTGAAGGAGGGGATTATTGAGGGCAGCTCCAGCCCCTGGCGAGCCCAAGTTGTGGTCGTTAAGACAGGCGAGAAACAACGCCTGGTCATCGACTACAGCCAAACAATAAACCGCTACACCCTGCTGGACGCCTACCCACTCCCCCGCATAGCTGACATGGTCAACCAGATCGCGCAGTACCGCGTCTTTTCGACCATTGACCTGAAATCAGCGTACCACCAGCTCCCCATCCGCCCCGAAGACCGCCAGTATACTGCTTTTGAGGCAAACGGCCGCCTCTATCACTTCCTTAGGGTTCCCTTTGGTGTTACCAATGGGGTCTCCGTCTTCCAAAGGGAGATGGACCGGATGGTCGATCAAAACGCACTGCAGGCCACTTTCCCTTACCTAGACAATGTGACCATCTGCGGCCATGACTTGCAGGACCATGACGCAAACCTCGAGAAATTCCTCCGCACCGCCCAACTCCTGAACCTGACATATAACAAGGAGAAGTGCATATTCTGCACAGACCGCCTCGCCATCCTTGGCTGTGTTGTGGAACACGGGGTCATCGGTCCCGACCCGGACCGGATGCGTCCCCTTATGGAACTCCCACTGCCCCACTGCCTAAAAGCTCTGAAGAGGTGCCTAGGGTTTTTTTCCTACTATGCCCAGTGGGTCCCCTACTATGCAGACAAAGCCCGTCCGCTGATCAAATCCACCTCTTTTCCCCTGATGGCAGAGGCCCGCTCGGCCTTCCACCGTATCAAGGAGGATATTGCCAAAGCCACCATGCACGCAGTGGACGAATCCATCCCCTTCCAGGTGGAAAGCGATGCATCCGACTTCGCTCTGGCCGCCACCCTTAATCAGGCGGGGAGACCTGTGGCATTCTTCTCACGAACCCTCCAGGGCCCGGAGACCAGACACTCCGCGGTCGAGAAGGAGGCCCAGGCTATTGTGGAGGCTGTGCGTCATTGGAGGCACTACCTGGCCGGAAAACGATTTACCCTGCTCACTGACCAGCGTTCAGTTGCTTTTATGTTCAACAACAAGCAGAGGGGCAAAATCAAAAATGACAAGATCTTGAGGTGGAGAATCGAACTTTCCACCTACAATTACGAGATCTTGTACCGGCCTGGGAAGCTCAATGAACCCCCAGATGCCCTATCGCGTGGCACCTGCGCCAGCGCGCAGATCGATAGGCTGAGGGCCCTCCACAATGACCTCTGCCACCCGGGGGTCACCAGGTTCTTCCACTTCATCAAGGCCCGCAACCTGCCTTACTCCATTGAGGAGGTCAGGACCATGACCAAGAACTGCCAAGTCTGCGCTGAGTGCAAACCGCACTTTTATAGACCAGACAGAGCCCACCTGATAAAAGCCACTCGCCCTTTCGAACGCCTGAGCGTCGATTTTAAAGGGCCTCTCTCCTCCTCCGACCGCAATGTGTACTTCCTCAACATCATTGACGAGTACTCCCGTTTCCCGTTCGCTATCCCCTGCCCGGACATGACCAGTGCCACGGTCATTAAATGTCTGAACAGCCTCTTCACCCTGTTCGGTTTCCCCAGCTATATCCATAGCGACCGGGGCTCATCGTTTATGAGCGACGAACTCCGCCAGTACCTGCTCGCTAGGGGTATAGCCACAAGCAGGACCACCAGTTACAACCCCCGGGGGAATGGACAGGTGGAAAGAGAGAATGCAACAGTTTGGAAGGCCGCCCTACTAGCCTTAAAGTCTAGGGGCCTTCCGACCTCCCGCTGGCAGGAGGTGCTCCCCGATGCGCTCCACTCGATTCGGTCACTGCTCTGCACTGCCACCAATGCCACCCCTCATGAGAAAATGTTTGTCTTCCCAAGGAAGTCCACATCGGGGACAGCGTTACCGCCATGGCTGACGTCCCCAGGGCTGGTACTACTGAGAAGACACGTGAGGACCAATAAAACAGACCCCCTGGTCGAGAGGGTCGACCTCCTCCACGCCAACCCCCAGTACGCTTACATTGCGTACCCGGACGGGCGGGAGGACACAGTCTCCATACGAGACCTCGCACCCTCGGGGACCGCTGTAACCCACTACCCATTACCACCCCCCCCACGACACCCTCGGGGACCACTGTAACCCACTACCCATTACCACACCCCCCCATGACCTGATATCCAACCCCAGCAGCCGGCTCGCCTTGGACCGTCACCCACGAGGACTACACTCCAGTGCCCCAGCCTACACGGGACGCGACGCCGGAAGCTGCACCGCCCCTGCCGTCGCCACGTCGATCACAGCGGCAGACAAGACCTCCGGAGAGACTCCAATACACGAACTTTTAAATACACTTCACCCCGCCGGACTCATTTTTAAACAAGGGGTGAATGTGGTAAACCACTGTTATACCTGTCTGTATGTGTATGTGTATTCCACTAGGTACAGGTCTGGACATGCCTCGGCTGACTCCTCCCACTATTCCAGGTATATAATTGACTACCTCCCAGTCCCTTAGTATTCTGGACGGGTCGACCACTCGAGACTAGACCTTCATTCTTTAGTTAATAAAAGCCTGGTTGTTACTCGCTTAACCTCAGTCTTTTGAGTAATTGATGGTGCATCAACGTGCTCCTACGTAGTGGTTCCCCTGTGGCTTCAGCAGATGTGGAGGCCCCTTGCTCACTTTCCTGCTGCTCCTGTCTCGACACCTTTGGCGGGTGTCCTCTGGGGTGGCGAGCATGTGAGGGCTCGCCAGCAGTCTGCTGCTCCTGCAGCTGTGCAGGAGTTGAGACGTCTATCTCCGTTGGGTGTGGACTCCGGCGTGGCTCTGACCGAGGGCTCTGCAATGGAATGTAAGTGTGAGCGCTTGGAGAGGAGCCCCCACTTCCTTGAGGTCTGCCACCAACCTCCCTCTCTTGGGTCAGGTCCCCCTCAGTGCCTGCAAGTGGCTTGAGAGCAGCTTGCTGCACATCGGGGGGGGCCATGGGGACCCGTATCTGCAATAGCAGTCCTACTCAGAAGGACTTCCATGGAGGTCTGGTTTCTTTGTTCAATAGATGCCCATCGCTCCTCAAGAGATGTCATTCTATTCTGAACACTCACCATGTTTTCCATACCCTGGCGACTAACCTCCTCCATGGCCGTAGTCCTCCTCTCCTCTACCGTAGCCAGCCTTACCACGGAGGCAGCAATCATTTCCACGTAGATAGCCATCCTTTCCGTGTTGATGCGTTCATGCACCACTGACTCCACAAAGGCTCTGCTCATGTTCCCAATGGACTCCTCCATTCGCTCCACACTCGCAGCAACCCTGGAGACAAAACCTGCCAGAGACTCCTGCATCTGTGCATGGAGTTCCATCACCTCTGATCTTACGGATGGACCCAGAGGCAGAGGGTTGACATGTAGCTGAGCCGAGCTGGCAGAGTCCTGCGCCCACCGACGAGGACTCTCCACTACTTTCCCTGTCTCTACAATCTGCTGATGCTCACTTGTGAGCTGTGATACATCGGCTGACAACTCTACTCTATGTCCCGAAGGTCCCACCGAGGTGTGAGCGTCTGCGCTGGTGCTGGGTGCGCTTATTTCTGCTGACGCTGCGCCCTCAGAGGTTGCAGATTCCTCTGAGGAGTCTGGCTGCTCAGGCTCTTCCTCCTGCAGAGTGGGGACGGGGGCTCTCGATGGTCCTGTGGGGGAGTCAAGGAAAAAGTTAGAGATGTGATGCCAAGGTTATTATGTCCATGTGTAATTGAGACACGGACTGCAGGAGTTGGTTCCAACAGGTGTTTACTGAGTGGAGACAAAACTGGAACTACTATGCAAAGTTACTACACAGGCTTATATACAGGGGTGGTCACTACTGGTACTGCAGTATACAGGGGCTGCAGAATATAGTTCCTTCTGCAAAGTACATACACTACAATTCCTCCCCTTTTAGCTAAACAGTACATAACATTCGATTAATAATTAAATAACATATTTACAATTACAGTTGCTAGATACATTAGCTGAAGTTAAGCAATTATAAGTTCAGTCTTTGAGGAGGCTTCCTGATTCTGTCTGGATAATGCCTCTTTGGGGTATCAGGTTCAGGTTCTTCTGGCAAAGTTGATTCGGGATCAACGTTGTTGTTTGGTTCGTCTGCTTCCAATATCACCGATTCTGAGGTAGATGCAATTGGTACTTCGGTTTCATCACCAGGTGTATCAGATCGTGGTGTGGAATTGACGTTTTCCAGTGACTCTAGAATCTGGTCAGCATGGCGTCTTACAATGCTCGCTCCAACATCCACGGTATACATTAGAGGTCCTTGCCGTGTGCAGATCGTTCCTGGCTGCCATTTCTCTGTGCGGTAGTCCCGGGCCAAAACTGGTTGACCTATCTTAAAACTCCTGGTTGGCCTTTCATTCATATTCTGAAACTGCCTGTTCTCCACATCTCTTCTGATGTTTGGCTTAACCAAATCTAAGCGGCATCGTAGTCTTCGATTGAAGAACATCATGGCTGGAGTTTGGTTGGTAACCGCATGTGTCGCATTCCGGTAGGCAAACAAGAAGTTATCCACCTTGTGTTGTAGGGGTATGTCTTCATTACACATTGCCTTGATAGCCTTCTTGAATGTTTGAACGAACCTCTCAGCCAATCCATTGGTGGCTGGATGATATGGGGCGGATGTGTAATGCTTAACACCATTGTTCTTTAAGAACCTCCGGAACTCTTCAGGCACAAACTGTGGTCCATTGTCAGAGCAAATCTGTTCAGGCAGCCCATTTCTGGCGAATATGGTTCGTAAGACTGTGATAGTTTTTTCTGTGGTGGTTGAGGACATTTTTATTACCTCTGGCCACTTTGAATGTACATCCACCGCAATTAAAAACATCGAGTCCATAAATGGACCAGCAAAATCAACGTGCACCCTTTGCCATGGAGATGAGGGCCACTCCCATGGATGTAGAGGGGCTTGTGGTGGGGCGTTTTGGACCTTCTGGCATCCTGTACAGCTCTTGGTCATCTCTTCGATTTCTCTATCGATTCCCGGCCACCACACAAATGCTCTGGCTAAGTTCTTCATTTTTACCCCTCCCAGATGACCCTCATGAAGCTCATTGAGCACTCTATCCTTCAATTTGGGTGGAATTACTACTCTGGATCCACACATCAAGGTTCCTCTGCACACTGACAGCTGTTCTCTTCTCGGCGAGAATGCTGGCAACAGTGGTTCGCCATGTGCTGGCCATCCCTTCACCGTTAAATCATAGACTCTGGAGAGTGTCGGGTCATTTTGTGTTTCCTTTTCTATGTTTGCATTCGTCACAGGTAGACATTCGACTATGGTCGAGTGGAATATCTCCACAGGATCCACTGCAGGTGCTTCTTCCACCATCGGCAACGGTAGGCGCGACAATCCATCAGCATTCCTATGCTGTTTAGTTCCTTTGTACTCGATGTCATATTGGTGTGCCCCTAGGAAAAGGGACCACCTCTGTAGCCGTTGTGCTGTCATTATCGGGACGCCCTTCTGAGGGTTGAAAATGGAGACAAGAGGTTGATGATCAGTTAGTAGAGTAAATTTCTGACCGTGCAGGTAGTGATTGAACTTCTTCACCCCCCTGTGGTGATTATTCTTGTTTTATAAGAAGCATTGTAATTGGTTGCCTGTTTTCCTGCCTTGAGATATATGCTGTAAACTTATTGGTTAGTTGATTCCATGTGAC
This sequence comes from Somniosus microcephalus, assembly GCF_052327205.1. Lineage (NCBI taxonomy): Eukaryota > Metazoa > Chordata > Chondrichthyes > Squaliformes > Somniosidae > Somniosus > Somniosus microcephalus. Next base: position 274,616,725 of record NC_140990.1, on the reverse strand, counting down.
CTGTGGTGGCCATCTTAAATTCAGTTTTCTACAGTTTGGTTGAGACTGGGTGCTCAACATGTACTTGCTGGTTTTTTAAGGTTAATAAAGCCTAGCTTTTGAAAGGCAATCTACTCTTTATTTCAATTTATTAACCTTTTGCTATAATGGAACGATATCTTCGACCGGAATGATTTAATGCTGACCCTAATTCTGCAGGAGTGGATGATCAATGGAAACATTGGTATCGTACATTTAAAAACTTTTTGGGTGTGTTGGATCAGCAATCTCTAAATAAGTTGGACATACTAATCAACTACATTGCTCCGGATGTGTATAAGTATATTTTGGACTGTGAAACTTATGAATTGGCTATTGCTACGTTGGAAAAAATTTTTGTTAAACCCAAAAATGAGGTATTTGCACGTCACCTTTTATCTGCCCGTAGGCAGCAGGCGGGAGAATCCTTGGATGCTTATTTACAAGCACTCCGGCGCCTTGGTGCTAACTGTAATTATAAGACCGTGTCTGCCGAAGAACATAGGGAAGAGTCGGTATGGGATGCATTTATTAATGGATTACTGTCTAGATCAATTCGTCAGCAGTTATTAGAAAATAAGATCTTGGATCTTAAGAGTGCTTTTGAGCAAGCCTCTACATTGGATTTGGCTCAGAGAAGTTCGGATTCTTATGCTCTTTTTGATCGGCCTGTGACCGTGGTTTCGGTAGTTCCGGATGAAAGGGAGTTACGTGGATTTAATAGGAGTGGTTTACCAGGTTCCGAAACAGTTTCTATTTCGGCAGCTGTTGCCTCTAGGATTCAGAAGTGTTATTTTTGCGGGAACGCCCGGCACCCCCGTCTGAAGTGCCCTGCCCGGGAGGCTGTGTGTAGTAAATGCGGCAAGGGAGGTCATTACGCACGTGTTTGCAAATCGGTTGCCTCCTCTGCGACCATTCAGCCTTTAGATAGGGCGTTTATTGCATCAGTTTCTGCCGCCTTTTCCCATGGCCTAAACAAAGCTATAGTTATGGCCCAAGTTAATGGGTTAGAAGTGAAGGCCCTTATAGATACGGGCAGTACTGAGAGCTTTATAAGTCTTCAGTTTGTGAGGGAGAAGCGTTTGAAAATTTCACTTGTTTCCTATCAGGTGTGTATGGCTCAGACGACTCTCACCTCACAAGTAGCTGGTTGTTGCCTTGTGAAATTAATTCTCCTAGGTAATACGTATACTGATATACGCCTATCCGTTCTGCCTAATCTCTGTGCGGACATTTTGATTGGTCATGATGTGCTTCAATTATATGAGCCCCTCAGTCTTTCTTTCGGAGGAACCAAGCCACCTTTGTCTATTTGTGGATTAACTTCTTTATTCATTTCTCCATTATCACTTTTTTCCAATTTGATGCCGGACTGTAAGCCAATTGCTACCAAGTCAAGAAGGTATAGCAGTCAGGATAAAGAATTTATTAATTCTGAAGTTCAACGTCTTTTATCGGAAGGAATCATTGAACCTAGTTTTTCGCCCTGGCGGGCACAGGTAGTTGTCACCACTAATGAGAGACATAAGAAGCGAATGGTGATAGACTTCTCTCAAACTATTAACAGGTATACTCAATTAGATGCGTACCCCCTGCCTAAGATTGATGAGCTTATCAATAAAGTATCTCAATATAAGGTTTTTAGCACTATTGACCTAAAGAGTGCTTATCATCAGATTCCTATTGCTAAGAGGGACAAACCATATACGGCCTTTGAAGCTGGCGGAAAGCTGTACCAGTTTTGCCGAGTACCATTCGGTGTTACTAACGGTGTCGCCTGTTTTCAACGGGCAATGGATGCTTTTATAAGTGATAACTCTCTCTCTGACACCTTCTCCTATTTAGATGACATCACGGTGTGTGGCAAATCAAGGGTGGAGCACGATTTTAATCTAGAAAGATTCCTTCAAGTTGCGGAAAAAGTTGGCTTAACTTTCAATAAAGAGAAGTGTATCTTTTCGACCACCGAGGTAAATTTACTGGGGTATATTATCTCGGGAAACAAGATTAAACCAGATCCAGAACGGCTGTGACCACTGATTGAGTTACCTTGCCCTACTAATTGTAAGGCCTTGCAATGAGTTGTTGGACTGTTTTCTTATTATTCTAATTGGATTGCAAACTTCTCGCAGAAGATCCGGCCCCTTATTCGGGTTATGACATATCCTCTATCATGGGAGGCCAGGATGTGTTTTGATAATCTTAAAAAGGATATCCTTGGAGCAGTTGTGCATTCTATTGATGAGCAGGTTCCCTTTGTGATTGAGACGGACGCTTCCGATTTTGCAATTGGGGCTACCCTGAACCAAAATGGAAGACCTGTGGCCTTTTTCTCACGTACTCTGAGCAATAGTGAGCAGAGACATTCATCAATAGAGAAAGAGGCGTACGCAATAGTAGAAGCACTGCGTAAATGGAGACATTATTTATCTGGGCGACATTTTACGTTAGTAACTGACCAAAAATCTGTGTCCTTCATGTTTGATGTCAAACATTTCGGAAAGATTAAGAATGATAAAATAATGAGGTGGAGGATCGAGTTGGCATGCTACCATTTCGATATAGTCTATCGTCCGGGGAAGGATAATGTTGCCGCTGATGCGCTGTCGAGGGCTTATTGTTCTGTGCTTCACGGAGATACGCTTATTAATCTTCATAATGCTTTGTGCCATCCTGGTGTTACGAGGATGATACACTTCGTACGCAGTAAGAATTTGCCCTTTTCAGTTGAAGACGTCAAGCGGATGACTTCGTCATGCTCTGTCTGCGCCCGGTGTAAACCGAATTTCTTTAAGCCTCAACGAGCTCATCTTATAAAGGCTACTTCTCCCTTTGAACGCCTGAGCGTTGATTTTAAGGGGCCTCTTCCTTCAACGTCTCAGAATCGATATATATTTACTGTTGTGGATGAGTTTTCAAGGTTCCCTTTTGCTTTTCCTTGTGCAGATGTATCAGCTGCTACAGTTATTAAATGTCTGACTCAACTTTTTGTCATCTTTGGGATGCCTGCGTATATCCATTCGGATCAGGGAAGTTCTTTTATCTCTTCCCAGTTGAAGGAATACCTCCAGAGTCAGGGAATTTCTACTAGCAGAACTACCCCGTATAATCCCCAGGGTAATGGACAGTGCGAACGATACAATGGGGTGATCTGGAAGGCAGTTATGTTGGCTTTGACATCCCGGAACCTTAAGAATACACAGTGGGAAATGGTACTGCCTGATGCCCTGCATTCCATTAGATCATTGCTTTCAACGGCTACTAATGTGACCCCCCATGAAAGGCTCTTCAACTATCCGCGGAGATCCACTACGGGATATTCGGTACCTTCGTGGCTTACTATGCAGGGACCTGTGCTGCTCCGACGCCATGTTAGATTGTCAAAGTATGATCCTTTAGTGGAGGAGGTGGAGCTATTGGAGGCAAATTCCCAATATGCTCACATTCGATTCCAAGATGGGAAAGAAAGTACGGTTTCAGTTAAAGACTTAGCTCCTTGTAGTGGCCAGCCCTCTCCTGAGGACATTAACAATAGCCATAATTCAGATAATGTTGATGTCGTCACAGATACTACGAACATTTTCAATCCTATTGCAGACACTTACAATTCTCTTAGTCTGCCCCCGATGGATGTTCATGACCCTCCCAGTCTACCTTCTAATGGGACTTCCAATCCGGAAACCGTTGATAATCGGGATATTGATAGCCTCCCTGCAGAAGATATTTCTGTGTCTCCTGGTGTGGGAGGGCAAGGAAATCCACCAAGGCTAAGAAGGTCAACACGAACAAGATATCCGGTCGACCGATTAAAAATGGACTTTTAAAATAATTAATAATTTAATAGTAAAATTTTAAAATTGTTGAAGGCATTATACATGTATTGCTCTAGTCATAAATAACTAATTGTAAACTGTAAAGGCTACCTAGGTTGAAGTATATTTTAAAAGGAGGGGTGAATGTGGTGATTATTCTTGTTTTATAAGAAGCATTGTAATTGGTTGCCTGTTTTCCTGCCTTGAGATATATGCTGTAAACTTATTGGTTAGTTGATTCCATGTGACCTGTGGTGGCCATCTTAAATTCAGTTTTCTACAGTTTGGTTGAGACTGGGTGCTCAACATGTACTTGCTGGTTTTTTAAGGTTAATAAAGCCTAGCTTTTGAAAGGCAATCTACTCTTTATTTCACCCCCACACCAGGCTGAGGGCCTCTCTGTCAATCTGGGCGTAGTTACGCTCGGCTGAAGTTAACGAGCATGACGCAAAAGCTATCGGCCTCTCTGAACCATCAAGGAGTTTATGTGACAGTACCGCTCCAATGCCGTAGGGAGACGCATCACACGCCAATCTTATCGGTAGTGATGGGTTGTAGTGAGCCAATACTTCTCTTGAAGTGATTAGGTCTTTACTCTTCTGAAAAGCCCGCTTACATTCATCGCTCCATTTCCATGCTACTCCAGTTTGTAGTAGGGCATTCAGTGGGTGCAGAATTGTGGACAAATTCGGCAAAAACTTATGGTAGTAATTCACCAATCCTAGGAATGACCTCAGTTGCGACAGATTTTCAGGCGCTGGAGCCTTAACTACCGCTTCAATTTTGTCAGGGGACTTATGTAACCCCTCTTCATCAATCACGTGGCCACAATACGATATCTGTTTCTTTAAAAACTCGCACTTGGGGCGATTGGCTCATAGCCCGTGTTCTCTTAGTCTAGTGAGCACCTGCTCTAGGTTGGCAAGGTGTTCACTGTCATTTTCACCTGTCACTAGGATGTCGTCCAAGTAACACTGAGTCCCCGGAATCCCTCGCAGGACTTGTTCCATCGCTCTTTGCCATATCGCCGGAGCTGATGCTACTCCGAATACCAGTCGATTATACTGGTAAAGACCTTTGTGAGTGTTTATCGTGAGATACTTCCTAGAGGATTCTTCAACCTCCATCTGCAAATATGCTTGTGCTAGGTCAATTTTTGTAAAATGCTTCCCTCCAGATAGTGAGGCGAAAATACCTTCTATCCTCGGAAGAGGATACTGTACTGTGTGAAGGACTGTGTTCACCGTTAGCTTGAAGTCCCCACAGATGCGAACCTTCCTTGGCTCCTCAGACTTATTGTTTAACATTTTTTTCATGACAGGAACGATGGGTGTCGCCCACTCGCTCCAGTCTACCTTAGATAACACGCCTGCATTCTCCAGATTCTCCAGCTCTGCCTCGACGGCTGGGCGAATTGCATACGGTACAGTTCTTGCTTTGAAAAACTTGGGAATTGCATTCTCTTCTATTTTTATCGAGGCGGTTACGCCTTTAAGAGTTCCCAGTTCTTGTTGAAATACCTCTTTAGCGTTAGCTAAGATTTTTGACAATTATCCAGGTGTGACGTCGTCATCCTTTTTACCAGCCACAGTCAGTGCCTGAATGGAGTGCTAGTCTAAACTTATCTTGCTGATCCATTCACGTCCCAATAACTGTGGTCCACCATCTTGCAGTATGTACAGATACAATTTCTGTATTTCTTTGCCATTGTATTCGACAGGCACCCTTATTTTCCCTCTGGGGTATACTTTCTGCCCCGTATACGTCCTCAAGACAATGGATGTCTCTTTCAAGGGTATGTGTAAGAATAGCCGCTCGTAGTCTCGTCGATTCATGACGGTCAGGGCTGATCCTGTATCCAATTCCATTTTGACTTGGGACCCTGCTATCGTGAGGGTGACCCAAATGGTTCGGTGATCCTCTTTCGCGATTACGTTGTGAAGTTTGAGACAGCTTAGTCTCTTGTTCCCGGATTCACTATCGCTCTTCTGGTCTTAGGAACTACTGTCCGTCATCTTTTGTACTTTCCTGTACTGTTCCTTAGTAGCCTTTTTGTTGTCGTTAGTCTTCTTTCCAGACCTGCAAACTTGTGCAATGTGTCCCGTCTTTCCGCATTGCCTGCATATTTTGTCCTTGGACCAGCAGTCCTTCTGGTCATGGGTTGTTCTGCCGCAGCGATAACATTTTTCAAATCCCCATGTCATTTCATGGGTGCCATATTCCTGTGGCTTTTGCTGTATTTCCGCAGCTCCCCTTGCTGCTGCTTCGTACGATACTGCCAAGCTGAAAGCCTTATCCAGCATCAGCTCTTTCTCTGAGAGTAACCTCTTCTGGGTTCCTTCACTCAGGAGTCCACAGACAAATTTGTCCCATAGAGTATCTGTCATTCCTGCTCCAAACTGGCAGTGCTTTGATAGCTTGCATAGTTCCGTAAGGTAATCAGCATTGCTCTCATCTTTATGCTGATTTCTCCTGTGGAATTTAAATCTTTCTGCTATCAGCAGCGGTGTAGGATTTAGGTGTTCCTGTAGGATATCAACAATTTCATTAAAACTCTTCGCCATCGGTTTGGCTGGAGTGATCAGGTTCCGCAATAGGCCGTACGTTCTTGTGCCCATTAAGTTTAGTAGTACCGGTGCCTTTTTCTCATCGGCTACTTCGTTTGCTTTGCAATATACTTCAACTCTTTCCACATACGTGGTCCAGTCTTTTATTGCATTATTGAAGGCAGTGATATTGCCAGTCTTTGGCATCTTGGAAATCTAAGATGGCGCCTCCCGTGCTTTGCCTTCTTCCCTGATTGAACAAAATGGCACCTCCCGCGCTTTGCCTTCTTCCCTGCTGGATTAAGATGGCGCCTCCCGCACTTTCTGTCTTCTCCGCTGCTGCTAGCGCTGTTGCTGGCATTTTTATGCCTTGATGGCGATGCCCTATGGTCTTCGCGCACTTCCCCCCCCGCGCTGCTGCTAACGCCGCTCTCCGCGGTCCCCGTGGCAAACTGCAGCTCCTCGCGGCTTTCTGCGCTTCTAATTTCTTTTATTTTCCCGTCGTCAGAGCAAACCCTACGGGACACTTTCCTCCCTCTTCTCGGGTCTGTACGCTGCCCGGCTTCGTAGCACTGGCCGCGCCCTGTGTGCTCCACCCTCTCTCTCTCTCTCCTTTTCCCGACAACGCTGCTCGGCCCCGTTGAAAAGCCACCCGATCGAGCTCTAGCCCGCCGCAGCCCAGGAAGGATCAGTGTACTACCTGCCACCAGCCCGATTAGCTGGAACACCATAGACAGGATAACCAAGCCCCGCTCTCGACAGCCTCTCCTGCAAATCTTCAAATCCAATGAATCAGAGGCGTTTGCCCACGGTCGACGCCCGTTTCTTCTGTTTGTTTGTTTTTTCTTCCTTCTGGCCTCGACCTCTGACAACTTTGCTTCAGGGATGGATCCCCATGAGGTGGTGCAGACTGTAGGTAAGTTCGGATCTGCTCGTCGCCAGTATTATGTAATTGAGACACGGACTGCAGGAGTTGGTTCCAACAGGTGTTTACTGAGTGGAGACAAAACTGGAACTACTATGCAAAATTACTACACAGGCTTATATACAGGGGTGGTCACTACTGGTACTGCAGTATACAGGGGCTGCAGAATATAGTTCCTTCTGCAAAGTACATACACTACAAAGGTTACATGCACATTGCATTTTGCAGACGATCATAAGTCCATATGATATAGCTTCAGAATCATTATCAGTGACTCATGCAATGCCAATGAGAGAGAGGGAAAACTATTCTGTCACCAGCTTGCGGGGATGCTCCTGTCTGTCCTTCCCCAACTTCCGCTTCGTGGTCAGCCCCCCCAATCTCCAGGACACCTTCCTCCCAGGGGGTGAGTTGGGCTAATGAGGGCGGCCCTCCTCCTGTGCTGGCTCGCTCTCTGCTGTTGTGAGCGCTCTTTTCCTGCAATGAGGGAGACAAGTGGAGGTTGAGTGAGAATGAAGGAGTGAGTGCAGAGATTGCATAGCATAGATACTTAGAAGGAAACAAAGATGGAGTGAGGTTGCAAGACCAAGGGCCCTCCCTGTGTGAAGTCAGTTGTGTTCAAAGCATCAGAGTGAGAGGGAATGTGAGGGCTGCATAGTGGAATAGTTCTGTGAATGTGAGCATAGAGAGAGAGGGAATGGGTAAGGGTGCATGGATGTGAGTGTCTAGTGGGATGTGCAGGAAGAGATTGCTGAAGCTGAGTGCTGGTGAGGAAAGGCAATGGGGAACAGATTGAGGGTGATGGAAACTTCATACAGTACTTACTTTTCCAGTGCGAAAGTGGTCATGGAATCTTTCCTGCACTGCAACCACGTTCTTCGTGTAAGCCCCAAGGAGTTGACTTGACCTGCCACCTCTAGACACACAGCCTTGGTCTGGCTGGGAGGCCTCTTTGAGGACCTCCCCGAGGGCCCTAGCACCATCCAGTAATGCCTGTAGTGAAGCCTCATCAAATTTGGGCGCAGATCTGGCCCTCCTGCTGGCCGTTCCTCCTGCAGGCTCCTGTGCCATCTTAATGTTGAAGGTTGGAAGCCTGCAGAGGAAGCAAGGCTTGCTGTGGACCTTAAAAGCAGCAGCAATGATGACATCATATTCTGTGACTTTCTGACTGGAAATATTCAATTGCCAAGGCTTCCCACACGCTGGAAATCAATTGGCCAATTGTGTTAAATTTGCATCAATCTCACAGACCCATTTACAATTGTGTCAGAATCACTAAATTCGGGGAACCCGCCAATTCCCCACACCTGAGTTAAAATCGACCCCTATGACTCTAATCTCATGGTAGGGTGGGCAAGGTTGAAACTTGAATCCTGGTCTTGACTGACAGTAATATTCAAATTTATCTGCCTTCATCATGGGAATTTATTAATTATCGGGCGTGGAGGGAACAGAAGGTGGAGAAAGAAGCGAGGGGTGACGTGAGGCTCTTCATCTAGTAATTTAAATGAGAATCAATAAAAATCACCCACTGGGAATAGCTGAACTGGATTTAAACTCTTGCTACCAATGTAGGGAATCTAGTAATTGGGTTTTAAAGTTAGTCACCTTACAATTTGATATTCTTTGCTGAAAATTTACATTTCGTCTAATTTTTTTATTGGTGTGCTTCCTCTCTCAAATAAGGCACACCTCCGTTATGGAATTTTTTTTAGTTTATTTCACTTTTTTCCCTATAAATTACTCATTTTAATATTATGTTTATCAGCAATTATTTGGAAAGTATGCAGTACTTCTCTTTTGCCTAGTCAAGTGGTTTTCCATTTGCCTCCTCTTCTTTTAAACTTGCAGTGGAGAACAAGGACATCACATGACTGCTCACAAGCAGCACGCCCTTGTTTTACATCTACCTAAGTTAACTAAAAGTAAAATGCTTAATTAAAAACTTGTTCCCGAACTCAAATAAATTTAGAAATGGGAACAAAAATGACTAATTAAAGCTTCAGGATTTGATATAATTGATATAATTTTTATAATCATCATAGGATGTATTTGTTTGTAGGTAAATTTGAAAGTTTCTTCCCGGATGCCTGTTGTGTATTTTGACTTACCGTGATAGATGTTTGCAGTAAATGTGAGGAACTGTATATTTGGAGCTACAACTATACATTTTTTTTTTAGGGATTATGGGAATATTTTATTGGACATGCACAGCTGGTTTCCACCCTCTGTGCAGATGTGAAATCGTGTAAGGGATGCTGAGAATCATAATAATTGCCATCTGTTTGTTATTAGAACACCCTGGCTTTTGGGCTCATGGTTTTTTTCCTGACTTTCTCAGTGGCATGCTTTTTTTTAAAAATGTGAAACATACAGTAAATTGTGCAGAATTCTGGAAAAGTGAAAAGCTGATCTTACACCACCAGTGCTGTGCAGAAGATGTAATGCAACTGCATTAGTGTGCAGTTGACTTTTTAAACTTTATATCTAAATATTTTTTAAAAAACACGCTATACTAGTTCTTAAATTTCTAATGCTATGAGAGAACTGTTGAATCATGTTCTTTATGCTTACCAGTCCATATTGCCTCCACAGAGATGTTTTCATTCAGCTCCACTGCATTAGCTGTAAGGCCATCAAGAGGACAGCAATCAACCATAGGAAAGTGAAGAACACTCTGGTGATAGGAAATCCTCAATTGTTACTGAACACGTCACTTAGGAATAGAATCCACACTGTGCTACTGATTGGCAGGAGCATCCTTTACCTGTCACAGAATCCTTCACAAGTGTTCTCTAGCTACAATAAACATGCTCCTGGAACTGCAACTAAAGAGAAAAGTACATTTCGCACACACCCTGCCCCCACCACCCAAGAGCTTTCTGAAGGAGGATACTAAATGTATCTGTTTAAGCAGACAACTGATAACGTCCATACCAATATATGATTCAGACTCACTCAGAGGCACACTGGTTTGATCAAATACCTTACACTTGTTCAATCAGGAGCCGTTGAACTCTTTTGACAACCTGTTTGCCACAAATGTTTAAAATCAGTAACCCTCCTGTACATTGCTCCTGGATCTTGACATTCAAGACTTCCTTGAGTTATTTGATTGGTTTTCTGCAGGGGTGCAGAGTCCAGCATCTGCATCACTTTGTATCTGTATCTTTATCCGAATGAACATTTTGCTTATTGTCTTTTTTTGGGATAAAAAAATTGGGCAATGGCACTTCAATCATTGTCAGCAATTTTGTCATCTCTGAATCTCACCCTTAGCCACTGGGGTAAGTTAAACCTAACCCATCCGGCGGGAAACTGACAGGATTGGGTCGCCTTCCCCCCATTTATTCTCTATCCCATTTTACTCTCCATTAACATCAATGGAAATTAAAATCAGGCAGGGTGTAAAACTGACCTGGTCCTGTCAGTTTCCCACCAGGTGGGTTAGGTTAAAATTAAGCCCCAGGTTTGCTACAGCTTTTCCAACATGAGGTTAACTTGACTTACGCTAGTTATAACAGCAATTAGTTCACCCGTAGAAATGTTGTATATATATCCATTTCTCATATGTACATATAATTCAATGGCCCATATTTTCTGATCGCAGGCCTCCCGCAGGCAGAGGCCTGCGATCTGGAAGAATCTGCGCCCTTACCTGAGGGCTCCCGGGGATGCACACGTTTCCGCTCCTGGGCCTCACCAAACTTGAAGTGCACAGGGCCCACGTATCCCAGAGGCGCAGGTAGTTCGCAGCGTCCCTTGTATCACGTGGGCCATGGGGAGCCAATCAAAGAAGGGAATCTCCCTTCATACATTTGACAGGAAGACCTGTCAAATATATGAATGGAGATCACCCCAAAAACATAGTAAAACTTGAAATAAATTTTTTTTAAATCACATTTTTAAAATGACTTGAAATTACAATTTAATTTTTTGAAAAAAATAATTAAAGTATTTTACGGGTCTAAAAATAAATTTACCTTTTTTTAAAGTATTTTTTAAAAGATAAATCAGTGAAATTTTTTTTAATTACTTTTTTCAACTCTTATCCAGGCATAAGAATTGTAAGGGTTTTCTGCAGACAGAGGGTCTCCAAAAAGCAGAACTATCTGCCCATAGAGGCCCATCTCCCGGGCAGCCGGAGGATCTGTCAAGACCATTCTTGGCAGATCAGAAATGCCGGTTTTCAGCGCATGCCTGAAACTGGCATTTCCGATGTCCCTATGGGTGGGGGATCGGAATATCTGGGCCATTGGAAAGAGTTTTCCTTATGCCATATATATCAATATTAGCATGACACCTCTGTATGGTATGCCAATTTTTAAAGCTTTTGTCTTCTGTACTATAATGGTGAATAAATAATAAAATAATGTAGTACAGTGATAATTTTAACAATTACTGAAATTTGGTCCCATCATGATTGTGTATTTTTGTAAAGGGTTTAGTTAAAATGGACACTGTACCAGCTTTATACCCATTGCCTCAATATCGGAGAATAGACAATTTCTTTTGATCAGGAATTACATAAGGCAAGTAAATATTGACAGGGAATGAGAACACCTGGTTTGTGAGGTTTTCACTGACGTGGGACTCCTGTCTTGCCATGCATTGCACCGAGCCCTCCTCATTGCCGTTTACCAAAAGTGTGGCTCGAGAACCCTGCTCAGTGACGGGAGTTATAAGGAAGAGAAGCCTTTTTCCTGTGACACAATCTTCAAGCTGGACATTAAAACTTGCAAGAGTTGTAGCAAAGCAGTGAAACCAGACATGCTATCAATAAGGAACAAAGACATTGTGCAGCTAAAGGAGACTGTCTGTAAACAATGACAGATTAGGCCTTGACGCGATAACACAGAACTCAGTGGGCCTCTTCAATAAACAATCCTTATCAGAAAGTTTGTCAGCTAGACGGTTGAGATTTGCATGAGCTATCCAGCCAATTAACTGTTACTATGGTCTTCATATGCTGGCTTTAACTTTAAGTTTAAACAAAAACTGCGACATATTATTGGCTATCATGATCTAAGGCTATCATCGATAGGTCAATGAGGCCTTGGCGATGTAACATCCTGTCCACCATTGAAAGGAAAAGATATAAAAGAGGCTGTTAAGGTAACTTTGTTACTGCAGTCGAGGGGTTGGAATGAGAGCTGCAGTCAACAAGAAGGGAGCCCGACTGATCGTCAAGAGGAGAGCTGCAATCAACAGGGGCTGGCCACTTCGGGGTGATTGTATGACCATTTACTTGGAACATATTTGGGCATTGTATTGCTAGAGCATAGATTGCTAAGAGTAGAGTAAGAAGGGCATTGTATTGCCAGGTAGGCTAAGAAGGGCATTGTATTGCCATTTAAATCTACAAGCATTTTTGTTTACCTTTCTCTCTTCTTTTCCTTTAATAAATGTTCTCTTCTCCTCGTTAGACCGGGCTCACACTCTTGACCATGAATGGCAGCGAGTTGATTTCTTGGAAGACCCGCTGCACGTGCGGCAACTGACATCATTGGACCAGATGAAACCCGAAAGTTAGGACAATGTCACAATTCACTTTGTAATGTAAAAGGTGACCTAAACCACCCCAACACTCACTACCCTAATAATCTTATAACAATCCATGGCCCACACACAGCGCCCCATCAGTCACCGCTGCTCTCCCCCAGAGTGATTAGTGACAGTGTGGGCACTTCCGGTTTTCGGTCAACTCGTGATGTCATCCTCTGCACATATGCCAGGCCACCCGATGATGTTGCCCTCAGCACATGCGGCTCCACTAGTGACATCACTTGCAATGACGTCACCCTCACTTGTTCTCGTTGAATGAAATGCGCCTCACTAAACCAACATTGCAGCTCAAATTATATAGAGTACTCAATGCTGTGGATTTGTCAAATTCAGCCCAAGGAAACTGGCTGTGGCACCCCGCATGAGCTTGCATTGCCTGTTCCTGTGGTCACATATTTGAAGGGGCCCACAAGTCAATTGCTGGGTTGGCCTGGCGTGGAGGGTTTTCAGAGTCAAAGCCAGGTGGGAGGCTGCTCAGTGTGGAGGCCTCACACCCACAGCTGTTGGGAGTTTTTACAGATCATGCTGATAATATGCCATGCGTGACTCCAGGTTCACAACCACTGCCACAAATTGGTGCCATCCAACTCTCTTTAGAGTGGGCCTGGCTTGCGAGACTGACCAGTCCTCACATCTACTTCATTCACTTGTATGTCTGTTTCGTCATCCCTAAACCAGGGAAGTAGCTACTGTGCTGCTCCTCTGCCTGGCTACAGAACTAGTTTTATGCTTCCTCATTACGTTCTTTTAGTATCTTAGCGCATGACACTTCAACAATTACCACCTACCTCCGGGTGAGCAACATTCTGTGAGAATCACTGTAAAGCCTTTACAATGACAGCAGTCAGATCTGGACAAGGTGCAGGGAAACACTGCGATACTGAAGAGCGGCGCAACTTTTTAAAAATTTGCTTATGGGATGTATTGCCCACCCCTAATTGCCCTTGAGAAGGTGGTGTTGAGTGGCCTTCTTGAACCACTGCAGTCGATGTGGTGAAGGCACTCCCACAGTGCTGTTAGGGTGGGAGTTCCAGGATTCTGACCCAGTGACGATGAAGGATCGGCAGTATACTTCTAAGTCAGGATGGTGTGTGACTTGGAGGGGAACTTGGAGGTGGTGGTGTTCCCATGCGCCTGCTGCCCTTGTCCTTCTAGGTGGAAGAGGTCGTGGGTTTGGGAGGTGTTGCCGAAGAAGCCTTGGTGAGTTGCTGCAGTGCATCTTGTAGATGGCACGCACTGCAGCCACGGTACGCCGGTGGTGGAGGGAGTGAATGTTTAAGGTGGTGGATGGGGTGCCAATCAAACGGGCTGCTTTGTCCTGGATGGTGTTAAGCTTCTTGAGTGTTGTTGGAGCTGCACTCATCCAGGCAAGTGGACAGTATTCCATCACACTCCTTACTTGCGCCTTGTAGATGGTGGAAAGGCTTTGAGGAGTCAGGAGGTGAGACACTTGCCACAGAATACCTAGCCCCTGACCTGCTCTTGTTGCTACAGTATTTTTGTGGCTGGTACAGTTAAGTTTCTGGTCAATGGTGACCCCCAGGATGTTGATGGTGGGGGATTAGATGATGGTAATGCCACTGAATGTCAAGGGGCGGTGGTTAGACTCTCGCTTGTTGGAGTTAATCATTGCCTGGCATTTGTATGGTGCGAATGTTACATGCCACTTATCAGCCCAAGCCTGAACCTTGTCCAGGTCTTGTTGCATGCGGGCATGGACTGCTTCGTTATCTGAGTTGTGAATGGCGCTGAACACTGCAGTCATCAGCGAACATCTCCATTTCTGACCTTATGTTGGAGGGATGGTCAATGATGAAGCAGCTGAAGATGGTTGGGCCTAGGACACTGCCCTGAGGACCTCCTGCAGCGATGTCCTGGGGCTGTGATGATTGACCTTCAACCAATACAACCATCTTCCTTTGTGCTAGGTATGACTCCAGCCAGTGGAATGTTTTCCCCCCCAATTCCCATTGACTTCAGTTTTACTAGGGCTCCTTGATGCCACACTTGTTCAAATGCCTTGATGTCTAGGGCAGTCACTCTCACCTCACCTCTGGAATTCTGCTCCTTTGTCCATGTTTGGACCAAGGCTGTAATGAGGCCGGGAGCCGAGTGGTCTTGGCGGAACCCAAACTGGGCATCAGTGAGCAGGTTATTGGTGAGTAAGTGCCGCTTGATAGCACTGTCGATGACACCTTCCATCACTTTGCTGATGATTGAGAGTAGACTGATGGGGCGGTAATTGGCCAGATTGGATTTGTCCTGCTTTTTGTGGACAGGACATACCTGGGCAGGTTTCCACATTGTCAGATAGATGCCAGTGTACTGGATGTCCAGCTGTACTGGAGCAGCTTGGCTAGAGGCGCGACTAGTTCTGGAGCACAAGTCTTCAGCACGACAGCCAGGATATTATCAGAACCCATAGCCTTTGCTGTATCCAGTGCGCGCAGCTGTTTCTTGATATCACGTGGAGTGAATCGAATTGGCTGAAGACTGGCTTCTGTGATGGTGGGGACCTCAGGTGGAGGCCGATATGGATCATCCGCTCGGCACTTGTGACAAGATGGTTGCAAACGCTTCAGTCTTGTCTTTTGCACTCATGTGCTGGGCGCCACCATCATTGAGGATAGGGGTATTCATGGAGTCTCCTCCTCCTGTTAGTTGTTTAATGGTCCACCATCATTCAGGACTGGATGTGGCAAGACTGCAGAGCTTTGATCTGATCCGTTGATTGTGGGATCGCTTAGCCCTGTCTATAGCATGCTGCTTCTGCTTTTTAGTATGCCTGTAGTCTTGTGTTGCAGCTTCCCTTGTTGGCACCTCATTTTCACTTATTATACACAAGTCAGTTGGTTGTCCTTTGTATCCCTCAAAAGGTGCTGAATGCTTAGAGTGAGAAGCATCCGAGCAGCCTGGTACTTCCAGAAGGACCCTTCCTGCACCTGATCCACCCATTCTGTAATGTCACCTTGTTTACTCAAGCAACAGTTTAGATACACCCATTCAGGGAAGCGGTAATACTGACACAGAGCAGATATTACTGGATAGATCCCAGGGCAGCAGTGAGCAGGAGGAGCTGGTAGACAACTTTAAGGAGACATAAGAAAGAGGTCTCAGCTGAAGATTCCAAAACCAAGATCTCATGAGGCACAGGCTGTTAAAGATCAACGATTCAGGAGCATTGGTCTAACATGCAGGCAGTTGGGACAGTCTGTTCGTTCATGGTGCTGATGGTGGGACAACTGGTGAAGTCTAGAACCCACATCTGCAATGCAATGAGGGAGGCAGGACATGAAGTGAGGAAGACCCTGGTGACAGTGGCAATCCAAGAGATCAATTTAGCCACCAGCCGGACATCAGGAAGAAGGTATAAGAGCTGTTGTCACTTCTGTAGTGAAAGCAGTTACAGCTTCTCTAGATGGTAGTCTTACAAAGTAGCCAAGACTACTCAGAAACTGCTGTTTCAACACAGAAGATGGGACCCACAGTCAAATTGATGTTCCAAAATCGCATTTAGCTAGTGTCCACCCTGTTCATTTGATTCCATTTGATTTGAACGCGATGGACACCTACAGACACTGAAAGACGCCCTCGTAAGAACGGGATATGACGCTCGACTCGTCGATCGACAGTTCCGACGGGCCACAGTGAAAAATTGCATAGACGTCCTCAGAAGACAAACATGGAACACAACCAACAGAGTACCCTTTGTCGTCCAGTACTTCCCCGGAGCGGAGAAACTACGCCATGTTCTTCACAGCCTTCAACATGTCATCGATGACGACGAACATCTTGCTAAGGCCATCCCCACGCCTCCACTACTCGCCTTCAAACAGCTGCCTAACCTCAAACAGACCATCGTTCGCAGCAAATTACCCAGCTTTCAGGAGAACAGCGACCACGACACCACACAACCCTGCCACGGCAACCTCTGCAAGACATGCCAGATCATCAACCGAGATACCATCATCACACGTGAGGACACCACCCACCAGGTACATGGTACATACTCATGTGGCTCGGCCAACGTTGTCTACCTCATACGTTGCAGGAAAGGATGCCCCGGAGCATGGTACATCGGCGAGACCATGCAGACACTGCGACAACGGATGAACGGACACCGCACAACAATCGCCAGGCAGGAGTGTTCCCTCCCAGTCGGGGAACACTTCAGCAGTCAAGGACATTCAGCCTCCGATCTTCGGGTAAGCATTCTCCAAGGCGGCCTTCGAGACACACGACAACGCAAAATCGTCGAGCAGAAACGGATAGCCAAGTTCCGCACTCATGAGGACGGCCTCAACTGGGATCTTGGGTTCATGTCACGCTACATGTAACCCCACCCGACATAGAGTCATCCAGACTCGAGTCATCATTGGCTTGTTCTCTCTACACAGATGCGGTCGGACCTGCTGTGATTTCCAGCAAAAAAAAATTTTTTTTTTTAATTTATTGTTTTTTGTCTGTTTTTTGTTTTTCATACAGACCCCAGCATCTGCAACATTCAACTCCTTGTGACCCCACCTCATTGTTCTTTGATGTAATGTTTTCCTGACTGACCTGTTTGGACACCATCCACACCTTTGACTGCTGTGATTATCTCTCTGCCGATGTGTTAAAGGGCAGTTAGAAAGATTACCTGTAATCATCTGGCAGTGTTCTCTGACTATATATGCTGTGCCTATATGCATCTCTTCACTTCACCTGACGAAGGAGCAGCACTCCGAAAGCTTGTGATTTCAAATAAAGCTGTTGGAGTATAACCTGGTGATGTGTGACTTCTCAGAAATGGTCTGGTTTCATAAGGAACGTCTAGGCCTTTATGTCAGAGGAAGTTGTGAGTAGTCTGCAGCTCATACCACACCTTGACTCCCTTGTGCAGTGCTGGTCACTGAGGCACGAGAGAGTTACTGATGTGCAGTGGCCAGTGCAGAGAAAAGCCACAAGAAGGATCGCTAGTATAGGAGAAAACCACATAGATTCAAATGTAGGAATGATATCAAGAAATAATTTTTCACACAAAGAGGTATCAACACTTGATTCAAGCACAGCCAAATGGCCTTGCTCATCCATAGTTATCTTGTGATCTCTTCTTTTTGAATGAGGAGCAGTAGAAGGAGGATAAGCAGCGTTCATAGATACACATAGCATGAGCAGTTGTAGGAGTGAAGAGGAGGCACTGTGCAGTTTGCGTTGCTTGAAATTTCCAACAGTTATCGCCTGTATTCCAAAAGACACGATCTGTTATCTGCAGCTGTGGAATCAAAGGTAATGCCGCCACCATTGGCCCCAGATCTGTCGGCAATCTTTTCCATAATTCCATGAGGGTGGAAGATGGAAGGCCGGCCAAGACAGCATTGGAATAGTTGAAGCTGGAAGTAACAAAAGCAGGGATGAGGGTTTCAGCAACAGATGGGCTGAGGCAGGGGCTGAGACGGGCGATGTTGTGGAAGTAGGTGGTCTTTGTGATGGAGAGGATATGGGGCCACAAACACAGCTCAGGGTCGAATAGGATGCCAAGGGTGTGAACAGTCTGTTTCAGCCTTAGACAGTAGCCAGGGAGGGGAATCGAATCAGTAGCAAGGGAACGGAGTTTGTGGTGGGGCTGAAGGCAATGACTTTGCAGTTCATCCGAGACTGGATGTTGGACAAGCAGTTTGACAACACAGAGCTTATCCAAAACTGCTGCACATATCCTAACTCGCAGCAAGTCCTGTTTACCCATCACCCCTCTGCTCGCTGACTTACATTGGCTCCCGGTCCACTAACACCTTGATTTTAAAATTCTCATCTGTTGTGTATGTAACCGTTTACCTTTAAGGGAACTATAGAATGTGACCGTTCGCCTTTAAGAGCACTACTTCAGGGTGGCACTATTTATTGGCTCATGTATACTGTAATACCGATAGTGACCACACCAGTATATAAGGGTTGTGATACGTTAACTAGGGCAGAAATCGCCCAGACCTCTGAATAGTAAAGACCTGTTTTGTTTGTACTTCTAAAGTCTCTGAAGTTATTTACTGCACAACTTACAGACTTTACAATGGCGACGAGGCCGATCGTACCCTGCGGCAACAGTAGTTCCTAAGCAACTAAGGAGCGTCGAAGTGAGGCACCCGCCCTCGTCGTTCTGCTGGGTGAAAACTCGAGGCTGCAGCGATAGCAAAGAGGAAGATTTTGGCATTGAAAACTTCCATCTGCAACAGGCACTGACGGTCCCTTCTGCCACAGTGAGGAGCGAGCCGATCGACAAGAGAGGCAAGGCTGCCACGGACTGTGAGTAAGGGAACAGTAAAAGAAAATAAGGAAGGAGTAAAACCAGAGGATAAGGGCGGTACACTCGACCACGGTCGAGGGGGAAAGGAGCCAGACAAAGTCGGGTCCAGAGGCGCTGAGACCGGGAGCAGGCCGGGTGAGACAGAGCCGAGAAATCGGGAATTGGCCGAGAGCCAGTTCAGAGGCTGTAACTGTCCGCCGTCATCGGGGGTACCCGGAGCCGGTTGCCTGCCGCGGGAAGGAGAGCGCTGAAGCCGACGCGCGGGCTGGGGATCTGAAAGCCAGCGGAGAGCGCTGAAGCCGACGCGCGGGCTGGGGATCTGAAAACCAGCGGAGAGCGCTGAAGCCGACGCGCGGGCTGGGGGTCTGAAAGCCAGCGGAGAGCGCTGAAGCCGACGCACAGGCTGGGGACCGGTAGCCAGCGGCCGTCGCCCGCGGGGGAAAGTGTACCCCTCCCGCCAGGGGAAGAAGCGGGAAACCGCCATTGCCGTGGGCGGGGAGAACAGAAAAGCGCGGGGAAAACCGCCATTAAAGTGGGCGGGGAGAGCCGAGAAGCGCGGGAAAGCCGCCATTTTTCGTGGGAAAACCGCCGAAGAAGAAGGAAGAAGCGGGAAACCGCCATCTTGGAAATTAGTAAGAATTTCAGAAAAGTAATAAGATTTTTCAGAAAGGCTGGTGTGTTCTCAAGAAGAGAGAAGAAAATTAATAATAAGTAAAGTAATACTTGTACTGTTCTCAAAAAGAGAAGAAGATGCCTAAGCGAGGAAATATTAATGACTTTAATGCAGAAATAGAAGACTGGGCCACGTATGTGGAACGCATAGAAATATATTGCGTAGCCAACGAAATTGAGGATGACAACAAGGCAATAACTTTGTTAAATTCGATGGGAGCAAAAACATACGGGCTTTTGAAACATCTAATAGCACCAGTTAAACCAGTGGACCAGACCTTCGAAGAGATCGTAACAGTGTTGAAGGATCACTTGAACCCCACACCGTTGATGCTGGCTGAACGATTTAAATTTTACGCCAGAACCCAGAGGCAAGATGAAAGCAATGCGGAATACTTAGTCGAACTGCGTAAGCTAGCGAAATACTGCCAGTTTGGAGGGAATTTGACAGAGGCGCTGCGGGACAAGTTCGTATGCGGCTTGGCCAAAGAAGGAACGCAGAAGCGACTTCTGGAAGAAAACGACCTCACACTGGACAGGGCTGTCCTCATAGCTTCATCGCACGAAGCCGCAGCGAAAGGGACGGCGGAAATGCAGCTAAAGGCGGCGGCACTCGGGGTGGACCAAATTACAACAAGCACTCCCAAATGCTACCGTTGTGGAAAGACAACGCACGACCAGAATCAGTGCTGGTTTAAGAACCAAGAGTGCAGGAAATGTGGCAAACTGGGTCACATCGCGAAGGTATGCAGGTCCGGAAAGAAGACCAACAAGCAAAGGAAGCCACCACCACAAGGAAAGTACAACAAGGTGCATCAGGTGGCTGAAAAGAGTTCAGACGAACAAAATTCAGACTCAGACCCAAACAGCCAGGAGCTGGATAGTCTGAGAATCCACCATGTGGGTAAAGTAACTGATCTACAGTTGATCTGGGTCACACTAAAAATAGCGGGAGTCCAAGTACGAATGGAGCTGGACACGGGATCAGCTGTATCCGTCATCAACCAAAAGGACTATCACCGGCTATTCTCTCACATACCCTTAAGAAATACAAAATTCGTATTACAGACATACACGGGGCATCATGTATACCCCCTGGGAAAAATACGAGTCAAGGTGAGAGATAGGGGTAAAGAACACCCACGAATGTATCTGTACGTACTACCTGAGGGAGGACCACCACTTCTGGGATGGGAGTGGATCAAGAAAATAGACATGGAATGGCACTACCGACAAGCAATGACGAGTGAGGACTCGGTGCAGACAAGCAGCTCAGACTCCGAGCCGGAAGACGATAAGTCCAGCTTATGTATGAAAAACAAGATTAACATGGACTCACGGACTAAGGTTGGGAAATCGATGGCGTGCATAAAGACAGAGAATTCTGAGTCTGTTCAAGCTACAGACAGATGCATTACGGAGGAACACCGGGCTAGAACTCAACGTTATGTCAAAGTACAACGACAATTAGAACAGTTGAGTGCCCGTCTCCTACAAGAGATGGAAAAGGTGAAAAAGTTCTGGGACACCGAATGGGAGTCCCTGGAAAGACAACAGAGACAGCCCGCTCAAGCAGAGAGCGACCATAGAGCCATCGTGGTCAAGTACCAATCACATCTCCCTGAGGCTGTTCAGGAACTAGAATATACACAGAACGATCCAAAGGAAGAGGAATCTTCAGGAAGTCAGGATGGTATTCCAGTTCACCTCTACGACTTGTTGCAAGCAGAGTGTAACGAGTTGAAAGAACAGTATGAACAGGCTCGGACTACAATCCTGGAAGGGGTTAACTTGGCAACTTCCGAAAAGCTCGTGTTAGTGAAAGAACATGAACGACTAAAGGTTGACCATAAGCAAGAATTACAAAGTCTGCAGGAAATGTTTGATGAGCTTCAGGCCAAGGCTGACTCATCGTTAGGGATTCAATCCATAGGAAAAAAATTAGTGGTGGAAGACATACCAGAACAGGGAATTCAGGATGTCCAAGAACTCGTTAAATTATTAAAGGAAACACAAAATAAATATGAAGCGGCAATGGCCGAGGTCCAACGACTTGAAGAACAGATGCAACTGGAAATCTTTTCAGTGGAAGAAAAGGGAACTGTAAGAAACACAGAGACCGTAAGAATGGGCCATGAACATGAGCTTAAATCGTCAGAGGAGAAGGGTTTGGAGCTCTCAAAAGTTATTGAAATAGCCGAGGTTGCAACACAGACGGAGAAGATGGCAGCAGAGCAACCCTTAGATACCAAAAGTACGCTGACTCATGTCAAGGTTGAACAACAGAACGCTGAAACAACTGCTCCGGTAGAGGGATTGAATAGTCCGATCAATCAATCTCCAAAGGAAGTTGAAGTATTAAAATCACAAATGAGGTCATTAGTAAACAACTTGCTGAAAGCCCAGAAAAAGTTAGAGGAAGCGGAACACGTGAAGAAGTCTCTTCAGGAAAGATGTCTGGATTTGGAACAAAAATTGGCTGACGTCCAGCTGGGTAGGGAGGATATAGAAGACCCTCTCGCTGGCCTAGCTCAGGACGACTCCGAATATTACTATGTCCTGTCCTGCCCAACTTGTAACTTCGACTCCCACCATACAGAAATCATGGAGGAGCACCGAAAGTCTACGGAACATCGGGAGAAGGTGGCTCTACTACGGAAAAAGGAGGAAGAGAAGGAGGAACTGCGCATACAGCTGGCAGCTGACAGTGGAGCCCAGAGAGTCTCCAAGAAGCAGAAAAGGAAAAGTCAAAACAGAAGATGACCCATCTGAACCATGATTACCTCTACCAGATCACACACGTGGTCGTCCCTCCGAACGGAGCCAATTCAGTTCGGAAGTTCAAACTGTTAAACCCATGGAAGGACTATTGAATGAGTCACTCCAGCAATGTGAACCGACTACACCACAGAGACTGAATCTATGAACTGTTTTCCACAGAGACTGAATCTGTGATCTGTTTTGACATGAAGATATATATGTTATTATGTTATGTTAAACATGAAGTTATATGACGTTGACTCCATCGAGAGTATATCTGTAAATTGTTATATGACGTTGACTCCATCGAGAGTATATCTGCAACCTGTTTATATAAAATTGAAGATTGTATGTTTAACGGGATTCTGTAAGTAATAAGCTAGGAAGGGAGGAGTGTTGTGTATGTAACCGTTTACCTTTAAGGGAACTATAGAATGTGACCGTTCGCCTTTAAGAGCACTACTTCAGGGTGGCACTATTTATTGGCTCATGTATACTGTAATACCGATAGTGACCACACCAGTATATAAGGGTTGTGATACGTTAACTAGGGCAGAAATCACCCAGACCTCTGAATAGTAAAGACCTGTTTTGTTTGTACTTCTAAAGTCTCTGAAGTTATTTACTGCACAACTTACAGACTTTACATCATCCTCAGGTTGAAATCCCTCCACGGCCTCACCCTTTCCTTTCTGAACTCAGTAGTGTCAACAGTGCGCGTTCTCTGAACTTGGTAGTGTTAGCAACCTCTCAGCATCTACCCTTCAGAATCTTGTATGTTTCAATGAGAGCACCACTCATTCTTCTAAACTCCAGAGAGTATAGGCCCATTCTACACAATCTCTCATCATAGTGTTGTGTATGTACCTTTAAGAGAGAACTGTTTTACAGCTCCTGTATACTGTAGTACCGGCAGTGACCACACCTGTATATAAAGCCGGAGCAGTCTTCTGTACTTCAGTCTTGAGACTACCCTACTCCAGTAAATACCTGTTGATTGTTAAGTTACAGCATCCGTGTAGTTCTTGGGGAAACATCCTATTTAAAGAATCACGGATCTAACACATAGGACAGCCCTCTCATCCCAAGAATCAATCTAGTGAACCTATGTTGCACCGCCTCCAAGGCAAGTATATCCTTCCATAGATAAGGAGACCAAAACTGTGCACAGTACTCCAGGTGCAGTCTCACCAAGGCCCTGTACAATTGTAGGAAGACTTCCTTATGCTTATACTCCAACCCCCTTGCAATAAAGGCCAACATGCCATTTGCCTTCCTTATTTCTTGCTGTACCTGCATGCTAGCTATTTGTGATTCTTGCACGAGGACACACAAATCTCTCTGAACACCAACATTTGAAAGTTTCTCACCATTAAAAAAAATTCAGTTATTCTATTTTTCCAACCAAAGTGAATAGCCCTGAGGAGGCGGGTTTGGAGGAGGGTCTGTTGCGAAAATCGGAAAAATTGGGTTCAGACACCCAACCCGCCTCCACCCCGCCCCCATCCGATTTTCGTGTCTATTTAGCCGCTCCCAAACTGACCTGACTGGAACAAGTGGGACAGGTAGATAAGGCAATTAACAGCCTGTTAACTGCCTTGCTAATCCTATTTTTATAGTTGTTTCCCATTTTCGTGCTTCTGGCTCCTGTTTCCCGACTTATCAGAAACAGGCCAGGTTCAAGGAGACAAGTTGCTGCCCCTGAAACATGGCTGACATTCAAATGCAACACGTTTGTTGTTGGAGGTTTGGGATAAGATTTTGCATATCTACTGACCTTGTGACTGTTCAAGCTGACACCCATCTGCAGTGTGACCTGAATGAAATAATTTCAGGCCACTTCGACTGTGCGCTTGCAAGCTTGTTGACTCAAATGAAATCTATATCAAGGGGATGGGAAACATTTATGTCCTCTCATTCTGGTCCTCATAATCGGAGGAGCAGCAGCCGTGTGGTTCAGCGCAGATCTTCCTGGGAAGAGGAGGAGGAGGAGGACAACGAGGGGCATCTTGCATGCCCTGTTGTGACCAATGCAGCACCCCTCCAGTTCATTGCTGCCCATCAAGCAGGGTATGCACAATGCCATGCTACATTAGTATAAGCTTACTCTTCAACCATAGGTGGCTACCATATGGCCCTGTAATTGCAGGCGCCATTTGTCCAACATCACATATCATCTCTGTTATACCCTGTTATTTCCTATCACTTTCACCATCAGCATTACAAAAGCAAGTCGCCCTGAGCTCTCAATGCGCTTTTGCCATTCCTCAGAATGCATAGGTCACACAATCAACTGTTTTCTATAATTTTTCTTTACACATGATGAAAGGATAATAAACCAAAAACAGTCAGAAAAAAAAGACAAAACATCCAAGTGAGTCCCCTTGTGGCTATAGGTGCTTAATCTTTCTCTTACGCGTGCTTCTACGTGATGCTTCCCCTGTGGCTTCAGCAGATGTAGAGGCACCTTGCTGACTAGGATGCTGCACCTGCTTAAATGACTTTGGCGGGCGTCCTCTGGGTTTGGGAGCCTGGGAGGGCTCTTCAACGGTCTGCTCTTCCTGCGGCTGTACATAGGCTGAAGTGGCCATCTCAGTTGCCTCCGCAAAGAGGGTCTCTGACCGAGGGCTCTGCGGTGGCATGGTCGTGTGAGCGCTTTGAGAGGAGCCCACACTTCCTTGTGGCCTGCCAACAACATCCCTCTCATGGGTCAGCCGCACCTCAGTGCTGGCAAGTGGGTGGAGAGCACCTTGCTGCACTTCAGGGGGACCATGAGGACCTGTATCTGCATTGGCATTCGTCATCACAAGGACATCTATGAAGTTCTGGTCTCTCTGTTCAATAGCTGCCCATCACTCCTCCAGAGATGACATTCTATTTTGAACGGTCATCGGGCTAAAAATTCGGTATAGCCGCGTTTGGGGCGCTAGTCCTGGCGATGCACAAAGTTTAGCGCCAGGCGCACTTTTGCGCCACCTAGCGCAATATTGGGTCGTTGCGCCCCTGAAGGTGATTGCGGCGCTAAATCAGGCGCTGCACGAGACTCCTAAGGCGCTAACCTGGCGGCGCAACCCAATTTCGCGGCGGCGGGGCGCAGCGCAGGTGCTGTCAATAATCACTTACCCCGAGACACACTGGCGCCGGACAGCTCTTAAAGGGGCGGGTCAATTAGGATCACCAGACACAGCACTTCCTGGCAGGCCTTAAATTCAGCGCTAACTTACCTGAGGCGCTCCAGCCTGTCAAGACATGGAGACGGTGAGGCAGAGGGCGGAGCGCTTCACAGATCTGGCACTGGAAGCTTTGGTTGGTGCTGTGGAGCGCCGGCGTGATATTCTGTACCCTGGGGATGGGAGGATGGCTCCACATGCTGATTACTGGCGAGCTTGGAGGGATGTGTCCACCAGAGTGACCTGCAGAAGCGTGGTGCCCAGGAGTGCAGTTCAATGCAGGAAGAAGTTCAACGACCTCACTCGGGTCATCAGGGTGAGTGCCTTTTCCACGATCATCTTCATCCCTCCATCTGCACCTGACTTTATGGCTAGAGGGTGCCCAAACCCCCAAAGGCCATCTGTCAACCAGCACCCATGGCCCTTTCAGGAAACACACACGCACATGCTGCTCAGTGCATGATGCAAGGGCTATTCAACCATGGGGGGCAGGCGATGTCTGCTCAGTGCAGCATGTTTCAGCACTTCCTGTCCTTTCTCCTGCAGGCGAAGCTGGCCAGGAACCGGCGTGAGCAGATGGGCACCGGAGGAGGCCGGCCTGACCTGCACATCCTCAGTGACCTGGAGGAGAGAGTCCAGATGATTATGGGAAACCGGCTGAGTGGTCCTGTCGCCTCTGCAGCTGCCGACCCCATAGTGGCCAGCAATGGTAAGGCTATCATCTTTTTGATCTCTCTCCTACCACTTGTTCCCCCCACCAGCATGATTTTTCACTGTCGATCCACTACAGTACATTGCAGCACTTATGCCTCCCTCGCTGCCACCCTGTCCTCACGCTAAAGCCACTCCTGTACCTCCCTGCTTTCAGATGCTGAATCGCCAGGTGAGGAGGCGGGCCCTCAAGCTGCCACTATGAGTGACTCTGGAGACGACGACCAGGAGGAAGCCGGACCATCCCAAGCACCCTCAGGTGAGCCAGCCCAACGGCAGACTGGGGGCACAACTTCCCTGGAGGGGAGCGAGGGGAACAGCTCTGAGGAGGAGGCAACTCCAGGCACCAGCGGGCTGCAGCAATGCAGGGGGATGAGGGAAGCTCGGGTGCCGTCTCCCCGGAGGGCGAGTCAGGCCACCAGTGCTGCTGCACAGAGCGCAGAGGAGGTGCGTGCCCTCACTGAAATGAGCGCCCAGGCTGGCCGGAGGCACACTGAGCGCATGGCTGCAGTGGCAAGGTTGCCTGAAACCATCGAGACACTGGCGAGGAGTGTCCAAGACATCGGCGCAGCACAGGCCCGGAGTGCGCTGGACTTTGGGTCAGCATTCACAGAATCACAGAATCACAGAAACCCCACAGTGCAGATAGAGGCCATTTCGGCCCATCGAGCCTGCACCGACACATATCCCACCCGATCCCCGTAACCCCTACACCAACACAAATCCCACTCTATCCCCGTAACCCCACGTATTTAATCCCCCTAACACTAAGGGTCAATTTATCATAGCCAATCAACCTAACCCGCACATCTTTGAACTGTGGGAGGAAACCAGAGCACCCGGAGGAAACCCACGCAAACACGGGGAGAATGTGCAAACTCCACACAGACAGTCACCCGAGGCCAGATTCGAACCCGGGTCCCTGGCGCTGTGAGGCAACAGTGCTAACCACTATGCCACCGTGCATTGGAAAGGTCTGTCCAGGGCTTCAGCGAAGCAATGGAAAGGAGTGTCCAGGGCTTCACCGAAGCACTGGCACCTGCCACGCAAGTGCTGAGTGCTGCCACGCAGTCACTCGCTGGTCTCCTGCATACGCAGATTGAGGCCACGCGACCAGTGACTGCTGCCACCCTCGATGGCTCAGCCAGGATTACCTGGGGCCCTCACAGCACCACAGCAGGCCAGCAATCTGTGCTCCATCAGATTGCTCCGGATGCTGAAGTGCTGCCCGGCGGGAGTGCCAGTGTGTTGTTGGAGCAGGGAGGTGCTGTCTCCTCTCAAGATGACAGCATTCCTGCTGCCACCACTGGCACTTCTCCACTGCAGCTGCCACCACCTGCAGGACAGACTGCTTCCACCCATGCACAGGTGGAGCAGTCAGCAGCTGGGCCCTCTAGGCCCAGAGGTCGTCCAGGCCGCACCTCAGGGGCATCTGCGCTCAAGGACAGTCAGCAGGCCTCCCCCAGCCTTGCTGCAGCCACTGGGGTCACATTAAGGAGGAGCTGCAGGGAGGGAAGGGGCCAGAACCAAAAGAGACCAAGATCCCCATCAGGGGCAAAAAGTAAAGAGTGGTGATGAAGCCTCTGCTGAGGTGGAATCAAGGCCAAGGAAGATGTTATGATTGTTATTTATGTTTTGGCTAGTCTCACAGGAGGGAGAGTCAACTGTTAGGATTGTTATTAATGTTTTGGCCAGTCTCACGGGTGGGACTGAGACTAATGTGTCTGTGTGTTAGTTTAGCTTTCTGTTCCTATTGGTTTATCATGTTGGAAGGAAGCACATTTTTTGTAATAAAACACTTTATTCATTTACAATGGCCATGTCTGCTATTTACATGCATCGTACTGTGAAGATCATATCAGCTGTTCCTCTGGATGGTCGGAAACCACACTGCGACTCCGGAAGCACCTCCTCAGATAACGGCAAAAGTCTGTTAGCAAGGACACGGGCAAGCACTTTTCCTGTGGAAGAAAGAAGGGAGATACCTCGGTAGTTACCACATACTGACTTTTCCCCCTTTTTAAAGATAGTAACAATCAAAGCGTCTCTGAGATCTTGTGGAATTTCTTCCTGCTGCCATATTTTTAGGAGGAAGGCATGTATGTGTGTCAGGAGCTCAGGGCCACCTTTTTTAAGGATTTCAGCTGGAATCCCATCTGAGCCGGCAGCTTTGTTGTTTTTCATGGACCTGATGGCATTCTGCACTTCTACAATGCTTGGGGGTGCCCCCATTTCCTCCCTTTCTGGTAATTGATTGATGGACTCCAGATCTGCGCTACTGTGTCGGTTGAGCAGTTCTTGAAAATGCTCCCTCCATCTTGTGTCAATTGCCTCCTTGTCCTTGAGCAGAGTTAGACTGTCCTTAGAGCGTAAGGGGTTTAAGCCACGGTAGCTTGGTCCGAAAACTGCCTTGGTGGCACTGAAGAAGCCTCTGGAGTCCCCAGTATCAGCCATACGTTGTATTTCTAGGGACTTTTGAGACCACCAGTTGTTCTTCATCTCCCTTATTCTCTGCTGGACATCTGCCTTAACTCTGGCATGAGCCTCTCTTTTGGCCTTGCTGCTGATGTTGTTTTGCCAGGCGCAGAAAGCTTTCCTTTTCCTTTCTATGAGCTATTCAATTTCTGAGTCGTTCTCATCAAACCAGTCCTGATGTTTTCTGGACTTGAAACCGAGTATGTTCTGGGAGGTGTTGAGGATAGTGGCTTTCAGCAGTTCCCAATGTTCTCCAATATCATGTGGGTATTCCTTTGGAAGACTTTGCCTAATGGAATCCTGAAAGCACTGCTGTATGGCAGTGTCCTCAAGCCATTCAATGTTTAATTTTGGCCGGAACTGCTTCTTCTGAGCACGTATTTTGGGCTTTAGTTTGAGGGACATAGTTGCTCGGATAAGGCGATGACCTGTCCAGCAGTCATCAGTGCTGAACATGGCCCTATTGACCAGAACATCACGATGATCCCTTGCCCGTACAATGACATAGTCAATGAGATGCCACAATTTTGAGCGGGGGTGCCTCCAGGAGGTTTTGTACTTGTTTTTTTGTCGTAAGAAAGTGTTTGTGATTATGAGATTACAGGAGAAATGCCATGAACAAAAGCAACCACTGTTCATAGCTTTCATAGACTTAGCTAAAGCTTTTGACACCGTCCACCGCCAGACTTTATGGCATATCTTGTCTAAGCTTGGTTGCCCTGATAAATTCATCTTAGTTCTGAGGCTGCTACATGACAACATGTCCACAGCAGTTCTCAGCAGCAGCGGTTCTATTTCAGAGCCCTTTACAGTTGAGACAGGAGTAAAACAGGGCTGCATCATTGCTCCAACCCTTTTTGCAGTGTTCATCTCAGTTATCCTCCATCTCATCGGCAATGATCTGTCCACTGGAATTCAAATCCTTTACCGTACTGATGGCCGACTTTTCAATCTCAACAGGCTTAAGGCCAAGAGCAAAGTCTCCATCACTACCATTATGGAGTTACAGTATGCAGATGATAGCGCCATCACAGCTCTTTCCGAGCATGATCTACAAAACACCTTGAATGCTTTTTCCAGAGCCGACAAACTTCTGGGCCTCACCATGAATATAAAGAAAACCCAGGTGCTCCACCAGCCATCACCTAATCAGCTTGCAACTCCTCCCTCTATAAAGATTGATAATAACACCCTTGAAAATGTCAACACCTTTCCATATCTTGGTAGCCATTTATCCTCCAAAGCTGACATTGATTCTGAAATCCATCACCGCCTGAGTTGTGCAAGTGCAGCCTTTTCTAAACTGAGGAGGAGAGTCTTTGAAAATCATGACCTCCAAGTCCAAACTAAAATTCTTGTATACAAAGCCATCATCCTTCCCACCCTTTTATATGGAGCTGAAACCTGGACTACGTACAGTAGACATCTCAAAGCCTTAGAGCAATACCACCAACGCTCTCTACGCAAAATCTTGAGGGTCAGCTGGGAGGACAAGCGTATCAACTGGAGTATACTTGAAGAGGCCAATATCTACAGCATCACAATGCTCATCATGCAGCATCAACTCCGATGGATTGGACATGTCATTCGCATGTCAGTCTCACGTCTCCCAAAACAGGTTCCGTACTTCCAGTTGAAGGAAGGGCAGAGGTCTCCTGGTGGTCAAAAGAAACGTTGCAAAAATAACATCAAAGTAATCCTTAAAAAGTTCCATATCGATATTAATAACTGGGAGGAAATCGCACTGGACAGAGACAATTGGAGAAAATGCATCCACAATGGTGCCGCACTACATGAAAAGAATCTCCAGCGTGCCGCTGAGGATAAACACCAGCGCCGTAAGGAGAGACAACAACTTAAGAAGACCCATACTCCAGTCACTACCAATAGTCTTACATGCCCACACTGTAGTAGAGTCTGTGGATCTCGGATTGGCCTCCACAGCCACCTGAAGACCCACAAGTAGATGACTGATGAAGGACATACCATACTCGAATTCGAGTGGTCGCCAATGATGATGATGATTACATGCATCTTGCCCTTCACAGGCTTGGGGGTATGAGGTCGGTTCCATTCCTGGTCTTGGAATGGCTACAAGCATTCAGTGAGAGGGGCCTAGAAGCGACTTCTGATTAGCCTCAGGCGCACGGCCCTTCCAGTTAGTACCTCCCTCCCATCTTGGTCCTCCTCCTCCTCCTCTGCTGGTGCGTCAATGTCTGCTGGCATTGGCTGGGTACATAGGATAGCGAGGTTATGGAGCATGCAGCAAACAACCACGAAGTGCGAGACTCGCTCAGGCGAGTACTGCAGTGCTCCTCCGGAATGGTCCAGACAGCGGAACCGCTGCTTCAGCACGCCAATTGTGTGTTCCACAATGTTCCTCGTCGCCTGATGGCTCGCATTGTAGCGTTCTTCAGCAGGGGTACTGGGCATCCGGAGTGGGGTCATCAGCCACGGGCACAGAGGATAGCCCTTGTCCCCGAGAAGCCAGCCCTCTGGGTGAGCCGGGGCCTCGAAAAGGTCTGCTACAGAAGTCTGGCACAGGATGAAGGTGTCGTGGCTGCTGCCTGGGAACTGCGCATTCACTGCGAGGATCTGCTGTCAGTGGTCACAGACCAGCTGGACATTCAAGGAATGGAACCCCTTGCGGTTGCGGAACTCCTCCGGATTGAAAACAGGTGCCCGCAAAGCCACGTGTGTGCAGTCAATGGCACCCTGCACCATGGGGAAGTCCGCTATTGCAGCGAAGCCCTCTGCGCGCTCCAGCTGCTTGTCCGGGGTCATTGGGAAGGAGATGTACTGCCGTCTCCTTTTAAACAGGGCATCAGTCACTTGACGGATGCAGCAATGCACCGCAAACTGCGAGATGCTGGCTATGTCCAAAGATGCAGCCTGAAAAGGGCCGCTCGCGTAGAAGTTCAGGGCAACAGTCATCTTCACAGCCACCGACAGAGATGTCCTGCACCTTATCTGAGGCTGCAGATCTATCCGAAGCAGGTGGCACAGCTCAGTCACCACCTCCTTTCTAAATCACAGCCTTCTGACACACTGCTCCTCCGACATGTTCATGTAGGAAAACTGCTGTCGGAAAACCCTGCCAGCGTAAGGTCTGGTGTGGCGATGTCTGTTGGCCCTCCTCCGTCTGGCCATGCCCGCCCCCCTCTCCCTGCGTCTCAGTGCCCTTTCCAGATGATTCAGCAGCAGGACGTTCCCCTCCAATGCAGCCCCCATAATAAGTGCACACAGGAAGTTTTCCCATTGTAAATGCTCACCAACAGCAAGGCGATGGTCAGAAGGCTGAAGTTCCTCTGCCTGCGCAGGCTCAGTGGTCAAAAGGCTCTCTGTGTGCAGCTCAGCAACTCTTTGTAACTCACGAAGAAGTTGTGCTCCAGAAATGGCTGCCGCTTTTAAACCACACCAGTCCCTTTTAAATAACGCCCCCCCAGGCCGAGAGTGACTGGGTAAGGTTCCAGGTAAGCTGTCACTAATAGCGCCAGGCGCTACGGAGGGGGGCGCCACTGAATTTCCAGTCCGGGGTGCCCAAAAGGCATTGCACACTCAAATGACATTATAATCTGCCTGCGCCCGTGAGCGGGCGCTAAGATTTTGCGCCGGCGCTAAATGCATGCTCAATATGAGGCAAGGCGCTAGGCTCCCTGCGCCCGGCCGGAAATTGGCTAGCGCCCCACTTCTCAGCCTCTTTAGGCGTTAATCGGTGGCGCTAACAACCGAATTTCTCCCCCGATGGGGGACTCTGGCGACTTATTTCCTCCAAGGCGGTAGCCATTCTTTCCATGGAGGTTGCCATCCTATCCATGGAGGTTGCCATCCTATCCATGGTGGTGCGTTCATGCGCCATTGCCTCCACCATGGCAGTGCTAGAGATGGAGTCCTCCATTCTATCCACACTCGCACTAACCCTGGAGGCAAACTCTTTCCAGAGACATCTGCACTTGTTCCTGTATTTCCCGAGATGCTCTTTTTCTGGATGGCCCCAGAGGCACAGATTCTGCATGCAGCTCAGCAGAGCTAGGAGATTGCTGCGACCTCCGCCGAGGACTCTCCACTGCTGTCGCTGTCTCCACCATCTGCTGATGCTCACTTGTGCGCTGTGATAGACCAGGTGGCAACACTACTCTAACTCGCGATGGCCCCACCGAGGTGTGCATTGCAGCGCTGTTGCTGGGTGCACTGAGTCCTGGTGATGCTGCTCCCTCAGAGGCTTC
The DNA here is from genome assembly GCF_052327205.1 of Somniosus microcephalus. Classification (NCBI taxonomy): domain Eukaryota; kingdom Metazoa; phylum Chordata; class Chondrichthyes; order Squaliformes; family Somniosidae; genus Somniosus; species Somniosus microcephalus. The sequence continues at coordinate 274,583,565 of NC_140990.1, read as the reverse complement.
AGGTTCCTCTGAGGAGTTGTCTGGCTCTTCATCCTGGATCGCGGGGAGGGAGACGCTCGATAATCCTGTGGGAGAGTAAAGGCATGATTTAGACATCTGATATTGATGTAGCCGACACATCCTTTTGAGCAGATGATACAACGCGATTCTCTATGATCATCATATGCCATTGCAGTGTGAGAGGCATGAAACTCTATTATGTCACCAGCTTCCTCTAGTGTGCCCATCTCCCTGTCGCCCACTTCCAGGTCCTTGCCACCTCCAACAATCTCGTACGCAGCCTCCTCAACACTGCTCAAAGTGGCTAGGGTAGGTGTTCCTCCTCCAGTCAGTGTTCTCTCCCTCTTATTGTGGGCTATCTTTTCCTGCAAGGAGGGACACAAGCGGTGTTTCAGCCACAGTGATGGAGTGAGTGTGAATAATCCCTACCATAGAAGCTTTGAGGGAGATGAAGATGGGGTAAGTGCCAAGAGGAAGCTAGCTCCCTGTGCATTGTTAGTTGTTGTCACTGCATGACAGTGAGAGCGAGTCTAAGGGGTGCATAGGCAGGATGCTGAAGTGAATCAGTGCAGAGACAGAGATGGATAGGTAAGGGTGCAAGGGAAGTAAAGGTAAGGTGGGATGTGGAAGAGCAGGCTTACAACACAGAATGCTGGTGATGAGAAGAAAAAGGAAGCAGATTAAAAGCAAGTGTGATGGGATACACACTTTTGATGTTCGCACAAGATCATTAAATCTTTTTCGGCACTGGATCCATGAACGTGATAAATGGACCTTGCGCTCACCTCTTCAGCCAGACTGCCTTGGTCTGTTGAGGAGGCTTCCTCCAGCCATCAGGATGGAAGAGAATCTCCCTGCACCCTCTGACAGCATCAACAAGGGCATGGAGGGACTCATCATTAAATTGAGGAGCTGCCTCGCCTCTGGAAGAAGTCATTGCGTATAAATCAATATCAATGGCCCAGAAATTCGGGTCTCCACGGGTGAGTACGCACGGGGTACTCACCCATAGGCCCGATGGAAGTGCCGGTTTCCTGCATGCACTGCGCATGCGCGGGAAACCGGCACTTCCGTTCCTCTGAAAGCAGGGGTTCAGAGGTCGAACGCGTGCGCGGGAGAGGCTGCGCGTGTGCACCAAATTTAGGTTTTTTTTACAGGTTTTTCCGTGAGGGTAAGTCTGCAGAATTTACACATATAAAAAGCAGGCGTAAAGCCTGCTTTTTACAAGGTAAGTGGTGAATTAATTAAAATTAAAACATTTTTTCTACAGGTTTATTATTTTTAAATACTTTAATGCAAGGTAAGTTTATTTTTAGCCCCGTTAGAATATAAAATTATTTTTTCAAAAATTTAAATTATTGTTTAAAATAGTTATTTCATGTAATTAATAGTTTATTTAAAAAATGTGATTTAAAAAAAAATTTATTTGAAGGTTTAGTGCTATTTTGGGGCTGCAGTATTTATAAGTCTTGACAGCACTTCCTGTCAAGACTTATGAATGGAGCATTCCCTGCTCCGATTGGCTGCCCATGGCCCACGTGATCCCAGGGGATGCATCGAACTAACTGTGCCCCTGGGATACGCAAGCACTGCGCGCCGGCTACTGGGCCAGGCCCCGGATCGGAATTCCACGGGGCCCTACAGCTCAACGGCCGGCGCGCAAGGTAAGTGCAGATCGGGGGCTTGCACCCGCGGGAAGCCCCCGACCCGAATTTCTGGGCCAATGTGTCCAGGAATCCAGAAGAGAAAGGCTTAGGCTGAATGGCAGCTTTAAAAGCAGCTGCTATGATGACGTCATCAGAGCCGGCCAGCCGACCCGATTGCACTCATTGGACCGGCCAGCGCGCCTTATTGAAATCAACAAGCTCATTAAATCAAAATCGGATATCAGCAGCTGATCCAGCCGGAAGCAGCTCCGGAACCCGCCTACCATGCAATCCGACTCCAACCCACATCGGGAATTAAAATCGGTCCCTTTGTGTTTTCCTCACAGCTTACTGTCCCACCTAGCTTTGTATCGTCAGCAAACTTGGATACATCACACTCGATCCCTTCATCTAGGTCTTTAATATAGATTGTAAATAGCTGAGGCCCCAACATTAACCCTTGTGGCACCCCACTAGTTATAGCCTGCCAACCTGAAACATCCGTTTATCCCTACTCTCTGTTTTCTGTCCAATAACCAATCCTCTATCCATGCTACTATATTACCCCCAACCCCATGAGCCATAATCTTGTGTAATAACCTTTTATGTGGCACCTGATTGAATGCCTTTTGGAAATCTGAATATACTAAATCCACTGGTTTCCCTTTATCTACCTTGCTAGCTACTTTCTCAAAAAACTCTAATAAATTTGTCAAACACAATTTCCCTTTCATAAAACCATGTTGACTCTGCCATGTTGACTATGCCTAAGTGCCCTGATACCATGTCCTTAACAATGGATTCCAGCATTGGAATATAATGTACAATGTCGGGAAATGTGAGGTAATGTGAACTTGGTAGAGTCAGCACTGTGCATTCCCTGAACTCAGTAGAGTCAGCACTGCACGGTCCCTGAACTCGGTGGAGTCGGCACTGCATGTTCCCTGAACTCGGTAGAGTCAGCGCTGCGCCTCCCCTGAACTCGGTAGAGTCAGCACTGGGCATTCCCTCAACTCGGTAGGGTCAGCGCTGCGCATTCCCTGAACCCGGTAGAGTCAGCACTGTGCGTACCCTGAACTCAGTAGTGTCAGTACTACGCATTCCCTGAACTCGGTAGTGTCAGCACTGCGCGCTCCCTGAACTCGGTAGTGTCAGCACTGCGCATTCCCTGAATTCGGTAGAGTCAGTGCTGCGCCGCGTTCCCTGAACTCGGTAGAGTCAGCACTGCGCGTTCCCTGAACTCGGTACAGTCAGCACTGTGCATTCCCTGAACTCGGTAGAGTCTGCACTGCGCATTCCCTGAACTCGGTAGTGTCTGCAGGGCGCATTCCCTGAACTCGGTAGTGTCAGCACTGCGCGTTCCCTGAACTCGGTAGAGTCAGCACTGTGCGTTCCCTGAACTCGGTAGAGTCAGCACTACGCATTCCCTGAACTCGGTAGTGTCAGCACTGTGCGTTCCCTGAACTCGGTAGTGTCAGCACTGCGCATTCCCTGAACTCGGTAGAGTCCGCACTACACGTTCCCTGAACTCGGTAGAGTCAGCACTGTGCGTTCCCTGAACTCGGTAGTGTCAGCACTACGCGTCTCCTGAACTCGGTAGTGTCAGCACTGTGCGTTCCCTGAACTCGGTAGTGTCAGCACTGTGCATTCCCTGAATTCGGTAGAGTCTGCTCTGCGCGTTCCTGAACTCGGTTGTGTCAGCACTGCACGTTCCCTGAATTCGGTAGTGTCAGCACTACGCATTCCCTGAACTTGGTAGAGTCAGCGCTGGCTGTTCCCTGAACTCGGTAGTGTCAGCACTGCGCGTTCTCTGAACTCGGTAGTGTCAGCACTGCGCGTTCCCTGAACTCGGTAGAGTCAGCACTGTGCGTTCCCTGAACTCGGTAGAGTCTGCACTGCACATTCCCTGAACTCGGTAGAGTCTGCACTGCGCATTCCCTGAACTCAGTAGTGTCAGCACTGCGCGTTCCCTGAACTCGGTAGTGTTGTGTATGTACCTTTAAGGGAATAACTGGTCTTAGACTGCAGTACCGGCAGTGACCACCCATGTATAAAAGGCCCTAGCAGGCTTCTGTAGTTTCAGTTTCAAGCTGCCTCTTGTTCAGTAAAGTACCTGTTAAACTGTTCTCCCGAAGTCCGTGTATTATTGAGGCGCGGACTTTACAGTGGCAATGAGTAAGTTCGAAATCACCTGCAGTGTGGCATCATCTCACGGGGCTCTCGCCTGAAAGGAAGGTCCTGGAAGGTCGTAGTCTGAGCAACGGGCGTCGACCGAGGGCAACCGCCCAAAGAATCCATCGGTGTTTGGAGAATTGCGGGAGAGACTGTGGTTCCAGCGAATCGTGCTGGTAGCAGGTAGCGCGCTGACCCTTCCGGACTGCGGCGGGCTCAAGCTCGATCGAGCGGCTCTATAAATCGGGCCGTGCAGCGTCGCCGGGAAAAGAAAACGAGAGAGAGGGTGGAGCGCACAGGGCGCGGTCGGTGCTCGAGAACAGGACAGCGGAGAGAAACTAAACGGGGGGGAAGGAAAGCGAGACGCGCCGAAGCTGCGGGTCACCGCCATTACCCCGTAGAACGCTAGGAGCAGCGTGGCAGTAAGGGGAAGAAGCAAAAGCGCGGGAGGCGCCATTTTATCCCATTGGGGAAGAAGCAAAAGCGCGGGAGGCGCCATTTTATTCCATTGGGGAAGAAGCAAAAGCGCGGGAGGCGCCATTTTAAATCGCCCAAGATGCCGAAAAGTGGCAGTATCACTGCTTTCGACAACGAGGTAGAAGACTGGACCACGTATGTAGAAAGAATCGACGTGTACTGCAAGGCAAATGAGGTGGCCGATGGAAAGAGGGCGTCGGTATTATTAAATCTGATGGGTGCGAATACGTACGGCCTATTGCGGAATTTAATTACCCCAGCTAAACCAATGGAGAAAAGTTTTGAGGAGATTGTTCATATCTTACAGGAACACCTAAGCGCTACACCACTGCTGATAGCAGAAAGATTCAAGTTCCATAAAAGAAACCAGCACAAAGATGAGAGCAATGCTAACTATCTTACGGAACTACACAAGTTATCGAAGCACTGCCAGTTCGGAGCAGGACTGGCAGACACCTTACGGGATAAGTTTGTCTGCGGGCTCCAGAGTGAAGGAACCCAGAAACGACTACTTTCAAAAAAGGACCTGACGCTAGAACAGGCTTTCAGCGTGGCAGTATCCTACGAAGCAGCAGCACGGGGAGCTGCGGAAATACAACAGAAACCACAAGAATACAGCACTAATGAAATGGCGTATGGAGCCGAAAAGTGCTATCGCTGCGGCAGAACAACCCATGAGCAGAAGGACTGCTGGTTTAAAGACAAAATATGCAGGCAATGCGGGAAGATGGGACATATAGCAAGAGTCTGCAGGTCGGGAAAGAAGACCAACATGACAAGAACTACTAAGGAACAGTACAGGAAAGTAAAGAAACTGACAGATAGTAGTTCAGAAGATCAGGAGACTGATAAGGACTCCGGGAGCAGGCAACTAAGTTGTTTAAAGCTACACAACGTGATCGCAAAAGAAGATCACCGAACCATTTGGGTCACCCTCATGATAGCAGGGTCCCCAGTGAAGATGGAATTGGACACAGGACCAGCCCTAACTGTCATGAATCGACGAGACTATGAGCGGTTATTGGCACACATACCCTTAAAGGACACGTCCATTGTATTGAAGACATACACGGGGCAAAAGGTCTACCCCAGAGGAAAAATAAGGGTGCCAGTTGAATATAACAGAAAGGAAACACAGAAACTATACATGTATATACTACGAGATGGAGGACTACCATTATTGGGACGTGAATGGATCCGAAGACTAGAATTGGATTGGCATTCCATTCTGGCACTAACTGTGACTGAAAAAAAGATGATGACGTCGCACCTGGACGTCTGTCACAAATTCTATCTGACGCGGAAGAGGTGTTCCAACAAGGACTTGGGACTCTAAAAGGAGTAAAGGCAACCATAAAGATTGAGGATAACGCAACCCCAAAATTTTTCAAGGCCGGACCGGTGCCATGCGCGATACGCCCAGCTGTGGAAGCTGAACTGGAGAGTCTGGAGCGTTCGGGGGTGCTGTCTAAGGTGGACTGGAGCGAGTGGGCCACACCCATCGTTCCTGTAATGAAGAAAGCATTGAGCAGCACGCCTGGGGAGCCAAGGAAGGTTCGCATCTGTGGGGACTTCAAGGTGACTGTGAACACAGTCCTGCACACAGTACAGTATCCGCTTCTGCGGATAGAAGATATTTTCGCCTCACTATCTGGAGGGAAACGTTTTACAAAGATTGACCTGGCTCAAGCGTATCTACAAATGGAGGTGGAAGAAGCATCTAGGAAATACCTCATGATAAACACTCACAAAGGCCTTTACCAGTAAAATCGACTGGTATTTGGGGTAGCATCGGCCCCGGCTATGTGGCAGAGGGCAATGGAACAAGTCCTGCAAGGGATCCCGGGGACCCAGTGTTATTTGGACGACATCCTGGTTACGGGCGAAAATGACAATGAACACCTTGCCAACCTGGAACAGGTGCTCACGAGATTGCAGGAATATGGGCTACGAGTCAACCGTCCCAAATGCGAGTTCTTCAGGAGACAAATCTCGTATTGTGGCCACATGATTGATGAGGAAGGGTTGCATAAGTCGCCGGACAAGATTGAGGCTGTAGTCAAGGCTCCAGCACCAGAAAATGTGTCGCAACTGAGGTCGTTCCTCGGGTTGGTGAACTACTACCATAAGTTCTTGCCAAATTTATCTACAATTCTGCACCCACTGAACGCCCTCCTTCAAACTGGTATAACATGGAAATGGAGTGATGAGTGTAAGCGTGCCTTTCAGGAATGTAAATGCCAAATCACTTCGAAAGAAGTATTGGCCCACTACAACCCAACACTACCGATTCGGTTGGCATGTGATGCGTCACCTTACGGCATTGGAGCGGTGCTGTCACACAAATTCCATGACGGTTCAGAGAGGCCAATTGCCTTTGCATCGCGCTCGCTAACCTCAGCCGAGCGTAACTACGCCCAGATTGACAGGGAGGCCCTCAGCCTGGTGTGGGGGGTGAAGAAGTTCAATCACTATCTGCACGGGCAGAAATTCACCCTACTGACTGATCATCAACCCTTGGTCTCAATTTTTAACCCAAAGAAGGGCCTTCCGGTGATGACGGCGCAACGGCTGCAAAGATGGTCACTTTTTCTAGGGGCACATCAGTATGACATAGAGTACAAAGGTACGAAACAACATGGAAACGCTGATGGGCTGTCGCGCCTACCGTTGCCTACGGTGGAAGAAGCACCTGCAGTGGACCCTGTGGAGATATTCCATGCGACCACAGTCGAATGTTTGCCTGTTACAAACGCAAGTATTGAGAAGGAAACCCGAAATGACCCGACACTCTCTCGGATCTATGATTTGATGGTGAAGGGATGGCCAGCATATGGCGACTCACTGTTGCCAGCATTCTCGCCAAGGAGGGAACAGCTGTCAGTGTGCCGGGGAACCTTGATATGTGGATCCCGAGTGGTAATTCCACCCAAGTTGAGAGATAGAGTACTCAATGAGCTTCACGAGGGTCATCTGGGAGGGGTCAAAATGAAGAGCCTAGCCAGGGCGTTTGTGTGGTGGCCGGGAATCGATAAAGAAATCGAGGATATGACCAAGAGATGCACAGGATGCCAGAAGGTCCAAAACACTCCACCACAGGCCCAGCTACATCCATGGGAGTGGCCCTCATCTCTATGACAACGGGTACACATTGATTTTGCTGGTCCATTTATGGACTCAATGTTTCTAATCGCTGTGGACGCCCATTCAAAATGGCCAGAGGTCATTAAAATGTCCTCCACCACCACGGAGAAAACTATTGCAGTCCTAAGGACCATCTTCGCCAGGAATGGTTGCCAGAACAGATCTGTTCCGACAATGGCCCACAGTTTGTATCTGAAGATTTCCGGAGGTTCCTGAAGAATAATGGGGTGAAACATTACACATCTGCTCCATATCATCCAGCCACAAATGGATTGGCTGAGAGGTTTGTTCAGACCTTTAAAAAGGCCATAAAGGCAATGTATAATGACGACATACCACTACAACACAAGGTGGATAATTTCTTGTTTGCTTACTGGAATGCGACACATGAAGTAACCAACCAAACTCTAGCCGTACTGTTTTTCAACCGGAGACTAAGATGTCGCTTGGATTTGCTCAAACCAAACATAAGACGAGATGTTGAGGATAAGCAGTTCCAGCACATAAATGAGAAGCCAACCAGGAGCTTCAAGATAGGGCAACCAGTCTTGGCCCGTGACTACCGAACAGAAAAATGGCAGCCAGGCACGATATGCACACAGCAGGGACCACTAATGTACACAGTGGACGTTGGAGAGAGCATCGTGAGACGCCATGCTGACCAGATTCTAGAGTCACAGGAACAAGCCAAACCTGTATCACAAGCATGTGCACCTGGTATTGAGCCCGAAGTACAGATTGCGTCTACCTCAGAAGCAGGGGTATTGGAAGCTGATGAACCAACCAATGACAATGAGCCAGAACTGACTCCACCGCCAGAACAGGATACTCGAGAAAGGCGCTATCCAGTCCGGTTCAGGAAGCCTCCTCAAAGACTGAACATATAAATGACTATTTCAGTTGATGTATGTATTACTGAGGAAATTGTAATTGTAATTAGTTATTATTTAGTTGTTAAATGAATGTTATGTACTGTTTATCTAAAAGGGGAGGAATTGTTGTGTATGTACCTTTAAGGGAATAACTGGTTTTAGACTGCAGTACCGGCAGTGACCACCCCTGTATAAAAGGCCCTAGCAGGCTTCTGTAGTTTCAGTTTCAAGCTGCCTCTTGTTCAGTAAAGTACCTGTAAAACTGTTCTCCCGAAGTCCGTGTATTATTGAGGCGCGTCCCCTGAACTCGGTAGAGTCCACACTATGCATTCCCTGAACTCGGTAGAGTCCGCACTATGTATTCCCTGAACTCGATGTGTCAGCACTGTGCGTTCCCTGAACTCGGTAGTGTCAGCACTGCGCGTTCCCTGAACTCGCTAGTGTCAGCACTGTGCATTCACTGAACTCAGTAGTGTCAGCACTGCACGTTCCCTGAACTCGGTAGTGTCAGCGCTGTGCCTCCCCTGAACTCGGTAGAGTCAGCACTGTGCGTTCCCTGAACTCAGTAGTGTCAGCACTGCGTCTCCCCTGAACTCGGTAGAGTCAGCACTGTGCGTTCCCTGAACTCAGTAGTGTCAGCACATGCGTGTTCCCTGAACTCGGTAGTGTCAGCACTGTGCGTTCCCTGAACTCAGTAGTGTCAGCACTGCGCGTTCCCTGAACTCGGTAGTGTCAGCACTGTGCGTTCCCTGAACTCGGTAGTGTCACCACTGTGCATTCACTGAACTCGGTAGTGTCAGCACTGCGCGTTCCCTGAACTCGGTAGTGTCAGCACTGTGCGTTCCCTGAACTCAGTAGTGTCAGCACTGCGCCTCCCCTGAACTCGGTAGAGTCAGCACTGTGCGTTCCCTGAACTCAGTAGTGTCAGCACATGCGTGTTCCCTGAACTCGGTAGTGTCAGCACTGTGCGTTCCCTGAACTCAGTAGTGTCAGCACTGCGCGTTCCCTGAACTCGGTAGTGTCAGCACTGTGCGTTCCCTGAACTCGGTAGTGTCACCACTGTGCATTCACTGAACTCGGTAGTGTCAGCACTGCGCGTTCCCTGAACTCGGTAGTGTCAGCGCTGTGCCTCCCCTGAACTCGGTAGAGTCAGCATTGCGCGTTCCCTGAGCTCGGTAGAGTCCGCACTGCGCGTTCCCTGAACTCGGTAATGTCAGCACTGCGCATTCGCTGAACTCGGTAGTGTCAGCGCTGTGCCTCCCCTGAACTCGGTAGTGTCAGCACTGCACGTTCCCTGAACTCGGTAGTGTCAGCACTGCGCGTTCGCTGAACTCGGTAGTGTCAGCGCTGTGCCTCCCCTGAACTCGGTACTGTCAGCACTGCACGTTCCCTGAACTCGGTAGTGTCAGCACTGCGCGTTCCCTGAACTCGGTAGTGTCAGCGCTGTGCCTCCCCTGAACTCAGTGGAGTCAGCATTGCGCGTTCCCTGACCTCGGTAGAGTCCGCACTGCACGTTCCCTGAACTCAGTAGTGTCAGCACTGTGTGTTCCCTGAACTCGGTAGAGTCAGCACTGCGCGTTCCCTGAATTCGGTAGAGTCTGCACGCGTGTTCCCTGAACTCGGTTGTGTCAGCACTGCACGTTCCCTGAACTCGGTAGTGTCAGCACTGCACATCCCCTGAACTCGGTAGAGTCAGCGCTGCGCCTTGTCTAAACTCGGTAGAGTCAGCACTGCACTTTCCCTGAACTCGATAGAGTCAGCGCTGCGCCTTGTCTAAATTCGGTAGAGTCAGCACTGCGCGTTCCCTGAACTCGGTAGAGTCAGCACTGCGGCTCCCCTGAACTCGGTAGAGTCAGCACTGCGGCTCCCCTGAACTCGGTAGTGTCAGCACTGCGGCTCCCCTGAACTCGGTAGTGTCAGCACTGCGGCTCCCCTGAACTCGGTAGTGTCAGCACTACGCATTCCCTGAACTCGGTAGTGTCAGCACTACGCATTCCCTGAACTCGGTAGAGTCAGCGCTGCGCGTTCCCTGAACTCGGTAGAGTCTGCACTGCGCGTTCCTGAACTCGGTTGTGTCAGCACTGCACGTTCCCTGAACTCGGTAGCGTCAGCACTGTGCGTTCCCTGAACTCGGTAGTGTCAGCACTGTGCGTTCCCTGAACTCGGTAGTGTCAGCACTGTGCGTTCCCTGAACTCGGTAGTGTCAGCACTGTGCGTTCCCTGAACTCGGTAGTGTCAGCACTGTGCGTTCCCTGAACTCGGTAGTGTCAGCACTGTGCGTTCCCTGAACTCGGTAGTGTCAGCACTGTACGTTCCCTGAACTCGGTAGTGTCAGCACTGTACGTTCCCTGAACTCGGTAGTGTCAGCGCTGTGCGTTCCCTGAACTCGGTAGAGTCAGCACTGCGCGTTCCCTGGATTCGGTAGAGTCTGCACGCGTGTTCCCTGAACTCGGTTGTGTCAGCACTGCACGTTCCCTGAACTCGGTAGTGTCAGCACTGCACATCCCCTGAACTCGGTAGAGTCAGCGCTGCGCCTTGTCTAAACTCGGTAGAGTCAGCACTGCACTTTCCCTGAACTCGATAGAGTCAGCGCTGCGCCTTGTCTAAATTCGGTAGAGTCAGCACTGCGCGTTCCCTGAACTCGGTAGAGTCAGCACTGCGGCTCCCCTGAACTCGGTAGTGTCAGCACTGCACCTTCCCTGAACTCGGTAGTGTCAGCACTACGCATTCCCTGAACTCGGTAGTGTCAGCACTACGCATTCCCTGAACTCGGTAGAGTCAGCGCTGCGCGTTCCCTGAACTCGGTTGTGTCAGCACTGCACGTTCCCTGAACTCGGTAGCGTCAGCACTGTGCGTTCCCTGAACTCGGTAGTGTCAGCACTGCGCGTTCCCTGAACTCGGTAGTGTCAGCACTGTGCGTTCCCTGAACTCGGTAGTGTCAGCACTACGCATCCCCTGAAATCGGTAGATTCAGCACAGCGCATCCCCTGAACTCGGTAGTGTCAGCGCTGCGTGTTCCTTGAACTCGGTAGAGTCAGCACTGTGCATTCCCTGAACTTGGTAGTGTCAGCACTGTACGTTCCCTGAACTCGGTAGTGTCAGCGCTGTGCGTTCCCTGAACTCAGTAGAGTCAGCATTGCACGTTCCCTGAACTCAGTAGAGTCAGCATTGCACGTTCCCTGAACTCGGTAGTGTCAGCACTGTGCATTCCCTGAACTCGGTAGAGTCAGCACTGCGTGTTCCCTGAACTCGGTAGAGTCAGCGCTGTGCGTTCCCTGAACTCGGTAGAGTCAGCGCTGTGCGTTCCCTGAACTCGGTAGAGTCAGCACTGTGCGTTCCCTGAACTCGGTAGAGTCAGCGCTGCGCGTTCCCTGAACTCAGTAGAGTCAGCACTGTGCGTTCCCTGAACTCAGTAGAGTCAGCACTGTGCGTTCCCTGAACTCAGTAGAGTCAGCACTGTGCGTTCCCTGAACTCGGTAGAGTCAGCGCTGCGCCTCCCCTGAACTCGGTAGCGTCAGCACTGTGCGTTCCCTGAACTCAGTAGAGTCAGCACTGTGCGTTCCCTGAACTCAGTAGAGTCAGCACTGTGCGTTCCCTGAACTCGGTAGAGTCAGCGCTGCGCCTCCCCTGAACTCAGTAGAGTCAGCACTGTGCGTTCCCTGAACTCGGTAGCGTCAGCACTGTGCATTCCCTGAACTCGGTAGAGTCAGCGCTGCGCCTCCCCTGAACTCGGTAGCGTCAGCACTGTGCATTCCCTGAACTCGGTAGAGTCAGCACTGCGCCTCCCCTGAACTCGGTAGTGTCAGCACTGTGCATTCCCTGAACTCAGTAGAGTCCGCACTGCGCGTTCCCTGAACTCGGTAGAGTCAGCACTGCACATCCCCTGAACTCGGTAGAGTCAGTGCTGCGCCTTGTCTAAACTCGGTAGAGTCAGCACTGCACTTTCCCTGAACTCGATAGAGTCAGCGCTGCGCCTTGTCTGAATTCGGTAGAGTCAGCACTGCGCATTCCCTGAACTCGGTAGAGTCAGCACTGCGGCTCCTCTGAACTCGGTAGTGTCAGCACTGCACGTTCCCTGAACTCGGTAGTGTCAGCACTACGCATTCCCTGAACTCGGTAGTGTCAGCACTACGCATTCCCGAACTCGGTAGAGTCAGCGCTGCGCATTTCCTGAACTCAGTAGTGTCAGCACTGAGCTTTCCCTGAACTCGGTAGTGTCAGCACTACGCATTCCCTGAACTCGGTAGAGTCTGCACTGCGCGTTCCTGAACTCGGTTGTGTCAGCACTGCACGTTCCCCGAATTTGGTAGTGTCAGCACTGCGCGTTCCCTGAACTCGGTAGTGTCAGCACTGTGCGTTCCCTGAACTCGGTAGCGTCAGCACTGTGAGTTCCCTGAACTCGGTAGTGTCAGCACTGCGCGTTCCCTGAACTCGGTAGTGTCAGCACTGTGCGTTCCCTGAACTCGGTAGTGTCAGCACTACGCATCCCCTGAACTCGGTAGAGTCAGCACAGCGCGTCCCCTGAACTCGGTAGTGTCAGCGCTGCGCGTTCCTTGAACTCGGTAGAGTCAGCACTGTGCGTTCCCTGAACTCGGTAGTGTCAGCACTGTACGTTCCCTGAACTCAGTAGTGTCAGCGCTGTGCGTTCCCTGAACTCAGTAGAGTCAGCACTGCACGTTCCCTGAACTCGGTAGCGTCAGCATTGTGCGTTCCCTGAACTCGGTAGAGTCAGCACTGCGTGTTCCCTGAACTCGGTAGAGTCAGCGCTGTGCGTTCCCTGAACTCGGTAGAGTCAGCGCTGTGCATTCCCTGAACTCGGTAGAGTCAGCACTGTGCGTTCCCTGAACTCGGTAGAGTCAGCGCTGCGCGTTCCCTGAACTTGGTAGAGTCAGCACTGTGCGTTCCCTGAACTCGGTAGAGTCAGCACTGCGCGTTCCCTGAACTCAGTAGAGTCAGCACTGTGCGTTCCCTGAACTCGGTAGCGTCAGCACTGTGCATTCCCTGAACTCGGTAGAGTCAGCGCTGCGCCTCCCCTGAACTCGGTAGCGTCAGCACTGTGCGTTCCCTGAACTCGGTAGAGTCAGCACTGCGCCTCCCCTGAACTCGGTAGTGTCAGCACTGTGCATTCCCTGAACTCAGTAGAGTCCGCACTGCGTGTTCCCTGAACTCGGTAGAGTCAGCACTGCACATCCCCTGAACTCGGTAGAGTCAGCGCTGCGCCTTGTCTAAATTCGGTAGAGTCAGCACTGCGCGTTCCCTGAACTCGGTAGAGCCAGCACTGCGCCTCCCCTGAACTCGGTAGTGTCAGCACTGTACGTTCCCTGAACTTGGTAGTGTCAGCACTACGCATTCCCTGAACTCGGTAGTGTCAGCACTACGCATTCCCTGAACTCGGTAGAGTCAGTGCTGCGCGTTCCCTGAACTCGGTAGAGTCTGCACTGCGCGTTCCTGAACTCGGTTGTGTCAGCACTGTGCGTTCCCTGAACTCGGTAGTGTCAGCACTGTGTGTTCACTGAACTCGATAGTGTCAGCACTGCGCGTTCCCTGAACTCGGTAGTGTCAGCACTGTGCGTTCCCTGAACTCGGTAGTGTCAGCACTACGCATCCCCTGAACTCGGTAGAGTCAGCACAGCGCGTCCCCTGAACTCGGTAGTGTCAGCGCTGCGCGTTCCTTGAACTCGGTAGAGTCAGCACTGTGCGTTCCCTGAACTCGGTAGTGTCAGCACTGTACGTTCCCTGAACTCGGTAGTGTCAGCGCTGTGCGTTCCCTGAACTCAGTAGAGTCAGCACTGCACGTTCCCTGAACTCGGTAGCGTCAGCACTGTGCGTTCCCTGAACTCGGTAGAGTCAGCACTGCGTGTTCCCTGAACTCGGTAGAGACAGCGCTGTGCGTTCCCTGAACTCGGTAGAGTCAGCGCTGTGCGTTCCCTGAACTCGGTAAAGTCAGCACTGTGCGTTCCCTGAACTCGGTAGAGTCAGCGCTGCGCATTCCCTGAACTCAGTAGAGTCAGCACTGTTCGTTCCCTGAACTCGGTAGCGTTAGCACTGTGCATTCCCTGAACTCGGTAGAGTCAGCGCTGCGCCTCCCCTGAACTCGGTAGCATCAGCACTGTGCATTCCCTGAACTCGGTAGAGTCAGCACTGCGCCTCCCCTGAACTCGTTAGTGTCAGCACTGTGCATTCACTGAACTCAGTAGAGTCCGCACTGCGCGTTCCCTGAATTCGGTAGAGTCAGCACTGCACATCCCCTGAACCCGGTAGAGTCAGCGCTGCGCCTTGTCTAAACTCGGTAGAGTCAGCACTGCACTTTCCCTGAACTCGATAGAGTCAGCGCTGCGCCTTGTCTAAATTCGGTAGAGTCAGCACTGCGCGTTCCCTGAACTCGGTAGAGTCAGCACTGCGCCTCCCCTGAACTCGGTAGTGTCAGCACTGCACGTTCCCTGAACTCAGTAGTGTCAGCACTACGCATTCCCTGAACTCGGTAGTGTCAGCACTACGCATTCCCTGAACTCGGTAGTGTCAGCACTGTGAGTTCCCTGAACTCTGTAGTGTCAGCACTACGCATTCCCTGAACTCGGTAGAGTCAGTGCTGCGCGTTCCCTGAACTCGGTAGTGTCAGCCCTGAGCTTTCCCTGAACTCGGTAGTGTCAGCACTACGCATTCCCTGAACTCGGTAGAGTCTGCACTGCGTGTTCCCTGAACTCGGTTGTGTCAGCACTGCACGTTCCCTGAACTCGGTAGTGTCAGCACTCCGCATTCCCTGAACTCGGTAGTGTCAGCACTACGCATTCCCTGAACTCGGTAGTGTCAGCACTGTGAGTTCCCTGAACTCTGTAGCGTCAGCACTACGCATCCCCTGAACTCGGTAGAGCCAGCACTGCGCGTCCCCTGAACTCGGTAGTGTCAGCACTGCACATTCCCTGAACTCGGTAGTGTCAGCACTGCACGTTCCCTGAACTCGGTAGTGTCAGCACTGCACGTTCCCTGAACTCGGTAGTGTCAGCACTACGCATTCCCTGAACTCGGTAGTGTCAGCACTACGCATTCCCTGAACTCGGTAGAGTCAGCGCTGCGCGTTCCCTGCACTCGGTAGTGTCAGCACTGAGCTTTCCCTGAACTCGGTAGTGTCAGCACTACGCATTCCCTGAACTCGGTAGAGTCTGCACTGCGCGTTCCCTGAACTCGGTTGTGTCAGCACTGCACGTTCCCTGAACTCGGTAGTGTCAGCACTCCGCAATCTCTGAACTCGGTAGTGTCAGCACTACGCATTCCCTGAACTCGGTAGTGTCAGCACTGCGCGTTCCCTGAACTCAGTAGTGTCAGCACTGTGAGTTCCCTGAACTCGGTAGTGTCAGCACTACGCATCCCCTGAACTTGGTAGAGCCAGCACTGCGCGTCCCCTGAACTCGGTAGTGTCAGCACTGCACGTTCCCTGAACTCGGTAGAGTCAGCGCTGCGCATTCCTTGAACTCGGTAGAGTCAGCACTGCACGTTCCCTGAACTCGGTAGAGTCAGCGCTGCGTCTTGTCTAAACTCGGTAGCCTGTATTAAATTACACATTGCAGAGAACTTGAATTACTCTACATTAGACTGGATCAAATCACACATTTCAGACAAAGTGTTGGGTGAGTATTATGCTTCCACTTTCTGTCGGTAAGAATAAGAAGTTTGCTATTTCGAACACAGTGGTGGAAATATACGTAGCCAACTGATGGTTAAGTGCTTAGATGCTTGAATTCCAGACATCTGTGTTTACCTATTTACTAGCTTGCCACTAGATCTTGAGTATTGACCAGACAGTTATAATTCGCTAGCACTCGTTTCGTACTATCGCCAAAGTCGAATTTCATCCCCATAGAGTTCCAATAGCATTTGGGTTCGTACAAAACTAAAGATCATAAATAAGATAGTCACAAATAATGACAATAGGGAATTAAGGAGAAACTTCTTTATGCAAAAAATGGTTAGAATGTGGTACTTGCTGCCACAAGGAGTAGTTGAAACAAATGGCATAGACGCAGTTAAGGGGAAGCTAGATAAACACGAGAGAGAAAGGAATAGAAGGTTATGCTGATAGGGTTAGATGATGAGAGGTGGGAGGAGGCTCGTGTGGAGCATAAACACTAGCGTGGACCAGTTGGTCTGAATTGTCTGTTTCTCCGCTGTCAATACTATGTAATTCCATGTAACATATGCCACATGTAATATCTCTAGCTTAAGGATCCAGCTTGAGATTGTATTCCATTTGCAAATTGATGAGAAGAGTCAGCTGTTTCATCCTAAGAAAGAATTGTGTTCCAAGGAACTAAAAAAAAGTTGGAAGCAAGCTTTCCTGGACTGTTGGGCCTAAAAATTGGGTTTTGGTCTTGCCAGGGCTGTAGCGCCAGAAAGTTTGCGCCAGCGGTAATGCGGCAGCGCGCGACGAAAATTCGGGTGCGCCGGGCCCAGATGGCGGCGGGCGCTAAAACCCTCCTTTAGCACCTCAAAACGGGCGTGAACTTGGGTTTCCCGGCGCTAATCCCCCGCTGCGGCACCCGATGCGGTGCGGCAGGCGGGGGAACTGCAGGCCTCCTCCTCCTGTTAAGGAGGAGCTGCCTGCAGCCGACAACTGTCCGGCGGATTGACCCGACATCTGAGCCCGGCACCTTGGGGAAGTGCCGGGCTCGCATCAGACACTGATCAGGGCCGCGGGGGGAGAATGCAGGAGTCCGGGAAGGGAGGTGCGGGCAGGCGGCCGCCGGGAACGCGGCTGGCCGCCGCTCCACCTTTATGCGCCGGCGCACACTGGGGGAAGACTCTGTTGCCAGAGTCTTAGTTGCGCCTGCCACGGGCGAGGCGGGCGCAACTGAATTTCGGCTTGGGGCCGGGTTACCACGGCAACCGGGACACTGCGCACACCGATGACATCATCGGTGCCGGCGCAGCGCTACCGGTGCAATGCCGATTTAGGGCCCCAGGGAATTTCTCAACTGGCCATAACTCCGGCGCTAGGCCCTCTAGCGCCTCAAATGCGGCGCTAAGCCTACCGAATTTCTAGGCCTTGATTTTACCAAAGACAGTCTAAACTTGAAAAGGGTAAATTAAACCCTTTCGAAACTTTATTTGCATGTTTCTATATTTATTCCCATGTATAACACTTTTAAATTCCTTACTTACTTTGTTTCTTCTCCTTCTTGACTACCATTGCAGAGGCAGAGCAAACTGCCTTTTAGTTGGCTGAAAACAGGCTGGTTTTCAGCCAATCAAAATCCCAAACACTGAATATTGCTCTCATTACAAAACAAGAAGGAGTAAGGCAAACTATGAAAAAAAAGTAAAAACAGGAAAGCTACTGAAGAAACTCAATATTGGCTCACAAAGCAAGAGTGCACCTGGGTCAATAAAATAGTCTGTCGCACACTACGGGCTCGATAGTTAATGACCATTAAGCTGCCTTTGTGCCACATGTGCAGAGTTAAGGCATGGTTTGGTTATGCTTATGCCCTAGCTATAAATGCAGTGTAAAAATGCAGCAAGACAAAAGTTAATTGGATCTGCCTCCCAATGATTGATTTAAGTGGTATTTTACTTGACTAACACCACAGCTTTCTCATTGCATCAAACCAATATTTGACATTGCAAATGGACAACAATACTGCCCAAGTACACTTTTACACCTGGCCAACTTTTTTTCTGCCGTGTAGCTGGAAATTTACCCGACGAAGTCTTGAATAAGTGTTGTGTTTTTTTCGTATATGTTATTTAGAAGCTTGATTGGATTAGATAACATGATGTTAATTTGCATCAAGTTATCTGATAGCAACCCAATCAGTATACCCTTCCAGTTACATTTAGAGGACAGAATTATCACCAGATAATAATCTGGAAATTTTTAGTGGCTGGGATGGGTACGCCATTGAGTTCTGTAGCAACATTTCAATAATTTATTTAAAGATAAATATTCCATAGTGGACACTGAGAATAGACTCATTTCCACTTGCTTGCTCTATTCTTGGGTCCCAAAAGGATTAAGTCAATACTTCAGTTGCTTCAAATCCACCAGGATTACTAATCCATGCTTATTCTATCAGTTGACTGACTAATAAAACCATGGAGTATTTAAAAGTGAAATATGCAACAACTTAATAAGATTTGTAGTTCTAGATGACGATGGATTTAATGCAGGATTATTACTCTTTCATATTTGTTAAATCTAGCTAACCTTCACTTCAGATTTCAGTCACACATATTTGAGTTGTGCAGTAAAACCATTACTGCTGTTACAGGTTTGTGATGTTCGTGTGTCAATGTAATCAAGGGTATTAAATATATTTTATTCAATTTTTTTCTTCCTTTATGAAAATGCAGTAAATTAATCCCACCAAATATTCTTTACCATAAATAGATTGAAATACTTACGACAATTACAGCCTTTAAATTTGTGTTGAAAAAGTAAAACAAGAGTGTGGGGGACAGAAGTCAAGGTGAGAAATTAGAAAGGAGAGTTAAACCTAAGTAGTTTCTTGAATCTCATGGCAGACAGCTACAGGGGACATTGCCATCAACCTGTGGACAGGCTAGTCGTTCACCTTCTTGACTGCAGGTGTCAAGCTATGTGACACAGAAAGAGGGATAAAAATACAAACACAAAGGGAAAAACTGTGGTGTTGATTGTGCTCGGATCTCATATGCCACACAATGAATGTACTTCAGGGTCATAGGCAAGTCTTCAAATTATCTTCTCAGATATCAGCTTTTACTGTTCATTTCATTTTAAATGCAATCTATACAGCCACCATTTAAAGTAATATGCTCAGCTGGGGCTCTCCTGTGGATTTGCTTCTTGTACCAATATTGCTTCAGTTTTAACTAGAAAAATGAACCGTGCCCATAGCTCCTATCTATCCTATTCTGAAAATTATTAATAATCCAGACCAAATCCTATGAGAAGAGACTAAACACTCAAGAACGTACTGTTGTTAATTAAAAACCAGTATCAGCACAGAATCTGCTTTTTGACTTGTAGAATGGACGGAAAGATCTAGAATGCATACCAGCTTGTATAATAGAAATTTAAAACAATGTTCAATTGTGTAAATCAACCACCGGACAAATTTGTAGCAGCTGGTGTTGTGTTGTGCTAAGACTCTGTGGTGGGAGTATGAAACTTCTCTCCACTCTATTACACATTGTCTGAACTGCCAGAAGCTGCTTCAGGCATTCCACTGCGTGCGTAAAGGGACCCTAACTCTGAAAGATGAATCCTTGAATATAAAACACTCCACTGGTTTTATGGGTTTTTAATTAAAGGTCAAAACCCTGCTGGCATTTTTAAAACATCAAGTGCTGATGTGTTTAGAGGAAAGACCTCATTTGATTTTTGTAGATGGGATATATAGACAGTCCATATCTTTCAGGGGAATGGTAGCATAGTGGTTATGTTACTGGACTAGTAATACAGTAGGCCTGGACTAATGAGATATGAGTTCAAATCCCACCACAGCAGCTGTAGAATAAAAAGCTAATATCAGCTTTTTATGACCAGGTACCATGAAACTACCAGATTGTCATAAAAACCCATCTGGTTCATTAATGTCCTTTGGTAAGGAAATCTGCTGCCCTTACCCGGTCTGGCCTATATGTGACTCCAGACCCACAGCAATGTGGTTGACTCTTAACTGCCCTTTGAAATGGCCTAGCAAGCCACTCAGTTGAATCAAACAATGAATAAAATCGGACGGAACACCCAGCATCGACCTAGGCACCGGATTCGGACATGGCAAAGGCACACCCAGCAAAGTCCTCCTCACTAACATATGCGGACTTGTCCCAAAATTGGGAGAGCTGTCCCACAGACTAGTCAAGCAACAGCCTGACATAGTCATACTCACAGAATCATATATTTCAGCCAACATCCCAGACTCCTCCATCACCATCCTTGGGTATGTCCTGTCCCACCGGCAGGACAGAGGTGGCAGCACAGTGGTATACAGTCGGGATGGAGTGGCTCTGGGAGTCCTCAACATTGACTCTGGACCCCATGAAGTCTCATGGCAACAGGGCAAGGAAACCTCCTGCTGATTACCACCTACCATGAATCGGTACTCCTCCATGTTGAACACCACTTGGAAGAAGCACAGGGTAGCAAGAATCTATTCAAATGTATTCAATGTCCATCACCAAGAGTGGCTCGGTAGCACTGCTACTGACTGAGCTGTCAGACTGGGCCTGTGGCAGATGGTGAGAGAACCAACACGAGGGAAAAACCTACTTGATCTTGTCCTCACCAATCTACCTGTTGCAGGTGCATCTGTCCATGACAGTATTGGTAGCAGTGACCACCGTACAATAATTGTGGAGATGAAGTCCCATCTTCACACTGAGGACACCCTCC
The DNA here is from genome assembly GCF_052327205.1 of Somniosus microcephalus. Lineage (NCBI taxonomy): Eukaryota > Metazoa > Chordata > Chondrichthyes > Squaliformes > Somniosidae > Somniosus > Somniosus microcephalus. The sequence continues at coordinate 274,562,881 of NC_140990.1, read as the reverse complement.
ATCATGTTGTGTGGCACTACCACTGTGCTAAATGGGATAGATTCAGAACAGATCTAGCAGCTCAAAACTGGGCATCCATGAGGCATTGTGGGCCATCTGCAGCAGCAGAATTGTATACCAACACAATCTGTAACCTCATGACATATCCTTCACTCTACCATTACCATCAAATCAGGGGACCAAGCCTGGTTCAATGAGGAGTGTAGAAGAGCATGCCAGGAGCAGCACCAGGCATACCTAAAAATGAGGTGGCAATCTGGGAAAGCAACAACACAGGAATACATGCATGCTAGACAGTGGAAGCAGCATGCTTTAGACAGAGCTAAGCAATCCCACAAACAGTGGATCAGATCAAAGGTTTGTATTTCTGCCACATCCAGTTGTGAATGGTGGTGGACAATTAAACAACTAATGAGAGGAGGAGGCTCCATGAACATTCCCATCTTCAATGACATGTTTGCAACCACCTTCAGCCAGAGGTGCCAAGTGGATGATCCATCTCGTCCTCCTCCTGAGGTCCCCACCATCACAGAAGCTAGTCTTCAGCCAATTCGATTCACTCCATGTGATATCAAGAAACAGCTGAGCACTCTGGATACAGCAAAGGCTGTGGGCCCCGAAAATATCCTGGCTGTCGTGCTGAAGACTTGTGCTCCAGAACTAGCTGCACCTCTAGCCCAGCTGTTCCAGTACAGCTACAACACTGGCATCTACCCAACAACATGGAAAATTGCCCAGGTATGTCCTGTCCACAAAAAGCAGGACAAATCCAATCCGGTCAATTACCATCCCATCAGCCTACTCTCAATCATCAGCAAAGTAATGGTAAGTGTCTTTGACAGTGCTATCAAGCGGCACTTACTCACCAATAACCTGCTCAGGGATGCTCAGTTTGGGTTCCGCCAGGACCACTCGGCTCCAGACCTCATTACAGATTTGGTCCAAACATGGACAAAAGAGCGGAATTGTAGAGGTGAGGTGAGAGTGACTGCCCTTGTCGAGTGTGGCATCAAGGTGCCCTAGTAAAATTGAAGTCAATGAGAAAACTCTCCACTGGCTGGAGTCATACCTACCACAAATGAAGATGGTTGTGGTTGTTGGAGGCCAATCATCTCCACCCCAGGACAGTTCCTCAGGGCAGTATCCTAGGCCCAACCATCTTCAGCTGCTTCATCAATGACCTTCCCTCCATCATAAGGTCAGAAGTGGGCATATTTGCTGATGATTCCACTGTGTTCAGTTCCATTCGCAACTCCTCAGATAATGAAGCAGTCCATGTCCACAGCAATACCTGGACAACATTTAGGCTTGGGCTGCTAAGTGGCAAGTAACATTCGCACCACACAAATGCCAGGCAATGACCATCTCCAACAAGAGAGAGTCTAGCCACCTCCCCTTGACATTCAATGAGATTACCATCGGCGAATCCCCCACCATCAACATCCTGGGGGGTCACCATTGACCAGAAACTTAACTGGACCAGCCACATAAATACTGTGGCTACAAGAGTACGTCAGAGGCTGGGCATTCTGTGACAAGTGACTCACTTCCTGACTCCCCAAAGCCTTTCCACCATCTACAAGGCACAAGTAAGGAGTGTGATGGAATACTCTGCACTTGCCTGGATGAGTGCAGCTCCAACAACACTCAAGAAGCTCGACACTATCCAGGACAAAGCAGCCCGCTTGATTGGCATTCCATCCACCACCTTAAACATTCACTCCCTCCACCACACAGACTGCAGCGGTTCAAGAAGGTGGCTCGCCACCACCTTCTCAAAGGCAATTAGGGATGGGCAATAAATGCTGGCCTTGCCAGCGACGCCCACATCCCATGAAAGAATTTAAAAAAATTCTAAAGTACTCCAGTTTCCGATTGGTTGAAGTCATTTGTAGTGTGGATAGAATTGAAAAGTAGTAATTATTTACAAATACAGTTAGACATATGGGAGGGAGATGTTCTCTGTAAACTATGCAAAAGAACATATAACTACATTTATATCAAGTGTATTTATGATTTTGTTACACATAGCTGATCCAGAGCTCTTCAACTTGAAAATCCACATTAATCCCTCCAACCGTTAAGTTTAAAATCCTCATCCTGTTTTACAAATCCACGCACCCCCACCCTACCCCCACCCCATGGCCTCACCCCTTGTACATCTGGAACCTCATCCAACCTTATGTCCCACTTCAGGCCCTTTGGCCTTCCCACTCTTGCCTCCTATGCATTACTATTGGTGGCAGAAGATTTAGCTTTATTGGGTTTACTTTCTGAAACTCCCTTCCTAAATCCTTTCAAAGTGCCACCTCTCTCCTCACCGTTAAAAGATTCTATTTGACGATGCTTTTGGTCATGTAGCCAAACTTTCCCACAACTGCTCACCATCTCTTTTTCCCTTGGGAAAGTGCCCTGGGGTTTTTTCTACGTTAAGGCGCCTTGAAAATATTGTTGTTAAACCCAGCTGCAGAGACTTCTCCGTATTATTTTTCAGATAGAGATGGGGTTGGGAATACTTCAAACAGAAAGTATTCCTCTTGGACTTACCTATATTTAATATGGCATTCATAAATAGGAATAAAACAAATCCTCCTGCTATTGCTAATAGCATACGGGAATTAAAAATAATTATTAAAGTGACAAATTAATCTTCCAGGACAGATCCATGGGGGTTCCTGCAGTTGATGGAAAAATAAAAGGTCCTATGGCAGGAAGACAGATACTCTACTAATCTGTGGGTTTTTGTATTACTCAGTTTTAAAATAGTGTTCATATTCTCTATTGAATGCTATTAGATCATATATTTTCATGAAGCAATTATTGGATAATTGTGATGTCAGCAGGTGAAAATCTACCTGCCATTAACTAAGAGAGAGAATTTAGCATAATGCACATTTTGAATTGTAGTGACTTTATTTATTGACTTTAAGATATTATAAATACATATATATATAGCCCAACTTATTTCCTGGTATCATTGATTTTTGCTTAATAAACTTGCAGCAATTATGTCATTATTGTGATTTCTCCATGTATGAAGGACATGAGGGAATCTGGGCAACATTATCTGACATGATAGACACTGTCAGAAGAAAAAGAAGACCCAAAACAGGATAAAATTATGCTACCAACTTCAAATTAAAAATAATGGACACCCTGACTGATTTGAAGGATCTAATCTCACCTTGTGGTTCAATAATGGCTACAAATTGTTCATTCTTCACCCGTGCAGCATATGATATTATCTGGAATCAATTAAATTCATGTCTCCTAATTACTTCTGTATATATCCAATAAAGGTATCTGGACTTATTTTTGTTGTTTAACAGGCATGCAATTTTTTTGATGAAAATTCAAGACTTTGTGGTCTGTTTGTGTAAATCACCAGTCCCCACACAAATATTTTCTGTTCATCCAATCAGTTGAGGACAACATAATTGTAGAGACTATATTCAGGCAGCAGGGGGAAGTGCTCAAAGCAAGATAATATGCTGTAAAATGTTGGCAAACTTAAATGGAGAATAATGATTATTTGGAAATGCTTTCAAGACACATATTCTAATTGAAAGGTTCAGGGGCTAATTCCTGAACTTCTGGAGTTGTTCCCAGCACTGCCACTAATAAGGCAAATAATTAACAGTCAGTGATGCAACTCATGTGCAGAATGCACTTTACTGGGCAATAATATAATTCCCATACTGCTTAGATTAGTGGCAAATAACAGACTAATTAGCAGGGAAATTGTTTTTGACCCCCACCACAAACTATGTAACCGCTCCACCAAATCCATCACCCTCCCTGGCCATTGTCTCAAGTTGAACTGGACTGTTTGCAGTCTCGGTGCTGAGTTTCCAACCTCCATCACAAAGACTGCTTACTTCCACCTCCGCACCACTGCCTTCCTCTGCCTCAGCCCATCTGCTGCTGAAACCCTCATCCTTGCCATTGTCACCTACAAACTCAACTATTCCATTGCTTTCTGTTTCCCTTCTCGTGTTTGATCAGGTATCTACCAAAACTCGCTTTCACAGCCACACATCTTTCCTCAGCAACTGTCTCCGGCTCCGACTTACTCCACGTGGATTCCAACTGAAATTCCACCCTTCGTGTTTTGGATCCATCTACACTACAAATATCTCCAAGATATTCAGCGTTCCTCAAACCACTGCTCTCGCCATATCCTGAGATCCATGCTGAATGCCATGCGCCGCCACATGAACATTCTCAACCTCTCTCTTCAGAAGCACCAAAGCACTCTATCTCAAAGCTGTCCTGGTCTGCAGTTCCATTTCATCCTTCGCCTCATCCGGCGCTTTAACAAACAACTTTTTTTCTTCCTTTCAGGTGTCAAGGATCGCAAGCTTCAAAAACTCTTGGACACCAACACCCCTCCAGAACCTTCTTCCCCTTCACTTTCCTCTGACCCCATCCCTTCTTCCAATTTCACCCCCTGCCGTGTTTTCACTATCCCCTCTGACCTTCCCCTCTCTGACTCTGAACGATCAATCCTCAGCAAAGGCCTGAGCTTCATCCCTTTACGCCCCCATCTCAATGAATTTCGAGCTCGGCATGATGCTGAGCTCTTTTTCTGCCACCTTCGTCTCCGTGCCCACTTCTTTGGCCAGGAGTCTTCCCCCCACACAGCGGACCCTTTCTCCCGTTTTCAGAATTCTCATTCTACCTGGACCCCTCCCTCTGGCCTCTTAAACTCTCTAGATCTTTTCATCGCAAACTGCCGGCGTGACATCGGCTGTCTCAATTTCTCTGCTCTCCTCACTCACTCCAAACTACCTCCCTCTGAATTTGCAGAACTCCATTCTCTCAGCTCCAACTCCAACATTGCCATTAAACCTGCTGACAAGGGTGGTGCTGTTGTGATTTGGCGAACCAACCCCTACCTAGTGGAGGCTGAACGCCAACTCTCCGACACCTCATCCTACCTCCGCCTGGACCATGACCCCACTACCGAACATCAAGCCACCGTTTCCAAGACCGTCACTGAGCTCATCTCCTCTGGAGATCTTCCCTCCACGGCTGCCAACCTCATAGTTCCCCAACCCCGCACAGCCCGCTTCTACATCCTTCCCAAGGCCCACAAACAGGACTGCCCTGGTAGACCCATCGTTTCAGCCTGTTCATGCCCCACGGAACTTATCTCTTCCTATCGCGACTCTATTTTTTCTCCCCTTGTTCAGGAGTTAGATTTATTTCTTAAGGCTAAAGGTGTAGTGTCCACGTATCAATAACACATGGACTGCAGGAGAACAGTAATAACAGGTGTTTACTGAACAGAGGGCATGCTGGAACTGAAATTACAGAAGCTTGCTACGGCTTTATATACAGGTGTGGTCACTGCCAGTACTACAGTATAAAAGCAGTTCTCTCTTAAAGGTACATACACAACAATTCCTCCCCTTTCAGATAAACAGTACATAACATTCATTTAACAATTAAATAATAACTAATTACAATTACAATTTTCTCTGTACTATATACATCAACTGAAGTAATCATTTATAGATTCAGTCTTTGAGGTGGCTTCCTGATCCTGTCTGGATAGCGCCTTTCTCGAGTATCCTGTTCTTGCGACGGAGTCGATTCTGGCTCATTGTCATTGGTTGGTTCGTCAGCTTCCAATGCCACTGATTCTGAGGTAGACGCAATCTGTACTTCGGGTTCATCACCAGGTGCGCATGCTCGTGGTATGGGTTTGACTTGTTCCTGTGACTCTAGAATCTGGTCAGCATGGCGTCTCACGATGCTCTCTCCAACGTCCACTGTGTACATTAGTGGTCCCTGCTGTGTGCATATCGTTCCTGGCTGCCATTTTTCTGTTCGGTAGTCGCGGGCCAAGACTGGTTGCCCTATCTTGAAGCTCCTGGTTGGCTTCTCATTTATGTGCTGGAATTGCTTATCCTCAACATCTCGTCTTATGTTTGGTTTGAGCAAATCCAGGCGACATCTTAACCTTCGGTTAAAGAACATTATGGCTGGAGCTTGGTTGGTGACTGCATGTGTCGCATTCCGGTAAGCAAACAAGAAATTATCCACCTTGTGTTGTAGTGTTAAGTCGTCATTATACATCGCCTTTATTGCTTTTCTAAAGGTCTGAACAAACCTCTCAGCCAATCCATTTGTGGCTGGATGATATGGGGCAGTTGTGTAATGTTTTACCCCATTATTCCTCAAAAACCTCTGGAAATCCTCGGACACAAACTGTGGTCCATTGTCGGAGCAAATCTGTTCTGGCAAGCCATTCCTGGCGAAGATGGTCCGTAGGACTGCAATAGTTTTCTCTGTGGTGGTGGAGGACATTTTGATGACCTCTGGCCATTTCGAATGTGCATCCACGGCGATTAAAAACATTGAGTCCATAAATGGACCAGCAAAATCAATGTGTACCCGTTGCCATGGAGATGAGGGCCACTCCCATGGGTGTAGCAGGGCCTGTGGTGGAGCGTTTTGGACTTTCTGGCATCCTGTGCATCTCTTGGTCATATCCTCGATTTCTTTATCGATTCCCGGCCACCACACAAACGCCCTGGCTAGGCTCTTCATTTTTACCCCTCCCAGATGACCCTCATGAAGCTCATTGAGCACTCTATCTCTCAACTTGGGTGGAATTACCACTCGGGATCCACACATCAAGGTCCCCCGGCACACTGACAGCTGTTCTCTCCTTGGTGAGAATGCTGGCAACAGTGAGTCGCCATGTGCTGGCCATCCCTTCACCGTCAAATCATAGACCCGAGAGAGTGTCGGGTCATTTTGGGTTTCCTTCTCTATACTTGAGTTTGTAACAGGTAGACATTCGACTATGGTCGAATGGAATATCTCAACAGGGTCCACTGCAGGTGCTTCCTCCACCGTAGGCAACGGTAGGAGCGACAGCCCATCAGCATTTCCATGCTGTTTCGTACCCTTGTACTCTATGTCGTATTGATGTGCCCCTAGAAAAAGGGACCATCTTTGCAGCCGTTGTGCCGTCATCACCGGAAGGCCCTTCTTTGAGTTAAAAATGGAGACAAGAGGCTGATGATCAGTCAGTAGGGTGAATTTCTGCCCGTGCAGATAGTGATTGAACTTCTTCACCCCCCACACCAGGCTGAGGGCCTCCCTGTCAATCTGGGCGTAGTTACGCTTGGCTGAGGTTAATGAGTGCGACGCAAAGGCTATTGGCCTCTCTGAACCATCAAGGAATTTGTGTGACAGCACCGCTCCAATGCCATAGGGAGACGCATCACATGCCAACCAAATCGGTAGTGTTGGATTGTAGTGGGCCAATACTTCTTTTGAAGTGATTAGGCATTTATATTTCTGAAAGGCACGCTTACACACATCACTCCATTTCCATGCTACTCCAGTTTGCAGCAGGGTGTTCAGTGGGTGCAGAATTGTAGATAAATTTGGCAAGAACTTATGGTAGTAGTTCACCAACCCAAGGAACGACCTCAGTTGCGACACATTTTCCGGTGCTGGAGCCTTGACTACAGCCTCAATCTTGTCTGGGGACTTATGTAACCCCTCCTCATCAATCATGTGGCCACAATACGAGATTTGTTTCCTGAAAAACTCGCATTTGGGGCGGTTGGCTCGTAGCCCATATTCTTGTAATCTAGTGAGCACCTGCTCCAGGTTGGCAAGGTGTTCATTGTCATTTTTGCCCGTAACCAGGATGTCGTCCAAATAACAGTGGGTCCCCAGGATCCCTTGCAGGACTTGTTCCATCGCCCTCTGCCAAATAGCCGGAGCTGATGCTACCCCGAATACCAGTCAGTTGTACTGGTAAAGACCTTTGTGAGTGTTTATCGTGAGGTATTTTCTAGATGCTTCTTCTACCTCCATTTGTAGATACGCTTGGTCCAGATCAATCTTCGTAAAGCATTTCCCTCCAGATAGAGAGGCGAAAATATCTTCTATCCGTGGAAGTGGATATTGTACTTTTTGTCAGCCACAGTTAGTGCCTGAATGAAATGCCAATCCAATTGTATTTTTTGGATCCATTCACGTCCCAATAATGGTGGTCCTCCATCTTGTAGTATATATAGATACAGTTTCTGTGTTTCCTTGCCGTTGTATTTAACGGGCACCCTTATTTTTCCTCTGGGGTAGACTTTTTGCCCCGTATATGTCTTCAAGACAATGGACGTGTCCTTCAAGGGTATATGTGAGAATAGCCGCTCATAGTCTCGTCGATTCATGACAGTTAGGGCTGATCCTGTGTCCAATTCCATCTTTACTTGGGACCCTGCTATCATGAGGGTGACCCAAATGGTTCGGTGATCCTCCTTTGCGATCACGTTGTGTAACTTTAGACAACTTAGTCTCCTGCTCCCGGAGTCATTATCACTCACCTGATCTTCTGAACTACTGTCTGTCATTTTTTTTCTTTCTTGTACTTTTCCTTAGTAGTTCTTTTAGTGTTGGTTTTCTTTCCCGACCTGCAGACTCTTGCTATGTGTCCCACTTTTCCACATTGCCTTCATACTTTGTCCTTAAACCAGCAGTCCTTCTGGTCATGGGTTGTTCTGCCGCAGCGATAGCACTTTTCTGCTCCATATGCCATTTCGTTGGTGCTATATTCTTATGGTTTCTGTTGTATTTCCGCAGCTCCCCGTGCTGCTGCTTCGTAGGATACTGCCATGCTGAAAGTCTTTTCTAGTGTCAGGTCCTTTTCCGAAAGTAGTCGTTTCTGGGTTCCTTCACTCTGGAGCCTGCAGACAAACTTATCCCTTAAGGTATCTGCCAGTCCTGCTCCGAACTGGCAGTGCTTCGATAACTTGCATAGCTCCGTAAGATAGTCAGCATTACTCTCATCTTTGTGCTGGTTTCTTTTATGGAACTTGAATCTTTCTGCTATCAGCAGTGGTGTAGGGTTTAGATGTTCCTGTAAGATATTGACAATCTCTTCAAAGCTTTTCTCCATTGGTTTAGCTGGGGTAATTAAATTCCACAATAGGCCGTACGTTCTCGCGCCCATCAAATTTAATAATACCGATGCCTTCTTTCCATCGGCCACCTCATTTGCCTTGCAGTACACTTCAATTCTTTCCACATACGTGGTCCAGTCTTCTACTTCGTTGTCGAAAGCAGTGATACTGCCACTCTCCGGCATCTTGGGTGGTTTAAAATGGCGCCTCCCGCGCTTTTCCTTCTTCCCCAATGGATTAAAATGGCGCCTCCCGCGCTTTTCCTTCTTCCCCTTGCTGCCAATGCTGCTCCTAGCATTCTAAATAGTAATGGCGGCGCCCTGCGGATTCGGCGCGTCTCTCTTTTGTTAGTTAAATTCCTTAGTTTTATTCTTCTTTGATGCTGTCCACTGCGCGTCTCTTTTCCTTCCCCTCGTTTTATTTTCTCTAACGTTGCCCGGCTCTTGAGCACCGACCGCGCCCTGTGCGCTCCACCCTGTCTCTCTCTTTTCCTTCCCGACGACGCTGCACGGCCCCCTTGCAGAGCTGCTCGATCGAGCTCAAGCCTGCCACAGTCCAGAAGGGTCAGCGCACTACCTGCTACCAGCACAATTTGCTGGAACACGTTGACTGGGGAGCCAAGCCCAGCTCTCCACAGCCTCCCCTGCGATTCTCTGAACTCCGATGGATCACTGGGCGGTTGCCCGCGGTCGACGCCCATTGCTCTGACTTCGACCTCCAAGAAGCTTCTTTTCAGGGATGGATCCCCGTGAGGTGATGCAGTACTGCAGGTGAGTTCGAAACCTGCTCGTCACCAGTGTAGTGTCCGCGTATCAATAACACACGGACTGCAGGAGAACGGTAATAACAGGTGTTTACTGAACAGAGGGTATGCTGGAACTGAAAGTACAGAAGCCTGCTACGGCTTTATATACAGGTGTGGTCACTGCCGGTACTACAGTATAAAAGCAGTTCTCTCTTAAAGGTACATACACAACAAAAGGGATCAAGGGATATGGGGAGAAGGCAGGGACAGGGTGCTGAGTTTGGATGATCAGCCATGATCTCATTGAATGACGGAGCAGGCTCGAGGGGCCGAATGGCCTACTCCTGCTCCTATCTTCTATGTTTCTATGTTTCCCACCTACATCCACGGCTCTTCCGACGCCTTCCGCCACTTTAACAGTTTCCAGTTTCCTGGCCCCAACCATCTCCTTTTCACTATGGATGTCCAATCCCTCTACACCTCCATCCCCCACCAGGATGGCCTGAGGGCACTCCGCTTCTTCCTTGAACAGAAGCCCAACCAGTCCCCATCCACCACCACCCTCCTCCGCCTGGCTGAACTTGTTCTCACATTGAACAACTTCTCTATTTCCTCCAAATTAAAGGTGTTTCTATGGGAACCCACATGGGTCGTAGCTATGCCTGCCTTTTCGTGGGATATGTGGAACATTCTTTGTTCCAGTCCTACTCAGGTCCCCTCCCTCACCTCTTTTTCCAGTACATTGATGACTGTATCGGTGCCGTTTCCTGCTCTCGCCCTGAACTAGAAAATTTCATACACTTTGCTTCCAATTTCCACCCTTCCTTCACCTTCACATGGTCCATTACTGACTCTTCCCTTCCCTTCCTTAAATTCTCTGTCTCCATGTCTCAGGATAGGCTATTGACAAACATTCGCTACAAGCCCACTGACTCCCGCAGCTACCTGAACTACACTTCCTCCCACCCTGCTTCCTGTAAGGACTCTATTCCATTTTCCCAGTTTCTCCCTCTCCGCCGCATCTGCTCTGACGATGCCACCTACCATACTAGTGCTTCCGACATGTCTTCCATTTTCCTCAACCGAGGATTCCCCATTACTGTGGTTGACACGGCCCTTGACTGTGTCCATTCTATTTCCCACACTTCTGCTCTCACCCCTTCCCCTCCCTCCCAGAACCATGATAGAGTTCTCCTTGTCCTCACCTTTCACCCCACCAGCCTCCACATTCAATGTATTATCCTCCGCCATTTCCGCCATCTCCAGCGTGATCCCACCACCAAACACATCTTCCCCTCATCTCCCCTTTCAGCATTCCGAAGGGACCGCTCCCTCCGCGACACCCTGGTCCATTCCTCTATTACCCCCAACACCCCTTCCCCTTCGCCCAGCACCTTCCCGTGCATGCACAGGAGGTGCAACACCTGCCCTTTTACCTCCCCCCTTCCCACTGTCCAGGGTCCCAAACACCCCTTCCAGGTGAAGCAGCGATTTACTTGTACTTCTTGCAATCTAGTATACTGTATTCGCTGCTCACGATGTGGTCTCCTCTACACTGGGGAGACCAAATGCAGATTGGGTGACCGCTTTGCGGAACACCTCCGTTCAGTCCGTAAGGGTGACCCCGAGCTTCCGGTCGCCTGTCACTTTAATTCTCCGTTCCACTCCCACTCAGACCTCACCGTGCTCGGCCTCTTATACTGTTCTAATGAAGCTGAATGTAAGTTCGAGGAACAGCACCTCATCTTCCGATTAGGCACTTTACAGCCTTCTGGACTCAACATCGAGTTCAACAATTTCAGACCATAACATAATAATAATAATAATAATAATCAACTTTATTGTCATTGTTAGTGCACAAGTGCAGTACAACGAAATGTAGGCTTGCGGCTCCCGAGAGTGTACATTTAGATTAAGACATTTAAACATTCAACATTCATTTGGCTTGTAATACATTAACATAAACATAACCATAATAAAGTGCATTGGCAGATGTGCAGGCTTTAGAGTTTATTTGTGGAGTTCAGTAGGATGACAGCCCTGGGAAAGAAGCTGTTCCTAAATCTGGTCGTTCGGGTGCGAATGCATCTGTAGCGTCTCCCAGATGGCAGGAGGGTGAACAGACTGTGGCTAGGGTGGGGAGGGTCTTTGATGATGGACCGTGACCTCCGTAAACAGCGTTTCTGGTATATGTGCTCTATGGTCGGTAGCCGGGTGCCGGTAATGCGTTGGGCAGTTTTGACTACCCGCTGCAGGGCTTTCCGGTCATAGTAGCTACAGCTGCCATACCATACTGTGATACAGTTCGTCAGGATGCTCTCTATTGTGCAGCGGTAAAAGTTAGAGAGGATCAAGGGTGACAGGTTACATCCCTTCAGCCTCCTTAGGAAATATAGGCGCTGCTGGGCCTTCTTCACCAGAGAGGAGGTATTGAGGGACCAGGAGAGGTCTTCCGTGATGTGGACTCCGAGGAACTTAAAGCTGTCCACCCTTTCCACCACAGCCCCATGGATGTGGATGGGGGTGTGACTTCCGCCTTTAGACTTCCTGAAGTCCACAATGATTTCTTTGGTTTTCTTGATGTTAAGGGCCAGGTTGTTATCGGCGCACCACTTCACGAGATGCTGGACCTCCTCCCTGTAGGCTGACTCATCGTTGTTGGTGATCTGGCCTACTACCGTGGTATCATCCGCAAACTTGATGATGGTGTTGGAACCATGAACAGAGCCACACAGTCGTGGGTGAAGAGGGAGTAGAGGAGGGGGCTCAGCACACATCCTTGTGGGGCCCCCGTGTTCAGGGTCGGGGGGGGGAGGTGTGGTTACCTAATTTGACAGACTGGGGTCTGTTTGTTAGGAAGCCCAGGGTCCAGTTGCAGAGGGAAGTGTTCAGGCCAAGAGTGTGGAGTTTGGAGGCCAGCTTGTTGGGGACGATAGTGTTGAATGCTGAGCTGTAGTCTATGAACAGCATTCTGATGTAGGTCTCTTTACCATCTAAGTGATTCAGTGCAGAGTGTAGAGCAGTTGTGATTGCATCCTCTGTTGATCTGTTTGCACGATAGGCAAACTGGTGTTGGTCAAGAGAGGCGGGAACACTGGCTTTGATGTGAGCCAGGACCAGTCTCTCAAAACACTTCATTATGATGGGTGTGAGTGCGACAGGTCGATAGTCGTTCAGGCACGTCACAGCCGTTTGCTTTGGCACAGGAATAATGGTAGCGGTCTTGAAGCATGTAGGGACTACTGCCTGGGCCAATGACAGATTGAAGATGGCAGTGAATGATGCGCCTCAATAACTTCAAGGCTCAAAGTTAACTGGATAAAACAAGGCTTTTATTAGCAAAGAAAGATGCCTGTGTCTTCACCTAGCTTCACCTAGCATTCTGCTGTTCTGCTGCAAGACAAGCCTGGGCTTGTCTTAAGTAGGGCCAGGTATGGGCGGAGCCGACACACCCAATGGGGAGAAAGGGGACGGTGCACTATATACAATACAAGGTAAAACACAGGAGCAGGCAATACAATATATGTAGTTAAATACAGAGTCTGATGAATGACATATTTCATCACATTCACCCCTTCTACAGATTTAGTCTGTCCGGGGGTGTGATAGTCCTCTGTGACCGACGTAACGGTTGCGGTGCCGCGGGTGCCGGCTGGGTGTCCCAGGTGACCTCCTGGGTCTCTGCCGGGGGCGCCACCGGGGTTGTTGAAGGAGTAGGTGGTGGGGGTACCGTTGGCTGGTGTTCTTCCGGGGGTGATGAAAGAATAGTGGGTGGAGTGGGTGGGTAATAGTTGCTGTGGTTGTTGTCGTTGTTGCTGTTGTTACCGGCTGGGGCGAGGTCTTTTATGGACACAGTGTCCTCCCGTCCGTCGGCGTGCCGGCCATACGCATATTGTGGGTTGGCGTGGAGCAGGTGCACTGGCTCCACGAGAGGGTCCGTCTTGTGGCCCCTCACATGCTTCCGCAAAAGTACCGGACCTGGGGTGGAGAGCCATGACGGTATGGATACGCCTGAGGTGGATTTCCGGGGAAACACAAACATTAGCTCATGAGGCGTGGCATTAGTGGCGGTACACAATAGTGACTGTATTGAGTGGAGCACATCTGGGAGGACTTCCTGCCAGCGGGAGATAGGGAGGCCCTTGGTCCTTAGAGTTAGAGTGACTGCCCTCCATACTGTCCCGTTCTCTCGCTCCACCTGACCGTTAGCCCGGGGGTTGTAGCTGGTGGTACGGCTCGTGGCAATCCCCTTGGACAGCATGTACTGGCGTAGCTCTTCACTCATGAAGGACGCCCCCCTATCCGTGTGGATATAGCTTGGCATACCGAACAGGCAGAACAGGCTGTTGAGGCATTTAATGACCGTGGCGCTGGTCATGTCTGGGCAGGGGAAGGCGAATGGGAAACGGGAGTATTTGTCCACAATGTTCAGGAAGTAAACATTGCGGTCGACGGACGGGAGGGGGCCCTTGAAATCTAAGCTAAGCCGCTCAAAGGGCCGTGTAGCTTTGATTAGGTGGGCTCTATCAGGGCGGTAGAACCGAGGCTTGCACTCAGCGCAAGTGCGGCAGTCCCTGGTCAGAGACCGAACTTCCTCAATCGAGTAGGGTAAGTTGCGGGACTTTATGAAGTGGAACAGCCGTGTGACCCCTGGGTGGCAGAGGTCGTTGTGGAGGGTCTGTAGCCGATCCCCGGTGGCGTTGGCACACATCCCTCATGAGAGGGCGTCGGGGGATTCGTTAAGGGCCCCCGGCCGGTATATGATGTCGTACTCGAAGGTGGAGAGCTCGATCCACCACCTAAGAATCTTATCATTTTTAATCTTCCCCCTCTGTTTATTATTGAACATAAATGCTACCGACCGCTGGTCGGTAAGTAGGGTGAAGCGTTTGCCGGCTAGGTAGTGCCGCCAGTGGCGCACTGCCTCCACGATGGCTTGGGCCTCCTTTTCCACGGAGGAGTGTCTGATCTCGGGCCCCTGGAGGGTCCTCGAGAAGAAAGCTACGGGCCGCCCCGCCTGGTTGAGGGTGGCCGCCAAGGCAAAGTCAGACGCATCACTTTCCACTTGAAAGGGAGTGTTCTCGTCCACTGCCTGTAGCGTGGCCTGCTCAATATCCTGTTTAATGCTTTTGAAGGCAGCATGGGCCTCAGCAGAGAGTGGGAAAGAGGATGCTTTCAAGAGGGGGCGGGCTTTATCGGAGTAGTTAGGGACCCATTGGGCATAATACGAGAATAACCCCAGGCACCTTTTCAGGGCTTTGGGAGTGTTGGGCAGGGGGAGCTCCCGTAGGGGGCGCAATCGGTCGAGGTCTGGTCCGATTTCCCCATTCTCCACCACGCTGCCTAGTATGCAGAGGCGCGTGGTGTTGAAAACGCACTTGTCCTCGTTGTAAGTGAGGTTGAGTTTTTGTGCGGTTTTCAGAAACCTCGCGAGGTTTGAGTCGTGGTCCTGTTGGTTGTGGCCGCAGATGGTGACGTTGTCGAGATAGGGGAAGGTTGCCTGCAAGTGGTGGTCATCGACCATGCGGTCCATCTCCCTCTGAAAGACCGAGACCCCATTCGTCACCCCAAAGGGGACTCTGAGGAACTGGTAGAGGCGTCTGTTTGCCTCGAAGGCGGTGTACGAACGGTCCTCTGGTCTGATAGGGAGCTGGTGGTACGCTGACTTGAGGTTGATAGTGGAGAACACCCGGTATTGGGCAATTTGGTTCACCATCTCGGATATGCGGGGTAGCGGGTAGGCGTCTAGTTGGGTATAGATGTTGACTGTCTGACTATAGTCAATCACCATCCGCTTCTTCTCGCTACCCCTCACCACCACCACTTGGGCGCGCCACAGGCTGTTGCTGCGTTCAATAATGCGCTCCCTCAGGAGCCTGTCTACCTCGGTCGCGATAAACTGCCTGTCCTCCCAGCTGTACCTCCTGCTTTTGGTCGCTATTGGCCGGCAGTTAGGGGTAAGGTTCGCAAATAGCGAAGGCGGCTTTACCTTCAGGGTAGCCAGACTGCACACTGTGAGGGGCGGCTGGGTCCCACCGAAATTGAGCGTGATGCTTTGGTGGTGGCACTGAAAATCCAGGCCCAAGATCACGCTCACACATAAATCCTTCATGATTAACAGGTTAAAATGATTATATACAGTGCCTTTAACGGACAATCGTACCGAGCAGTAACCCGCAATAGTCGATATCTGGGTTTTGTCGGCCATAGAGATCGTGCCCTGAGTAGGGACTATAGTTAGAGAGAGTCGTTGTACCAGACCAGGGTGAATGAAGCTCTCCGTGCTCCCGCTGTCAATTAAACATTTAACCTTGCACCCGTTTACCTCGATGTCCACCATCGATTTGGATAGTGGGTGCGGTCTGGACTGGTCCACTGTGATCGACGCCACTGTAGGGCCCTGATCAGGACAAGATGGTGGGCCACACGAGGCCGGGTAAGATGGCGTCCACGATGTCTGCTCACGAGATGGCGGACCCCACGAGGTCGGACAAGATGGCGTCCAAGATGGCCGCTCCCACGGCATGCACGCGGCGGTGGCGGGTTTGCCTGCGGGGTTCCCTCTGCACACCTTCCCAAAGTGCCCCTTCTTACCGCACTTACAGCAGGTGGTGCCTTTCGCCGGGCACAGGTTCCTGGTGTGCTTCGGCTGCCCGCAGAAGTAGCATTTGGGGCCCCGATGCATCGCAGCGGTCGTAGGGCTTCTGGGGGGAGAGCAGGGCCCCGACGGTGTTGGGCTACCGGGCGGGGAAGATGTCTTCCAACATGGCGGCGCCCTTGGTGCGTACGAGGCGGCGTGGGCTGCGCGGCCTGAAGAGTAGGAGTCAGAGTTCTTCTGAGCCACATCCAGCGATCGCGCCGTGTCCACAGCCTGTGTCAGATCTGGGCCCGTTTTCTCTAGCAGTCTCTGCCGGATGTAATTAGAGCTAAGGCCTGCGATAAAGGCATCCCGAATAAGCTCGTCTGTGTATACCGTGGCTTTCACGTCTTTGCATTTGCAGTCTTTGCCAAGCACTTTTAGGGTGACTAGAAAGTCCTCTAGCGACTCTCCGGGTCGCTGTGTGCAGGTAGCAAGCAGATGCCTGGCATACACCTCGTTGGTAGGCCGCTGATAGTGGGCCTTTAGAATGTTGCAGGCATCCAGGTAGGTGGTGGCATCTTGGATGAGTGGAAAAACCCGGTGGCTTACCCGATTCTGCAGGATCCCGAGTTTCACATCTCTGGTGGCTTTAGAGGCTGTGACGGCTTCGGAGTTGGCCATAAAAAATTCCAAGCACTGGAACCAGTGTCCAAACCGTGCCGATGCATCCGAAGCATGCGGGTCCAAATCCAAGCGTTCCGGTTTCAAAAGTTGATCCATCGTTGAAAGTTTGCTAATAAAATTGATGCGCCTCAATAACTTCAAGGCTCAAAGTTAACTGGATAAAACAAGGCTTTTATTAGCAAAGAAAGATGCCTGTGTCTTCACCTAGCTTCACCTAGCATTCTGCTGTTCTGCTGCAAGACAAGCCTGGGCTTGTCTTAAGTAGGGCCAGGTATGGGCGGAGCCGACACACCCAATGGGGAGAAAGGGGCCGGTGCACTATATACAATACAAGGTAAAACACAGGAGCAGGCAATACAATATATGTAGTTAAATACAGAGTCTGATGAATGACATATTTCATCACAGTGAAGACATCAGCCAGCTGATCAGCACATTCCTTGAGTACCCGTCCAGGGATGCTATCCAGTCCAGCAGCCTTTCGTGTGTTCACTCCGCGTAGAACACCCCTTACGTCGGAGGTCGACAGAGTGAGCACCTGGTCTTCCGGGGGTGGCAAGGCTTTGGTAGCCGGCTCCCTGTTGTCCCTGTCGAAGCGAGCGTAGAAGTTGTTAAGCTCCTCCGGAAGGGAGGCATCGCTAACCGGGGGGCTGGTGTTTTTGCTCTTGTAGTCAGTGATGGACTGGATGCCTTGCCACATGCGCCGGGGGTCCGAGTTGTTGTGGAAATGATCCTCTATCCGCAGTGCCTGTTTCCTTTTGGCAGTCCTGATACCCTTTTTTAGGTTGGTCCTAGCTGCACTGTAAGCCGCCGCGTCGCCAGATTTAAATGCTGCGTCGCGTGCTTTCAACAGCGAGCGGACCTCTCCGTTCATCCAGGGTTTCTGGTTGGGGTATGTCCTGATATTTCTATGGGTCGTGACGACCTCGACGCAACTGTTAATGTAGAATAGCACTGTGGATGCGTATTCCTCGATGTCATTATGGGCAAACATGCCCCAATCAGTGCATTCGAAGCAATCCTGAAGCTCCGAGACTGCCCCCTCTGGCCATACTTTCACTGATCTCACTGATGTTCTCACTCTTTTGATGAGCGGTTTGTATGCCGGGGCTAGAAACAGGGAGAGGTGGTCAGACTTCCCAAGGTGGGGAACCTCTGCCCCTGTGTATTTTTTCTATTTTTTTTCTCTCTCTCTCACATGGCAGCTGTCTTTCAGTCTGCCATCGCCATTTACACTTCATCTAGAGCTATCTTTTGTTTCTCAACTTGTCCCATTACCATCTCTTTTTGCCATGCACCATCATCCCTTTTGTCTCTTAACCTCTCCTGCCTTCCACCCTATCACAGACCTTCCCATTTGTTCTTTCCTCCCCTCCCCCCCTCCCTGCCCCTACACTTGCTTAAAAATCTGTTCCATCTCCAGCTTTTTCCAGTTCTGACAAAGGGTCATCGACCTGAAACGTTAACTCTGTTTCTCTCTCTCCACAGATGCTGCCTGACCCGCTGAGTATTTCCAGCATTTTCTGTTTTTATTTCAGATTTCCAGCATCCGCAGTATTTTGCTTGTATTCTAATGCTCCCCTGGCTGGCCTCCCATCTTCCACCCTCCGTGAAGTTTAGTTCATCCAAAACTGCTGCCTGTATCCTATCCCGCACCAAGTCCCATTCACCCATCACCCCTGTTGTTGCTGACCTACATTAGTTCCCAGTCCCCCAAAGCCTCCAATTTAAAATTCTCATCCTTGTTCTTAACTCCCTTTATGGCTTCCTCTGTAACCTCCTCTAACCCTACACCCTCTGGGAACTCTCCGTTCCTTTGATTCTGGGCTTTTATGTATCCCCCCTCCTTCACCCCACCATTGGCAGCCATGATTTCAGCTGTCTCGGCACGATACTTTAGAAATCCAATCCAAAATCCCGCTGCCTCTCCAACTCCACCTCCTCCTTTAAGGCACTTTTAAAACTCAGCTCTTTGACCACTCAGCATCCATTTTTGTCAGTTTATGGCTCTGTGAAACACCTTGGGATGTTTTTCTACATTAAAGGTGCTATATATGAATGTAAGTTGTTGTTGTAGCATTACTGAACTGCCTCTGTAACCCCGGTTATTTATTTAATCAATTAACCCTATCTACTAATTATTTGCATACTCAATGTTTAGGTGTTACTTACTATGATTCTAAGGTTAATAAACAAATGTTAGTTCATGACTTTGTTCTTTGATAATTGGCAAGGGTTAATTCATTCACTCAATAGTTTGTGCAGATCCTGATGGGAGGTTGGTAGTGTAAATGCTAGTATAATCCAAACTGTTTGATCTAAAACAGTTCAGTGAGCCAAATTTGAGCATCATTCACTTCTTGACATAAACCAGGTGGTAAACCCTAGATGGTTCCTTAGTGAGGAGTTACAGTGAATGGTTTAGATTCATCTGGTAGCCTTGATAAATAATCTTGTCAGGGTATATATCCCAGTGTTATTACATACTGCACTAAATACTTTGAACAGAGCACTTTCACAGGTTTTGAAGCCTTGATTGGCACTATTCAGTCTGTGATGACACCAACCAGTAGTACCTCAGAAACTGTGCCCAGCACCAGTGGACTGTAAGGGTTGGGCACAGATATCACTGTCTATACAGAGAATGGTCATGAACCTGTTTCCTAATGCCCCCTCCAATGCCTTCACACGAAAGATCTGCACTCTTGGCATTGGTAACCCTTTTCTACTGCAACTGCTAAACTGCCGGAAGATGATCCATCTGGGACAGCAGCTACCCTGAGACAAGAATACCATCAGATCTCGATGATTCCAGGGGAACCATTTCAACTGAACTTCATCTCACTCAGGGAGCATTTCATAGGAGTAATAGATTAGAAACTAAAGTAAGTTAGTTAGCTGGTACAAAGGAGAGTAACAGAGTTAAGTAGTTGTAGAAGGGGAGAATGGACTTTGTTCACACTTCCTGATGAATGTTGTTTAAAGACACCTTGATCAAATAAAGGTATGAGTTATTTTCTGTGTATGATTTCAACTTTTGTTTGATGACAGATATAAAATAACTATTTGGTGAATCACTTTTTATTGAAAGTTCTGGGCTATGATTAGTGCTCTCTGGGCTCTGGTCTCGCATTCTACTTCCTCTCCTTCTTGTGCATTTCCCCTGTGATGCAGAGAAGCCTACATAAGACCTTCTTGATTGTGTGGGGGGAGAGACCTTTGGAGATGCCTGATTCTAGAAAGCTGCCAACCCAGCTTTTCCATCTCTTCATATTGCAGGAATAGTTTGTAGAGTGGATAAAACTTGCAGATCTTCGGTTTCTTCCAGGTTGGTTTCTTGTTGGTCACGGTGGCCCAATATTACCTAGTTGTTGGTAATATTGTTGGTTGTTTGTTTCATAAGAACATAAGAACATAAGAAGTAGGAGCAGGAGTATGCCATACGGCCCCTCGGGCCTGCTCCGCCATTCAATAGGATCATGGCTGATCTGAACCTAGACTCACGTCCACTTCCCTGCCCTCTCCCCGTAACCCCTAATTCCCTTATCTGCTAGGAAAATGTCTATCTCCATTTTAAATTTATTTAATGTTGCAGCTTCCACAGCTCTCTGTGGTAGCAAATTCCATAGATTTACTACCCTCTGAGTGAAGAAGTTTCTCCTCATCTCAGTTTTGAAAGGGCAGCCCCTTACTCTAAGATTATGCCCCCTAGTTCTAATCTCACCCATCAGTGGAAACATCCTCACCGCATCCACCCGATCAAGCCCCCTCACAATCTTATATGTTTCGATAAGATCGCCTCTCATTCTTCTGAACTCCAATGAGTAGAGTCCCAACCTACTCAACCTTTCCTCATAAGTCAACCCCCTCATCTCTGGAATCAACCGAGTGAACCTTCTCTGAACCGCCTCGAGAGCAAGTATATTTTTCTTAAATATGGAAACCAAAACTGCACGCAGTATTCCAGGTGTGGGGCCCTTGGTTGCTGCGATTCCTTCCGTTCTCCTTCTGTTGTCCCGAGGCTGATGTCTTTCGAATGAGCTGTGCCTTTTCCTGTGTCTGTCCGAACTGTACTGCTGACTTCAATTCACTGACTGCTGTTTCAATTCTCTGCCTGAACTGTACTGATCAAACTGATCGAACCCATCAAACTCATCGGACGAACTGCTTTCTTGTGGAGACAGGTCTTTAGTTTATACTAAAATGAAAGTTGCTAATCTTGTTAGATTTTGGGCAGGCTCATTATTTTTAATAGGTTTTAAAACTTTAACGAGCTTCAGGGATGGCCCATCTAAACTTAACAAGTTTCGGGGATGGCCCATCTAAACTTAATCAGCCTTTAACTGGTTTTGGGATTGCCTTGAAACTAGTTTTAAAAATGCAAAACGTTTGTCAATCTCTTTAATTGGTTTTGGACTGTGGTTTGTTTGTTGTATCCTGTAGGGCTAATGTTCCTTCCTTTGTGTTGCTGGGGACATGTCCTGTTTATTCATGTACCTGGCTCTGCAAATTCTCGGCGGGAAACAGGTTTCATTGTCCTTATGTAAAACTGGGGTGGCCCAGGACATTCCTAGACAGTCCAATATCCAAACTCGGGGGCCCACCCCCCTCCCCTTTGTCCCAGCCTTTTGCAAGCCTGAACATGTCCTTTGAAACTAGCCAAATGTTCCTGGGATTTTTATTTTAAATCCCTTTGGCCCAATAACTCCTTAAAACAGTCCAAAAACTCTTCTTTCTTACACTTAGGAAAAATGTGTAATTTAACTCTTTTAATCTTCTGTTAGGCCCAACCATACATTTATCCCTTTTTACAGATTTCTTCTGTGATGTTCCAAAATCCTTCTAAAAATAAGGCTTTCTTTCTGTTCTGGGGTGGTGCAGAAATTTTCGAACCTTACATAATGGCAAAGACCCTGACTTAACTCCAATAAAAAGATCATTATGCAGGAAAAACACCAACTTTCAGTAGTAGCACACAAAGTGGCATCTTCAATATGGTATTCATCTCCAGTAATTATTTGGTGTGGTTTTAAAGCAGAAATGGAGGAGAATGTGGCAGAAGGGTTAGCCATGCCCTCTTGACCCCATATAAATGTGGCTTCTGGTGGGCCTTAAAGGGAACTGGTAGTTTTTTGTGAGAAGAATGTAAGTGCAGTTTTTTTGTGGTGTACTTGAAGTGATAACCTTTAAGAATGCATTTTTACTCTGTTTACCACCCTAGATCTAAAATGGGCAGTAATTCAAAGGAAAATTCAGACCATTGTGCCCAGCCACAAAGCTGATTCAAAACAACATTAATAACTTGATTTATAGAGCAGCTTTATCACAGAAAGGATACCAAGGTGCTTCACAGAGATACAAGGGGAACAGATGGTGAACCATAGAAGGAGAGATTAGGAGAGGTGACCAAAAGCTTAGCCAAAGTGGTGGAGACACAGCTGGAGGGGCAAAGAGGGGAGGGCCCAGGGCAGATCCTTCGAGGACTCCGGTGGTAATGGTGCATGTGCGGGAAGAAAAGCCATTGCAGTAATTCAGCTGTAACTGCATGCTGATTAGAAATTTACAGTTGAGATTA
Organism: Somniosus microcephalus; assembly: GCF_052327205.1. Lineage (NCBI taxonomy): Eukaryota > Metazoa > Chordata > Chondrichthyes > Squaliformes > Somniosidae > Somniosus > Somniosus microcephalus. The sequence continues at coordinate 274,540,367 of NC_140990.1, read as the reverse complement.
ATGTCTGAGATTGATATAAATTGGTGAAATTAATTTAAGATTAGACTCCTTAGATAGCTGACAAGTTAAGAGCATTAAGTAGCCAGTCTGTTACAGTAAATAGATTTAGAGTATATATGCTCGCAGTTAGCATATAGAACTTATACAATCTTGTCCTTATGAGCTGGTGTGGATGGATTTATTGCCTCACCTTCCTCTGGGGTGATATTGTTAGCCTCTTTACTATTTTTATACTCATTACTATTTTTATTAATGATCTGGATGTAGGTGTTGGGGGCACAATCTGCAAATTTGCAGATGATACCAAGATCTGTGCAAGTGTTAGAACTATAGATGATGCTCATCTGCTTCAGGCACATCTTAATGTGTTGGGGGATTGGGCTCAAGACTGGAAAATGATGTATAACTTAGATAAATGCAGTGTTATGCATGTGGGCAGGGAAAATGCTCAACATTGATACACCCTTCAGGGAAAGACATTAACAATGGTGGAGCTAGAAAGAGATTTGGGCATTCTAGTGCATACATCCTTAAAGGTACATGAGCAATGCCGTGTAGCGATAGCTAGAGCAAATAGGGTGTTGGGGTGTATCCATAGGACAATTGAGTACAAGACAAGGCATACTGTTTTGTCCATGTACAAAACCTTAGTCAGGCCGCACTTGGAACACTGTGTCCAGTTTTGGTCTCCTCACATGGTGGGTAATATTGAGGCATTGGAAAGGGTGCAGAGGAGGGCCACTGTACTCTTCGAAACTCTTCGGACACAAACTGTGGTCCGTTATCAGAGCAAATCTGCTCTGGCAAGCCGTTCCTGGCAAATAGGTCCGTAGGACTGCAATAGTTTTCTCCGTGGTGGTGGAGGACATTTTGATCACCTCAGGCCATTTCAAGTGCTCATCCAGGGCTATTAAAAACATTGGCCTAGAAATTCACTGGCCTTAGCGCCGCTTTTGAGGCGCTAGAGGGCCTAGCGCCGAAGTTATGGCCAGTTTAGAAATTGACAGGGGCCCTAAATCGGCGTTAGGCCGGTAGCGCTGCGCCGGCACCGATGACGTCATCGGTGTGCGCAGCGTCCCGGTTGCCATGGTAACCCGCCCGAACTCGGAAATTGAGTTGCAGCCGCCTCGCCCGTGGCAGCCGCAAGCAACGTTCTGGCAGAGGTGCCTTACAGAACTTTGCGCCGGCGCATTAAAGGCCCCGCGGCGGCCGGCCGCTTTCCCGCCGGCCGCCTGGCCGCAGCTCCCTCCCCGGACTTCCCCCCCCCCCCCCCCCCCGGAACAGAAGCAAGCCCGGCACTTGTCCGAGGTGCCGGGCTCATTTTTAAAAAGATTATCGCGGGCCGCGGCCGGGTGCAGGCAGCTCCTCCTTAACGGAAGGAGGAGGCCTGCACTTCCCGAGCCTGCCGCACCGCAGCGGGCGCCGCAGCGCCGGAATAACGCCGCAATGCGGCGCGTGGCGCCAGTTTTGAGGCGCTGAGACCCCTCAGTAGCGCCGGCAGCCGTTTGGGCGCGGCGCTACTGAATTTTTGGCGCGCGCAGGGGGACTTAGCGCCGGCACTAACTTCCGGCGCTAAAGCCCTCGCTGCGCCAAAACCGAATTTCTAGGCCATTGAGTCCATGAATGGACCAGCAAAATCAATATGCACCCATTGCCATGGAGAGGAGGGCCACTCCCATGGGTGTAGAGGGGCATGTGGTGGTGCATTTTGGACCTTCTGGCATCCTGAGCAGCTCTTTGTCAGGTCCTCGATTTGCTGATCGATCCCCGGCCACCACACATAAGCCCTAGCAAGGCTTTTCATTTTCACCCCTCCCAGATGGCCTTCGTGAAGCTCATTGAGCAGTCTCTCCCTTAACTTGGGTGGCATTACCACTTGGGATCCACACATCAAGGTCCCCTGGCATACTGACAGCTGTTCTCTTCTGGATGAGAATTCTGGCAACAGTGAGTCGCCATGTGTTGGCCATCCCTTCACCGTCAAATCATATACCCGAGGCAGTGTCGGGTCATTTCGGGTCTCCTTCTCTATATCCACGTTAGTTACTGGCAAGCGTTCAATTATAGTCGAATAAAATATTTCGACAGGGTCCACTGCTGGTGCTTCCTCCGCAGTAGGCAGTGGCAGGCGTGATAGCCCATCAGCGTTTCCATGCTGTTTCGTGCCCTTATATTCTATTTCATATTGGTTCGCCCCTAGAAAAAGGGACCATTATTTTAGCCGTTGCGCAGTCATCACCGGAACGCCCTTCTTTGGATTAAAGATGGAGACAAGTGGTTGGTGGTCGGTCAGCAAGGTGAACCTCTGCCCGTGCAGATAGTGGTTGAACTTTTTCACTCCCCACACTAGGCTGAGGGCCTCCCTGTCAATCTGGGTGTAGTTACGCTCGGCTGAGGTTAGTGACCAAGACGCAAAGGCTACTGGCCTCTCCGAGCCGTCACACCACATGTTGGATCTCAAACAAGCATGCTAAGCTTGAATAAAGGAAACTATGAAGGTATGAGAGCGGAATTGAGTAGAGTGGATTGGGAAAATAGATTAAAGGGTAAGATGATACATGATCAGTGGTGTACATTTAAGGAGTTATTATACAACTTCCAAAAAATATATATTCCACTGAGAAGAAAAGGGTGTAAAAGAAAAGACAGCCATCCGTGGCTAAGTAAAGAAATTAAGGAGAGTATTCGACTAAAAACAAGGGCATATAAGGTAGCCAAATCTAGCGGGAGGATAGAGGATTGGGAAAACTTTAAAAGACAGCAAAAAATAACAAAAAGATTGATTAAGAAAGGGAAGATAGATTATGAAAGTAAATTAGCAAAAAATATAAAAACAGATAGCAGGAGTTTTTATAGTTATATAAAAAGAAAAAGGGTGGCTAAAGTAAATGTTGGTCCCTTAGAGGATGAGACCAGGAAATTAATGGTGGGAAATATGGAGATGGCAAAAACACTGAATGAATATTTTGTATCAGTCTTTACAGTAGAGGACACTAAGAATATCCCAACACTGGACAAACAGGGGGCTATAGGGGGGGAGGAGCTAAACACGATCAAAATCACTAAGGAAGTGGTACTCGGTAAAATAATGGGACTCAAGGCGGATAAATCACCTGGACCTGATGGCTTACATCCTAGGGTCTTGAGGGAAGTGGCGGTACGGATTGTGGATGCATTGGTAATAATTTTCCAAAACTCCCTGGACTCGGCAAAGGTCCCGGCAGACTGGAAAACTGCTAATGTAACACCCTTATTTAAAAAGGGCAGTAGACAGAAGGCTGGAAATTATTGACCGGTTAGCCTAACATCTGTGGTAGGTAAAATTTTGGAGTCCATTATTAAGGAGACAGTAACAGGACATTTGGATAATCATAATTTAATAGGACAAAGTCCGCATGGTTTTATGAAGGGGAAGTCATGTTTGACAAATTTGCTGGAGTTCTTTGAGGAAGTAACATATAGGGTGGATAAAGGGGAACCAGTGGACGTAGTGTATTTAGACTTCCAAAAGGCATTTGACAAGGTGCCACACAAAAGATTATTGCTTAAGATAAAAAATCACAGGATTGGGGGTAATATTCTGGCATGGATAGAGGATTGGCTATCTAACAGAAGGCAGAGAGTTGGGATAAATGGTTCATTTTCAGAATGACAATCTTTAACTAGTGGTGTTCCGCAGGGGTCAGTGCTGGGTCCCCAACTCTTTACAATCTATATTAATGATTTGGAGGAGGGGACCGAGTGTAACATATCAAAGTTTGCAGATGATACTAAGATGGGAGGGAAAGTAGTGAGTGAGGAGGACATAAAAAACCTGCAAGGGGACATAGACAGGCTAAGTAAGTGGGCAGAGATTTGGCAGATGGAATGCAATACTGGAAAGTGTGAGGTTATGCACTTTGGCAGGAAAAATCGTAGAGCAAGTTATTATCTTAATGGCAAGAAACTGGAAAGTACTGAAGTACAAAGGGATCTGGGGGTCCTGGTGCACGAAACTCAAAAGGTTAGTATGCAGGTGCAGCAAGTGATTAAGAAGGCCAATGGAATGTTGGCTTTCATTGCTGGGGGATAGAATATAAAAATAGGGAGGTATTGCTTCAGTTGTACAATGTATTGGTGAGACCGCACCTGGAATACTGCATACAGTTTTGGTGTCCATACTTAAGAAAAGCCATACTTGCTCTCGAGTCAGTACAAAAAAGGTTCACTCGGTTAATCCCGGGGATGAGGGGATGGACATATGAGGAGAGGTTGAGTAGATTGGGACTCTACTCATTGGAGTTCAGAAGAATGAGAGGCGATCTTATTGAAACATATAAGATTGTGAAGGGGTTGGATCGGGTGGATGCGGGGAGGATGTTCCCGATGATGGGTGAAACTAGAACTAGGGGGCATAGTCTTAGAATAAGCGGCTGCTCTTTCAAAACTGAGATGAGGAGGAACTACTTCACTCAGAGGGTGTGAGGAAATCTACATGATATAAGGGGTTAATTTCAAGTGCTTGCTGGGTAAAAGTTTTCAGACTTGACACAGGTAAAGAGTCGATGTGTAACTAGAGCTATTGCACGAACCTGGATTACAGCCAAGAACAGATGTCTGCCCACCTAATAAGAATGTAGAAGTGAAACAATGGGTTCTGTTTGATTTACCCAGTGACCTGATAACTTGCGACCGTAAGCAAACCTAGCCTCCCAATACATGATTAAGATTAAAGAGGACCTCCGGTTACACGATTCATGCCCTGTTATAGATTAACGGTTGACTTACGTGTCCAGGATCCTTCTGTCAATATGTCATAAGACCTGATGATTAATCTAAAATGTATCCTGATAGAGGAACAAAGGAATGTCAATCAAACTTGTTTGTTACACTTATAAATATGGAACGCTTACGCTGTATCATTGAAATAGTAGCCTCGTCCCTTGAGTAGAGGTGCTGATTCCCCTTGCAAGGAAATAAAAGGCCTGTCCATCTGACGAATCCAAGAGTGTATTGAGTCATTACCCAGAGCTAAGAAAAAAGGCACTTCTACAATTTGGAGGTTCCACCGAGGTGGCTTGCTGTACCAATTGGTGAGTTAACAGACGCCGAGTACGTTGCTCGGTTAGGAAAAATCCCATCGGCCGAAGGTGGTGTTTTGCCACATTTTTGGGACTTTTCCTGCCAGAAGCATAGCTGCGCATAGTCTGTTTATTCCATTGGACAGTACTGCCATCGGGTAATTGACTCACAAGGTTCGGAGGTTAAACTGCCGTTGTGACTGCTTCCCTTTCAGAAACGGAATAGAGGATCAGCCATGAGGCGCTGACGCCCCGCGAACAGGATCGTGCAGAAAAGGACTGTATAAAGGTACCAGAGAGAGAAGGTTAAGTCAGGAATTTGATTAACTAAGGAGCTAGCGATTTACTGGAAATTGAACTAGCAAGGTTCCATAAAGGGAGTAGGGTAGAAGGAGAGAGAGTGGGTGAAGTTAGTTGGGACAAATTGAAGGCCCTTTTTGCGAAAAAATTTGGCTAAAGGGAGTAAGGTAGAGGGAAGAAGAGTGGGCGATTGTCTGAAACACAGTGTCAATGTTTAATGTTTACGAGAGTGAGTATTTAACTACTTGTTATTATCAATCAACTTTGTCCAGTAAGGCTGCATAGGTTGGGGATTTAGTAACACTTTGGTTGTTGTTTAGCAAGTGTATTGTTTATTGTTTATTGTCATATGTATTAATGTTTAGTCATGTCTGATCTGTAGAGGCGTCCCACGCAGATCATAGAGTGTTACGGAATTGTTGTATGTTTTAACTAAAATATTTAAGCTGAAAAAAAAAACTGCAGAAGGGGTTGGAAAAGACCCAAGCCGGGGAAGTGAGTCCCGCGGCGGAATGTATTGTTGAGAAAATAGTGATGTCTTTTACATGATCCACTAAGCTATTGTGGATTCAGTATTTTCCCCAGTTAGAAATACCTTTCACGAGGGTTGAGAACCCTCGAGTTTTAAAGCATAAGGATATGTCTTAATGTGTTGTAAATATTTTTTAAAAAAACCTTGCTGCAGTCAGTTGACTAAATTCAGTCGGGAAGTGCTGAGTTTCAGTCGCCTAGCCTCAGGCCGGTTATTAAGAGGGCAAATGCCCCACGTGAAGGCCGGGACCATAAAGTAGGCGCCGAAACTCTAAAGGCACTCGGAGTGACAAATGGTCAAGGACTTTGTGACACTGATTTGAAGTAAAGACCAAGAAGATTGGATGTGACTGTAATTTTGATACGTATGTATAGTTTATTAATCTGATCTGTAGGGGCGTACAACGCAGATCACGGATTGTCACGGGAGTTTAGATTGTTTTAAGTGAAACATTTAAGCTGCTAAAATGGGTGCTAGCACCAGTAAGCCACCCGAGAAAGGCACGCCAGCAGCCTTTATGTTAAAGAACTGTGGTCAATCATCCATTGATCACCTACCAAATTGGTCCAAATGGACTGTAAATAAGACTAGACCCTTTCCCTCAGATGGTTCATTTAACATAGAAAGAATTACTTGCCTCGAGGAATGTTTAACGGACAAGAGAGAAATAGAGAACAGCCAGATAAAAAGACTGCCTCTATGTTTGTTGAGTCAGAAAAAAAAAGATTACCCCGAAGAAATACCTTTCTCCTCTATTATGGTAGGATAACAAGGTAACTATAGAAGGATGAATAGAGGGGAATATAGAGGAAGACGTGGTAGAGTAAGAGGGTATGGACGATCTGGTAATTGTTACAATTGCGGACAACCCGGACATTGGGCAAACCAATGCCCTGCGAAAAATCGTCAGAACCAAACCTCCAATAATGGACCTCCGTTAGAGAATAAAGGTCCTAATTTCACTGTCCATAACCCTTTTTCGGACCAGTCAGGAGGTTACCCTACAAACGGACAGGGATTTAGGAGAAATAGAGATCAGAATTACTGACTGACACCAGCAGCCCCAGGCGCCACAGACCACCAAATGCCCGTTGTTTCTTTAAATTCACGCAGCGAACCTGAAATTAAAATGCAAATAGCTGGGAGACCTATGTCATTTTAGTAGATACAGGAGCAACCTTTTCGGTGTTAGGGAAAGGATATTCTGAAGGAATGCCTATTAATGGGAAAAAGACCCCGATAGCTGGATTGGCTGGAATACTACAACGCTTGAATCAATCGACTCCCCTCACGGTAAAAGTAGAAGAATTTGAGGAAGAACACTCCTTTCTGTTATCAGGAGATGTCTCTATGAATTTATGTGGAAGAGACTTGCTGTGCAAAATGAATGCTACAATCATTTGCTCCCCATCAGGAGTAATGGTAGAAATCCAAGTAGATAAGGCATATGCGTACCCAGTAACAGAAATAAAACACCCTGTTCTTTACGCATGGGAAATTGCCGACCCAAATTTGAGTCCCAAACTTGTCAGTCTGTTAGGAGCGTGGGGATTCGTTACAAGCTCCATAAAACAATACCAGGAATCCCTGAAACTAGGGAAATGGCATTCAAAATTGCACTGCACGGCCTGCTATGACAAAACAGGACAAGATTATCAGCCGTTTTTAAATTTAAAATACCTCCTAACTATTAGACTGCACAGTCCTATAAAGTTACAATTAATCCAGCTGCACCATTACCCAAAAGGTCACAGTATCCATTGTCAGAGAAAGCAGAAAAAGGAATTGAGCCAGTGATGGAATCATTGTTAAAACAGGGAGTTAACGCCGGATAGAATAAAGGTCGTTTGCAACACATCGTTGCCAAAAACTAAAAGAGAAATGAAGCATTTTCTAGGAATGACTGGCTATTGTAGACAATGGATATTGAACTATTCAGAAATAACCAGACCACTATTGGACATGAGCATGACAAATTTGGAAAATTCGCGGTTACCTGACTTCCTCGGGAACCCAGATTAAAAATGCACAAGAAGTGCAACATTTTTTACTAGCTATTCAGAGACGTAAACAGATTGCAATTATTAAGTGCCAAGCGCACACGGGGCATTTGGACAAGGTTGCGCTTGGAAACGCTGCTGCAGATAGCGCTGCTAAGTCAGTAGCTATATCAAGTACTGAACGACAAGTTTCAGCCTTCCCTGTTAGGGAAAAGCCAGAGATACCGCAGCCCCCATCCTTAGATGATGTGCTGACCCATCAAGATAGGGCCAGTTCTGATGAAGTAAAGGAATGGGTTGTTAATCATTGTTTTAAAAAACACTGACGGCTTATGGGTTCATCATGACGGCCGTATGGTGGCACCCAAATCATTACTATCACCAATTGCCCGATGTGTTCATAAATTCACCCATGCGGGCAAAGGGGGGATGGCGGACTATATCCTCAAGACCTGGTATGCACCAGGAATCTCAAAGTTGGCAAAACAAAAATGTGAGAATTGTACTATCTGCCAGACCATGAATGCAGGGAAAATAAAGAAGGTACAGCCCGCATCCCACCCAAACCCCATGGGCCCTTTTGTACACTTGCAAATGGATTTTATTGAACTACCTGTGTGTATGAGCTTTAAATATGTATTAGTTATTGTTGATATGTTTTCAAGATGGATTGAAGCGTTTCCTTGTAGAAAGAGTGACGCCACTACTGTTGCTAAATGTTTATTGAAGGACATTGTACCTCGCTTTGGGATACCAGCAAAACTGTCAAGTGACAATGGGTCCCATTTTACGGGAACATTGATTAAGGAACTATGCAAAGCCTTACAGATTAACCAGCACCTCCATTGCAGTTATCATCCACAGTCGGCTGGACTAGTGGAAAGATATAACGGGATGCTGAAAAACAAGCTTGCAAAACTGTGTAAAGAAACTGGACTTAAATGGGTTGATTTGTTACCCATAGCTTTAATGACAATGCGGTCTGCTACCAACAGAACTACAGGATTGTCGCCTCACGAGATCGTCATGGGAAGACCACAAAGATTGCCCTTTTCGGCACCTTAACAGCTAAACAAATGGACATTCATAAAATGGAGGAAGATATGTTGAGTTATTGCATTGCACTAACCAAATGCATTTCTAGTTTCCATCAACAGGCGAAGGAAGCCCAGGTCGATCCCGCTGAAGGAAAGTGCCATACTTTCGAGCCAGGAGATAACGTCTACATAAAAAATCTTCAAGTGAAAGAATGGCCTTCAACCCAGATTTGAGGGACCCTTCCAAGTACTCCTGACCACAAACACCGCTGTAAAAGTAAAGGAGCGACCAACATGGATACATGCATCCCATTGTAAGAAGGCATCAGTTGAAGATGATACACTGCCAAGATGAACTGGATTTGGACTCTAATAAGACTGTTCCCTTTGTTAACGATAATTGAAACTGCCATATTGATTTACCCAGATCCCCTGAAGGGCAAACCATGCATAGAAGAATGTGTACTTTTAAACAGTGATTTCTTTTATATTATATGCTATAACGAGACTATGAAGGTTCAGCTTCAGGATCACACTATGCAGGTACCCCCGTATCAACCCCTGAGTCTTAGGATTAGGCAGAATAAGATAGTAGAAGAAGATAGGGGACAGAAGCTTGATAAGCTATGGGTTATATGCCCCGATACTGTGTCACCAAGTGAAAGAATTGCGAATGAAGGAGTTATCTGTAGTGGTAATCCAAAGGGAGGACTGGCCCTGACGGCCAGGCCAATGTTTTGTAACAATCCAGTTACAGAGCCCTTTATTTCAACATTAGCCACTCAGAAAAGAAAACTTAATAAGACAGATCCAGAACAACTAGAAGATGAGTAGAAGGGAGCAGGATATAACCTAATGAAATTCGAAGGATGGTTTCATCCCCAATATGATAATCGAAGGAATCCAGAGAGTCTATTAGTGACGTCAATGGGAACCATAAATAAAACAAAAGGAGAAGTCTGTCTGGTAAACGACAATGGAGAAGGATTGATGGTTGGATGGAGTGAGTGCAAATGTAACTACACTTTGACTAAAACTACTACTAAACCACCGGGTGCAGTCGAATGGCCCTATTGGGGACGGTGGAACCTGTCCACAGTACAAAATGTGACTAGTAAAAAAATCTGGAAAGGAGAACAAGGAATAGGAATGATGCACCAGATATGGAACAAATTTGAAGCCTATAATAACACCTATTTCATCTGTGGGCAGAGAGCATACCCTTGGTTACCACAAAATTGGACTGGGTCATGTTACTTGGGATATGTAGTGCCCTATATACATCATATTTCATCTTTGGATAGCCACCCTGGGACACGAGCAAAACGAGCCATTACAGAAACTGAAAGGTTCTTTGCTATAGCATTCCCCTGGTATGGAACAGAGAAGCTAGCAAGAGAATCTATAAACATGGCAGCAGTGTTGGAACAAATAGCCAATGATACTGCTGATGCTCTCAGTGATGTAAACGCAGAAATGGTGGCTTTGCGCACTGTTGCTTTACAAAACCGCATGGCTCTGGACTATTTGTTGGCAAAAGAAGGGGGCACATGTGCAATCGTAAAAACCGAATGTTGCACCTATATCCCAGATAGCTCAGAAAATATCACCAACCTGGTAAACCACATAAAGGAGGCCGTAAAGAAACTACGTCAACCTGAACAGTGGTCCATGTGGGATTGGATTTCAGGATGGGGAGGAGCATTAGGAAAGCAAATTTTGGAAGTCTTAATTGCAATTGTGATGATTATAATTTTAATTAGTTTATTGATTGGTTGTTTAAAATTATTGTGAACAAAAGTCCTTTCCTCATTAACATCAACTCCCCCAGTACCCATGATGTCTGAATATGAGAATATTAAGGGTGAAACCTTTGATGTGGAATTTCTTAAACTTAGCGAAATAGATTGTCCTTAGCAAGGACAAAAGGGGGGAATGAGGAAATCTATATGATATAAGGGGTTAATTTCAAGTGCTTGCTGGGTAAAAGTTTTCAGACTTGACACAGGTAAAGAGTTGATGTGTAACTAGAGCTATTGCACGAACCTGGATTACAGCCAAGAACAGATGTCTGCCCACCTAATAAGAATGTAGAAGTGAAACAATGGGTTCCGTTTGATTTACCCAGTGACCTGATAACTTGCAACCGTAAGCAAACCTAGCCTCCCAATACATGATTAAGATTAAAGAGGACCTCCGGTTACACGATTCATGCCCTGTTATAGATTAAAGGTTGACTTATGTGTCCAGGATCCTTCTGCCAATATGTCATAAGACCTGATGATTAATCTAAAATGTATCCTGATAGAGGAATAAAGGAATGTCAATCAAACTTGTTTGTTACACTGTATAAATATGGAATGCTTACGCTGTATCATTGAAATAGTAGCCTCACCCCTTGAGTAGAGGTGCTGATTCCCCTTGCAAGTGAAATAAAAGGCCTGTCCGTCTGACGAATCCAAGAGTGTATTGAGTCATTACCCAGAGCTAAGAAAAAAGTCACTTCTACAGGTGGTAGGTCCATGGAATATGCTGCCCCAAAAAGCTGTAGAAGCTACATCATTACATAAATTTAAAACAGAAATAGACAGTTTCCTAGAAGTAAAGGGAATTAAGAGTTACGGGGAGCGGGCAGGAATTTGGACATGAGTCTAGGTTTGGATCGGTCATGGCCCTGTGGGTAGCGGAGCGGGCCCAGGGGCCGTGTAGACTGATTCTGCTCCTATTTCGTGTGTCTAATTCTGTTAGATTCAGGAGATGGTTCTGTGATAGTAGATTGGCGGTTAGGATCAGATCAGCCATGATCTTATTGAATGGCGGAGCAGGCTCGAGGGGCCGTTTGGCCTACTCCTGCTCCTATTTCTTATGTTCTTATGTTCTTATGTCCGGGAATTTGTGCGACAGCACCGCTCCAATACCATAGGGTGATGCATCACACGCCAACCGAATTGGTAGTGCTGGGTTGAAATGAGCCAACACCTCTTTTGATGTGATCAATTCTTTGCACTTCTGGAAAGCTCGTTTATGTTAAGTCTGTGTGTTCCAGTTATATTTAAGGTCAATTACTGACACAGACTACAAGAATAACTTTTCAATAGGTCTTTACTATTCGGAGGTTAGGGCTGTACTACCCAGCAAATTACTACACAGCACTTATATACCGGTGTGGTCACCACCGGTATTACCGTATACAGCAGCCAGAGAAAGTAGTACATCTCTTAAGGTGGAACAGGTTTAATTTCTCTTAAGGTGGAACAAGTTACATACACCACAATCCTCCCTGTTTAGCTTAACAGTTATATCCCCATTTAACACAACATAATAACATATATACATATACAACTTCATGTAGAAACAGTTCAAAGGTTCAGGCCTAGAAATTGGGTATAGCCCCGCCAGCTCGTTTGCACCGAAAATTTTGCGCTCGCCGCGGAGCCAGTTGTGCCCGTCCCATATTCACTTTTAGCGCCCCAAAGCGGAACCGGGTGCTGCTCCAGGGTGTGCCCGCCCCGCTTGGGGCGCTGAAAGTGAATTTCAGCGCTCCCGGTCCCGCTGCGCCACCCGATGCGGTGCGGCAGGCTGCTGTACTGCAGGCCTCCCCCTTCTCTTAAGGGGGAGGTGCCTGCAACGGCCGGAGCCCCGATTGCGAGTGCCGGCAAAAGAGCCCGGCACAACAGAGAAGTGCCGGGCTCCACGGAAACCAGCCGGCAATGCCGCGGGGGGGGGCGGGGTGGAGGAGGCCGGGGAAGGAGGTGCGGGCAGGCGGCCGCCGAAAAAGTGGCCGGCCGCACCTCCACCTTAAAGCGCCCCGCTAAGGCTGCAGTAAGGACCCGGTCTCCCGATGTTGTTAGCGGCCGCCACGGAAGAGGCGGCCGCTACTGAAGATGGGGATCAGCGTGGTTTCGGGCGGTACCGGGGCACTGCGCACACCGATGATGTCATCGGTGCCGGCGCAGCGCTGCTGGCTAACGCCGATGTTAGGGCCCACCTAATTTCGGGCGCTAAAAAACTTCCGGCGCAAACCACTCTTTCGCCCCTAAGTGGGCGCTAACGCAACCGAATTTCTAGGCCCCAGTCTCTCAGGGGGCCTCCTGATTCGAGTTGGATAACGCCTTTCAGGGGTCTCTGATTCTTGTTGCTGAGGTGACTCCTCTAGTTGGTCTCTTATGTCTTGGACATCATCATCAGGTACATTCACTGCCGAGGTAGATGCTTCAGGTTCACTAACTTCTTCCACGGTTGTCTCTGTCGTAACCATGGGTTCGACCCTTGTTCTCGATTCTACCAGTTGGTCAGCATGACGCCGTATTACATTTTTACCAACATCTACCGTGTACATCAGGGGTCCTTGTCTGGCCCGAATTGTTCCGGATTGCCATTTCTCGTTTCCATAGTCCCTGGCCAACACTGGTTGTCCTACCTCGAAACTCCGAGTGGTCTTGTTATTTATATGCTGGAACTGTTTGTTTTCAACTTCCCTCCGCACATTTGGTTTTAACAAGTCCAACCTGGACCGCAACCTCCTGTTATAAAACATCATGGCAGGACTTTGGTTTGTCACTGCATGAGCGGCGTTTCGATATGCCAGTAGAAACTTGTCCACCTTATGTTGTAGTGGAATCTGATCTTCGCTCATGGCCTTTATTGCCTTTTTGAATGTTTGTACAAATCTCTCGGCCAACCCATTTGTAGCCGGATGATATGGGGCAGAGGTATAATGTTTCACCCCATTCTTCTTTAAGAATTTTTGGAATTCTTCTGACACGAACTGTGGTCCGTTGTCGGAACATATTTGTTCTGGCAAGCCGTTCCTTGCGAATATCGTTCTTAACACCGCAATTGTCTTTTCTGAAGTAGTGGTAGTCATCTTGATCACTTCTGGCCATTTAGAATGTGCGTCCACCGCAATTAGAAACATGGAGTCCATGAATGGACCAGCAAAGTCAATATGTACGCGTTGCCATGGGGCTGAAGGCCATTCCCATGGATGCAGCGGTGCAATCGGAGGTGCATTTTGCACTTTTTGGCACCCTGAGCAGCTTTTCGTCAGCTCCTCTATCTGTTGGTCGATACCCGGCCACCACACATAAGCCCTAGCAAGGCTTTTCATCTTGACTCCCCCCAGATGCGCTTCATGCAGTTCCTTTAGAACTCGTTCCCTTAACTTAGGAGGAATAATCACTCTCGTTCCATACATCAATGTTCCTTGACAGACGGACAGCTGGTCTCGTCTTGCCGAGAATGCCGGTAACAGAGAATCACCATGTGCTGGCCACCCCTTCACTGTCACCTCGTAGACTTGGGACAGTGTCGGGTCGTTCCTGGTTTCTCTTTCAATACTTGCATTGGTGACTGGTAAACACTCGATGATGGTCGAGTGAAATAACTCAACAGGGTCAACCTTCGTTGTCTCCTCTTCTTCAGGTAGTGGCAGGCGCGACAGCCCATCAGCATTACCATGCTGCTTTGTACCTTTGAATTCTATCTGATATTGATGTGCCCCTAGGAAAAGGGACCATCTCTGGAGTCTCTGTGCTGTCATCACCGACACACCCTTCTTAGGGTTAAAAATGGACACCAACGGCTGATGGTCTGTCAGAAGCGTAAACTTTTGGCCCTGCAGGTAATGATTAAACTTCTTTACTCCCCACACAAGGCTGAGAGCCTCCCTATCTATCTGAGCATAGTTGCGCTCAGCGGAGGTCAATGATCTGGATGCGAACGCGACTGGCCTCTCCGTGCCATTTGGCAACTTGTGTGAGAGCACTGCCCCAATACCATATGGAGAAGCATCACAAGCCAAACGAATAGGCAGTGTTGGGTTGAAGTGAGCCAACACTTCCTCTGAGGTTATCAATTCCTTGCTTTTGCGAAAGGCCTTCTTACAGTCCTCGCTCCACTCCCATGGTACTCCCTTCTGCAAAAGAGCGTTCAGCGGGTGCAGTACCATGGATAAATTTGGCAGAAACTTATGGTAATAGTTAATCAATCCTAGGAACGACCTCAACTGGGATACATTAACCGGAGCGGGAGCCTTCACAACCGCTTCGATCTTGTCAGGAGACTTATGAAGTCCCTCCTGGTCAATGACACGGCCACAGTACGAGATCCGCTTCTGAAAGAACTCACATTTCTGCCGATTAACTCGAAGTCCATATTCTTTCAATCTGATGAGCACCAGTTCCAAATTTGCGAGGTGTTCCTCGTCACCATCTCCTGTAATCAGAATATCGTCCAGGTAACATTGTGTGCCTGGAATTCCCTGTAATACCTGCTCCATGGCCCTCTGCCAAATTGCTGGAGCTGATGCCACTCCAAAAACCAGCCTCTATGCGTGCTGATCGTGAGGTACTGCCGTGACTCTTCCTCAACTTCCATCTGTAAGTACGCCTGCGCCAGGTCTATCTTGGTGAAGTGTTTCCCGCCCGACAATGAAGCGAAGATATCCTCAATCCGCAGAAGCGGATACTGCACCATGTGAAGCATCGGATTAACAGTGATCTTGAAATCTCCACAGATGCGGACCTTCCCTGGTTCTCCCGGCTTGTTGCTCGAAGGACGTTTCATCACGGGAACAATGGGCGTAGCCCACTCACTCCAGTCTACCTTAGACAGTACTCCTGAACATTCTAGCGCTTCCAGCTCCGCTTCCACAGCAGGTCGTATCGCATAGGGTACCGATCTGGCTTTGAAAAATTTTGGTTGTGCATGTCCTTCAATCTTGATGTTTGCCGTAATTCCTCTCAGTGTTCCCAGTCCCTGCTGGAACACCTCTTTAGCATCGTCCAATATTCTGGACAATCGTTTAGGTTTGACATCTGTTTCCCTGGCATCTACCGTTAGTGCTTTTAAGGAATGCCAGTCCATATTCATTTTTCTAATCCACTCCCGTCCCAGTAGTGGTGGACCTCCTTCAGGTAGCACATATAAGTCCATTCCTCGGCTTTCTTTGCCCTTGTGGACCACCTTTACCTCTATCTTTCCGATGGGGTATACTCTTTGCCCCGTGTATGTTTTCAATACAATCTCCATATCCCGTAGGGGAATATGTTGGAATAACCTTTTGTAATCTTTCTTATTCATGACCGTCAATGCCGATCCAGTGTCCAATTCCATCTTCACTTGGACTCCTGCTATCTGAAGTGTGACCCAAATTGTCTGGAGGTCTGCTTCCTTACCAACGTTGTGTACTCTTAAGCTACCCAGTTCATTACTGCTGGCGTCTGAATCTGACTTCTGTTCATTCGAACTGTTCTTTGTCACCTTGTGTACCTTTCTGTACTTTCCCTGCGGTGACTTTTTGTTGCTGGTCTTCTCTCCTGACCTGCATACTTTAGCTATGTGACCAAGCCTGCCACATTTTCTGCATTCCTTATTTTTGAACCAGCACTGGTTCTGATCGTGCGTTGTCTTTCCACAACGATAACATTTTACTGTACCCAAGACCATTTGATTTGTGCTGAGTTCCGTTGACCGTAGCTGCATTACCGCCGTGCCTCTCGCTGCGGCTTCGTGCGATGCTGCCATAGCGACAGCTTTATCAAGCGTCAGCTCATTCTCCTCAAGCAGTCGCTTTTGTGTCTCTTCTTTTAACAATCCACACACAAATTTATCTCTTAGCGCATCTGTTAGTCCTGTTCCAAACTGACAGTACTTTGCTAGCTTACGCAATTCAATTAAAAATTCAGCATTGCTTTCATCTTTCAGCTGCTTTCTGCTGTAAAATTTAAATCGTTCTGCTAGCATCAGCGGCGTGGGGCTTAAATGATTTTTCAGGACGGTAACAATATCCGCGAAAGTCTTATCCGCCGGTTTCTCTGGTGATAGAAGGTGTTTCAATTGCCCGTATGTCTTCGTACCCATTAAGTTTAATAAGGTTAGTGCTTTCTCCCCATCTGGTATCTTATTTGCTCTACAATAAACTTCTATGCGTTCTACATACGTGGTCCAATCTTCGATGTCGCTATCAAAAGTATTAATGTTCCCATGTTTAGGCATCTTTGCAATTTTTTTTCCAAAATGGCGGCTTCCCGCGCTTGGCGGTCTTTTCCACGCTCGTCTTCTTCACCCGCTGGCTGCAATGGTGATTGCTGTGCTGCTGCCGGTCTCACCTCCCCAGTGGTTAACAAGTCCCCCGACGCTGCTTCTACTCCACCGCGGTTCCCGTGGGCATTCGCGCTTCACTGCCGTCGCGCCTCGCAGCCCTTCTTGCAGCCCGGTTATGTGCACCCGCTGCGTTCGAATTCACCGCGGCTCTCTCGCCTTCAGCTGCCCCAGTCGCTGCGCCTTTCGGCCCGAATGCGGCCCGGCCCTTTTCACCGGCCGCGGTCGATTTCACCACCCTCTTTCCTCCGTCTTCCCTCCCCTTCGCTACAGCCAACGCGGCCGACTTTCGCTGATTGGCTTACCCACCACCATGGTAGAAGGAAGATAGCTGTCTGCCGCTGATGGGGACTTCGAGTTCAGAATTTCTCTTCTTCACTCCGGGTCCTCGATGCCTCCCGCGCGACGTGCTGTTCAGCAGGATGATGAGGGTGGATGCCTCTTCTCGACGCCCGTTCTGAGGACGAAGCTGCCGTGGATGTAAACTGCCGCAGGGTAAGATCGGACTCGTCGCCACTGTTAAGTCTGTGTGTTCCAGTTATATTTAAGGTCAATTACTGACACAGACTACAAGAATAACTTTTCAATAGGTCTTTACTATTCGGAGGTTAGGGCTGTACTACCCAGCAAATTACTACACAGCACTTATATACCGGTGTGGTCACCACCGGTATTACTGTATACAACAGCCAGAGAAAGTAGTACATCTCTTAAGGTGGAACAGGTTTAAGTTCTCTTAAGGTGGAACAAGTTACATACACCACAGTTTACATTCATCATTCCACTTCCATGGTACCCCCGTTTGCAGTACGGTGTTCGGTGGGTGTAGTACTGTAGACAAATTCGACAAGAACTTATGGTAGTAGTTCACCAGCCCGAGGAGCGACCTCAGTTGTGACACATTTTCCGGTGCTGGAGCCTTGACTACTGCCTCAATCTTTTCAGGGGACTTATGTAACCCCTCTTCATCAATAACGTGGCCACAATATGAGATCTGCTTCTGGAAAAACTCGCAGTTGTGGCGATTAGCTCAGAGCCCATATTCCTTCAATCTAGTGAGCACCTGCTCCAGGTTGGCGAGGTGATCACTGTCATTTTCGCTCGTGACCAGGATGTCGTCCAAATAACACTGGGTCCCTGGAATCCCTTGCAGGACTTGATCCATTGCCCTTTGCCAAATAGCCAGAGCTGATGCTACCCCGAACACCAGCCGGTTTTATTGGTAGAGACCTTTATGAGTGTTGATCGTGAGGTACTGTTTCGAGGCTTCTTCTACCTCCATTTGCAGGTACGCCTGGGCCAGATCAATCTTAGTGAAGCGTTTTCCTCCAGATAGCGAGGCGAAAATATCTTCAATCCGCGGAAGCGGATATTGTACCGTGTGAAGGACTGGGTTCACTGTCACCTTAAAGTCCCCACAGATGCGAACCTTCTTTGGTTCCCCAGGCGTATTACTCAACGACCTCTTCATTACAGGAACGATGGGTGTAGCCCACTCGCTCCAGTCCACTTTGGACAATACTCCTGAACATTCCAAACCTTCCAGCTCTGCTTTGACGGCTGGGCGGATCGCATAAGGTACCGGTCTGGCCTTAAAAACTTTGGGCTTGCATTTTCTTCTATTTTGATCGTCGCTGTTATGCCTTTTAGTGTTCCGAGTCCCTCCTGGAACACTTCTTGTGCGTCAGTTAGCATTTTCGACAGTCGTCCAGGTGTGACGTCGTCATCCTTTTTGGCATCTACAGTCAGTGCTTGTATGGAATGCCAATCTAGCTGTATCTTCTGGATCCATTCATGTCCTAGTAGTGGTGGTCCTCCATCTGGCAATACATATAGGTCCATTTTTGGTGTTTCCTTGCCGTTATATATAACGTTCACCCTTATTTTTCCTTTGGGGTAGACTTTTTGCCTCATGTACGTCTTCAAGACAATCTCTGTATCTCTCAAGGGTATATGTGCGAATAGCCGCTTGTAGTCCCTTCAGTTTATGACTGTTAGGGCTGATCCTGTGTCCAATTCCATTTTCACTTGGACTCCGTCTATCTTGAGCGTGACCCAAATAGTTTGGTGATCCTCCATTTTGATTACATTATGTAGTTTCAGACAACCCAGCTCCTTGCTTCCGGAGTCTGTATCACTTTTCTGTTCGTCTGAACTACTCTCCGTCACCTTATGTACCTTTTTGTACTTCTCCTGTGGAGATTTCTTGCTGCTGGTTTTCTTTCCCGACCTGCAGACTCTTGCTATGTGTCCTACATTTCCACACTGTCTGCACACTTGGTCCTTGAACCAACAATCCTTATGGTCGTGTGTTGTTCTGCCGCAGCGATAACACTTCACTGCTCCATATGACATTTCATTTGTGCCATATTCTTGCGGTCTCCGTTGTATCTCTGCAGCGCCCTGTGCGGCTGCTTCGTGTGATACTGCCATGCTGAAAGCCTTGTCCAGCGTAAGATCCTTTTCTGATAGAAGCCGTTTCTGGGTTCCTTCACTTTGAAGCCCACACACAAACTTGTCCCTTAAAGTATCTGCTAGTCCCGTTCCAAACTGGCAGTGTTTCGATAGCTTGCGCAGTTCCGTTAAATACTCAGCATTACTTTCATCTTTATGCTGGTTCCTTTTGTGAAACTTAAATCTTTCTGCTATCAGCAGCGGTGTGGGGTTTAAGTGGTCCTGTAGGATTGCCACTATGCTTTCAAAATCCTTTTCCACTGGCTTCTCTGGGGTTACTAGGTTTTGCAGTAAGCCATATGTTTTTGCACCCATGGAATTCAACAATACCAGTGCTTTCCTGGTATCTGGCACTTCATTCGCCTTGCAGTACACTTCTATGCATTCTACATATGTCGCCCAATCTTCGACTTCATTGTCGAACGCTGTGACACTGCCACTCTTCGGCATCCCTGGGTGTGGTCAGACTGGCTAAAAATGGCATCTCCCACGCTCTCCCTTCTTCTCCGCTGGCTCAAAATGGTGTCTCCCGCGCTCTCCCTTCTTCTCCGCTGCGGCTCAAAAATGGCGTCTCCCGCGCTCTCCCTTCTTCTCTGCTGCGGCTCAAAAATGGCGTCTCCCGCACTCTCCCTTCTTCTCCGCTGCGGCTCAAATGGCGTCTCCCGCGCTTTCCTTTCTTCCCCCCCCACGGACGCTGCTCAGCCCTTGAACACCGGCTGCGCTCTGTGCGTTTTCCTGTGCGCCTCTCTCGTTGACGCCGCTCGGTCCTGAACCCCGGCTGCGCCCCGTGCGCTCTACCCTCTCTCTCTTTTTTTTTCCGTCAACGCCGCTCGGTTTTCAACCCCGGCTGCACCCTGTGCGCTTTACCCTCTCTCTTACCCCGTCGACGCTGCTCGGCTTTCCCCTGTGCCGTCGGTCGGCTCCAGCTGCCGCCGTCCGGGAAGGGTCTGCGCCGTACCTGCTGCCAGCCCGTCTCATTGGAGTCTCCACCGGAGGGTCGACGCCCGTGCCCCTGGAATCGGCCTTCTTCTGCAGAGTTGCAGGTAGGTTCGAATCGACTCGTCGCCAATGTTAAATCCGTGAATCTTGATGTATGTTGTCCTTCAATAAATAGACAGAGACTGCAGAGGAACAATCAACAGGTGTTTACTGGATGAGGGTTACTCTAAAACTAACAGTACAGATCCCTACTCAGGGTTATATACAGGTGTGGTCACTGCTGGTACTGCAGTATACAGGAGCTGTAAAAAGTAGTTCTCCCCTTAAAGGTACATACACTACACACCCCACCAGCCTTCACATTCAACAGATCATCTTGTGCCATTTCTGCCACCTCCAGCGTGATCCCACTACCAAACACATCTTCCCTTCCCCGCCCTTTCAGCATTCTGAATAGACCGCTCCCTCTGCGACACCCTGGTCCACTCCTCTATCACCCCCAAAACCCCTTCCCCTTCACCTGGCACCTTCCCAAACAAGTGCAGGAGAGGCAACACCTGCCCTTTTACCTCCTCCCTTCCCACCGTCCAGGGTCCCAAACACTCCTTCCAGGTGAAACAGCGATTTACTTGTACTTCTTGCAATTTAGTATACTGTAATCGCTGCTCATGGTGCGGTCTCCTCTACATTTGGGAGACCAAACGCAGATTGGGTGACCACTCTGATTTCTCCGTCCTCGGACTCTTACATTGTTCCAACGAAGCTCAGCGTAAGCTCGAGGAACAGCACCTCATCTTTCTATTAGGCGCTTTACAGCCTTCTGGACTCAACATCGAGTTCAACAACTTCAGACTATAAATTGACCCCTGTAGTTTTCTTTTTTTTTCTCTTGTTTCCTCACATGGTAATATTAGTGTTGCTGCCATCATCATCCACACATCATCTAGAGCCATCTTTTGTTTCTTAACTTGTCCCTTTACCCTTTGCCTTGCACTATCATCCCTTTTGTCATTCAATCTCTCCTGCCTTCCATCCCATCACAGACCTTCCCTTTGTTCTTTCCTCCCCTCCTCCCTGCCCCTGCTTAAACATCTCCTCCCTAACCTTTTCCAGTTCTGATGAAGGGTTCGACCCGAAACGTTGACTCTGTTTCTCTCTCTTCGATGCTGCCTGACCTGCTGAGTGTTTCCAGCACTTTCTGTTGTTATTTCAGATTTCCAACATCCGCAATATTTTGCTATTGTAGACTTAGGGAGGGATCTGATTGAGGTTTATAAGATAACGAAGGGAATAGATTGTGTTCCAGCTGACAGTTTATTTCAATTAAATAAGTTAGGCAGGACCAGGGGTCACAAATTTAAGTTGTAAAAGGCCAGATCTAGGTTAGATGTCAGGAGGTGGTTCTTTACCCAGAGAATAGTGGACCTCTGGAACAGGCTACCATCTCGTGCGGTGGACGTGGACTCTCTGAATTCCTTCAAGCTGGGGCGGAGATCACCTCTTACAGAAGGTAGGTACTGCAGGAAACTCAGGGCCAAAGTGATCTCCTGGACTAGTTTCGATCGCCTAGATGGGTCGGAGAGGAATTTCCCAATTTTTTTTTTCCCATTTTGGCCTGGGTTTTTTATCTTTTTGTGCCTCTCCCAGGAGATCACATGGTTTCGGGTGGGGTGGAGTATATAGGTTGTGATACACAAGGTATCGCAATTGTGTGGGACAGGCTCGATGGACCAGATGGTCTTTACCTGTCCGTCATTGTTCATATGTTCGTATGTTAGAGTGATGAACCTCCATCTGCAGAAGTGCTATCCATTGCACCTGGATCCTCTGCTTTGCGCTGGTAGCTGTATCTGGATTAGCTGGCTCCAATCTCACCTCCCTTGATCACAGGGAAACTTGTATATCTAAGTGATACACATATCTGCCTGTTATAGCTGTACAAAGTTAATTTCTATAACTTTCTCTCCTTCCGACATGTATTTTCCAATTTTACAGAGACATCCTTCGACATACACTACATATATAATGAAGCCATCCATGTCCACATGCAACAAGACCTGGACTACGTTCAGGCGTGGGCTGATAAGTGGCAGGTAACATTCGCACCACAGAAATGCCAGGCAATGACTATCTCCAACAAGCGAGAGTCTAACAACCTCCCCTTGACATTCAACGGCATTACCATCGCTGAATCCCCCACCATCAATATCCTGGGGGGTCTTCATTGACCAGAAACTGAACTGGACCAGCCACGTAAATACTGTGGCAACAAGAGCAGGTCAGAGGCTAGGTATTCTGCGGCGAATGTCTCACCTCCTGACTCCCCAAAGCCTCTCCACCATTTACAAGGCACAAGTAAGGAGTGTGATGGACTAATCTCCACTTGCCTGGATGAGTGCAGCTCCAACAACACTCAAGAAGCTCGACACCATCCAGGACAAAGCAACCCGTTTGATTGGCACCCCATCCACCACCTTAAACATTTACTCCCTCCACCACCGGCGTACCGTGGCTGCAGTGTGTACCATCTACAAGATGCACAGCAACAATTCGCCAAGGCTTCTTCGGCAGCACCTCCCAAACCCGCGACCTCTTATTACTCTTCAATTTCCAGAGAAACCTCCCCAATTCTATTGTCAAATCTGAGTGACACATATATTAAAAGCATTCAACCCTTCTGGTGTAAATCACCTGTAAGAATATCAATGTTTTACATTACTTATATTTCTAACAAAGACAGAACAGTAATCTAGACTGAACTGGTTTAAATCGTATTCCCAAAATGTCTGTCTTTTCCCCTCAATGATGTTGATAACATTGGAGAAGGATGAATTTCAGGACCAAGGACATTGTACTGTAAAGATAGGCACATATAAATATCGAACATAAAGAATCATTAACATTGAAATACATAGACCTAGAAATTCAGTTGTTAGTGCCAGCCGCTAGCGCCTTAGGAGGAGGAGAAGTGGGGCGCTAAGCAGCTAGCACCCGGGCGCGGCGCGATCTGCGCCTCTCGCGAACTTCAGTTAAGATTTAGCACAGGCACAAAACCACAGCGCCCGCTCAGCTGCGCGCGCAGATCCTGACGTCATTTCATGGTGCAACGCCCTTGGTGCGCCCCAAACCGGAAATTCGGTGGCGCCAGCCTAATGTGCGCCTGGCGCCCCTAGCGACTGGTAGAGGGGAACGGTTCCCAGTCGCTGCGGGGCGCGGGGGGTGCTAATTAAAGGGGACTCCTCCTGCAGTATAAATGGCAGCCATTTTGCTCCAATCCTTCTTTGTGAGAGACGGATATTTGGAGAGAGACAAAGGGAGAGAGCTTTCTGGTTTGACTCAACGCTCGCACAGGTACTTGTGGCTTCAGGCCAGAGCTATGCTCTTGGATTTAACTTTCAGTGCCATAGCCTTGATCCGAAACATATAATGGGGGCTGCAATGGGTGGAAACGTTGGCTTACTGCATTGCATTCAAAGGGCTCAGAGACGCCGTGAGAGAGTGCCAGTCATGGCCAGACGGAGAAGGGCCAACAGGCATCGGCACAGGAGGCCTTACCCACCCAGGGTATACCACCAGCAGTTCTCATATCTGAACATGTCTGAGGAGCAGTGTGTTCGGAGGCTGCGATTCAGAAGGGAGGTGGTCAATGAGATCTGCCACCTGCTTCGCAGAGATCTGCAGCCACAGCTGAGGAGCAGGACGTCTCTGTCGGTGGCAGTGAAGGTGACGGTGGCTCTCAACTTCTATGCCACCGGCTCCTTCCAATCCGCTACTGGGGACATTGCCAACATCTCCCAGTTCGCGGTACATTGCTGCATCCGCCAGGTCACCAATGCCCTTTTCAGAAGGAGACGTCAGTTCATCTCCTTCCCCATGACCCTGGACAAGCAGCAAGAGCGTGCAATGGGATTTGCAGCATTAGCGGGCTTCCCCATAGTGCAGGGTGCCATTGACTGCACGCATGTGGCTTTGCGGGCACCTCTAGAGAATGCTGAGGATTACTGCAACCAGAAGGGCTACCATTCGCTCAACGTGCAGTTGGTGTGTGACCACAGGCAGCTCATACTAGCTGTCAATGCCCGCTTTCCAGGCAGCAGACACGATGCCTTCATCCTGCGCCAGACTTCTGTGGCAGACATTTTCAAATCCCAGCCTCAGCCACGAGGATGGCTTCTCAGGGACAAAGGCTATCCTTTGTGCACCTGGCTGATGACCCCGCTCCGTGCGCCCAGCACCCCTGCTGAAGAGCGATACAATGACAGCCATCAAGCAACCAGGAACATCACTGAGCACACAATCGGCTTGCTCAAGCAATGGTTCCGCTGTCTGGATCGTTCCGGGGGAGCCCTACAGTACTCGCCTGAGCGAGTCTCCCATTTCTTTGTAGTGTGCTGCATGCTGCACAACCTGGCTATCCGCAGGACTCAGCCACTGCCAGCAGACATTGGAGGACCACCAGAGGAGGAGGAGGAGGAGGAGGAGGAGGAGGAGCACCAGCACGGGAGGGAGCCACAAAGTGCAAGGGCATCCGTCGGCAGCTTATTGCAACTCCGATCTAGGCCCCCTCTCAGGGAATGGCTTGTGCCAATGAAAGAAGATGAATGTAGCCGCTCCGCAGGCCCTCAGCCGGTCAAGGCAACAAATACTTAAAAAAACAAACATGGACAGTGCGATTCCAGAACATTTTTTACTGTGCAAACTCTGTGCCCTTCCCGCATGACAAACTAATTCAGAGAAACCCCCCCAAAAACAGTCAGACACATAACTGGCTCTCACAACCTTCACAAAATGCAACAAGCAGTTAAACCAAAATGACCATGATCCTCGGCCTTCATATATAAAAGAACACAACAGTCGCAGCCTTCATATATAAAAGAACACAACAGTCTCGGCCTTCATATATAAAAGAACACTACAGTCTCGGCCTTCATATATAAAAGAACACAACAGTCTCGGCCATATATAAAAAAATCATTTGGCCACACCTTCTACTTTTTCCCCTACGAGGGTGAGCCGTCTCGCTTCCGCGAGTGGCCCCTTCCCGCCCTGCAGCTCCTCCTCAATGGGACCCCGGTGGCTGCAGCAAGGCTGGGGGAAGGCTGCTGAGGGTCAGATGATGAGACGGCAGATGTCCTTGGGGGTTGGCTTGGACCAGCTCTGGGCCTGGAGGGGCCGGCTGCTGACTGCTCCAACTCTGCTTGGGCGGCAGCAGTCTGTCCTACGGGTGGTAGCAGCTGCAGTGGAGGAGTGACAGTGTTGGCTGCAGGAATGCTGCCAACCTGACAGAGCACAGGCACTCCCTGGTCGGCTGATAAATTGGCACTCGCACGGGCCAGCACTGCAGCATGCGCAGCAATCTGCTGAAGCACAGACTGCTGGGCTGCTGCAGCGCGGCGAGTGCCCCGGTGATGCCTGGCCAATCCAGCGAGGGTGGCAGCAGTTAGTGCCCGTGTGGCCCTGGTCTGTGTCTGCATGAGACCAGCCAGTGAATGCATGGCACGACTGAGCACTTGGCTGGAAGCTGCCTGTGCTGCCGCGAAGTCCTGAAGACTCCTGGCCTGTGCTGCACTGAATTCTTGCAAACTCCTGGCCTGTGCTGCCCCGAATTCCTGCACACTCCTTGCCAGTGACTCTATGGAGTCAGGCATTCTTGCCACTGCAGCCATGAGCTCAGTGTGCCTGCGCTCAGCCTGGGCGCCCATTTCCGCAAGGAGC
Organism: Somniosus microcephalus; assembly: GCF_052327205.1. Taxonomy (NCBI): domain Eukaryota; kingdom Metazoa; phylum Chordata; class Chondrichthyes; order Squaliformes; family Somniosidae; genus Somniosus; species Somniosus microcephalus. The sequence goes on along the minus strand of NC_140990.1, from coordinate 274,514,227 downwards.
CGCACCTCCTCTGCGCTCACCATAGCAGGACTGGAGGCTGCACTCACCCTCCGGGGAGAAGGCTGCTGAGCTTCCCCACCCCTCCGGCGTTGCTGCAGCCCGCTGGGCCCCGGAGCTTCACTCTCCTCCGACCCTTCCCCCCTGCTCCCCTCCAGGGAAGACGTGTCCCCATCATGGCCATGGGCAGCCTCGGCTGAGGGTGGCTGTGATGGGCCAGCTTCCTCTTCCTCCTCCTCACCTTCCGATTCACTCATAGTGCCAGCTTGAGGGCCAGCCTCCTCACCTGGCGATTCACCATCTGAAAGCAGGGAGGCACAAGAGTTGCTTTAGAGTGAGGACAGGGCGGCAGTGAGGGAGGCATGAGTGCTGCTATGCACTACATTGGTCTGATAGTGGCAAAGGATGCTGGTGTGAGGCGCAAGTGGAAAGAGAGAGGTCAAAAAGGTGATGCCCTTACCATTGGGGCCCACAACAGGGTCGGCATCTCCACTGGCGACGGGGCCAATCAGCCGGCCTGACATAATGCGCTCCACACGCTGCTCCAGGTCTCTGAGCTGTTTGAGGTCAGGACGGCCTCCCCCGGTCTGTCGCTGCTGCCTTCGGTTGTGGGCCAGCTTGCCCTGCAAGAGAAAGGACGGCCTCTAAGTACAGTGTGAAGCCCTCATCTTGCCTGCACTGTCTCCCATGGTGGAATAGCCCTGACAGTGTGAAGCCCTCATCTTTCCTGCACTGCCTCCCATGGTAGAATAGCCCTGACAGTGTGAAGCCCTCATCTTTCCTGCACTGCCTCCCATGGTGGAATAGCCCTGACATTGTGAAGCCCTCATCTTTCCTACACTGCCTCCCATGGTAGAATAGCCCTGACAGTGTGAAGCCCTCATCTTTCCTGCACTGCCTCCCATGGTGGAATAGCCCTGACATTGTGAGGTCCTCATCTTGCCTGCACTGCCTCCCATGGTGGAATAGCCCTGACAGTGTGAAGCCCTCATCTTGCCTGCACTGCCTTCCATGGTGGAATAGCCCTGACAGTGTGAAACCCTCATCTTGCCTGCACTGCCTCCCATGATGGAACAGCCCTGACAGTGTGAAGTCCTTATCTTGCCTGCACTGCCTCCCATGGTGGAATAGCCCTGACAGTGTGTAAAGTCCTGAATGCGCAAGTGATTTTCACGACAGTCCCATAGCTGCTAGATGAGGGCTGGGCATTAGGGCTTTCAGGTCCCTTTGGCCATAAAGTGAGGTGCACATGCAGGGATGAGGAGTGTAGTATATGTACCTTTAAGGGGAGAACTACTTTTTACAGCTCCTGTATACTGTAGTACCGGCAGTGACCACATCTGTATATAAACCCTGAGTAGGGATCTGTACTTTAGTTTTAGAGCAACCCTCCAGTAAACACCTGTTGATTGTTCCTCTGCAGTCTCTGTCGATTTATTGAAGGACACTGCCTAAAGATACCCGGATTTAACAGTGGCAACGAGTGGATTCAAACCTACCTGCAACTCATCGCAGAGGAGGCTGTGGAGAGCTGGGTTTGGTTCTCCAGCCACGACGATCCAGCGCAGCGGGCTGGCAGCAGGTGCGGCGCAAACCCTTCCCGGACAGCGGCGGCGGGAGCCGACCGACGGCACAGAAAAAGGCCGAGCAGCGTCGACGGGTAAGAGAGAGGGTAAAGCGCACAGGGCGCAGCCGGGGTTGAAGACCGAGCGGCGTCAACGAGAGAGGATAAAGCGCACAGGACGCAGCCGGGGTTGAAGACCGAGTGGCGTCGAAGGAAAAAAAAAGAGAGAGAGGGTAAAACGCACAGGGTGCAGCCGGGGTTCTGGACCGAGCGGCGTCAATGAGAGAGGCGCGCAGGAAAACGCGCAGAGCGCGGCTGGTGTTCAAGGGCTGAGCAGCGTCCGCGGGGGAAGAAAGGAAAGCGCGGGAGACGCCATTTGGGCCGCAGCGGAGAAGAGGGGAGAGCGCGGGAGACGCCATTTTTAGCCAGTCTAACCACACCCAGGGATGCCGAAGACTGGCAGTGCCACAGCGTTCGACAATGAAGTCGAAGATTGGGCGACATATGTAGAACGCATAGAAGTGTACTGCAAGGCAAATGAAGTGCCAGATGCCAGGAAAGCACTGGTATTGTTGAATTCCATGGGTGCAAAAACATATGGCTTACTGCGAAACCTAGTAACCCCAGAGAAGCCAGTGGAAAAGGATTTTGAAAGCATAGTGGCAATCCTACAGGACCACTTAAACCCCACACCGCTGCTGATAGAAGAAAGGTGTGGAGATGCCGGAGTTGGACTGGGGTGGACAAATGTAAGAAGTCACACAACACCAGGTTATAGTCCAACAGCTTTATTTGAAATCACAAGCTTTCGGAGCGCTGCTCCTTCGTCAGGTGAAGTGGAGAGATGCATAAAGACACAGCTTATATAGTCAGAGAATAATGTCAGATGTTTACAGGTAATCTTGTCAACTGCCATTTATCACACCTCGGCAGAGAGATAATCACAGCAATCAAAGGTGTGAATAGTGTCCAAACAGGTCAGTCAGAAAAACATTACATCAAAGAACAATGAGGTGGGGTCACAAGGGGTCAAATATTGCAGATGCTGGGGTCTGTATGAAAAACAAAAAAACAGACAAAAAACATTTTTTTTTGCTGGAAATCACAGCAGGTCCGGCCGCATCTGTGTAGAGAGAACAAGCCAATGTCGACTCGAGTCTGGATGACCCTGCGTCAGGTGGGGTTACATGTAGCGTGACATGAACCCAAGATCTCGGTTGAGGCCGTCCACATGGGTGCGGAACTTGGCTATCAGTTTCTGCTCGACGATTTTGCGTTGTCGTGTGTCTCGAAGGCCGCCTTGGAGAATGCTTACCCGAAGATCGGAGGCTGAATGTCCTTGACTGCTGAAGTGTTCCCCGACTGGGAGGGAACACACCTGCCTGGTGATTGTTGCGCGGTGTCCGTTAGCAGAAAGATTTAAGTTTCACAAAAGGAACCAGCATAAAGACGAAAGTAATGCTGAGTATTTAACGGAACTGCGCAAGCTATTGAAACACTGCCAGTTTGGAACGGGACTAGCAGATACTTTAAGGGACAAGTTTGTGTGTGGGCTTCAAAGTGAAGGAACCCAGAAACGGCTTCTATCAGAAAAGGATCTTACGCTGGACGAGGCTTTCAGCATGGCAGTATCACACGAAGCAGCCGCACGGGGCGCTGCAGAGATACAACGGAGACCGCAAGAATATGGCACAAATGAAATGTCATATGGAGCAGTGAAGTGTTATCGCTGCGGCAGAACAACACACGACCATAAGGATTGTTGGTTCAAGGACCAAGTGTGCAGACAGTGTGGAAAAGTAGGACACATAGCAAGAGTCTGCAGGTCGGGAAAGAAAACCAGCAGCAAGAAATCTCCACAGGAGAAGTACAAAAAGGTACATAAGGTGACGGAGAGTAGTTCAGACGAACAGAAAAGTGATACAGACTCCGGAAGCAAGGAGCTGGGTTGTCTGAAACTACATAATGTAATCAAAATGGAGGATCACCAAACTATCTGGGTCATGCTCAAGATAGGCGGAGTCCAAGTGAAAATGGAATTGGACACAGGATCAGCCCTAACAGTCATAAACTGAAGGGACTACAAGCGGCTATTCTCACATATACCCTTGAGAGATACAGAGATTGTCTTGAAGACGTGCACGGGGCAAAAAGTCTACCCCAAAGGAAAAATAAGGGTGAACGTTATATATAACGGCAAGAAAACACCAAAAATGGACCTATATGTATTGCCAGATGGAGGACCACCACTACTAGGACATGAATGGATCCAGAAGATACAGCTAGATTGGCATTCCATACAAGCACTGACTGTAGATGCCAAAAAGGATGACGACATCACACCTGGACGACTGTCAAAAATGCTAAGTGACGCACAAGAAGTGTTCCAGGAGGGACTCGGAACACTAACAGGCATAACAGCGACGATCAAAATAGATGAAAATGCAAGCCCAAAGTTTTTTAAGGCCAGACCGGAGCCTTATGCGATCTGCCCAGCCGTCGAAGCAGAGCTGGAAGGTTTGGAACGTTCTGGAGTACTGTCCAAAGTGGACTGGAGCGAGTGGGCTACACCCATCGTTCATGTAATGAAGAGGTTGTTGAGTAATACGCCTGGGGAACCAAAGAAGGTTCGCATCTGTGGGGACTTTAAGGTGACAGTGAACCCAGTCCTTCACACGGTACAATGTCCGCTTCCGCGGATTGAAGATATTTTCACCTCGCTATCTGGAGGAAAACGCTTCACTAAGATTGATCTGGCCCAGGCGTACCTGCAAATGGAGGTAGAAGAAGCCTCGAAACAGTACCTCACGATCAACACTCATAAAGGTCTCTACCAATACAACCGGCTGGTGTTCGGGGTAGCATCAGCTCCAGCTATTTGGCAAACGGCAATGGATCAAGTCCTGCAAGGGATTCCAGGGACCCAGTGTTATTTGGACGACATCCTGGTCACGGGCGAAAATGACAGTGATCACCTCGCCAACCTGGAGCAGGTGCTCACTAGATTGAAAGAATATGGGCTCCGAGCTAATCGCCACAAATGCAAGTTTTTCCAGAAGCAGATCTCGTATTGTGGCCACAGTATTGATGAAGAGGGGTTACATAAGTCCCCTGAAAAGATTGAGGCAGTAGTCAAGGCTCCAGCACCGGAAAATGTGGCACAACTGAGGTCATTCCTCGGGCTGGTGAACTACTACCATAAGTTCTTGCCGAATTTGTCTACAGTACTACACCCACTGAACACCCTACTGCAAACGGGGGTGCCATGGAAGTGGAATGACGAATGTAAACGAGCTTTCCAGAAGTGCAAAGAATTGATCACATCAAAAGAGGTGTTGCCTCATTTCAACCCAGCACTACCAATTCAGTTGACGTGTGATGCATCACCCTATGGTATTGGAGCGGTGCTGTCGCTCAAATTTCCAGACGGCTTGGAGAGCCCAGTAGCCTTTGCGTCTCGGTCACTAACCTCAGCCGAGCGCAACTATGCCCAGATTGACAGGGAGGCCCTCAGCCTAGTATGGGGAGTAAAAAAATTCAACCACTATCTGCATGGGCAGAAGTTCACCTTGCTGACTGACCACCAACCACTTGTCTCCATCTTTAATCCAAAGAAGGGCGTTCCGGTGATGACTGCGCAACAGCTACAAAGATGGTCCCTTTTTCTAGGGGCGAACCAATATGAAATAGAGTATAAGGGCATGAAACAGCATGGAAACGCTGATGGGCTATCACGCCTGCCATTGCCTACTGTGGAGGAAGCACCAGCAGTAGACCCTGTCAAAATATTTTATTCGACTATAATTGAACGCTTACCAGTAACTAACGCGGATATAGAGAAGGAATGGGGTAAGGCATTACACATCCGCCCCATATCATCCAGCCACAAATGTATTGGCTGAGAGGTTCGTACAAACCTTTAAAAAGGCAGTAAGGGCCATGTGCGATGACGACATTCCACTGCAGCATAAGGTGGACAATTTCCTGTTAGCCTACAGAAATGCGACACATGCAGTCACCAACCAGACCCCGGCCATGATGTTCTTTAACCGAAGGTTGAGATCTCGTCTGGATTTGCTCAGACCAAATGTACGAAGAAATGTTGAGAATAAGCAATTCCAGCACATCAATGAGAAGCCGACAAGGAGCTTCAATGCAGGGCAACCAGTCTTGGCCCGCGACTACCGAACAGAGAAATGGCAACCAGGAACGATATGCACACGGCAGGGGCCATTAATGTACACAGTAGATGTTGGGGAGAACATTGTGAGACGCCATGTCGACCAGATCCTAGAGTCACAGGAACGAGTCAACCCCATGTCTCGCGTACCTGGTGATGACCCCGACATACAGGTAGCATCTACCCCAGAAACAGTAGCATCGGAAGCTGATGAACCAACCGACGACAGGGGGGCACAATCGCCTCCGCACCAAGAGCAAGACACTCAGGAAAGGCGCTATCCAGAAAGGATCAGGAAGCCGCCCCAAAGACTGAATTTATAAATGGACTATTTTCAGTTAATGTTGCATGTTAAAAGTGTTAATTGTTAAATGAATGTTATGGTACTGTTAATCTAAAAGGGGAGGAATTGTAGTGTATGTACCTTTAAGGGGAGAACTACTTTTTACAGCTCCTGTATACTGTAGTACCGGCAGTGACCACACCTCTATATAAACCCTGAGTAGGGATCTGTACTTTAGTTTTAGATCAACCCTCATCCAGTAAACACCTGTTGATTGTTCCTCTGCAGTCTCTGTCAATTTATTGAAGGACACTCTACCTAAAGATACCCGGATTTAACAAGGAGGATACTGGAAAGGGTACTCACCCTGACAACCCGAGTGAGGTCGTTGAACTTTTTTCGGCATTGGACAGGAGTCCTGCCAACCACGCTGTTGGAGGTCACCCTGTTTGCAACCTCCCTCCAGGCTTTTCGATAGTCGCTGGACAGCGGCCTCCTGCCACCTTCAGTGAAGAGGACAGGTCGCCTGCGCTCCACTGCGCCAACCAGTACCTTCAGGTCACCATTGCTGAAGCGCTGCGCTCTCTCCCTGGCCTTCTCCATTGTCCTGGGCGCTGAACTGTTCAACCAGCAATGGTGAGGCCTTGCTTCAGGGCTGCAGTGTGCAGGGCGTGGCAGCAAAACAAATCCACCCTCCCCCTTTAAGAGCTGACCGGCGCCAGCGTGTCTGCCTTCAATCAGCAACTCGCCGCACCTGCGCTGCACCCGCCCTCGGAGGTAGCGCCCCGGATCGCCGGCTTAGCGCCTTAAGATAGTCATGCATCGCCTGCTTTAGCGCAGCTGCAACCTCTTGGGGCAATGCAACTGAATATCGGCGAGGGTGGCACTAAGTTGCGCCAGGCGCAAACTTTAGCGACCGCCCGGCTTTTGCGCCCCAAACGTGGCTATACTGAATTTCTAGGCCATAGGCTTTTAAAACACAGGCTTTTTATCACAGCAGGTTTAGTGTAAGAGAAGGAGACTGCAGTATGTTGCTCTAGAGCATGCATCAAATGTTGTTTACAACAAACTATGGCTTGAGGAAAGCAATGATAGGAAGTAATAGTGCGGTGTGAAAAGACATGGGGCCTCTTATCTCTGTTTGGCAATCGGTTCGAACAACTAAGTGGTCATAAAGCTTCAGACGATGTTGCACCCAGAAGGAAGCAGACCATAAAGAAAATTGTATAAAGAAGCGTTACAGTGTTTTTACTACCTTCAAGACCCAGTGACATGAACAGGCTTGGAGAAGTCACGTTCACGATTCCTCATTAAATCCACGCACGCGAGTGATAGACATAAGGCTAACATGTGCTGCTCTGTGCATGTGTGTCTAGGGTTGATATTTTGTCAATAATAAATTAAGTGAATTATCAGACATATAGGGGGAGAAATTCAGTATCGCCCCGTTTGGGGCGCCGTTATCGGCCGTGTGCAAAATTTAGCGCCTGGCGCTAATTATCGCCTCTGACAGCAAACTTGGCTTTTATCGCCCCCAGAGGTGATTGGAGCGCTAAATCAGGTGCTACACACCTGTCTTAAGGCGCAAAGGCCGAGGAGCGAGGCGCTACCTCAGAGCGCGGGCGCAGCGCTGGTGCTGTCAGTTAGCGATTGAACACAGACACACTGGCGCCGGTCAGTTCTTAAAGGGGAGGGTCGATCTTGCTCTCCAGCCACACCCTGCTCATTGGAGCCTTGAATCTCAGCCTGGACAGACCTGTGGCTAATTCTTGCAGGCAAGGACTATGGAGAGGGCCAGTGAGCGAGCACAGCGCTTCAGCGAGCGGGCCTTGGAGGCTCTGGTTGGTGCGGTGGAGCGCAGAAGATCCATTCTGTACCCAGAGAGTGGCAGGAGGCCTTTGCCACGCAAGTACAGAAGTGTGTGGAGGGAGGTGGCTCAGAGCATCTCCTCAAGGAGCATGGTGCCCAGGACCCATATCCAATGTAGAAAAAAGTTCAACGACCTCACTCGGGTCGTCAAGGTGAGTGGCTTTTTTTCAATACCTCTCCATCCCTCCATCTCAACCTCACTCTATGGCCAGGGGGTCTTAAAAGCTCCAATGCCCAACACTCATCCAACACCTATGGCCCTTTCATCAAACACACACGCACATTCCACACTTTGCACACAGTAAGGGGTTTTCAACTGTGGGAGGCACATCAGGCAAGACCATGGCTGCATACAGTAAGGGCTATTCAACTATGAGAGGCACATCAGGCAAGACCATGGCTGAATACATTAAGGGCTAATCAATTATGGGAGGCACATCAGGCAAGACCATGGCTGTGTATTTACTCAGATGCCGTCCTTTTTCTTGCAGGCTAAACTATCCCATAATAGGAGACAGCAGCAACGGACAGGTGGAGGGCGGCCTCAGCTGCAACCCCTCAGCGATCTTGAGGTGCACGTCCACTGGATTGTGGCAAGCCGGGTGATCGGCCCCGTCGCCACTGGAGACGCCGACCCCGTTCTAGACAGCAATGGTAAGGTCATCACCTTTTTGTCCTCTCTCATTCCACTTGTCCCTCACAACACCAGCCTTTGACACTTTCAATCCAACTTACTAAATCGCTGCACTCTTTCCTCCCTTACTGCCACCCTGTCCTCACGCTAAAGCCACTCTTGTACCTCCCTGCTTTCAGATGGTGATTCACCAGCTGAGGAGACGGGCCCTCAAGCTGCCAGTGGGAGTGAAGCTGCAGGCGAGGAGGAAGAGGAAGCTGGAGCATCAACGCCACCCTCTCCCGAGGAAGCCCATGCCCACACTGGGAACACGCCTTCCTTGGAGGGGAGCAGGGGGGAAGGGTCTGATGAGGGTGAAGCTCCAGGACCCAGCGGGCTGCAGCAACGCGATGGGGGTAGGGAAGCTCGGGGGCCTTCTCCCCGGAAGGAGAGTATGCCAGCGAGACCTACTGCACTGGACGCAGAGGAGGAGCGGCTCATCGCTGAAATGAACACCCAGGCGGTGGACATGCACACTGAGCTCATGGGTGCAGTGGGAAGGGTGCCTAAATGCATTGAATCACTGGCAAGGAGTGTGGAGCATTTCGCTGTAGCATAGGCGGATGCCACGCAAATGCATAGTGCTGCAATTCAGTCACTGGCTGCCATGACCCCATCTCTGACTGTTCTCATGCAGACTCAGATTGAGGCCACGCAAGCACTGACTGCTGCCATCCTCGCTGGTTCGGACACATTTCCCCGGGGCTTTCACCGCGCCGCAGCAGGCCAGCAATCTGTGCTCCAGCAGATTGCTCCGGTTGCTGAAGTGCTGCCCCGTGGGAGTGACAGTGTGTCGGTCGAGCAGGGAGTTGCTGTCCTCTCTCAAGGTGACAGCATTCCTGCTGCCACCACTGTCACTTCTCCACTGCACTTGTCACCGCCTGTAGGACAGACTGCTGCTGCCCATGCAGAGTTGGTGCAGTCTGCAGCCGGGCCCTCCAGGCCCAGAGCTGGTCGACGCCGTCCTTCAAGGGCATCTGCAGTCTCAGGATGTGACAATCAGCAGCCTTCCACCAACCTTGCTGCAGCCACTGGGGTCCCATTACGGAGGAGCAGTAGGGTGGGAAAGGGGGAAATGCGCAAGGGAAGGAGATCACCCTCGAAGGGCAAAAAGTAGGAAGTGTGACAAAATGTTGTTCATTTTTTTATTAAAGGCCGAGGTTGGTGGTCAATTTTTTTTTAGTGTTTTGGACATTATCTCCAGGTTGTGAGAACCAGTTATGTTAATGACTGATTTTTTTGTGTTTCTTTCTATTAGTTTGTCATGCGGAAATGACACACACAGAGTTTGTAAAATAAATAGGTTTTTGTATTCAAAATGTACATGTTTGGTCTTTGGAATCATTGTTGCCTTGGCCGGCTTAGGGGTTGCAGGTTGGTTTCATTCATGTTGTTCTCAATGGCAGAAGCCATTTCCTCAGCAGGGGCCTAGAAGCGGCTTGCTATCAGCCGTTGACGGATGGCCCTTCCAGTTTCTACATTGTGTTCCTCCCTCCCGCCTTGGTGCTGCTGATGATCATCCTCCTCATCTTCCTCCTCCTCTTCCTCCTCCTCCTCTGGTGGTGCTCCAAGGCCTAGTGGCATTGGCTGGGTCCTGACGATTGCCAGGTTATGCAGCATGCAGCACACAACAACGAAGTGGGAGACTCGCTCAGGCGAGTACTGCAGGGCTCCTCCAGAATGGTCCAGACAGTGGAACCATTGCTTGAGCACACCGATTGTGTGCTCAACGATGTTCCTGGTAGCTTGATGGCTCTCATTGTACCGCAGCTCAACAGGGGTGTTGGGCAAATGGAGTGGTGTCATCAGCCAGGTGCACAGTGGATATCCCTTGTCCCCGAGAAGCCAACCACTTGGGTGATGCGATGCCCGGAAAAGTTCTGCCACAGTAGTCTGGCGCAGGATGAATGCATCGTGGCTGCTGCCAGGATAGTGGGCATTGACAGCGAGTATCAGCTGTCTGTGGTCACAGACCAACTGAACGTTTAAGGAATGGAACCCCTTTCAGTTGCAGAAATCCTCGGCATTCTCATGCGGAGCACGCAAAGCCACATGCGTGCAGTCAATGGCGCCCTGCACCATGGGGAAGCCCGCTATCCTAGCAAAGCCCATTGCGCATTCTTGCTGCTTGTCCGGGGTCATGGGGAAAGAGATGTACTCTCGTCTCCTTTTATAGAGGGCATTTGTGACCTGCCGGATGCAGCAATGCACCGCGAACTGGGAGATATTGGCGATGTCTCCAGTAGCTGATTGAAATGAGCCGGTGGCATAAAAGTTCAGAGCCACTGTTATTTTCACTGCCACCGACAGAGACGTCCTGCTCCTCAGTTGAGGCTGCAGATCTGGCTGCAGCAGGTGGCAGAGCTCAGTGACCACCTCCTTGCTGAAGCGCAGCCTTCACAAACACTGCACCTCAGACATATTAATGTAGGAGAATTGTTGGCGAAATGCCCTGGGAGGGTAAGGTCTTCTGTACAGAGGCCTGTTGGCCCTCCTCCATCTGGCCATGATTGCCACTCTCTCTCTGTGTCTCTGTGCCCTCCGAATCTGATGGCGCAGGACGGCGCCCCCATTCAGTGCAGCCCCCATAGTATCTTGGCAATCAAAGTAATGAAGGTCAAAAACCAAAGTACCTGCAAAGTTATGGTCAGAAGCCAAAACTACTTCAGACAGCGTTGACTCAATGCAAAAGTCTCTCTTTCTCTCTCTCAAAATCTCTCTCTCAGAACGAGTGGTGCAAAAATGTCTACCGCAGAAAAAGCCAGGAAGAGGCCCCCTTTAAATAGCGCCCCCCCCCCAGCCCCACAGCGACTGGGAAGCGTTCCAGTCAACCTGTCGTTGGGTGCGCCAGGTGGAAAGGAGTGGGGCGCCACTCAATTTCCATTCCGGGGCACCACAAGGGCGTTGCATGCTCGAATGACGTCAAGATCTGCGTGCGCAGGAGATCGGGCGGTATTGTTTAGTGCCGGCGCAAAATGTCCGGTCAATTCTGCGAGAGGCGCAGATATCGCCTCGCCTGGGCGCTAGTTGCTTTGCGCTCCATTAGCGCCCTTTTAAGGCGCTAACGGGAGGCGCAAACCAACTGAATTTTTACCCCATAAAGTTTCTAGCTTTATGAATCTGTTTAAAGAGTAAGGCCTAGAAATTCAGTGGGCTGCGCCACCCGTTAGCGCCTTAAGAGGGCGCTAAGTGGGTCGGAAGCCACTGGCCATGCCTCCCGCTAAATTTAGCGGGACGCTAATGGCGGCGCTAGCCGTTAGCGCTGCGCCGCTACCGATGACATCATCGGTGTGCGCAGCACCCCGCTACCGCCCCGATCGCGATATTTAGTTGTGCCCGTTGCTTTAACACCGGACGCTATTTGCAAACGGTTCAGGGGGGCCTACCTGCGGCGGTAGAGGCGCTAATTAAAGGAGAGGTGCGGGGTGGCCATTTTTTTTGCTGGCCGCCTGCCAGCACCTCTCCGCGCTGCCGTCCCTGGCCTCCTGAGGCACCCCCCCCCCCACCGTGGAGTGCCGACTGCGTTCCAAGAGCCCAGCACTTCTCCTCGGTGCCGGGCTCTTTTGCCGGCACTCGCGATCCTCGATCGCGCTGCACAAGGCCCTTCCCCTTTAAGAAGGGGAGGAAGGCCTGCAGTACCGCAGCGCGCCATGCCGCAGCATGTGGTGCTGCGGCACGTTGCACAGCGATCTTCAGCTGCAGCGTCCCAAGAGGGATGCGGGGCACCTCCAGTAGCGCCACGCTTCCCACTGGGGCGCGCAAAGTGAATTTCCGGCGGGCGGCCGCGACTACTTCCGGGGCGCTACTTTTGGCGCCCTGGCGAGGCTGGCACCCCAAACGGGGCGCTACTGAATTTCTAGGCCTAAAGGACTTATCCAACATCACCTAATACAACCCCGTTGGTGTCCTTGAATGAAGCACCAGCACCTTGTAGACGGCAAGCCTGCTGGATTCTGTTGAGGTTGCTGATACGCTTGATAGCAATTACTATAGGGAATTGAAGGGATGTTTTCCACTAGGCTAAGGAGTGTAGTTGACAGAAATCTTGAGGGGCAGTCTGGTCAAAATATCTAATGTCAGAGTATGCAACTGTTAGCCACAAAAATCATCTCTCAATGTGTACTGTTAAATAACAAAAATATTGAATAATGTCTGTCTGTGTAATTATGATAACAGACGTCCTTGCAAACATTAGTACATACTGTATAGAAAAGATGATGTATAACTAAGGGGCCCTGGTGGACTTCCTAGAACAAAGGGAAATTGGTAACTATATTTGACTTGAAAATTTGAATCGTCAAGACATAGACATCCCATGGTCAATATTATGCAAGTACAGCTGCTAGATTCTTGTAAAGAAGTTACCTATTTAAGGTGCACATAGCCACCAGATTGTTAGAATAACTCGAGAAACAATTGCACAGCGAAGCCCATATCTCTGTCCCAGAGTGGTAACTACAACAACTGGCATTTATATAGCACCTTTAATGTAGTAAAATGTCCCCAGGTGCTTCACAGGAGCATTATCATGACAAAATTTAAGGAGATATTAGGACAGGTGACCAAAAGCTTGGTCAAAGAGGTTTTAAGAGCGTCTTAAAGGAGAGAAAGTTAAAGAGGCAGAGAGGTTTAGAGTGGGAATTCCAGAGCAGAGGGCCGAGGCAGCTGAAGGCATGGCCACCAATGGTGGAGCAATTAAAATTGGGGATGCGCAAGAGACTAGAATTGGAGGAGTGCAGAGATCTTGGAGGGTTATAGGGCTGGAGGAGATGAGAGAGATAGGGAGGAGTGAGCCCACAGAGAGATTTGAAAACAAAGATGAGAATTTTAAAATCGCGTCGTGGCCAGACCAGGAGCCAATGTAGATCAGCAAGTACAAGGGTGATGGGTGAATGGGACTTGGTGCAAATTAGAATATGGGAAGCAGAGTTTTGGATGAGTTCAAGTTTATGGAGGGTGGAAGAAAGGAGGCCGGCCAGGAAAGCATTGGAATAATAAAGTCTAGAGGTAACAAAGGCATGGATGAGGGTATGTGCAGCAGATGAGCTGAGGCGGGGCGGAGACGGCGATGTTACGGAGATGGAAGTAGGTTTTCTTGGTAATGGAGCGAATATGTGGTCGGAAGCTCATCTCAGGGTCTGCTATGACATCAAGGTTGAGCCTCAGACAATTGCTAGGGAGAGGGATGGAGTCGATGGCTCAGGAACGGAGTTTGTGGCAGGGACCGAAGACAATAGCTTAGATCGTCACAATATTTAATTGGAGGAAATTTCTGCGCATGCATCCAGTACTAGATGTCAGACAATCAGTGTGACAAATCAGAGCCAGTAGAAGGGTCGAGCGAGATGATGGTGAGGTGAAGCTGGGTGTCGTCAGCGTACATGTGGAACCTGACATTGGGGATTGAATTTTCTGTGGTGGTAGCAGGCATGATCGGTGGCGGGTTGGGTGGGAAAGTTGTTTTTTTTGACAGCGGGTCTGGAACCCAGCCAACTCGCTCCCATGCGCCTTTCCCACAGGCACATCTGTCAGCGTGGAGCTGACCTGACCGGCAGTGGCGGGGGACCCAATTGAAATCATAGAGCCATAGAGTTATACAGCACAGAAAGAGGCCCTTCAGCCCATTGTGTCCATGCCGGCCATCAAGCCATGTCTATTCTAATCGCATTTTCCAGCACTTGGTCCGTAGCCTTGGCATTTCAAGTGCTCATCTAAATGCTTCTTGAATGTTGTGCGGGTTCCTGCCTCTACCACCTTTTCAGGCAGTGAGTTCCAGATTCCAACCACCCTCTGGGTGAAAAAGTTTTTCCTCAAATCCCCTCTAAACCTCCTGCCTCTTACCTTGAAACTATGCCCCCTGGTTATTGACCCCTCTACTGAGGGGAAAAGTTCCTTTCTACCTACCCTACCTATGCCCCTCATAATTTTGTACACCTCAATCAGGTCCCCACTCAGCCTTCTCTGCTCTAAGGAAAACAACCCCAGCCTGTCCAGTCTCTCTTCATAGCTGAAGCGCTCCAGCCCAGGTAGCATCCTGGTGAATCTCCTCTGCACCCACTCCAATGCAATCACATCCTTCCTATAGTGTGGCGACCAGAACTGCACACAGTATTCCAGTTGTGGCCTAACTAGCGTTTTGTACAGCTCCATCATAACCTCGCTGTTCTTATATTTTATGCCTCGACTAATGAAGGCAAGTATCCTATATGCCCTTTTAACCACCTTATCTACCTGTCCTGCTGCCTTCAGGAATCTATGTACATGCACACCAAGGTCCCTCTGATCCTCTGTCCTTCATTGTGTATTCCCTTGCCTTGTTAGTCCTCCCAAAATGCATCACCTCACACTTTTCAGGGTTAAATTCCATTTGCCACTGTTCTGCCCATCTAACCAACCCGTCTATATCATCCTGTAGCCTGTGGCTTCCCTCCTCGCTATTTACCACTCCACCAATTTTCGTGTCATCTGCAAACTTACTGACCATACCTCCTACATTCATATCTAAATCATTAATGCAAACAGCAAAGGACCCAGCACCGATCCCTGCAGTACACCACTGGACACAGGCTTCCAGTCACAAAAACAACCTTCGACCATCACCTTCTGCCTCCTGCCACTAAGCCAATTTTGGATCCAATGTGCAAAATTGCCCTGGATCCCATGGGCTCTTACCTTCTTGACCAGTCTCCCATGTGGGACTTTGTCAAAAGCCTTACTGAAGTCCATGTAGACTACATCAACTGCACTACCCTCATCCACACACCTAGTCACCCCCTCAAAAAATTCAATCAAATTGGTTAGACATGATCTCCCCCTGACAAAGCCATGCTGACTATCCTTGATAATCCTTGCCTCTCCAAGTGGAGACTAATTCTGTCCCTCAGAATTTTTTCCAATAATTTCCCTACCACTGATGTTAGGCTCACTGGCCTGTAAGTCCCTGGTTTATCCCAACTAGCCTTCTTGAATAATGGTACTACGTTAGCTGTTCTCCAGTCCTCTGGCACCTCCTTTGGCCAGAGAGGTTCTTGAAAATTTGTGTCAGAGCCCCTGCAATCTCCTCCCTTGCCTCACACAGCAGCCTGGGATACATCTCGTCTGGGCTTGGGGATTTATCCACTTTTAAGACTGCTAAAACTGCTAGTACCTCCTCCCTCTCAATACTAATTTGTTCAAGTATATCACAATCCCCCTGCCTGATTTCTATGCCTACATTGCCCTTCTCCACAGATGCAAAATATTCATTTAAAACCTCACCTACATCTTCCGGCTCTACACACAGATTGCCACTTTGGTCCCTAATGGGCCCTACTCTTTCCCTGGTTATCCTCTTGCCCTTAATATACTTAAAAAACACCTTGGGATTTTCCTTTATTTTGCCCGCCAGTGCTTTTTCTTGCCCCTCTTCGCTCTCCTAATTTCTTTTTTTAAATACCCCCCTGCACTTTCTATACTCCTCTAGGGCTTCCACTGTTTTTAGTCCTTTGTATCTGCCAAAAGCCTCCCTTATTTTCCTAATCCATTCTTGTATACCCCTTGACATCCCGGTTTCCCTGGGCTTGTTGGTCCCACCCTTGACCTTAATGGGAACATGTTGGCGTTGTACTCTCTCTATTTCCTTTCTGAAAGACTCCCACTGCTCTGATGTGGATTTTCCTACAAGTAGCTGATCCCAGTCCACTTTGGCCAGATCTGCCTCATCATATTAAAATCGGCCTTCCCCCAATTTAGAACCTTTATTTCCAGTCCATCTTTGTCCTTTTCCATGACTACCTTAAATATCGCCGAATTATGGTCACTGTCACCAAAATGCTCTCCTACTGACACTTCTACCACTTGCCCAGCTACATTCCCTAGAATTAGGTCCAGTCCACCCCCTCTCTTGTAGGACTTTCTACATCATCACCTTCAATTCATCATCCTTACTCGCAAGACTCCTTGCATTAAAATAAATACCATCCAGCCTTGCCATACTCCCTTGTGCCATTATATATTTGCTCTGCCTTCCAGGCTGACTTGTTTTTTCCTCTATATTTGGCTGTGCATCACCCCCTACTATAGTTCCACTCCGTATCCCATCCTGCTGCCAAGTTATCATTATCAGGTACTTTACAGCCACTTAAGAGCCTTTATCCCTCTACTTTTTAAATTTCCCTGTATGGCAACGGGATTCATGCAGCCCGAGAACCATACCTGTCAACCTAAGGCTTGAGTTCCGTGGGCATTGCTCCAGCTGAAATAAAATAAAAACATGTTAATTACATCAGCTAACAGATTGATGGAGATTCTGTACTACTTGAAAAGCTACTGGTAAATATTAATTTTTCACTGGTCATTCTCAGCTGTTGCCTTCTAACTGAACAGTAATTGCAGTGAATTGATCTGCACTATAAAAAATGATATATACCATTTAAATACATTTTTGTATTGTTTCTGGTCAGGTTTTTTTCACAGTACACTGTGATTGTCCAGTTACACATTAAATCAAGTCATCAACCATAACAATTTCATTGTCATCACTCATTCCACTGGTTCAATTTGCTTTCAGTTCCTGAATATAACAAATTTAATTTTTCAATCTGAGACTTTCGGGTGAATTTTTGTGGAGCTTCTCACTTATCCATTGTTAACTTCAACGGAAGAGCTGCAGAAATCCCAGAGACACATAAGCACCACATACACTGTTTGTCAGGGATTCCGCAGCTGTTCTGTTGAACTTGCAAAAGATTGTAAATCCACAACTTTACAATTACATTTATAATCTGCTTAATTTTATGTATTACCTATACACACACATCTTTTATTTGTACCAGTTACTGATACAAAAGTCTATAAATTTGTGGCTAAAACAACAATAACTTCCCAATTAATGTACTTTAAAAGTATGGCCCGTAATTTCCCATAGGAGGCATCCTGCGTGCAGATGCCTCCTATCGGGAAAAAATCTACGCCCTTACCTGAGGGCTCCCGAGGTGCGGACTCTTCTGCTCCTGGGCCTCTCCTGGTGCATGCGCACGCAGAGGCCCAGGTATCCCGGGGCGCAGGCGGTTTGCAAGCGTCCCTCGGATCACGTGGGCCAGGCCAGCCAATGGGAGAAGGGAATCCCCCTTCATACTTTTGGCAGGTAGACCTGTCAAAAGTATGAATGGGGATCACTGAAAAAAGACACTACAATATTAAATAATTTTTTTTAAGTCACATTTTTAAAATGGCCTAGAAATTCAGTTGTTTGCGCCAGCCGCTAGCGCCTTAGGAGGAGGAGATGTGGGGTGCTAAGCGGCTAGCGCCCGGGCGCAGCGCGATCTGCGCCTCTCGCCAACTTCAGTTAAGATTTAGCGGCGGCGCCAAGCCTTTGCGCGCGCTCAGCTGCGCGCGCAGATCCTGACGTCATTTCATGGTGCAACGCCCTTTGTGCGCCCCAAACCGGAAATTCAGTGGCGCCGGCCTATTGTGCGCCTGGCGCCCCTAGCGACTGGTAGAGGGGAACGGTTCCCAGTCGCTGCGGGGCGCGGGGGGCGCTAATTAAAGGGCACTCCTCCTGCAGTAGAAATGGCAGCCATTTTGCAACACTCCTTCTTTGTGAGAGATGCATCTTTGGAGAGAGACAAAGGTAGAGAGCTTTCTGGTTTGGCTCAACACTCGCACAGGTACTTGTGGCTTCAGGCCACAGCTTTGCACTTGTCTTTAACTTCAGAGCCATAGCATTGATTGGAAACATATAATGGGGGCTGCAATGGGTGGAAACGTTGGGCTTCTCCATTGCATTCAAAGGGCTCAGAGACGCCGTGAGAGAGTGCCAGTCATGGCCAGACGGAGAAGGGCAACAGGCGTCGGCAAAGGAGGCCTTACCCACCCAGGGTATACCTCCAGTAGTTCTTGTAAAGTATGTGTCTATACTTAATTCAATAATGAAGAGACAGCTTGGAAGATTCAACGTAGGTCTTTACTTCATACCAACAGGCAGGAACTGAGGGGAAATCAGTGCCCACAGTACTATTTATACCCCTATGGCCAGGGGTGGTACTACGGTATCACTACGCCCTACAAAGTAGTGCTGCCCTGGCCATAGGTCTAAAGCAACATACATATTACATACACAACAGTTCTCATATCTGAACATGTCTGACGAGCAGTGTGTTTGGAGGCTGCGATTCAGAAGGGCAGTGGTCACTGAGATCTGCCACCTGCTTCGCGGAGATCTGCAGCCACAGCTGAGGAGCAGGACATCTCTGTCGGTGGCAGTGAAGGTGACGGTGTCTCTCAACTTCTATGCCACCGGCTCCTTCCAGTCCGCTACTGGGGACATTTCCAACATCTCCCAGTTTGCGGTACATTGCTGCATCCGCCAGGTGACCAATGCCCTTTTCAGAAGGAGACGTCAGTTCATCTTCTTCTCCATGACTGTTGACAAGCAGCAACAGCTTGCAATGGGCTTTGCAGCAGTAGTGGGCTTCCCCATGGTGCAGAGTGCCATTGACTGCACGCATGTGGCTTTGCGGGCACCTCTAGAGAATGCCGAGGATTACCGCAACCGGAAGGGCTACCATTCGCTCAACGTGCAGTTGGTGTGTGACCACAGGCAGCTCATCCTAGCTGTCAATGCCCGCTTTCCAGGCAGCAGCCACGATGCCTTCATCCTGCGCCAGACTTCTGTGGCAGACATGTTCCAGGCCCAGCCTCACCCACGAGGATGGCTTCTCGGGGACAAAGGCTATCCTTTGTGCACCTGGCTGATGACCCCGCTCCGTGAGCCCCGCACCCCTGCTGAAGAGGGATACAATGACAGCCATCAAGCAACCAGGAGCAGCGTTGAGCAAACAATCGGCGTCCTGAAGCAACGGTTCCGCTGTCTGGATCGTTCCGGAGGAGCCCTACAGTACTCGCCTGAGCGAGTCTCCCATTTCGTTGTTGTGTGCTGCATGCTGCACAACCTGGCTATCCGCAGGACTCAGCCACTGCCACCAGACATTGGAGGACCACCAGAGGAGGAGGAGGAGGAGGAGGAGAAGGAGGACCAGCACAGGAGGGAGGCAGAAAGTGCAAAGGCCGCCCGTCGGCGGCTTATTGCACGTCGGTTCTAGGCCCCCTCTCAGGGTGGCACAAGATGAATGTCGCCGCTCCACAAGCCCTCAGCCGAGCAGGGCAACCAGGACTTCCAAAAGAAAGCATGGACAGTGCGATTTCAGAAAATTTATTACTTTGATACCTCTGTGCCCTTCCCACATAACAAACTAATGGAGAGAAGCCCCCCCCAAAAAAACATATAGACCAGTCTCGGCCTTTCCAAAAAAACAAATAGACCAGTCTCGGCCTTTACAAGTAAAACAAAGACACCAGTATCGGCCTTTACAAATGAAACAAAACGTTTGGCCACACCTTCTACTTTTTCCCCCACGAGGGTGATGCGTTTCACATCCGTGACTGGCCCCTGCCCGCCCTGCTATCCTCCTCAATGGGACCCCAGTGGCTGCAGCAAGGCTGGGGGAAGGCTGCTGAGGGTCAGATGGTGAGACGGCAGGTGCCCTTGGGGGTCGGCCTGGACCAGCTCTGGGCCTGGAGGGGCTGGCTGCTGACTGCTCCAACTCTGCTTGGGCGGCAGCAGTCTGTCCAGCAGCTGGTGGCAGCTGCAATGGAGGAGTGACAGTTTCAGCTGCAGGAATGCTGCCAACCTGACAGATCACAGGTACTCCCTGGTCGCCTGATACATTGGCACTCGCACGGGCCAGCACTGCAGCATGCGCAGCAATCTGCTGAAGCACAGACTGCTGGGCTGCAGCGGCGTGGCGAGTGCCCTGGCGATGCCTGGCCGATCCAGCGAGGGTGGCAGCAGTTAGTGCCCGTGTGGCCCTGGTCTGTGTCCGCATGACACCAGCCAGTGAATGCACGGCACGACTGAGCACTTGGCTAGAAGACGCCTGTGCTGCCGCGAAGTCCTGCAGAATCCTGGCCTGTGCTGCACTGAATTGTTGCAGACTCCTGGCCTGTGCTGCACTGAATTGTTGCAGACTCCTGGCCTGTGCTGCCCCGAATTCCTGCACACTCCTTGACAGTGACTCTATGGAGTCAGGCATCCTTGCCACTGCAGCCATGAGCTCAGTGTGCCTGCGCTCAGCCTGGGCGGCCATTTCCGCTAGGAGCCGCTCTGCGCTCACCGTAGCAGGACTGGAGGCCGCACTCACCCTCCGGGGAGAAGGCCGCCGAGCTTCCCCACCCCTCCCGCGTTGCTGCAGCCCGCTGGGCCCCAGAGCTTCACTCTCCTCCGACCCTTCCCCCCTGCTCCCCTCCAGGGAAGACGTGTCCCCATCATCGCCATGGGCTGCCTCGGCTGAGGGTGGCACTGATGGTCCGGCTTCCTCTTCCTCCTCCTCGCCCTCCGATTCACTCACAGTGCCAGCTTGAGGGCCCGCCTCCTCACCTGGCGATTCAGCATCTGAAAGCAGGGAGGCACAAGAGTTGCTTTAGAGTGAGGACAGGGCGGCAGCGAGGGAGGCATGAGTGCTGCTATGCACTGCATTGGTCCGACAGTGGCAAAGGATGCTGTTCTGAGGTGCAAGTGGAAAGAGAGAGGTCAAAAAGGTGATGCCCTTACCATTGGGGCCCACAACAGGGTCGGCATCTCCACTGGCGACGGGGCCAATCAGCCGGCCTGACATAATGCGCTCCACACGCTGCTCCAGGTCGGAGAGCTGTTTGAGGTCAGGATGGCCTCCCCCGGTCTCACGCTGCTGCCTTCGGTTGTGCGCCACCTTGCCCTGCAAGAGAAAGGGCGGCCTCTAAGTACAGTGTGAAGCCCTGATCTTGTCTGCACTGCCTCCCATGATGGACTAGCCCTGACAGTGTGAAGCCCTGATCTTGTCTGCACTGCCTCCCATGGTGGAATAGCCCTGACAGTATGTAAAGTCCTGAATGTGCAAGTGATTTTCATGACAGTCCCATAGCTGCTGGATGAGGGCTGGGCATTAGGGCTTTCAGGTCCCTTTGCCCATAAACTGAGGTGCACATGCAGGGATGAGGAGGACACTGGAAAGGGTACTCACCCTGACAACCCGAGTGAGGTCGTTGAACTTTTTCGGCATTGTACAGGAGTCCTGGCAACCACGCTGTTGGAGGTCACCCTGTTTGACACCTCCCTCCAGGCTTTCCGATAGGCGCTGGGCAGCGGCCTCCTGCCACCTTCAGGGAACAGAACATGGCGCCTGCGCTCCACTGCGCCAACCAGCACCCTCAGGTCACCCTCGCTGAAGCGCTGCGCTCTCTCCCTGGCCTTCTCCATTGTCCTGGGCGTTGTACAGATCAAGCAGCAGTGGTCAGGCCTTGCTTCAGGGCTGCAGTGTGCAGGGCGTGGCAGCCAAACAAATCCACCCTCCCCCTTTAAGAGCTCACCGGCGCCAGAGTGTCTGCCTTCAATCAGCAACTCGCCGCACCTGCACTGCGCCCGCCCTCGGGGGTATCGCCCCGGGCCGCCAGCTTAGCGCCTAATGATAGTCGTGCATCGCCTGTTTTAGCACAGCAGCAACCTCTTGGGGCTATGCCACTGAATATCGGCGAAGGTGGCGCTAAGTTGTGCCGGGCGCAAACTTTAGCGGCCGCCCGGCTGTAGCGCCCCAAACGTGGCTATACTGAATTTCTAGGCCAATGAATTAAAATTACATTAAATTAAATATTTTAAACAAAAATTTAATTTTTTGAAAAAAATAAAGTTTTTTATGGGTCTAAAAATAAACTTGCCTTTTTAAAAAGTATTTTTACATTATAAATGAGTGAAAACTTAAAAAAAAACTTTTAAAAACTCTTAGGCCTAGAAATTGGGTATAGCCCCGCTTGAGGCGTTAGAACTGGCGCTGCGCAAATTTTATAGCCAGACGAAACTTATCGCCGCCTGGCACGATATTGGGTTGCATCGCCCCCAAAGGGGATTGAGGCGCTAATTCAGCCGTTGCACGGTGCTCTTAGGGCACAAAAGTTCAGGCGCTGCTCAATATCAACGTGGACGGGCGCAGTGCAGGTGATCTCAATTATGGGAAAGCACGAGACCTCCAGGCGCCGGCCGGCTCTTAAAGGGGTGGGTCAGTCAGCCTGAGCTTCAACACCCAACGCCCTGTAGGCCTCAGAAACGGCGCTCGTCCTTGTCTGGCGGTACAAACTTGTTCAGCATGGAGAAGGTTAGACAGAGAGCAGAGCACTTCAGCACTGAGGCTCTGGACCACTTGGTGGCTGCAGTTGAACACCGTCGAGAGGTCCTGTATCCGGATAATGGCAAGAGGCCGAATCAGAAGGCTTACCGACGATCTTGGAGGGAGGTTGCTGTGAGGGTTAACTCCAGCAGCATGGCGACCAGGACCCCTGTTCAGTGCAGGAAGAAATTCAACGACCTCACACGGATCGTTAGGGTGAGTGATGGTTTACCAAACTTGTGCTTCCCTCCATCTGCAGCTGACTTCGGGCACCCTGCTGCAATGATGCCCCAATGGCCATCTGTCAGCATGCACCCATGGCCCTTTCTGGGCATACACATGGACAGATGTCTCAAGGCCTCATGTAAGGGCTCTTGCACCATGGGGGGCATGCGATGAGGTCTCAAGGCCTCATGTAAGGGCTCTTGCACCATGGGGGGCATGCGATGAGGTCTCAAGGCCTCATGTAAGGGCTCTTGCACCATGGGGGGCATGCGATGAGGTCTCAAGGCCTCATGTAAGGGCTCTTGCACCATGGGGAGCATGCGATGAGGTCTCAAGGCCTCATGTAAGGGCTCTTGCACCATGGGGGGCATGCGATGAGGTCTCAAGGCCTCATGTAAGGGCTCTTGCACCATGGGGGGCATGCGATGAGGTCTCAAAGCCTCATGTAAGGGCTCTTGCACCATGGGGGGCATGCGATGAGGTCTCAAGGCCTCATGTAAGGGCTCTTGCACCATGGGGGGCATGCGATGAGGTCTCAAGGCATCATGTTACAGAACCTCCCCTTCTTTCCCCTGCAGTCCAAGCTGGCGATGATTCGAAAGGAGCAGCGTCGAACTGGTGGCGGACCTCCACAAGTGGTCACTCTCACGGATCTGGAGGAGAGAGTGCACCAGATACTTGGAGGACGTCTGTCTGGTCCTGTGACTACTGCATCTGCCGACCCCATTACCGACAGCGAGGGTAAGACTCTCACCTTTTTCACCTGTTGCCTTCCACTTGGTCCCCCCGCCAGCATGCATCCTCAGTGTGCAGCCATGTCAGAGCCTGGCATGCCTTTCAGCAAAGCTGTCCTTTTGCTAAAGCCACTCTTCCACCTCCCACTTTCAGATGAAGCAGCACCAACTCGGGCTCAACGCGCTGAAGCTGCCAGTGCCAGTGCCACCGGAGGCGAGGACCAGGAGGAATCCGGACCAGCCGTTGCAGAATCCGGGGAGCTGACACATCTACAGACTGGGGATAGTAGTCCCCTGGAGGGGAGGGGGGTGGGCTCTGAGGATGAACCAGTTGCTGGACCAAGCGGCATGCAGCCACGCACGGGGGATAGGCAAGTTCGGCCACCGTCTCCCCGCAGGGCAAGGCAGGTCGTGATGACTGCTGCACAGAGTGCAGATGAGGCCCGTCGCCTGGCTGAGATGAGCAAACAGGCCCGGGTCAGACACACGGAGCTGATGGCTGCAGTGGAGAAGATGCCTGAGTCAATAGATTCATTGGCTAGGAGTATGTTGGACTTCGGGGCAACAATGGAGAGGACTCTCCAGGACTTTGGGGCAACAATGGACAGGACTCTCCAGGTGTTCGGGGAAACAATGGACAAGTCTATCCAGGGCTTCGGGGCAACAATGGACAGGACTATCCAGGGCTTCGGCCCAACAATGGAGAGGACTGTCCACGGCTTTGAGTCGGCAATGGAAAGGACTGTTCAGGGCTTCGGACAATCCCTGGAAATGTCTGTGCAGGGCTTGTCCGAGGCAGTGGAGCGGTCAGCACCTCCCTTGTCTGAAGCAATGGGAAGAACTGTCCAGGCCTTCTCCGAAGCACTGGCACCTGGCACACAGGTCCTCACTGTTGCCACGCAGTCACTTGCTGGGCTCCTCCACAGCCAGATTGACGCAACGCGATCTCTCACTGCAGCCACCCTCTCTGCATCAGTTAGGATCACCCCGGGCCCTTCCAGTCCCATACAAGGCCAGGAATCAGTGGAGCATGCGATTGTGGCGGATGAGCCGAGCCGCTCCCCTCAGATAGCCAGTGTGTCGTCCGACCATGGTGCAGGTGTCCTCTCTCGGCAGGAGACCATTGCACATGCCAGCGCTGGGACGCCTGCATTGCAGCTGCCACCACCTGCAGGCCACACTGCTTCCAGCCATGGTCACATCAAGCATCCTGCGTCCGCACCCTCCAAGGCCAGAGGTCGGCCAGGCCGTCCCTCAGGGGCTTCTGTGCTTCCAGACAGTCAGCAGGCGTCCCCCAGCCTTCAGGCCGCCACTGGGGTCCAATTACGTAGGAGCAGCAGGGAGGGAAGGGGCCGGGCGCGAAAGAGAAGTCGCTCTCCCTCAAGGGGCCAGTTGTAGAGGGAGGTGCTGAGACGTTTGTTTGTCCAAATTCAAGGACAACCTCACCTGTTGTTATATTTGCAGTAGGTTTGTTGAGTTTTGCGGCTTTGCCGAACAGTTCAGTTATTTTGAAAGTTATGGTTTCTGTTGACATTACGTTGTTTAGCTGTAATGAAAGACTTTTGTGCCAATAAACAGAAGTTCCAGTGTGGCATGGTGCATGTGACTAGTTTCAGTGATGCTGGCATTCAGAGGCCCTCAAACATCCAAAGTGCGCATGAGTTAAGACTCTCATCATTCCGCCACAGGGGTGTCGACAGGAGTCCAGATGAGCCTCTGATGTATGGCCCTTCCACTTTCAGCAGCCCTTCCATCTTCCTCCTCCTCCTCCTCCTCCTCCGCCTGCTCTTCCTCCTCCTCCTCCTCCTCATACTCCTCCTCCTCCGCCTGCTTGTGCAGGGTCCGAGGGAAGGTAATGAATTGACGCCTTCGCCTATAAAGGGCATCTGTAACTTGCCGGATGCAACAGTGGACTGCAGCCTGAGCGACAGTCGCATTGTCCCCAATGGCTGACTGAAAGGATCCGTTGGCCTAAAAATGGAGGCCATCAGTCAGTTTAGCCATCACGGACAGAGAGGTTCTGCAGCGTTCATGCGGCTGCAGATCCTGACCAAGCAGGTGGCACAGATCAGTAACAATGTCCCTCCAAAATCGGAGCCTTCCCAAACACTGCTCCTCCGACATGTCAAGGCTTGTCACCTGCTGCCTAAAGACCCTCGCAGCATCCCTTCGGATTGGCTGACCTCCATTGCCCCTCCTCCTTCTGGCCAATCCCGGCCCTCTCTCCCGCCGTCTCTCTGCCCCTTCACAGTGTTGGGCGATGAGCCCGTCGCCCTCCAACCAAGCTCCCATTCCGATGCCGGTTGGTCAAAAGGCTTTTAGGTGTAGTGCTGAAAGTGCTTCGGACAGGGTTGAAGGTCCCAAGTACTGTAAAGCTAAATTCCCAGAACTCCGCTCCACATGAGCTCGCCAACTCTCTCTAGCAACGATCGCAATGAGCAGGCCAAGTGGCAGAAGATTCTGCACTAGAGCTGTCCCCTTTAAATAGCGCCCCCCTACTCCGAGAAGGGCCTGTTAGCCCTCCCTCGAACTGTCAGTAATAGCGCTGGGCGCTAAGGCTCCGGGCGCCACCCAATATGCGCTCAGGCGCTCCTAAAAGGCGTTGCACACTGAAATGACGTCATGAGCTGCTTGCGCTCGCGGGCGCGCGCAAACACTTAGCACAGGTGCTAAATGTATAGTCAATATCTGAGTTGGCGCTATCTTCATAGCGTCCGCCCCAACATAGGGCATCGCCCCAATTCTAGGTCTCTTTAGGCGCTCAGTGCCGGCGCTACCAACTCAATTTCTAGGTCTTATGCTGGTAACAGCAGGCCTTACGCCTGCTTTTACCAGGAGTAAGATTTTTAAGGGATTTCAGAGGGCGGAGGTACTGCAGAAAGCGGAACTCTCCACCTGCAGAGGCCCTTCTCCGGGGCAGGCGTCCAATCTGTCAAGAGGATTCTGGACAGATCGGACGTGCCGGGTTTCAGCGCATGCACTTTGCATGCCTGAAACCGGCATTTGCGAGGTCCTTATGGGTGTGTACACACCTCGTACACACCCGTAGGCATCGGAAATTATGGGCCTATGTTTTTGATCATATTTGTAAATGGAGTCATAATACTTAATAATTTATTTAAATATTTCTTCGTCATGCATATATAACTTTTATCATATGATTGTACAACAACAACTTATATTTATATAGCGCCTTTAATGTAGTAAAACATCCCAAGGTGCTGCACAGGAGTATTAAAAGACAATATTGCCACTGAGCCACATAAGGAGAAATTAGGGCAGGTGACCAAAAGTTTGTTCAAAGAGGTAGGTTTTAAGGAGCGTCTTAAAGGAGGAAAGAGAGGTAAAGAAGCAGAGAGATTTAGGTAGGGAATTCCAGAGCTTAGGGCCTAGGCAACAGAAGGCACGGCCACCAATGGTTGAGCGATTATAATCAGGGATGCTCAAGAGGGCAGAATTAGAGCAGGGCAGATATCTCAGGGGGTTGTGGGGCTGAAGGAGATTACAGAGATAGGGAGGGATGAGGCCATGGAGGGATTTGAAAACAAGGATGAGAATTTCGAAATCGAAGTTTTGCTTAACCTGGAGCCAATGTAGGTCAGCAAGCACAGGGATGATGGGTGAACGGGACTTGCTGCGAGTTAGGACATGGGCAACCGAGTTTTGGATCACCTCATGTTTACATAGGTTAGAATGTAGGAGGCCAGCCAGGAGTGTGTTGGAATAGTCAAGTCAAGTGGTAACAAAGGCATGGATGAGGGTTTCAGCAGCGGATTTTTAAAAATTCGTTTATAGGATGTGGGCAAGACCAGCATTTATTGCCCATCCCTTGTTGCCCTTGAGAAGGTGATGGGGAGCTGCCTTCTTGAACCGCTGCAGTCTGTGTGATGAAGGTACTCCCACAGTGCTGTTAGGTAGGAAGTTCCAGAATTTTGACCCAGCGACGATGAAGGATCGGCGATATACTTCTAAGTCAGGATGGTGTGTGATTTGGAGGGGAACTTGGAGGTGGTGGTGTTCCCATGCGCCTGTTGCCTTTGTCCTTCTAGGTGGAAGGGGTCGCGGGTTTGGGAGGTGTTGCCGAAGAAGCCTTGGTGAATTGCTGCAGTGTATCTTGTAGATGGTACACACTGCAGCCACGGTACGCCGGTGGTGGGGGAGTGTATGTTTAAGGTGGTGGATGTGGTGACAATCAAGCAGGCTGCATTGTCTTGGATGGTGTTGAGCTTCTTGAGTTTTGTTGGAGCTGCACTCATCCAGGAAAGTGGAGAGTATTCCATCACACTCCTTACTTGTGCCTTGTAAATGGTGGAAAGGCTTTGGGGAGTCAGGAGGTGAGACACTCACCGCAGAATACCTAGCTTCTGACCTGCTCTTGTTGCCACAGTATTTATGTGGCTGGTCCAGTTAAGTTTCTGATCAATGGTGACCCCCAGGATGTTGATGGTGGGGGATTCAGCGATGTTAATGCCGTTGAATGTCAAGGGGTGGTTGTTAGATTCTCGCTTGTTGGAGATAGTCATTGCCTGGCACTTGTGTGGCGCAAATGTTACCTGCCACTTATCAGCCCAAGACTGAATGTCGTCCCGGTCTTGATGCATGGACTGCTTCATCATCTGAGGAGTAGTGAATGGCTCTGAGCATTGTGCAGTCATCAGCGAACATCCCCATTTCTGACCTATTGTTGGAGGGATGGTCAATAATGAAGCAGCGGAAGATGGTTGGGCCTAGGACACTGCCCTGAGGGACTCCTGCAGCGATGTCCTGGGGCTGTGATGATTGATCTTCAACCACCACAACCATCTTCCTTTGTGCTAATTATGACTCCAGCCAGTAGAGAATTTTCCCCCCAATTCACATTGACTTCAGTTTTACTAGGGCTCCTTGATGCCACACCCAGTCAGATGCTGCCTTGATGTCAAGGACAGTCACTCTCACCTCACCTCTGGAATTCAGCTCCTTTGTCCATGTTTGGGCCAAGGCTGTAATGAGGTTGGGAGCTGAGGGGTCTTGGCGGAACCCAAACTGGGCATCAGTGAGCAGGTTATTGGTGAGTAAGTGCTGCTTGATAGCACTGTTGATGAAACGTTCCATCACTTTGCTGATGATTGAGAGTCGACCGATAGGGCGGTAATTGGCCAGTTTGGATTTGTCCTGGTTTTTGTGGACAGGACATACCTGGGCAGCTTTCCACATTGTCGGATAGATGCCAGTGTTGTTACTGTACTGGAACAGCTTGGCTAGAGGCGAGGCTAGTTCTGGAGCACTAGTCTTCAGCACGATAGTCAGGATGTTGTAGGGGCCCATAGCCTTTGCTGTATCCAGTGCGCTCAGCCGTTTCTTGATATCATGTGGAGTGAATCGAATTGGCTGAAGACTGGCTTCTGTGATGGTGGGGACCTTAGGAGTAGGCCAATATGGATCAATCACTCAGCACTTCTGGCTGAAGATGGTTGCAAACGCTTCCGCCTTGTCTTTTGCACTCATGTGCTGGGCTCCACCAACATTGAGGATAGGGATATTCAAGGAGCCTCCTCCTCCCATTAGTTGTTTAATGGTCGACCACCATTCACGACTGGATGTGGCAGGACTGCAGAGCTTTGATCTGAACCGTTGATTGTGGGATCGCTTAGTCCTGTCTATAACATGCTGCTTCCGCTTTTTAGCATGCATGTAGTCCTGTGTTGCAGCTTCCCCAGGTTGGCACCCCATTTTTAGGTACGCCTGGTGCTGCTCCTGGCATGCGCTTCTACACTCCATATTGAACCAGGGTTGGTCCCCTAGCTTGATGGTAATTGTAGCGTGAGAGATATGCCGAGCCATGAGGTTACAGATTGTGGTGGAATACAATTCTGCTGCTGCTCATGGCCCACAGTGCCTCATGGATGCCGAGTTTTGAGCTGCTAGATCTGTTCACAGTGATAGTGCCACACAACACGATGGAAGGTGTCCTCCGTGTGAGGACGGGACTTCGTCTCCACAATGACTGTGTGGTGGTTGTTGTATCCATGTGTTAATGGAGACACGGAATGCAGGAGTTGGTTTACAGGTGTTTATTGAACAAAGTCTGGAGGTGAACTAAAAGATACAAGACACTATACAGGCTTATATAGCCCGAGTGGCCACTACCGGCATTACCGTACACAGGGGCTCTTAAAGGTACATACACCACAATTCCTCCCCTTTTAGACAACCAGTACATAACATTTTAAGTAATCATTAATTAACATGTTTACAAGAACAATAATCTACACATTTGCTGCAGTTAATCAATTATAAGTCAGTCTCTCTGGAGGCTTCCTGACTCGGTCCGGATAACGCCTCGGTGGTGTAGTAGTTTTCGGTGGTGTAGCAGGTTCTTTTGGCAAGGTCGATTTGGCTTGAATGCCAGTGTCGGGTTCATCTGGTTCTGGTATCACCGGATCGGAGGTAGATACTATGGGTATCTCTGCTTCATCATTAGGCATATAGAGTTGTGGTGTAGGTTGTCCCTTTTCAGATGACTCTATGATCTGGTCAGCATGGCGCCTTATTATGCTTTCTCCAATGTCCACAGTATACATCAGCGGTCCTAGTCGTGTGCAAATAGTTCCAGGCTGCCATTTCTCGGTACGGTAGTCCCGGGCCAAAACTTGTTGACCTATCTGGAAGGTTCTAGTTGGCCTTTCATTCATGCCTTGAAATTGTCGGTTCTCTATGTCCCTTCTGATGTTTGGCTTGATCAAATCCAGCCGGCATCTTAGTCTTCTATTGAAAAACATCATGGCGGGAGTTTGGTTTGTAACCACATGTGTTGCATTCCTGTATGCAAACAAGAAGTTATCTACCTTATGTTGTAGATTTATGTCTTCATTACCCATGGCATTTATGGCCTTCTTGAAGGTTTGGACAAACCTTTCAGCTAATCCATTGGTGGCAGGTTGGTATGGAGCGGACGTGTAGTGCTTCACCCCATTGTTTTTTAAGAACTTCCTGAATTCTTCGGACAAAAATTGCGGTCCATTATCAGAACAGATCTGTTCCGGCAGCCCATTCCTGGCAAATATGGTCCTTAATACTGTGATGGTTTTTTCCGTGGTGGTGGAGGACATCTTTATTACCTTCGGCCACTTGGAGTGTGCATCAACCGCGATTAAGAACATTGAGTCCATAAATGGACCAGCAAAGTCGATGTGTACCCTTTGCCATGGAGATGAGGGCCACTCCCATGGATGTAGAGGGGCTTGTGGTGGGGCGTTTTGGACCTTCTGGCATCCTAGACAGCTCTTGGTCATTTCTTCAATGTCTCCATCGATACCTGGCCACCACACAAAAGCTCTGGCTAGGTTCTTCATTTTCACTCCACCCAGATGCCCCTCGTGAAGCTCCTTTAGCACTTTATCCTGGAGTTTGGGTGGAATCACCACTCTGGATCCACACATCAAGGTTCCTCGGCACACTGACAGCTGTTCTCTTCTTTGCGAGAATGCTGGCAACAGTGGTTCGCCATGTGCTGGCCATCTCTTCACCGTTAAATCGTAGACTCGTGAGAGAGTCGGGTCATTTCTCGTTTCCTTTTCAATGGTAGAATTTATTACTGGTAGACATTCCACTATGGTTGAGTGGAACATCTCCACTGGGTCCACTGTAGGTGCCTCTTCTACCGTTGGCAACGGTAGGCGTGATAAACCATCAGCATTCCCATGCTGTTTTGATCTTTTGTATTCTATGTCATATTGGTGTGCCCCTAGGAAAAGGGACCACCTCTGTAGCCTTTGCGCTGTCATAATGGGAACGCCCTTTATAGGGTTGAATATGGAGACGAGGGGTTGATGGTCAGTTAACAAGGTAAATTTTTGTCCGTGTAGGTAATGGTTGAATTTCTTCACT
Source organism: Somniosus microcephalus (assembly GCF_052327205.1). NCBI lineage: Eukaryota > Metazoa > Chordata > Chondrichthyes > Squaliformes > Somniosidae > Somniosus > Somniosus microcephalus. The sequence continues at coordinate 274,482,659 of NC_140990.1, read as the reverse complement.
CCCCATACCAGGCTGAGTGCTTCCCTGTCGATCTGGGCATAGTTACGCTCAGCTGAGTTTAATGAGCGTGACGCAAAAGCTATCGGCCGCTCCGAGCCATCAGGGAATCTATGCGATAATACCGCTCCTACGCCGTAAGGGGATGCATCGCATGCCAGTCTGATTGGCAGTGATGGGTTGTAATGAGCCAACGCTTCCTTGGACGTGATCAAGCCTTTGCATTTATGGAAGGCACGTTTACAGTCTTCGCTCCATTTCCAAATTACTCCCATTTGTAGCAGTGCGTTAAGAGGGTGCAGAACAGTTGACAAGTTCGGTAAAAATTTATGATAGTAATTTATCAATCCCAGGAACGACCTTAATTGTGAGACATTTTCAGGTGCTGGGGCTTTTATGACCGCTTCAATTTTTTCAGGTGACTTATGCAACCCTTCTTCGTTAATTATATGGCCACAATATGATATTTGTTTCTGGAAAAATTCACACTTGGGGCGATTTGCTCGTAGGCTCCGTTCTCTCAGCCTAGTGAGCACCTGCTCCAAATTGGCAAGGTGCTCATTGTCGTTTTCTCCTGTTACAAGGATGTCGTCTAGGTAGCATTGAGTCCCCGGAATCCCTTGCAGGACTTGCTCCATAGCTCTTTGCCAGATAGCTGGAGCTGATGCTACTCCGAAAACCAGTCGATTCTACTGGTACAGGCCTTTGTGTGTGTTTATCGTGAGATGCTTTTTAGAGGCTTCCTCAACCTCCATCTGTAGATATGCCTGTGCCAAGTCAATTTTGGTGAAACGTTTCCCTCCGGATGGTGAGGCGAAAATATCTTCTATCCTCGGAAGAGGATACTGTACCATGTGAAGGACCGGGTTTACAGTCACCTTGAAGTCCCCACAGATGCGAATTTTTCTCTGTTCTTCAGATTTATCATTATTCAACGTTTTCTTCATGACCGGAACGATGGGTGTTGCCCACTCACTCCAATCTATCTTGGATAACACGCCTGCCTTTTCCAAATTCTCCAGCTCTGCTTCGACTGCTGGACGAATTGCGTATGGCACCGGTCTTGCCTTAAAAACTTGGGAATTGCCGCATCTTCCACTTTTATTGAGGCGGTGACGCCTTTCAAGGTTCCTAGTTCCTGTTGAAACACTTCTTTGGCGTTGGCCAAGATGTCTTTTAATCGTTCAGGTTTGATGTCATCATCATTTTTTTTCTTACTGGTCACCGTCAGTGCCTGAATGGCGTGCCAGTCTAAACGTATCTTCCTGATCCATTCATGTCCCAACAGCGGTGGACCACCATCTTGCAGAACGTATAAATACAACTTCTGTATTTCCTTGCCGTTGTATACAACAGGCACCCTTATTATTCCTCTGGGGTATACTTTCTGCCCCGTATATGTCTTCAAGATAATGGATGTGTCTTTCAAAGGTATATGCGGAAATAGCCGCTCGTATTCCCGTCGACTTATGACAGTCAGAGCTGATCCTGTATCTAGCTCCATTTTAACTGGGGACCCCGCTATCGTGAGGGTAACCCAAATGATCTGGTAATCTTCTTTGGCAATTACATTATGTAATTTGAGACAGCTTAGTCTCTTGTTTCCGGAGTCGCTATCGGTCTTCTGGTCTTCGGAGCTACTGTCCGTCATTATTTGTACCTTTCTGTACTTTTCTTTATTGATTTTTTTCTGTCAGTGGATTTTTTGTTTCCAGATCGGCATACACGTGCAATGTGTCCCATCTTTTCGCATTGCCTGCATGCTTTGTCCTTGAACCAGCAGTCCCTTTGGTCATGGGTGGATCTGCCGCAGCGATAACATCTCTCAAAACCCCGTGTCATTTCATGGGTGCCGAAGTCCTGTGGCTTTTGCTGTATCTCTGCAGCTCCTCTTGCTGCTGCTTCGTATGATACAGCCACACTGAAAGCTTTGTCCAGTGTCAAATCTTTCTCAGAAAGTAGCCTTTTTTGTGTTCCTTCACTTAGGAGACCGCAGACGAATTTGTCTCGTAGAGAATCTGCCAGTCCTGCCCCGAATTGGCAGTGCTTTGACAGCTTTCTTAATTCAGTGAGGTAATCAGTGTTACTTTCATTCTTGTGCTGATTCCTCCTGAAGAATTTGAATCGTTCCGCTATCAGCAGCGGTGTTGGGTTTAAGTGCTCCTGTAGGGTATCAACAATCTCCTTAAAATTCTTGTCCATTGGTTTGGCTGGAGTGATTAAGTTTCGTAACAGCCCGTATGTCCTTGCGCCCATCAGATTTAGAAGTACCGATGCCTTTTTATCATCCTCTACTTCATTCGCTGCGCAATATACCTCCACTCTTTCCACATATGTGGTCCAATCCTCTATATCACTATCGAAAGCAGTAATATTGCCAGTCTTAGGCATCCTGAAAATCAAAAATGGCGCCTCCCGCGCTTTCCTTTCTTCCCTGCCGAGAAAAAATGGCGCCTCCCGCGCTTTCCCGCCGCTGCTGCTGCTGACAACACTGTTCTCCACGGTTTTTATTTACACAGATATTTTTAATAGTTGGAGACTCGTTCCCGCCGGACTCTCTGGGACTTTTCCCTCCCTCTGCTTGGTCCGAACGCCGACCTGCTTTGCAGCGCCGGCCGTCTCCCGAGTGCTCCACCCTCCGTCTCTGTTTGCCTCCGCCTTCTGACTCGCTGCTTGGCCCCGCTGCAGATCCACCCGATCGAGCCCCAGCCCGCCACTCAGGAAGGATTAGTGCAGTACCTGCCACCAGCCCGGCTAGCTGGTGAAACCAGTTTTTTTTTTTCTTCGATCTTCGTCTGAGGAATCGATCTTCTTGAGGTGCTGCTGAATTGCAGGTAAGTCCGTTTCCAATTTGTCACCACTGTTGTATCCATGTGTTAATGGAGACACGGAATGCAGGAGTTGGTTTACAGGTGTTTATTGAACAAAGTCTGGAGGTGAACTAAAAGATACAAGACACTATGCAGGCTTATATAGCCCGAGTGGCCACTACCGGCATTACCATACACAGGGGCTCTTAAAGGTACATACACCACAGTGGTCACTGCTATCAATACTGTCATGGACAGATGCATCTGCGACAGGTAAATTGGTGAGGATGAGCCCAAGTAGGTTTTCCCCTCATGTTGGCTCTCTCACCACCTGGCGCAGGCCGAGACTGGCAGCTATGCCCTTCAGGACTCGGCCAGCTCAGTCAGTAATGGTGCTACCGAGCCACTCTTAGTGATGGACATTCAAGTCCCCAGAGTACATTCTGTGCCCTTGCTACTCTCAATGCTTCTTCCAAGTGGTGTTCAACATGGAGGAGTACTGATTCATCAGCTGAGAGAGGGCGGTAGGTGGTAATCAGCAGGAGGTTTCCTTGCCCATGCTTGACTTGAAGCCATGAGACTTCATGGGGTGAGGCAAGGGCGGAGACGAGCAATGATACAGAGGTGGAAATAAGCGGTCTTAGTTATGCTGCGGATATGTGGTCAGAAGCTCATTTCAGGGTCAAATATGACACCAAGGTTGCGAACAGTCTGGTTCAGCCTCAGACAGATGTTAGGGAGAGGGATGGAGTCAATGGCTAAGGAATGGAATTCGTGGTGGGGACCGAAAACAATGGCTTCGGTCTTCCCAATATTTAATTGGAGAAAATTTCTGTTCATCCAGAACTGGATGTCGGACAATTAGTCTGACAAGTGGTAGTGAGGTAGAGCTGGGTGTCATCAGCGTACATGTGGAAACTGACACTGTGTTTTCAGATGATGTCGCCAAGGGGCTGTGAAGGAATAAGCCGTATAACCTATTCAGAAAAATACACTATCTTTTGAAAGAATTCTGGCCTTATTAAAACATGACAAACTGGGTCTGGAAATCTAGAAACCTAACGATGAAAAAGCTGTGAAAGCATTCTGGCTATTGAGATAAGATAGTTGTTGACACTGAATCAATAACCTTATTGAAACAGAAGGTTATAGGCTCCGGCAGGCTGAACCTTTTGAAATGAAACAATGGTTCACCCTGGATAAGGTGTTCTAATTTACACTTCGTAAAGAAGCACCTAAAAAATAAGAAACATCAGCCTTCGTAAAAATGACATCAGGTAAAAAACACACCTGCCGTAACACCGTTTTTTATGGTAAACTTAGAACACCTAGAGAGGAGACATGATTCTGTAATGCTACCAGCTGAGGTGACTGTAAGAATTGCAGGGATCAGCAGAAAAATGACTAGAGATAATTAGCTTACATCAGCAGAAAACCTGAAAGGAAATACCACTGGAAAAGGGTATAAATATTGAACTCTCAAATGGGATAGCAGACTCGCTTTAATCGGGCAAAGCGATTCTCGGCTTCAGAGGCGGCTCTGTAAGTCGCCAACTTTTTGTACCTCGGGGATCAAAGGTATTTGATTTTGGTGGATATCCTGAATAGAACTTTAAGAACTGTAAAACTGTAGCGAAGTTAAGATTTGAGAGTAAGGTTCTCTGATAATAGGATTGTAAGCTTTCTCTTTTTGGAATTGTTAATGTTGCAATTGACTCACCAACTGTGAATTACATGTCGGTTCTTTAATAAATCTATATATTTTTAGAATTGTCTCACATAAGACTTCTATATCAAAAACTCGCAAACTCAATCTCTGTACACTCTTTGGTGAGGAGTTGCAGAATCCTGGGGGAGTTTTCCAGACCCTCACAATATCCGGAATGTTACAGTATAGTTAAACTTATTAAAAGTGCTATCTGGAGGACGGTAACATTTTCAGGTTGTTCCTTTCCTTTAGGGAGAGATAGTCCAGACCTTTAGACCCAATTAAGCATCTTTAGGATTCATCTACCTCAAACTTTAGTTGAAAGTGAACATCTGAGAAATACGCTTGATCCAGGGTAGCCCTAAAGGAGCTAGGACTAGTAATTATCCCTTCAGGGCAACATGTAAATTAGAAATAGGAGGGGGCCAAGGATAGATCCTTGGGGGACACCAGAGGTAACGATACGGGAGCGGGAAGAGAAGCCATTGCAGGTGATTCTCTGGCTATGATTAGATAGATAAGAATGGAACCAGGCGAGTGCAGTCCCACCCAGCTGGACGATGGTGGAGAGGCGTTGGAAAAGGATGGAGTGGTCAACCGTGTCAAAGGCTGCAGACAAGTCAAGAAGGATGAGGAGGGATAGTTTACCGTTGTCACAGTCACAAAATATATCATTTGTGACTTTGATGAGAGCCATTTTGGTACTGTGGCAAGGGCGGAAACCTGATTGAAGGGATTCAAACATGGTGTTGCGGGAAAGATGGTCACGGATTTGGGAGGTGACAACACATTCAAGGACCTTGGAGAGGAAAGGGAGGTTGCTGATTGGGCGGTAGTTTGCAAGGATGGAGGGGTCAAGGGTTGTTTTTTTGAGGAGAGGGGTGGTGATGGCAGATTTAAGAGAGAGGGGGACAGTACCTGAGGAGCGAGAACCATTAACAATGTCAGCTAACATGGGAGCCAGAAAAGGAAGTTGGGTGATCAGCAGTTTGGTGGGGATAGGGTTGAGGGAGCAGGAAGTGGGTCTCATGGACAAGATGAGCAAAGAGAGGTCATGAGGGGAAATCGGAGAGAAACTGGAGAAAGATGTGAGTTCAGGGCTAGGGCAGGGGGGAACCTTAGAGGATGTTTGTCCTGATGGGCTAGGGGAAGGAAGGGAAGTGGCAGAGGCAGCAGAATGGATGGTCTCAATTTTAGAAATAAAGAAGTCCTTGAGCTCCTCACACTTGTTGTCAGAGGTGAGGGTGGAGGAGACAGGGGTGAGGGGCTTAAGGAGACGGTTCGCAGCGGAGAATAGAAGCCGGGGTTTATCTTTGCATTGTAGAATGATTCTGTAATAGTGAGCAATTTTGGCAATTGAGTGCAGGATCCGATAATGCTTTATGTGGTCCAGCCAGATCTGGCAGTGAATGGCTAAACCAGTTGTCCGCCATATCCATTCAAGTCTGCGTTCCTTGGACTTAAGGGAACAAAGATGAGGGCCATACCAGGGAGAATGGCCAGAGTGAGAGAGAGTAATTGTTTTAATAGGGATTAGGGCATTAAAGGTGGTGGTGAGGGTGTGGTTGAGCACAAAGTTAGCTGCAGAAATGTCATGGTGAATGGAGGGCCAAAGGCTGGACAGTTGGGATTTCATAAGTGCAGTTGTAAGGGAGTTGAGAGAGAGGTTTTTTCCAGGGGTGGACACAGAAGGAAAGAAGGTTTTCAGGGTGCGGGGCTACGGGGTGGAAGGGGGATGTGTGTGAGAGCGATACGAGGAAGTGGTCAGAGATGGTCTTATCTGCGATTGACATGATGGGAGTTGCATACAATAAAGACTCAACACCCACTATGTTAGATTGAACTTAAAATTTAATGTGCCCATGGTCCCTTTAAGGATCCCGGCTTAAAACGCGTCATGAGTGATGTTACCAGAGCCGCTTCATCTAATTGGGCCGGGTAATGCGCTGGGCAGGCTTATGGTAATAGACCCCATTATGGTAAGTTCATTCTGCCAGTAGCAACCCACCACGGACACCGGCCGCACCGGTCCCGCCAAGGAAAATTCCAGCCTGTGTTTTCGGATGATGTTGCTGAGGGGCAACATGTAGGTGAGAAACAGGAGGAGGCTAAGGATAGATCCTTGGGTGACTTGAGAGGTGAAGTAGTGGGAATGGGAAGAGAAGCCATTGCAGATGATTCTCTGGCTACGACTGGATAGAAAAGACTGGAACCAGGCAAGAGCAGGCCTGCCCAGCTGTATGACGGAGGAGAGGCATTGGAGGCTAGAACCTTTTTTTTTTACTTTTTAATCTTTTGTTTGACATTTTGTTTTGTAGTGCTACTCTGTATTTTACTGCTGTTAATAAAAGTCATTAAAGACATTTTGTTGCTGTGAGCTTGATTATCTGAGGTCCAGAACCTTAAGAATCACATCTTTGGAGTTAATGACCTAGATACAGCATGTCACTCACTAGATTTAGGTTCTTGCTAATGAAGGGCATCACACTTGTCCAGACTAGGCAGGACATGTTAATATCTCCTTTAGAAACATAGAACATAGAAAAATAGGAGCAGGAGTAGGCCATTCGGCCCTTCGAGCCTGCTCCACCATTCAATATGATCATGGCTGAGCCTTTATCTCAATACCATATTCCCGCTCTCTCCCCATACCCCTTGATGCCTTTTGTGTCTAGAAATCCATCTATCTCCTTCTTAAATATATTCAGTGACTTGGCCTCCACAGCCTTCTGTGGTAGAGAATTCCACAGGTTCACCACCCTCTGAGTGAAGAAGTTTCTCCTAATCTCAGCCCTAAAAGTTCTACCCATATCCTGAGACTGTGACCCTTCATTCTAGACGCCCCAGCCAGGGGAAACATCCTCCCTGCATCCAGTCTGTCTAGCCCTGTCAGAATTTTATACGTTTCAATGAGATCTCCTCTCATTCTTCTAAACTCTAGTGAATACAGGCCTAGTTGCCCCAATCTCTCCTCATACGACAGTCCTGCCATCCCAGGAATCAGTCTGGTGAACCTTTGCTGCACTCCCTCTATGGCAAGTATATCCTTTCTTCGGTAAGGAGACCAAAACTGCACACACTACTCTAGGTGTGGTCTCACCAAGGCCCTGTATAACTGTAGTAAGACATCCTTACTCCTGTACTCAAATCCTCTTGCAATGAAGGCCAACATACCATTTGCCTTCCTAACTGCTTGCTGCACCTGCATGGTTGCCTTCAGTGACTGGTGTACAAGGACACCCAGGTCCCTCTGTATAGCAACATTTCCCAATCTATCAACATTTAAATAATACTCTGCCTTTCTGTTTTTCATACCAAAGTGGATAACTTCACATTTATCCACATTCTACTGCATCTGCCATGTATTTGCCCACTCACTCAACTTGTCTAAATCGCCTTGAAGCCTCTTTGCATCCTCCTCACAATTCACAATCCCACCTAGTTTCGTATTGTCAGCAAGTTTGGAAATATTACATTTGGTTTCCTCATCCAAATACTTGATATATATTGTGAATAGCTGGGGCCCAAGCACTGATCCCTGTGGTACCCCACTAGTCACCACCTGCCACCCTGAAAAAGACCCATTTATTCTTACTCTCTGCTTCCTGTCTGTTAACCAATTTTCAATCCATGCCAGTGTATTACCTCCAATCCCATGTGCTTTAATTTTGCACTCTATACTCTTATATGGGACTTTATCAAAGGCCTTCTGATAATCCAAATACACCACATCCACTGGTTCTCCCTTATCTATTCTACCAGTTACATCCTCAAAATACTCCTGTAGGATTGTCAAACACGATTACCCTCTCATAAATCCATGTTGACTTTGTCTAATCCCGTTGATGTTTTCTAAGTGTCCTGTTATCACACCCTTTATAATATTCTAGCATTTTCCCTACTACTGATGTTAGGCTAACCGGTCTGTAGTTCCGTTTTCTCTCTCCCTCCTTTTTTAAATAGTGGGGTTACATTTGCCACCTTCCAATCTGCAGGAACTGTTCCATAATCTATAGAATTTTGGAAGATGACAACCAATGCATCCACTATTTCCATGGTTACTTCTTTTAGTACTCTGGGATGCAGATTATCAGGCCCTGAGGATTTATCAGCTTTCAGTCCCATTAATTTCTCCAGCACTATTTTTTTTACTAATAGTAATTTCCTTTAATTCCTCCTTCTCACTAGACTCTTGGTTCCCTAGCATTTCTGGGAAGTTATTTGTGTCCTCTTCCATGAAGACAGAACCAAAGTATTTGTTTAATTGCTCACCCATTTCCTTGTTCCCCATTATAAATTCTCCTGTTTCTGGCTGTAAGGGGCCTACATTTGTCTTCACTCATCTTTTTCTCTTTATATACTTGTAGAAGCTTTTACAGTCTGCTTTTATATTCCTTGCAAGTTTACTCTCATACTCTATTTTTCCCCTCTTACTCAATCTCTTGGTCCTTTTTTGCTGAACTCTAAACTGCTCCCAATCCTCAGGCTTGCTACTTTTTCTGGCAACTTTATATGACTCCTCTTTGGATCTAATACTATCCTTAATTTCTTTTGTTAGCCATGGTTGTGCTGCTTTTCCTTTTGTGTTTTTGCACCAGAAAGGAATGTGTAACTGTTGCAATTCATGCATTCGTTCCTTAAATGTTAGCCATTGCCTATCCACCATCATGCCTTTTAATGAAGCTCCCCAATCTATCATAGCCAACTCACTCCTCATACCTTCATAGTTTCCTTTGTTTAGATTTAGGACCCTAGTTTCGGATTGGACTTCTTCACTTTCCATCTTAATGAAGAATTCTATCATGTTATGGTCACTCTTCCCTAAAGGACCCCGCACAAGATTATTAATTAACCCCTTCTCATTACACAATACCCAATCTAGGATCGCCTGTTCCCTAGTTGGCTCCTCAATGTACTGGTCTAAAAAACCATCTCGTACACACTTCAGGAATTCATCCTCCACAGTATTATTGCTAATTTGGTTTGGCCAGTCTATATGTGGATTAAAGTCACCCATGATTACTGTAGTACCCTTGTTACATGCATCTCTAATTTCCTGTTTGATGCCATCCCCTACATTACCACTACTGTTTGGAGGCCTATAGACAACTCCCACCAATGTTTTCTGCCCTTTGGTGCTTCTTAGCTCCACCCAGACTGATTCTACATCTTGATTTTCTGAGCCAATATCCTTTCTCACTATTGCTCTGATTTTATCCTTTACTAACAACGCCACCCCATCTCCTTTTTGCCTTTCCTTCCTAAATATCAAATATCCTTGGATATTCAGCTCCCAAGGTCACCCTGCAGCCATGTCTCCGTAATCGCAATTATATCATATCCGTTTACATCTATTTGTGCTGTTAATTCGTCTACCTTATTATGAATGCTTTATGCATTCAGATACAATGCCTTTAGATTTGTCTTTTTAACATTTTTAGACATCTTAACATTTTTTTGTACTATGGCCCTATTTGTCTTATTACCATTTTTTCTTACCCGGACCCCATTTATTAGTGCACTCTTTTGTTTGTACGCTCTGTCCCTTCCTGACACAATCTGGTTATCCTTACCCCAATCACTTTCCTGCACTGCTTCCTTGTCTTTTCTCTTTAGCATTCTAAATTTCTCTCCACCGGGACCCTCCCCCCACCCCCCGCTTATTTAGTTTAAAGCCCTATTTAACGAGCCATCTCCTGGCTTATGGTATTGAAGGCTTTTCATTTATCCCTGGTAAGAAATGTTTTATTTGTATAAGTCATCATGATTAAATTAGCAATAGCCCTTTCCATTCCTAGCATTTAATCATACTGATTCGATCATGAGGACATATTTAAGGCAGTTCTTTTAAGACCCATCTCCTACAAGCACTGTTAGCTACCACTCCACAAGCCACCAATATCCTTAGAAGCACTTCTTGGTGTCTTGATGCTGCAGCAATCCAGGCTGGATTAACAATGGAAATGATCTAAGTAACTGTAACGTTCCTCTACCTCAGTGCTTCACCCTTTGATATACCTTCTGTCTCACTATTTATATCCTCTTGATGGGTATATCTCGGATGATGCTTCAATAGGTCATGAGAGTCATTGAAGCAGGTGCTGGAATGGACATTCTGGAGCTGCCACACTATTTATTAGATCCTTCTTTCTGTAAACAGCTAGCACCTGTAAGGGACACAAAGGTCATTCACTTTTGGAGGATGCACTCTTAGTTGTGATTCAGAAGTGACTGGCAACTGATAGGAGGCCTTACAATGAATCAGAATGTTTAAAAACTGTAATTATTCAGAGTACTGTAAATGAGTCACTGCATTAACAACCTGATCCTGGCACCTCTCCTTCAACTTCCCAGTTTCCCCCTCACACTTACTTCATTGTCTGATGTTTGCCACGGCACTTCTTTGCCGCTGATTAATAAGGCTATTGATTGAATGTCACCCAGATAACTGCAGACATTCCAGGGTTATAGTGCCTTCAGGTGCAGGCTATGCTGCAATCTCCACACTTTTTGCTCCAATATTATCACCTTTGGTCTCAAGTGGGATAAGGAATAATGAAATGGCGGAAGAGGGATGTGTGAAAGGGCTTGGTGAGGAATCTGATACATAGGCCTAGAAATTCAGTTGTTTGCGCCACCAGTTTGCGCCCAAAGAGGCCACTCAGAGGCTTTAGCGCCACTGGCCACAACCACCGCGATATTTAGCAGGGCGCTAATGGCGGCGTTAGCCTGTAGCACTGCGCCGCCACCGATGATGTCATCGGTGTGCGCAGCACCCCGAACGCCATATTAGGTTGCGCCCGCCCCTTCCGCGCCGGCCGCAAATAGCGACCGGTACACAGGGGCCAACCTGTGGCGGTAGTGGCGCGAGTTAAGGTGGAGGTGCGGCCGGCCGCTTTTTCGGCGGCTGCCTGCCCGCACCTCCGTCCCCGGCCTCCTACACCACCCCCCCCGCGGCATTGCCGGCTGTTTCCCGAGAGCCCGGCACTTCTCCTTGGTGCCGGGCTCATTTGCCGGCACTCGCGAGCGGGGATCGCGCTGTTGCAGCCACCTCCCCCTTAACAGTGGAAGGCCTGCAGTACCACAGCATGCCATGCCGTGCCGCAGCGGGTGGCGCTGCGGCACTTTGCGCGCTGATATTCAGTTTCAGTGCCCCAAGCCTCGTTTAGCGGCCGGTTTCCATTTGGGGCGCAGAAACTGAATATCCCGATGGCGCAAGTGGCTCCACGCGCAGCGGTAATTCCGGCGCCCAGGCGAACTTGGCGCCCCAAACTGAATATTTAGCCCATATTATCCATCTCATTAATCTCTTTATTTACACTGTGCAGACACAGATGGTGCGAAGGTGAGTAATCCTTCCAGCATTATTTCAGGATCTGCACAGGGACTCTTGCCTTCACTTACCTTAGTCAACACCAGGTCATTAAAATGTTTATGGCACTGTAATGCATACATTCCCAGGATCACCCTTTCATTGTTTCAAGACCCCAGCTATGCCATTAATACTTCCAGACTCCAGGACCTCCCCTCAGAGCTCCAATTCCAGGGCTGCCTCCCATGCTTCCAGAGAAAGGACTTTTTCTTCCCAATGGTCCCAGATCCCAGGAGCTTCCCCAGCACTCTAAGGACGCCACTCAGCAGTGCCCTGGGCTCCAGCCTTCCCTCCTCATACTTATAGATCTCAGGACTTCCCTCATTGTACTGCTAGATTCTGTGATTCCCCTTCTCGGTGCTGACAGATTCTGGGCCTCCTACTCAAATAAATCACAGCTGCTGTTAATGCTGATAAATCAGGATCCCCGACAATATTATTTGGCATAACACCCCTCTTCTTAGAAATCCTCGTCCGGATTGTTAATAATGCAACAGGACATCAGCTTGTATATATATTTTTTTATTCGTTCCTGGGATGTGGGCGTCACTGGCAAAGCCAGCATTTATTACCCATCCATAAATGCCATTGAGAAGTTGGTGGTGAGCCACCTTCTTGATCTGCTGCAGTCCATGTGATGAAGGTACTCCCATAGTGCTGTTAGGGAGGGATGCTTTGTCCTGGTTGGTGTCGAGCTTCTTGAGTATTGTTGGAGCTGCATTCATCCAGGCAAGTGGAGAGTATTCCATCACACTCCTGACTTGTGTCTTGTAGATGGTGGAAAGGCTTTGAGGAGTCAGGAGGTTAGACACTCGCCGCAGAATACCCAGCCTCTGACCTGCTCTTGTAGCCACAGTATTTATGTGGCTGGTCCAGTTAAGTTTCTGGTCAATGGTGACCCCAGGAAGTTGATGTTGGGGGATTTGGCAATGGTAATGCCGTTGAATGTCAAGGGGCGGTGGTTAGACTCTCGCTTGTTGGAGATAGTTATTGACTGGCACTTGTGTGGCGCGAATGTAACTTGCCACTTATCAGCCCAAGCCTGAACGTCATCCAGGTCTTGCTGCATGCGGTCATGGACTGCTTCATTTTCTGAGGAGTTGCGAATATATATGTATATTATATATAAAACAGTCTTAAGACTACCACATATTCTGACGAAAGGTCATCGACCTGAAACATTAACTCTGTTTCTCTCTCCACAGATGCTGCCTGACCTGCTGAGTATTTCCAGTATTTTCTTTTTATTTCAGATTTCCAGCATCAGCAGTATTTTGCTTTTGTGTTAAGACTACCACATTTCTGGCATATTCTAGACATTACACAAATGAAAGGAGAAAACAATTAGGCCACCCCAAATATGGAGTGTTAATGGCAAAAAAATGGGATTTATAATATTATGATACTACAATAGTATAGTATTATTTATACAAATACACAGCACTAAAAATATAAGCAATTATGAGTTGTGACACCAAAGAAAGCTGCACTAGGGAAAGGCATGATCACCTAATAGTCAGAAAAGTTTTACACATGCAAGACTTTACAAATGTGTACTTTATCTACCCAGATAAACCAAAATATAAATTAAAATAGTTTTTGCAATCTGAAATGAACAATATGTGGAACAGATTTTGAAGATTTTCTATGTAAACAGTAGACAACTGTGCAATATTGAGACAACAAAAAATCCACACAGAGTCAGAGTCATTACATACAATAAAAAAAATTATTTATTCTGTTAGCTTGTTTCTGTAATGTCTTACCATTATTTACGGTAATATTAGCATTATTTTGCATGCAGTTCACTAATACACTACAAGTCAATAGGCTTAATAAAAGGAGTTTACATTTAACTTCTCTTTGTGTAAGAAAACACAAAATAACCTGGGTGTGATTAAAGATCAACTTTGTTCGTGTGAAAAAAACCGTGGACCCATTTTCCATTTCAAACAGTTCTAGTGCAGTATGAATCATTTCACAAGACAAAAAGGTCCATATAAATGGACACCGTAAAGGATCAAGGATTTTTGTAGCAATAAGAGTTTCCTTGATACCTTCAATGCAGGCAGTGTTTTATATTTGAATAATGTTTCTCTCTCATGTTTTTTCTGGATATCACTTTGCAGAAGGAAGTGAATCATGGTCCTAATTTTGGACAAATTAAGTTTTGTTGTACTAATATGTGCATTTATTAAAAAGTAAAATAACATTGACTGTCCTTTTGTTTCTTTTTTTGGGAAATTCATTGATGGAAAGTGCTATGGATCAACGTTAAAAAAAAGTGTCTGTAGTATTGACCTGAAGTAATTCTCATTAGCTTTTTATATGTACAAATGCTGAAAAGTAAAATAAAATGAATTTTTACAGTATTTATATTTTTTCTTAGAAAATTCAACCACGTATTTTGAGCATTTCAAATAATTTGCAACATATCCTGTAGAGTCTGATCTTACAGCATACAGTATCAATTTGAATCAGGAAACTCAAAAGAAAAAAGCTTCTTAACTGCAAACTAGGAGGAGTGAGGTCTTATTGAGCAATTTCTCAGTTTACCACTGGCTTATGACTTCCCATTTTTCAAACATTTCTGGACAGTGGAAGGAACAGTGTAGAGCAGCAAAGGCAATATAAACATGCACCAGTGACAGCATCCAAACTATGTATAATGATACAGAATACATCATATTACCTGGCAAAAGCTTGCAAACTAGACTTAATGTGGTGCATATTTGATGCAATGAATGCTGTGCCTGGGTTACTTTTTTGCTCAAACATGCACCACAGTGTGAAGTAACTATTTACACAACAGGGGGATTTATTTGTCATGTACAATGTCAATCTTGTTGAAAGCTGAAGATGGCTAAACAATACTGCAGGATAAAGCAGAGCAATTATTGTAAAGTTCAATTTTGGTCAATTTAGTTTTGTTGGGCAGGTCCCTTCAGGGTTTCTTGGTTTATATCCACCCATGGCAGTATAAAAGGAATAAATAGTGATTGTGTCTCCAGAACTTACACTAAAATTGCAGCTGCTGAGAGTTGTTTGTAAATGTTCCACATAAAAATACCCATCAACTCTCAGTTTAGGGGTTATAAATAACTAACAGGCACATATTAGAACTGTTCAAATATAACACAACACATTTAGTAAAGCACCTTGGACATCAGGGCCACCCTGAAACACTAAATAGATAAAAATATTTTGTTTTATTTGTGAGTTAATGATTCCATGCACGATGAATGAGTGCAGCATGCTTCCATGCAAAACATTTTTTTACATGTTAAACACGTTTTCCTAAACTTTGTGGGGTGATCCTCTTACCTTAAAAGTAGTGCTTGAAACCCCTTCCCAAAAACATAAAGCCCCCCATTTAGAAAAATAGTCACATATAATATATAACTCATGAATTATAAAATAATGTGTGAATTGTTATGGGCCTGGTATAAACTGTGGAACTGTGGCAATTGGAATGCAAAATACAGGGATAAAAGATACTAGTGTTGCACATTAAATGACACACAAACATGTAAAATATTCTGGTCCCTTTGTCTCGTCCTTACAGTTTTAGTAGCCATTTGACTCTCCTCTTCAGCAGTGCCAATTGGTAATGGAAACAGTAACCTCCCATCCAGGTTGCTGACTCCCCCCTGCTGTACAGAGTCACAGTCTTCTGATGAGGGTCACTGCCTTTTTTAGGCACTGACCTCATAATGTATTAATTGAGAGTTTGGCATAGATCTCCAAATGGAGTCTTGTTGATACAGTTGGGTCATGCTTAAAAGGCTGTAAACAATGTCATACAAGTGGATTTTTAAAATTTGTTTGCATTTTACTTTTTATACTCCCTTACATCTTTGCCTCTGTCTTCTTTTTCTTTCTCCTCTCTGGCTTTCTCTGGTTTTGTTACACTGTCGTAGGATGGTGGAGATGTGGTGGAAGGAGTCATATCAGTTTTGTCAGTCGTGGAGATTTCATTAAACTTATCTATTACCATTTCTTCTTTACCAGGTAAAAGCTCACTTGCTTTACCTTTTTCTTTGAACATGAAAGAGGCTTGTTTCACTGTTCGCCTAATCAGATAACGCCTGAAAGCTCTCTGAATTATAGTTGCAGACACATGTTCCTGTTTACGTCGTAGAGTGGTTGTAATTGGCTCATATGATATCTTGGACGGATTGGATGCCATAAAGCGTTCTTCCATCTGTTGTCGAAGAGCATCCATTTCTCCACCCTCACCCAGCACACGCTTTGTAAATGCGAACAAGATATCAAGACAATGAATTCTATCTCCACTAACCATGGGCAAGTCCATAGCTATAAGTTGTATTCTATTGGGTTTTGCCACACGAAGAGGTGGTTCCAAGGCATCTGCAAAATCATGCAATCTACCATACTCCATAAATTGAGTTGCATCTGAATCAAACTTTTCCCAAACTTCATAAAACATCTCAAAGTCATCCTCACTCAGTGGTTCAGCACTTTCCTCTGTAGCAACACTGAAATTCTCCAAAATAATCGCAATGTACATATTTATGACAATCAAGAAAGATATTATGATGTAACTGACAAAGAATAAAATTGCAACTGGTGGGTTACCACAATCTCCTTTGATAGGGCTGCCTGGGTTATGTTTTGTTGGGTTACAGTCTGGTGGCCCACTGTTTAGAATTGGAGCCAGTAACCCATCCCAGCCAGCAGATGTAGTGATCTGAAACAGGCAGATCATGCTGTTTCCAAAAGTTTCAAAGTTGAACATGTCATCAATACCAGACTCCTTCTTCACATAAGCAAAATTAGACATCCCAAATATGGCATAAATGAACATGACTAAGAACAGCAACAGACCAATGTTGAACAAGGCAGGAAGTGACATCATCAGTGCAAACAGCAGTGTACGGATTCCCTTAGCGCCCTTGATTAAACGTAGGATACGACCAATTCTGGCAAGTCGGATAACTCTAAATAATGTTGGTGACACAAAGTATTTTTCAATTATGTCAGCTAAGAACATGCCTAAAAGAAAAAAAAAATATGTATTAGGCACAGTTTTGCCTAATTAATTTTAGTGTGATAATACATATAGGATCATTCATAATCTGAAATATATGTAAACAGCAACACATTGAAGGGTTGAGAAAATGTAGCAAACCACAAGAGCAAAGCTCAGGCTGATTTTTAATCATCTCAATACCAAGATGATTTGCCTTGGGCCAAATTCCATTGCATATAACATACATACAAACTTTAAAGATTTACAGTTTTTCACTAAATGCTTTCTATTTTTCCATTTATGATAAAGTATCACAGCAGACAGTAATAAATGTTAGATCCTTATGTCAGAATTGTGAATTTTTCCAAGCATTGAAATTGTACCGCATGATTTGACAAATAGCGATACTGAGATTTATTTAACTGAATGAAATGGGCCAATACCAAAATACCACAGCCTCTATGCTAACATAAACAACTGCTAATGAAGCTTAACTTTACATTTAAGTAAAACTTTGTGTTAACATTTCCAATTGTTTTCTGCATTACATTAATAGTTGAACAATACTACTTTAATTTAATTCCTTTCAAAATTAATGAGTGACAATTACTTAAATTTTTATTTTAGATTTGCAGAATATAGTGTATTTTTGAACTTTCTGCAAGCATTTATTAAGTTTTGTTAAATAGCACTGATGTCACATAACTTTTCACATAATAATTAAAATTGCTAGTATTTAGTCAAATATCAAAACCAGTACATTCAATTCTACCGGAAGCGGGAGAAGCAGGCCCGGGCCGTCGGACCGTGGAGCCGGCGACGGTGAGGTGGAGGCCGCGGCGACCAGAGGATGTGTTCGGCGAGTCGGGCGAAGGCAGCGCAGCGCATCGAGCAGCAGCAGCAGCCACGACGACTCGCAGTCCGACTGGGAGGAGGGGAGCCGGGAATGGTGGCCAGAGGGTGAGCGGGAGAAGCAGGCCACCACACGTGGAGCCGAGCCGACAACAGTGAGGAGGAGGCCGCGGTGACGAGGAGGACGGAGCGGCTGAGGGACATCGTGCTCCCACTGCCACTGGATGCCAAAGAATTGACTTTCTGAACACAGCGCTGTAAAAATAGCTGACGTGTCCCTACGGGGAGTAAGCATTCCATTGTACTAGTACATATGGCAAATAAAATTGAATTGAATTAAAGACAGAAAAACTTGGAAGGAGTAATTATTTTTGAACATTGACTTAAAGCCAATAATATTCTTACCTATAATTGAAAGAATGACCACCACAAAGTCAAAAGTATTCCAGCCTATTGTAAAGTAATAATAGCGGAGTGCAATCAGTTTAAGCACACACTCGCTTGTGAAAAGGACAATGAAAACCAAGTTGATCCAATATAAGATGTTGTTCATCTCTTTATTTTGGTCATCAGTCTCCACCATCATGGTGACCATGTTAAGGCAGATGAGAATCATGATGGTAATATCAAAGACTTGCTGGGTTACAAAATCAAACACCATTCCTTGGATCTTGTTCTATAAAATAAGGTAAATAATACCTGATAAATTAATTATTCTTAGCAGCACCTGCAAGGACATAATAACATCATATCTTTCAACATATACAGTCTTATGTTATGTACTTATACTGTACAAACATCAAAAACTGAGTGTTACAATAAAACAGTGGTGCCACATTTTTCAGATCAATTATTGTCCAAGTGTATTTATTTGCTAATACAATCAAAAGAAAATCTTAAAGCATGAAAAAATGTCATGAGCTGATTTGGTTACACAAAGCTTGTTCACTGTCTATGTGTATTGAAAGAATAGATTGCTTTTATTTGTATTCTAGAGAGTAGAATTGGAAATATTGGTTGCATTCTTTAAATTATGACAGAATAGTCTATTTTTACACTTTAATTTATCTTGCATACACTCTCTGTCAACCGAGAAACATAACCGGAAACATAGCAGTTCACTTTAAGAAATCACGATCTCCTGAGAACGCCGCACAGATCCTTTAGACGCGACCTTTGGCCTCCTGTTGATTTTACCGCCGGAAAGAGCATGTTGCACGGGAGCTTCTGCACTGTGCTCATTTAAATAAGCAGGCTGTGACGTAAGGAAACTACTAGGCACTTGGTCTAAGCGTTAAACAAAGCTTTAATCAACTGTTTTACAACATGGAGATCTAATTGTGTCCTTCACTAGTTCCTGTAAAAGAATGTCCTGAGCAAGCTGGGCCCATGCCCGAGTATTTATACTCTCCCTGGACAGCGCCACCAGCAGGCCGCCCAGTAATATTTCATAAGTCATTTCCACATGAATGACAAGATTCATGTCAGGCTGCCTGCACTCGTTTTACGAGTGGCCGGGAACCTTGACCCGCGGTGGCATCGCCCTTTTCAGGCTTAATCGAATTTCTAGGCCTTAAAGTATTGTTATTTTTCACAGAATTTTGCAATGATGATTACCATGGTTTTCAAACCTTTCTGTTTATGGTGCCCTTCACAAACACTGCCCCCAGTCAAATCTTCTGAAAGATAATATCAACTTTGCAAAGGACAATAATGCTGTTATTAATACTGGTCAATCTCCCATGGTAAGTCAGACAATACGGTCGCTCTTACTCGTCTGCTGTCTTTGTGATGTTGTTTCTATCTTTATCTTGCTTCTTCTGCTTCTCTCCCTATCTCTTCTTTCTGCTTCTCTCTTTGATCTCTCTGCCATTTTTCTTTTTTTTTACTTTCTGGTGATAGGTGATGCATGCAATGGCGTGGTTTGGTGGGGAAAGGCGCCCCTAATGGCTGCAGACTGCATTTGGGATGGATTTGCAGGGATAATGTGGCCTCAGTGGTTCTCTTCCTGTCCCTTTCTCAATCACTCATGTTTCTCCCCACCCCGTTGCTCCCAATGCATTCTTACTCATTCACCTTCCCAATATCTGCTCCCGTTCCTATCACCCATCGCTCCCACCACAACTCTTACCTCTTTCCCTCTGAACAACATACTCAAATCTTGTATCCACGTCACCATCCTTTTCTCTGCTGTCACTACAGCTCACATCCTACATTCCATCCCTCCTACTCCCAATTGCTTCCCCCAAGAGCGGTTTAACGGGAAACTCAATTTAGTGAAAACAAAATTAAATCAAATTATAAAGAAAGATTGTCTGCATTCTCTCCTTCCTCTCACTCTCTCTGATCCAAGTCTCTTTTGTGTGCGCTCGCTCTCGCACACACAAATGTAAGCAATAATTAACAATTACCTTCTGTAATTGTCTACAAAAAACAATTGCGACATGGTAATTAGTTGGCTTCAAAATTCAACGAAAGAATGACTCTCTCCCATCGCTCTCTCTTCTCTCCCTCTCCCATTACTCGGAGTCAAGGCTGTCTGTCTTTCATTCTTTCACAGTTTATAACTAAAGTTTAAAGAACATAAACAAAAGCGACTACAGGTACATAATCAGAACATTGCCATTTTTTTCTCATGCACACACACAAAAACAATATAAATTTTACCTCAAGAAAGCTTTTCAAATTTGTCCCTTTGTTTTTCAAAATTATTTGAAGAAAAGCTGTGTGTAAATTGCTAGTAGTTAAAAAAATGTTCCATCAGTACAGCTGTTTGAATGGTACTGATGCATCCTGGGAAATTAGGCACACGACACATGTTGCAGGTCCACATTTACCTGCAACACTTGTAGGTGCTGCTAGAATAGGTATTTTCAATGTTATAGGTGTCATGGTTTTGCCTATCACTTAATGCTTGATGTCTCACAATAGTTGCTGTTGTAAACTGAGATTGCAAGGTAAAAAAATCCTGCTTAACTCTGCATGTGGTTACAGGCTTTGACCACTGGGAGTTGCTATAGAGCGGTTTAAGTTTCTGAGCTTATAGTTTGTCAGCCATATTGGTAAAGAAAGTGCAGCAGATAATTTTAAATTTAAATCTCATTTTCAAAATTAAATCCCTTAATTGGCTGCTCTGCTAGTGCCCCAGCCTGTATCTCTGCTGCCCTCCTTTCTCCAAATCAGCTGCTGTACTGGTGGCCCAACTGCCACTCCCCTGGTTCTGACCCAATGTTCCCCTTGTTCAGAGGCTACGCTGCTGTTTGACTCGGCTGCGACTCCTCACCTCCCTCCGCTAGTCTTCTGCTCATTCTCTGTTCAATTGCTGGGTTGTTGGGTTTTCAGATTGTAATTTTTTGAAATTCCTGGACCCTTTCATGGACAGTCGCTGCCTCAACTATAATTTTCTTTGAATTCCTGGGCCCGTTCTCAGGCTGGTTTCTGCCGCTACTTTTTTTTTTTAACTCTTAGGGCTGTTCTTAGTTGCTCTCTACCCACCATTAGATTTCAGTACTTTTATGATTTTTTTTAACGATTGATTCATCGCTTTGAGGAGTCCTGGAAACTGCACTGAAAGATTATGTATGAAGTTTCACTGTTATAGAATCATAGAATGGTTAAGCACAGGAGGCCATTCGGCCCGTCGAGCCCATGCCGGCTCTCTGCAAGAGCACTTCATCCAGTCCCACTCCCCCACCCTTTCTCCGTAGCCCTGCAATTTTTTTCCTTCAGGTACTTATCCAATTCCCTTTTGAAAGCCACGATTGAGTCTGCTTCCACCACCCTCTCAGGCAGTGCATTCCAGATCCTAATGACGCGCTGCGTAAAAAAGTTTTTCCTCATGTCGCCTTTGGTTCTTCTGCCAATCACCTTAAATCTGTGTCCTCTGATTCTCGACCCTTCCACCAATGGGAACAGTTTCTCTCTATCCACTCTGTCTAGACCCCTCATGATTTTGAACACCTCTATCAAACCTCCTCTCAGCCTTCTCTGCTCTAAGGAGAACAATCCCAGCTCCTCCAGTCTATCCACGTAACTGAAGTCCCTCATCCCCGGAACCATTCTTGTGAATCTTTTCTGCAGCCTCTCGAAGGCCTTCACATCCTTCCTTAAGTGCGGTGACCAGAATTAGACACAATACTCCAGTTGAGGCCAAACCAGTGTTTTATAAAGATCATCATAACTTCCTTGCTTTTGTACTCTATGGGCTGGATTTTGTCAATGGGAAGCTTTCTGAGGCGGGATTGCTGCCTGCCGGCTTTCAATCCCGCCTTCATCAGCTTCTGACCAACCAGAGGGATTTTCCCCTGATTGATCTTGTTAAGCCCGCCCAGCGGGCTCAGCAGGTCAATTAGGGGGAATTCACTGACAGAGCACGTCAACGTATGACGTGCCATCTGTCAAGATTTTTTGAAAGAAGAAATATCAGCGTTTGACAGCTCTGTGAAGCTGTTTAACACTGACATTCTGTGTTCAGGACTCATCAAACCTTTCGACTTTGCAGAAATCACCTGGCTGCTGGTTCGGAGGATCCAACAGCCAATCTGTGAAATCTACAATGAAGATGTTGGAACTCCGGCTTCTCAGCGGCTGAAGGCTGTAGGCAGAAACAAAGGTAAGTGAACATTTTCTAACACTTTACACTTACCTTACATACTTACCACTCCACACTTTCACCCATCACTCACCTCTACATTGCACTTTCAGACCGCTCCGACCCCCGCAGACCTCCTACTCGTCTCCTCCACCCTGGCGGGGTTCCCCAAGGTCAGGAAGCCAGCACTTGGGAAGGTAAAATGGGAATAATCCTATTTTCTGCCTGTTAACTACCTGTTAACAGGCAGTTAATAGGCTTTAATCCCTTTCCCGCTTCGAGGAGACGGGACCCGGGGCAGGACGGCTTCCCGTCTCCTGGCAAGAGGGCACGGAGGCGGGTTTGCCACCCGCCCCCAAATTCTGCAACTTTACCGGCAGTCCTGCCTCCATACCCGCCTCCTCGGGGCTGACAAAATCCTGCCCTATGCCTCTATTTATGAAGCCCAGGATCCCATATGCTTTTTTAACTGCTTTCTCAACCTGCCCTGCCACTTTCAATGATTTGTGCACATATACCCCCATGTCTCTCTGTTCATGCACCCCCTTTAGAATTGTACCCTTCAGTTTATATTGTCTCTCCTCGTTCTTCCTACCAAAATGTATCACTTCGCACTTTTCTGTGTTAAATTTCATCTGTTACGTGTCCACCCATTCCACCA
Organism: Somniosus microcephalus; assembly: GCF_052327205.1. NCBI lineage: Eukaryota > Metazoa > Chordata > Chondrichthyes > Squaliformes > Somniosidae > Somniosus > Somniosus microcephalus. Next base: position 274,459,675 of record NC_140990.1, on the reverse strand, counting down.
GCCTGTCTATGTCCTCTTGAAGTCTATCACTCTCCTCCTCACTGTTCACTATATTTCAAGTTTTGTCATCTGCAAATTTTGAAATTGTGCCCTGTACATCCAAGTCCAAGTCATTAATATATATCAAGAAAAGCAGTGGTCCTAGTAGACCCCTGGGGAACACCACTGTGTACCTTCCTCCAGTCAAAAAAACAACCATTCACCACTACCCTCTATTTTCTGTCACTTAGCCAATTTCGTATCCATGCTGCCACTGTCCCTTTTATTCCATGGGCTTCAACTTTGCTGGTAAACCTATTATGTGGCACTTTAATCAAACGCCTTTTGGAAGTCCATGTACACCACATCAACCGCACTGCACTCATCAACCCTCTCTGTTACCTCATTAAAAAACTCGATCAAGTTAGTTAAACACGATTTGCCTTTAACAAATCCGTGCTGACTTTCCTTAATTAATCCACACTTGTCCAAGTAACTGTTAATTTTGTCCTGGATTATTGTTTCTTAAAGCTTCCCCGCTATCAAGGTTAAACTGACTGGCCTGTAGTTGCTGGGTTTATCCTTACACCCTTTTTTGAACAAGGGTGTAACATTTGCAATTCTCTAGTCCTCTGGCACCACCCCTGTATCTAAGGAGGATTGGAAGATTATGGCCAGTACCTCCGCAATTTCCACCTTTACTTCCCTCAGCATCCTAGGATGCATCCCATCCGGTCCTGGTGAATTATGTACCTTAAGTACAGCCAGCCTTTCTAGTACCTCCTCTTTATCAATTTTTATCCCATCCAGTATCTCAACTACCTCCTCTTTCACTATGACTTTGGCAGCATCTTCTTCCTTGGTGAAGGCAGATGCAAAGTACTCATTTAGTACCTCAGCTATGCCCTCTGCCTCCATGGGAATGGAACGGTGAATTGAAATGACAGGCGACCGGAAGCTCGGGGTCACTCGTAGGGGTGTCATTTCAATTCACCGCCCCAGTCCCACTCAGACCTCACCGTCTGCGGCCTCTTGCATTGTTCCACGGAAGCTCACCGTAAACTCGAGGAACAGCACCTCATCTTCCGATTCGGCACTTTACAGCCTTCCGGACTCAATATCGAGTTCAACAATTTCAGATCATAACCTCGGCCCCTATTATATTTTTTATCCACACTTTTGGTTTGTGACTTTTCTTTTCTCTCTCTCTCCCACAGGGCCGCTGTCTCACTCTGCCGGCGCATTTCACACTTCATCTAGAGCCATTGTCTGTGTCTTTACCTATCCGACTACTACCTCATCTCACCTTGAATATCTCTTAATGTCTCTTCTTTCATCCCCTCCCCCATTTCCCAGCCCCCCAAACTGCCTTTTGTTTCATTTCCTGCCTTTTCTCTCAGTTCTGTAGAAGGGTTTCGACCCGAAACGTTGACTCTATTTCTCTCTCCACGGATGTTGCCTGGCCTGCTGAGTTTTTCCAGCATTTTCTGTTATTATTTCGGATTTCCAGCATCCGCAGTATTTTGCTATTGAATCTAAAAAGAATTTAGCTGCTGCATTTTTGAAGTAACTCTTGCTGAGCTGCTATCTTAATTGCTGCCTGGTCATTTAAATTTCTCCTCGTGAAAAACTATTGCATCGTTCCCTGAAAGCTCATTAACAAAGTATTAAAAGGCCTCAACAGGCAACAGCAGATTTTTCAAAAAAATATTGCTGTCAATTTCACTCCCTTTGTGGATGTCAGAAAAGAAGAAATAGCACAGAAAAGCTGATTTTCTAGTTTTCTGCCATCTATTAATCAAGAGCAAAAGAACTCCCATTTCAGTTCTGGCTGCTGGCTTCATAATGTTTTCACACATTTATTCATTTTCTAAATCTCTATCCTTATTGTACATAACCTCTATTTAAAAAGAATGCCGTTAACAGACTAACCACTTTAACAGACGAAACCCATGACTTTTCCCAACTATGCTTTAGTGGATTAAACTCCATTCCATGAATAACCACTGCAGCAGACACATCCTTAATGGTCCTCTGCTCTTCAATGTGTTCTTTATGTGAACATTATACTCTGTAAGCATAATAGTGCAAATTGTTTAATTCATCTATTACTTTTGCTATATTAAACTAACAGCTCTTACCAAGGGCCTGGGTATAGGTTTCTGTGGTTTCTTGGAGCCAAGCTTTTTCATAGCATTGTAATATTTCTTTTGTTCTTCAGTCATGAAAATATCTTGACCTCCAAAGTAAAGTGACAAAAGCATACTGGTTATAACCACATACATAGCAATCTTTTTGCCAGTTTTACAATATCCATTAAGACTTTTATGAAATATACCCTTACTTTTATCTCAGTAAATGTGAGATCACATGAACTGTATTGGTAAACTACAGAACATATATGAATACATCTAAAGTATATATTTCACATAACTATTTTTAAAGTTTGTAATTGTAGCTGTACTTTGATAATTTATTAGGAAATAACACTAGAAGTTTAGCTTTTGGCTTTTTCTAAATTAATTTGAAATTATGAAATGTTTACTTTTCCCTTTATAACTTTGTACCAGCCTTATTGCCCAGCATGTTTTGCATTAATTAATTTATACGTGTCACAGATCTTCCAGCACCAATTCCTGGTGATAATTAATCCAAATTTCACCTGATCTTAATTGAGCCAGGCTACATAAATTCAGGGAAGTGAACAGTCAAAATAAATTCTTCAGGGGATGAGGAACTAGTACTGTCATTAAGAGAAGACTTTTAAGACTAGTAATTATATGACTAATTTGTGCAATTTAATTTTAAATACGTCTTCTATTAATATTGAGATTTACATTTAAGCTTTATATGTTAATTTAAACATGTTTTTTCTTATTCTGTAATGTAACTGAATTTACTAATACTTAATCTTCCCTTATCACCATGTGGCTCAGTAAGTTGGATGAAATGCTGTTTTATAAAAAGCATTGTGACAAAAATGACAAAGCTGATTTTAATATACAGCAAACAGTAAGTAGGCGGCGGGCAGAACGATGACACTGCCTGCCCAATAGCTCTAGCAAGAGGCCCAAACCATTTCCATAGTTGGGCCTCATTTTAATGGAATAAGCAAATTGCCAGCATTCAATGAGCACAGATGGGCAGCTTGCTGCAGGGGCTGGTGGGTGGGGCAGCGGGGGGGGGGGGGGGGGGCGGGGGGCGGGGGGGGGGTGGCGCGGAGAACCTGGTGGCTCCTCTGCAGAAGTCAAAACTTAAAGGTGGAAGGGGTACATTCCTGGTGACGGACCACTGAGCAGCCTGCAGCAGGTAGGAAGAGATCTGTGGGTCACAAGTCTTCTTTTGGGTGTTTGGGAGCAGCTTCCACTTATTAGCCCACTCTACCTCAATACCACTGGGTGGAGCATCCACAGCACATGCTCTGCCCATTGATACATGAAAATTGTGTCAGGGTCCTATAACCGATGTAGTACTCCGATTTAAAAAGCCTGCTTTGAGTAGGAGCACTGGTCCTGCATTTTGAGGTTTGCTTGAAAATTGAATTGGGTGGCGGGAGACAATTGACAGAATACAAATGAAAATCACCCTGGATGTATTTTTGTTTGGTGGATGCCCCTTTGAAACTCGTCATTGTACAGATAGTTTGACAGCTAGCTTGGGCCAGGGTTTTATGCCAGGCTTGTCTCAATACAATGATGTGAGTCTGTTGTCGTCTTCCTGGTAATGGCCTTAAGCAATCTAATGCATTTTCAGATATATAAAGATTTAGTGATTGATTCAGTTTGTATCTGACTGCAGTTCCCTTTTGAATTTGAGAGCTTAGCTATTGAAAATCCAGGATCCAAATAATTCTTTTCTGGCATATAAGAGACAATCCTCTTTGAATCAGGGCAGTAGGAAAGTATTATTATTTTTTCCTTCTTTTTTAAGTGTGGTACAGTATTTTGCATTCGACAGTATGCAATGTCTGAAGTGTGACTGACGTCTGAGGTACAAAGGACGGAAAATGCTCAAGTACTTAAAGTTTTTCTAATTTGATATAGGTTGATGGGTAGAGCAGTGCTACTTCCCAGAAATCCATTACGGTCCAATTCCAGTAATTCTGCAAGGCTTATCTCATAATTTATACTTTCGGTGAGGAGGTTATCATGCATTCTAGACCTATCTGTCTTCCTGATTGTCGCTTTTGTTGATTAAGTATCAAGTCCACTTAGGCCCCCAGCTCTCTTTCATCTCACCCGTAGTTATTTGGTTACCATTTGTTGAGTACCCATGACGACCACCGTTTCTTAATATGTGCAATAATTTACACACAAATTTCATCTGCCACTGTTCTGTCCACCTGCATATTTTATATAACTAAATCTCTATGTCCCTAGCTATCTCCTTAGATTCCAGTTTTGTATCATCTGCAAATTTGATCAGTTTGCATTGAGCTTCTGAATCCAAAATGTTGATGTATATTATAAACGATAAGGTTTCCAAAACTGATCTCTGGGGCATTCCCTTCAGTGCTTCCCCCTCCACTCTAACATCATTCTTTGAGGATGTAACGAGCAGGGTGGACAAAGGTGAGCCATTGGATGTGGTGTATTTGGATTTCCAGAAGGCATTCGATAAAGTGCCACATAAAAGGTTACTGCATAAGATAAGAGCTCACGGAGTTGGGGGTAATATATTAGCATGGCTAGAGGATTGGCTAACTAACAGAAAACAGAGAGTCGGGATAAATGGGTCATTTTCCAGTTGGCAAATGGTAACTAGTGGGGTGCCACAGGGATCGGTGCTGGGGCCTCAACTATTTACAATCTACATTAATGACTTGGATGAAGGGACTGAGTGTAATGTAGCCAAGTTTGCGGATGATACAAAGATGGGTGGGAAAGCAAGTTGTGCAGAGGATTCAAAGAATCTGCAAAGTGAGTCGGCAAACATTTGGCAGATGGAGTATAATGTGGGAAAGTGTGAGGTTATCCACTTTGGCAGGAAAAATAAAAAAGCAAATTATTATTTAAATGGGGCAGCATGGTGGCATAGTGGTTAGCACTGTTGCCTCACAGCGCCAGGGACCCGGGTTCGAATCCGGCCTCGGGTGACTGTCTGTGTGGAGTTTGCACATTCTCCCCGTGTTTGCGTGGGTTTCCTCCGGGTGCTCCGGTTTCCTCCCACAGTCCAAAGATGTGCGGGTTAGGTTGATTGGCTATGATAAATTGACCCTTAGTGTTAGGGGGATTAAATACGTGGGGTTACAGGGATAGGGTGGGATATGTGTTGGTGTAGGGGTTACGGGGATCGGGTGGGATATGTGTCGGTGCAGGCTCGATGGGCCGAAATGGCCTCTATCTGCACTGTGGGGTTTCTGTGATTCTGTGAAATGGAGAGAGATTACAAAATGCTACAGTTCAGAGGGACCTGGGGGTCCTTGTGCATGAAGCACAAAAAGTTAGCATGCAGGTACAGCAAGTAATCAAAAAGGCAAATGGAATGTTGGCCTTTATTGCAAGGGGTTGGAGTATAAAAGCAGGGAAGTCTTGCTACAACTGTACAGGGTATTGGTGAGACCACACTTTGAGTACTGCATCCAGTTTTGGTCTCCTTATTTAAGGATATACTTGCATTGGAGGCAGTTCAGAGACGATTCACAAGGTTAATTCCAGAGATGAGGGGGTTGACTTATGAGGAAAGGTTGAGCAGGCTGGGCCTATGCTCATTGGAATTTAGAAGAATGAGAGGCGATTTTATTGAAACATTTAAGATACTGAGGGGGCTCGACAAGGTAGATGCAGAGGATGTTTCCCCTCGTGGGGAAATCTAGAACGCAGAATAAAGGTCGCCCTTTTAGAACTGAGATGAGGAGGAATTTCTTCTCTCAGAGGGTCGTAAATTTGTGGAATTCTCTGCCCCAGAGAGCCGTGCAGGCTGGGTCATTAAATACATTTAAGGTGGAGATAGACAGATTTTTGCAAGACAGGGGAGTGAAGAGTTATGGGGAGCAGGCGGGGAAGTGGCTTTCAGCCCAGGATCAGCCACGATCTTATTGAATGGCAGAGCAGGCTCGAGGGGCCAAGTGGCCTATTGCTGCTCTTATTTCCCCAACATGTACTTGCTGCTTCAGTCATTTTTTTATTCATTCCTAGGTTTTATCGTGAATCCCCTTTTCAGGTTTTACCTTTACTCCCCTACATCAATTACACTCACTGCTGTGGTCATTTAACATTTAATGCTTCTACTAAGTAGTGTCCAGCATTGCCAAGGTGGTAATGATGGAAAGTGTGACGTGTGAATCACATTGTCATTACTGTCTCATTTTAATAAGCCCACCTGTATTTGGGCAGGGTTTTTTGGCAGCCAGTGGAAGTGATACTGGGAGGTAGTGCGTCTGCATAAATAGGTGGATTATCCAGCAGTATGGGTCCCTACCCAATTTTCTATCCCCATCTGCCTGAGTAACACTGGAAAATTGGCACTAAACTGAAAAGTTTGCCTTTTATGTTTCCTTTCTTAACAGATTGTTTAACTCATCAAGAAATCTAGCAGGGCTTTTGCACCAAAATCTAATGTATACAAATAATAAAATATTCCGTTTATTGCAAATACTATGGGACTGAAATTCTGGGGAGCACTGTAAACTAGGACAAGCTAAATTTGGGATAGAATCCAGAGCAGCCAGGTTCCCACCCCAACTGCTCTGTGTTGCAATTCTGATCGGCGGGGGCGGGGGGGCGGAGGAGGGAGGCATGCGGAAGGTGATGGGGGGAGAGAAGACATGTGCAGGCATAGTTTGGGAGCGTGTCTGGGCCATTCCTGGCCTACAATGCAAATTCCACCCAGCTTGTCACTACAGGAAACTTTGGTTTATCCGGAGTTTGTATGTCCGGAAACCTCGATCTAACGGCAGAAATCAGCAGCCGTTTTGTTAGGTTTTTTTTCTTTTTTTTTCTTCTCCTAGCATTTTTTTAAACAGTCAGTCTCTGGAAAGCCTCTCTGAAGCTGTTGCTAAGCTACAGAGACACTTCCAAGGCACGGGCCGACTGTTTACAAGCTGTTGCTAAGCAACAGTGTTTGTTGTCAGATACGGAGATGAAAACCTCCATATCCTTCAACATTAGCGCTGGTCTGTCTGGAAGTTTTCATAGATCGGCATCACACCGGTCCCGTCGGTGCCGGATATGGCGAAGTTTCCTGTATTAGGTCCAGCAGGTCCAATACCTGCTGAGAGAAGGCATAGGTTCCAAGACTTCAAAGATGTTAAGGCAAAAAGTAATCAATCCCAATTACCTTTTGAATTCTGCCCCACCATTCCCAGCAGGTAATGAAGTTTCTTTTTTAACTTTAACCGTTGGCCTGATATAGACAGAGGCTCCCCCCTTGCAGAAGCAGGGGGCTGCTCTGATATTTACAGCGGCACCACAAGGTGGGAACAATTATGGGCCACCTGCCTCCAGTATGTAAATGAGCCCCCCTGTCTCCATGAGGACCCCCTCAAAAGGGTCAGCAGAATTTTGGACCTTGTGTATTAAGAAATGTCCTCTGATTCTGTACATGCCTATAGTTTGAGCTTTATAACATTACTCAGTAAAATTACAAAAATAGATCAGTTTTTCAGCTGGAATAGAAAGAAAAGAGATACATACAGAAGACCCTTGTTATAATGCAGTATTTGGGAGCCAATCAAAAAACATGCTCTTGCGAGGGAAGTGGGGCCTCATTCAGTATACCATAATTTTCAATGTAATGGATCTGGCAGCTTCATAGTGTTTGAGTCATTCGTGGTTGCTACCCTCGTCAATAGTTCTTCTCCCTGCTGTTACTGCCCTTAATTCTGCAATCAGTCACTGTCGTTCGGCCACAAAGAACACAGAATTGGAAAGACAGGAGAAAAAACTAAATAAAACATGAAAACAGAAGAGAGAAGAGTAGATCAGGTAAACAGAACAAGGGAAAAGTGAACAGAGAATAAAGGTACACAGAACAAAGAATTGCGTTTAGGAACAGAGAATCAGATAAACAGAATGGAGTAAAAACATTGGTCAAATACTGAATGAAGACTTGGTTCATAGAAAACAACAAGGAATTAAAACCTCCAAATAGAGAATTGGGTCCAAAGGTTGAGAATCAGATTCATATGATGAAGAAAGTGCACATCAGAATCAGATGCACAGGTGAAGGGATCAGAAACAAGGAGTAGTGAAATAGGAAAATAAAACAGAGGTTAATAAATATAGAATGAAGAATCATAAACACAAAATATAAAAGCATAAAGCTTGGAACAGAGGATCTGTTATAAATAACAGGTACAGAATATTGGGAGCAATTTCTCGACTGAAAATTGGGCGCTTGGGGGCACCTCAGTCATCTCATTTATGCCCAATGCCTGCCTGAAGCAAATTTCAAGCAGGTCTGTAAATGGCTATCCATGTCAAACAGCCGTGAGGCTACCTAAATATGCAAATCAGAGCCCTACGCCGATTGTAGGACACGGATTGCAATTTTCAGTTACAAATGAGCATTCTTCCCATTTGTACTAGACGTGAGCAGCCGCTCACTAAACGGTCTAAGAAACTTTCAATTTCTTTCTTTGGTGGGTCCAAGAGGAGCAAAAGTGCTCCTCCTGGGGCTCCCGAAAGACTCCGACACACTACCAGCTCATTCGAAGTCCTCCCCTGGGATTACCTTCCACTCCCCACTCCCAGGCCTATACCTGGTGGCTGACTCAGTGGGGTCAGCTGATTTACTGCCCTCGCTGCAATGGGACACCCATTTGATACACACTGCTCGCCGGTGGTATGCTAATAAGGCTGGGGCCTCAAAATGGCCCAGGCCTCACGCTGGCATGAACGGGCAGGTGGAGCAGTCGCTCTGCCGACTTTGCACCTGTTTCGGACGCTACCTGAAAATCGTCCCCATAGGATGCACCATCTGACAAGACAGATTACAGAATCAGTGACACAAGAGGAAATCGGACAGGTACATTGTAGAATCACATTCACAGAATGCAGAAAAACACAGGACAGATACACATGATATAAAAGTAGTTAGAAAAAAGAACGTGGCAAAGAACAGCAGAAAAGGAGGAACATGAGAGAATCAAATATACAAAGTAGTGCATCAAATATACAGAACACAGAATCATAAATAGAGCAGAGACTCATAAAGAGCATAGAATCAAAAGAACAGAAAAACGGTAGATAAAGGCTGTTAAGAAAAAGTAGCAGAGTCGAGTTTGCCAAATGTAACGAATAAGAAGAAAAATATACTCTACAATTAATACACAGAAGGGGAACACAAGCTACAACAAAAGTTACAGCAGAGGTGACAGATGGAAAAGAATATATAAATTGAGAAATACAGAAAAAATAGTTTTCAAAATGTGAATGTTAGCATAATTGCAGATTAAAACTGATTGCCAGGTTTCTGCCATTAATGGTTAATGAATTTGTATAGCATAAAACTACTAGAAGGAAACACAGGAGTTTCTGGACATATGTGATTGGATGTGTTAGACAGAAATATTATGTAATAATGCAGTTTTTGAAATAAACAAAATATTCCCCAAAGTGTTTTTGTCCCTTGGAAAATGACAGATCTGACCTTGAGGGCAATTTGTAAAAAACTGTAGCACTAATGGCATTTTATAAACACAATTTTAAGACAATATACGGCTCGATGACCATATTAGTTGTGTTTATTTTCTCATAGGGAAAATACTTATCTTTTTCTTCTGTTGATTGAAGTTGTCAATAATGACACCAATGAACAAATTTAAGGTGAAGAAAGATCCAAAGATGATGAAAATGACAAAGTAAAAATACATGTACATATTGCATTCATAGTCAGGCTGCTGCTCCATCTAAAGAAAGACATAAGTTAGGGCAAAGAACTTAAAAATACTGAAAATAAATGCTGTACACATTTTGTTCTGTATTTATCTGACATTCATGTTTTTAAGCACCATACATAACATTAAAATGACAATATAGTCCACACCAGCTAAATTCAGAACCCTTAGAATCATAGAATCATATTATAAACTTCAGTATAAATAAAATGAAAGTAGTGGCTCTTGGCAATATAGCTTTTTAAAAATTTGTTCTCAGGACTATCTCTCTATTCAACATTCCCCTTAATTCCATGTGCCATTACCTTTGTCATAAGAGCATTGTGTGGAACTTTATCAAATGTTCTTTTTTGAAAACCTATATAAACCACATCCACTACAACTCCTTTATCTATCCTCTGTTATTTCTTCAAAGAATTCTAAGGTTGGTCAAGCACAACCTGCCTTTTAGAAATCCATGCTGGTTATGATAGTTTCTGGCCCTGATTAGTAATTTCATGCCACATTATCGACTTTGGTAGTTTACCAACCACTGTCTTTTTTGAAGAATGGAGTAACATTTGCCACCCTTCACTCCTCTGTCACAAAAAAAAATCTTTATCGTTTTTGCAGTATCATTTGGCATGCCCTCACCCGAGCTCACTCTGACAAGAGGTTTCAAATAGATAACGTTGGTCCTCTTAAAATTTGGCAAATTTGTTTGGGTTTTTAATAGCATCTCCAGTCCTTGTAATGCCAAATATGATCACTGGTACTTAAAGCCTCAGCCACCTTTGTGTTGAAGATTTGATTGTCCCGGTTACAACAACAACTTGCATTTATATAGCATAATCAGACAAAAACAAATTGACACCAAAGAAGAAGACATTACGATAGTTGGCCAAAAGCTTGATCAAAGTGTTAGGTATTAAGGAGTGTCTTAAAGGAGGAGAAAGAGGTGAAGAGGTTTAGGGAAGGAATTTAAGAGCTTAGGTCCTACACAGCTGAAGGCACGGTTGCCAATGGTGGGGCAAAGGAAGCTGAGGATGCACAAGAGGTCAGAATTGGAGGAACACTGAGTTCTCAGAGGGATGTAGGACAGAAGGAGGTTACAGAAATATGGAAGGGCGAAGCCATGGAGGTAGACTGGGAGCAACAAATCCAAGATGTTGTCTCCCCTGGTTGGCTCTTTTACAAATGGAGTCATAAAACAGTCTTCCATTAACTCTAGAAATCTTTTCCCTATCTTACCAGTAGAGACACCTTTGTCACAGCCAATTTCTGCTAAGTTAAAATCTCCAATAACTATAGTCCCTGACTTTCGTCTTTCTTATCTCGTCCCACAGTTTCTGATCAAGGCTGTCATCCCACTCCTGGAGTTTTATAGCATAATAGTTTACCTCTATTACCGTCTATAAATTCTACCTAAAGTGATTCTGTGTCATAAATTCTACCTAAAGTGATTCTGTGTCTGCCCTTTCCTCTTTTATATCCTCTCTCACTTGTGCCTCAATACTGGAGTTTATATATACTGCCACACCACATCCTTTTCTCCCAATACGCATTAGAGCAATTGCCTAAAGGAAGTTTAGGGTTGTAGAGTGTTTGATGGTGTGTGTAAAAGAAGTTATGAGATGCAAATGTGAAGAGGTTAGATTGGTGAAGGAGAAAATGGTGTGGGTAAAGGTAATGAGTAAAGTGAAATAAACTCACTGGGGTCACAGGATAGCCAATTAGTAGGTGAGGTGAGACAGTTTTGGGAGGGTGTTGTCAGGATGTGGGAGAAAAGGGTTTGGATTTGTGGGATTCAGCAACACTGGAGGTTGTTTTGTGATGCGGTAGTACAGGAAACTCTCTGGTATCCGGCACCGATGGGACCGGGATGGTGCCGGTTGATTAAAAATTCCGGATGACGGAGAGGGTTATCTACCGAGGCTATTTTTAACAAACAAAGAGTCAGACACCTGTTATTGAGGTGTTCGGACTTCTGACAGTGCCAAGTAGCCAAGTAGTGGCAGTTTGGAGAACTACCCCCACTGACTAACTCGGCCACCACGGGAGACTCGGACTTGGCAACATTTCCGGTTATTGAGGTGTTTTCAGAGTATGAATTTTGCCGTTTAATAGAGAATTTCGGATATTTAGGTGCCGTTTAAACGAGAGTTTCCTGTACTGGGAATGAGGTTGTGGAATGTAGTTGTATTGAAGACCTGAGGTGTGGGAGTTTAAGGTAGGCCCCAGTGGATAGAAGTGGGATGGGAGTCCCTATGTGTGGGGCTGGTAGGAGGGGAGGTCATAGAATTGTGCAGCAATGGCAGGGGGTATTGTGGGGAGGAAGCAATGGAGAACCAGGGTGTCATGGGATTGGTAATAGAATGGCTGGATCTGGGAGCATGGGGTAAGAAGGTGTTTTGGAATGTGTCAGGATGCTTGCTCTAAGTGGAAACTCAGCTTTAACGTTTCTAAAGTGTTGAATACAAAAAGTACAGGGGAGAACTGAAAAAGGAAATAAGAGGGACAAAGAGAGTTTATAAGAATAGATTAGTGGGTAACATAAAAGGGAACCCAAAAGTCTTTTATAAACATATAAATAGCATAAATGTAGTCAAAGGAAGGGTGGGGCCAATTAGGGACCAAAAAGGAGATCTTCTTGTGGAGGCAGAGCACATGGCTGATGTACTAAACGAGTACTTTGCATCTGTCTTCACTAAAGAAGAGGATGCTGCCAAGGTCACAGTAAAGGCGGAGGTAGTAGAGAAATTGAATAGGATAAAAATAAAGAGAAGGTACTTAAAAGGTTGGAAGCGCTCAAAGTAGAAAAATCACCCGGTCTGGATGGGATGCATCCTAGATTGCTGAGGGACGTAAAGGTGGAAATTACAGAGGCTCTGGCCACATTCTTCCAATCCTCCTCAGATATGGGAGTGGAGCCAGAAGACTGGAGGATTGTAAATGTTACACCTCTGTTCAAAAAAGGGGAGAGGGATAAACCTGGCAACTACTGGCCAGTCAGCCTAACATCGGTGATAGGGAAACTTATAGAGACAATAAATTGGGAAAAAATGAATTGGCACTTGGAAAAATATGGGTTAATAAATGAAAGCCAGTACAGATTTGTTTAAAGCAAATTGTGTTTTGAATTTTTTGATAAAGTAACAGAGAGTGTTGATGAGGTTAGTGCGGTTGATGTTGTGTACATGGAATTTCAAAAGGCGTTTGATAAAGTACCATATAATAGAAGACTTGTTAGCAAAATTGAAGCCCAGAGGAATGGTGCAAGGGGGAGGGGTTCAAATTCCTGGGACATTGGAACCGGTTCTGGGGGAGGTGGGACCAGTACAAACCGGACGGTTTGCACCTGGGCAGGACCGGGACCGATGTCCTAGGGGGAGTGTTTGCTAGTGCTCTGGGGGAGGGTTTAAAGTAAAATGGTAGGAGGTTGGGAACCTGAGCAGGGAGACAGAGGAAAGGGAAACAAGGATAGAAGCAAAAGACAGGAAGGAGAAAAACAAAGGTGGCAGTCAGAGAAATCAAGGGTTTAAATCAAACATGGCCACAGTAAATAATAATTCTAAAAGGTGTAAGAGTGTTAAAAAATCAAGCCGGAAAGCCTTGTGTCTCAATGCGAGGAGCATTCGTAATAAGGTGGATGAATTAGCTGCGCAAATAGAGGTAAACGGATATGATATGATTGGGATTACGGAAACATGGCTCCAGGGTGACCAAGGCTGGGAACTCAACATCCAGGGGTATTCAATATTCAGGAAAGATAGGCAAAAATGAAACGGAGGTGGGGTAGCATTGCTGGTTAAAGAGGGGATTAACACAATTGATAGGAAGTATATTAGCTCTGATGATGTGGAATCTGTAGGGGTAGAACTGAGAAATGCCAAGGGGCAGAAAATGTTAGTGGGAGTGGTATACAGACCTCCAAACAGTAATGCAGAGGTTGGGGATGGCATTAAATTGGAAATTAGAGACGCGTGCAATAAGGGCACAGCAGTTATCATGGATGACTTTAATCTACATATAGATTGGGCTAACCAAATTAGTAACAATGCTGTGGAGGAGGAATTCCTGGAGTGTATACGGGATGGTTTCCTGGACCAATATGTCGAGGAACCAACTAGAGATCATCTTAGACTGGGTATTATGTAATGAGAAAGGATTAATTAGCAATTTTGTTGTGGGAGGCCCCTTGGGTCGGAGAATCATATGATAGAATTCTTCATTAAGATGGAGAGTGAAGTAGTTGATTCAGAGACTAGAGTCCTGAATTTAAATAAAGGAAACTACGATGGTATGAGGTTCGAGTTGGGTAGGATTGATTGGGGAATGTTACTCAAAGGGTTGACGGTTGATAGGCAATGGCAAACATTCAAAGATCACATGGATGAACAACAGAATTTGTTCATCCCTGTTTGGCATAAAAATAAAACAAAAAAGGTGACTCAACCGTGGCTAACAAGGAAAATTAGGGATAGCATAAGATCCAAGGAGAGGACATATAAATTGGCCAGGAAAAACAGTAAACCTGAGGACTGGGAGCAGTTTAGGATTCAGCAAAGGAGGACAAAGGGATTAATTAAGAGGGGGGAAATAGAGTATGAGAGTAAGCTTGCAGGGAACATAAAAACTGACTGTAAAAGCTTTTGTAGATATGTGAAGAGAAAAAGATTGGTGAAGTCAAGCGTAGGTCCCTTGTAGTCAGAATCAGGGGAATTTATAATGGGGAACAAAGAAATGGAAGACCAAATAAATACATACTTTGGTTCTGTCTTCACAAAGGAGGACACAAATAACCTCCCAGAGATGTCGGGGAACATAGGGTCTAATGAGAGGGAGGAACTGAAAGAAATCAGTATTTGTAGGGAAATGGTGTTAGGGAAATTGATGGGATTGAAGGCTGATAAATCCCCAGGGCCTGATAATCTACATCCTAGGGTACATAAGGAAGTGGCCCTAGAAATAGTAGATGCATTGCTGGTCATCTTCCAAAATTCGATAGACTCTGGAACAGTTCCCATGGATTGGAGGGTAGCTAATGTTACCCGACTATTCAAAAAAGGTGGTAGAGAGAAAACGGGGAATTATAGACCGGTAAGCCTGACATCGGTAGTGGGGAAAATGCTAGAGTCCATTATAAAAGATGTAATAGCAGAGCACTTGGAAAACAGTGACAGAATCGGACAAAGTCAATATGGATTTACAAAAGGTAAATCGTGCTTGACTAATCTACTGGAATTTTTTGAGGATGTAACTGGTAAAATAGATAAGGGAGAGCCAGCGGATGTGGTGTATTTGGACTTTCAGGAGGCTTTCGATAAGGTCTCGCATAAGAGATTAGCGTGTAAAGATAAGGCACATGGGATTGGGGGCAAAGTACTGATTTGGATAAAGAACTGGTTGGCAGACAGGAAGCAAAGAGTTGGAATAAACAGGTCTTTTTCCGAGTGGCAGGCAGTGACTAGTGGGGTACCGCAGGGATCGATCCTAGGACCCCAGCTATTCACAATATATATATATAAATGATCTAGACGAGGGAACGAGATGTAATATCTCCAATTTTGCAGATGACACAAAGCTGGGTGGGCGTGTGTGCTGTGAGGAGGATGCCGAGAAACTCCAGGCTGATACCTGGGATGGCAGGAATAGAAACATAGAGGATAGAAGCAGGAGTAGGCCATTCGGCCCCTCGAGCCTGCTCCGTCATTCAATGAGATCATGGCTGATCATCTAAATTCAGTACCCTGTCCCTGCCTTCTCTCCATATCCCTTTAGCCTTAAGAAATATATCCAACTCCTTCTTGAATATATTTAATTAATTGGCCTCAACTGCCTTCTCTGGTAGAGAATTCCACAGGTTCAGCACTCTCTGGGTGAAGAAATTCCTCCTCATCTCTGTCCTAAATGGCTTACCCCTTATCCTTAGATTGTGACCCCTGGTTCTGGACTCCCCGACCATCGGGAACATCCTTCTTGCATCTAGTCTGTCTAGTCCTGTTAGAATTTTATAAGTTTCAATGAGATCCCCTCTTATTCTTCTAAACTCCAGTGAGTATAAGCCCAATCGACCCAATCTCTCCTCATACGTCATTCCTGCCATCCTAGGCATCAGCCTGGTGAATCTTCGCTGCACTCCCTCCATGGCAAGAACATCCTTCCTCAGATAAGGCGACCAAAACTGCACACAATACTCAAGGTGCGGTCTCACCAAGGCCATGTACAACTGCAGCAAGACATCCTTGTTCCTGTACTCGAACCCTCTCGCTACGAAGGCCAACATACCATTTGCTTCTTAACCGCCTGCTGCACCTGCATGCTTACCTTCAGCGACTGGTGCACAAGGACACCCAGGTCTCGTTGCACTTCACCTTCTCCCAATCTATTGCCATTCAGATAATAATCTGCCTTTCTGTTTTTGACACCAAAGTGGATAACCTCGCATTTATCCACGTTATATTGCATCTGCCATGCTTCTGCCCAATCACCCAACCTGTCCAAATCATACTGGAGTTTCTCGGCATCCTCCTCACAGCACACACGCCCACCCAGCTTTGTGTCGTCTGCAAACTTGAATGACGTATGAGGAGAGATTGGGTTGATTGGGCGTATAGTCGCTGGAGTTTAGAAGAATGAGAGGGGATCTCATTGAAACTTATAAAATTCTAACAGGACTAGACAGACTAGATGCAGGAAGGATGTTCCTGATGGCCGGGGAGTCCAGAACCAGGGGTCACAGTCTAAGGATAAGGGGTAAGCCATTTAGGACAGAGATGAGGAGGAATTTCTTCACCCAGAGAGTGGTGAACCTGTGGAATTCTCTACCACAGAAGGCAGTGGGGGCCAATTCATTAAATATATTCAAGAAGGAGTTAGATATATTTCTTAAGGCCAAAGGGGTCAAGGGATATGGGGAGAAGGCAGGGACAGGGTACTGAATTTGGATGATCAGCCATGATCTCGTTGAATGGCGGAGCAGGCTCGAGGGCCAAATGGCCTACTCCTGCTGCTATCTTCTATGTTTCTATAAAGGGGTAGTTGCTGTGTGGATACGTTATTAGCTGAGGGACAGAAAGCAGAGACTAGTGATGAACGGTTGTTATTCAAATTAGAGGGAAGTGTGCAGTGGTCTCCCCCAGGAGTTGATGTTGGGACCACTGCTCTTTTTGTTATATATTCTTTGCTGTATCCTTCTATGATTCTAAGTGTTCTCAGCACAGTGTGAACCAATGCAGGCTCCAAGATGAAAATGGCAAAATGCAATCAGTCTCACCTGCAATGGTGCTGTGAACACACTGTCCCTAGCTTCGAAACGCAAATTAGGAAGACTCACGTGTAGCACTACAGTTTGGAGACAGGAGTTGGAGGATTCAAGGAAAAGTAATCAAAATGAATCTGTAAGTTCTCATGTGCCAGAAAACATGAGGTGAAATAGCGTGATGGAAATAGCGTGGCAGAAAATATGTAATGGAAATAGGCATGACAGTTACAGGAAACAAGAGTTACACTTACAGAAAGTATGTGCATATTCAAAAATATATATTTTTTTCTCACTCAGCATGTTTAACCTGTAATTCTCAATGAAAGCCTTTTCCAGGTTAATTTCTACTTTCAATAAGATCACCTCTCATTCTTCTAAACTCCAGAGAATATAGGCCCATTCTACTCAATCTCTCCTCATAGGACATCCCTCTCATCCCAGAAATCAATCTATTGAACCTTTGTTGCACCTGCTCTAAAGCAAGTATATCCTCCTTTAGGTAAGGAGACCAAAACTGTACACAGCATCCCAGGTGTGGTCTCACCAAAGCCCTGTACAATTATAGTAAGATAAGACTTCCTTACCCTTATACTCCAACCCCCCTTGCAATAAAGGCCAACATACCATTTGCCTTCCTAATTGCTTGCTGTACTTGCATGACCTGACATGACATGACCTGAGTCGTAACATTTCAAATTCTTCCACTATGCTGAACTTGATCACTTGCTGAAATTTGTTTGAGTTGTGGGCAAACTTAGCTGCTGTACTCAGTTTTTTGTACCATTTAGTTAGAAGATGACACTAATAATTTAAGCTACCAAAAAATCTCAGATTAAAAAAACTGGGGTGGGATGGGGGAGTGGTGGGAAGGGGGAGGAGCTGAAATTGGACATCGTTTCGCCCCTTCTCAAGATGAAACGAGGGCAAAAATGTCCAAATTCCAGGGATATGTCCTGCACTCCGAGAGCGCCTTAAATATGCGTTTGCATATTGGTCACAAACTGAGCGGACCACACACTGGGCATGCACGACTCAATTTTACAAGGTCATCTGTGGCCTAACCAGCAGCCCTTAAAGGGACTGCTGGAGGCCACCAACATAAATGTAAGTTGTTTCTTTTTAACTTACCCACAGCACTACTGTAGGCTGCTACAAGCCTGCAATCGTCCCCTTCCATTCGTATCCCCCCACCCCACTCCTATGAGGGCACCAACTAGTTTGGGCCTGAAAACAGGCCTAAACTCATTTCTCTCCCACTCACACTTTAATCAATGGCATGTGCAGGCAGCTCAATGATCTACACCATGCACACAATATACACTAAACCTATATACAATGGTGAAGAAGTTTTTTGATGGGTTTTAGCTAAGAATAAAATTAACAAGAGCAAAAATTTTATTTTACTTTAATCAATTATTCTGAACTCATGAATTTAAATATGTCCACCTGCACCATTATTTTTCAGTCTAAGTGGCAGCGAGAAAACTGTCGTAAATCCAGGAATTTAACGTCACCATGCTATGATAATCAATTTTGATGAAGGTATCAGTGGAGCAGTGCAAAAGTTCACAGCGTGAATAATGGCATAACTCACTTGCGCCATAATTTCCTGTGACTTTTAAAATGCAAATCGAACCCAACGCTGTAGATGCACCATTCTCCAGGAAATTCTCGGTAAAAGTACTTCCTATGGGAAGCAAACCATTGAAGTAGGGAAATCCTACTCTAGAACTTGAAGATCATGATGACTTTGGTAATACTAACTGCATGTGCAGAAAATTATGCTATGTGATACTACTGTATGAAAGCATAACTCAATCATCAGAAATTGTATTCTGCTACGTCAACAGCTCCACTAAATTAAAAGAGAGCGAGATTTCATACAAACATGTTAGTTATTTCTTGACTAGTATCCCATAATATAATTTATAGTGACTGAAGCCCTTAAAAGCATTTAAGTGTAGTAGACTGTACTGGTTATCAGATCATAAAAGTCAAGTGAACACTAGGTTAACTACATAGAACCCTGTGACAAATATTCAAAGCATTTGGTGCTAGAGCCAATTAACACAATGCTAGGGAATGGCAGGACACTGGAGGAGAAAGCACATACATCCGCACATTAACTCATCATGAAGAGGAGGCACCATCATTCATTGGAATTAACTGTTGGCCTGGCAATTGGGATGGGGATGTCGGAGTCAATATGCCTTCACTTCATAATCACATACACTTTTCTTAAAGAATGTTTCTATGAATTCTTCACTCTCTCCACCAGCTACCAGTTTCTTCATAAGAGAGCCACAAAGTAGCATGCAGAGTAGTGACCTGGACAAGGACAAGACTCTGCATTCCATAATCAAGCTGAAAAGCCAGTAAGGGATTTGTTTCTTGGCAGTAACTGTAGACTGATTTACTTCTATCCCTCTCCATTGTTTTGGGGATTGTCTTTGAGAGAAGCAACAGGTAGGAGGAAGACAACTTTGCAAGGTTGCCTTGACAGAGTTTGATTGGCAACTTACAGTTTTGCCCACTATAACTGGTCTGTGAGCTGTAAAATTAGTGTTTTAAATATTTTTGGCTCTGCAGCTATGAGTACCAGCCACTGTTAATCCCAGAAGAATAATTAAAGCAGCAATACTTTGACTATTATGATATCTACAGTATTTGCATGTGTAAATTGTTCACATTGTTTCTCTTTTGGCAATTTCTTCCCCTTTCTCCCCATCTCCTCTCTTGAAGGTATTGACTTCTGCTGGGGCATGGTTCTATGGCAAATTATTAAGTGGACTAGACCATTTTGATCATTTCTACAGGATCAGGTTCTGCGGTTAATTATTAATTGCCTTGGGTAATAAACCTGTTATTACATGGAACTATGGTCACTGTCTATGTTGTAGTTATTTGGGATATAACATAGTTTACTCCATGTAATTTTCCATGAGGAAGGAGTCTGTCTCACAAACATAGGATAGGAAAGTCCAAGCAACCTCCCATTTTTCAATCTCTTTTGGTTGGTTACACGAATACTTAAAGTAACACCAAAAATTTGTTTTTTTTAAATAGCCAAAGTGTTCATTAAAACAAAATACATTATTTGTAACACACCTCAGACATATACACCCAAATGCATGTGGCAATTCTTAATGTATTTTGTGGTAAAATATACACTACAATCACCAACGTTTTAATATAGGGATTAATACCCTGGAAATTGTTTTTCACTTCTTGGTTACAGCTTTAATCTGGGGACGGAGGTCTTCCACCAATATACAACTGCATAGTCAAATATAATTTCAAGAGTTTTCATAAATGGCATTAAATTAAATAACCAGTCTTTGTTTTTGTACATTTGAGCTTGTAAACTAACTATCTATAAATTATACTGACTAATGCATACTTACACCTCTTGAATCAATAGCAGCATACATGATCTCCATCCATCCTTTAAATGTTGCCTAAGTAAACAACACAAATAAATAATAGGCATCTGTACCGAATCTAAAACTATAAATTTGTAGCAAGAAAAAAAACTGTTTCCCTAATGCATATTAGCATTTCTAATGTTTTCATTAAAATAAAAAAATATCTGTTCTTTCAATCCTCAAAGCATTTGCCCTATCTTCTGCCGGCCATATAATTAAAAAAAAAATTTGTTCATGGGATGTCGGTGTCGCTGGCAAGGCAGCATTTATTGCCCATCCCTAATTGCCTTTGAGAAGGTGGTGGTGAGCCGCCTTCTTGAACCGCTGCAGTCCGTGTGGTGAAGATACTCCCACAGTGCTGTTAAGTAGGGAGTTCCAGGATTTTGACCCAGGGTACATAGTAAAACATTTACTATGAAAATAATTTTCTTCTCCAATGCCACTCTTATCTTAGATTATCTTTTGCTTTTAGTTTTAAACTGCTGGATTATCAAATAACTGGAATGGATTAATACTTTTTGCCTTGCTGATGCTTAAACTAGAATCAGAAAAGAGCAATTTACTGCACATAGGCCATACTGTAGCATTTTTGAACACATACAGTACTATTCACACTTGTGTCACTGATGTGCCTCAATAATCCCGAGACTCGATGTTAGCGAAACAAAACAAGGCTTTTATTAACTTAGAAGATAACACGCAGTGGAGAGAGGTATCTTCCCTGGAGGTCTGCAGTACTGGCTGTGAGGCCAGACTGAGCTGGCTTACATAGAGGCCAGGTATGGGCGGAGCCCTACACACAATACATTCCATACATTCCAATACACAATACAATGGTGAGGAGAAACCTGAAACCAACCACAGTCACAGGCAATAAAATGGTAAGGGGGAACCTGAAACCAACCACAGTCACAGGCAGTGATGAATGGAATATTTCATCACAGTCACCAGACTGTATAGCTTCTTAGTCTGCTTTGTTTCCGTTTAGGAGTGATATAATTAAATGTAGATCAAAATGGAGATATTTCAAATCGATAACTATCAGCAATTCTTCATGAGTTTCTGATCATTTAGGACACCTAATTAAAGTAAAAACTTGTACAAAATCCTCTTTTCAGATCTTCCTCGCTGGTAAATATGTTGTCTTCTGGTGGCATTTATACTGCAGGCTAGAAGATAAATCTATTCATTTTAACCCGATAGGGTACAAATTCTGGTGGCACCACTGCTCCACCAGAAGTGCGGCAGGGCAGGTCTTCCACCTGCCATGATTATGCACTTTTAAGGCCAACACTGAGTATGCCTGCAGAAAGCAGGTATACATGTCGTACTAGGCTGCATGTGAGCTCTACTATCCTGAATTCAAACAGCAATCAATTCTGAGTAGCAAAGGAAGAAAACATGAGAGACCCTCAAATTTTTGCAGCTTAAGTAAAGGCCAACCTAAATTAGTATAAAGCTATATTTCTTAGATTTACCTACCACTCACCAGCTTATTTTTAAACTCTTTCTGGCCTCTTAAGGTTAAAAATTGGCCGCCTTATCTCTACAGGAGAGTTCAGTAGCCATCCAGACATCCTTCCTCAGGGAACTAAACAATGCAGCATGCCAAGTCACTTGATGAAATGCCACACTACTGAGTTCTTAGCAGTCCTCTAAGTCGTTCACCCTAAGGTTAAGATCCTAAGGACTCTGGGCAATCTGGCATTATTAATTTGATCTAATCAGCAAACACTGCCTCCAACTAACAGTTTTGCAAAAACTAGAGCAAGATAACAGCAATGTAGATATTCAAAGTTAAAACCAGGCATTATCTTCTGGTTAGTCAAAGGCACTCTGTATGGAATATTTCTCATGGATATATCATTGAGTGTGACACAATTTACATTTCTGCCTCTGAAAGGTCAAACTGATAATATAGTATCTTTGGTTCATTTGAATGGGTAGCTGGTGAATGAAAAATAAAATGACTTGCACAATAAACACCACTGTGGTTGTCTTTTTCTGAATGCACCACAATGTAAATACAATGCCTATTAGATATACATCAATAATATATACAGTAAATATATGTAATTACCATTATATGATAGGGGAATCTTGCCTGCCAGAAGCACATAACAGAAATCAGGTGCAACACGTACCAAAATTGCCGATATATGCTGCTGGAGGGCAACGTTCTTCACTGGGATTGTGAAGTCAGACAATTACCTGGAACGTATGTATTGTCCATAATTAAAATGTAACAAATGTAACAA
Source organism: Somniosus microcephalus (assembly GCF_052327205.1). Lineage (NCBI taxonomy): Eukaryota > Metazoa > Chordata > Chondrichthyes > Squaliformes > Somniosidae > Somniosus > Somniosus microcephalus. The sequence continues at coordinate 274,436,932 of NC_140990.1, read as the reverse complement.
TCCATCTTTATGAATTCATGATACAAATTTTGGATCTGCACTAGGTATTCTCTCGGGTTCAGAGCCAATATGCAGTCCCATAAGCGGAGATGCATTACCTACAATCAGAAGGTTACCTTTACTGCCCAATATCTAGAAATATGATGCCGCAATCCAGGGTTTGTACCAATGTTATCTGAGCTGGTCCCTATAATCATACGTGTCCCTATGTGCATTGCTCCAATCTTTCAAAAGGCAGATTGATACACCCTCTAGTGAAATGAGGCCAGTTGTAACCCAACAAGCTGATTTACTTTACAGATAATATGTGAATGAACAGAATACAGCGAAATTTTAAACTGTTTTGTAATGCTCCTAACATAGTAACCCCATTAGTGCGCTAAATACACTTTTCTGACTATTAATTCTCTGAAATTATTTGGCAAAAAAAATTAGAAGGCCGATCTCGCCTGCTGTGTTGACTATAATTCCAGGTTTCTCTAGACTGTCTGTCCTTTCTTAACTGGACAGGAAGCCAGAGGCTTGACCTCTGACCCTTCATCAGCGTTCTGTGCTCAAGAATTGGCCAGTCCAGCTGTTAAATAAAACAGCTACCCCCACTTAGCTTACATAAATTAAATCATTCCAATAAATTCTGTGTGAATGTTTATGGGAATGTATTAACGAACATGCATTGTCTCAAGCTGATGTGATATGTGGGAATCACAATTCTGAATCTAATTTGCATTTTTGAATTTGAATCTGGTTCTCTTGTCACTAATCCCTTATCAACATGTGCCTCCGGTTAAATGACGGAAGAAGTATCCCAAGGTATGCAGGCTACCACAACTAAAACAAGATAGGCTAATCCTGGCACATAGGCAGGGCTTTGAGTCTGCAACACAAAGGTAGGAAGCCAGCAGAGTTGTTTCAGGGTTCTCTGGAGACCTCTCAAGAATCTTCCATAATTACTCCATTCAATAGTGCATCAGTTACGAGAAGTACATGCAAAAGAATATGGCAGACTTGTTTGTGAATTACAAGGGAACAGCACAGCAATGCATCACGATAAACATATTTTACACACAAGCCTATTATTGTCCATATTAGTGGACAAATGTATTTGCATGCTAATACTCTGCCTGCTATTTTAACAGAGGTGTTAATAAGCTTACATTAAAATCATGACCAAAGGAATGTCATACTAACATATTAAGCATTGTTGGCCTATTCACTCTTAATTAATAAAAGCAAATGTTGAAAACCATAAAGTTTTCAATCTTTTTAGTGTACAATTGTTAGAAGAAAAACAAATTTTCTTGGAAATGGGAAGAAAAATTAATATTTTGTCTTTTGTCCAAAGGATTCTGTGAAATAGTAATTAAAACGTATGTACAAAGTTCATCTTCTGTCCTTCTGTTTGTAGAAAGATCAGTGCCCACTGCTCTGCTGCCATTTGGGATGTCAGATGGTGAACTGCAGTGGATTAATGGTGCCCCTCCCCACCCCCATTCTCTTCTTGGTCCATGTCTTGCAGATTTTTTTTGGCAAGGATGTGCACGCCTCTTTCAATGGTAATATTTTGCATTATGCAACATGTTATAATTATTCTGTCAAGACACTGCTTCAACTGTGAGGCATCACTAATACTCCAAACATTGGAAATTGTTTTGGAGGGCAATGGTCTAGTAAATTATTCTTCTGTTTTTCAAATGTGCATCATTATAGGCTCTTTCCTGTGGAATCTGGGGGTTCCACAAATTATGTCACATTTCGAGCAGGTATTTAATGTTTCTCTGGAGACTAATTTGCATTTTGTTTTCCTTTTGAACAGTTGGGGAAAACTTGATGTTTGTGCATTTTAAGTACTCCCCAAAGCCACTATTTATTTTGCCAGTGGTTATATACTATCTGCACACTGAAGGAGGAATAAACCTTTTCTGTTGATACGAGGAAGGGCACTGCATACAGTAAAAGTGGTAATGAAAGTGTTATCTTGTTGCCTTGTACTCAGGAAATGCAACATGATTGGCAAAATTAGAGGTCCCTCTGCAGGTGGTGCTACGTTCTACAGTTAAACTTGATGTCAATAATGGCTGGAAAAGGCATCTGCAACTTCAGTGATGCAGTGGTGAACTGCATACTAGCTGATCCGAATGATGTCATAGAGTCATAGAGTTTTACAGCACAGAAAGAGGCCCTTCGGCCCATCGTGTCTGCGCCGCCCATCCATCCCTGTCCAGTCTAATCCCATTTTCCAGCATTTGGTCCATAGCCTTGTATGCAATGGCATTTCAAGTGCTCATCCAAATGCTTCTTGAATGTTGTGAGGGTTCCTGCCTCTACCACCCTTTCAGGCATTGAATTCCACATTCCAACCACCCTCTGGGTGAAGAAGTTCCTCCTCAAGTCCCCTCTAAATCTCCTGCCCCTTACCCTGAATCTATGCCCCCTTGTTATTGACCCCCCTACTAAGGGGAAAAGTTCCTCTTTATCTACCCTATCTATGCCCCTCATCATTTTGTACACCTCAATCAGGTCCCCCCTCAGCCTTCTCTGCTCCAAGGAAAACAACCCCAGCCTGTCCAGCCTCTCTTCATAGCTGAGGCGCTCCATCCCAGGTAACATCCTGGTGAATCTTCTCTGCACCCTCTCCAAAGCAATCACATCCTTCCTATAGTGAGGCGACCAGAACTGCACACAGTACTCCAGCTGTGGCCTCACCAGCGTTTTGTACAGCTCCATCATAACCTCCCTGCTCTTATATTCTATGCCTCGGCTAATGAAGGCAAGTATCCCTTATGCCTTTTTAACCACCTTATCTACCTGCTCCGCTGCCTTCAGGGATCTATGTACATGTACACCAAGGTCCCTCTGACCCTCTGTACTTCCTAGGGTCCTACCACTCATTGTGTATTCCCTTGCCTTATTTGTCCGTCCAAAATGCATCACCTCGCACTTTTCAGGGTTAAATTCCATTTGCCACTTTTCCGCCCATCTGACCAACCCGTTTATATCGTCCTGTAGCCTGAGGCTTTCCTCCTCGCAATTTACCACCCCACCAATTTTCATGTCATCTGCAAACTTACTGATCATACCTTTTACATTCTCATCCAAATCATTTATGTAGATCACAAACAACAAGGGACCCAGCACCGATCCCTGAGGTACCCCACTGGACACAGGCTTCCAGTCACAAAAGCAACCTTCGACCATCACCCTCTGCCTCCTGCCACTCAGCCAGTTTAGGATCCAACGCGCCAAGGCACCCTGGATCCCATGGGCTCTTACCTTCTTGACCAGTCTCCTATGCGGGACTTTGTCAAAAGCTTTACTGAAGTCCATGTAAACCACATCCACAGCATTTCCCTCATCCACCCCCGTAGTCACCCCCTCGAAAAATTCAATCAGATTTGTCAGACATGATTTACCCTTGACAAAGCCATGCTGACTATCCCCGATTAATCCTTGCCTCTCCAAGTGGAGATTAATTTTGTCCCTCAGAATTTTTTCCAATAATTTCCCCACCACAGATGTTAGACTCACTGGCCTGTAATTCCCTGGTTTATCCCTGCTACCCTTCTTGAATAATGGTACTACATTAGCTGTTCTCCAGTCCTCTGGTACATCCCCTGTGGCCAGAGAGGTTCTGAAAATTTGTGTCAGAGCCCCTGCAATCTCCTCCTTTGCCTCCCATAGCAGCCTGGGATACATCTCGTCCGGGCTTGGGGATTTATCCACTTTTTGGCCTGCTAAAACCGCTAGCACCTCCTCCCTCTCGATGCTAATATGTTCAAGTATGTCACAGTCCCCTTGCCCGATTTCTATGTCTGCATCGTCTTTCTCCATAGTGAACACAGATGCAAAAAATTCATTTAAAACCCCGCCTACATCCTCTGGCTCTACACACAGATTGCCACTTTGGTCCCTAATGGGCCCTACCCTTTCCCTGGTTATCCTCTTGCCCTTAATATACTTATAAAACATCTTAGGATTTTCCTTTATTTTGCTCGCCAGTGTTATTTCATGGCCCCTCCTCGCCCTCCTAATTTCTTTTTTAAGTATGCCCCTGCACTTTTTATACTCCTCTAGGGCTTCTTCCGTCTTTAGTCTTTTGTAACTGCCAAAAGCCCCCCTTTTATTTCTAATGCATATTTGTATATCCCTTGTCATCCAAGGTTCCCTTTGCTTGTTGGTCCCACCCTTGACCTTTACAGGAACATGTTGGCGTTGTACTCTCTCTATTTCCCTTCTGAAAGTCTCCCACTGTTTTGATGTGGATTTTCCTATAAGCAGCTGCTCCCAGTCCACTTTGGCCAGATCCTGCCTTATCATATTAAAATCAGCCTTCCCCCAATTTAGAACCCTTATTTCCGGGCCGTCTTTGTCTTTTTCCATGACCACCTTAAATCTCACCGAATTATGGTCACTGTCGCCAAAATGCTCTCCTACTGACACTTCCACCACTTGCCCGGCTACATTCCCCAGAATTCGGTCCAGTACCGCCCCCTCTCTTGTAGGACTTTCTACATGTTGGCTCAAAAAGCTCTCCTGGATGCACTTTAAGAATTCTGCACCCTCTAAGCCTTTCACACTCTGACTGTCCCAATTTATATTGGGGAAGTTGAAATCCACCACTATTATTACCCTATTATTTTCGCACTTTTCTGAGATTTGCCTACATATCTGTTCCTCTATCTCCCCCTGACTGTTTGGGGGCCTATAGTACACTCCCAGCAAAGTGCTTGCCCCCTTTTTGTTTTTAAGTTCTACCCATATGGCCTCATTAGAGGAACCCGCTAATATATCATCCCTCCTTACAGCAGTAATTGACTCCTTAATTAATATTGCAACACCCCCTCCCCTTTTACACCCCCCTCTGTCTCGCCTGAAGATTCTATACCCTGGAATATTGAGCTGCCAGTCCTGACCCTCCCTCAACCATGTCTCCGTGATAGCAACAATATCGTACTCCCATGTGTTCAACAACAACTTCAGTTCATCCACCTTATTTGCAAGACTCCTTGCATTAAAATAAATGCCTTCCAGCCCTGCCATATTCTCTTTTGCCTTCGCATATTTGCTCTGCCTTCCCAACTGACTTGTTTTTCCCTCTGTATTTGGCTGTAAATCACCCCCTACTATAGCTCCACTCTGTACCCCAACCCCCTGCCAAGTTAGTTTAAACCCTCCCCAGCAGTGCTAGCAAACCTCCCCGCAAGGATATTGGTCCCCCTCTGGTTCAGGTGTAAACCGTCCGACTTGTACAAGTCCCACCTTTCCCAGAAGCAGACCCAGTGATCCAGGAAACTAAAGCCCTCCCCCCTGCACCATCCCTTTAGCCACGCATTCATCTGTTCTATCTTCCTATTCCTATACTTACTAGCACGTGGCACCGGGAGTAATCCAGAGATTACAACCTTTGAGGTCCTGCTCTTTAATCCTTCACCTAGCTCCCTAAATTCTTGCTGCAGGACCTCATCCCTCTTTTTACCGATGTCTCCTGTTGCTGCCTAGTAACACCTATTAGCACAGAAGTTGAGCACAATGGGCACTTTCATTTCTATTGAGAACTCTGTCAGAATAGTGCTCAATGATTGCATGTCTGGTCCTGGGAGCTGACACAGTTCTGAGATCACAATGCTGTTGAGGCTCATCTTCCTATGCAATGTGTCTTGCTGAGGTCCACGTGGTGGTGGTATTCACAGTGCATCAAATAGTAGTTAGCCTCGTAAAGCCATCTCCTGTAGCCTTTAAACTTACATGCTGTGGTCTTCTGCTGTTATCGTTTCTCCTCTTTCAAAGTATCCAGCATTGACAGATTTGATCTGACACCCATGCTGCAGAGTTCACTGAAAGAATTGTCCTTTAGGCAATGACTCCTGCTCTGTTCATCACTGGATCTCTATTGGTGCCCTCTGAGGTTTTAAGATCAGCTTTAACTGTAAGAACTTAATGCAGTGTGGGAATTAAATCATTCGTGAGTAAATTTGCTAAGTCCATGTTAATTGTTGCTTAACAGGCAAAAATAGCATTAACTGCAGGTATATGTGTATTGCGCCTTTGAAATATTTACTCCTAGAAGTTAGGAACATGATGAACAAAATGGTCCAGTAATATTAATACACAAAAATTGCTACCTCTTAATGGACACTTATGGCTTGTGCCAGCTATAATATGCAAGGCAAATTAAATGTAATGATGACTTTAAGATTCTGGGGGAAGGTTTCATCTCTGTGCTAGAGGTAGTGAAATCATAAACTATTCATGAACATGTTTATGATTTTGTTACACTAATTAAAAATCTTTCATAAATTCATTCAGGCACCAAACAGTACCTCTACTCTACAGAGGGAGTCTGAGACAGCCAGCTAGGGAAATAGAGCAGTACTGCAACATTCAGAAGGCGGGTGGGGTTAGCAAAATTTAAAGAGGGCAGAAGCCCAAGAGGACTTGCAGGAATTATTTTCAAATGGCTCTGAATGAGCCAACATCTCAGATCCTGGTGTCAGGAGGGCAGAAGAGAGGGAGAAGTGGGCACTTCAAGATCCTTTCCCTCATTTAGCACCTTCATCAATTTTCCCACTACTGCGCCAACAAGTACTATCGTCCCTCTCCTGGTCATACTGTGGGCTGGGGGTACAAATGCAGGAAGGGGGGAAATCACTCAGTTTTCCAAGTTCACCTCTCCACAAAAATAAAACAAAAAAAGGTGACTCAACCGTGGCTAACAAGGGAAATTAGGGATAGCATAAGAGCCAAGGAGAGGACATATAAATTGGCCAGAAAAAGCAGTAAACCTGAGGATTGGGAGCAGTTTAGGATTCAGCAAAGGAGGACAAAGGGATTAATTAAGAAGGGGAAAATAGAGAATGAGAGTAAGCTTGCAGGGAACATAAAAACTGACTGTAAAAGCTTTTATAGATACGTGAAGGGAAAAAGATTGGTGAAGTCAAGCGTAGGTACCTTGCAGTCAGAATCAGGGGAATTTACAATGGGGAATAAAGAAATGGTAGACCAAATAAATACATACTTTGGTTCTGTCTTCACAAAGGAGGACACAAATAACCTCCCAGAGATGTCGGGGAACATAGCGTCTAATGAGAGTGAGGAACTGAAAGAAATCAGTATTTGTAGGGAAATGGTGTTAGGGAATTTGATGGGATTGAAGGCCGATAAATCCCCAGGGCCTGATAATCTACATCCTAGGGTACATAAGGAAGTGGCCCTAGAAATAGTAGATGCATTGCTGGTCATCTTCCAAAATTTGATAGACTCTGGAACAGTTCCCATGGATTGGAGGGTAGCTAATGTTACCCCACTATTCAAAAAAGGTGGTAGAGAGAAAACGGGGAATTATAGACCGGTAAGCCTGACATCGGTAGTGGGGAAAATGCTAGAGTCCATTATAAAAGATGTAATAGCAGAGCACTTGGAAAACAGTGACAGGATCGGACAAAGTCAACATGGATTTACAAAAGGTAAATCATGCTTGACTAATCTACTGGAATTTTTTGAGGATGTAACTGGTAGAATAGATAAGGGAGAACCAGCGGATGTGGTGTAGTTGGACTTTCAGAAGGCTTTCGATAAGGTCCCGCATAAGAGATTAGCATGTAAAGTTAAGGCACATGGGATTGGGGGCAAGGTACTGACTTGGATAAAGAATTGGTTGGTAGACAGGAAGCAAAGAGTTGGAATAAACGGCTCTTTTTCCGAGTGGCAGGCAGTGACTAGTGGGGTACCGCAGGGATTGGTCCTAGGACCCCAGCTATTCACAATATATATTAATCATGTAAACGAGGGAACTAGATGTAATATCTCCAGGTTTGCAGATGACACAAAGCTGGGTGGGCGTGTGTGCTGTGAGGAGGATGCCGAGAAACTTCAGTTTCATTTGGACAGGTTGGGTGATTGGGCAGAAGCATGACAGATGCAGTATAATGTGGATAAATGCGAGGTTATCCACTTTGGTGGCAAAAACAGGAAGGCAGATTACTATCTGAACGGCAATAGATTGGGAGAAGGGGAAGTGCAACGAGACCTGGGTGTCCTTGTGCACCAGTCGCTGAAGGTAAGCATGCAGGTGCAGCAGGCAGTTAAGAAGGCAAATGGTATGTTGGCCTTCGTAGCGAGAGGGTTCGAGTACAGGAACAAGGATGTCTTGCTGCAGTTGTACAGGGCCTTGGTGAGACCACACCTTGAGTATTGTGTGCAGTTTTGGTCGCATTATCTGAGGAAGGATGTTCTTGCCATGGAGGGAGTGCAGCAAAGATTCACCAGGCTAATACCTGGGATGGCAGGAATGACGTATGAGGAGAAATTGGGTCGATTGGGCTTATACTCGCTGGAGTTTAGAAGAATGAGAGGAGGTCTCATTGAAACTTATAAAATTCTAACAGGACTAGACAGACTAGATGCAGGATGTTCCCGATGGCCGGGGAGTCCAGAACCAGGGGTCACAGTCTAAGGGTAAGGGTAAGCCATTTAGGACAGAGATGAGGAGGAATTTCTTCACCCAGAGAGTGGTGAACCTGTGGAATTCTCTACCACAGAAGGCAGTGGAGGCCAATTCATTAAATATATTCAAGAAGGAGTTAGATATATTTCTTAAGGCTAAAGGGATCAAGGGGTATGGGGAGAAGGCAGGGACAGGGTACTGAATTTGGATGATCAGCCATGATCTCATTGAATGGCGGAGCAGGCTCGAGGGACCGAATGGCCTACTCCTGTTCCTATCTTCTATGTTTCTATGTTTCCCCCGCTGTCATTTAAATGTGTCGGGGTGGTCAATGGATGGGCAACCGAGACCCCTGCTGGGGGAGAACACACTTGCTAACAATGGTTAAAGGGGCAGAAATTTGCCAGTAGGCTTCTCCACCCCATTTTCCTTGCTCTACTGCCACTATACTGCCCAAGGAAAATACAGGCCAATATATGGCATGACTGACACAATCTTATTGATACTTAAAAAATGCAGGCATCACAAGTGCGACACAGACACGATGGGCCGAATGGCCTCCTTCTGTGCCGTCAATTTCTATGATTCTATTAAATATTATATTTGTACGACTACTTACTTACCACTTTACCAAACTTACTTTGACATGCAAGTAACAAAGAAGTTGCATTTATATAGCACCTTTCATGACCTCAGGATGTTCCAAAGTGTTTCATGGCTAATTAATAGCTTTTTCTAAGTGTTGTCACTGTTGTTTTGTAGGTGAAGCAGGATTTGAGGCCAGGATCAGAGTGCAATTATTTACAGTAATGTAATCCCTCTTTTAAAGTCATAAGTTCTATTCTCATATTTATATTTCCATCATAAATACCATTGCCCACATTTCTAATAGAAATTGTCTATGTAAACTTGTAATACGATAATTACACCACCTTTATTTCTCTCAACCCACCTTCTCTCTCTCAAACCCTTCTTCTTTCTCAACCCCTTCTCTCTTTGAACTCCCCCTTCTCTCAACCTCCTTCCTTTTTCTCGCCTCTGAAACAAAAGGTTGTGGACTCAAGTCCCATTCCAGACACATGGGCACAAAATCTAGGCTGGCACTCCAGTGCGGTACTGAGGGAATGCCGTACTGTCGGAGGTGCCGTGTTTCAGATGAGACGTTAAACTGAGGCCCCGTCTGTCCTCTCAGGTAGATGTAAAAGATCCCATGGCACTATTTCGAAGGAAAGCAGAGGAATTCTCCCTGGTCAATATTTATTCCTCAACCAACATCACTAAAACAGATTATCTGGTTATTATCACAGTGCCATTTGTAGAACCTTGCTATGCATAAATTAGCTGCCGCATTTCTTACATTACAACAGTGACTGCACTTCAAAAGTACTTAATTGGCTGTAAAACACTTTGGGACATCCTGAGGTCATGAAAGCAGCTATATAAATGCAAGTTCTTCCTTTTCCTTTCTTTCTCCCTATCTCCTTTGTCTACCCTTTCTGTCTCTAAGTCATCCCCCTCTCTCACCCCTTTGCACTTTCTCTCAACCCATTTCTTCATCCCTCTCTTTTTTTCTCTATCCTCTTTCTCAAGTCGTTCTTTCTACATCCTTTTACCTCTCAACCCTTCGGTCTCAACACTCTCCCTCCAATCCCCTTCTTATCTGCTTCTCTCAAAAAGACTTCATTTGCTTTCAAAATGTAATTTCTTTTGAAACAATTACAATGAAGAAACTGCCTTTCTCTCTGTGTCTCATATGTGTCAGAAATTAGAACATTTGTCTCAAGTTGCAGGTTATTGGCACTGACGTTTTATAAATAAAAGCAAGTGGAGATTAGTTGGCTTCAAAATTCAAATTATGTTTTTTTGAAAATTGAATATGAACAAAGACACTCTCTCAAACCCCTCCCTGTCAGCGTAATATATTAGGAACATAAGAACATAAGAAATAGGAGCAGGAGTAGGCCAATCGGCCCCTCGAGCCTGCTCCACCATTCAATAAGATCATGGCTGATCTGATCCTAACCTCAAATCTTCTATCACTCTACATCCCACCCGAACCCATGTGATCTCCCGGGAGAGGCGAAAAACCAGATAAAAAACCCAATGGCCAATTTGGGAGAAAAAATCTGGGAAATTCCTCTCCGACCCATCTAGGCGATCGAAACTCGTCCAGGAGATCACTCTGTCCCTATATTTTCTACAGTACTTACCTTCTGTAAAAGGTGATCTCCACCCCAGCCAGGAACAGGAATAGAACCATCTCCTGAAATCTAACACAGAATTAGAACACAAGAAGTAGGAGCAGAACCAGGCTACACGGCCCCTGGGCCCGCTCTGCCACCCACAGGGCCATGACCGTTCTGAACCTAGACTCATGTCCAATTTCCTGTCCGCTCCCCATAACCCCTAATTCCATTTACTTCTAGGAAACTGTCTATTTCTGTTTTAAATTTATTTAATGATGTAGCTTCCGCAGCTTTCTGGGGCAGCAAATTCCACAGACTTACTACCCTCTGAGTGAAGAAGTTTTCCTCATCTCAGTTTTGAAAGAGCAGCCCCTTATTCTAAGATTATGCCTCCTAGTTCTAGTTTCACCCATCATTGGGAACATCCTCACCGCATCCACCCGATCAAGCCCCTTCACAATCTTATATGTTTCAATAAGATCGCATCTCATTCTTCTGAACTCCAATGAGTAGAGTCCCAATCTACTCAACCTCTCCTCATATGTCCACCCCCTCATCCCCGGGATTAACCGAGTGAACCTTCTGACTCGAGAGCAAGTATGTCTTTTCTTAAGTATGGACACCAAAACTGTATGCAGTATTCCAGGTGCGGTCTCACCAATACCTTGTACAACTGCAACAATACCTCCCTGTTTTTATATTCTATCCCCCTAGCAATAAAAGCCAACATTCCATTGGCCTTCTTGATCACGTGCTGCACCTGCATACTAACTTTTTGAGTTTTGTGCACCAGGACCCCCAGATCCCTTTGTACTACAGTACTTTCCAGTTTCTTGCCATTAAGATAATAACTTGCTCTATGATATTTCCTGCCAAAGTGCATAACCTCACACTTTCCAGTATTGTATTCCATCTGCCAAATCTCTGCCCACTTACTTAGCCTGTCTATGCCCCGTTGCAGGTTTTTTATGTCCTCCTCACTCACTACTTTCCCTCCCATCTTAGTATCATCTGCAAACTTTGATATGTTACACTCGGTCCCCTCCTCCAAATCGTTAATATAGATTGTAAAGAGTTGGGGACCCAGCACTGACCCCTGCGGAACACCACTAGTTACTGATTGCCAGTCTGAGAATGAACCATTTATCCCAACTCTCTGCTTTCTGTTAGATAGCCAATCCTCCACCCATGCCAGAATATTACCCCCAATCCTGTGATTTTTTATCTTGAGCAATAATCTTTTGTGTGGCACCTTGTCAAATGCCTTTTGGAAGTCTAAATACACTACGTCCACTGATTCCCCTTTATCCACCCTGTATGTTACTTCCTCAAAGAACTCAAGCAAATTTGTCAAACATGACTTCCCCTTCATAAAACCATGCTGACTTTGTCCTATTAAATTATGTTTATCCAAATGTCCCGTTACTGTCTCCTTAATAATGGACTCTAAAATTTTACCAACCACAGATGTAAGGCTAACAGGTCTATAGTTTCCAGCCTTTTGCCTACTACCCTTTTTAAATAATGGTGTTACATTAGCAGTTTTCCAATCTGCCGGGGCCTTTGCTGAGTCCAGGGAGTTTTGGAAAATTATTACCAATGCATCCACAATCCCTACCGCCACTTCTCTCAAGACCCTAGGATGTAAGCCATCAGGTCCAGGGGATTTATCCGCCTTGAGTCCCATTATTTTACCAAGTACCACTTCCTTAGTGATTTTAATCGTATTTAGTTCCTCCCCCCCAGAGCCCCCTGTTTGTCCAGTGTTGGGATATTCTTAGTGTCTTCTACCGTAAAGACTGATACAAAATATTTGTTCAGCGTTTTTGCCATCTCCATGTTTCCCACCATTAATTTCCCGGTCTCATCCTCTAAGGGACCAACATTTACTTTAGCCACCCTTTTTCTTTTTATATAACTATAGAAACTTTTGCTATCTGTTTTTATATTTTTTGCTAATTTACTTTCATAATCTATCTTCCCTTTCTTAATCAATCTTTTAGTTATGTTTTGCTGTCTTTTAAAGACTTCCCAATCTTCTATCCTCCCACTAGATTTGGCTACCTTATATGCCCTTGTTTTTAGTCGGATACTATCCTTAATTACTTTACTTAGCCACGGATGGCTATCTTTTCTTTTACACCCTTTTTTCCTCAGTGGAATATATTTTTTTTGGAAGTTGTAAAATAACTCCTTAAATATACACCACTGATCATGTACCGTCTTACCTTTTCATCTATTTTCCCAGTCCACTCTAATCAATTCCGCTCTCATACCTTCATAGTCTCCTTTATTCAAGCTCAGCACGCTTGTTTGAGATCCAACCTTCTCACCCTCTAATTGAATATGGAATTCAACCATGTTATGGTCACTCATTCCAAGGGGATCCTTTACTAGGACATTTTTAATTAATCCTGTCTCATTACACAGGACCAAATCTAAGGTTGCTTGCCTCCTGGTCGGTTCAGTTACATACTGCTCAAGAAACCCATCCCTAATACACTCAATGAACTCATCCTCAAGGCTGCCCTGCCCAATTTGATATGTCCAGTTAATATGATAGTTAAAATGAAGTTTACATAACAGAAAAGTATAACAGGTTTATACTCTGTCACACAGATGCACACTTACGCAATGTCTAAAAAATATATATAAATTGTACCTCAGATAAGGTTTTGAAAAATGTCCTTTTGCATTTTTAATAATTAATTGAAAAGCTACTCAGCAGAAAGTTGAAGATGGTGAAGTCGCTAAGGCTGCGATTTTATAAATGGATGTGGCTTAGGAGCGGGTCAGCTGGTTTCCGGGTTCCAGTCCCGCCCCCAGCTGCATCCGGCCCATGGACGTGATTTTCCCTTGATTGACTTTGTTAAGCCCGCCTTGCAGGCTTGCCGGCCAATTAAGAGGAAGCCGGTCAGATGACGTCATTTGATGACGCGTCATCTGCCGGTTTTCTTAAAGGGATCACGCACAATTTTTTTTTGACAGCTCATTTCTCAGTGTTTGACAGCATTGAGGTGACAATCACTGTACAAAGGTGAGCTCTTGCAACGCTGTTTGATGCCAGCGCTGCCATTTTCGTTGTCATCGCTGGAGTTTTCGCCCTCTCTTAACATCGCACAGCTGAACATGCGTTCAGCAGCAGGAAAGACCCCCCACCAGTGATATTTAAAAGGATCATCAACAACTTTCAAGTAACTTGCTTTTTCTATCTACTGACTCTGTGTAAGTTTGTGGAACTGTTTAGAGCTTTCTAGAGTTATTTAAAGTTGGTGAGGCGACAGAAAGTGGTACTGCAAGTGGAAAAGGTCCTGCATCTGACTTCAAGGGTTCTGGTCAGACCACTTGCTCCCAGTCATGGGTGCTCTAGTTGTCATCCCCTTTGGCCTGCAGCATGACAGGGAGATGGAGCAGAGGCAGCAAAGAAGAGGACAAGCTGCTTGCAGAGGAAAGAGGAGAAAGGGGAGAAGGGCTCTCAAGCCAGAGGCCTTACGAACCTAGGGTTTTCCGAGAGCTATTCTCTTGTCTCAACCTAAAACAGGAGCACTGTCTGAGGTGTCCATGCTTCATGAAGGAGGTGCTCACAGAACTCTGCCACCTCTTGCAACCAGACCTGCAGCCTTACACCAGGGCAAGGACACTGCTGCCAGTGGCTGTGAAGGTGACCGTGGCCCTGAATTTCTTTGCGTCGGGATTCTTCCAGGCTGGAGCAGGCGACATCTGTAACATCTCCCAGTTTGCCATCCGCTGCTGCATAAGAGAGGTGACAGACGCACTTTATGTCAGGAGAGGGGACGTCATTGACTTCTCTCTGACCAGAGAGAAGCAGACGGAGCATGCACGTGGCTTTGCCAGGATAGCGGACTTCCCCACGGTGCAGGGCGCCACTGACTGCATGCATGTGGCTTTGCGGGCATCGTATATAAATGCTGAGCTGTACCGCAACCACAAATGTTACTACTCGCTGAATGTGCAGTTGGTGTGTCACCATCAAGACTCGAAGTTAGCAGAATAAAACAAGGCTATTATTAGCAAAGAAAAGATGCCGGTGTCTGCACCTAGCTTCACCTAGCGTGCTGCTGTTCCACTGCAAGACAAGCCTGGACTTGTCTTAAGTAGGGCCAGGTATGGGTGGAGCCGATACACAAAGGGGGCGGTGCCCTATACACAATACAAGGTACAAACACCGGGGCAGGCAATACAATATATAGAGTTAACTACAGAGTCTGATGAATGGCATATTTCATCACATTCACCCCTTCTACAGATTTAGTCTGTCCGGGGGTGTGATAGTCCTCTGTGACCGACTAACGGTTGCGGTGCCGCGGGTGCCGGCTGGGTGTCCCGGGTGGTCTCCTGGGTCTCTGCCGGGGGCGCCACCGGGGTTGTTGAAGGAGTAGGTGGTGGGGGGGTAGGTGGTGGGGGTACCGTTGGCTGGTGTTCTTCCGGGGGTGATGAAAGAATAGTGGGTGGAGTGGGTGGGTAATAGTTGTTGTGGTTGTTGTCGTTGTTGTTGTAGTCGTTGTTGCTGTTGTTACCGGCTGGGGCGAGGTCTTTTATGGACACAGTGTTCTCCCGTCCGTCGGCGTGCCGGACATACGCATATTGTGGGTTGGCGTGGAGCAGGTGCACTGGCTCCACGAGAGGGTCCGTCTTGTGGCCCCTCACATGCTTCCGCAGAAGTACCGGACCTGGGGTGGAGAGCCATGACGGTATGGATACGCCTGAGGTGGATTTCCGGGGAAACACAAACATTAGCTCATGAGGCGTGGCATTAATGGCGGTACACAATAGTGACCGTATTGAGTGGAGCACATCTGGGAGGACTTCCTGCCAGCGGGAGATAGGGAGGCCCTTGGTCCTTAGAGTTAGGGTGACTGCCCTCCATACTGTCCCGTTCTCTCGCTCCACCTGACCGTTACCCCGGGGGTTGTAGCTGGTGGTACGGCTTGTGGCAATCCCCTTGGACAACATGTACTGGCGTAGCTCTTCACTCATGAAGGCCGCCCCCCTATCCGTGTGGATATAGCTTGGCATACCGAACAGGCAGAACAGGCTGTTGAGGCATTTAATGACCGTGGCGCTGGTCATGTCTGGGCAGGGGAAGGCAAATGGGAAACGGGAGTATTCGTCCACAATGTTCAGGAAGTAAACATTGCGGTCGACGGACGGGAGGGGGCCCTTGAAATCTAAGCTAAGCCGCTCGAAGGGCTGTGTAGCTTTGATTAGGTGGGCTCTATCAGGGCGGTAGAACCGAGGCTTGCACTCAGCGCAAGTGCGGCAGTTCCTGGTCAGAGACCGAACTTCCTCAATCGAGTAGGGTAAGTTGCGGGACTTTATGAAGTGGAACAGCCGTGTGACCCCTGGGTGGCAGAGGTCGTTGTGGAGGGTCTGTAGCCGATCCCTGGTGGCGTTGGCACACATCCCTCGTGAGAGGGCGTCGGGGGATTCATTAAGGGCCCCCGGCCGGTATATGACGTCGTACTCGAAGGTGGAGAGCTCGATCCGCCACCTAAGAATCTTATCATTTTTAATCTTCCACCTCTGTTTATTATTGAACATAAACGCTACCGACCGCTGGTCGGTAAGTAGGGTGAAGCGTTTGCCGGCTAGGTAGTGCCGCCAGTGGCGCACTGCCTCCACGATGGCTTGGGCCTCCTTTTCCACGGAGGAGTGTCTGATCTTGGGCCCCTGGAGGGTCCTCGAGAAGAAAGCTACGGGCCGCCCTGCCTGGTTGAGGGTGGCCGCCAAGGCAAAGTCAGACGCATCACTTTCCACTTGAAAGGGAGTGTTCTCGTCCACTGCCTGTAGCGTGGCCCGCTCAATATCCTGTTTAATGCTTTTGAAGGCAGCATGGGCCTCAGCAGAGAGCGGGAAAGTGGATGCTTTCAAGAGGGGACAGGCTTTATCGGAGTAGTTAGGGACCCATTGGGCATAATACGAGAATAACCCCAGGCACCTTTTCAGGGCTTTGGGAGTGTTGGGCAGGGGCAGCTCCCGTAGGGGGCGCAATCGGTCGGGGTCTGGTCCGATTTCCCCATTCTCCACCATGCTGCCTGGTATGCAAAGGCGCGTGGTGTTGAAAACGCACTTGTCCTCGTTGTAGGTGAGGTTGAGTTTTTGTGCGGTTTTCAGAAACCTCGCGAGGTTTGAGTCGTGGTCCTGTTGGTTGTGGCCGCAGATGGTGACGTTGTCGAGATAGGGGAAGGTTGCCTGCAAGTGGTGGTCATCGACCATGCGGTCCATCTCCCTCTGAAAGACCGAGACCCCATTCGTCACCCCAAAGGGGACTCTGAGGAACTGGTAGAGGCGTCCGTTTGCCTCGAAGGCGGTGTACGAACGGTCCTCTGGTCTGATAGGGAGCTGGTGGTACGCTGACTTGAGGTCGATGGTGGAGAACACCCGGTATTGGGCGATTTGGGTCACCATCTCGGATATGCGGGGTAGCGGGTAGGCGTCTAGTTGGGTATAGATGTTGACTGTTTGACTATAGTCAATCACCATCCGCTTCTTCTCGCTACCCCTCACCACCACCACTTGGGCGCGCCACGGGCTGTTGCTGCGTTAAATAATGCGCTCCTTCAGGAGCCTGTCTACCTCGGTCGCGATAAACCGCCTGTCCTCCCAGCTGTACCTTCTGCTTTTGGTCGCTATTGGCCGGCAGTTAGGGGTAAGGTTCGCGAATAGCGAAGGCGGCTTTACCTTCAGAGTAGCCAGACCGCACACTGTGAGGGGCGGCTGGGTCCCACCGAAATTGAGCGTGATGCTTTGGTGGTGGCACTGAAAATCCAGGCCCAAGATCACGCTCACACATAAATCCTTCATGATTAACAGGTTAAAATGATTATATACATTGTCTTTAACGGACAATCGTACCGCGCAGTAACCCGCAATAGTCGATATCTGGGTTTTGTTGGCCATAGAGATCCTGCCCTGAGTAGGGACTATAGTTAGAGAGAGTCGTTGTACCAGATCAGGGTGAATGAAGCTCTCTGTGCTCCCGCTGTCAATTAAACATTTAACCTTGCACCCGTTTACCTCAATGTCCACCATCGATTTGGATAGTGGGTGCGGTCTGGACTGGTCCACTGTGATCGACGCCACTGTAGGGCCCTGATCGGGACAAGATGGTGGGCCACACGAGGCCGGGTAAGATGGCGTCCACGCTGTCTGCTCGCGAGATGGCGGACCCCACGAGGTCGGACAAGATGGCGTCCAAGATGGCCGCTCCCACGGCGTGCATCCGGCGGTGGCGGTTTTGCCTGCGGGGTTCCCTCTGCACACCTTCCCAAAGTGCCCCTTCTTACCGCACTTAAAGCAGGTGGTGCCTTTCGCCGGGCACAGGTTCCTGGTGTGCTTCGGCTGCCCGCAGAAGTAGCATTTGGGGCCCCGATGCGTCGCGGCGGTTGTAGGGCTTCTGGGGGGAGAGCAGGGCCCCGACGGTGTTGGGCTACCGGGCTGGGAAACAGAGGCGGCGTGGGCCGCGCGGCCTGCCGAGTAGGAGTCAGAGTTCTTCTGAGCCACATCCAACGATCGCGCTGTGTCCACAGCCTGTGTCAGATCTAGGCCCGTTTTCTCTAGCAGTCTCTGCCGGATGTAATTAGAGCTAAGGCCTGCGATAAAGGCATCCCGAATAAGCTCGTCTGTGTATACCGTGGCTTTCACGTCTTTGCATTTGCAGTCTTTGCCAAGCACTTTTAGGGTGACTAGAAAGTCCTCTAGCGACTCTTCGGGTCGCTGTGTGCAGGTAGCAAGCAGGTGCCTGGCGTACACCTCGTTGGTAGGCTGCTGATAGTGGGCCTTTAGAATGTTGCAGGCATCCAGGTAGCTGGCGGCGTCTTGTATGAGTGGAAAAACCCGGTGGCTTACCCGATTCTGCAGGATCCCGAGTTTCACATCTCCGGTGGCTGTCGAGGCTGTGACGGCTTCGGAGTGGGCCATAAAGAATTCCAAGCACTGGAACCAGTGTCCAAACCGTGCCGATGCATCCGAAGCATGCGGGTCCAAATCCAAGCGTTCCGGTTTCAAAAGTTGATCCATCGTTAAAAGTTTGCTAATAAAATTGATGTGCCTCAATAACTTCAAGACTCGAAGTTAGCAGAATAAAACAACGCTATTATTAGCAAAGAAAAGATGCCGGTGTCTGCACCTAGCTTCACCTAGCGTGCTGCTGTTCTACTGCAAGACAAGCCTGGACTTGTCTTAAGTAGGGCCAGGTATGGGTGGAGCCGACACACAAAGGGGGCGGTGCCCTATACACAATACAAGGTACAAACACCGGGGCAGGCAATACAATATATACAGTTAACTACAGAGTCTGATGAATGGCATATTTCATCACAGGTGAATGCCCAGTATCCTGGCAGCAGTCATGATGCTTTTATTCTGCACCAGTCTGCTGCTCCCTTAGTCTTTGAGCCACCAAGACAAACCAGAGGGTGGCTACTGGGCAACAAGGGCTACTCCTTGACGACCAGGCTCATGACTCCGCTCCGCAACCCAACCACACGTGGCCATCACAGCATCACCTTGGCCACAATGCTGAAAAAAAAGCCACCACAAAGCAAACATTCCAATCAAATGTTATCCATCTATCCATCCAGTATTACATAAAAAAATCAACTAACCACTCTTCTGCATTCCCTTCGTGACTGTCTTACGTGTGCCTTTGCCTATCCTAGTGCTCCTACACCGTGCTACCACAGTGGCTGCAGTATGACTGGCGGAAGGCTGCTGACTTTCAGTGGGAGACTGCAGATGGCCTTGCAGGACGACCTTGAGGAGCTCTAGGCCTAGTAGGCCTGGCTTCGGACTGCACCACCTCAGTATGGGTGGCAGTAGTCTGGGCTGGCTGGCAGGCAACAGCCAGGGCACTGGTGGAGTGGAAGTGTTGGAAGGACGAATGTTGTCATCCTGAGAGAGGACAGCAGGGTGGTCCTCCATGGATCCATTGCCACTCCCCTGGGCAGTGCCTCAGCAATCCTACTAATCTGATGGAGTACAGACTGCTGAGACACTCTATAAGCCCCTATCAATGCTGGTAAACCCAGCCATGATAGCAGCAGTCTATGCTTGCATGACTTCAGTCTGAGCTTCCATTGCAGCACTTAGACATTGGGTGGCTTCTGCTTGTGCTGCAATGGAAGCTGAGACTTCGGCCAATCGACATGGCATGATGGTTGGGTCCACAAGTGCGTTAATGGATCTGTCCAGCACTTCCATGCTGGAAAGGATGAGGTCCAAGCTCTTCCCAAAACCCTGTGCAAGGCTGGAGCTAGACTCCTCCCTGCTCCTTGACATTGCATTCAGGCTTTCTGGTAGGCCTGCCAATGCACCAAGCATTTCATTGTGCATACCCATCAGCGTTCTTCTGTAGGCTGTCCCAACAAGGTCTTCATCTGAGTCCTATGCAGCAGAACACGTGTGTGACCTGCCCCTCTGGGGATCTGGCACCTGAGCTACCCATTCCCCCTGCCCTGGCTGCAGGGCACTCATGCCCGGTGAATCACCATGTGCAGATCCCGCATCTAACCTATCCTCTAAAGTACGCGGAGTGTCAGTATCTGAGCTGGTGGCTGGTTGTGTAAAATCAAGTGACGGTGAAAGGCACAAGGGTAGGGTTGTGGTGAGGGGAAGTGGGAGGGAAGCAAGAGGTGAATGGTTACACCATGTGCAGATTGTAAAGCAGAAGAAATTGTGGGACGAAGGGGGAAGTGGGATGTGAGGAGGATAACATATGAGGATACCAGCACCTTGTATTCCTTCAGCCCCGCCGCTGGCCATGGGCTCAGCCATGCCCCTGTCAAAAATGGCCAGCAGTATCTCCTCCAAGGGAGTGAGGTGAAGCAGGCGAGCCTATTACCCATCAGCTAAGGCCTACTGGCATTTGTTATGCGCCACCTTTTCCTGCAAGAGGAAGGGAAGTGTGTCAGCGAGTGTGGTGAAATGTGTTTGGGTGATGTGCTTTTTGGTTGATTTGGTTGTTTGGTTGAATAGCTGGCAGTGTGTTCAAGCTGTGAGATGTGGGTGTGCGGGTGAGATGAAACATGAGGTACGAGTCGTGTTTGTGAGATTGTTGGTAGGTGAGTGATGGGGGTGTGGTACATTGAGCAGTGTGTGAGGCTGGTGGTGCAGATGGTGAGATATGGCATTTGAAGATGAATTCACTGACCTTGACTAATCGTGTGAGGTCATTAAACTTCTTCCTGCACTGAGTGCAGGTCCTCACGGCTATACTGCTGGCCAAGACCACATTGGCTATCTGCTCCCACTGCAGTCTTGTCTGTTACCTCAAAGGTCTCCTGTGGGAAGAGGACCTCTCTCCTGGAGTTGACGTCCTGCACCAATGCCTCCAGTGCTGCATCGGAGAACCTTGGAGCCCTTTCTTTTTCCTGTTGAGGAATTACTCAGTCTTCTTGTTTATGACAGTAGCCTCCACAAGTAGTTCCAGCACCTGTTGCAGGCAGAAGGCACCTCCCCTTTAAGAGGTGGATACCGCCTTTAAGTAGTGCAGGCTAGCTTTATTTGGACCAGCACCAACTTGGCCCCCCTGCTGAAAATTCAACCACTCAGCAGCGTGTTCAGCACTCGGCTGAATGCTACAATTCATACAAAGTAGCAGGCAGCACGAATTTTACGTGCTGCCTGCAGTCCTCCGATCCCCATGTCTGTTTTCGGGGATACCAAATTTCTAGGCCCTAATTTTCAATCAGAACCACATGTCTAACAAAGGAAGAATACTTATGGAGTTTGGAATATGATGAAGATTAGTATATTGAGGTGCTATCTCACTTTCTACCAATGAGTATGTGGGTCATGTCAATGATTCAGCGAATACCAGCTTTGAAAAGCTCTTTTCTCTTTCATTTTAAAATGTTATTGAAACAAAAGGATTTCCTAATATATACCAAGAAAAAGACAGCAGTACTGAATAGAAAATCTGCTTGAAACCTTCAAATCATCAACAGTAACATTTAATTACCAAATATATTAAATAAAAATCTTTCAGTAGTGAACATTTTTCATCAAAATAAAACTGTATACAACTTCAGCATGGAGACTTATGCCACGCTTAAACAGCAAAGACATTTGTTCAAATGGCAACATCATTTGGTCATTTTGTCTCAGGTGGGAAGCAGAGAGCTCGAGAAGGCAGGCAAGAAGCCCAGGGTGGTGGTGGGGCAGATCATTCTCTTTATTTAGCCAATTGTTGTCATCAGCATTTGGGGACGTACAGTTACAACTATAGAACGTTCAGAACCCAAATCCAGGAGGAAGTTGTGCACACAGCTATAAAAGTCATACGAGATCTCCGCTGCAGCACATCAGGCCCAATATACATCAAAATCTTTATAATGGGATTGGGTACATCAAAACAGGCAAACTAGAAACACAAGCTAGACGAGATCCTGCCAAAGAGTACAACAGGCCCAAAGTGGGTCTGTAGGCCATAAAATGACTAACTCTGGTCTAGTAGCTTTAATCCAACTATGAATTACTAGTTCTAGCCGTTCTTTCCATACCAACCTAAAATTGCAAAACTATATGGTTTTCCAAGGCCTTGTTTATTCTTTCATTTAAAAAAAAACTCGTGAGGCAGCAGTTAACTCACCACTTGTAGTAAAGCAAGGTAGCCAGCTCCAACATTGTCAAAGTTGATTTTTACATTTTTCCACCTTGCGCTATCATTAAGCTGAAGGCATTCAGTCATGTTGTCAACAACTTTAATGGGGAATGGAATTCCATTAGTTGTGTTGATACAGTGGTAGTATCTTCCAGCGAAAAGATTCACACCCATTATACTGAAAATGAGCCAGAATATCAGGCAGACAAGCAGCACATTCATGATGGAAGGAATTGCTCCAAGAAGGGCATTGACGACCACCTAATCATCAACATTTGAGGAAAAACATGTTAGACAAACTATAAACATCAGAATGAGAAAATATGCTTGGTTATATAAACAGAAAAAGTGATTTTTGTTAAAAGTAGTTTCTGCAAGTTGTAGTTTATGCATGCAGCTGAAACAACACTAACTCTTTGTGCAATGAAGATTAAATAGATCATAAAACAAAACCAGACAAAATGATCACAAATAAGGACATAGAAACAATATAAAGTAATTAAAGAAAACTATTTGACCAAATGATATTGCATGTATTGAAAAAAGCAAAATAAAGCAAAAACCTTGTGGTGGACCGATGATGTCACAGAATTTGATTACTGCAAAGAAACAAAATATGCAAAATTATAAGTAAAATACAGACTTCAAAATCAAAACTAGTGACATAATACTGTGAAACAGGAAAATAAAATCAAACAATGACAGGTCTTAGTTTGGCAAATGTGAGACTGTTTGGGAGATGTGAAACTAATGATGATCATTTTGGTACCCTCACAGGAAGATCAGACAGAATATGTTTTAAATGGTGAGAAACTATTAAATGTTGGTGTTCAGAGAGATTCAGCTGTCCTCGTACAGGAAACACCGAGAGTTAGCCTGCAGGTACAGCAGGCAGTTAGGAAGGCAAATGGCATGTTGGCCTTTATTGCAAGGGGGTTGGAGTGCAAGAGTAAGAAAGTCTTGCTACAGTTGTACAGGACTTTGGTGAGACCACACCTGGAGTACTGTGGAGTTTTGGTCTCCTTATCTGAGGAAGGATATATTTGCCTTAGAGGCGGTGCAATGAAGGTTCACTAGATTGATCTCTGGGATGAGAGGGTTGTCCTATGAGGAGAGATTGAGTAGATTGGGCCAATACTCTCTGGAGTTTAGAAGAATGAGAGGTGACCTCATTGAAACATATAAGATTCTGAGGGAGATTGACAGGGTAGATGCTGAGAGGTTGTTTCCCCTGGATGAAGAGTCTAGAACTAGGGGGCATAGTCTCAGGATAAGGGGTTGGCCATTTAATACTGAGATGAGGAGGAATTTCTTCACTCAGAGGGTAGTGAACCTTTGGAATTCTCTACCCAAAAGGGCTGTGGATGCTGAATCGTTGAGTATATTCAAGGCTGAGATACATAGATTTTTGGACTCCAGGGGAATCAAGGGATATGGGGATCACGCGGGAAAGTGGAGTTGAGGATCAGCCATGATCTTACTGAATGGCGAAGCAGGCTCGAGGGGACATATGGCCTACTCCTGCTCCTAATTCTTATGTTCTTATATTAGACTGCGAAATGTGGAACAATTTCACAAATTTGCACTGTCTGCATGAAGCTTCACCTCCTAGAAGTGCATATCAGGAATGTGAGTGTAAAGTTCACTTCATTTTCTGT
Source organism: Somniosus microcephalus (assembly GCF_052327205.1). NCBI lineage: Eukaryota > Metazoa > Chordata > Chondrichthyes > Squaliformes > Somniosidae > Somniosus > Somniosus microcephalus. The sequence goes on along the minus strand of NC_140990.1, from coordinate 274,413,025 downwards.
CTGTTAAAATCCAGTGGGTCCCGCTGACCTCTACACTCAATTTCCTGATATGCCCTTCTAGGATGAATTCTCGATGTGCATTCCCGGCAGGCAAAACTTAGTGCCAGGAGCAAGAACTCGTAAAGTTTAACCTGTGGTATTCATTTAAGTTTCTTTCTTAAAACTCTTCAAATGCTATTGTATTCATAAAGCTAACAATCAGAAAAGAGGTTTCTCACGGTTAAAACACACATTTCAAATTGCACCAAAAACTCATAGAGCTGGAAATTGAACTGATTTTATTTTTAATAATAATTTTCAGAAAGTACTGCAACTAAACAACACATAGAACATCTATTTTTTGTGAAAAATACCAAGTTAAATCTTCAAAACATCATAAATAAGCAAAATTTATGATACCAACATGTCAGTTGGATAATATGTATTACATTACTGTACTATCATTCAGTAATATATATTATTGTTTTCTTCTAAATGAATGATTACTTCATCTTCTTTCAGTCATTATACAGGCATCATTTTATACATCTTTGCACCTGGAAATTCTTTGGGAATGCTTTAGTGAAAAATTCTTGGTATATAACTGAGAAGTTGGACAGAAGATTATGTGAATGTTATGTGTTATGATGCTGGATCGTTTGTGGCCATGTGTTGAGATATTGTAATGCAGCTCCATATTAGGATAGTGTAGAAACTGTGGGAGAGCCACTTCTGTAACTCATTCTTACTTCATTTATTTGTTTTGGATCGAAATGCATCTTATACCCATGCATAACTTGAGGTTTTGTTCCATCTTACCCTCATGCCTTCAAACCGTGACAAGGCCCTTAGAGGTCTCAAAGCTCTTAGTGTCCGAAGGGACTTAATGGCACCTAGTTCCGAGTAGCCCAAGGCATTAGCTGTAAGGCTCACTAAAGAGACCTACACAAAAAAGGAAAAATAAAACATTCCAAGTGGTTAATGTAGTTTGTGAAACAGTATTATGTGGCATTTGTCATACACTTCTCAGGAAGAATCAAGGCTGGCCCATCTACATCAGCTGCATTAGCAATTTTTATTCTTAGTTGAAAGTGATAAGTTAACAGAAATGAAGTAAAAATGTCATCAAAAGGATTGGTTTGATTCTACAGAAAACTTTTAAATGATCCCAACAATAATTGAACCATGGTTCTCTGAAGTATCTGATTATCTAAGATTAGACAAATCCCCGTAACATTTAACCCTGTTCTTGACCAGATATTTTTCTAAGCTCCTTAAAAGTACAGAGCATTAACAAACAAGAAAAGATCATACGTTGAAATTCTGCATTGTATCATAAACACAGTCTAAATTATAAGGACATAGAAGCAGAAATAATCATACCTAAAATATGAAAAATTTAAACGGTATATTTATTTTCAATTAGCATTACATAGAAACATAGAAGATAGGAGCAGGAGCAGGCCATTCGGCCCCTCGAGCCTGCTCCACCATTCGATGAGATCATGGCTGATCATCCAAACTCAGTACCCCGTACCTGCCTTCTCCCCATATCCCTTGATACCTTTAGCTCTAAGAAATATATCTAACTCCTTCTTGAATATATTTATAGACTTGGCCTCCACCGCCTTCTGTGGTAGAGAATTCCACAGGTTCACCACTCTCTGGGTGAAGAAATTCTTCCTTATCTCTGTCCTAAATGGCTTACCCCTTATCCTTAGACTATGACCCCTGGTTCTGGACTCTCCGACCATCGGGAACATTCTACCTGCATCTAGTTTGTCCAGACCTGTCAGAATTTTAAAAGTTTCGATGAGATCCCCTCTCATTCTTCGAAACTCCAGCGAGTATAATCCCAATCGACCCAATCTCTCCTCATTACAGGTTTATAGCTTACATAGAATGTCCAAATGATTACCTTAAATTCATGAACCAATGCCCAGGTACACCTTAAATAAGCTCTTTGTATTATTCAGGATAAATACAGATTTTTTTTTGTAGAAGTTGATGTCCCTCACTTTGATAAGTGAAAAATCACATTACTGCTGACAATAGTGAATGGAACATTTTTCCAGTTTTGGCATCAAGCACTCCCAGGTATACTGGGACATGGAGAGGAGCTCCCCACTACTCTATCATATAACTCCTTACTACTCTATCTCAACAAATCTCCTGAATCTCAGAAGAGCAGTCACTACTGCATCCCTGAGAAATTTTCATTTTATACAGTGGTCCCTGAGCAATATGGCCGTAGGCATCATATGCCAAATCTATGATTCTGTCACGTTATATCATGGATTGCCAATAACAAAACAGGAAATCCAGAATACATACATCAACAATGAGGAAGTCCAACCAACACCATGCATTAGTGAAATACTTCACAAAACCGTAGGCCACCCACTTCAGCAGCATTTCCAGAATGAAGATGTAGGTGAAGATTTTATCAGCATATTCGAGCATTGACTTGATATTTTTCCGTTGTTCAATGTGAACATCTTCAAAAGCCTAAAAGTGAAACACAAGGTAAAAATGCTGATATTTTACTAAAAGATAATTTGAGTTTTCTAATCAGATTTCCCACCAACACACAACTTCCATCAGCCTGCAGGGTGAGTTAGTCTGGACCATGGTATTCTCCAGTTACTGCCAGTTTTGCTCTGTTATAGATTAGCAGGATTGGTCTTAACCAGGTCTTGGAACGTCATAAATATAAAGTGATTCTGATTCTAACTCTATTGTGTACCAAACGACAGTATGGTATCTGAGCTATCAGTTGTAATTTGAATCATGTTTGATGGATTGAATGACCTGGTTTATCAAGCTATAGAGGGAAGGAACCTTTAGTTCCTCAAAATGCAGTTTATCTTACTTCTTTCTTTACACACAACGGTAGTATGCACAAATAAAATAGTATACCAACTGTGTGAAAAATATTTAGATTGTATAATGTAAAATCCTACTCACCAGGGCACCACTGCTGAGAAGAATCATGAAAATAATGAATGTCTCAAACCAAGTGTGTTCCACTATTCTGAAGCAGGTCTTTCTGAGGTTCCACCATGATTTGCCTGAGCCCTCTGCTATATTGACATAGCAGAATGGGAATTTTTGTACACATCCTGAAAAGAGGATAAAAATTAATGTCCATGCCAAGCCTATTAGAAATATAATTTGTATTTTCTGCAAGAAAGGAAGACACAAGGTATTGGTGAGACCGCACCTGGAATACTGCATACAGTTTTGGTGTCCATACTTAAGAAAAGACATACTTGCTCTCGAGTCAGTACAAAGAAGGTTCACTCGGTTAATCCCGGGGATGAGGGGATGGACATATGAGGAGAGGTTGAGTAGATTGGGACTCTACTCATTGGAGTTCAGAAGAATGAGAGGCGATCTTATTGAAACATATAAGATTGTGAAGGGGTTGGATCGGGTGGATGCGGGGAGGATGTTCCCGATGATGGGTGAAACTAGAACTAGGGGGCATAGTCTTAGAGTAAGGGGCTGCTCTTTCAAAACTGAGATGAGGAGGAACTATTTCACTCAGAGGGTGGTAGGTCCATGGAATATGCTGCCCCAAAAAGCTGTAGAAGCTACATCATTACATAAATTTAAAACAGAAATAGACAGTTTCCTAGAAGTAAAGGGAATTAAGGGTTACGGGGAGCGGGCGGGAATTTGGACATGAGTCGGCGGGAATCCTGAGCGGCAGAGCGGGGTATAAAAGTCCCCAGAGACCAGGTAAGGCCTCACAGCGTCGGCGGGAAACCTGAGCAGCAGAGCGGGGTATAAAAGTCCCCAGAGACCAGGTAAGGCCTCACAGCGTCGGCGGGAATCCTGAGCGGCAGAGCAGGGTATAAAAGTCCCCAGAGACCAGGTAAGGCCTCACAGCGTCGGCGGGAAACCTGAGCGGCAGAGCGGGGTATATAAGTCCCCAGAGACCAGGTAAGGCCTCACAGCGTCGGCGGGAAGCCTGAGCGGCAGAGTGGGGTATAAAAGTCCCCAGAGACCAGGTAAGTCCTCAGTGCGTCGGCGGGAAACCTGAGCGGCAGAGCGGGGTATAAAAGTCCCCAGAGACCAGGTAAGGCGTTCCAGTCTCCAGTCTGGAAGGAGAGAGGTAAAAAGTAATCCAAGTGTGACGTCACCAGAAAGCGGGTAAGTGATTGGTTGGTAAGTATTTCCCCCTTTTAAGCTTAAATGTCTTTGGTTTATAGTTTCTAAGGTGTGATATTCACCATCTAGAATCGGGGCAGAGGATATTTAAGAATAATATTAATAAATTTAATTAATGACATAGAATGGGAGATCAGGCGATGTGTTGCTGCTGCAATATGTGGGAGCTGGTGGACACCATTGATGCTCACGGTGATCACATTTGCAGTAAGTGTTGGCTGCTCGAGGAATTCCGGCTCCGTGTTGAAGAGCTGGAGTCCGAGCTTCAAATACTGAGACACATCAGGGAGGGGGAGAGTTACCTGGACTCTGTGTATCACGAGGTAGTCACACCAATTAGATTAATTAATGCAGATGTAGTCCGTGGCCAGGGTCAGGGTGGTGTGACTAGAAGTGAGGCAGGTACGGGGATCCAGGAGGTAGTGTTGGAGGAGCCGCAGCCCCTGCACTTGTCCAACAGGTTTGAGGCTCTTACCCCCTGTGGGGACAGGAGCAGGGACTGCAGGGAGGATGAGCAACCTGGCCACAGCACCGTGGAGCAGGGGGCCATTCAAGTGGGGGGAGTTAAAAGAAATGTTGTAGTGGTAGGGGATAGTATCATTAGGGGGATAGATAGAGTTCTTTGCAGCCGAGAGCGAGAGTCCCGAAGGCTGTGTTGCCTACCCGGTGCCAGGGTTAAGGACATCTCCTCTGGGGTGGAGAGAAACTTGGAGTGGGAGGGGGAGGATCCAGTTGTCGTGGTCCATGTTGGTACCAACGACATGGATAGGACAAGGAAGGAGGTTCTGCTGAGGGAGTTTGAGCAGCTAGGGGCCAAATTAAAAAGCAGAACCACAAGGGTAATAATCTCTGGATTATTACCTGAGCCACGAGCGAATTTGGCTAGGACAAATAAAATTAGAGAGTTAAATGCGTGGCTCAAAGACTGGTGTGGGAGAAATGGGTTTTGCTTCCTGGGACACTGGCACCAGTACTGGGGCAGGAGGGAGCTGTTCCATCGGGACGGGCTTCACTTGGCCAGTGCTGGGACTAGAGTCCTGGCGGATCATATAACTAGGGCTGTAGAGAGGGCTTTAAACTAACTAGTGGGGGGGAGGTTCCTAGAGAGCAAATAATAAAAATGACAACAGAGAAGGTCATAGACTTAGGTAGCAGTGGGGAAATTAAAAACCAGAGCGTGTCAGGAAGGGGCAGAAGGTATGGAGTAAAAGGTAAAGTAATAAAAAGGGCAAAAGCAGGAACTAAGTGTCACAAAACATCTTTGAAAGTTCTCTATCTGAATGCACGTAGCATTCGTAACAAAATAGACGAGTTAATGGCACAAATAACTACATATGGGTATGATCTTGTGGCCATTACAGAAACATGGCTGCAGGGTGACAATGCCTGGGAATTAAACATACCAGGTTATTTAACGATCAGGAAGGACAGGCAGGAAGAAAGGGGAGGTGGGGTGGCTATGTTAATAAAGGAAGGAATCACTGTAATACAGATAAATGATATTGGGTCAAAAGATCTGGATAATGAAACAGTTTGGGTGGAGGTAAGGAATAATAAGGGGAAAAAAACACTAGTGGGCGTAGTCTATAGGCCGCCGAGCAGTGGCAACTCTGTTGGACGGAGTATCAATCAGGAAATAGTTGAGGCTTGTAATAAGGGAACATCTATAATTATGGGGGATTTTAACTATCGTATTGATTGGACAAATCAAATTGGGCAGGGCTGCCTTGAGGATGAGTTCATTGAGTGTATTAGGGATGGGTTTCTTGAGCAGTATGTAACTGAACCGACCAGGGGGCAAGCAACATTAGATCTGGTCCTGTGTAACGAGGCGGGATTAATTAAAAATGTCCTAGTAAAGGATCCCCTTGGAATGAGTGACCATAACATGGTTGAATTCCATATTCAATTAGAGGGTGAGAAGGTTGGATCTCAAACAAGCGTGCTAAGCTTGAATAAAGGAGACTATGAAGGTATGAGAGCGGAATTGAGTAGAGTGGATTGGGAAAATAGATTAAAGGGTAAGACGATACATGATCAGTGGTGTACATTTAAGGAGTTATTTTACAACTTCCAAAAAAAATATATTCCACTGAGAAGAAAAGGGTGTAAAAGAAAAGACAGCCATCCATGGCTAAGTAAAGAAATTAAGGACAGTATTCGACTAAAAACAAGGGCATATAAGGTAGCCAAATCTAGTGGGAGGATAGAGGATTGGGAAAACTTTAAAAGACAGCAAAAAATAACAAAAAGACTGATTAAGAAAGGGAAGATAGATTATGAAAGTAAATTAGCAAAAAATATAAAAACAGATAGTAAGAGTTTTTATAGTTATATAAAAAGAAAAAGGGTGGCTAAAGTAAATGTTGGTCCCTTAGAGGATGAGACCGGGAAATTAATGGTGGGAAATATGGAGATGGCAAAAACACTGAATGAATATTTTACATCAGTCTTTACAGTAGAAGACACTAAGAATATCCCAACACTGGACAAACAGGGGGCTAAAGGGGGGGGGAGGAGCTAAACACGATCAAAATCACTAAGGAAGTGGTACTCGGTAAAATAATGGGACTCAAGGCGGATAAATCACCTGGACCTGATGGCTTACATCCTAGGGTCTTGAGGGAAGTGCGGTAGGGATTGTGGATGCATTGGTAATAATTTTCCAAAACTCCCTGGACTCGGCAAAGGTCCCGGCAGACTGGAAAACTGCTAATGTAACACCCTTATTTGAAAAGGGCAGTAGACAGAAGGCTGGAAACTATAGACCGGTTAGCCTAACATCTGTGGTAGGTAAAACTTTGGAGTCCATTATTAAGGAGACAGTAACAGGACATTTGGATAATCATAACTTAATAGGACAAAGTCAGCATGGTTTTATGAAGGGGAAGTCATGTTTGACAAATTTGCTGGAGTTCTTTGAGGAAGTAATGTATAGGGTGGATAAAGGGGAACCAGTGGACGTGGTGTATTTAGACTTCCAAAAGGCATTTGACAAGGTGCCACACAAAAGATTATTGCTTAAGATAAAAAATCACAGGATTAGGGGTAATATTTTGGCATGGATAGAGGATTGGCTATCTAACAGAAGGCAGAGAGTTGGGATAAATGGTTCATTCTCAGACTGGCGATCAGTAACTAGTGGTGTTCCGCAGGGGTCAGTGCTGGGTCCCCAACTCTTTACAATCTATATTAACGATTTGGAGGAGGAGACCGAGTGTAACGTATCAAAGTTTGCAGATGATACTAAGATGGGAGGGAAAGTAGTGAGTGAGGAGGACATAAAAAACCTGCAAGGGGACATCGACAGGCTAAGTAAGTGGGCAGAGATTTGGCAGATGGAATACAATACTGGAAAGTGTGAGGTTATGCACTTTGGCAGGAAAAATCGTAGAGCAAGTTATTATCTTAATGGCAAGAAACTGAAAAGTACTGAAGTACAAAAGGATCTGGGGGTCCTGGTGCACGAAACTCAAAAGGTTAGTATGCAGGTGCAGCAAGTGATTAAGAAGGCCAATGGAATGTTGGCTTTCATTGCTAGGGGGATAAAATATAAAAATAGGGAGGTATTGCTTCAGTTGTACAAGGTATTGGTGAGACCGCACCTGGAATACTGCGTACAGTTTTGGTGTCCACACTTAAGAAAGGACATACTTGCTCTCGAGTCAGTACAAAGAAGGTTCACTCGGTTAATCCCGGGGATGAGGGGATGGACATATAAGGAGGTTGAGTAGATTGGGACTCTACTCATTGGAGTTCAGAAGAATGAGAGGCGATCTTATTGAAACATATAAGATTGTGAAGGGGTTGGATCGGGTGGATGCAGGGAAGATGTTCCCGATGATGGGTGAAACTAGAACTAGGGGGCATAGTCTCAGAATAAGGGGCTGCTCTTTCAAAACTGAGATGAGGAGGAACTACTTCACTCAGAGGGTGGTAGGTCCATGGAATATGCTGCCCCAAAAAGCTGTAGAAGCTACATCATTACATAAATTTAAAACAGAAATAGACAGTTTCCTAGAAGTAAAGGGAATTAAAGGTTACGGGGAGTGGGCAGGAAATTGGACATGAGTCTAGGTTCGGATCGGTCATGGCCCTGTGGGTAGCGGAGCGGGCCCAGGGGCCGTGTAGCCTGATCCTGCTCCTATTTCGTGTGTCTAATTATGTTAGATTCAGGAGATGGTTCTGGGATAGTGGATTGGCGGTTAGGATCAGATCAGCCATGATCTTATTGAATGGCGGAGCAGGCTCGAGGGGCCGATTGGCCTACTCCTGCTCCTATTTCTTATGTTCTTATGTTCTAGGTTCGGATCGGTCATGGCCCTGTGGGTAGCGGAGCGGGCCCAGGGGCCGTGTAGCCTGATCCTGCTCCTAGTTCGTGTGTCTAATTCTGTTAGATTCAGGAGATGGTTCTGTGATGGTAGATTGGCGGTTAGGATCAGATCAGCCATGATCTTATTGAATGGCGGAGCAGGCTCGAGGGGCCGATTGGCCTACTCCTGCTCCTATTTCTTATGTTCTTATGTTCATGAACACTTCCGTTTAGTCCGCAATCGTGACCCTGAGCTTCCGGTCGCATGCCACTTTAATTCTCCATCCCACTTCCACTCTGATCTCTCTGTCCTCAGCCTCCGACACTGTTCCAATGATGCTCACCACAAGCTCGATTTTTCAATTAGGCACTTTACTACCTTTCCGCCTCAACACTGAGTTCAACAGCTTCAGATTATAATCACCGCTCCCATTTTCTCGAACAGTATGGGCTAGTAATGGTTCTGCAGTTGCAATTTACAACTGGAACCATCTTTTGTTTCTTTATTGTCCTATTATAATCCTGCTTCTGCCTTGCACCATCATCCCTTTTGTCATTTAATCACTTCTGTACTCTACTCTATCAGAGACTTTCCCTTTTATTCTTTCTTCCCCCTCCCTTTTTACCTGGCTCTGTACTTACTTATAAATTGTTAAATCTCTAACTTCTTCCAGTTCTGATGAAAGGTCATCGACCTGAAACATTGGGGGGGATTTTGCCGGTCGGGGGTCGGGTTTGGAGGCGGGACTGCTGGCAAAATCAAAAAGATTGGCAGCGGGTCCCGAACCCGATTTTGCGCAGGGATCCGACTCCTAGTGGCGGGAAGAGGATTATAGCCACTTAACTGCTTGTTAACAGGTAGTTAGCAGGCAGTTAAGAGGCTTTTTCCAATTTTGACACTTCTACTGCGGGCTTCCCGATGTCGGGAAACCCCGCCAGGGTAAGTGTGGCGTGCTGTGGGTCTACTGTAATGTTTGTGTATAGATGACAGCTGCAGAAGTGGTGTGAAGGATCCAATGGGACACTGGTGAGTTGCAGAGGTAAGAAAATGTTGGGAAAGTCATTTTTAATGTGTTTAGAATTTTTTGTAGGTGACAAGCTTTGAAGTGTTTGTGTAGTCCCACTTCATTGGGAGAACCTCTGACCAGTGACAGATCGCTTCTGTAGCCTCACCTGCAGCTGCCATCTGTTTTAGCCTAAAGAGAGAGTCACTGGAGAGCCTAGGTACAAGGGCTCACCTTTGTACAGTGATTGTCAGTGTTTGCAGCACCTCAAAGCTGTCAAATACTGAAAAATCATCTGTCAAAAAGAAATGGTGGTGGCCCCTTTAAGAAAACCGGCAGATGACACGTCACCAACTGACGGCTTTCTCTTAATCGGCCGGCAAGCCTGCAGGGCGGACTTAACAAGGCCAATTGACGCAAAATAGCATCTGTGCGTCGCTGAGGGCAGGACTAAAACCCGAAAGACAGCAGTCCCGCTCCCAACGCGCCTCTTCAGGTAAGATCCCGGCCATAAAATCTGTTTCTCTCTCCACATATGCTGCTTGACCTGCTGAGTATTTCCAGCATTTCCTGTTTTTATTTCAGATTTCCACCATCTGTGGTATTTTGTTTTTGTTGAAGAAATATTTATAGTTTTGTACATTGTGCACAGATGAAATTCATAGGTTCCCTAATTTTCTAGCTCTTAACTTAAATGGCTGTTTCTATGGCAGAAAAAACAATGGGCTGAAAATTCAGTCGGGTTAGCGCCCCATTTGAGGCGCTAGAGGGCCTAGCGCCGGAGTTATGGCCGGTTTGTAAATTCAGTGGGGCCCTGCCATCGGCGTTAGACCGGTTGCGCTGCGCCGGCACCGATGACGTCATCGGTGTGCGCAGCGTCCCGGTTGCCGTGGTGACGGGCCCCAACGCCGAAATTGAGTTGCGGCCGCCTCGCCCGTGGCAGCCGCAACTAACGATGTTTGAGCAGAGTCCTACGCGAGTTAGCGCCGGCGCATTAAGGTCGCACGGCGGCCGGCCGCTTTCCCGCCGGCCGCCTGACCGCACCTCCCTCCCCGGACTCCTCCACCCCCCCCACCGTGGAACAGATGCGTCTGGCCTGTGAGCCCGGCACTTCTCCGAGGTGCCGGGCTCATTTTTTTCAAGATTTCAACGGCCAGCGGGCGGGTGCAGGCAGCTCCTCCTTAACTGAAGGAGGAGGCCTGCAGTTCCCCAGCCTGCCGCACCGCATCGGGTGCCGCAGCGCCGGAATTGCGCCGCAATGCGGCAGTCAGCGCCCATTTCGAGGCGCTGACACCCTCCTGCAGCGCCGGCAGCCGTTTGGGCGCGGCGTTACTGAATTTTTGGCGCGCGCAGGGGGACTTAGCGCCGGCGCTAAATTTCCGGCGCTAAAGCCCTGGCGCGGCGCCAACTGAATTTCTAGGCCAATATACCTGTAACACTTACAATGTATGCAGTTCTTTGAAAAACTTAGAACAGACAAAAATCAAATTTGCCTTCATTCATTACTACATGAATAAGGAATGCAAGGTCACAGGTAAATAAAATATTGCAAGTTTGAGTCAGACTTTTAATGTTTAATTTAAATGCTTTTTCATGTCTTCTAAACATTTAACTAAAAAATAGGTTTATTAACAATTCATTTTGAAAGTGGGCATTGTTCCAAAAAGCAAATGTCAAGCGAATCATATAAATGATCAAATGTATTATCATTTACACACTGAATACAGTCAATACACATTAGCAGTCTTTGTACTGACTCATGTGTCTGCGTTGTTTTTTCATATTGCCTGCATGTATGTTTACTCATCACTATCATTAATCACACATTTTATCCCAGTTACACAACTGCATAATATTACTAATTTGATAAACTGTAACCAGATCCTTGTCGCAAATATTGAAAAGAAATACACTAAGCATGTCTGACATAAAACTCTTCCATTCTTCTCCCACTCTTGTACTGCATGAATAAGCAGGGCTTGTAAATTATTCTAAGACAATTGGTGGCTGTTTACGAGCATGTTAGCAAAGCACAAGGAGCTTGAAATTTCCTTTTAGGATACTAGCATACAAATAAGTCCATCTGAAATTCCTCTCTGATATTTTAGTGGGGGCATTAACCTGTTTAAAATAAATGAGATAATACTCTGCTAAAATAATGGAGAGACAAATTTCAGTTGGGTATACAGTATTAAGTGTTCGTATGCTAATATCCCATAGCATCATTTCAGGGTGTGATTTTTTTTAATACAGGTTCTTTCATACGGATGGCTTTTCAACTGTTCTTGTGGCTTAAGAGAACCACAGTACCTGCACTTGCATCACTTTCATAAGAACATAAGAAATAGGAGCAGCAGTAGGTCAATCGGCCCCTCGAGCCTGCTCCGCCATTCAATAAGATCATGGCTGATCTGATCCTAACCGCCAATCTACTATCACTGAACCATCTCCTGAATCTAACAGAATTAGACACACGAAATAGGAGCAGGATCAAGCTACATGGCCCCTGGGCCCGCTCCGCTACCCACAGGGCCATGACCGATCCGAACCTAGACTCATGTCCAAATTCCTGCCCGTTCCCCATAACCCTTTATTCCCTTTACTTCTCGGAAACTGTCTATTTCTGTTTTATATTTATGTAATGATGTAGCTTCTACAGCTTTTTGGGGCAGCATATTCCATGGACCTACCACCCTCTGAGTGAAGTAGTTCCTCCTCATCTCAGTTTTGAAAGAGCAGCCCCTTATTCTAAGACTATGCCCCCTAGTTCTAGTTTCACCCATCATCGGGAACATCTTCCCCGCATCCACCCGATCCAACCCCTTCACAATCTTATATGTTTCAATAAGATCGCCTCTCATTCTTCTGAACTCCAATGAGTAGAGTCCCAATCTACTCAACCTCTCCTCATATGTCCATCCCCTCATCCCCGGGATTAACCGAGTGAACCTTCTTTGTACTGACTCGAGAGCAAGTATGTCTTTTCTTAAGTATGGACACCAAAACTGTATGCAGTATTCCAGGTGCGGTCTCACCAATACATTGTACAACTGAAGCAATACCTCCCTATTTATATATTCTATCCCCCTAGCAATGAAAGCCAACATTCCATTGGCCTTCTTAATCACTTGCTGCACCTGCATACTAACCTTTTGAGTTTCGTGCACCAGGACCCCAGATCCCTTTGTACTTCAGTACTTTCCAGTTTCTTGCCATTAAGATAATAACTTGCTCTACGATTTTTCCTGCCAAAGTGCATAACCTCACACTTTCCAGTATTGTATTCCATCTGCCAAATCTCTGCCCACTTACTTAGCCTGTCTATGTCCCCTTGCAGGTTTTTTATGTCCTCCTCACTCACTACTTTCCCTCCCATCTTAGTATCATCTGCAAACTTTGATATGTTACACTCGGTCCCCTCCTCCAAATCGTTAATATAGCTTGTAAAGAGTTGGGGACCCAGCACTGACCCCTGTGGAACACCACTAGTTACTGATTGCCAGTCCGAGAATGAACCATTTATCCCAACTCTCTGCTTTCTGTTAGATAGCCAATCCTCTATCCATGCCAGAATATTACCCCCAATCCCATGATTTTTTATCTTAAGCAATAATCTTTTGTGTGGCACCTTGTCAAATGCCTTTTGGAAGTCTAAATACACTACGTCCACTGGTTCCCCTTTATCCACCCTATATGTTACTTCCTCAAAGAACTCCAGCAAATTTGTCAAACATGACTTCCCCTTCATAAAACCATGCTGACTTTGTCCTATTAAATTATGATTATCCAAATGTCCTGTTACTGTCTCCTTAATAATGGACTCCAATATTTTACCTACCACAGATGTTAGGCTAACCAGTCTATAGTTTCCAGCCTTCTGTCTACTGCCCTTTTTAAATAAGGGCGTTACATTAGCAGCTTTCCAGTCTGCCGGGACCTTTGGAAAATTATTACCAATGCATCCACAATCCCTACCGCCACTTCCCTCAAGATTTTGATGAAAACTATTAATATAATAGATTGCTAACCGATGTATTGTAAGATTCGAAAATTTTCAGCAAAAATCACGCAAGAAAACTGGATAAAATAAGACTGTTTATTGACCAAAGTAAGCTTGCACAGAAAAACCTTTGATAAAAGGGCATACAAAATGGCCGCCAGGCCCCGTGATCAGTTTCTGAACCAGTTTATTTCTGTTACTGCAAGCTAGACAGGTTGTGGATTGAAGACAGTAAACCCGCGAAAGCCAGTATCTGGGAACCGAAACTCAGAGCAACAGCATACATATTCAATGGATTATAAGTACAGGATGGGGCCCATCAAGATATGGGCGGACAATGTAAAAACACTTATACCCATTTATTGTACAAAGGAAAAACCGTTTAGCAGCCATCAAGGAAAATGTCCGGACCGATCAATATGCGAACCGAGCCGCGGTGACAATGCAAAGGACATTAACAGACATTATCGGCCAGGAAGGCCAGTTCAAGTTATCACCGGCTCCGTTGCAGGACGAGGCGCCCCTGCAGAGATCTCTGCCCGCCAAAATTAATACAAAGACAGGACTATGATTTGGCGGGAGATAAGACTGTCCCAAAAGAGTGTGGCTGTGGATTGGGGGTCCATCTGAGTTACTTCTTCACTGCTACGGCTTCTTGTTGGGCGACTTCAGGCTTCCATTTCTTCAAGAACTTTCTTCTACGAGGAACGAACGAAGGGCGGACGGTGCCCGGATCGGCGCCTCTTCCACTTCGGCAGATCGATGAAAACGTTTTCGTCTTTTTAAAGACGGACGGTTTCGGAAAAAGGACAACGTGGCCGGTGTTCAGCCAAACAAGGCTCGGCCACGACGAGAAGACGACAAGGGTGGCCCGGGTACTGGGGTCGGGAGATCATCGACGACCCAGGCCGACGGAGAAGAAACCCTCTGGAGAACCGGCGATCGATGCCACAAGATTCTCCCATGTGCATAACCTGCATCTAGGTCTACTCCACGAACAAAAATCCACGACAGGCCTAGTGGATCTCAACCTTGACGAGCGCTCATCGAGGCTGGGTCTACCCCACCGCCTCGAGGGAGGAGAGAATATCGACTGCGCCAGAAGCTTCCAATCCACGTGACGACGGGAAGCGGTGTCAAAAAGGCTGCGAACCCCTTTTCGCGATTTCGAGAGTGGTGAGCATGATCCCAAGTTCCCCAGGTCGAAACTTAGTTTAGGTATAGGGGAGGGAGTTAAGGGAAATCGTAATGTGTTTCCCCTTTTTCGATGTGCCGTGTGTTCCCCATTTGCATAGAGTCAAGTTCATAAATTTGTGCATGATTGTAGTTACTTTAATCTGTGCCTATGACATGTATTTTGTAATGCTTCAAACTGTTCAAAAATAAAAGCATCCATTTCGTGCTATTCAGCCTGGTCTATTGAGTCCTCTTCTCTGCACTACTGTTCTCTGCATCTAAGTCCAAGGTCTAGAACCGTAGGGGGGGTGGGTCGAACCACTCAAGGGTAATTCTTGCACGAAGCCTGGCAGGGGGCCAGAACGGGCAAGAGAGCAGGAAAAAAACCCCTACAGTATTCATTTTGTATAAAAATGGAACATTATATAGAATTTGAATTAAAGAAATTTGACAGGAATGTGAAGACGTTGCAAATTTAGGATTTTGGCTTAGACAATCTCTCAGGTACAGAGGTGCTAGTCTCCACAGACCATGAAGAGACAAAGTCTGTCTTCACACTGAGGACATGCTCCATTGTGTTGTGTGGCACTACCACTGTGCTAAGTGGGGTAGATTAAGAACAGATCTAGCAGCTCAAAACTGCGCATCAATGAGGCGCTGTGGGCCATCAGCAGCAGCAGAATTGTATACCACAACAATCTAACCTCATGGGCTGGCATACCCCTCACTCCTCCAACTCCATCAAACCAGATGACCAACCCCTGGTTCACTGAGGACCCACCAGCTCAGATACTGACTCTCCGCGTATTTTAGAGGATAGGTTAGAGGTGGGATCTGCACATGGCAAGACACTGGGCACGAGTGGCCTGTAGTCAGGGCAGGGGGAAAGAGTAGCGCAGGTGCCTGCTCCCTGGAGGGCAAGGTCGCACACGAATTCTGCTGCACAGGACTCGGATGAGGACTTCGATGGGGCGGCCTACAGAAGGCGGCTGATGGGTATGCACAATGAAATGCTTGGTGCATTAGCAGGCCTGCCAGAAAGCCTGAGTGCAATGTCAAGGAGCATGGAGGAGTCCGGCACAAACCTTGCACAGGGCATTGCGCAGAGCTTGGAACCCATGATTTCCAGCATGGAAGTGATGGGCAACTCCATTGTGCACTTGTGGACACAGCCATCATGCAGGGTCTGATGGCTGATGTCTCAGCTTCCATTGTAGCACAAGCAGAAGCCACCCAATGTCTGAGTGCTGCAGCAGAAGCTCAGACTTCTGTCATGCGTCTACCAGTATAGAAAGGGGCTTGCAGGGTGTCACAGCAGTCCAGCAATCTGTCCTCCAACAGAGTGCTAGAATTGCTGAGGTGCTGCCCCAGGGGAGTTGTGGTGGCTCTGTGGAGCAAGAACTTGCTGTCCTCTCTCAGGGCATTCATCCACCCGCTACAGCCACTCCGCCAGTGCTCTTGCTGTTGTCTATCAGCCAGCCAGCGCAGAGTGCTGCCGCACATGCCGAGGTGGTGCAGTCTAAAGCTGGACCTTCAAGGACCAGAGCTGCTCAAGGTTGTCCTGCAAGGCCATCTGCAGTCTCCCCCATTGAAAGTCAGCAACTTTCCACCAGCAATGCTGCAGCCATTGGGGTAGCACTTCATAGGAGCACTAGGACAAGCAAAGGCACATGGAAAACAGGCACTAATAGAATGCATGGGTGATTAGTTGACTTTGTTATGTAATATTGAATGGGTTGATGAATAAAGTTGTTTTGGAATGTTTCTTTTGTGGTGGCTTTTATTGTAGCACTGTGGCTAAGAGGACGCTGTGATGGCCCGGAACAGAGGGATGGTAAGGTGTGTGACTGTTGTACAATTACATAGGATTACATAGGCTATATGGCATAGAACAAGCCACTCGGCCCAACCAGTCCATGTCGGCGTTTATGCACCACTCGAGCCTCCTCCTGTCTTTCCTCATCTAACTCTAGCAGCATAACCCTCTATTCCCGTCGCCCTCATATTCTTGTCCAGCCTCCCCTTAAATACATCTATACTATTTGCTTCAACCACTCCCTATGGTAGCGAGTTTCACATTCTCATCACTCTTTGGGTAAAGAAGTTTCTTCTGAATTCCCTATTTGATTTCTTGGTGACTATCTTATATTGATGGCCTCTAGTTATGCTCTTCCCCACAAGTGGAAACACTCTCTCTGTATCTACTCTATCAAAACCTTTCATAATTTTAAACACCTCTATTAGGTTACCCCTCAGCCTTCTCTTTTCAAGAGAAAAGAAACCCAACGGCCTAGAAATTCACTATGGCCCCGCCAGCTGGCTAGCGCCCAAAAGTTAGCACTGGGCGGGAAGCCTATAGCGATCGTCAGATATTCATCGTTAGCGCCCCAATTCGGAGCCGGGCGCTATACCAGGGTGTGCCCGCCTCCGCTTGGGGCACTGACACGGAATATCAGCGCTCTTGGTGCCGCTGCGCCAGCCGCTGCGGAGCGGCAGGCTGCGGTACTGCAGGCCTCCTCCTTCTCTTAAGGGGGAGGTGCCTGCAACAGCCGGAGCCCCGATCGCGAGTGCCGGCAAAAGAGCCCGGCACAACGGAGAAGTGCCGGGCTCCCGCAAACCAGCCGGCAATGCCGCGGCAGGGGGGGGGGGGTGGAGGAGGCCGGGGAAGGAGGTGTGAGCAGGCGGCCGCCGAAAAAGCGGCCGGCCACACCTTCCCCTTTAAAGCGCCCCACTAAGGATTCAGTACGCCCCCGTTCTCTGGTCGCTGTTTGCGGCCGCAACTAAATATGGGGATCGGGCCGGTACCGGGGCACTGCGCACACCGATGACGTCATCGGTGCCGGCGCAGCGCTAACGGCTACCGCCACCAATACCGCTGCGCTGAATATCTGCGCAAACTCATTTTTGCCGCAAAATCACTCTTTAGGCGTTAACTGGGCGCAAAGCTGGCAGCGCCCTAATGAATTTCTAGGCCAACCTGTTTATCCTTTCCTGATAGGTAAACACTTGCATTTCTGGTATCATCCTTGTAAATCTTCTCTGCACCCTCTCCAGTGCCTCTATGTCCCTTTTATAATATGACGACCAGAATTGTACGCAGTACTCCAAGTGTGGTCTAACCAAGGTTCGATACAAGTTTAGCACAACAATGGGGATTTGGGGTTGTGTTCAGTGGAACCATAGACGAATGAGGTGATCACAGACAGCCCAGCCGGAGAAGGGATATGCTAGTTGCCTCCTTATCCCTCTGTGAGCAGCTTGTCCTCTTCTTTGCTGCCTCTGCTCCATCTCCCTGTCATGCTGTAGGCCAAGGGGGATGGTGACTACAGCACCCTTGACAGGGAGCAAGTGGTCTGACCAGAACCCTTGAAGTCAGAACCAAGGCCTTCTCCACTTGTAGCACCTTCCCTCACCAACTTTAAACAACTTTGGAAAGCACCAAACACTTTTCCAACTTACACAGAGCCAGTAGAAATTAATCAGCAACTAACATGAGAGTCGTCGTTGGTCCCTTTACATATCACTGTTGGGGGGTCCTTGCTGCTGCTGCACACATGTTCAACTGTGCAAGGTTAAGACAGGACATTAGCTCCAGCATGGAGGACAAAAATGGCAATGCTGGCGTCAAATCAGTGTTGCAAGCTGATTGACATCACGATTTGCCTACTCTACATACTTCCGCCACACACTCCTAATGGCTGCCCTAACCAAAATGGCTTCTGGTAGCCCACAGCAGAAGCTCATGCAGCGTAGAGGCTATTTTCAGCACAAATTGACACCCGTAGCGCTGAAAATTTGGGCACTACGGAGCCGAATTGCTAGCCCTATAACTCTTAACTAACCTCTTTAATTCTCCTTCTGAGTTTTACATTTAGAGCCTGACGGAATTTACAGCCTTTGCTGGACCTGACTGACCACCTGCCTCTGTGTTTTTATATCTCCCGTTCGCAACCCAAGGGGAAAGCATATTTCAGCCAACTGCTGCCACGGACCCAGAGCCACAGGCCTCAGCACATAATAGGTGTAAAGTATTTATCGATTATCAAGAGTGGTTTACAGTCCTTGGGGGAAAAAGAACGTACATTAGCATACTAACCAGCTTTCATCTAGGTGATTTTTTTAAAGATAGTGTGTTAATATACTTTACTTTAAAAAGCCAACATTTAAAAATAGCTCTTTTTTCCAAAATACTTTCTGTAGAAAAATGGACAAAAAATAGAGATGTGACAGAAGGCTAGTTCCTTTATAACCTTAATGTGCAATTATTGCATTTAAAAACATGCAGCCAAACAGAATGTCGAACATAATAGCTTTTTTAAAAAATAAAATAAGCTTTCAGTTGCTTCTTACTCCTTCCACTGCCTTCTTTTTGCAGTTCACTGCCCAGCTTCTGTAGGTGCTAATTTACAGCATTCGGAGGATGAAAAACCCTGCTTCATTCTGAAGCTGATGCCACCTTTCTAATCATCCAGCTTTTCCAGTTATTCAGTCGCACCAAATACTGTAAAACCCTTAAGGCAAAGCATGCAGAAAATGGCTCCCAGAGCAGAGTCTCTCCCTGAATGGCTGACTCACCCTCTCAGATGAACTGAACCAAGTCTGATAAATCCAACATGCACATACAATTACAAATGTTGTCAACTGAAAGGCATACAGATGAATTTCTGTGAAATGGCTGTTTTATCATCAAGGTATATGAACTAATACTTGCTTGATTATTTTCACTGCAGTTTCTTTCCTATATTATTTAACTAAGCACTTCCCCATATTTACATTTTCAATGATTCAAGCTCCATCTCCATAAATATCTACTGTATTTTAAGATCAGCAAAGTTGTTCACCTCAAGTTATTGCTAGACACTATGAAAAATGACACATTCTGCATCGCTAGCAAAAGTAGGTCAACTGAAACATATAAATGATGACATGAACAGGCACAGCATCTTAGCTTAGAGGGATACTGATAGTGAATAATGTCATCTTCCTATTCTATCATAATCTTTACAATTACAAATAGCCAAAATAATCAAATGTCTCTCTAGCCAATAATGTTTATGAATAAAAACATTTATTAAACCACATATGCTGAGTTGATATTTATATGTTTAAAAATAACTATTATACAATAAACAAAATGTTTTGTAAAGCAAATAATATTAAGTAACAGAATGGAGGACCAATGTCTCTAAATTTAAAGTTACAGTCCTGTGTTATTTTTAAATAGTAACCATCACACTGTTAGGTTTAAACACTGGACGATTTTAACATTAAACAATTTTGTTTACAATTAAATCGGTTTATCCCACAAAAGAGAAATATTATCATTTTGAACATGTTATTGTCATTGTGACTCAGTTTGGTAATGATGTTGCACCACACATCATAGGAGTGGGCCTTTGGCGTAGCGGTAGCATCCCCGCCACTGGGCCAGAAGGCGTAGGGTTTCCAACCCCGCTCCAGACAGTCCCGGCAAGTGGAGTCAGAGCTCCGGCTCTAAATTCTGGGTTGACATCCAGCGGGATACTTGCGTCCGTGGGTGTGGGTGGCTCCCCCCTCGTATGGGTTGTGGGAGCCCGTAAAACCCTCCCGCCATAGGACTGACCACCCTAATGGCTGGTACAAAGATGGTTACGGTCACAGAAGGAGCGTTAATCGCGGCCAGAAATCCTTCCACCACTTCATACAGTTCCCCAAAGGGAACAGTGTGAAGACACATATGACGACGACCACACATCATAATGTGTAAAATTTGGTTTAACTACACCTCCTTTGCAATCAATTTATGTAAATTGAAAATGTCACGGTATTGTACAGAGCATGATAATGGTACGTAAATAAAGCCTGAACATTTTTTTGTCATTTTGTGTAAATTATTATACCCATTGATCAAAATGCTAAATGTGATTGGCTGTAGAATAGGCTGGCAAATAGTTTTCACTATTATTCACTAAGAAACACTTGGACCAAGTTTTCAATGGGTGTTCTGAGCAGCCAACAGAATTGAGATTTTCCTGCGATTAACCAGATTTTTAATAATATAACTGGTAATGCTACTGGGGTTATAGAAATGATCTGAAAGATGCAATAACACCTTCAGTCTTTGGTCTTGGACACTTTAACAGGCAGTTTTTCAATCATCACATGTACAACCCCATGAGATAGCAATCATTTACAACTGAAGTCCTTATTTACAGTCATTTTTATATTATAACATGCCACACTTTATTTCAACCTTACATTAGAATTTTAAAAACATTATAAAATATTGTAGGATCAATTCCTTATGATGTAAACAATGCATAATAGATCAAAATAATTTAATTTTTATGCTCATATCAGAACAAGATTTTAAGAGTAAGAGAGACATGGAACACTTCCTATTTTGGGAATCCGGTGCTAGCATTAAACACTCCCAGTCAGGCAAAGCATAGCTAAATGCAGAGTGGCTAAATACAGTGAAGTGTCCTCCACTCTGTCCCAGCAATGACATTTTTTCCCATTTCCCAGTGAGATTGCCAATTGGTGACAAATTAGATATAAGTTTGTAATGTAGGACCATGCCCACTAGGAACTGGGCTGAGGCTGGCTGAACTGGGCTGAGGCTGGCCAAACTGTTTTCACATACAGCCTGCAGACAGAGTGATTTTCATCTTTTCAGTCTGGAATTAAACTCAGATTCCAGAGGTGAAAGGTCAGTGGTTAACCCCCATGCACGGCTCAATTATCCATAATGGGGCTGAATTTGTGGCTGGAGAATTCCCGCGGGCGGATGCCTCTGACCATCAAAAAATCTACAAACTTACCTGATGGTCCCGGAGGTTCGGACACATGCGCTCCTGGGCCTCTATGCGTAGAGGCCAACATATCCCAGGGGCGCATGCGGTTCGTAAGCACCGCTGGGATCACGTGGGCCTCCATAAGCATGAATGGGGATGACATTAAAAATAGATTTAATATAACAAATACATTAAAAAAAATTACATGTTTAGAATTAATTAAAATGTAATATAATTAAACATTTAAAACAAAAATGTATTTTTTTGAAAAATAAATTTATATATTTTAAATGGTCTAAAAATAAACTTACCTTATTGTACATGTGTTTTAATGTTTAAATGAATGAAAACATTTTGTTTTTATGTTTTTTAAAACTCTTACGCTGGTAAACGCAGCAAGTTCCGGGTTTTAGCGCATGTGCTTCGCATGCCTAAACCCGGAACTTGCGTGGCCTTTATGGGCACGTGTACACCTCATACGCACCTGTAGGGGTCGCAAATTATGGCCCAATATATTTTCATTAATCCATTAATAGGAAGGAATTGGGGAGGTGATTAAAGACATTACTAAAGAGGTGGATTTAAAGGAGGCTTTGAAGTTGTGAATAGATGAAGCAGGCAGATGGATTTAAGGGAAACATTTAATTGTCTGGGGCAGGGTTGCTGAATGCTCTTTCATTGATGGTAGAATGGAAGGAGGGAAGAGAACACAATAGCCCACTATCTGAAGAATGGAAGATGCATAGAGATGTAGGCCACTAAATTTGGCACCTTAACGGCGGCAGTTAAGGCAGCTTTCGGGGAAATAAATGACAGCTGCCTCGCTTCCATCCACTTCTTTGGCTTTGCCAGGAAATCGGGATTCCCCATGGCACAGGGTGCCATCGACTGCACATACGTGACTTTGCAGGCACTGCATCTCAATGGTGAGACGTTCAGTAACCGCAAACGGTACCATGCACTTAATGTGCAGTTGGTGTGCAACCACGCCCAGCACATTATGCTGGTGAATGCCCGCTATCCTGGCAGCAGTCATGATGCCTTCGTCCTGCACCAGTTTGCTGTGCCAGTAATCTTCCAACCACCACATCGAACCCGAGGGTGGCTGCTGGGTGTCAAGGGCTATCCGCTCTATACCTAGCTTATGACTCCCCTCTGCCACCCCACCACTCGTGGCCAGCACTTATACAATGAGAGCCATGGTACCACGAGGAACGTCATTGAAGAGACCATCGGGGTGCTCAAGCAACGGTTCCGCTGCCTTGACCGCTCGGGAGGAGCCCTTCAATACTCGCCGGAGCGGGTATCCCAATTCGTGGTGGTCTGCTGCATCCTCCACAACTTGGCCACCATGAAGGCGCAGCCCTTGCCACCACAGATTCCACGACCACCTCAGGAGGAGGAGGAGAAGGACGAAGAGGAAGAGAAGGAGGAGGAGGAGGAAGGAAGGACATATCCATGTTCTGGACAGACTGTCCCTGAGCGCATCATCAGACTCTAGTTCCCCTAAATGAAACCCCAAATCCCCGTTGTTTAAAACTTTCCCACCTTACCATCCCTCTGTCACGGAACATCACAGCGTCCTCTTGGCCACAATGCTGAAATTAAAGCCACCACAAAACAAACATTCCAAACCACATTTATAAAACATTCAATCCAACACTACATAACAAAGTCAACTAATCACCCTTGTGCATTCCCTTAGTGCCTGTCTTCTGTGTGCCTTTGTGCCTAGTGAACCTACAAAGTGCTACCCCAGTGGCTGCAGCATGGCTGGTGGAAGGCTGCTGACTTTCAGTGAGGGAGACTGCAGATGGCCTTGCAGGATGGCCTCGAGCAGCTCTGGGTCGAGAAGGCCCAGCTGTAGACTGCACCACCTCGGCATGGATGGCAGCAGTTTGGGCTGGCTAGCTGACAAGCAACAGCAAGGGCCCTGGCGGAGTGGCAGTGGTGTAAGTACGAATGCTGTCATCCTGAGAGAGGTCAGCAGGTTTGTGCTCCATGGAGTCACTGGCACTCCCCTGAGGTGGTACCTCAGCAATCCTAGTTATCTGTTGGAGGACCAATTGTTGGACTGCTGTGATATCCTGCAAGCCCCTTTCCACACTGGTAAATGCAACCAGGATGGCAGAGTCTGAGCTTGCGTGGCAGCAAGCTGAGCCTGCATGAGAGCAGTCTGAGCTTGCGTGGCAGCAGGTTGAGGTTTCATGACAGAAGCCTGAGCTTCCACAGCAGCACTCAGACATTGGATCGATTCCGCTTGTGCTAAATGGAAGCTGAGACATCGCCCATCACACCCAGCATCATGGTTGTTTCCACAAGTGCTGTAATGAGTTGTCTATCACTTCCATCCTAGAAATCATGGGTTCCAAGCTCTGCACAAATTTCTGTGCAACGTTGGAGCCCGAGTCCTCAATGCTACTTGACAGTGACAATGGGGAGCTAGCACCTGCATTACCCTTTCCCCCTGCCCTGGCTGTAGGGAACTCTGGGTGGGGGACTTCAATGTCCATCACCAAGAGTGGCTCGGTAGCACCACTACTGACTGAGCTGGCCAAGTCCTGATGGACATAACTGTCAGTCTGGGCCTGCGACAGCTGGTGAGAGAACCAACACGAGGGAAAAACCTACTTGACCTCGTCCTCACCAATCTACCTGTCGCAGATGCATCTGTCCTTAACAGCATTGTTAACAGTGACCACCGCAAGTCATTGTGGAGACAAAGTCCGACACCTTCCATCATGTTGTGTGGCACTACCACTGTGTTAAATGGGATAGATTCAGAACAGATCTAGCAGCTCAAAACTGGGCATCCATGAGGCGCTGTGGGCCATCAGCAGCAGCACAATTGTATTCCACCACAATCTGTAACCTCATGGCCCGGCGTATCCCTCACTCTACCATTACCACCAAGCCAGGGGACCAACCCTGGTTCAATAAGGAATATAGAAGAGCATGCCGGGAGCAGCACCAGGCGTACCTAAAAATGAGGTCCCAACCCGGGGAAGCTGCAACATAGGACTACGTGCATGCTAAAAAGTGGAAGCAGCATGCTATAGACAGGGCTAAGCGATCCCACAATCAACGGATCAGATTAAAGCTCTGCAGTCCTGTCACATACAGTTCTGAATGGTGGTGGAGCATTAAACAACTAATGGGAGGAGGAGGCTCCATGAATATCCCTATCCTCAATGATGGTGGAGCCCAGCACATGAGTGCAAAAGACAAAGCTGAAGTGTTTGCAACCATCTTCAGCCAGAAGTGCCGAGTGGATGATCCGTATCGGCCTACTCCCGAGGTCGCCACCATCACAGAAGCCAGTCTTCAGCCAATTCGATTCACTCCACGTGATATCAAGAAATGGCTGAGCGCACTGGATACAGCAAAGGCTGTGGGCCCCGACAACATCCCGGCTATCGTGCTGAAGACTTGTGCTCTAGAACTAGCCACGCCTCTACTCAAGCTGTTCCAGTACAGCTACAACACTGGCATCTATCCGACAATGTGGAAAACTGCCCAGGTATGTCCTGTCCACAAAAAGCAGGACAAATCGAACCCGGCCAAGTACCGCCCCATCAGTCTACTCTCAATCATCAGCAAAGTGATGGAAGATGTCATCGACAGTGCTATCAAGTGCACTTACTCACCAATAACCTGCTCACTGATGGGTTCCGCCAAGACCACTTGGCTCCCGACCTCATTGCAGCCTTGGTCCAAACATGGACAAAGGAGCAGAATTCCAGAGGTGAGGTGAGAGTGACTGCCCTTGACATCAAGGCAGCATTTGACCGAGTGTGGCAAGAAGTAAAACTGAAGTCAATGGGAATCAGGGAGAAAGCGCTCCACTGGCTGGAGACATACCTAGCACAAAGGATGATGGTTGTGGTAATTGAAGGTCAATCATCACAGCCCCAGGACATCGCTGCAGGAGTTCCTCATGGCAGTGTCCTAGGCCCAACCATCTTCAGCTGCTTCATCAATGACCTTCCCTCCAACATAGGGATGTTCGCTGATGACTGCACAGTGTTGAGCGCCATTCACAACTCCTCAGATAATGAAGCAGTCCATGCCCGCATGCAACAAGGCCTGGACGACATTCAGGCTTGGGCTGATAGGCGGCAGGTAACATTCGCACCACAGAAGTGCCAGGCAATGTCTATCTCCAACAAGCGAGAGTCTAACCACCTCGCCTTAACATTCAACGGCATTACCATCACCGAGTCCCCCACCATCAACATCCCGGGGGGGTCACCATTGACCAGAAACTTAACTGGACCAGCCACATAAATACTGTGGCAACAAGAGCAGGTCAGAGGCTAGGTATTCTGCAGTGAGTGCCTCACCTCCTGACTCCCCAAAGCCTTTCCACCATCTACAAGGCACAAGTAAGAAGTGCGATGGAATACTCTCCACTTGCCTGGATGAGTGCAGCTGCAACAGCACTCAAGAAGCTCGATACCATCCATGACAAAGCAGCCCGTTTGATTGGCACCCCATCCACACCTTAAACATTCACTCCCTCCACCACCGGCGTACTGTGGCTGCAGTTTGTACCATCTACAAGATGCACTGCAGCAACTCGCCAAGGCTTCTTCGGCAGCACCTCCCAAACCCGCGACCTCTTCCATCTAGAAGGACAAGGGCAGCAGGCACATGGGAACGCCACCACCTCCAAGTTCCCCTCCAAGTCACACACCATCCTGACTTAGAAGTATATCGCTGATCTTTCATCGTCGCTGGGTCAAAATCCTGGAACTCCCTACCTAACAGCACTGTGGGATTACCTTCACCACACAGACTGCAGCGGTTCAAGAAGGCGGCTCACCACCACCTTTTCAAGCGCAACTAGGGATGGGCAATAAATGCTAGCCTTGCCAGCGACGCCCAGATTCCACAAGCGAATTTTTTAAAAACTCGTGCCCGGTGACTCACCATGTGCAGGTCCCACTTCTATACTACCCTTTAAAGTACACGCAGTGCCAGTTTATGAGCAGGTGCCTGCGAGTGTGAGGTCAAGTGATTGTGTCTCTTCTTCTCCATCACTCTCCTCTTGCTCTTCCTGCACTGGCTGGGCAGGTTAGAGTTCTTGGGTGTCTGAAAGGAGAAAGGCACAAGGGTAGTGGCAGTGAGGGGAGGGGGGGAAGCAAGATGTGCATGTTTACACCATCTTATAAGTGAGAAGGGATTGTGAGATGAGGAGGAAGTGGAATGTGAGAAGGAGGATTAGGTATGAGCATACTGTCATCTTCAATGGTTTCAGCCTCACCGATCGTCACAGCCTCAATGATGACCACCTCAAGCATGGTCTCCTCCAGCTGGGTCAGGATATGCAGGCTTGCCTGTCCCCCATTGGTTAGTTGCTGCTGCCTGCGGTTATGAGCCACCTTGCCCTGCACACGAAAGGAAAGTGTGTCAGTGAATGTGGTGCAATGTGTTTGGGTGATGTGTGTGTCAGTTCGTGTGGTGCAATGTGTTTGAGTGATGTGTGTGTCAGTGAGTGTGGTGCAATGTGTATGGGTGATGTGTGTGTCAGTGAGTGTGGTGCAATGTGTTTGGGTGATGTGTGTGTCAGTGAGTGTGGTGCAATGTGTATGGGTGATGTGTGTGTCAGTGAGTGTGGTGCAATGTGTATGGGTGATGTGTGTGTCAGTGAGTGTGGTGCAATGTGTATGGGTGATGTGTGTGTCAGTTCGTGTGGTGCAATGTGTTTGAGTGATGTGTGTGTCAGTGAGTGTGGTGCAATGTGTATGGGTGATGTGTGTGTCAGTGAGTGTGGTGCAATGTGTATGGGTGATGTGTGTGTCAGTGAGTGTGGTGCAATGTGTATGGGTGATGTGTGTGTCAGTGAGTGTGGTGCAATGTGTATGGGTGATGTGTGTGTCAGTGAGTGTGGTGCAATGTGTATGGGTGATGTGTGTGTCAGTGAGTGTGGTGCAATGTGTATGGGTGATGTGTGTGTCAGTGAGTGTGGTGCAATGTGTATGGGTGATGTGTGTGTCAGTGAGTGTGGTGCAATGTGTATGGGTGATGTGTGTGTCAGTGAGTGTGGTGCAATGTGTATGGGTGATGTGTGTGTCAGTGAGTGTGGTGCAATGTGTTTGGGTGATGTGCCTGTCATGGTTGAATAACTGACAGTGTGTGCAAGGTGTGAGATGTGGGTATGAGACTTGCAGCAGAGGTAAGTGTGTGAGGGTGAGGTGAAGCCATAAAGGTGAGGTATGTGATGTGATTGATAGAGATTGATAGGTGAATGATGGGGGTGTGGTGCATTGAACAGTGTGTGCAGTTGGTAGGAGACGGCTTTTGAAGATGCATTCATTGACCTTGCCAACTTGTGTGAGGTCATTAAACATCTCTCGCCACTGCATCCAGGTCCTCGAGGCAAGACTGCTGGCTGTGACCACTTCAACTATCTGCTCCCACTGCCTTCTGGCTGTGAGTCTGGAGAGCCTCCTGGCCCCCTGCGGGTAGAGGACCTGTCTCCTCTGTCCTACCCCCTGCTCAAAGGCCTCTAGTACTGTGTCGGGGAATCTTGGTGCCTTTTCTCTGCCATGTTGAGCCATAACTGAGTTGCCTTGACAACCAGTTCCAGCACCTGCTGAATGCAGAATGCACCTCCCCTTCAAGAGGTGCAGACTGCCTTTAAAAGTGGAGGCTAGCTTTAAATAGAGCTAGCCTTGCACGAACTTCGGCCTCCTGCTGAACGCTCAGCCACTCAGCAGCACTCTCAGCACTGGGCTGTACACATCAATAATGATAAGTAGCAGGCAGCACGAATGTCATGTGCTGCCTGCATTACTTTCAGCGGGCGCAGGCCCAATTGTGCATCATGATCCCCACACCCATTTTTGGGCATAATTGGATTTTTAGCCCATAATCTTGGTCAAGAGTGAGACCACTCAATAATCATTATGGATAGACCAAAAGCCAACAGGAACAGCCATGCCAAAACCTGGCATTGAAAAGGGCCAATCTGTAGAATTTACAGTGGAATTCTAACAACAAAAAATCAATCCAACACGAGAGATTCAGCATTTTTCAAGCACTGCTGTGCAGGATGGATGATCAGTTTTTTACCAAATAAAATTAAAGGTGCTTTTTCTTAATTTGGGCTCTGTGTCCATGTTTCTGGAAGCAACCTATGAGTACTGATTTTGCATGTTTATGCAGTAAAGTGGAGTTAGTCGTCATGTGGGCCAGCTCTCGAAATGAAAACATTATTTTGCTCGTGCGCAGGTCCCCTACTAGTGCTGTGAATTTGTTTTCAGGACTGCTTGAAATCTAACGTAGAGTCAATCCCATGCATCAGCATACTTGAGTCACGGCATTAATTTGTGTCATGCTGAACGTGCTCAATGTGTTTACAAGGCCAACCAGGTATTGGCAGCAAATCCGGAGATCTGGCAAAAACTGTGGCCTAGAAATTCAGTATAGCCACGTTTGGGGGCGCTACAGCCGGGCGGCTGCTAAAGTTTGTGCCCGGCGCAACTTCGCGCCACCTTCGCCGATATTCAGTGGCATCGCCCCAAGAGGTTGCTGCTGCGCTAAAACAGGCGATGCACGACTATCATTAGGCGCTAAGCCGGCGGCCCGGGGCGATACCCCCGAGGGCGGGCGCAGCGCAGGTTCGGCGAGTTGCTGATTGACGGCAGACACTCTGGCGCCGGTGAGCTCTTAAAGGGGGAGGGTGGATTTGTTTGCCTGCCACGCCCTGCACACTGCAGCCCTGAAGCAAGGCCTGACCACTGCTGCTTGATCTGTACAACGCCCAGGACTATGGAGAAGGCCAACGTTTGCACCCATTGCAGCCCCCATTATATGTTTCCAATCAATGCTATGGCTCTGAAGTTAAAGACAAGTGCAAAGCTGTGGCCTGAAGCCACAAGTACCTGTGCGAGTGTTGAGCCAAACCAGAAAGCTCTCTACCTTTGTCTCACTGCAAAGATCCGTCTCTCACAAAGAAGGAGTGTTGCAAAATGGCTGCCATTTCTACTGCAGGAGGAGTGCCCTTTAATTTGCGCCCCCCTCGCCCCGCAGCGACTGGGAACCGTTCCCCTCTACCAGTCGCTAGGGGCGCCAGGCGCACAATAGGCCGGCGCCACTGAATTTCCGGTTTGGGGCGCACAAAGGGCGTTGCACGATGAAATGACGTCAGGATCTGCGCGCGCAGCTGAGCGCGCGCAAAGGCTTTGCGCCGCCGCTAAATCTTTACTGAAGTTGGGGAGAGGCGCAGATCGCGCTGCGCCCGGCCGCTAGCCGCCTAGCGCCCCACATCTCCTCCTCCTAAGGCGCTAGCGGCTGGCGCAAACAACTGAATTTCTAGGCCTGTGTCTCTGCTGCTGTTAGTTGAAAACTGCGTAACTGTGCAAAAGCAGCATGCACAGATTGACGTAAGAAAACTACTAAGCACTTGGTTTGAGTATAAAACAAGGCTTTAATCAACTGTTTCACCACCATGAGTTTCTATTTACATCACTAGTTCCTAGTTACAAAAATGTCCTGAGCAAGCTGGGCCCACACCCGAGTATTTATACTTTCCTTGGACGGCGCCACCAGCTGGCCGCCCAGTGTTATCTCATGAGTCATTTTTACATGAATGGTAACATTCATGACATTCTTCCCGCCTGAAACGTTTGGAAGTCCGACGACTTCCTTCTAGCGGATATAACAGACCACGAAGAGCCGCAGTCGTTTCGATTTCTGTTTGTGGCCGGAATGCAGGTCTCCTTGGACCGTGTCTTAGTCCCTGGGTCGCTTGGTTCGTACAGGTAGGTTAACAGGGCCCATGTCGCCTTGATCGATCTGAGGGGGACTGGGGAGATCATGACTCCGGGTGCGGGTCCCCACAGGCGCAGAGCTGGCTTCATCTTGCTTGGTAGCTGGTGATTGTCCGGCGACCTGGCTTCGGGTGGCCATCCCGTGGGGAGCGCTCTGCTCCCCGAGTTGATTCGGCGGAGTAGCCGGCAGATCCCTTGATGTCCCGGGTAGGGTGTCATTCTCAAAGGAGCGCAGAGTATCGGCATAATTAATATGGATCCCTCTATCGGTGGGGTCCATGGGACCAGTTTGACAGGGAGCCAGATCTCGGAGTGAAACGGTGGCCTCTCGGCCATCAGGGTACAACACGTGCGCGTATGTGGGATTAACGTCTGTTAGTTCCACCTCGTCGACGAGGGGATCATTCTTGGAAGATTGAACGAATCTTCGGAGCAGCACGGGGCCGGGAGCTGCCAACCATGATGGTAGGGACGTCCCATGAGTGGAGCGACGCTGGAACCCGAAGAATCGTTCGTGAGGAGTAACATTGGTGGACGTAGAAAGAAGGGACCTGATGGAATGCAACACGTCAGGGAGCATAGTTTCCCACTGCTGGTCTGGTAGGTTGCGTGACCTCAGTGCAAGACGAACAGTGTTCCAAATGATAGCGTTGTATCTCTCAACCTGTCCGTTACCGATGGGATGATACGGTGTCTTCTTACTTGTGGCGATTCCCCGTTGGGAAAGATAACTTTTAAGTTCGTTTGACATGAAGGAGGGACCCCAATCAGAGTGGATGAAATTGGCCATACCGCACAGGGAAAAGACCTGATCGAGGCATTTGATCACTGTGGAAGTAAGCATATTGGGACAGGGGAAAGCAAAGGGAAAGCGTGAATATTCGTCCACCATAGTAAGCAAGTAGTTGAGGAAGGCAATGGCCCTTTAAAGTCAATGCTGAGTCGCTGCATAGGCTGTATAGCGTGTATGAGCGAGCCATCCAACGGATGGAAGAATTGCGGTTTTAATTCTGCGCAAATTCTACAAGTGGAACATGTTCTTTTCACGTCTTCTGTAGAAAATGGGAGATTTTTAGATTGCACAAACATACGGGTAACGCCAGGATGGCATAAGTCAGTATAAAGATCCGCAAGAGTCGAAGTTGACAGAGAAGAGCAGAATGTACGCATGAGGGTATCCAGAGTCACATTCTCTTTGCCGGGTCGATAATGGTGCAGCCAAAGGTGGCCAATTCCATCCTCCAGAGCTGTATTTTGTTATTCTTGATCTTAGTGCATTTCCGGTTATCCAGCATAAAGGCCACGGAGCGCTGATCGGTTATAAGCGTGAAATGGCGACGAGCGAGAAAATTACTCCGTTTACGTACTGCTTCGATGATAGCCGTAGCCTCCTTCTCGACAGGAGGATAATGGAGCACGCTACCCTGCAAAGTTCTGGACAGAAATGCAACGGGTCGACCACCTTGATTCAAGGTAGCCGAAATCGCCACCTCTGATGCATCACTCTCGACCACGAAAGGGAGATTTTCATCGATGGAACGAAGCGTGGCTTTTTCCGGTTGTCGCTTGAGGAGGTTGAAAGTTGAAATAGCCGTTGCTTCACGTGAAGCAGGGGCTGGACCTTGTCGGAGAAGTGGGGTATCCACTTCGCATAATAGGCGAACATGCCGAGTGCCCGACGAAGAGAGCCGAGATTCGTAGGGGGAGGGAGCTCCTGAAGTGGACAAAGTCACTCTGGATCCGGTTTGATGACACCACTGCCCACCCAGTAGCCAAGGATATTGACTGATGGTACTGATTTCACAGATTTCGACTCATTTAAGGTTAAGTTGCGATGACGGAGAACGTCAAAAAATTTCTGGAGGTTGGCATCATGCTCCTTCTGGTCATGACCAGCAATGGTGATATTATCCAGATATGGAAAAGTGTCCGTTAAGTTCTCCTGTTTGACTAGGCTATCCATTGCCCGTTGAAAGACGGCCACCCCATTGGTGACCCCAAATGGAAGGCGAAAAAACTGGTAAAGCCGACCATTGGCCTCAAAGGCCGTATACTTTTTGTCAGAGTCTTTTAACGGTGCTTGATGGTGCGTGCTCTTTAAGTCAAAAGTTGAAAATACCTTGTAGTTGGCAAGGTTATTGACCATGTCATCGATGCGTGGTAGTGGATAGGCATCCAGGTCGGTATACTGGTTAATAGTTTGCGAGTAATCGATGCAAAGACATTTCTTGTGTTGCTTCAGAGGATTTTTAACAATGACGACTTGAGCCCGCCAGGGAGATGAACATGGCTCAATGATACCGTCAGCTAGAAGGCGAGAGGTCTCTGTCTCGATGAAGGATAGATCATCTTGGCTGAAATGTCATGATTTAGTGACTATGGGCTTACATCGGGGGGAAAGATTGGCAAACAAGGAGGGCTCGTCGAGCGAAGCCACCGAAAGCGCACAAAACGGTACTTTGGAAATAGTAAGCTCCGGCTTTGACCCTCCAAACTCGAAAGTGAGTCTTTTGTGTTGTTTCTGGAAATCCTGTCCCAGGAGCACATCACTGCATAGGTTTTTGAGCACCCCGAGCCGGGTGGAGAAATAAGTGCGGCCATTGAGAATAAGGTCGACAAGTCAAAAGCCGGAAGAATTGGTGGTCAGTGTCGTCAGAGCCATTGCAATTTCCCTGTCCGAGGGGTAAATACGCAGTTTTAACTTACTGACAGCCCGCTCACTAATGAAGCTGTCAGAGCTGCATGAGTCGATTAGTGCACTCAAAATGTGTCCATTTACCGAAACCTTCATGGCTGCATGGGACAGACTTTGGGGAAAAACAGCTGTGATGGGAGGAGGAGCAGTTTTACCCTTGACAGCTATAACCTTAGTAGTGGTTCTTGGGGGAGGAGCAGTTTCATAGATAGCAGCTGTAACCTTAGTAGTGGCTCTTGGGGTGGAGCAGTTTTATAGATAGTAGCTGCAAAACTAACAGGGGCTCTTGACCGGTATACCTTAGAAAAGTGGCCTTTCTTACTAACAGAGGCTCTTGACTGGCATACCTTAGGAAAGTGACCTTTCTTACTACAATGATTGCAGGTTGCGTTACGAGCAGGACAAAATTTCCTATTGTGGATTGCACCTCCACAGAAGAAACACTTCCTTCCTGACTGCCAAGATGCCGTTAGGGCAGGGTCGTCATCAGTGAGGGCTTCTAGGGTAGGGCTGTCATCAGCTAGGTTAGAGTCATCATCAGTGAGGGCTTCCGCCCGAGGCCTATCGAAGGAGTCACTAAAACTGATTAACAGCAGCCCATGCACGTGGTAAAAGATAGGTATCTGCATTCCTCTTTGCTAAGTCTAGAGAACATGCCTGGTCATAGGCAGCCTGTAACTCGAGGATTTTATTCTCCAACAGACGCTGGCATATGAAGGGAGACGCAATCCCATTAATAAAGGAATCACGAATTAACTCCTCCTGGTACTGCTCAGCTGTGACAGCTTTAAGATTACAATCCTTGCTGAGCCTGCAAAGCTTTTGAAGGAATTCGTCAAGTGATTCCCCGGGTTGTTGTCGAGTTGTGGCCAGTAGATGCCGAGCAAAAATTTCGTTTGGGGCCTTAACATATAGTCACTGTAATATTAGGATAGCGGAGTCATAGTCTACACAGTCTTCGATATAGTCAAACACATGAGGAGATACATAATTGGCAAGTATAATTTATTAGGAACATTTTCACCACACACCCTGAAGAAGTTGCTAAAGGGATCAAGGGGTATGGGGAGAAAGCAGGGACCGGGTACTGAATTTGGATGATCAGCCATGATCGCATTGAATGGCGGCGCAGGCTTGAGGGGCCGAATGGCCTACTCCTGCTCCTATCTTCTATGTTTCTATGTATGATACCAGTGTTTCCATACCTTAGCAGTTGTAGGTGAATTCAGGTCCAAGTCAAGACGGGCGGGTCTGAGTAGTTTGTCCATGATGGATTGATTACTACGTCGGAGTTCCCTTCTACAGTTGAAGTCATAGCTGGCTGTTCCCGAAATCACTCAGTGCGTGGAGCCGACACACAGTTGATTAAATTGACGTAAGAAAACTACTAAGCACTTGGTTTGAGTATAAAACAAGGCTTTAATCAACTGTTTCACAACCACGAGTTTCTAGTTACTGTACATCACTAGTTCCTGGTTACAAATACGTCCTGAGCAAGCTTGGCCCACGTCCGAGTATTTATACTTTCCTTGGACGGTGCCACCAGCTGGCCGCCCAGTGTTATCTCATGAGTCATTTCTACATGAATGGTAAGATTCATGGCACAGATTGCTTTCAAAGCCCTGGACTCAGAGCCTAAATTAAGTCCAATAATTTCACTAAGGCCTTCTACTGCACATCACCAATAGATACTGCTTAGGGCGGTGTGTCGGTGTCCAGGGAGTCTGCCTGAAACAGGCATTAGTCCCATTACCTATGTAAATTGGGGGCCTAATGTCTATTTCCTGCCCCTTTCCGATATTGGATTGCACCGTGCCTGCTGCGGTCAGTTTTCTCAGGTTCAGCAGCCAAATCAGCGGTCTTTATAGGAACAAAAAGTTTAAAAACATTTTACTTAATTGAATGTGGAACCAGATAGGAGGACTGCGCCACATTAAAGCTGCAGGCAGCTGCCAGCCACTGCTTGCCCCAGCTCCCCCTCATCTGATCTCCTACTTCCCTCCCTCTGGACTCACGGTAGGTGCAGTGCTGGTATCCCTGCCGGCTGATCTTTGGCTTCTTCGTGACTGGCGTCCCCAGAATGGTGGTTGTGTCCTGATGATGCAGGTGGACCAATTTTGCATGACCCTCTTGCTCATCAGTTTTTGGCATGAGTGAATGAATTTCTAGGGCATGTTATCAATGACAATCGCCACTTAACACTAATGGTTTTTCAATCTCACTTTTCAAACATTCACAAAGTAAAGATCTGAAACTTTCACAAATAATTCAGCAAGTTAGAATTTTGTGATGTTCATAGTTGTATCATTGTGGATGAGGTTATAAATAAATTAAATTTGAATTGCACAAAATATATTTTTCTCCACAATATAGTGAAAACAAAGATGTTCAACCAGACTGAGGTAAAAGTAATTTTCTTTTTGAATACAGACATGGAAAGTGATAAAGAAAATATCAATGTCAGTGACATTTTACTCAGGATAAAAACAGATATGTTTGAAAGTAATTGGAAAGAAAATCAGAGTGAAGCTGTAGTGCATCACTTCCACCAGCCCAATCCTGCCAAATATTGCTCACTTGCTGTTTCTTTAGAAACAAAGATAAATCATATTTTCATATCTGACATGGGATAGAAGGAAATGCCATAGAGGGTGAGCAGCAAAGGTTCACCAGACTGATTCCTGAGATGGCAGGACTGTTGTATGAGGAGAGATTGGGTCGACTAGGCCTGTATTCACTAGAGTTTAGAAGAATGAGAGGGGTTCTCATTGAAACGTCTAAAATTCTGACAGAGCTAGACAGACTGGATGCAGGGAGGATGTTTCCCCTGACTGGGGGGTCTAGAACGAGGATACGGGGTAGTGTGGCAGAGCCACTAAGGGACTCTGAGCAACTGTATATAATTCCCTTTAACGATGTTTTGCTCTAACCTAAGCCTGTACCAGCCTGTTAGTGATTTCTGTGTTTGTACATACTGTTTGCATGTACGGGGTGCGGTCCCTTTAAGACCGCAGCAAAGCGCGGGTAAACGCGATGACGTCATGCCGTTAATCACGTGACCACCCAAGCGCGGGAGAAACGTGATGACGTCATGACACCATCCACAGAACCGCCCTAGCAGTCCTCGTGGAGCCTCCGACCAGCAAAGACCTGTTTTTGTGGTTCTCCTGTACAATCTGTTAAACTCGTTAGTTTTGCATTAAAACTCGTTTGTTGATCGCCTGAGTCGAACTCGATTCTTAGATAGGAATTAGAGGCAATTCCTACATTGGTGACCCCCGTCTTTTGCGGACATTTTTCGCGAAACGAACACGACATGGAGGCCAACGCCGTTTCTTTGAAGCTACCACAGTTCTGGGAGCAGCAGGCGACCTCGTGGTTCATCCAGGTCGAAGCACAGTTCGCCCTGAGAGGCATCGTGGCGGATCAAATTAGATACCTCTACGTCGTCTCGGCACTCGAGAGCTCCACCGCCTCGCGGATCATCAGCCTCCTCGGATGACATGGACCGAGCATTCTCCGACACCAAAACCGCCCTCGCCAACGCGACCATGCTGGCACACCCTTTACCAGGAGCCACCATCGCCCTCACCACCGACGCGTCACACTACGCAATCGGTGCCGTTCAGGAGCAGTGGGTGAACGGGACGTGGCAGCCGTTGGCGTTCTTCAGCCGACAACTTAGACGGAGTGAAAGATCCTATAGCACTTTCGAGCGGGAGTTGCTAGCCCTTTTTCTGGCCGTCCGCCATTTCCGGTTCCTGCTGGAAGGACGTCCTTTCACCGCTTTTGTGGACCATAAGCCACTCATCTTTGCCATGGCCAAGGCCGCCGAACCGTGGTCAGCTCGACAGCAACGTCAGCTGACTTACATATCCGAATTTACTACGGATATCCAGCATGTGGCCGGTAAGGACAACCTGGTGGCAGACTGCCTCTCCCGCGCGACTGTCAATGCAGTCCATCTGGGCATCGACTACGCCCTCATGGCAGCAGACCAAGTCTCAGACCCAGAGGTGCAGGCTTACCGAGCCAACATCACTAGTCTCCAGTTGGCCGACGTTGAGTTTCATTCGGCAGGTACCATGCTGCTCTGCGACGTCTCCATACGGGACCCTTGCCCTGTCGTGTCGGTCACCTGGCGCCGTAAGATTTTCGACGCCATTCATGGGTTGTCGCACCCTGGAACGAAGGCATCTCAGAAGCTCATGTCAGCTAAGTTCGTTTGGCACGGCATGCGTAAGGACGTCCGTGTCTGGGCCAAAACCTGCGTCGTCTGTCAAAGGGCCAAGGTACAGCGCCACGTCAAGGCCCCATTGGCCACCTTCACGGTTCCGGAGCGGCGTTTCGACCACGTCAATGTGGACCTGGTAGGACCACTTCCACCTTCACACGGTTTTTCTCACATTCTGACCATGGTAGACCGCACCACCAGATGGCCAGAAGCGGTGCCCCTGTCGTCCACTACTGCGGCGGACGTGGCCAGGGCGTTCATTTCTTCCTGGGTCGCCCGTTTTGGAGTACCCACTGACATTTCTTTGGATCGAGGACCGCAGTTTTACTCCGAGCTCTGGAATGCAGTGGCTCAGGGACTCGGCGTCAAATTGCACCGCACTACAGCCTACCACCCTCAAGCGAATGGCCTCTGTGAATGTTTTCACAGATCGCTGAAAGCCTCCCTGAGGGCCAGCCTTCAGGACGCTGGATGGGCGGACAAGCTACCGTGGGTTCTGTTGGGCCTTTGCACGGCCCCCAAAGAAGACCTTCACTCTTCCTCTGCAGAGTTGGTTTATGGTCAGCCGTTGCGAGTCCCAGGGGATTTCCTGCCAACGCCGACGGAGCCATGGTCCGCGTCAGGTCAGCTTCACAGTCATCAGAAGGCAGCCAGATGTTTCGCGCCAGTCCCCACATCGCACCATGGGCTTCAGAGATCGCACGTGCCCACAGAGCTAAAAAGGGCCAAATACGTTTTCATCCGCCACGATGCACACCGGGATCCGCTCAAGGCCCCGTATACTGGTCCTTTCCGCGTGCTAGAGGCAGGCGACAAGACCTTCACGGTGGAGGTCGGTGGTAAACTGGACCACATTTCAGTCGACCGGTTAAAGCCGGCACACTTGGATCGTGACCGCCCCGTCGAGACAGCACAGCCGCCAAGACAAGGTCGGCCACCCACCGTCGTCACTCCGGTGCAAGTGCAATTGCCCGCTCGACCGCCAGCCGTCCAGCAGCCTCCGCTTCGGGAGTACAGGAGTCGTTCTGACAGGCTTGTCAGACCCCCTCACCATTTGACTTTTTCTGTTAAAGAGAATTCTGGGGGGGCGCATGTGGCAGAGCCACTAAGGGACTCTGAGCAACTGTATATAATTCCCTTTAACGATGTTTTGCTCTAACCTAAGCCTGTACCGGTCTGTTAGTGATTTCTGTGTTTGTACATACTGTTTGCATGTACGGGGCGCAGTCCCTTTACGACCGCAACAAAGCGCGGGTAAACGAGATGACGTCATGCCGTTAATCACGTGACCACCCAAGCGCGGGAGAAACGCGATGACGTCATGACGCCATCCACGGGACCGCCCTAGCAGTCCTCGTGGAGCCTCCGACCAGCAAAGACCTGTTTTCGTGGTTCTCCTGTACAATCTGTTAAACTCGTTAGTTTTGCATTAAAACTCGTTTGTTGATCGCCTGAGTCGAACTCGATTCTTAGATAGGAATTAGAGGCAATTCCTACATTAGGACGGAGAGGAGAAATTTCTTCACTCAG
This sequence comes from Somniosus microcephalus, assembly GCF_052327205.1. Classification (NCBI taxonomy): domain Eukaryota; kingdom Metazoa; phylum Chordata; class Chondrichthyes; order Squaliformes; family Somniosidae; genus Somniosus; species Somniosus microcephalus. Next base: position 274,374,366 of record NC_140990.1, on the reverse strand, counting down.
AGGGTAGTGAACCTGTGGAATTCTCTACCACAGAAGGCTGTGGAGGCCAAGTCACTGAATATATTTAAGAAGGAGATCGATAGATTTCCAGACACAAAAGGCATCAAAAGGTATGGGGAGAGAGCGGGAATATGGTATTGAGATAGAGGATCAGCCATGATCATATTGAATGGCGGAGCAGGCTCGAAGGGCCGAATGGCCTACTCCTGCTCCTATTTTTTTTCTATGTTTCTATGAAACTGCCTACATATTTCACTTGCCTGTGCATATATTGTAGTGATGCAAATGTTAAACCTCTAGGTTTACAGATCATAAAAATCTGTATGATATAATTTTGATATTAAATTTTATATTAGTATCAGTGGTTCCCTTCACCACTGCCATCATGAGGCACAATCATTATATTACACAGTAGATTTTTACAACAATCCCTTTAGGTATTGGCCAAAAGCAGAATAAATGTCCAGAGCATTGAGGTGGATACTTTTGATCATTTTCTCAAAGGACGTTGTAGCAAACAGTAACGTTAAAGTAAATCAAAAGATACAAGCAGCCACCTTATTCTTTTAGGCACTTGAACAGCCTTAGTTATTATCAGCAATGCACGTACCTTCAGTAAAGCATGCATCAGGCTCCGTGGATTCTTCTGGTGTTTCTTCTGGCTGCTCCCCCTCTCCAGGTGGACTTATGTCAACTGTGCTCCCTTCAGATGAGCTGCTTTCAGCCAGTTTCTGTCAAGGAAACCCAAATATACGCTATTTACCAGAATATATCATTTAAGTATCGAACAGCCAAGCAGGTTATAGCCTCTGAGCAGTGGATTTGATGTTGCCAAGATTTTTTTACAATTATTATATTGAATATAAGTTGAAATGACTTTGTAAAGCTTGTATTACCATGAAATTGCATGTGGATACATGCATAAAGTAAACTGATATACATATCCATTACATTCAAAAGAATATTTACGCCACTTCTAAAGAAGGCATGAAATATTTATGAAAAATATACATTTAATCCAACACTCCAGGTGTAATCTTCATTGACATGAAAATACACTTTACCATTCAGTGTGTAAGGAATTCCGAACTTCTGCAATTTCTGAGCATCAGAAAGGAAGATCAGTACATTAGCTATAGGACAATTGTTACACATTTTTAAACTTTTGTTTGCTACTAAAATGGATGAACTAGGGCAGCAGCGCTCATGGATCAAAGTGGTACACACACTTGCCCTGGAGTTTTATATAGAAAGTGCATATTCCTGTTGATTCAATTTGCAGAGTCTGGCGTTTTCATTGTAAAAGATTTAAATCATCTGCCAATTAAATTCTTTTACAGTTTTTGTAATGACAGAAACAAATTGTCTATATGTCAACAGTGAACAAGCCTGGGTACCACTCTGAAATATGAGAATCAGTAGCTGGGCATTCCATTTGTGTACTGTGGGATACAAGATATTTTGCACAAATTCATCTATTACAGCATTCATGGCTGCCCTGACAAACCAACTGAAAAACGATGATGTAAGCAGGCAAATACATGGAAGATTATTATTTAATAATATAAAATTAAAAATATGTTTCCTTAAAAATGCCTTAAAAGTTGTCAATTCACAGCTAGCTAAAATAAGAACTATGTCATTCTTGTTTTATAAGTAAGAAGTTCCTCAAAATTACAATAAAGCCTAAATTAAGGACAGTGCCACTATTTTGATTTCTCAACTGAGCTGGGTTAAGGGCCTGTAAAGCTTTGTTATAGAAAATATAAGTCACTCCACTTAAAAGCAAGTTAGATAAGGCAAATTTGATCCACATGTAGATTCCTCCCTCCATTTATTTCTGTGACAAGAAACTTCTATTTGCAATAAGTAATTTCATTACAAATGCAACTTTTCCAACTTAGCTATGCACCCCAGTCATCCACAATAACTTTGTGCCTTCTTACTCGTCACTCTCCATCATTAGTACCTATTAATGGCTCACAGTTTCATAACCAAAGCCTCAGTAAGCATTAAAGCTGTAATGTTCCACAATACAATAGCAGAAAGCAATCTGAATGGGCTCAAGGCAGTGCATTCTATTCAAAAAGCAGCATTTTAATTTGAGACTGAATAAGGAATTATTTATTTTAAATTATGTCCACCTAACTTACAGTTTGTTAACATGTATCAGCTGTCAATCACAGTGACATGTGGGAGCAAAGGACTATGCGCCAGGTATCTGTCAATTACAGCAACATATTCCCAGACATCAGTATGATTGACAGTGGGTATTTTTTGTGATATTCTATTAAAGTGAATTGCATTTTAGTGATTTAAGTATTCCACTGCACTCAAAAGCTTAAGTTAAAAACATGAACACACTCAAATTCAGTCACCTATTAAAATACATTTTGACACAAAGGAGATTCTCCACAATTACATTCTGATTGCACTTATTGTGATACACTGCAGGTAAAATTGGCAATTCTTACAAAGTGAGAGTAAGATGTTTTATCATCTTTTAAAAAGGTTGTGACATCAATAATATAATCCAGCCTACTCTCTAAACTGTCAATCACTACAATATTTGAATTTACAAAAATGTATGGTCCATGTCTTATATGCTAATCTATTTCAAAGCAAGTAGCTTAGATCAGTTACCTCTTTGCCCAAAATTTCGGATCAATTAACACAGTAATAACCAAATTCCCGATAAGAGCAATTTTTGTTAAAAGCACGTTTTTGTGGAAGCTTGTACTTCCTCTTAAGAGGAATTGAAATTATATATGTTCAGAATAAGCAGATCAGCAATTAGTTTTTAACTGGTAGTGACACTGACCCCTGTACAATAATTCTACAGAAACAATGCTTTAGAAATACTAACTTTCCTTGACTTAAGTTGGGTGCACACTTTATCAGGCTCCTACGCATTAGGTCATAGAGACAGGTGATTAAAAACTCATTGAACCACAATGTCTTTAGATTACCAGCACTGCATGCATCATTCCATCAAGTACTACTAAGTATAGGTAATCTGAAGCTCCATGTGCCAAAAACATTGTAGTTTTTCCTTCTGTCCCATCAAATCAGATGTTTCTGAATCTTTTGTTCACTTATGTTGCCTGTGCCAAAAGTGCAAAATATGCAGTTTAAGTTGGCACTAGCCAAGTAGCATATTGGTATTCTGCAGGTTTCTTTCACTAGAATTTTATCTTCAGTTTTGGCCCAATTAATCGACTTAGAAATCCTCTGCCAGCTTTGCGGTTGGTTTGGTTCAGCTGCCCATCTGTTTCCATGCAGAATAGCTAAAATAGCAAGATTTCTTGTGGCATAGCTTAAACCTTGCATATATATATATGCCACACTATTTTTATTTATAATTATTTCTCATTTATATTTATAAATAAAAGTAGAAAAGCATCAAATATGCTATGGGTTGTATACAGTGGGTGAGCTGAAACAATACTTATTGTGTTGCACAGTTTATTAAAAATGCCAAGAAGCTAATGCTGAACTTAAAGTCATCTGATGTCTAAAGCGCAGGACCATCAGAGGAAAAAAGAAAAGAGAAAAAAAATATCAAATGTTATTTAGGTGGATAAAGAGAATTAATAACCTTTAGCAATTGTTTAATTTTTACAGCAATGAGCAATAATTACTTTTCATGTACAACAAATTGGTCTTACAATTCTCTTCTCAATGAAAACTGGTCTGCTTCTGGAATAGAGCTGTAATAATAACCAGATAAGTTAGGCTAGATAGGCGGCAGAAGGTAACGCACCTTATGTGAACTTTATTGTTAGTCATTAGCAAAGAAAATGAAGAACACTAAGGCTAGAATGAATAGCACAAAATGTACCTTTAAAGTTGCTACATTCTTAATCTGCTGAGCTAAGTCCATCATTCAGATCACTATGCTTGTTGAACACAGGTTAAATCAACTGCATTTGAAGTCTACAGGGACTTGAAGATGCTTCAAATTTATGTTTCTCCAATACACTGATCCTACATTATTTAGCTGGATTTATTTTCCAATGAGGGTGAAAAGAATTTACAAGCTCTGTGTTTTATCAGAATATAATAAAGACTGAAACTCTTACCAGGTATACATATTGAATTATTTTTAAACATCTTTTTACTGAAAATTAAAAGAATATGTCACTAACAATAGTAAAATGTATTATGTTGCACCACTTTGGTCATGATAACACGTTGTTAGTGGTATTTCTACACACAATTACGTAACAATTATTTTTAGTACTTAATTCTGATTTTTGTATTTTGTTTTCCTAGATAAACTGTATTGAACAGCTACCAAAAGCCACAATGTGCATTGTATAAATATTTTCAATTTTCTCACATATAGTACATACTATGCAAGACTTCACATTATTATGAGACTTAGGTTCATACAGGAAAATACATTGTTTATACATGAGAGGTATTACATATATAGGTGCTATGCCTCTGTGAGATAGTAGACAAAGCATGACCAGTCCTGCTCTCAAATATTGGTTCTTTTCCTATGATCCATACTGATCAGCCATGATCTCATTGAATGGCAGAACAGGCTCGAGAGGCTCAATGGCCTACTCCTGTTCCTATGTTACTTGTTCAGTTAGGATAAATAAATGTGCAAGAGTTGACAATGAAGCGTAAAGAGTATAATCCATTAAAGTACAGGAAACTTTGTGCTATCCGGCACCGACGGGACCGAGCTGCTGCCGTTCCCTCAAAACTGCCGGACACTCCAGAGTTAATGTTGAAACATACGGAGATTTTCATCTCCGTATGAATCAACAAACCCTGTTGCTTAGCAACAGCCTCTAAACAGTCGGCAAGCATCTCTGTAGCGTCTCTAGCTGAAGCTGTTGCTTAGCTACAGACCTTGCAGAGTTTGACTGTTCAAAAAAAGCAAAGAAAAGAAACGAAAAGAATAAAAAACGGCTCCTGATTTTTGCCGGTGGCTCGAGCTTGCCAGACGGTTCGCCTCCGGATAACTCAAAGTTTCCTGTACCAGATGTCCGTACATTGCCTGCTTTTTCCTGGTGCATAGTGTTAACATTTGTGAAATGAAAATTAAATCTTACTATATTTCCACAGTTTGTAATCTATTCAGTTCAACTACATAATTTTCTCAAAAGGTTGCCAGTAGTAAGCAAAAGGCTATTCCTAAGAATATAAGCTATATACACACCTCTATCAGTGATACTGTCAATCTACCAAGAGGTTTCACTTCCTCACTTTTAATTTACTGCTCTCATTAATCACTTAAATCTACTTTGAAGTCTGGATAGTTGTTGCAATTATTCAAGAAAAGCAAACGTCCAAGAGAACCACGAGTTACGCAACATTAGACGGCGTCACTTATCATAAAATATTCACAAAATGTATTCATACAACCGATCAGATGTAAATACAAAATAAAGCATAGCCACATCTCAGAGAACTGAGGCTTCTTGTGAGTTCCCTGTATTTTTCTGCATCACTTCCCAACGCAATCGCATGTTCAGACTTGAATTTGGTTTTGAAAGCAAAATTTTGAAAGCCATTTTTTTCATGCTTCTTTGTGTGTATTTTTAAATCAATCTATACGATGCAAACTCATTCGATCTTTCTACTAAGTGTTTATGATTGGGTAATTACAAATATTGTTTTATTGATATGCGCACACATCTAATCATGAGATTGTTTAATTTAAATAACCACTTATCATAGAATTCACTCCATATGACAATTAGCACCACATTATTTAGACTTGACTCTTTTTATGTTTTCTTTATTTTTGCATCTTCCTGTCCTTTCCCTAAATGACACAGTTTCAGTTATTGCCTTCATTCTTTTCATATCCTTTTCCCTCCATTTTGATTTTGTCTATTAATTTCTGCCTTTGCCTGTACTTGATGCTGATATCCCTGCCCATTTTGCTAGTATGACTGTTACTGGACACAACCCTTTTTTTCTGGTTGTCCCTCAGTAGAAGAAAAACAATGAACAAAAAGAGGCAGCATTTAGAGAATGAAATAAAACAGGTTAATTGTAAAATCAAAAAGAATAAATTAAAGAGTGTAGAGAAATTGAGGGAAATGGACTTTTGCAAGGACAGCAAATGTGGCAGAGCCTCGAGTCGGCTCAAATAAAAAATGGTATTGGTGTGGTGTGACTTTCAGATATTGTAATTTGGGTACAGTAGCCTAGTGGTTATGGTACTCGATCAGTAACCCAGAGGTTATAAGTTCAAATTCCACCATGGCAAGTTATGAGCTGAATTCAATAGATCTGGTAATTTGTGTGCTAACATGAGAGAAATAATGATAAAAGAGCTTCTGGATTTTCTTTACACCCAACTGATTCACTGATGTCCATTAGGGTCAGAACCCTGCTACTCCTATCCCATTGTGGTTGACTTGATGGCCTCAGGATTGGCAATAAATACTGCCTTTCCAGTTTTACCCATAGCCCACCAACAAATTTTAAAAAATCATTCTCAATGATTACCAGGTGCTGTATATAATAGTAGCTGTAAGTATTACAACCAGGATATATTCATACAAATCAATATTTTATTGTTAATAACATGTCACATTGTTATTGTTTTTGGACTGGTTATTCTTGTCTACTGTATTCAAGCATCTTCAAGTTTCTAAGCACACAAAAATGTGTCCATAATATTATAACAAAATAATATGCGCAAAATTAACTTTTCTATTTAGAACACACGTCATGTAACCTCACAAGTATCTAACAATAGCCACCATTGCACTAAACATTTTGCACTAATTACTATTGCTCCAATTTCTATTAATTGTTTGCATACATTTGAGGGTCCTAAGCCTTGGCTCTTGCCATCCTGTGGCTAAGATTTCTGGGTTTAGGTAAGTGGGGTATGTACATGGAAAGAGCTTGCACTCCATATTGGGCAAACAGGAACACTATGGAGGTTATTTTTAACTTTTATCGCCAGGCGAAAAAAGGTTGATAGTGAATTATCAGCCTATTTTACACCTCACTCAATTTTCTTTTCCATTGAAAAAGTTAAAATGACTCCGTATGTATGGATTTCTCAGTAGCCTGGTTTGGAGACTCTTACCCATGATGGGCTTCCTTGCATCATCCAGCAGACTGACCAAAAAGTTTTTTTTAAACTGTTAAGTCTGTGGGTTGTATTATAAATAATCACAGACTCCACTGTTAACAAAATAAAACACGTCTTTACTATTCAGAGGCTCGGGCGATTCTGCCCTAGTTAACGTATCACAACCCTTATATACTGGTGTGGTCACTATCGGTATTACAGTATACATGAGCCAATAGATAGTGCCACCCTAAAGTAGTGCTCTTAAAGGCGAACGGTTACATTCTATAGTTCCCTTAAAGGTAAACGGTTACATACACAACACTCCTCCCTTCCTAGCTTATTACTTACAGAATCCCGTTAAACATACAATCTTCAACTTTATATAAACAGTTTGCAGATATACTCTCGATGGAGTCAACGTCATATAACAATTTACAGATATACTCTCAATGGAGTCAACGTCATATAACAGTTTACAAACATACTCTCAGTGGAATCAGTTTACAGGTTCAGTCTCTGTGGGAACAGTTCATAAATTCAGTCTCTGGTATTAATTCGTTCCAGACAGCATCCTCCATAGCCTTTTTTTTTTTTTTTAACAGCTTGTACTTTCGTCCTGTTGAACCAGCAGTGCGGACTTATACAACCCACTGGCTGTCTTGATAATGTCCCTGAATTTTTTTTTTACAAATTTAGCACCTTTCGTAGTGTTCGGACTGAGGTAGTAGAAGTAATAATATTTTAAACAGTTATTATTTTCTGCTTCTTCTTTTTCTTTTCTGCCTTTTTGAAACTCTCCGAGCTCTTTTCCCGGCTGCCATCTGTAGCGCCACCAACTCTCTATGTTCCTTAGACCTTAAGTGCTTCCTCAGGATTTCAGCACTTTGGGAGTTCCCATCACAATTTGGGCAGACCACATCCTCATAACATTCGGTGTCACTCAACAGGTCAAAACCCTTCTTCAAGCAATCATATTCATCCTGCTCTTCCTCGGATGTCTGCCCTTCCTTCCCTCCTGGCCTCATTTGTGCGTTCAATCCTTTCCCTTCCTTCAGGGATTTCGTTATCAGGCTATTTAATCCTTCTACTGAAGTAGCTGTTTCCCCATTCTCCTGTTCCCCTGGACGTAATTCAGCGTACTCCTCCATTTCATCCATCATTTTCTCCAATGCTTTCATCTTCTCTTCCTCTTGTACTTTGGCTTCCAGTGCTTGGAGAAGTTGCGCCTCGATGCTCTCTAGCTCATGTTCAGGGCCCATTCCCAGTTGAAACTGTTCTTCAAGTCGGTCAACCTCGGTAATTGCCGCCTCATATTTGTCTTGGGCTTCCTTCCATATTTTTATGAGTTCTGCCATGTCTTTCACCTCTACATCCTCATCTATGTATGGAACTTCTACCGATGAGTCTGTCTTGGCCCTGAGCTCCTCAAGAATTTCCTGCAGCCTTTGGACTTCTTGCTCATGTTCAACCTTTAGTTGCTCATATACTTCCAACGAAACTAGCTTTTCGGAGGTTGCTGAGTTAACCCCCTCCAGAATTGTAGTCTGGGTCTGTTCATACTGTTTTTTCAACTTCTCGCACTCTGCTTGTAAGGAGTCGTAGAGAAGAACTGGAATAAAATCCTGGCTTCCTGAAGATTCCTCTTCATTTGTTTCTTTCGCAATTTCCTGTTGGAGTTCAGCCAAGGCTGCTATGCTATCTGCCTCTCGAAGTCTCACTGCCATCAACTCTTCTTTATTCTTGCAGTCCATCTCAGCCATTTCCCGTTTACTTTCATTTAACTGAGTGAGTAGTCCCTTATTTTGGGCTGAGAGATATTGCACCTTCTCATGTAGACCCTTGCACTCCTTCTCTGCTTGACATAGCTGATTACCGCTGATTTGGTTCTGCGTTTCAAGTTCCAACATCCTTTGCTTAGCTTCTTTCAGTTTCGCCCCTATAAGCTCCTCTTGCAACATGGCCACATTATTCTCATCAGGTAAAGAAGCGTTTCTCTTTTCCATGTCCAAGATTTGTTTCTGCATCTCCTTAAGAGCACCCTGTGATTCAACTTCTCTTAACTTTGCCTGCACTAGCTCCGTCTCTAATTGCAGAACAAAATCCTCAGTGCAGCGTGATTTGCCCTTCTGCTGTATCTCTAGATCATGCAAATATTCTAACCCCTGAACATCATCAGGGAGATGTGATCGGTAATTGGTCACGATGGCTCTATGGTCGCTCTCTGCTTGAGCCAGTAGGTTCTGTTGTCTTTCCAGACTCTCCCATTCGGTGTCATAGAACTTTTTCATTGTTTTCATCTCTTGTACGAGGCGGTAACTTAATTGTTCTAATTGTTGTTGTACTTTGAAATAGCGTTGAGTTCGAGCCCGGTGTTCCTCCGTAATGCATATGTCTGTAGCTTGAACAGACTCAGAATTCTCTGTCTTTATGCACGCCATCGATTTTCCAACCTTAGTCTGTGAGTTAATGTTAACCTTGTTTTTCATACATAAGCTGGACTTATCGTCTTCCGGCTCAGAGTCTGAGCTGCTTGTCTGCACCGAGTCCTCACTCGTCATTGCTTGTCGGTAGTGCCATTCCATGTCTATTTTCTTGATCCACTCCCGTCCTAGAAGTGGTGGTCCTCCCTCAGGTAGTACGTACAAATTCATTCTTGGGTGTACTTTACCCCTATCTCTCACCTTGACTCTTATTTTCCCCATGGGGTATACGCGATGCCCCGTGTATGTCTGTAATACGAACTTGGTATTTCTTAAGGGTATGTGAGAGAATAGTCGGTGGTAGTCCTTTTGGTTGATGACTGATACAGCTGATCCCGTGTCCAGCTCCATTCGTACTTGGACTCCAGCTATTTTTAGTGTGACCCAGATCGTCTGTAGATCAGTTACTTTACCCACATTGTGGATTCTCAGACCATCCAACTCCTGGCTGTTTGGGTCTGAGTCTGAATTTTGTTCGTCTGAACTCTTTTCAGCCACCTGATGCACCTTGTTGTACTTTTCTTGTGGTGGTGGCTTCCTTTGTTTGTTGGTCTTCTTTCTGGACCTGCATACCTTCGCGATGTGACCCAGTTTGCCACATTTCCTGCACTCTTGATTCTTAAACCAGCACTGATTCTGGTCGTGCGTTGTCTTTCCACAACGGTAGCATTTGGAAATGCTTGCAGTCATTTGGTCCACCCCGAGTGCCGCCGCCTTTAGCTGCATTTCCGCCGTTCCTTTCACTGCGGCTTCGTGCGATGAAGCTATGAGGACAGCCCTGTCCAGTGTGAGGTCGTTTTCCTCCAGGAGTCGCTTCTGCGTTCCTTCTTTGGCCAAGCCGCATACGAACTTGTCCCGCAGCGCCTCTGTCAAATTCCCTCCAAACTGGCAGTATTTCGCTAGCTTACGCAGTTCGACTAAGTATTCCGCATTGCTTTCATCTTGCCTCTGGGTTCTGGCGTAAAATTTAAATCGTTCAGCCAGCATCAACGGTGTGGGGTTCAAGTGATCCTTCAGCACTGCTACGATCTCTTCGAAGGTCTGGTCCACTGGTTTAACTGGTGCTATTAGATGTTTCAAAAGCCCGTATGTTTTTGCTCCCATCGAATTTAACAAAGTTATTGCCTTGTCGTCATCCTCAATGTCGTTGGCTACGCAATATATTTCTATGCGTTCCACATACGTGGCCCAGTCTTCTATTTCAGCATTAAAGTCATTAATATTTCCTCGCTTAGGCATCTTCTTCTCTTTTCGAGTACAGTACAAGTATTACTTTACTTATTATTAATTTTCTTCTCTCTTCTTGAGAACACCACAAGTATTGCTGTACTTATACTTATTTTCCCTCTCTTCTTGAGAACACACCAGCCTTTCTGAAAAATCTTATTACTTTCCTGAAATTCTTAATAATTTCCAAGATGGCGGTTTCCCGCTTCTTCCTTCTTCTTCAGCGGTTTCCCCGCGAAAAATGGCGGCTTTCCCGCGCTTCTCGCTCTCCCCGCCCACTTCGATGGCGGTTTTCCCGCGCTTCTCGGCGCTCTCCCCGCCCACTTCAATGGCGGTTATCACCCGTTCCCCGACGCTGACTTTCAGCCCGAGTGCGGCTCTTATCAGCGGATGCGATCGATGGCCCGGCTGCGCCTCGCACTTGAAAGCGGGCCCCGGCCTCTGGCTCACCCGCTCGCGCGGATCTTGCTCGCTCCCTCCCGGGCTCTGGCTTACCCGCTCGCGCGTTTCACCGCGGCTCTTATCAGGGATTGCGATCGCCCTTATCTCCCGATCGGTGGCACTGTCTTTGCAGCCAACGCTGCGGCTTACCCACGAGGTTATGGAGGCTTCAGGGTCCTAATGCCTGTCGCTTCCAGCCTGTCGGTTCCAGACTGGTGAGGATTGAAACCTCTCTTCAACGTCCTGTCTTCGGACGAAGCCGCCGTGGAACAACTGCCGCAGGGTTCGAATCCTGACTCGTCGCCAATGTTAAGTCTGTGGGTTGTATTATAAATAATCACAGACTCCACTGTTAACAAAATAAAACACGTCTTTACTATTCAGAGGCTCGGGCGATTCTGCCCTAGTTAACGTATCACAACCCTTATATACTGGTGTGGTCACTATCGGTATTACAGTATACATGAGCCAATAGATAGTGCCACCCTAAAGTAGTGCTCTTAAAGGCGAACGGTTACATTCTATAGTTCCCTTAAAGGTAAACGGTTACATACACAACATAAACCAGCATGACATTTCCCTTAGACTATTTAAACAGGATTATGACAACATTCTGAGCAATACTGTTAGATTGCTACATCATGTTTCCATTTCTCTGGTTTAGAACAGCACTGAGGGACTAATCCAACAGTTCCGTTGAAATACTACTAATAGCTTGTAACAATACTTTGTAACCTGTGAAATATGTCTGCTGGCATTTTCTTAATTTATTAACATTGGAGTGTTCCATTCTAATGCTTCACTACTCCATTACAAATACCAAAACAGAAACCTTAGCTACAATTTTACAATGTGTAGGCCAAGATTTGATTTTGTGTGCTCCAGAAATACTGCAAGCTACAAATTGACAAAATGCCAATTTATCATTGATTAAAAGAGAAAAATACATTCAAAATACACACTAAGCAAGCAGAAAAATGGGAAACTATATACAATTTAAAACAGTTTTAGTTAGCAGAAGAATCAATACTATACTGATTTCTATCACTAGCGTTCAGAAAAGTATTGGAAGGTCTGGTTAAAGAACTAAGTTTGATGAGGCTTTTGGATGTGGGCAAGAATGTAAAAAGACAGAGAGGTTTGGGAAAGAGAATTCCAGTGCTTTGATAGCTGAAGGCTCTTATCCTGAAAGTGCAGCAGAGGGAAAGTAGGACACACTAGTCTGAGTTGGAAGAGCACAGAGTGCAAACTAGGATGCATGGTTGAGAGTGTCGCAGAGATTGGGCAGATGCGACATGGAGGAATTTGTAAAAGAGGATAAAGATTTTGAAATGAATGCATTGGGGGGCAGGATACTAGTTCAGGTCAGCGAGGACAATAAATGAGCTGGATTTAATCTGGGAAAGGTAGATGGCAGATGGTAGGCTGCAGAATCTGAGCCAGGAGATGAAGATGACATGGATGAGTTTCAATGACAATGGAGGTGAGATAGAGAAACCAGTGTGAGATCTTAGATAAGTGGTTACAGGCGATCTTGGCGCTCAATAGGGTATGGAGTTAGAAGCTCAACTCAGGATCATCAAATTACATATAGAAACTGACTTCATGTTTCCAGGTTGTCAAATGGTAGTATGCAAATCGGAGCAAAGCCAAGGCTGACCATCTGGATGCAGGAGGGAGAAGACATTACAGCAAACATGCTGGCTATGTTGGGAGAGATATGGTGAGGGCAGTACCATGGAGGAAAGATGGTGCAGTAGAATGGAGTGGTTGACCATATCGAAGACTGCAGAGAGGGTTCAGCAGAATGGAATGGTTGACCATAATTGAAGGCTGCAGAGAGGTCAAGGAGAACAAGGAGAGATAACACGGCACATTGGTAATCACAAAGGATGTAATTAGCAACTTTGACCAGGGTAGCCTCATTGCTATGGACAGGATTCACACTAGACTGAAAGTAGCAATGCATTTGAGGACCTCAGAATGGAAAGGAAAATTAGAAATGGAGTTTTAGTTGGAGACAATAGTAGGGTGGAGGATGTGTTTTTTGAGGAAGGGCATAATAGTAGCAGTTCTGAAGTGGGGGGCACAATGCCTGTGGAAAATCAGCTGCTTATGATGACAGCAACCATTGAGTCGAGGAGAGGTAGTTGAGTGGTCAGGACCTGGGTTGGAAGAGATTGAGGGAGCAATAAGTGAGTCTCATACAGAAGATGAATCTGATAAGAGCTTGTGGGGATGGAATAGGGAGAAGCAATAGAGTGCTGTAGGAGCTGAAGAGAGGTGGGGTCAGGATCAAGCGAATGCAGTAATTCATGTAGAAAACATTCCTCTGTAAGAGTCAATTTTTATTAGTAAGTCAAATAAGCCAAAAGGTAGCATCATACAGTTACATTTAATTATTCAGTCACTGCATCATTCCTAATCCTATAGGATTTTTGAAAGGAATATTGTAAAGAACTGATGAAACAGAAATATGATTATACACGACGGCTCATGTTACTTTTAGTTTATTGTAATTGTACATTATCTTGCATCAGTATTAGAAATGCATGGAACTAACGTCAATTTTTCCCCATTTATTGCTAGTAAATGGATTAAAGCATATTTAGAAAGATATTTCTCAAAATCACATAGCCTTTTCTTGATTTGTCATCATTTTTATTTAAGGTAAATCGTAACATTAAATATACTAACTTGGAATTTATCTAAATTTAGACTGGGTTATTCAACATATAAGCCTAGAAATTTGGTATCCCCGGAAACAGGCGTGGGCACCACGATGCGATATCAAACTGCACCCATTCAGAGGACTGCAGGGAGCAAGTAAAATTCGTGCTGCCTGCTACTTTGCATGATTGTAGCTGAGTGGCTAAACACTCAGCAGGGGGCCCAAGTTTGTGCCATGCCAGCTCCAATTAAAGCTAGCCTGCACTTCTTAAAGGCAGTCTGCACCTCTTAAAGGGGCGGTACATTCTGCCTGCAACAGGTGCTGGAACTACTTGTGGAGTCAAGTGTCATAAAGAAGAAGACTGAGTAATGGCTCAACAGGCCAGAGAAAGGGCTCAAAGATTCTCGGATGCAGCATTGGAGGCGTTGGTCCAGGAGGTCAACTTAGGAGAGAGGTCCTATTCTCACAGGGAGCCAGGAGGCCCTCCAGGCAACAGACAAGGCTACAGTGGGAGCAGGTAGCCAATATGGTCAATGCCAGCAGTATAGTGTCAGCTGTGGCTCAGCTGATAGCACCCTCGCCTCTGAATCAGATGGTTGTGGGTTCAAGCTCCAATCCAGAGACTTGAGCACAAAAATCCAGGCTGACACTCCAGTGCAGTGCTGTACTGTCGGAGGTGCCGTCTTTTGGATGAGACGTTAAACCGAGGCCCCTTCTGCTCTCTCATGTGGACATGGCACTATTTCGAAGAAGAGCAGGGGAGTTATCCCTGGTGTCCCGGCCAATATTTATCTCTCAATCAACTTCACTAAAAAAATCAGTTATCTGGGCATTAACACATTGCTGTTTGTGGGAGCTTGCTGTGTGTAAATTGGCTGCCACGTTTCCTACATTACAACAGTAGCTACACTTCAAAAAGTAGTTCATTGGCTGTAAAGCACTTTAGAACCTCCGGTGGTTGTGAAAAGTGCTATACAAATGCAAATCTCTTTCTTTATAACCCTGAGGACCTGGACTCAGTTCAGGAAGAAGTTTAATGACCCCACATGAGTGGTCAAGGTCAGTGAATTCATCTTCAAATGCCATATTCCACCATCTGCACCACTAGCTTCACACACTGCTTAATGCACCACACCCCCGTCACTCACCTATCAACAATCTCTACCAAACACAACTCACACATCACATTCATAACTTCACCTCACCCTCACACATTTACCACTGTTGCAAGTCTCACACCCATATCTCACAGCTTGAAAACACTGTCAGCTATTCAACCAAGACAGACACATCACCCAAAAACATTTCACCACACTCACTGACACACTTCCTTTTCTCTTGCAGGAAAAGGTGGAGCATAACCGACGCCAGCAGACCTTAACCGGCTGGGGACAGGGTTGTCCGCATCGCCTTGCCCCCTTGGAGGAGACGGTGCTCGCTATTCTTGGCTGGGGCATGGCTGAGCCCGTGGCCAGCAGCCTAGCTGAAGGAACACAAGATGCTGGTATCCTCATACATTATCCTCCTTCTCACATCCCACTTTCTCCTCGTCCCACAATCTCTTCTAATTTACAATCTACACATGTTGTAACCATGCACCTCTTGCTTTCCCCCCTCCCCTCACCACAATCTTCCCATGTGCCTTTCTCATTTCAGCCTGCTCAGCCAATGTTTGAACAAGAGGGGGAGGAGAGTGAAGAAGAAGAAACACCATCATTTGATTTCACACTCCCAGTCACCAGCTCAGATACTGACACTCCACGTACTTTAGAGGATAGGTTAGGTAGGATCTGCACGTGCTGAGACACCAGACACAAGTGGCCTGCAGCTAGGGCAGAGAGAAAGGGTAGCTCAGGTGCCAGCTCCCCAGAGGATGAGGTCACAAATGAGTTCTGCTGGACAGGACTCAGCTGAAGACCTCAATGAGATGGCCTACAGAAGAATGCTGATGGGTATGCACAATGAAATGCAATGTCAAGAAGCATGGCGAAGTCCAGCTCCAGCCTTGCACAGGGCTTTGGGAAGAGCTTGAACCTCATCCTTTCCAGCGTGGAAGCACTGGGCAGATCCATTACCGCACTTGTGGACACAACCACCATTCCACGTCGATTGGCCGAAGTCTCAGCTTCCACTGCAGCACAAGCAGAAGCCACCCAAGTCTAAGTGCTGCAATGGAAGCTCAGACTGAAGTCATGCAAGCACAGACTGCTGCCATCATGGCTGGGTTTCCCAGTGTTGAACGGGGCTTGCAGGGTGTCACAGCAGTGTAGCAGTCTGTACTCCATCAGATTACTAGGATTTCTGAGGCGCTTCCCCTTGGGAGTGGCAATGGATCTGTGGAGGACCACCCTGCTGTCCTCTCAGGATGACAGCATTCGTTCTCCCAAAACTGCCACTCCGCCGGTGCCCTTGCAGCCTGTCAGCCAGCCAGCCCAGACTGCTGCTGCCTATGCCGAGGTGGTGCAGTCCAAAGCCGGGCTACAAGGCCAAGAGTTCCTTGAGGTCACCCTACAAGGCCATCTGCAGTCTCCCCCACTGAAAGGCAGCAGCTTTCCACCAGCCACACTGCAGCCACTGGGGTAGCACTGCATAGGAGCACTAGGATAGGTAAAGGCACATGCAAGACAGTTAGTAAGGGAATGCACAAGGGTGATTAGTTAAATTTTTGATGTAATATTGGCTGGATAGGTGGATAAAGTTTGACTGAAATGTTTGCTTTGTGGGGGCTTTTATTTCAGCATTGTGACCAAGATGACACTGTGATGCTCAGTAATAGAGGGAAGGTAAAGTGTGTGACTAATGTTGAATGGGGAATTGGGGTTGCCACTTGTACCGCAGGCAGATGATTCAATCCCAGATATCCCAACCAGAAAGGGGCTGTCTGGGTTGCCTCCTTCCTTCCGCTTCCTCCTCTTCCGCCTCCTCCTACTACTACTTTTCCTGCTTCTTCTGCTCCTGAGCTGGTGGCCATATCCCTGGTGGCAAGGGCTGTGCCCTCACGATGGCCAGGTTGTGGAGGATACAGCAGACCACGATGAATTGGGACACATGCTCCAGTGAGTACTGCAGGCAGGCAGCGGAGGCATTGTTAAGGACACCAGTGGTCTGCTCTATGATGTTTCATACGGCAGCATGGCTCTCGTTGTACGCATACTGCCCATGTGTGTGTTGGGTTGTGAGCGGAGTCATGAGCCAAGTGGACAAGGGATAGCCCATGTCGCCCAGCAGCCACCCTCTGGTTTGTCTTGTTGCCTCACAATCTGAGGGAGCAGCTGCTGCCAGGATGATGTAAGAAAACTACTAGGCACTTGGTCTAAGCGTTAAACAAAGCTTTAATCAACTGTTTTACAACATGGAGGTCTAGTTGTGTCCTTCACTAGTTCCTGTTAAGAATGTCCTGCGCAAGCTGGGCCCGTGCCCAAGTATTTATACTCTCCCTGGACAGCGCCACCCGCAGGCCGCTCAGTTGATTCATGTCACTGGACATTCACCATCATGATATGCTGAACATGGTCGCACACCAACTGCACATTCAGTAAATGGTAACATTTACGGTTGTAGTACATCTTAGCATTTATATACGGTGCCCACAAAGCCACGTGCGTGCAGTCGATGGCGGGCTGCACCTTGGGCAAGTCCACTATCCTGGCAAGACACGTGCATGCTCCATTTGCTTCTCTCTGGTTAGAGAGAAGACAATGAAGTCCCATCTCCTGGCATAAAGAGCATCTGTCACCTCTCTTATGCAGCAGTGGATGGCGAACTGGGAGATGTTACAGATGTCGCCTGTTGCAGCCTGGAAGGATCCCAATGCAAAGAAATTCAGGGCCACGGTCACCTTCACAGCCACTGGCAGTGCTGTTGTTGCCCTGGAGTGAGGCTGCAGGTCTGGTTGCAAGAGGTGGCAGAGTTCTGTGAGCACGTCCTTCGTAAAGCGTAGATGCCTCAGACACTGCTCCTGTCTCAGGTTGAGGTAAGCGAATTGCTCTCGGAAGACCCTAGGGTGGTAAGGCGTCCTACTCAGAGTCCTTCTCCCCCTCCTCCTCCCTCTGCTCCATCTTTCTGTCATGCTGTAGGCCAAGGGGGATGACAACTGGAGCACCCATGACTGGGAGCAAGGTGGTCTGACTCGAACCCTTGAAGTCAGAAGCAAGGCCTTCTCCACTTGCAGTACTGCTCCCTGTCATCCGATCAACTTTAAATAACTCTAGAAAGCTCCAAGCCATTCCACAAACTTACACAAAGCCAGTAGAAATCAAAAAGCAAGTTACCTGAAAATTGGTGAGAATCCGTTTAAAATGTGCTGGTGGAGGGTCCTTCCTGCTGCTGAACGCATGTTCAGCTGTGCACAGTTAAAAGAGGGCGATGCCTAAGTGATGACGACAAAAATGGCAGCACTGGCAAACGTCGCGATCTGCCAACTTCCCATCGTTCTAGCACATGTTCCTAACAGCCACCCTCACCAAGTAGCCGTCCAGCGCGGCCTGCACCAGAAGTGTGCGTGCGCTGCTCGGATGGCATTTTGGTCCGAATTCGGCACCTGTAGCGTCCAAACAACGGGCGCTACGCAACCGAATTTCTAGGTCATATTCTATATAAATGCTGAAAATCTTGAACTATAAGGCCTAGAAATTCAGTATAGCCACTTTTGGGGCGGTAAAGTCGGGCGGCCGCTAAAGTTTGCGCCCGGCGCAAAGTCGCGCCCCCTTCGCCGATATTCAGTCGCATCGCCCCAAGAGGTTGCTGCTGCGCTAAAACAGGCAATGCACGACTATCTTTAGGCGCTAAGCCGGCGGTGCTGAGCGATACCCCCGAGGCCGGGCGCAGCGCAGGTGCGGCGAGTTGCTGATTGACGGCAGACACTCTGGCGCCGGACAGCTCTTAAAGGGGGAGGGTGGATTTGTTTGCCTGCCACGCCCTGCACACTGCAGCCCTCAACCTAGGCCTGACCACTTCAGCTTCACCTGCACAACGCCCAGGGCTATGGAGAAGGCCAGGGAGACAGCGCAGCGCTTCAGCGACGGTGACCTGAGGCTGCTGGTTGGTGGAGTGGAGCGCAGGCGCCATGTTCTTTTCCCAGAAGGTGGCTAGAGGCCGCTGCCCAGCGCCTACCGGAAAGCCTGGAGGGAGGTCTCCAACAGGGTGTCTTCCAACAGCGTGGTTGCCAGGACTCCTGTGCAATGCCGGAAGAAGTTCAACGACCTCACTCGGGTTGTCAGGGTGAGTACCCTTTCCAGTGTCCTCCTCGTCCTTGCATGTGCACCTCACTTTATGGGCAAAGGGACCTGAAAGCCCTAATGGCCAGCCCTCATCCAGCAGCTATGGGACTGGCATGAAAATCACTTGCACATTCAACACTTTACACACTGTACAAGCTCTTCGACCATGGGAGGCAGTGCAGACAAGATCAGGGCTACACACTGTACAAGCTATTTGACCATGGGAGGCAGTGCAGACAAGATCAGGGCTACACACTGGAGAAGCTATTCGACCATGGGAGGCAGTGCAGACAAGATCAGGGCTACACACTGTACAAGCTATTCAACCATGGGAGGCAGTGCAGACAAGATCAGGGCTACACACGGGAGAAGCTATTCGACCATGGGAGGCAGTGCAGACAAGATCAGGGCTACACACTGGAGAAGCTATTCGACCATGGGAGGCAGTGCAGACAAGATCAGGGCTACACACTGTACAAGCTATTCGACCATGGGAGGCAGTGCAGACAAGATCAGGGCTACACACTGTACAAGCTAGTCGACCAGGGGAGGCAGTGCAGACAAGATCAGGGCTTCACACTGTACTTAGAGGCCATCCTTTCTCTTGCAGGCCAAGGTGGCGCACAACCGGCGCAACCGAACTGAGACCGGGGGAGGCCGTCCTGACCTCAAAGAGCTCTCCGACCTCGACCAGCGTGTGGAGCGCATTATGGCAGGCCGGCTGATTGGCCCCGTCGCCAGTGGAGATGCCGACCCTGTTCTGGGCACCAATGGTAAGGGCATCACCTTTTGGACCTCTCTCGTTCCACTTGCGCATCAGATCAGCATCCTTTGCCACTGTCTGACCAATGCGGTGAATGGCACCACTCATGCCTCCCTCGCTGCCGCCCTGTCCTCACTCTAAAGCTACTCTTCTGCCTTCCTGCTTTCAGATGGTGACTCGCCAGGTGAGGAGGCGGGCCCTCAAGCTGCCACTGTCAGCCCTTCGGAAGACGAGGAGGAGGAAGAGGAAGCCGGCCCATCAGTGCCACCCTCAGCCGCGCCAGCCCATGGCGATGTAGGGGACACGTTTTCATTGGAGGGGAGCCGGGGGGAAGGGTCGGAGGAGAGTGAAGCTCCGGGGCCCAGCGGCCTGCAGCAACGCAGGAGGGGTGGGGAAGCTCGGCGGACTTCTCCCCAGAGGGTGAGTGCGGCCTCCAGTCCTGCGACGGTCAGCGCAGAGGAGGTGCGCCTCCTAGAGGAAACGGCCGTCCAGGCTGAGCGCAGGCACACTGAGCTCATGGCTGCAGTGGCAAGGATGCCTGACTCCATACAGTCACTGGCAAGGAGTGTGCAGGAATTCGGGGCAGCACAGGCCACGAGTCTGGAGCAATTCAGTGCAGCACAGGCCAGGAGTCTGCAACAATTCAGTGCAGCACAGGCCAGGAGTCTGCAGGACATCGCGGCAGCACAGGCCAGGAGTCTGCAGGACTTCGCGGCAGCACAGTCGGCTTCTAGCCAAGTGCTCAGTCGTGCCGTCCGTTCACTGGCTGGTGTCATGCGGACACAGACCAGGGCCACACGGGCAGTAACTGCTGCCACCCTCGCTGGATCAGCCAGGCATCACCAGGGCACCCGCCGCGCTGCAGCAGCCCAGCAGTCTGTTCTTCAGCTGTTTGCTGCGCATGCTGCAGTGCTGGCCCGTGCGAGTGCCAATGTGTCAGGCGACCAGCGAGCACCTGCGATCTGCCAGGTTGCCACCATTCCTGCAGCCGACACTGCCACTCCGCCATTGCAGCTGCCACGAGCTGCTGGACAGACTGCTGCCGCCCAGCCAGAGTTGGAGCAGTCAGCAGCCGGCCACTCCAAGGCCAGAGCTGGTGCAGGCCGACCCCCAAGGGCATCTGCCGTCTCGCCATCTGCCCCTCAGCAGCCTTCCCCCAGCCTTGCTGCAGCCACTGGGCTCCCATTGAGGAGGAGCAGCAGGGCGGGCAGGGGCCAGGCAAGGATGCGCAAGGCATCGCCCTCGCAGGGCAAAAAGTAGAGGTATGCACAAATGCCTGGTGCTTGTTGTAAGGCCGAGACTGGTGCAGTTGTTTTTGTGTAAGGCCGAGACTGGTGTCTTTCTTTCTTTTTGTAAGGCCGAGACTGGTGTCTTTCTTTCTTTTTGTAAGGCCGAGACTGGTAGTTATGTGTTTTTGGAGGGGGCTTCTCCACATGAGCATGTAATGTGGGAAGGGCAGAGGTTTTCAATAAATTATTGTTGTTAAATTGCAGTGTGCATAGTTTTTTGGTTAAGTCCTGGTTGCCCTGCTCGGCTGAGGGCTTGTGGAGCGGCTACATTCATCTGCTGACATTGGCACAAGCCATTCCCTGAGAGGGGGCCTAGAACCGACGTTCAATAAGCCGGTGACGGGCGGCCCTTGCACTTTGTGCCTCCCTCCTGTGCTGGTCCTCCTCCTCCTCCTCCTGCTCCTCCTCCTGAGGTGGTCCTCCAATCTCTGGTGGCAGTGCCTGAGTCCTGCGGATAGCCAGGTTGTGCAGCATGCAGCAAACGACCACGAAATGGGAGACTCGCTCCGGTGAATACTGTAGGGCTCCACCGGAACGATCCAGACAGCGGAACCGTTGCTTCAGGACGCCGATTGTTTGTTCGATGATGTTCCTGGTCGCTTGATGGCTCTCGTTGTATCCCTCTTCAGCAGGGGCGCTGGGCGCACGGAGCGGGGTCATCAGCCAGGTACACAAAGGATAGCCTTTGTCCCCGATAAGCCATCCTCGTGGGTGAGGCTGTGCCTGGAACATGTCTGCCACAGAAGTCTGTTGCAGGATGAAGGCATCATGGCTGCTGCCTGGAAAGCGGGCATTGACAGCTAGGATGAGCTGCCTGTGGTCACACACCAGCTGGACGTTCAGCGAATGGTAGCCCTTCCGGTTGCGGTAATCCTCGGCATTCTCCAGAGGTGCCCGCAAAGCCACATGCGTGCAGTCAATGGCGCCCTGCACCATGGGGAAGCCCGCGAATGCTGCAAAGCCCATTGCACGCTGTTGCTGCTTGGCAAGGGCCATGGAGAAGGAGATGAACTGACATCTCCTTTTGAAAAGGGCATTGGTCACCTGGCGGATGCAGCAATGCACGGCGAACTGGGAGATGTTGGCAATGTCCCCAGTAGCGGATTGGAAGGAGCCGGTGGCATAGAAGTTGAGAGCCACCGTCACCTTCACTGCCGCCGACAGAGACGTCCTGCTCCTCAGCTGTGGCTGCAGATCACCGCCAAGCAGCTGGCAGATCTCTGTGACCACCTCCCTTCTGAATCGCAGCCTCCGAACACACTGCTCATCAGACATGTTGAGATAGGAGAACGGCTGGCGGTATACCCTGGGTGGGTAAGGCCTCCTTTGCCGACGCCTGTTTCCCCCTCTCCGTCTAGCCAGGGCTGCCACTCTCTCACGGCGTCTGTGAGCCCTTTGGATGCAATTGAGAAAGCCAGCGTTGACACCCATTGCAGCCCCCATAATATGCTGGCAAACAATGAGATGTCAATGAAGGCAAAGACAATTGGAAAGCTGTGGCCTGAAGCCAGAAGTACCTGTCCTAGTGTTGGGCCAAAGCAGAAAGCTCTCTACCTTGGTCTCTCTCCAAAGATCCGTTTGTCAAGAAGGAGTGCTGCAAAATGGCAGCCTTTTATAGTGCAGGAGGAGTGCCCTTTAATTTGCGCCCCCCGCGCCCCGCATCGGCTGAACACCGTTCCACTCTAACAGTCGCTAGGGGCGCCAGGCGCACAATGGGGCGGCGCGACTGAAGTTCCGGTTGGGGGCGCACAAAGGGCATTGCACGAGGAAATGACGTCATGATCTGCGCGCGCAGTTGAGCGCGCGCAAAGACTTTGCGCCGCCGCTAAATCTCTAGTGAAGTTGGGGCGAGGCGCAGATCGCGCTGCGCCCGGGCGCTAGCCGCCTAGCGCCCGACATCTACTCCTCCTAAGGCGCTAGCGGCTGGTGCAACCAACTGAATTTCTAGGCCTAACAGTCTTACCTTTATTTGAAAGATCATGCCATACATAAATGTAATTCATTTTGATTTATTTTATGCAGCAGAAAAACAAAATGTTTTCTTACCTCTTTGCTTCCTTCCAGGTCCGATTCACTAGTAAAGTCTTCTGTGTTTAGGTTTTCAAAGTCTGACTCTCCCACAGCTATTGGCACAGTTACAGTGAGGGTTGGATTGTGAATAAAGGACATGTAGTCATTTTCATCTGCATTGTATTTCCCCACACTACTGCCAATTCCACTGGTAGTGCAATTTCCATCCTTATGATAGTCAACCTCTTTACTGATTTCAACTGTTGTGTGATCAGAGATGTAGATGTCTTTCTTGTTGTGCAGGTCATCAAGAGGTTTGATGTCTTCTGTGACTTTCCTCTTGATAAAGGTTTGCTGAAAAAATTCTCGCACATTTCTTTTTACATAATCAAAGCCTCTTTGTATCCTCCCCACAGCAAGCTGTAAATTATTCATTTCACTGTCATCGTCTGTAGCAGCAAGGTTGTCTGCACTAAATGAGCTCAATAACAGAGCCAAAAATAAATTCAATACCTGGAGGTCAAGAACATCATAAATGGATTAAACTTCTAATATAGATTCTATACATTCATACATAAAATGGACAACATAAAGCTTTTTCTGTTTTTATTTCCAAATTTCCAGCATATGCAGTATTTTGTTTTTCATAATCTCAGGTACTTTACATTACATGCAATGCTTGTCCTATGAGCCAGAATGGACATATATAACAGGGACTGTCTTTTACCAAGACAATACTCTTAGCCCAAATCTAAGCGATTATTAGGTACAATATGTGATTTTAAATTATTTTCAGAGAATTTTCAAACAGTGTTACAAATAATTAAAAGCTTAATTTGAATAATGCACTATTAGCACTAACTACCTTTTAATGTATGAGCCATTTTTTTCCCGCTTACTATTGTAACCATGAAAGTGTTTCAAAAATATTTTGTTACCTACCACAAGATTACCTATTACCATGACCATCATAAAGACGACGAGGCACATCGACTGGCCAGCTACTTCCATGCAGTCCCACATTGTCTCAATCCATTCTCCACACAGCACACGGAACACAATTAGAAAGGAATGAAAGAAGTCGTTCATGTGCCAGCGAGGCAGTTTACAGCTGTCGTCAATTTTACAGACACACTCCTTGTAGCTTTTACCGAAGAGCTGCATGCCCACCACAGCAAAGATGAAGACAATGATGGCTAACACCAAGGTCAAGTTGCCCAAAGCACCTACTGAGTTGCCAATAATTTTAATCAGCATGTTCAGTGTTGGCCATGATTTTGCCAATTTAAAAACTCTGAGCTGAAAAACAATGGTTCATGATAAAAAAAATTATTCATCAGCATAATAAGACTTTCTTCAGTAGCTTTACCATTTATTTTCTAAAGTTCTCACATCTAACTCTTTTGAGTAAAATCAATTAAAATGTAATATGCAATTCACCAAAAAAGAACACAAATCAAGCAAAGTGCATTTTTAACTAATTGTAATACTGGTGCATTATAGTGTAGACTGTATAAAACAGGTATACATAAAATATTTATAATTACCAATCGAAAAGATCGCAGCACGGATAGTCCTTCCACTTTAGCGAGACCAAGTTCCATTAAACTGAGGCTCACAATAATGCCATCAAAAATGTTCCATCCTTCTTGGAAGTAATAATAAGGATCCAAGGCTATGATTTTAAAAATCATTTCACCAGTAAAGATTCCGGTAAATACCTGGATGAACACAATTGAGGGGTTATTGTTTCTTGTTTAAAGTTTAACTGTACAATTTCTGGCATCTGGCCCTCACAGGATCAGCAAACTGAAACCTTTTGAGGGTCACAGCATCCTCACAACTGTAAGACAAGTACATTCATATATAGCTAGTGCTACAGGTAGTCAGTTTCTACTCATTTTTACTGAAAAATAGCGTCATGGTATTCAATCATTTATTCAATTTTCGCATGAATGTTCCATTTTTTCACATGTTCTTATTCTCCGATTGATAATCTGGGCCTTGCTATCATGATTTTAATGGAGGCATAACCATTTAAAATAAATAGGTTAATGCTTCCACTGAATGCGATAAGTGTTCATATGTTATTATCCCACCATGTAATTTCAACACCTTGTTTTTTTCTTCAATTTGAACTGAAAATTCTATTCAGGACTCCAAATGATAACGTTAGCCTTTTGCATACTCACCACCACAAAGAGAATACTGAAATTAATGTGGAACTTGGTTAGTTTTGATTTTGAATATTTTTTGCAACCATCAACATTTTTCATAGGTATATTTTCCATAAGCTTAATTATAATATATTGGCGAAAGTCTAATTTTTAGGCTGCAATCAATGCTCACTTGAGTGAACTTTAATGTAAAAGTTGATTGTAGTTGGACAAATCTGTAGTATCTTTTAATGCATACTGGTATTCAAGTGGGATAAATACACCTATCAGATTCTTATTTTAGAGTTTTATGATATGTTAACAGAACTTAGGAGTTGACAAATTTTATTAGAGTTTTTTGAGGATGTAACTAGCAGGGTAGATAAAGGGGAAACAGTGGATGTAGTATATTTGGATTTCCAAAGGAAATTCGCTAAGGTACCACATAAAAGATTGTTACGCAAGATAAGGGTTCATGGGGTTGGATAGAGAATTGGTTAACGAACAGAAGGCTCGAGGGGCCGTATGGCCTACTCCTGCTCCTAATTCTTATGTTCAACAGCCACTTAATGGGTGCTTTTTACAACATAATTTGCTGTCTTGTTAAAAATGTTACACTTGCACTGGCTAGTGTTGGACATCGTGGAGAGTTAAAGGATTAACAGTCGAACTTCTTTGTATCATTGAGACCTTCCAGTATAAACAGAATGGCTTTGAAGTATCATGAGAGGAATGCATAGCTTGTCTCTGATAGGTAAAGTGCTTGTGCAAAGAAATACATGACAGTAATGATGTCAGCCATGGCTGATTAAACTGTAACTTTAGGAGCTAGGGTAATAAACATAGTTAGAGGTATCCATTAGTTAGAATATAGGACGATAACGGTTGACAAAACCTGTTCTTCAAAGATAGTGGTGACAGTTAGATCAGGAAGTCTTGTTTGAAGGAAAGTAGCTTTGGAGTAAGCAACTACAACGGTTTACATGAATAGACTGTCTTCAAAGGATTTGGGAATAGATACGTCATGCAGTCTTACTATAACATGTACCTTTGATGTAGGCAAAATATATATAGTTCTCTCTCCCCGTCTCTCTCTCTCCCCGCCCCAGTCTCTCTCTCTCCTTCCCTCTCTGTCTCTGTCTGTCTCTCTCTCCTTCCCTCTCTCTCTCTCTCCTTCCCTCTCTCTCTCTGTCTCTCTCTCTCCTTCCCTCTCTCTGTCTCTCTCTCCTTCCCTCTCTCTCTGTCTCTCTCTCCTTCCCTCTCTCTCTCTGTCTCTCTCTCCTCCCCTCTCCAAACGGGGCGATACCGAATTTCTAGCCCTCTCCCTCTCTCTCCCCCCAATCTCTCGCTCTCTCCACGTCTCTTTATCTCTCTCTCTGTCTCCCAGTCTCTCTCCCCCAGTTTCTCTCTCTCTCCCCGTCTCTCTCGCCCCTCAGTCTCGCGCTCTCTCTCTCTCCCAGTCTCTCTCTCCTCCAGACTCTCCCTCCTCCAGTCTCTCTCTCACAGTCTCTCTCTCTCCGTCTCTCTCTCTCCTCCAGTCTCTCCCTCCTCCAGTCTCTCTCTCTCTCCCCCCCAATCTCTCTCTCGCCCTCTCTCTATCTCCCCAGTCTCTCTCTCTCCCCAGTCTCTCTCTCCCTTCCCCATCTCTCTCTCTCTCCCCCAGTCTCTCTCTCTCTCTCCCCGTTTCTCTCCCCCAGTCTCTCTCTCTCTCCCCCTCAGTCTCTCTCTCTCTCTCTCTCTCTCTATCTCCCCATTCTCTCTCTCTCTCTCCCCAGTCTCTCTCCTCTCTCTCCCCCCAGTCTCTCTACACTCTCTCTCTCTCTCCCCCGTCTCTCTCTCCCTCCCCCCCAGTCTCTCTCTCTCCCCCTCAGAGTTGGGGTCACTCAGGCCGGGCCTCACAACCGCTCGGCCCGAGACACAGAGTGGGGGAGCGGCAGCGGCCGGCCGTAAACCGCGCGGCCCTGTAAACTGCTGTTTTACAAAAAAGCCTTGGCAACGCCGGGCCCCCCCAGCTAGTAGTGTATAAAGGAGCATGGTTTTCAACAGTAATTCAGAGGGCTTGAAAGATTCAGAAACCAAAAAGCCACTCTCTGATCCTCGTTGGGTTGATCCCTCAACCTAGGTATCAATAAAGTCTGTTCTGTATACTACACTACAAAGTGTCTTGTGCTTACTCAAAATGTGGTTTTGTGAACCATAGAAGGAAGGAGGTTGAAAGTTAACAGTTAGCAACACTGAATGTATTATTGGTCAGTGAATAACAATTAAGGTTGGCCTGCCTAATACAGCAAACAAAACGAACACAGCATAAAAAAAATTCACAGGGCTTCTTGTAGGATGCACTATAGGTCAAGAGATATTGCTCACAGAACACATACCAAGTTCCCATATATGAGCACATTTTCGAAGTTTTTTGTCATTGGGTAATGTTCCATGGCCATAAAAAGGGTGTTCAGCACAATACATATAGTAATAGCAAGGTCCACAAATGGATCCATCACAATTAAATGTACGATTTCCTTTACTTTTAGCCAGTGTGGATGGCAGTCCCAGATCAAGAAGTTATTTGCAAATTTATACCAGCATGGATGACATTTCTGTCGAGATTCTTCAAGCTCTACAAAATGCAAACAAAATACGGTTATAAAAAGGTTGCTAAATTAAACAAATAACTTAGGATATGCCAAATTTATGAGCAGTTACAGTGCAGAAAGTAAGCATGGCATGCATTCTTATATAGAAAACACCTCAGGTACATTGTTAAATGTCCCCACAAATGTCAATTCTTTTTCAAATATCTGTGGCTTGTTAGGCAACGTTTGCATTTTATGGATGAGTGGAATTACAGATGCTGAAGGGAGTATTCATTGAAATAAGCTTTCCAACCTACTTGCCATTTCAACCATTTTAAAACAGCTTTTTTGATAATCTCCACACAAGTCCATTTTATTTATTTAGATTTATGATTTCTCCACTTATCCATCTTCTGCTGTAGGTGGTGACTCATCCTGGTGAACAGTACTACAGCAACCCTCCAATACCCATCTCAAATATCCATGTGTTGGCAAACTACATGCCCATGGAGATATCACAATCGAGCTTGATATTGTCTCCAGGCTGTTTACTTAAAAATTGACATTTCCAGCATATCCTGTCAACTGTTGGATAGGTGTTTGAATTAATTATTCTTCATTTTCAACAGACAGAGCTATTGGGTCAGTCAGAAATATCAATCAATAGGTAGGAAAGCTTAAACTTTACTTGCCAATGAGACACACCCTATTATCATCACAGTAAGTAAAAGTTAGAAACATTGGAGACCCAGAGAGACTTGGGGGGTCCATGTAGATAGATTATTAAAATGTCATGGACAGGTACAGAAAATAATCAAAAAGGCTAAAGGAATGCTGGCCTTTATATCTAGAGGACTAGCATACAAGCGGATAGAAGTTATGTTACAGCTATACAAAGCCCTGGGTAGACCACACCTGTAATACTGTGAGCGGTTCTGGGCACCCCACCTTAGGAAGGATATATTGACCTTGGAGGGAATACAACATAGATTTACCAGAATGATTCCCTGGAGTTTAGAAGGTTAAGGGGTGATTTGATTGAAATTTTCAAGATATTAAGGGGAACTGATAGGGTAGATAGAGAGAAACTATTTTTGCTGGTTGGGGAGTCTAGGGCTGGGGGGCATAGTCTAAAAATTAGAGCCAGGTCTTTCAGGAGTGAAATTAAGAAACACTTCTACACACAAAGAGTGGTAGAAGTAAGGAACTCTCTTCCGCAAACAGCAACTGATGCTGGGTCAGTTGTTTGTTTTAAATCAGAGATTGATAGATTTTTGTTAACCAAAGGTATTAAGGAATATGGGGCAAAGGCAGGTATATGGAGTTAGATCACAGATCAGTCATGATCTCATTGAATGGCGGAACAGGCTCGAGGGGCTAAATGGCCTACCCCGTTCCTATGTTCCTAGTAAGCTTTTCTGATTTGCAGAAAAGGCTTAATAACTGCAGAATTCAGCACATGGTAGAAAACATTAGACTCTGTACCAGATACCTTTTCAGTATATAAATTTGATCTTAGATGTAACAAAATTCCTACGTTTAGTGTCTGCTTGGAATTTTATGGACATCTGCAATGGTTAAAAAACTGAATGCAACTGGAGCAAGATTTATAAGATGCCCAGTAGCCAATTAAACCTCACAGTTTCAGTACAGTTATACTGTGAAAGCTGTGGTATATTAATGCATTGGCTCCCAGGCTTTGCCTTAAGAGCTGCTGATAAGTGCTTTTTTAAATAAGTGTCGACTTGGTGCTCATGCCCAGATCTGTTCTTAGGGAATATATGTGGCCCACAGTTAGGATAGCAAACAGCCCACACCACAGGTATATTTCACACAGGATCTGGGGGAAATTGCTTAAAATGTAACTTCAAAATGCATAGCCATTTTCCCCCTATTTTTATTGACCCCTCTTTTCAATCAAAAAAGAGGCATTTAGTATCTTCAAGCCAAGCAAAAAACCCAAGAAGGCATTTAAAAATTAATCCTTCATATGAATTTTTTTTGTTCTTTTTCTCACAGCTCCACAAAAATTTTCCCTATTCCAGTCTATTTTTAGATAATTAAAATCACATATAATTATCATTCTATTGTTGATCTTCCCTACCTCTTCTCTTCCTGCTTAATTATTTTACTCACACTTTCACTCGCCTCCTGTACCTGATGTATTATAGTGTTGCCAATGATCCGGCATGTGATGACCATCAATACTACATTGTCTTTCTCCCTATTTTCTAGGTCCATCAGATGCCAGGCGGTGTGAAGAAGAAAGCCTTTATAACTATACATGGTCACTCACTCTTAGCATACCAAGCACCAGCTAAGGAATAATCATACCATATGATTTAATAAATTTGTGGGGACTGCACTTGAGGATTCACTGAATACAAATAAGCAGGAGCTGGTGGAAGTGGCAAGTAAGGCCAAGGGAAGAGATATCTGGAGGGTCCTAGCATCCTAGTTCTATTAAAGGGGACAAAGATCGAGACTTTGGGGGCCCCCAAGACATGTTGAAGTATGGTGGAAGGCACTACCTACTTGGGTGGGGTTCTTACCATGGCATAGACATGTTGCAGCCAGTAATGGGGTGTGTTGTCACTTCAAGCCCTTTGCAACTGAGCCCCTCCTGCAGGAGTCTGTGACACCAGTAACAGTATCTGGAACCATGCAGGCCCTGGCTCAAACTCTTCCTCTGCCTTGGAAAAGCTGAGAGACCACCTGAATATGAACTTCACTCAGATCAGTGATCTCCCCGAACCTGCTCTTCTGCTTATCAGTAGAAATGTTGAGCTGCAGCTTAGTAGCAGGGGCAGTTGTGCAATGGGAATGGTGCCAACTATCATGATAACAACACCTCTGCACCCTTGTGACCACTTCAACCAATGCTTGTCTCAGTGGCAGAAAGCAAGCTGAGCCAGTTGCTGCAGCCCTTTGCAGCCCGGACTTGTAGAGATTGCTGACAACAAACATTTCAAGACCCCTTGATTGAACCACAACAGTGTACCATCTCCCATGTTGCAGCCCATGAGCATCTATCTCATAGGAGCACTAGAATAGGTAAAGGGAGCACTTTGGTCTGCCACAAGAGTCTCAGATTGTAGTCGTTCTGTACACCGATGAACCAATAATGCTGTTTGAAGGCTTTGTGTGCAGTGATTGTTCTTGTAATGGCTGGCGATCTTGGAATGTGAGGTGATATATCAAACAATTTTAGTAGTTGGACTGATGTTATTGCTGGTAGTGAGGAAGTACACATGTTAGAAATTATTGTCAATGCAGGGGAGCTGGAATTGTTCAGATGAAGCTCTCTTCAACACACTGCTGTTGAACAGTTCTGGTGGCAGATAACTGCTGGACTGCATTCACTTCCTTGGCAATGCGCCAAAGTCATTGGTGTCCTTTGTCTCATCGTGCAGAAGACCCTCCTGAATTGGTAGTTCCATGTGCAGTCCTCACTGCATAGAAAAGTTATGCATGCAAGCAGAACACCACAATCATATGGGATAAAATCTGTGAAATGTTTTGGAGGAATCCATTAAAGCTGTCCAGGCATCTGAATCGTTGCTTCAGAGCTCCAATGGTCTGTTAGTAAAGGCTGTAGATGAACAGAGATTCACTGCAGAGCTTTCGTCTTTAAGAGGTGTTATAAGCCATGTGTTTAAGGGATAGTCCCATCTCCAAGAAGCTAGCCTTTAACTTGCTGTGCAGGGTCAAACAGTTGACTGACATAATATAAATGCATCATGGTAGTTGTCAGGAAAGTGGGCACAGACCTGCAAGATGTGCTGCCGGTCATCACACATCAGTTGAGCATAGATTAGGCAGTAACTTTTTCAATTCACGAAGGCAGCAGCATTGTGGATGGGAGCAAACGGTGACATGCATGCAGCCAATTATGCCTTGGAAGAATCCTACAATCTTAGCAAACTCCACAGCAATATCCTGCTACTTCTTGATGTCCATAGGGAAATTGATGAATTCTGTTTTCTTTAACAAATAAGACATCAGTCATCTATTTGATACAAGCATGGATTGCAGATTAGCTGAGGTTGCTGAATTCCATGTTGCAGCCTGGAAGGAGCTGGAGACAACAAAGTTCAGGGCCACAGTACGATAGCAAAATACTGCGGATGCTGGAAATCTGAAATAACAACAGAAAAAGCTGGAAAAACTCAGCAGGCCAGGCAACATCCGTGGAGAGAGAAACAGAGTTAACGTTTCAGGTCAAAACCCTTCTTCAGAACTGAGAAAAAAAAAGCGAGGTGAGGCCTTGGGCCTTGAGCTAGACATTTCAGGAGTATCAAACACTTAGCACAGTAGTCACTATGGAAATACAGAGGGAGTACAGTTCTGAAGAAGGGTTTCGACCTGAAACGTTAACTCTGTTTCTCTCTCCACGGATGTTGCCTGGCCTGCTGAGTTTTTCCAGCTTTTTCTGTTGTTATTTCAGGGCCACAGTAACCTTGAATACAACAGGCAGTGCTGTACTTGCTCTGGCAATTGGCTGCAGGTCTTCTTGCAGAATGGAACAGCTCTGTCACTGGCCCCCTGGAGAAACAAAGCCTTCTTATAAATTGTTCTTCAGAGAACTGTGGTAGGTTCTCTGGACCTATAATTCTGCTGGGAGTTTCTCTGAGCATGCCTCAATCTTTCTGCTTTCCTTCCAGCTGCAGCTCTTTACTCCTTCCTCCTCTTTCAGAGTAGGATTCCTAGAAGTACCCCCATGAAAATAAAAGTCTGAAAACTTGAATGGCAAAAGCCCCAACACAGTCTAGAGCCTGCAATAGTAAATTATAAACTTGTACAAAATGTCAGGAAAAAAGTTACCCATAAGCTAGTGTCAGAAAATATAGTAGGTGAGGAACCCTTTAAAATGCATTTGAAATGGTCACCTGAGATTTTCTACTATTCATGACTTGTGGGCGGAACAAAGGAAGTGGCATTAGTGGGATGGTTAGGTCAGAAAATCACATTGGCATCTCAGTCATATCACACACACCAATTTGCATGCATTCCTGAGGTTCTCATCTGTTTAAGCTGTGAGCTCTGGCTACCAGGAAATCCACCATCCCCTCCTTAAAAAAATAGGGCGATATCTGGAACCAGCGTCAACTCAGCAGGACCAAATCACATATCATTTTCCAACTGCTGCCAACCCCCTTTTCAAGCACAAACATGGCAGTATGGAGACAAAAATCACCCCCAAAATGTTTTGAGAACTGAATTGAACGTAGCTACACTGAAAAGTTATTGGGGCAGATTTTCCTGTTGCTGTGCCTCAGCATACTGGATCATGTATAGGCACAATGCCTGGAGGAAAATCAGACTGCATGCCAGTAAAGGAGCTCACCTGATTTTCCATCCACTTAAATTAATGGAAGGTAAATCAGCAGGGCTCCCTCATCAACATGCATTCCTCTCCACCTGATTTTTTCGATGAAATGCACCCGAGTGATCCAATGGGCTCGATTTTGCCATTGGTGGCGGGTTGGGTGCGGGTCAGGTGGTTGGCGGGTCCCGCTCCCACCTCTGCTGTGAGGTGGGATAAATTTGCGATTTTGCCTTAATTGGGCAATTGATTCCCTGCGTGTGCGCTCCCCTGGTCCAATTAGTCTTTTGGGTCTGAAACTCGCCTCTGCTGACGTCATTTATCCAGCTGCTTTTAAGGGCTCCTTGGTTCATTTTCTCCCTCTGTACTTCCAGAGTGACTACTGTGCTAAGTGTTTGATACTCCTGAAATGTCTAGCTCAAGGCCCAAGGCCTCACCTCGCTTCGATGATGACTGCCTCCATGCTCTGGTGGAGGGAGCCAGAGCTCAAAAGGAGGTGCTCTTTCCTTCCACTGGGAGAAAAAAATCTCCCCAGCAGACCAAAGCTGTGTGGCTGCAACTGGCTCAGGAGGTCAGCTCCAGATCATTTTGCAGCAGAACCTGGCTGCAGTGCCGAAAGAGGTTCAATGACCTTGTCCGCACAGGAAAAGTGAGTATACCATCACCTTTACCCTCATTCTGCTCCCCATCTCCTATCAGCATCAGCACTCTGCATTGTCAACCTACTCCAACACATCCCACTTTACCCTTACATCCCTTGCACCCTTAACCATCCCTCTCTCTCTATGTACACAATCACTTCACTATTCGACTATGCTGCCCTCACACTCGCTATCACTGTGATGCAATGACAACAACCAACAACACACAGGAAGGGCCCTTGGTATTGGGGCCTCACTCCATCTTTGTCTCCTTCTAAGCATCTATGCTATGGATTCTCTACACTCATTTCATCATTCTCACTCAAACTCCACTTGTGTCCCTCATACTAGAAAAAGAGAGCCCACAATAAGAGGGAAAGGGCAAAGACAGGAGAAGGGCCACCCTAGAGATCGTTGGAGCCGAGGAGGATCTGGAATTGGGGGATGGACGGACGGGCGCATCAGAGCAAGCTGGTGACAAAATAGCTTTGCATCTCTCTCATTTACATTGCATGAGTGACTGATAAGGCTTCTGATGCTCATACAGATTGACTTATGATCATCTGCACAAGTCCATGCGCATGCTACGTTAATATTACATGTCTAACTCATGCCTTTACTCCCCCACAGGACCATCGACAGCCCCCCTCCCTACTGTCCAGGAGGAAGAAGCGGAGCCAGAGGACTCCTCAGAGGAGCCTGCAACCTCTGAGGGCGCAGCGTGAGAGCAGGATTAAGTGCAGAAACGCACACCTCGGTGGGACCTTCGCGAGATAGAGTAGTGTTGTCACCTGGTGTATCACAGCTCACAAGTGAGCATCAGCAGATGGTGGAGACAGGGACAGCAGTGGAGAATCCTCTTCGGAGGCCGCAGGGCGCTCCCAGCTTTGATCAGCCCTCAGTCAGAGCCCCACCAGAGTCCTCACCCAACTGAGATGGGCGTCTCAGCCCCTGCACAGACGCAGGAGCAGACTGTTGCCGAGCCCTCACAGGCTCGCAAACCCAGAGGACGCTCGCCAAAGGTGTCGAAGCAGGAGCAGCATGAAAGTGATCAAGGTGCCTCCACATCTGCTGAAGCCACAGGGGAGACACCACATAGAAGCACGTGTAAGAGGAAGATAAAGCACAATTAGTCACAAGGGTAGTCACTTGGGTGTTCTGTTCTGTTGTCTTTTGTTTTCTTTAATATTTGACATTGTCATCCTTTTATGAATGGATTAAACAGAAGTGATGGCAAACAGTTGAAGTTTTGGCCTATGTGATCTCAGAAATGGAAGTTCCACATTGAGGGCTCAGGGCGACTTGCATTTGTAATGATGGTGGTCAGAGTGATAGGAACCCACAGGTTCTTGTACATTGTGTATGGGCTGTTAAGAAGGTGCCAGCCACATTTGTTTGATTCGTCTGCTTAAGCGAATCTGGCAAAGATTAGTGCATCCCTTGCATCAGGGCAGCAATGTGCTCGCATGCTGCTGGAACTGGTGCATTTGCCTCCGCAAGGTCTTCCTCCTCCTCCTCCTCTTCATCTGAGGAGGCTATGCGCTGAGCCACTTGTTCCTCAGGCAGTGGTAAGCCACGATGCTGTGTGATGTTGTGCAGTGCACAGCAGACCACGATGATTCTGGAGATCCTGGCTGTTGAATACTGTAGGACGCCACCTGATCTATCAAGGCATCTGAATCTCATCTTCAGCAAACCGATGGTTTACTCGATAATGGATCTGGTCGAAATGTGGCTGGCATTGTAGCACTCCTCAGCTTCGTTCAATGGCCTCCTCAACGGCGTCATCAGCCACGTCTCCAAGTAGCCACCCGGAAAGTTGGTTTGGCGAATTGAAGAGCGGAGGCACACTAGACTGGCGCAGGATGAACGAGTCATGACAACTGCCAGGGTACTTCGCGCAAACATGCAAAATGTCCTTCCCGTGGTTACACACCAGCTGCACGTTAAGGGATTGGAAGCCCTAGTGGTTGACAAAAACAGCTGGGTTGTGATGGGGTGCCCTAAGGGCCACATGTGTGCAGTCTACGACGCCCTGCACCCTTGACAAGTCTGCCATATTTGCAAAGCCAACCGCACGCACGGTTACACTTACTTGATCCATGGAGAAATGTATGTAATTGTGCGCCTTGAGGGCATCGGTTACCTGCGTGATGCAAGTGTGTGCAGACGACTGGGAGATGCCGCTGATGTCTGCTGATGATCCTTGGAGGGACCCTGAAGCAAAAAAATTGAGGGCGGTGGTAACTTTGACAGCCACTGGTTAGGGGTGTCCACCCGCTCCTCTGGGCTCCAGGTGTTCGTACAGCATTGCGCAGATGTCACCGGCTACCTCTTGCGAAAGTCCCAGCCTCCTTTGGCACTGCTGCTCAGTCATGTTGAGGAAGGTCATCCTCAGCCTGTAAACCCTGTGTTGGGGTTATCTCCTGCGGCGACGTGCATCCCTGCGCTGACGCCTTCTGCCCTGTGCAGCATCAGGTGGGTGAGGAGGAGGTTGGCACTCCTGCTGTTGGTGCTGCTGTTGTGCCTGGTTCAGCTGCTGCCGCGGCTGCTCTTCCTCTGAATCTGAGGACCAGGATGACAGAGTATAAATGGTTTCCATGCTGCTGGTAGATATCTCAGTTGAGGAAGTACTCAGTCAATGTGGGGAGAGGGTTTTCCCAGGAGGTCACAGTGGAGATGGATCTCAGCTTCACCACTTCCAAGATCAGTAGACCTGCAAAAAGTTTTCCAAGACCTGAAAAAACAAAGTTCTGCCACCTGCAACTGCACCTTGTTGAGAGCTCCGTATTTATGCTGGAGCTGCAGCTGTCAAGAAGGCAGCCACTTGTGAACCCGACACAATTAGCTGGCGTGGTTTGGGAACAATGTGGAACACGCTGAAAATCTGGTAAAACTTAAAAGGGCAGCGAAAATAGGATTACACAGGCAGTTAACAACCAGTTAACTGCCTTAAGGGCCTATCCTGCCGCTTGGTGGTGGGGCCGAACAGGAGTCTGCAAGCCCGCCTTTGGCAAAGTTGCACGGAGGCGGGTTGACAGCGGGATCGGAACCCGCTGGCATTTTTAGCCATTTTACCACCTGACCCGCCTCCAAAATGCTGGTAAAATCGAGCCCAATATGTCCAAACACATGAACAGGAAAATCTGCCTCATTTGTTTTTGTCTAACTAGGCTGTTCTTTTCCAATGCAGATGTTATGAGATGCTGAAGTATAATGAAAGTGTTGACAAACCTTCCATAGTATTTGTGAGAATACTGGCCACACTTAAAGCTCTCTGCCTTTGTATAGGATCATCCAGAAAATCCATAGAAACTTGATGAGATCCCGATCTCCTCTTCTTAAAGTCTGTTTCTGTGTTAGTGCCCTGCAAATGACACATACCTCAATTATTCAGTTTTATCTCAATCTGCTCACTTTCAAATATATTACTGAAAAACTGTGGTAAAATTTAAATAAAAATTATTAAAATAACTTGCAAATTTATGGTACATTTCCCTTTTATTTGTTCGACAAAACATATTTATTTTTTAGAAAGGCACTGGACTGGATTTTCTGCTGAAGTGGCAGTGTTACTACCTGTATCATTGTTAACCTCTCAGTAGCAGTAACAAGAGATATACCACCAGGTTTAATTTTCTTATCTCTCTAGCACTGCCAGAGACTCAGGCCGCGATTTTCCCTACCAAGGCGGCTGACGTTGGTGGCAGGTCTCGGCCCCACTGTTGGCTCCATCCCAGCGTCCGACATGACTTTCCCCTGATTGGGCTTGTTAATCCCACCCAGCGCGTTTCCTGGCCAATTGAAGGAAGCGGGTCAGATGACGTCATTTATGACGTGTCATCAGCTGGTTTCCTTAAAAGGGACCATGCGCAAATTTACTTTGATAATTTGTGCTGTCAGTGTTCTACAGCATTGAGGTACTGCAAACACTGACAAGCATTGCACAAAGGTGCACAGCTGCACCCAGGCTCTCCCATGACTCCCTCCATATGCTTATGTAGGGAGTCACAGCACGCATGGAGGTTCTCTTCCCTTCCAATGGGCGGACGAGACCTCCCCAGGAGATCAACACAGCCTGGTTGCACATTGCGGAGGAGGTCACAAGCAGGGATGTCGTCAGGAGGACCAGGCTGCAGTGGCGCAAACCTTTCAATGATCTCAGTAGATCACGAAACATTACTGCAATGTCAGGGCGAGGCTGGTTCTGGACCCAAGTGCAGACAGACGAGGCGAGAAGCAGGTATGCAGTCTTAAATAAAAGTACTTTACTAGAATCACACAGGTAAACAGTTACAAACATAAGAGCTCAAGACAAGCTACCACTAGGCAAATGGCTTGTCAAGACTGAGCACAGAGGGAAGAAACCACAGAACTTAAATACAAGCAAAAACAGGTGAAACCAATAAACCTGATAAAAGGCAGTTAAGTAATAAACACAAGAGAAACTAGTAACAATTAGCAAAGGGAAAAAAACAAGTGAAGGTGCCATCTAGGGGTTACTGAGGGAACTAACCGGCACCCTCACA
This sequence comes from Somniosus microcephalus, assembly GCF_052327205.1. Classification (NCBI taxonomy): domain Eukaryota; kingdom Metazoa; phylum Chordata; class Chondrichthyes; order Squaliformes; family Somniosidae; genus Somniosus; species Somniosus microcephalus. Next base: position 274,335,981 of record NC_140990.1, on the reverse strand, counting down.
GGACCCCCTCCCCTAGGAACGGCTCCTGACGTTCCTCCTGGACGATCAGGGTGGCGACAGCGAAAATCCCTGATGAGTTCAGGATCCAAAATGTCCTGGGCCGGAACCCAGGAACGCTCTTCAGGACCATAACCCTCCCAGTCGACCAGGTATTGAATGCTCCTCCTAACCCGGCGACTATCAAGGAGGCGACGGACAGTGTAGGCTTGCTGACCGTCAATCATGCGGGGCGTGGGGGGCAGAGGTCTGGAAGCAGGGACCAAGGGACTGGTAAGTACCGGCTTGAGGTGAGAGACGTGGAACGTGGGATGTATCTTCATCGACCGAGGAAGGAGGAGCCGGTAGGCCACAGGGTTTACTTTTTCCAAAATCCTAAAAGGTCCGATGAACCGGGGAGTCAACTTGCGGGACTCCACATGGAGCGGAAGATTCCGGGTAGACAGCCAGACCTTGTGTCCGGTCCGGAACCGAGGATCTGGGCGGCGGTGTCGGTCAGCCTGCACTTTCTGCCCAGAAGAAGCGAGCTGCAAGGCAGATCGGACCCTCCTCCAGGTACGGCGGCAGCGTTGGATGAACCCCTGGGCAGCCGGGACTCCTACCTCTCTCTCCTGTTCAGGGAAGAGTGGCGGTTGGAAGCCATATTGACATTCGAAAGGTGAGAGGCCAGTGGAGGAGCTCTGAAGGGTATTGTGCGCGTACTCCGCCCAGACCAGATACTTGCTCCAGGTGGAAGGATTGGAGGACACAAAGCTTCTTAGCACCCTCTCCAGATCTTGGTTGGTTCTCTCAGTCTGGCCGTTAGACTGTGGGTGGAACCCAGAGGAGAGACTGACGGAAGCGCCCAGGAGGGAACAAAAAGCCTTCCAGAACCTGGATGAGAACTGGGGACCACGGTCAGAGGCGACATCCAGGGGCAAGCCATGGAGGCGGAAGACATGCTGGACAACCAGTTGGGCAGTCTCTCTGGCAGAGGGAAGCTTGACAAGAGGGACGAAGTGAGCAGCCTTGGAAAAGCGATCGACCACAACTAGGATGGTAGTGAATCCCTCAGATGGAGGTAGCCCGGTGATGAAATCCAGGGCGATATGAGACCAGGGATGGCTGGGGATGGGCAAGGGATGCAGGAGACCAAGCGGAGGTTGTTGGGATGTCTTGTTCTGGGCACAGGCGGAACAAGCGGAGACAAAGGCCCGAGTGTCGGCTTCAATAGAGGGCCACCAGAACCTCCTCTTAAGGAACTCGACTCCAATATCCGAGGCATCCACCTCTACGATAAAGGGCAGGGTGGGGTCAGGGTGTACCAGAATGGGAGCAGAGGTGAAGCGTTGTTTGAGCTCCTGGAAGGCCCGTTCCGCTTCAGAAGACCAACTGAACCGTAAAGACGAGCCCTTGGTCAATACGGAGAGGGAGGCGGCAAGGGAGCTGAAGTTGCGGATGAAGCGTCTGTAAAAGTTGGCGAATCCCAGGAACCGCTGAACCTGCTTAACCGACGTGGGACGCGGCCAGTTCAAGACGACTTGAACCTTGCTAGGATCCATCTGGATGCGCACAAGGGTGGCATCGAATGTAACCTGTAGCGAGGGCTTCCTTGATGTATTCTTCCATGGAAACATTCTCAGGGCCAGAGAGAGAGTAGAGCCGACCCTGAGGGGGGCTAGTGCCAGGCAGGAGATCAATGGCACAGTCGTAGGACTGGTGTGAGGGGAGTGTGGTGGACCGCCTCTTACTAAACACAGCATGGAGGTCCGAATATTCAGGGGGCACATGAGCAAGGTCCAGCTGATCAGTTGGCTCGGGAGAGGAAGGACGGGGCAGACTAGGGAAGACCTATTAGGCCGATTAGGCACTCTGCAGCCTTCCGGACTCAATATCGAGTTCAACAATTTCAGATCATAACCTCGGCCCCTATTACATTTTTTCTTGTAATTTTTCCACTCCTTTCCCCCCCCCCCCCCTTCCTTTTGTTTCTCTCTCACACCTGGCAGCTATCTCTTGCCCTGCCAGTACACTTTACACCTTATCTCAGCCTATTACCATCTCGTCTAGCTTCTAATACCTTTTATTGTCTCTTTCACTTCTTTTGTTTTTTTCACTTCTTTTGTCCGATCGCAGCCCTGCCTTCGATCTATTTTCTTTTCTTTCCAGTTTTGAAGAAGGGTTCGACCCGAAATGTCAACTCAAATTTCTCTCCACGGATGTTGCCTGACCTGCTGAGTTTTTCCAGCATTTTCTGTTGTTATTTAAGACCTTAAGACAGTTGGCTAGACATGAAGGACCCCACTCCAGCACAGTCCCGGTAGTCCAGTCAATGTGAGGGTTGTGAAGAGAGAGCCACGGATGTCCAAGAACGAGAGGGAGCTCAGGTGAATCGATAAGGTGAAACTGCAGCAACTCTTGATGTCTCTCCCCTACTTGGACATGTAATACTCCGGTGATATGATGAATACGCCCAGAACCAAGGGGCCTGCCGTCGAGGGCGATGACTTGTAAAGGCTTGTCAAGGCAGGAGAAAGGAATTTTCAGGCTGCGCACAAGGGTGGCATCGATAAAACAGCCAGCGGCCCTGGAGTCAACAAACGCCTGGAGGTTGTACTGTTGTCCCTCCCAAGAGAGACGAGCGGGAAGCAGGGTTTGGAAGACAGAAGGGGTAGGAGAAGGGATTTGATCTGTCAGTATTTTCCCAATCCTCCTGGCTTTTTCCTGAAGCTCAGGGCATGTGGCTCTGAGATGGCCAGACAGGCCACAGTAAAGACAACGCCCCTCTCTCAATCTCCTCTGTCTCTCAAACTGGGAGAGCCGAGTTCTGCCGAGTTGCATAGGTTCCTCTTCGGTGCTAACAGGTGGACTCGGGGGTACTTGGAAACTCTTGGTCAGATTTGAAACACCGGAAGATCTCACCTCTGTGGAAGTAGTGAATCTCCTCTCTCTACCATGCTCCCGGAGGCGGTTATCCACTCTGATGGCAAGGGTGATGAGCGTGTCAAGGTCCTCCGGAACCTCTCTGGACGCTAGTTCATCTTTGATAGATTCAGAAAGGCCATGAAGAAACGTGGAAAGAAGGGCCTCAGTGTTCCAGCGGCTTTCCGCAGCGAGTGTGCGGAACTCAATGGCGAAGTCGGCTACGCTGCAGTTGCCCTGGCAGAGATTCAAAAGTCTCTTAGCTGCCTCCCGTCCACTCACAGGATGGTCAAAGACTTTGCTCATCTCTTCGGCGAAAAGGAGAATGTCCGAGCAGACGAAAGATTGCTGCTCCCAGATAGCGGTAGCCCAGGTGAGAGCTTTTCCCAAGAGTAGTGATATGAACGCTACCTTAGAGCGGGGTGATAGGAGCATGGAGGGTTGGAGTTCAAAAACTAGGAAGCACTGGGTCAAGAAGCCGCGACACTTGCCCGGATGACCGTCATAGCGCTCTGGCGCGGGTAGGCGAGGCTCTCGGTGAGTCTGGAGGTCGGCGACTGGTGGGGTAGTACCCAAAGGAACTGACTAAGGAGGAACATCCTGAGCAGAAGCCACAGCGGCTGGGTGTTGAATGGTCTGAGTCCATGTATTTACCTTGTCCGAAATGCTTTGGAGAAGTTGCTCAAGGCGGCCGAGGAAAACACCTTGATGGGAGAGAATAGAACGAAATTCCTCCATCACTGCTGGGTCCATACTGGCTCAGTCTTGCTGTCAGGGCGAGGCTGGTTCTGGACCCAAGTGCAGACAGACGAGGCGAGAAGCAGGTATGCAGTCTTAAATAAAAGTACTTTACTAGAATCACACAGGTAAACAGTTACAAACATAGGAGCTCAAGACAAGCTACCACTAGGCAAACGGCTTGTCAAGACTGAGCACAGAGGGAAGAAACCACAGAACTTAAATACAAGCAAAAACAGGTGAAACCAATAAACCTGATAAAAGGCAGTTAAGTAATAAACACAGGAGAAACTAGTAACAATTAGCAAAAGGAAAAAAACAAGTGAAGGTGCCATCTAGGGGTTACTAAGGGAACTAACCGGCACCCTCACATGCAAAGCCACACTCAACCTCATCCTGCTGTGCCACTCATCACATCCCCATCATTCTGCCTTCCCTACCCTACTCCTGCACATCCTTCTCACACCAACTTACCTTGCACCTCCAACCATCTCTCTCTATCTACATTATCACTCTCCATCTAACTAGCCACCCCTCACACTCACCCTCATCCTACTGCAAGCATACCAACTAACAACACACAAGGGTAGGCACTTGGGTGTTTTAACCAATGTTCACGTGAAGTTTCTGGTAATTTGTGGTCAAACATTGAAACCTTTATTTTCAACACTTTGCGTCTTGGACAGATTTGTGTGCACCTTTGGAAGTGGCTTAGTGAGTTGCAGTGAATGGTGAGGCATAATGGTACCCCCCACAATGGTGATGAGTGTGACAGGAATGGCTTGGGCATTGTGGGGATGCTTTATGGTGATGGTGTGGGGTGGTGCCAACCTGGCACATCATGTGGCAGCCAGGGTGTACAGCATCAAATGAAGTAAATCTAGACATGGTGAGGCCATCCCTGGCCTCCCAGGCAGCAATGTGGTCGGGTGCTGATACCCTCTCTCCTGTGCAGCATCAGGTGATTGTGGAGAAGGTTGGTGTGGTTGTTGGTGCTGCTGGTGTTGGGGCTGATCATGGTCAGATTCTGAGGACTCGACATCGGGAAATGCAGGTGTGTGCATTTTGACAGCGGGTTCCCGACCCACTGTCAATCATTTTAAATTTCACAGCTGACCCACCACCAATTGGGTCCACTGAGCGCCAGCAAAATCACGGCCACTGTGAGGGGAAGGGGTTATCCAGTCTGAAAGAGTGAAGTTGGTGGAAGTGCTGAGCTGTCAGCTGATTTCTACTTCTTGTGCTGTTGACACCAGCAGTGAGAATAAAACCAGTTAAAGGCTACTCTTCTTCTTGCTTTATTTTTATGTGAGTGTGTGTTTTCCAGAAGACAACTGGAATCTTATGCTAACCAAATTAGTAACAATACTGTGGAGGAGGAATTTCTGGAGTGTATACGGGATGGTTTCCTGGACCAATATGTCGAGGAACCAACTAGGGATCAGGCCATCTTAGACTGGGTATTATGCAATGAGAAAGGATTAATTAGCAATCTTGTTCTGCGAGGCCCCTTGGGTTGGAGCAATCATAATATGATAGAATTCTTCATTGAGATGGAGAGTGAAGTAGTTGATTCAGAGACTAAGGTCCTGAATTTAAATAAAGGGAACTATGATGGTATGAGACGCGAGTTGGGTAGGATTGATTGGGTAATGTCACTCAAAGGGTTGACGGTGGATAGGCAATGGCAAACATTCAAAGATCGCATGGATGAACTACAGAATTTGTTTATCCCAGTTTGGCATAAAAATAAATCAAAAAAGGTGACTCAACCGTGGCTAACAAGGAAAATTTGGGATAACATAAGATCCAAAGAGAGGACATATAAATTGGCCAAAAAAAGCAGCAAACCTGAGGATTGGGAGCAGTTTAGGATTCAGCAAAGGAGGACAAAGGGATTAATTAAGAGGGGGAAAATAGATTATGAAAGTAACCTTCAGGGAACATAAAAACTGACTGTAAAAGCTTTTATAGATATGTGAAGAGAAAAAGATTGGTGAAGTCAAGCGTAGGTCCCTTACAGTCCGATTCAGGGGAATTTATAATGGGGAACAAAGAAATGGAAGACCAATTAAATACATATTTTGGTTCTGTCTTCACAAAGGAGGACACAAATAACCTCCCAGAGATGTCGGGGAACATAGGGACTAATGAGAGGGAGGAACTGAAAGAAATCAGTATTTGCAGGGAAATGATGTTGGGGAAGTTGACGGGATTGAAGGCCAATAAATCCCCAGGGCCTGATAATCTACATTCTAGGGTACTTAAGGAAGTGGCCCTGGAGATAGTAGATGCATTGCTGGTCATCTTCCAGAACTCGATAGACTCTGGAATTGGAGGGTAGCTAATGTTACCCCACTATTCAAAAAAGGTGGTAGAGAAAAAGCAGGGATTATAGCCTGACATCGGTAGTGGGGAAAATGCTAGAGTCCATTATAAAAGATGTAATCGCAGAGCACTTAAGAGTCATAGAGTTATACAGCACAGAAAGAGGCCCTTTGGCCCATCGCGTCCGCGCCGGCCATCAAGCCCTGTCTAATCTAATCCCATTTTCCAGCATTTGGTCCGTAGCCTTGTATACTATGGCATTTCAAGTGCTCATCCAAATGCTTCTTGAATGTTGTGAGGGTTCTTGCCTCTACCACCCTTTCAGACAGTGAGTTTCAGATTCCAACCACCCTCTGGGTGAAAAAGTTTTTCCTCAAATCCCCTCTAAACCTCCTGCCCCTTACCTTGAATCTATGCCCCCTTGTTATTGACCCCTCTACTGAAGAGAAAAGTTCCTTTCTATCTACCCTATCTATGCCCCTCATAATTTTGTATACCACAATCAGGTCCCCCCTCAGCCTTCTCTGCTCCAAGGAAAACAACCCCAGCCTGTCCAGTCTTTCTTCATAGCTGAAGCACTCCAGCCCAGGTAACATCCTGGTAAATCTCCTCTGCACCCTCTCCAAAGCAATCACATCCTTCCTTTAGTGTGGCGACCAGAACTGCACACAGTACTCCAGCTGTGGCCTTACCAGCGTTTTGTACAGCTCCATCATAACCTCCCTGCTCTTATATTCTATGCCTCGGCTAATGAAGGCAAGTATCCCATATGCCTTTTTAACCACCTTATCCACCTGTTCTGCTGCCTTCAGGGATCTATGTACATGCACACCAAGGTCCCTCTGATCCTCTGTCTTTCCTAGGGTCTTACCATTCATTGTGTATTCCCTTGCCTTGTTAGTCCGTCCAAAATGCATCACCTCACACTTTTCAGGGTTAAATTCCATTTGCCACTGTTCCGCCCATCTGACCAACCCATCTATATCGTCCTGTAGCCTGAGGCTTCCCTCCTCGCTATTTACCACCCCACCAATTTTCGTGTCATCTGCGAACTTACTGATCATACCTTTTACATTCACATCCAAATCATTAATGTAGACCACAAACAGCAAGGGACCCAGCACCGATCCCTGCGGTACCCCACTGGACACAGGCTTCCAGTCACAAAAACAACCTACCACCATCACCCTCTGCCTTCTGCCACTAAGCCAGTTTTGGATCCAATGTGCCAAGGCACCCTGGATCCCATGGGCTCTTACCTTCCTGACCAGTCTCCAATGCGGGACTTTATCAAAAGCCTTACTGAAATCCATGTAAACCACATCCACTGCACTACCCTCATCCACACACCTAGTCACCCCCTCGAAAAATTCAATCAAATTGGTCAGACATGATCTTCCCTTGACAAAGCCACGCTGGCTATCCCTAATTAATCCCTGCCTCTCCAAGTGGAGACCAATTCTGTCCCTCAGAATTTTTTCCAATAATTTCCCTACTACTGATGTTAGGCTCACTGGCCTGTAATTCCCTGGTTTATCCCTACTACCCTTCTTGAATAATGGTACTACATTAGCTGTTCTCCAGTCCTCTGGCACATCCCCTGTGGCCAGAGAGGTTCTGAAAATTTGTGTCAGAGCCCCTGCAATCTCCTCCTTTGCCTCACATAGTAGCCTGGGATACATCTCGTCCGGGCCTGGGTATTTATCCACTTTTAAGCCTGCTAAAACCGCTAGTACCTCCTCCCTCTCGATGCTAATATGTTCAAGTGTATCACAGTCCCCTGCCCGATTTCTATGTCCACATCGTCCTTCTCCATAGTGAACACAGATGCAAAAAATTCATTTAAAACCCCACCTACATCCTCTGGCTCTACACACAGCTTGCCACTTTGGTCCCTAATGGGCCCTACTCTTTCCCTAGTTATCCTCTTGCCCTTAGATCCTGCCAGTACACTTCACACCTAATCTCAGCTGCCTTTTGTCTCCACGGGCCCATTACCATCTCATCTGGCTTCTAATACCTTTTATTGTCTCCTTTTCTTCTTTTGTTCGATCGCAGCTTTGCCTTCGATCTTTTTATTTTCTTTACAGTTTTGAAGAAGGGTTTCAACCCGAAACGTCAAAAAAAATTCTCTCCACGGATGTTGCCTAACCTGCTGAGTTTTTCCAGCATTCTCTGTTGTTATTTTGGATTTCCAGCATCTGCAGTATTTTGCTATCGTACCTTAAGATTTTCCTTTATTTTGCTCGCCAGTGTTATTTCATCGCCCCTCCTCGCTCTCCTAATTTCTTTTTTAAGTATCCCCTGCACTTTTTATACTCCTCTAGGGCTTCCTCTGTCTTTAGTCCTTTGTATCTGCCAAAAGCCCCCCTTTTTTTCCTAATCCATTCTCGTATATCCCTTGGCATCCAAGGTTCCCTGGGTTTGTTGGTCCCACCCTTGACCTTTACGGGCACATGTTGCCATTGTACTCTCTCAATTTCCTGTCTGAAAGACTCCCATTGCTCCGATGTGGATTTTCCTTCAAGTAGCTGATCCCAGTCCACATTGGCCAGATCCTGCCTTATCATATTAAAATCGGCCTTCCCCCAATTTAGAACCTTTATTTCCGTCCATCCTTGTCCTTTTCCATGACTACCTTAAATCTCACCGAATTATGGTCACTGTCACCAAAGTGCTCACCTACTAATACTTCTACCACTTGCCCGGCCACATTCCCTAGAATTAGGTCCAGTACCGCCCCCGCTCTTGTAGGACTTTCTACATGCTGGCTCAAAAAGCTCTCCTGGATGCACTTTAAGAATTCTGCACCCTCTAAGCCTTTCACACTCTGACTATCCCAATTAATAACTTGGAAAGCAGTGACAGGATCGGACAAAGTCAACATGGATTTACAAAAGGTAAATCGTGCTTGACTAATCTACTGGAATTTTTTGAGGATGTAACTGGTAAAATAGATAAGGGAGAACCAGTGGATGTGGTGTATTTGGACTTTCATAAGGCTTTCGATAAGGTCTCGCATAAGAGATTAGCGTGCAAAATTAAGGCACATGGGATTGGGGGCAAGGTATTGACTTGGATAGAGAACTGGTTGGCAGATAGAAAACAAAGAGTTGGAATAAACGGGTCGTTTTCCGAGTGGCAGGCAGTGACTCGTGGGGTACCGCAAGGATCGGTCCTAGATACCCCAGCTGTTCACAATATATATTAATGATCTGGACGAGGGAATTGGATGTAATATCTCCAAATTTGCAGACGACACAAAGCTGGGTGGGAGGGTATGCTGTGAGGAGGATGTTGTGAAACTCCAGTTCGATTTGGACAGGTTGGGTGATTGGGCAGAAACATGGCAAATGCACTATAATGTGGATAAATGTGAGGTTATCCACTTTGGTGGCAAAAACAGGAAGTCAGATTATTATTTGAATGGCAATAGATTGGGAGAAGGGGAAGTGCAAAGAGACCTGGGTGTTCTTGTGCACCAGTCGCTGAAGGTAAGCATGCAGGTGCAGCTGGCGGTTAAGAAGGCAAATGGTATGTTGGTCTTCGTAGCAAGAGGGTTCGAGTACAGGAACAAGGATGTCTTGCTGCAGTTGTACAGGGCCTTGGTGAGACCGCACCTTGAGTATTGTGTGCAGTTTTGGTCGCCTTATCTGAGGAAGGATGTTCTTGCCATGGAAGGGGTGCAGCGAAGATTCACCAGGCTGATACCTGGGATGGCAGGAATGACATATGAGGAGAGATTGTGTCAATTGGGCTTATACTTACTGGAGTTTAGAAGATTGAGAGGGGATCTCATCGAAACCTATAAAATTCTGTCTGGCCTGGACAGACTATACGCAGGAAGGATGTTCCTGGTGTCCGGGGAGTCCAGAACCAGGGGTCATAGTCTAAGGATAAGGGGTAAGCCATTTAGGACTGAAATGAGGAGGAATTTCTTAACCCAGAGAGTGGTGAACCTGTGGAATTCTCTGCCACAGAGGGCGGTGGAGGCCAGTTCATTAAATATATTCAAGAGGGAGTTGGATATATTTCTTAAAGCTAAAGCGATCAAGGGATATGGGGAGAAGGCAGGGACAGGGTACTGAATTTGGATGATCAGCCATGATCTCATTGAATGGCGGAGCAGGCTCGAGGGGCCGAATGGCCTACTCCTGCTCCTATCTTCTATGTTTCTATGCCACATGGAGCAAGCATCCAGATGTCTGTTCAATAGCAATTGATGAGCCCAGTTAAAGAGTGTGTTTAAAATGTAAAACTTGGCACACTGATTACTTGAGTGCAACTTATCTCTCTCCAACCTGCTAGTGACGGTGAGAAGTATGGCCATTACAATGCCAAAAGCCATGTAAGTGGACATTTAAATATGGGCAAAAGCAAAATACTGCGGATGTTGGAAATCTGAAATAGAAACAGAAAATGCTGCAAACACTCAGCAGGTCAGGCAGCATCTCTGGGGAGAAAAACAGAGTTAACGTTTCAGGTCGATAATCTTTCATGAGCACGAGATGATTCAGTTCTGTTGAAAGGTTATTGACTTGAAGTGTTAGCTCTAGTTCTCTCTCCACAGATGCTGCCTGACCTGGAGTGTTTCCAGCATTTTCTGTTTTTATTTAAATATGGGAATTAGGTAAAGATTAGGGGGGAATTTTTCAGGGGCCCAGTGGGCGTATTTGGTGGCGTGTCAGGTGGGAATTTTTTTTTCTGACAGCGGGTCAGGAACCTGCTGTCATCCCGCCGCCACGCTACTTTCGCAGATGTCGGGTCTGTCAGGGCTGAACAGACCCAAAATGCTGCAGCGGGGGAGTCAATTTAGATCATTATGACCTTGTTAACAGCCCATTAAACAGTATTTTGAGCTCACCTTACCATTTTATGAGGTCGCCCACGGGGTCCACACTGCTGGGGATCAAGTCAGGTAAGGAGGTCAGGAATTGAATCAGCATGGGATCATCTCATTAATTGACAGCTGTAAATGTGCTATAAAAGCTCGCATCTCAGAGCTGTTCACTTTCCAACCTCAGAAGCTGTTGCTTACTGCATTTGGAAGACAGATTGAGCTTTATGCAGGTTGCAAGTGTTTGGAGAAAGCTTTCTATCCAGTGTCACCTCAGTGGAACAACCTCTCTCACCATTGACAGATCGCTTCTGTCATCTCAAGTTCACCTGCCATCTATTACATCAGAATCGGTGCCCTTGAAACTATCTCACCTTGGTCCTCAGAATCCCACCACGATCAGCCCCAACACCAGCAACACCAGCAGCACCAACAACACCAACCTTCTCCGCAATCAACTGAAAAAGGACACAGGGCATCAGCACCTGACCACATTGCTGCCTGGGAGGCCAGGGATGGCCTCACCATGTCCAGATTTACTTCATTTGATGTACACCCTGGCTGCCACAAAATGTGCCAGGTTGGCACCACCCCACACCATCACCATTGCGGGGGGTATCATTATGTCTCACCATTCACTGCAACTCACTAAGCCACTTCCAAAGGTGCACACAAATCTGTCCAAGAACGCAAAGTTGAAAATAAAGGTTTCAATGTTTGACAGCAAATTAACAGAAACTTTACATGAACATTGGCTAAAACATCCAAGTACCTACCCATGTGTGTTGTTAGTTGGTATGATTGGACTAGGATGAGGGTGAGTGGTGGCTAGTTAGATGGGAAAGTGATAATATAGATGGAGAGTGATGGGTGGAGGTGCAAGATAAGTTGGTGTAAGGGTGTGCAGGAGTAGGGTAGGGAAGGCAGAGTGATGGGGATGTAATGAGTGGCACAGCAGGATGAGGTTAAGTGCGGCTTTGCAGTAACGTTTCATGATCTACTGAGGTCATTGAAAGGTTTGCGCCACTGCAGCCAGGTACTCCTGACGACATCCCTGCTTGTGCCCTCCTTTGCAATGTGCAACCAGGCTGTGTTGATCTCTTCTGCCCATGGGGAGGGAAGAGCACCTCCCTGCATGCTGTGACTCCCTCCATAAGCAGATGGAGTGTGTCGTGGGAGAGCCTGGGTGCAGCCGTGCACCTCTGTGCAGTGCTCGTCAGTGTTTGCAGCACCTCAATGCTGTAGAACACTGACAGCACAAATGTCAAAATCAATTTGCGCATGGTCCCTTTAAAGAAACCGGCTGATGATGCGTCATCAAATGACGTCATCAGACCAGCTTCCTTCAATTGGCCAGCAAACACGCTGGGCGGGCTCAGCAAACCCAATCAACGTAAAATCATTCTAGAGCAGGTTCAGCAGCGAGGTCGGGACCCGCCACTGACATCGTCCACCCCAGACCCACCGAGGTAGGGGAAATCGCGGCCTAGGTTATCAGGAGAGAAACATTCAGATATTAGACAGGGCCACAATTTTCTACCACTGCTTCTGAGGATCCACTAGCACCTGAAAGCATGAAAATACAGCCTGAATACAGCATGAATAATGGTAAGTCAGCTGTGCTTCCTATTTCCTTTTGAAGAGTAGAATGTTACTGATCAGCATCTATCTGCCGATTAATTTATCCTGTTAACTGCCTTTCTTTTACACACAGATTTAACAATTTTACCCAGAATACATAAAAGTATTTTATCCTGATGCTTTCTAATAGTCATTTCAGCCTATGTATATTGAAAAATGGAGATATTCAGAAAATAGCATAACTTGAAAATAAGCCCTTGAAACAAGACAAAATTAAAAAATGAGGACATAGCATATAGCGAAATAAATTACAAACAAGTATGGCGTCTCGTATTGGCTTGTTTACGTATGATTGTAGTACAGTTCAAGATCACATCCATATCCACAAGGCACACATGGCTGTTATTATTGTACAGGTACTAGATGTCTGATCTAAATAGGCTATTAGTAGCTTTAGTGTCAGATTCAGCAGAGCAAATTGCTGTCAAAAATGATTTTAAAAAATGTTTTAAATTTTCTTTCAGTGGTCCAGGCCACAATCCCAGCATGGATGCAGAGGCGAGCCCCATTTCCACTATTTGGCAAGTAGGTGTCCCTAGTCTCATATACAGGAAACTTTTTTTTATCTGGCACCGACGGGACCGATGTGGTGCCGGTTCATCAAAAATTCCGGATAACCGAAAGCTACAGTAAAAGATACGGAGCTGAGAGCTCCGTATAAAGCAACAAACCCTGTAGTTCAGAACAATGGCCACAGGTTCCAAGCGTCTCTGTCGCTTAGCAACAGCTGCAGCCACACCCCTGCACAGCAACAGATAGAGGAAGGCAAGTAATAAAACTTACCTGAACCTACTCCTGAATTTTGCTGGTTAACTGAGATTTCCGGTTATTTAGGTGCCGGTAAATCAAAAGTTTCCTGTAACAACCCACTGCTGAACAAACAGCGGATCCCTAAGAGGGCCAGGAAAGGTGAACTCTCAGTGTAGGAAGTCCCCAAGCCTAACGATGGTGAGGCGATGACCTGGTGTAAATAAGTCCCAGCCTATCTTGCGGTCCTTTGGGCAGACAATCCCCGAAGTTATGATGGGAGTGCAGTGGAAGGGCTGGCAACTTTCAGAGCCATTACTTTATGAAAAGCCGACATTGTTTATCTATCCTTTAAACTCATTTCTAAGATGATCCAAGGCTGTCACAACACATAATTCACCTTTAAAATGAGAGATCTGAGAACTTTGTGTGGAACTATTTGTATTGAATAATCAGGTCCCAGTGTCTATTAAACAAGAAATAATATTGTATTAACATTATTCTGTTATGTCTTTGAAATGTGAACGATAGAGAAAATATCTATTTTCAAAAGACCATTTTTATTGTTAACTTGTGATTTAAAGGCCGTCAGATTATTGTTCTCAGTAATGAAACTGCAAGATATGATACGTTATCATGTATCATGTACGTTTAAAAAAAAGTTCCATAGTGAACTGAAACCACTACTTTTATTTAATTGATGGCTTCATATAGAAAGGCTCTCAGTACTTAAATAGATAACTATGACAATATTTCAGTACAAAGCTAGTGGATTTCCCATGGCATTACTCATAGTGAATTGGAGGATATGGTAGAAATTGTGAGCGATAGTGACAGGCACTGAAGTAAATGGAAGTGGATAGTGGTAAATTATTTTTGACTGATTCCTGGGATAATGTCAACCAATCAGAAAACCATGACAGTTTCTTTGTGCTACAAAGCTAAAAGGACATGCATGAGACTTTGAATATATATTATAGATTTTGTAAAACTGTTTCATACATTACTTTCTGATCTTTAAAAAAAATTGTACAGAATTTGCTAGATCAGCTATGTATTTTTCCATGGCATCCTACGCTGTAATCACACTGACTGATGCAGTATGACATGTCCATCATGCCTAACCTAACTATTTAAAACTTTCTTACATTGTCGTCAGTAGCTGGCTTATCTATTATCACCTCTGGCAGAAGTCGTCCAACGGGTGATGTTGGAGTTGAAGGTCCACCGGCAAGTGAAACCACTCCATTGCAGTCCACTGTGCTGTGCATCTTCCCATTCACTGGAAGCACTGGTAGCATCCTGGAGGACCTACTGGCCTGACTAACGTTGCTGCTGCGTCTCTCACCCTGCCTGCGTGGGATAAAGAGTGAGCCCCTTCTGCTTTCATTGTCTTCAAAAGTGCTATGTTCATCATCAGCAAAATCATTTTCTGACCCTACATCTTTAGTCCGTCCTTTGAAACTGAAGATGCTGCTTCTGCTATTGCGCCTTGGAGAAAAGATAGATCCACGAATACTTAGTAGTGACTGAAAAAGAATGAGAACATATATCACTCAGTATCACCTCAACTTTGAACTGCAGTATGTCATTAATGTTTTATGCAGTTATTTGCAGATTTATTTTGACCATGACATTTCCTGTATTCCCTATACCAAAGAAGCAGTGCTGCACCATTTTAATCTGAATAAACCAGTTACAAAAAAAACTGAAGCCTTGCCTCCAGACACACTAGTTGATGCTGGAGTACCTACCGCTAGGTCATCATTTTCAGTATGTGTATAACTTAAATGTATTAAAATAGCCAGTGATTCTTCGTACAACTGGCAGATCAAGTAAAAGGACTGATACACTAGCGAGCCTATTATACCTGTCCTTTTACAATACACAGCCACACAAGAGGAGACAGACTGTTATATCAGAGTGTGACTAACCTTCATACCCTGCACTGGCTCGGTTCTAAGCTATTGACCCAGAAATTGCTGGAAAAATAATGGTGAATTAATAGCTCTCACCATTATTAGTTCATAAAAAATCCAGCAATTTGTGGCAAAGCGATACACCATGACTTTCAATTCTCCACAAATTTCTGGATGATTTTCTGTATCTCGTTTGACTCTAATTTACCCCATCTCCTTCTCTGTTTTTCTTTCATTAGTTAAGGAGATAGTGCACAACGTTCATGCAGACCCAGACACGACCATTATCAATTCACATCTACGATGCAAATATAGTGCGATCTGAAGGATGAGGTAAAAAATCTAGTTCATTTCGCTTGCCACAAAATGCACCATTCCAGCAATTTCTGGTGCAGTAAGTCAAACAAAAGTACACAAAGTCTCACAAATAGCAATGAGATAAAGGTCTTGATCTATTTTGTTGATATTGGTTGAGGTAGGAATGTTGGTCAGGAGACTGGGAGAACACCCTGCTCTTCAAATAGTGCCATGGGTATTTGAATTTTATCTGAACTAATGGAACTGAAAGATGGCACCTCAGTTTCACATTTCCTCTAAAGGCAGCACATTTGACAAAGCAGCACACCCTCAGTGGAGTATCAACCAAGTTTGCACACAACCTTCTAACTCACGTGAGAATGCTGCCTAATAACCCAGTAATTTAACTGTTTGGGCAAATAAATAGTTACATAGGATTACATAGGATATACAGCAGAGAAACAGGCCATTCAGCCCAGCCAGTCCATGCCGATGTTTATGCTCCACTCAAGCCTCCTCCCGTCTTTCCTCATCTAAATCTATCAGCGTAACCCTCTATTCCCTCCTCCCTCTTATGCTTGTCTAGCCTCCCCTTAAATGCATCTATAGTATTCGCTTCAACCACTCCCTGTGGTAGCGAGTTCCACATTCTCACCACTCTTTGGGTAAAGAAGTTATTTCTGAATTCCTTATTGGATTTCTTGGTGACTATCTTATATTGATGGCCTCTAGTTTTGCTCTTCCCCACAAGTAGAAACACTCTCTCTGTATCCACTCTATCAAAACCTTTCATAATTTTAAACACCTCTATTAGGTCACCCCTCAGCCTTCTTTTTTCAAGAGAAAAGAGACCCAGCCTGTTCATCCTTTCCTGATATGTACACCCTCGCATTTCTGGTATCATCTTTGTAAATCTTCTCTGCACCCTCTCCAGTGCCTCTATATCCTTTTTATAATATGGCAACCAGAACGTACACAGTACTCCAAGTCTGGTCTAACCAAGGTTCAATACAGGTTTAGCATAACTTCCCTACTTTTCAATTCTATCCCTCTGGAAACAAACCCTAGTTCTTGGTTTGCTTTTTTTATGGCCTTGCTAACCTGTGGCGCAACTTTTAGTGATTTGTGTATTTGTACTCCGCGATCCCTTTGTTCCTCTACCCCACCTAGACTCCCACCCTCCAAGTGATAAGTAACCTCTGTATTCTTCCTACCAAAATGTAATACCTCACATTTATCTGTGTTGAACTTCATTTGCCAATTATTTGCCCATTCTGCAAGTTTATTAATGTCCTCCTGTAATTTGTTGCAGTCCTCCTCAGTACTGACAATCCCCCCAATTTGGTATCATCTGCAAATTTAGAAATTGTGTTTTTGATTCCAAAGTCTAAATGGTTAATGTAAATTGTGAACAGCAGTGGCCCCAGCACTGATCCCTGTGGAACACCACTACCCACCTTCTGCCACTGTGAATAGTTACCCTTTACTCCCACTCTCTGCTTTCTGTCCTGAAGTCAGCCAGCAATCCATTCTGCTACTTGTCCCCTGACTCCACATTGTCTGACCTTGTTCATCAGTCTATTATGGGGTACCTTATCGAAGGCCTTTTGAAAATCCAGATAAATTACAGCTACTGCATTACCATTGTCTACTCTCTCTGTTACCTCTTCAAAAAATTCAGTAAGGTTGGTCAAGCAAGACGTTCCCTTTTGAAATCCATGTTGACTATTCATTATTATATTTTTGGTTTCTAAATGTTCTTCTATTTTCTCCTTTAGTAGGGATTCCATTATTTTTCCTACCACCGACATTAAGCTGACTGGTCTATAATTCCCCTGGACATGTTCTATCCCCCTTCTTAAATATCGGTATTACGTTAGCTATCCACCAGTCCTCTGGCACTACACCTTTTTCTAACGAATTATTAAATATGCTAACAATAGAGCTAAGATGACAGTCAGCTTAAGGTAAATACCCAGTCTCTTTCATTTCTTAACTGTCAACACGTAACTATTTGGCAAGCTTGTCAATTATAAAATTATTAGTTTATTTTATATTACAGCATTATATTCAGCTTAAATCACCTTTCTAAGGTTTTGTTACCTGCTTCTCTAGGATTAAAAAAGCAGATCATTTCTTTTGGAAAACATCAATTCTGGTTGCAGAATGCCAGATAGACTGGGCTGGATTTTACCAACCCTGAGGAGGCGGGTTTGGAGGCGTGCAAGTTGTTAAAAATCGGCAAAATGGCGGGTGGGTCCGATCCCGCCTCCGAGGAGTTCTCCCAAATGCGTGTTTTCTGGCCCCCTTTCCATCCCGCCTCCAAAAGGCGGGATAGGCCCTTAAGACCCTTAACAACCACTTAATTGCCTCTATAATCCCATTTTGAGAGGCCTTTCTGATTTTTAGACATTCCCCCCATCCTACACGCCTCCTCTGGAACACACCAGGTAATGCTGGCGGCCTCACAAATGGATTGCTTACTAACAGCTACAGCTCCACCATTACAAAAGAGTTTTCACCAGTGATCATTTGCAGGTGGTAGAACTTTGTTGTTTCAGGTCTGGGCGAACTTTTAGCAGGCATACTCAGTGTAGTGGAAGTTTGGAGCCTGACACCCATCTCCAGTGTGACCTCCTGGGAAACCCCTCTCCCCACCTTGACTAAGGGCTTCCTCAACTGAGGCATATACCAGAAGACCAGATTTGGACGAAGACCAGCCACGGCAGCAGCAGAACCCTGAGCAACAGCAGCACCAACAGCAGGAGCATCAACAGGAGCGCCAAGCTGCTAGTCACCCACCTGAAGATGCACAGGTCAGAAGGTGCCAGCGCGCGACAACATTGCTGCCTGCGATGCAAGGGACGCACTCATCCTGGCCAGGTTTGCTTAGCCTGCACAATCATACACTTTAGTCTCGCTCCTTCTTACCAGATCATCGACAGTGGACAAGAACCTGCGGAATCCTATCACTCTGACCACCATTCTGACAATCGCAAGGCGCCCTAAACCCTCAATGTGAAAGTTCCATTTGCGAAATGACACAGACCACAACTTCAACAGTTTGCCATCAAAACACTTTATAATACAATCACAATGATGGCTGGTCCAAAAACAAGACAACACAGCATCCAAGTGACTACCCTTGTGACTACTTGTGCTTTATCTTCCTCTTACGCGTGCTCCTACGTGGTACTTCCCCTGTGGCTTCAGCAGATGTGGAGGCCCCTTGCTCACTCTCTTGCTGCTCCTATCTTGACGCCTTTGGCGGGTGTCCTCTGGGGTGGCGTACTGTGCGGGCTCGCCAACAGTCTGCTGCTCCTGCGGCTGAGCAGGGGCTGAGACGCCCATCTCAGTTGGGTGAGGACTCTGGTGGGGCTCTGACCGAGGGCTTTCCTGTGGCATGGTCGTGTGAGCGCTTGGAGAGGAGCCCTCACTTCCTTGTTGTCTGCCACCAACATCCCACTCATGGGTCAGCCCCACTTCAGAGCTAGAAAGTGGCTTGACAGCACCTTACTGCACTGCAGTGGGGCCATGAGGACCCGTTTCTGCACTGGAAGTCCTACTCCAGAGGACTTGCATGAAGGTCTGGTTTGTTTGCTCAATAGCTGACCATTGCTCCTCAAGAGATGTCATTCTATTCTGAACAATGACCATGTTTTCAATACCCTGGCGACTAAGCTCCTCCATGGACGTAGCCATCCTCTCCTCTACGGTAGCCAGCCTTACCATGGAGGTAGCCATCCTTTCCACAGAGGTTGCCATCCTTTCCGCGGTGATGCGTTCATGCGCCAATGCCTCCACAAAGGCTCTGCTCATGTTCGCGATGGACTTCTCCATTCGCTCCACACTCGCAGCAACCCTGGAGACAAAGCCTGCCAGAGACTCCTGCACCTGTTCCTGGAGTTCCAGCACCGTTCTCCTTCTGGATGGTCCCGGAGGCACAGGGTCGACATGTAGCGGAGCCGAGCTGGCAGAGTCCTGCACCCTCTGACGAGGACTCTCCACTGCTGTCCCTGTCTCCACCATCTGCTGATGCTCACTTGTGAGCTGTGATACACCAGGTGGCATCACTACTCTATCTTGCGATGGTCCCACTGAGGTGTTACTGTCTGCGCTGGTGCTGGGTGCGCTGAATTCTGCTGACGCTGCGCCCTCAGAGGTTGCAGCTTCCTCTGAGGAGTCTGGAGGCTCAGGCTGTTCCTCCTGGATAGTGGGGATGGGGGCTTTCGATGGTCCTGTGGGGGAGTAAAGGAAAGAGTTAGAGATGTGAGGCCAAGGTTACATGCACACTGAATATAGCAGATGATCATAAGTCAGTCTGTTAGAGCATCAGAATCATTATCAGTGACTCATGCTATGTCAATGAGATTCCAAACTATTCTGGCACCAGCTTGCTGTGATGCGCCCATCTGTCCGTCCCCCACTTGGGTATCCTCCTCGATCCCGGCGATTTCCAGGGCCGCCTCCTCCCAGGCGGTGAGCTGGGCTACTGAGGGTGGCCCTCCTCCTGTCATGGCTCTTTCCCTCTTATTGTGGGCTCTCTTTTCCTGCAATGAGGGACACAAGTGGAATTTGAATGAGAATGAAGGAGTGAGTGTAGTGAATGCATAGCATAGATGCTTAGAAGAATACAAAAGACCCTCCCTGTGTGTTGTAAGTTGTTGTTGTCATGGCATCACAGTGATAGGGAGTGTGAGGGCTGCATGGTCGAATAGTTAAGTGAATGTGACCATAGAGAGAGAGGGAATGGGTAAGGGTGCAGGGATATAAGTGTCCAGTGGGATGTGGAGGAAGAGGTTGGCAAAGCAGAGTGCTGGTGAGGAGAGGCGATGGGGATCAGATTGAGGGTGATGGGAAAGTCATACTCACTTTTCCTGTGCGGAGAAGGGCATGAAACCTCTTCCTGCATTGCAGCCAGGTTCTGCGGCTCATTGAAATGGAGTTGACCTCCTGGGCCACGTGTAGCCACACAGCTTTTGTCTGCTGGGGTGGCTTCTTTCTCCCTGAGGAAGGGAAGAGCACCTCCTTATTACAGCTGGCTCTGTACACCAGAGCTTGGCGGGAGGGCTCATCAAACCGAGGAGCACACTTTTGTTTGATCGTTGACATTTTCCACAATTCAACTCCTTCATATAAATTGCAGAGCCTTTGTAGTTTCCAGAAGAATCAAGGCTGCTTGCAGGCCTTAAATCCAACAGCATTGATGACATAATCGGAGGCGACTTTCTGTATGAAAAGACTCATTGGTCCAGTGGTTCCCACACGCAGGAAATCAATTGCCCAATTAGGGGACAATCCCACTTTTTCAACACTTCACTTAGGAGTCGGGGTCCTGACACGATTTCCACCTGACACGCCCCAGCCCGCCCACACTGACAAAATCCAGCCCACTGAGTCTTATCACTGAATAAAGTTTATAAAAACTTGTTCTTAATTATTTTTTGAAATGGTACATTTATTCTGTTTGTTTCTATTCACACGAGTTAAAAAGGAATAATAGCTGTTGGAGAGCCAAAAGGTTGTACATGTGGTAATTCTGATGAGAAACTACAAAAGCAACATTCTGATATATCAAAACTGTGTCTGAGTACTATTTGTTGCTTCCAGAAAAAGAGAAATCATATCAAACCTCTTCACAAATGCTGTCATTATACTTACTTTCAAGGTTGTGGATATTCCCCTCATCATAGCAGACAGGTTGTGTCTTCTTTCTCGAATAACTGAGCACTACCACTACTGCCATCACACATGCATTCATGTGTGCATCACGTGACATTATGAACTGTGTATGTCTACAAATATAAAGGTGCAGTGCTAAGGTAGTGGTGCACCACAATGCATAAGAAGCCAGAACATCTAGTGTGTGCAGCCAGTATTACTGGGGGAACAAAAATTACATTTACTTCTACACCATTTCTTGATCCCAAAAATCAAACTGATACCAATAGCGAAGTACAATGTGGCATTAATGCAAGTCATGATGTTGTAGTTTCTAAGATTTTAGGACACTGGAGCTGACTAAATGCAAAGCCACTGGACAGTTCTGCTGGTATCTGCTATTATATTTTGCTTTTGAAGTCATACAATCAGAAGTATGGTGATCCATACATTATGATGAGAATCCTTTACATGTATCAGAATCATCTAACGATGCTACTATTTTGAGCGCTGCCAACCTTTTAAGTGCCTCCTCTTTATTTTAATCCTACCCAATTTCTCTACTACCTCCTCCTTTACTGTGACATTGGCAGCATCCTCTTCTTTAATGAAGGCAGATGCAAAGTACTCGTTTAGTACATCAGCCAGGCCCTCTGCCTCCGCAAGAAGATTTCCTTTTTGGTCCCTAGTCAGCCCCACCCTTCCTTTGACTACCCTTTTACTATGTATATGTATATAATAGATTTTTGTGTTCTCTTTTATGTTACCCGCTAAGCTATTCTCATACACTCTCTTTGCCCCTCTTATTTCCTTTTTCAGTTCTCCCCTGCACTTTTTGAATTCAGTTTGGTTCTCTACTGAATTATGAACATGACATTTATCATTAGCCCTTTTCTGTCTCATTTTAAACTCTATGGCCTAGAAATTCAGTTTGGGCCCGCCAGCTCGCTTGCGCCCAGAAGTTACCGCTGCGCGCGGAGCCACTTGCGTCCGCCGGAAATTCAGTTTCAGCGCCCCAAGTCGAAGCCGGCCGCTATTCAAGGGTGTGGCCGCCCCCGCTTGGGGCGCTGAAACTGAATTTCGGCGCGCTAGGTGCCGCAGCGCCACCCGCTGCGGAGCGGCAGGCTGCGGTACTGCAGGCCTTCCTCCCTCTCTTAAGGGGGAGGTGCCTGCAACAGCGAGATCGCCGCTCGCTAGTGCCGGCAAATGAGCCCGGCACCACGGAGAAGTGCCGGGCTCCCGGAAAACAGCCGGCAATGCCGCGGGGGGGGGGGGGGCGGTGGGTGGAGGAGGCCGGGGAAGGAGGTGCGGGCAGGCGGCCGCCGAAAAGCGGCCGGCCGCACCTCCTCCTTAACTCGCCCCACTAAGGCTGCAGGACGGCCCCGTTTTCAGATCGCTGTTTGCGGCTGCTGCGGAAGAGGCGGCCGCAACTAAATATGGCGGTCGGGCCGGTAGCGGGGCACTGCGCACACCAATGACGTCATCGGTGGCGGCGCAGTGCTACTGGCTAACGCCGCCATTACCGCAGCGCTGAATATCGGCGCAATCTCAGCAAGTGGCGCAAAAGCCCTCTTTGGGCGAAAACTGGGCGCAAAGCCTACTGAATTTCTAGCCCTATATCTTTAGTCATCCAGGGAGCTCTAGCTGTGGATGCCCTTCCTTTCCCCCCTGTGGGAATGTGTCTAGTCTGTACCTGAACTATCTCCTATTTGCAGGCCTCCCATTGCTTATTTACTGCTGATTAATGTATAATTCCATATATACTTTCTATAACTAATTCCTCTTACCTGGTGTGGGGAAGAAATTTTCTTTTCATAAGAAATACAGTTACGATCAATGGAAAATCGAAAACCATTCCCCTTTCTTCCATTGTCTTCTGATTCTGATTTGTGAATCTTTTCATCATTATCCTTTTCCTCAGCTCCTTGCTCTGTTTGTCTCCGTTTCTTCCTTCTGTTTCGTCTTTCCTTGGCACTCTTTGAACTAAGCTTTGATGCATCTGAGGAACTATGTGACATTTCATATAGTCCAACTCTTCCACTTCCATCCCCTGCCTCAGCTGCTGCAGCTGCTGCAGCCTGTCCGATGGAAAGAACATCACAGCATTTTGCAAGGCATTTATATTAACCAAAAATGAATTGTTGCTAATTTATCAGTATATACTTTAACTAGACGAATCGGGGAGGAAGATAGGTTAATACTTCTACTAAAAGTGTGCACAAAGGACTTTCAGTCGAATGTTTTTAAGCATTCATATGCTATTATCCAACGATAATTTTCAGACCAATTTAAAGAAATAAGTTTTTTAATCCTACTTTGAAAGGCATGGAGATGATCAAGATGTAGCGATTCGGACACTGCACTATAAGATGGCTAGGAGATTTTAAGCACTGAGGTTATAGCTTTGCCAATAAAAAGAATGAGATGCGTTGGGGTAGAAATTGTGGACATAAAACATGCGCAGTAAGGCCCAATTTCAGGGACCAACATCCAGTACCCAAGGACGCCTGAAAAAGCCCAACTGAAAACTGGATCCAGCCATTTTTCAGGCATTCCTATTGGTTGCCTGAACAGGAGTTAGGCTCCTTCCATGTGTAAATGTGGGTCCTAACTCCTGTTTCAAGCCACTCCTGCTAAATTAGTCTTCGATGAGCGGAGCAAGTGTCGGACCTGTGTGATGGATTAAAGGAAATGCACTCTGGATGCACCATTTTTAATAAATAGATAGATCGTGAAAGAATGGGAGAGGCCTAAGATTTCTGATTGTAATGCTGCTGAAAATGCATTCATTTTAAAAAAGGTTATTGTTGGCAATTCAATCATAAAATGATTAGCCACAGCGAGATAGATACAGATTACTCTAATAGTCATTATCATAATGCAATTTGGCAACTTCAGCATATGTGTTATGAAATGACAATTATGAAAATCCTACCTGAGCTGCTTCTTGATGCCTTTTAAGCTGTTCAAGCATCTGCTGAAATTCTGCTTCTTTCTGTTCAGCTTCTTCTAAAGTAGCCTGGTTTTGCTCATCATAGGCCATGGCAACAACAGCCAGAATCAAATTGACCAAGTAGAAAGATCCCAGGAATATGACCAGCACAAAAAATATCATGTATGTTTTGCCAGCAGCTCTCAGGGTCTGATAAAACAAAATTTTAGGCTCTCCCTTACTCTTTTGCTTAGATAGTCTACTTTGACAAATCAGAGATTTTTATGTAAAAGCATTTATTAGTACAAAACTGGAATGAATAAGGGCACTTCAGGTAAACAGTTCAGAGAAATAAATAGCATCAACTTTTTAAAGTAATTATTAATGTAACAATCAATAATTAATAAATGATTTAACTATAACAATCAGGGATAATTTAAGATCGTTCTCAAATATTTCAGTACATTTAATGATACTTCTGACAAAATAATAGATCTAGGAAGAATATCAACTTAAATGCTAGGCTTTTCCAGAAGGCAGGAACCTTTGGGTAAAAATGTTAATGAAGGTATTTAGACACAGCAGACGTTTTTATAGATATGCTGTAAATTATTTAATTTTTTAAATGTGTGTGGGAAAAGAAAAATAGCAAAAGGTTTTGAAAAAACATTTCAAGTGATTTGATTGGTTCAATTCTTTTACTGATTGGGTTATTTTCATTAAGCCTGCCTAAACCTCTCCACCTCTCTACCTCTCTTTCCTCCTTTAAGACGCTCCTTAAAACCTACCTCTTTCCTGCCCTAATTTTTTTTTATGTGGCTCGGTGTCAAATTTGTTGTCTTTTAATACTCCTGTGCAGTGCCCTGGGACGTTTTACTACGTTAAAGGTGCTATATAAATACAAGTTGTTGTTGTTGTTATTACATCTTATAATGACTGAATTCTGATTAATTGCTAATAATTAATAAAAATTTGAGTGTATCAGACCCCCTGTATAACTATATACAATACCAATCGGGAAGATTATACACTCACAAGAGGATCTGCTTTACAAGTGGGATAAACATGGTGGGTGAGAAATATGGCTAGCACTGGGAAACATGAAACCGGCTATGCGTCGAGAGCATGTGCCCGAAGACAAAGACCTGAGGCTCGCTCAAAATTGGGCCTCAGGCCTCATCTCCATAAAACTGGAGCTCAATCGGGCATTCCGATGCAGCTCGCTATCGGAGCCTTCCAAAGATCTGTAAGTCCTGGGTGGGGGAGGGAGTGAAAGGGAGGGGATGTGCGCAAGTGGGCAGTGGCCTGCAGTATTGCTATAGAGCCCGGAAGAGCACTCCTGCTCCT
Source organism: Somniosus microcephalus (assembly GCF_052327205.1). Taxonomy (NCBI): domain Eukaryota; kingdom Metazoa; phylum Chordata; class Chondrichthyes; order Squaliformes; family Somniosidae; genus Somniosus; species Somniosus microcephalus. The sequence goes on along the minus strand of NC_140990.1, from coordinate 274,310,636 downwards.
CCTAGCTCCACATTAGGATAAATGAAAAGTGAAAAACCTACCTTTTCGTCGGCATCCTCCAGCAGGCTCTTTAAGAACTGCTAGTTATGCTGACGTAGACCCAGAAAAACTGAGCGACACCTACCAAATTTGGCATTGGGATCCTGATTAGCATATTTAAGGAGTCTAACGGCTGTTTCAAGTGGTCGCCTGGGTAGTCAGCACACTTCCAGGGGGGATTGGATGTGAGCGATTGAGCAGAGAAATTGGTCCCTGCCAACATGCATTTTGCACCCAAAGAACAGGCATGGCGGGGATCAATTATTCCCCCGTTATTTCATAACTACCCATTGAGTATTATATTTATGTTTGTTAAAAAAAAATATATTTTCCTTTCTTTCTACTAAGGCTATTCAAAGCACAGTGGATACTTAAATACCTTATTGTCATGTGAGATTATTTCATGTCTTGTAGAGGCAGTTATCTCTTATCGTAGAGATTTAGCTGAAAATACTCAAGTTGTTACAGTAGTGCATTTGACAGTTGGTTACTGATCAATTTAAAATATTTTGTTCCATGACTTGGTTGCAGCTGTACTATTTAAAAGAAGGCTACCCAAGAATGATTTTTGCTCTGCACCACTTCCCAATCTCAACTAAATTGTTCGGTTAAATGTGAGGTTATTTCATGTTTTGAAGAGGCATTTATCTCTTATTGTAGAGATTTATCTGAAAACACTTGGGTTGTTACAGTCGTGCATTTGACAGTTGATATATATTTTGGCCACAAATACTATGGGTGAAAGGACTACTCATATTATTTTTATTAGTAGCCAGAGAATAACATGCTTTTATTCCATTGTGATTGTTCTAATTATATTCAATAGCTCATCTAATACAAATCAAATATACTGTATACTTTTCTTTATTCATTCATGGGATGTGGGCGTCGCTGGCAAAGCCAGCATTTATTGCCCATCCCTAATTGCCCTTGAGAAGGTGGTGGTGAGCTGCCTGCTTGAACGGCTGCAGTCCACGAGGTGTTTTCCTACAACTGAGTGGCTTGCTGGGCCATTTCAGAGGGCAGTTAAGAGTCAACCACAGTGCTGTGGGCCTGGAGTCACGTATAGGCCAGACCGGGTAAGGGTGGCAGATTTCCTTCCCTAAAGGACATTGTACTGTACTACTGAAAAGCATTATAAATATTCTTATGCACATGTATTTGCATAAAATTTTTATATTGCATTTATACATAATGATAAATCATGCTTACCAGCTGGTAAAGGTTTTCCCAAAAGTCCTGAGTCATCAGCCGAAACAATGATAAGAATGCCCAGCTAAATGAGTCAAAGCTGGTATAACCATAATTTGGGTTTCTTCCAGCTTTCATACATGTATACCCCTCAGGACATCGACTAAGAAAATAAAATATGAAATAAAAAGCACAATTAAAATGTTTAACATATCTACTTTTAATCTTTTTTAATAATTTATAGCGGTTGTGTTACTTTTTGTGTGTCATATCAACAAAAATATTCCTGCCTCACTGGTTTGCCTGTCATTTGAAGTGATATGCCTGAGGTTTTTCGCTCTCTTAAGTCCAAGGGGCGCAGACTTGAATGGATATGGCAGACAACTGGTTTAGCCATTCACCGCCAAATCTGGCTGAACCACATAAAGCATTATTGGGTCCTACTCTTGTCTGCCAAAACTGCTCACTATTCCAGGATCATTCCGGAATGCAAATTCTCTACTGCTAACCATCTTCTTAAACCCCTCTCCCCTGTCTCCTTCACACTCACCTCCAACAAGTGTGAAGAGCTCATGGATTTCATTATCTCTAAGATTGAGACCAACTGATCAGCTGCCTTTGCCACTTCCCTTCCTTCCCCTAGCCCACCGGGCCAAACTTCCCCTAAGGTTCCCCCCTGCCCTAGCGCTGAACTCGCACCTTTCTTCAGTTTCTCTCCGATCTTCCCTCTTGACATCTCCACACTCATCTTGTCCATGAAACCCACTGCCTGCTCCCTCGACCCTATTCCCACTAAACTGCTGGCCACCCAACTTCCTTTTCTGGCTCCCAAGTTAGCTGACATTGTTAATGGTTCGCTCTCCTCAGGTACTGTCCCCCTCTCCTTCAAATCTGCTGTCATCACCCCTCTCCTCAAAAAAATAACCCTTGACCCTTCCGTACTGCCCCATATCCAACCTCCCTTTCCTCTCCAAAGCCCTTGAATGTGTTGTCGCCTCCAAAATCCGTGCCCATCTTTCCCAGAACTCCATGTTTGAATCCCTCCAATCCGGTTTCCGCCCCTGCCACAGTACCTAAATGGCTCTCATCAAAGTAATAAATTACACCCTGTGATTGTGATAAAGGTAAACTATTCCTCCTTGTCCTTCTCGACCTGTCTGCAGCCTTTGACACAGTCGACCGCTCCATCCTCCTCCAACACCTCTCCATCGTCCAGCTCAGTGGGAGTGCACTTGCCTGATTTCATTCTTATCTATCTAAGCATAGCCATAAAATCACCTGCAATGGCTTTTCTTCCCACTCCTGCATCGTTATCTCTGGTGTCCCCCAAGGATCTATCCTTGGCCCCCTCCTATTTCTCATCTATATGCTGCCCCTTGACATCATCCGAAAACATGGTGTCAGTTTCCACATGTACGCTGACGACACCCAGCTCTACCTCACCACCACTTTTCTCGACCCCTCCACGGTCTCTAAATTGTCAGATTGCTTGTCCGCCATCCAGTACTGGATGAGCAGAAATTTTCTCCAATTAAATATTGGGAAGACCGAAGCCATTGCCTTCGGTCCCCGCTATAAACTCCATTCCCTAGCCACCAACTCCATCCCTCTCCCTAGCATCTGTCTGAGGCTGAACCAGACTGTTTGCAACCTTGGTGTCATATTTGACCCTGAAATGAGCTTCCGACCACATATCTGCGGCATAACTAAGACTGCCTATTTCCACCTCCATAACATCGCCCGTCTCCACCCCTGCCTCAGCTCATCTGCTGCTGAAGTCCTCATCCACGCCTTTGTTACCTCTAAACTTGACTATTCCAACGCACTCCTGGCTGGCCTCCTACATTCTACCTTTCCCAAATTGAGGTGATCCAAAACTCGGCTGCCCGTGTCCTGATTCGCACCAAGTCCTGTTCACTCATCACCCCTGTGCTCGCTGACCTACATTGGCTCCCAGTTAAACAATGCCTCGATTTTAAAATTCTCATCCTTGTTTTCAAATCCCTCCATGGCCTCGCCCCTCACTATCTCTGTAATCTCCTTCAGCCCCAAAAACCCCCCACCCCACCACCCCCCTGAGATATCTGCGTTCCTCAAATTCTGCTCTCTTGAGCATCCCTGATTATAATCGCTCAACCATTGGTGGCCATGCCTTCAGCTGCCTAGGCCCTAAGCTCTGGAATTACCTCCCTAAACCTCTCCGCCTCTACATAAGAACATAAGAAATAGGAGCAGGAGTAGGCCATTCGGCCCCTCGAGCCTGCTCCGCCATTCAATAAGATCATGGCTGATCTGATCTTGGCCTCAACTCCACTTTTCTGTCTGTTTCCCATAACCCTTGACTCCCCTGTAGTTCAAATATCTGTCTATCTCAGCCTTGAATATATTCAATGACTCAGCCTCCACAGCTCTCTGGGGTAGAATCATAGAAAGTTACAGCACGGAAGGAGGCCATTTCGGCCCATCATGTTCGCGCCGGCCAACAAAGAGCTATCCAGCCTAATCCCACTTCCCAGCTCTTGGTCCGTAGCCCTGCAGGTTAGAGCATCCCAAATGCACATCCAAGTACTTTTTAAATGTGGTTAGGGTTCCTGCCTCTACCACCCCTTCAGGCAGTGAGTTCCAGACCCCCACAACCCTCTGGGTGAAGACATTTCCCCTCAAATCCCCTCTAAACCTTCCCCCAATTACTTTAAATCTGCGCCCCCTGGTTTTTGACCCCTCTGTTAAGGGAAATAGGTCCTTTCTATCCACTTTATCTAAGCCCCTCATCATTTTATACAGCTCAATAAGGTCTCCCCTCAGCCTCCTCTGTTCCAAGGAAAATAGACCCAGCCTATCCAGTCTTTCCTCATAGCTAAGATTCTCTACTCCCGGCAGCATCCTTGTAAATCTCCTCTGTACCCTCTCTAGTGCAATCACATCTTTCCTGTAACGTGGTGACCAGAACTGCATGCAGTACTCTAGTTGAGGCCTAACTAGTGTTTTATACAGTTGAAGCATAACCCCCCCCTGCTCTTGTATTCTATGCCACGGCTAATAAAGGCAAGCATTCCATATGGCTTCTTAACCACTTTATCTACCTGGCCTGCTACCTTCAGAGATCTGTGGACATGCACTCCAAGGTCCCTTTGTTCCTCTACGCTACTCAGTGTCCTACCATTTAATGTGTATTCCCTTTCCTTGTTAGCCCTCCCCAAATGCATTACCTCACACTTCTCCAGATTGAATTCCATTTGCCACTGTTCTGCCCACCTGACCAATTTATTGATATCTTACTGCAGTCTACAGCTTCCTTCTTCAGTATGAACCACACAGCCGATTTTAGTATCATCTGCAAACTTCTTAATCATACCCCCTATATTTAAGTCTAGATCATTGATATATACCACAAAAAGCAAGGAACCTAGTACTGAGCCCTGCGGAACCCCACTGGAAACAGCCTTCCGGTCACAAAAACACCCATCAACCATTACCCTCTGCTTCCTGTCTCCGAGCCAGTTTTGAATCCAACTTGACACTTTGCCCTGGATCCCATGGGCTTTTAACTTCATGACCAGTCTGCCATGTGGAACCTTATCAAAAGCCTTGCTAAAGTCCATATAAACTACATCAAACGCACAACCCTCATCTAGAAAATTCCAAAGATTCATGACCATCTGAGAGAAGAAATTCCTCCTCATCTGTGTCTTAAATGGGTGACCCCTTATTCTGAAACTCTGCCCCCTAGTTCTAGATTCCCCATGAGGGGAAACATCCTCTCAGCATCTACCCTCTCAAGCCCCCTCAGAATCTTATATGTTTCAATACGATCACCTCTCATTCCTCTAAACTCCAATGAGTGTAGGCCCAACCTGCTCAACCTTTCCTCATAAGACAACGTCTTCATCCCAGGAATCAACCTAGTCAACCTTCTCTGAACTCCCTCCAATGCAAGTATATCCCTCCTTAAATAAGGAGACCAAAACTGTATGCAGTACTCTGTAGTCTCTCTCCATTTAAATATTATTTTGCTTTTCTATTCTTCCTACCAAAGTGGATAACCTCACATTTTCCCACATTATACTCCATCTGCCAAATGTTTGCCCACTCACTTAATCTATCTATATCCCTCTGCAGACTCATTGTGTCCTCTTCACAACTTGCTTTCCCACATATCTTTGTATCGTCTGCTAATTTGGCTACAGTACACTTGGGAGGAAAAATTAGGTGAGTAGCGCCACCTGTTAGCGCCTAAAGAGGCAGTCAGTGGCTGTAGCGCCACTGGCTGCGCCTCCCGCGATATTCAGCAGGGGCGCTAATGGTGGCATTAGCCATTTGCGCTGCGCCGCCACCGATGACGTCATCGGTGTGCGCAGCGCCCCATTCGCGCCCCAAACACGATATTTGGTAGCGAACGGCGCGCCCGGTTCATGGGGCCTTGCTGCGCCGGCAGAAGCGCAAGTTAAGGTGGAGGTGCGGGGCGGCCGCTTTTTCGGCGGACGCCTGCCAGCACCTCCGTCCCCGGCCTCCTGGTCCCCCCCCCCCCCCCCCGTGGCATTGCTGGCTGTTTCCCGAGAGCCCGGCACTTCTCCTTGGTGCCGGGCTCTTTTGCTGGCACTCGCGATCGGGGTTCGCGCTGTTGCAGGCCCCTCCCCCTTAACAGTGGGAGGAAGGCCTGCAGTACCGCAGCGTGCCGTGCCGCAGCATGTGGCGCTGTGGCACGTTGCGCTGCGATATTCAGTTTCAGCGCCCTAAGAGGGACGCGGAGCGCCTCGAGCCTCGCCCCATCTCCCTCTAGGGGCACTGAAACTGAATTTCTGACGATCGCTACAGCTTCGAACGCTGCGCAAAAACCAGGTGAGCTTGGCGCCAGTTTGGCGCCTCAACCCAATTTCGAGGCCATGGTTCCTTCATCCAAGTCATTAATATAGATTGTAATAGTTGAGGCCCCAGCACTGATCCCTGTGGCACCCCACTAGTTACAGTTTGCCAACCTGAAAATGATCCATTTATCCCAACTCTCTGTTTTCTGTTAGTTAGCCAATCCTCTATCCCCAACACCATGAGCTCATATCACTACCTCTCTTTCCTCCTTTAAGACACTCCTTAAAACCTACCTCTTTGACCAAGCTTTTGGTCATCTGCCCTAATTTCTTCTTATGTGGCTTGGTGTCTTATAATACTCCTGTGAAGCGCCTTGAGACGTTTTACTATGTTAAAGGCGCCATATAAATACAAGTTGTTGTTGTTTTTGTCAAAAAAGCTAGTTCATCGTGCCTTAAGAACTCACATGTCCTTCAAGATCATCATGGTGGATACCAGAAGACCACATAGCTATTGTTGATGCTTGCACAATATAGCTACTTATAAATGCCAAAATAACACAACTACAGTACACAGTAATGCACTCAGTCTCAGTTGTGCCAGCTATAATACAATCAATGGATTTGGATGATGTTCACAAGTTCTCATTTTAAGACATCATCTAATGCCCTCAAATTTGTTGAAGCCTTATTACATACCCCAATCCAACTATTCTATACAGCATTTTTCATAATAACAATAAGCAATGGATTAAAAACAATTAATTTATTAATTGTTTTTAAATATAACAATTCACTTATGCAGTCTATTCTAAAACAAGTTCGGCAAAAAGCACAACAATTAACAATAACTCACCCAGCATCTGAGCCATTACCACAAAGCAGTGCATCTTTGGCTCCTTTCAAGAAATAGTAATTTTCTGTTAATTAAATGGTAAACAAAGTTATTTTGTATCTTCCTGTATATACATCTGCCTATATACCTAGGAAAATATAATGTTCACTGTTAGTTTAATAAGTTAAATGAATACAATCCATTGTAACTGTATTCTGCCATACTTATGTAGCAGTGAATTAAATTTGAATTTCCTTAGGCATCTTAAATTGCTTATTATTTTTTTAATATATAAGCAAGATTTGATGTTAACTGGGGCAGGATAAAAGCAGCACAGGATACTTATTATTGTCATTAAAATGAGATACTTGAATAGGTGAATACCAATATTTTAAATCTACAATTTAATTCAGTTCAAAGTAGAAATAAAATTAAAATGAGGTAGCATGTATAGTAAACTGTAATAATGAACGGGTGTGTCTTAAAGAACATGGCACAGTACATTAAAAGTAGTCATACACAACTTGCCTGATAACTCAGTAAGTTTATCAAGTGAGTAGCTGAAACATATAGACCAGGAAGATTCCAGGTTCAATCCTCAGCTTGTAATTAGGCCACCTCTTGAGGTCCCCACAATCACAGAAGCCAGTTTTCAGCCAATTCGATTCACTCCGCGTGATACCAAGAAACGGCTGAGTGCACTGGATACAGCAAAGGCTATGGGCCCTGACAACATCCAGCTGTCGTGTTGAAGACTTGTGCTCCAGAACTAGCCACGCTTCTAGCCAAGCTGTTCCAGCACAGCTACAACACTGGCATCTACCCAACAATGTGGAAAACTGCCCAGGTATGCCCTGTCCGCAAAAAGCAGGAAAAATCCAATCCATCCAATTACCGACCCATCAGTCTACTCCCAATCATCAGCAAAGTGATGGAAGGTGTCGTTGATGGTGCTATCAAACGACACTCACCAATAATCTGCTCACTGATGCCCAGTTTGGGTTCCGTGAGGACCACTCGGCTCCAGACCTCATTACAGCCTTGGTCCAAACATGGACAAAAGAGCTGAATTCCAGAGGTGAGGAGAGCAGCATTTTGACCGAGTGTGGCATCAAGGAGCCCTAGTAAAACTGAAGTCAATGGGAATGGAGGTAAACTCTCCACTGCCTGGAGTCACACCTAGCACAAAGGAAGATGGTTGTGGTTGTTGGAGGTCAATCATCACAGCCCCAGGACATCACTGCAGGAGTTCCTCAGGGCAGTGTCCTAGGCCCAACCATCTTCAACTGCTTCATCAATGACCTTCCCTCCAACATAAGGCCAGAAGTGGGGATGTTTGCTGAGGGCTACACAGTGTTCAGTGCCATTCACATCTCCTCAGATAATGAAGCAGTCCATGCCCGCATGCAACAAGACCTGGACGATATTCAGGCTTGGGCTGATAAGTGGCAAGTAACATTCGCGCCACACAAGTGCCAGGCAATGACTACCTCCAACAAGAAAGAGTCTAACCACCACCCCTTGACATTCAACAGCATTACCATCACTGAATACCCCACCATCAACATCCTGGGGGTCACCATTGACCAGAAACTTAACTGGACATGCCACATAAATACTGTGGCAACAAGAGCAGGTCAGAGGCTGGGTATTCTGTGGCGAGTGTCTCACCTCCTGACTCCCCAAAGCCTTTCCATCATCTACAACGTGCAAGTAAGGAGTGTGATGGAATATTCTCCACTTGCCTGAATGAGTGCAGCTCCAACAACACTCAAGAAGCTCGACACCATCCAGGACAAAGGAGGCCGCTTGATTGGCACCCCATCCACCACCTTAAACATTCACTCCCTCCAGCACCGGCGCACTGTGGCTGCAGTGTGTACCATCTACAAGATGCACTGCAGCAACTCGCCAAGCTTCTTCGGCAGCACCTCCCAAACCACCTAGAAGGACAAGGGCATCAGGCGCATGGGAACACCATCACCTGCAAGTTCCCCTCCAAGTCACACACCATCCTGACTTGGAAGTATATCGCCTTTCCTTCATCGTTGCTGGGTCAAAATCCTGGAACTCCCTCCCTAACAGCACTGTGGGAGTACCTTCACCACACAGAGTGCAGTGGTCCAAGGAGGCAGCTCACCACCACCTTCTCAAGGGCAATTAGGGATTGGAATAAATGCTGGCCTTGCCAGCGACGCCCATGTCCCATGAACGAATAACTAAAATAAAATTTAGATATCTAGTCACAGCCAGGATGCCCTGGTTTAGTGTGGGGTAAATTGGGCAGCTCTCCCACTCTTACTATCCAGTAATCTCTGCTGGAATTATACGTGTAGATCTTGGATGCAAACAGGATTAGACTTAGTTGTGATGCTTCCACAACCTGCCAGCACGCAGGGCTCACATGTGAACAATGGCCGCTTGGGCGAATGATTGGAGGGAGGATGGCTTCTGTGGATCTGAATCCCAGTAAGGAGTCAATAGAAACATAGAAGACAGGAGCAGGCCATTCGGCCCCTCGAGCCTGCTCCGCCATTCAATGCGATCATGGCTGATCATTCAAATTCAATACCGTCCCTGCTTTCTCCCCATATCCCTTGATCACTTTAGCCTTAAGAAATATATCTAAATCCTTCTTGAATATATTTAATGAATTGGCCTCAACTGCCTTCTGTGGTAGAGAATTCCACAGGTTTACTACTCTCTGGGTGAAGAAATTCCTCCTCATCTCAATCCTAAATGGCTTACCCCTTATCCTTAGACTGTGACCTCTGGTTCTGGACTCCCCCGCCATCAGGAACATCCTTCCTGCATCTAGTCTGTCTAGTCCTGTTAGAATTTTATAAGTTTCAATGAGATCCTCTCTCATTCTTCTAAACTCTAGCGAATACAAGCCCAGTCAACCCACCTCTCTTCATACGTCATTCCTGCCATCCCAGCTATCAGTCTGGTGAATCTTCGCTGCACTCCCTCCATGGCAAGAACATCCTTCCTCAGATAAGGCGACCAAAACTGCACACAATACTCAAGATGTGGTCTCGCCAAGGCCCTGTACAACTGCAGCAAGACATCCTTGCTCCTGTACTCGAATCCTCTCGCTATGAAGGCCAAAATACCATTTGCCTTCTTAACCGCCTGCTGCACCTGCATGCTTACCTTCAGCGACTGGTGCACAAGGACACCCAGGTCTCGTTGCACTTCCCCTTCTCCCAATCTATTGCCGTTCAGATAATAATCTGCCTTCCTGTTTTTGCCACCAAAGTGGATAACCTCGCATTTATCCACATTATACTGCATTTGCCATGCATCTGCCCAATCACCCAACCTGTCCAAATCATACTGGAGTTTCTCTGCATCCTCTTCACAGCAGACACGTCCACCCAGCTTTGTGTCGTCTGCAAACTTGGAGATATTACATCTAGTTCCCTTGTCTAGATCATTAATATATAATTTGAATAACTGGGGTCCTAGCACCGATCCATGCGGTACCCCACTAGTCACTGCCTGCCACTCGGAAAAAGACCCGTTTATTCCAACTCTTTGCTTCCTGTCTGCCAACCAGTTCTCTATCCAAGTCAGTACCTTAACCCAATCCCATGTGCTTTAAATTTGAACGCAAATCTCTTATGCGGGACCTTATCGAAAGCCTTCTGAAAGTCCAAATACACCACATCCACTGGTTCTCCCTTATCTATTCTACCAGTTACATCCTCAAAAAATTCCAGTAGATTAGTCAAGCATGAATTTACCTTTTGTAAATCCATGTTGACTTTGTCCGATCCTGTCACTATTTTCCAAGTGCTCTGCTATTACATCTTTTATAATGGACTCTCGCATTTTCCCCACTACCGATGTCAGGCTTACCGGTCTATAATTCCCCGTTTTCTCTCTACCATCTTTTTTAAATAGTGGGGTTACATTAGCTACCCTCCAATCCATGGGAACTGTTCCAGAGTCTGTAGAATTTTGGAAGATGACCAGCAATGCATCTACTGTACTATTTCTAGGGCCACTTCCTTAAGTACCCTAGGATGTAGGTTATCAGGCCCTGGGGATTTATCGGCCTTCAATCCCATCAATTTCCCTAACACCATTTCCCTACAAATACTGATTTCATTCAGTTTCTCCCTCTCATTAGACCCTATGTTCCCCGACATCTCTGGGAGGTTATTTGTGTCCTCCTTTGTGAAGACAGAACCAAAGTATGTATTTAATTGGTTTGCCATTTCTTTGTTCTCCATTATAAATTCCCCTGATTCTGACTGCAAGGGACCTACCCTTGACTTCACCAATCTTTTTCTCTTCACATATCTATAGTAGCTTTTAGTCAGTTTTTATGTTCCTTGCAAGCTTACTCACATACTCTATTATCCCCCTCTTAATTAATCCCTTCCTTCTCCTTTACTGAATCCTAAACTGCTCCCAATTCTCAGGTTTGCTGCTTTTTCTGGCCAATTTATATGTCCTCTCCTTGGATCTTATGCTATCCCTAATTTCCCTTGTTAGCCATGGTTGAGTCACCATTTTTGTTTTATATTTATGCCAAACAGGGATGAACAAATTCTGTATTTCATCCATGCGATCTTTAACTGTTTGCCATTGCCTATCCACTGTCAACCCTTTATGTAACATTCCCCAATCCATCCTAGCCAGCTCGCGCCTCATACATCATAGTTTCCTTTATTTAAATTATTAAAGGACCCTAGTCTCTGAGTCAACTACTTCATTCTCCATCTTAAATGAAGAATTCTATCATATTATGATTGCTCCTCCCCAAGGGGCCTCGCACAAGATTGCTAATTAATCCTTTCTCATTACATAATACCCAGTCTAAGATGGCCTGATCTCTAGTTGGTTCCTCGACATATTGGTCCAGGAAACCATCCCGTATACACTCTAGGAATTCCTCCTCCACAGTATCTATATATATAAAACGGTATGTCTGTCTGTCTGTCTCTCTCTCTGTCTGTCTCTCTCTCTGTCTGTCTCTCTCTCTGTCCGGCTATACAAACAAAAGTTATAGAGCGTACCTGCACATGTGTTATATCAAAAGAAAGCTCATCATTAGGGGACTCTTGTAGGCATATTTACTTTTTGGTCGGACAAAAATTGTTCGCACATTATACAAAAAACCTTCAAAATTCCACTCATTAGCATTGACTGACGTCAAGGTCGACCAATCCTGTGCCGTCATGATTGACCAATCCTACAGTTCAGTCACCTGATGGTTGACCAATCAGTGTGTGTGTGGGCGGGACTAATCGTTTTCATCTCAGGGATCTGTCAGCCATTATACAGCAGCCAGGGCAGCTCAAAACTTTGGTAATCCAGGTCAGTTTCTTTTTTAAAAAAAATAAGATTTACCAAAAATGTTTTATAAGTACTTTAACTTTCATCTTTGAAGGTATTAAAAGCTAGAAATGTTTAGGTTAAAAAACAGTGCAAAACGGGCCTAGGCTTCTCCAACTGCCGACAGCCCAAATCCAGTCCCAAGCTCCCGGCCCACACATCCACCAGGCCCAAAAAAGCCCTGGAAACTGCCGACAACCCAAATCCAGTCCCAGGCTCCTGGCCCACACATCCACCAGCCCAAAAAATTGCCCTGCAACGCGGGGCTCCCCTGCTAGTTGTTAATAATTTGGTTTGCCCAATCTATATGTAAATTAAAGTCACCCATGATAACTGCTGTGTCCTTATTGGACGCGTCTCTAATTTCCCGATTAATACCATCCCCAACCTCAGTATTACTGTTTGCGGGTCTGTATACAACTTCCACTAACATTTTCTGCCCCTTGGTATTGCTCAGCTCTACCCATGCAGATTCCACATCATCAGAGCTAATATCCTTCCTTACTATTGTGTTAATCTCCTCTTTAACCAGCAATGCTACCGCACCTCCTTTTCCTTTTTGCCTGTCTTTCCTGCATATTGAATAACCCTGGATTTTGAATTGCCAGCCTTGGTCACCCTGGAGCCAAGTCTCCATAATCCCAATTATATCATATCCGTTTACATCTACATGCGCAGCTAATTCATCCACCTTATTACGAATGCTCCTCGCATTAAGACACAAAGCCTTCAGGCTTATTTTTTTAACACTCTTAGACATTTTAGAATTATTATTTACTGTGGCCATGTTTGATTTACACCCTTTGACTGCCACTTTTGCTTTTCTCCTTCCTGTCTTTCGCTTCTATCCTTGCTTCCCTTTCCTCTGTCTTCCTTCACAGGTTTCCAACCCCCTGCCATTTTAGTTTAAACCCTCCCCCAGAGCACTAGCAAACGCTCCCTCTAGGACATCAGTACTGGTCCTGCCCAGGTGCAAACCGTTCAGTTTGTACTGGTCCCACCTCCCCCAGAACCGGTTCCAATGTTCCAGGAATTTGAATCCCTCCCCCTTGCACCATTCCTCTAGCCACGTATTCATCTGAAGTATCCTTCTATTTCTATTCTGACTAGCATGTGGCACTGGTAGCAATCCGGAGATTACTACCTTTGAGGTCCTATTTTTTAATTTACCTCCTAACTCCCTGTATTCAGCTTTTAGGACCTCATCCCATCTTTTACCTGTATCGTTGGTACCTATATGCACCACAACAACTGGCTGTTCACCCTCCCTCTCCAGAATGCCCTGCAGCCGCCCCGGGACATCCTTGACCCTTGCACCACAGAGGCAACATACCATCCTGGAGTCTTGTTTGCGGCCGCAGAAATGCCGATCTATTCACCTTACAATAGAATCCCCTATCACTATAGCTCTCCCGCTCTTTTTTCTCCCGTCCTGTGCAGCAGAACCACCCATAGTGCCAGGAAGTTGGCTGCTGCTGCCTTCCCCCGATAAGCCATCTCCCTCAACAATATCCAAAGCGGTATATCTGTTTGAGAGGGGGATGGCCACAGGGGACCCCTGCACTACCTGCCTGCGCCTACTACTCTGCCTGGCGGTCACCCATTCCCTTCCTGCCTGTGCAGCCTTTACCTGCGGTGTGACCAACTCATTAAGCAGGCTATCCATGACATCCTCAGCATCGCGAATGCTCCAGTATGTATCCATTTGCAGCTCCAGCGCTGCAATGCGATCTGCCAGTAGCTGCAGCTGGATACACTTCCCACATACATGGTCGTCAGGGACACAGGAAGTGTCCCTGATTTCCCACATAGTGCAGGAGGAGAATGCCACGGGGCTGAGCTGTGCTGCCATGACTGTCACAGGACAGAGAGTGGAGAGAGTCAATTCAAACTGTCACAGGAAAGAGACAGTTCAAACTGTCACAGGACAGAGAGACAGAGGGGGAGAAATTCAGTATCACCCCATTCGGGGCGCAATTAACGGCCGGGCGCAAAGATTAGCGCCTGCCGCTAATTATCACCTCTGACTGCAAACTTGGCTTTTATCGCCCCGGAGGTGATTGGAGCGCTAAATCAGGCGCTTCACATCTGTCTTAAGACGCAAAGGCCAAGGAGCGAGGCGCTAACTCACAGCGCTGGCGAAGCTCATGTGATGTCAGTCAGAAATGGAACAGAGACACACTGGCACCGGCCAATTCTTAAAGGGGAGTTCTGATGAATGGTCATTGACCTGAAACGTTAACTCTTTTTCTCTCTTCACAGATGCTGCTTGACCTGCTGAGTTTCTCCAGCATTTTCTGTCTTTATCTTAAAGGTGAGGTTTTATCTTGGTCTCCATCTACATCCTGTTCATTGCAGCCTTGAGTCTCGGCCTGGAGAGACCTGTACATCAAATCTGCTGGAAAGATCAATGGAGAGACCCAGGGAAAGAGCTCAGAGTGCAGCCCCCACAGTCTCTTCTAAATAGATACAAGGAAGGGCAAATCAAAATGAACCTGCAAAGTGCTGCTCAGCATGCAAAACTCCTTCACACAGTGTAGAATCTCACCAGAAGTCTCTCTCTCTCTCTCTCAGAATGCATGGTGCAAAAATGTCATCAACAAAAAAAGGCAGGAAGTGGTCGCCTTTAAATAGCGCTCCCCCAGTCCCTTCCCGACTGCAAAACGCTCCCCTCAACCTGTCGTTGCTAGCGGCAGGAGTTAAGGCAGGGGCCGCCACTCAATTTCCAGTCCAGGGCGCTACCTCGGCGTTGCGCACTCAACTGACGTCACGATCTGCCAGCGCAGGAGATCGTGGCGGTAGTGTTTAGCGCTGCTGCAAAATGTCCAGTCAATTTCGCGAGAGGCACAAATATCGCCGCGCCCGGGCGCTAGTTGGTTTGCGCCCCACTTAGCACCCTCTTAAGGCGCTAATGGGTGGCGCTACCAACTGAATTTTTCCCCCAGAGAGTCAGTTCAAACTGTCACAGGACAGAGAGACACAGAGTCAGTTCAAACTGTCACAGGACAGAGAGTGGAGAGAGTCAGTTCAAACTGTCACAGGATAGAGTGGAGAGAGACAGTTCAAACTGTCACAGGATAGAGTGGAGAGAGACAGTTCAAACTGTCACAGGGCAGAGAGTGGAGAGAGTCAGTTCAAACTGTCACAGGATAGAGTGGAGAGAGACAGTTCAAACTGTCACAGGATAGAGTGGAGAGAGACAGTTCAAACTGTCACAGGGCAGAGAGTGGAGAGAGTCAGTTCAAACTGTCACAGGATAGAGTGGAGAGAGACAGTTCAAACTGTCACAGGACAGAGAGTGGAGAGAGTCAGTTCAAACTGTCACAGGACAGAGAGTGGAGAGACAGTTCAAACTGTCACAGGACAGAGAGTGGAGAGAGTCAGTTCAAACTGTCACAGGATAGAGTGGAGAGAGACAGTTCAAACTGTCACAGGATAGAGTGGAGAGAGACAGTTCAAACTGTCACAGGGCAGAGAGTGGAGAGAGTCAGTTCAAACTGTCACAGGATAGAGTGGAGAGAGACAGTTCAAACTGTCACAGGATAGAGTGGAGAGAGACAGTTCAAACTGTCACAGGGCAGAGAGTGGAGAGAGTCAGTTCAAACTGTCACAGGATAGAGTGGAGAGAGACAGTTCAAACTGTCACAGGACAGAGAGTGGAGAGAGTCAGTTCAAACTGTCACAGGACAGAGAGTGGAGAGACAGTTCAAACTGTCACAGGACAGAGAGTGGAGAGAGTCAGTTCAAACTGTCACAGGACAGAGAGTGGAGACAGTTCAAACTGTCACAGGACAGAGAGTGGAGAGAGACAGTTCAAACTGTCACAGGACAGAGTGGAGAGAGTCAGTTCAAACTGTCACAGGACAGAGAGTGGAGAGAGTCAGTTCAAACTGTCACAGGACAGAGAGTGGAGAGAGTCAGTTCAAACTGTCACAGGACAGAGAGTGGAGAGAGACAGTTCAAACTGTCACAGGACAGAGAGTGGAGAGAGACAGTTCAAACTGTCACAGGACAGAGAGTGGAGAGAGTCAGTTCAAACTGTCACAGGACAGAGAGTGGAGAGAGACACTTCAAACTGTCACAGGACAGAGAGTGGAGAGAGACAGTTCAAACTGTCACAGAACAGAGAGTGGAGAGAGACAGTTCAAACTGTCACAGGACAGAGTGGAGAGAGACAGTTCAAACTGTCACAGGACAGAGAGTGGAGAGAGTCAGTTCAAACTGTCACAGGACAGAGAGTGGAGAGAGACAGTTCAAACTGTCACAGGACAGAGAGTGGAGAGAATCAGTTCAAACTGTCACAGGACAGAGAGTGGAGAGAGACAGTTCAAACTGTCACAGGACAGAGAGTGGAGAGAGACAGTTCAAACTGTGACAGGACAGAGAGTGGAGAGAGTCAGTTCAAACTGTCACAGGACAGAGAGTGGAGAGTGATGTGCCTCAATGAAACCGAGACTCGACGTTAACAGAGCAAAGCAAGGCTTTTATTAACTAAGAAAGTAATACACAGTGGAGAAGTGTCTCCCATCCTGCTTAAGTAGTGGCCAGGTATGGGCGGAGCCCTACGCACAATACAGTACCGGAGGGGAAATGAAACTGAAACTAAACTAAACACAGAGAATACAGTGCCTGAGAACACAGAGAATACAGTGCCTGATGAACGGCATATTTCATCACATTCACCCCTTCTATAGATTTAGTCTGTTCGGGGGTTTGATAGTCCTCTGTGACCGACGTGGTGCCGCGGATGTCGGCTGGGTGTCCCCGGTGGCCTCCTGGGTCTCTGCCAGGGGCGCCACCAGGGTTGTTGAAGGGGTAGTTGGTGGGGGCACCGTTGGTCGATGTTCTTCCGGGGGTGATGAAAGAGTAGTGGGTGGGTAAGAATTGCTGTGATCGCTGTTGCTGTTGTTGTCGTGGTTGTTGTCGTTACCGGCTGGGGCGACGTCTTTTATGGACACGGTGTCCTCCCTTCCGTCAGCGTGCCGGACATACGTGTATTGGGGGGGTTGGCGTGGAGTAGGTGCACTGACTCCACGAGAGGGTCCGTCTTGTGGCCCCTCACATGCCTTCGTACAAATACCGGACCTGGGGTGGAGAGCCATGACGGCATGGATACGCCTGAGGTGGATTTCCGGGGAAAGACAAACATTCGTTCATGAGGCGTGGCATTAGTGGCAGTACACAATAGCGACCGTATCGAATGGAGCACATCTGGGAGGACTTCCTGCCAGCGGGAGATAGGGAGGCCCTTGGTCCTTAGAGCTAGAGTGACTGCTTTCCATACTGTCCCGTTCTCTCGCTCCACCTGGCCGTTACCCTGGGGGTTGTAGCTGGTGGTACGGCTCGTGGCGATCCCCCTGGACAGCATGTACTGGCGTAGCTCTTCACTCATGAAGGACGCCCCCCTATCCGTGTGGATGTAGCTTGGCATACCGAACAGGCAGAACAGGCTGTTGAGGCATTTAATGACCGTGGCGCTGGTCATGTCTGGGCAGGGGAAGGCGAATAGGAAACGGGAGTATTCGTCCACAATGTTCAGGAAGTAAACATTGCGGTCGACTGACGGGAGGGGGCCCTTGAAATCTAAGCTGAGCCGCTCAAAGGGCCGTGTAGCTTTGATTAAGTGGGCTGTATCTGGGCGGTAGAACCGAGGCTTGCACTCAGCGCAAGTGCGGCAGTTCCTGGTCAGAGACCGAACTTCCTCAATCGAGTAGGGTAAGTTGCGAGACTTTATGAAGTGGAACAGCCGCGTGACCCCTGGGTGGCAGAGGTCGTTGTGGAGGGTCTGTAGCCGATCCCCGGTGGCGCTGGCACACATCCCTCATGAGAGGGCGTCGGGGGATTTGTTAAGGGCCCCTGGCCGATAAATGATGTCATACTCAAAGGTGGAGAGCTCGATCCGCCACCTGAGAATCTTATCATTTTTAATCTTCCCCTTCTGCTTATTATTAAACATAAACGCTACTGACCGCTGGTCGGTAAGTAGGGTGAAGCGTTTGCCGGCTAGGTAGTGGCGCCAGTGGCGCACTGCCTCCACGATGGCTTGGGCCTCCTTTTCCACGGAGGAGTGTCTGATCTCGGGCCCTTGGAGGGTCCTCGAGAAGAAAGCTACGGGCCGCCCCGCCTGGTTGAGGGTGGCCGCCAAGGCAAAGTCAGACGCATCACTTTCCACTTGAAATGGAGTGTTCTCGTCCACTGCCTGTAGCGTGGCCCGCTCAATATCCTGCTTAATGCTTTTGAAGGCGGCGTGGGCCTCACCAGAGAGCGGAAAAGAGGATGCTTTCAAGAGGGGGCGGGCTTTGTCGGAGTAGTTGGGGACCCATTGGGAATAATGAGAAAATAACCCCAGGCACCTTTTCAGGGCTTTGGGAGTGTTGGGCAGGGGGAGCTCCCGTAGGGGGCGCAATCAGTCGGGGTCTGGTCCGATTTCCCCATTCTCCACCACGCTGCCTAGTATGCAGAGGCGCGTGGTGTTGAAAACGCACTTGTCCTCGTTGTAAGTGAGGTTGAGTTTTTGTGCGGTTTTCAGGAACCTCTCGAGGTTCGAGTCGTGATCCTGCTGGTTGTGACCGCAGATGGTGACGTTGTCGAGGTAGGGGAAGGTTGCCTGCAAGTGGTGGTCATCGACCATGCAGTCCATCTCCCTCTGGAAGACCGAGACCCCATTCGTCACCCCAAAGGGGACTCTGAGGAATTGGTAGAGGCGTCCGTTCGCCTCGAAGGCAGTGTACGGGCGGTCCCCTGGTCTGATAGGGAGCTGGTGGTACGCTGACTTGAGGTCGATGGTGGAGAACACCCGGTATTGGGCGATTTGGTTCACCATCTCGGATATGCGGGGTAGCGGGTAGGCGTCTAGCTGGGTGTATAGATTAACCGTCTGGCTATAATCTATCACCATCCGCTTCTTCTCGCTACCCCTCACCACCACCACTTGGGCACGCCACGGGCTGTTGCTGCGTTCGATAATGCGCTCCTTCAGGAGCCTGTCTACCTCGGTCGCGATAAACCGCCTGTCCTCCCAGCTGTACCTCCTGCTTTTGGTCGCTATTGGCCGGCAGTTGGGAGTAAGGTTCGCGAATAGCGAAGGCGGCTTTACCTTCAGGGTAGCCAGACCGCACACTGTGAGGGGCGGCTGGGACCCACCGTAATTGAGCGTGATGCTTTGGTGGTGGCACTGGAAATCCAGGCCCAAGATCACGCTCGCACAGATTCTTTATGATTAACAATTTAAAATTATCGTATACAGTTCCGTTAACGGACAATTGTACCACGCAGTAACCCATAACGGTCGATGTCTGGGTTTTATCAGCCATAGAGATGGTGCCCCGAGCAGGGACCACCGTTAGAAAGAGTTGTTGTGCTAGTTCAGGGTGGATAAAACTCTCCGTGCTTCCACTGTCAATTAAACATTTAACCCCGCACCCGTTTACCTCGATGTCCACCATTGATTTGGATAGCGGGTGTGGTCTGGTCTGGTCCACTGTGACCGATGCCACTATAGGGCCCTGATCGAGACAAGATGGCGTCCACGCTGTCTGCTCACAAGATGGCGGACCCCACGAGGTCGGGCAAGACGGCGTCCAAGATGGCCGCTCCCACGGCGCACACGCGGCGGTGGCGGGTTTTCCAACGGGGTTCCCTCTGCACACCTTCCTAAAGTGCCCCTTCTTACCGCACTTAAAGCAGGTGGTGCCTTTCGCCGGGCACAGGTTTCTGGTGTGCTTCGGCTGCCCGCAGAAGGAGCAGTTGGGGCCCCGACGCGTCGCGGCTGTCGTAGGGCTTCTGGGGGGAGAGCGGGGCCCCGACGGTGTCGGGCTGCCGGGCGGGGAAGATGCCTTCCAAGATGGCGGCACCCTAGGTGCACACGTGGCAGCGTGGGCGGCGCGGGCTGAAGAGTAGGCGTCCGAGTTTCTCTGGGCCACATCCAGGGATCGCGCTGTGTCCACAGCCTGTTTCAGGTCCAATCCCGTTTTTTCCAGTAGTCTCTGCCGGATGTAAGTGGAGCTGAGGCCTGTGATAAAGGCATCACGAACAAGCTCGTCAGTGTACACTGCGGCTTTTACATCTTGGCACTTGCAGTCTTTGCCAAGCGTTTTCAGGGTGACTAGGAACTCATCCAGCGATTCCCCAGGTCGCTGTGCGCGAGTAGCGAGCAGATGCCTAGCGTACACCTCATTCGTAGGCTGCTGGTAATGCGCCTTTAGGATGTCGCAGGCGGCCGTGTACGTGTCGGCGTCTTGGATGAGGGGGTAAACTCGGTGGCTTACCCAATTCCGCAGGATTCCGAGTTTCATACTTTCGGCGTCCGTAGCGCCTGTGACGGCTACGGAATTGTCCAGGAAGAATTGCATACACTTAAAAAGTGTCCGAAGCGTGCCGATGCGTCCGAAGCATGCTGGTCCAAATCCAAACGTTCGGGTTTCAAGAGTTGATCCATTGCGTTGAAAATTTAGTTAATAAAATTGATGTGCCTCAACGAATCCGAGACTCGACGTTAACGGAGCAAAGCAAGGCTTTTATTAACTAAGAAAGTAATACACAGTGGAGTAGTGTCTCCCATCCAAAGATCTGCTGCACTGTCTGTGAGACAGTGCAGCCTACTTAAGTAGTGGCCAGGTATGGGCGGAGCCCTGCACACAATACAGTACCGGAGGGGAAATGAAACTGAAACTAAACTAAACACAGAGAATACAGTGCCTGAGAACACAGAGAATACAGTGCCTGATGAACGGCATATTTCATCACAGAGAGAGACAGTTCAAACTGTCACAGGACAGAGAATGGAGAGAGTCAGTTCAAACTGTCACAGGACAGAGAGACACATAGTCAGTTCAAACTGTCACAGGACAGAGAGTGGAGAGAGTCAGTTCAAACTGTCACAGGACAGAGAGACACAGAGTCAGTTCAAACTGTCACAGAACAGAGTGGAGAGAGACAGTTCAAACTGTCACAGGACAGAGAGTGGAGAGAGTCAGTTCAAACTGTCACAGGACAGAGAGTGGAGAGAGTCAGTTCAAACTGTCACAGGACAGAGAGTGGATAGAGACAGTTCAAACTGTCACAGGACAGAGTGGAGAGAGACAGTTCAAACTGTCACAGGACAGAGTGGAGAGAGACAGTTCAAACTGTCACAGGACAGAGAGTGGAGAGAGTCAGTTCAAACTGTCACAGGACAGAGAGTGGAGAGAGACAGTTCAAACTGTCACAGGACAGAGAGTGGAGAGAGACAGTTCAAACTGTCACAGGACAGAGAGTGGAGAGAGACAGTTCAAACTGTCACAGGACAGAGAGTGGAGAGAGACAGTTCAAACTGTCACAGGACAGAGAGTGGAGAGAGACAGTTCAAACTGTCACAGGACAGAGAGTGGAGAGAGACAGTTCAAACTGTCACAGGACAGAGAGTGGAGAGAGACAGTTCAAACTGTCACAGGACAGAGAGTGGAGAGAGACAGTTCAAACTGTCACAGGACAGAGAGTGGAGAGAGACAGTTCAAACTGTCACAGGACAGAGAGTGGAGAGAGACAGTTCAAACTGTCACAGGACAGAGAGTGGAGAGAGTCAGTTCAAACTGTCACAGGACAGAGAGTGGAGAGAGACAGTTCAAACTGTCACAGGACAGAGAGTGGAGAGAGTCAGTTCAAACTGTCACAGGACAGAGAATGGAGAGAGTCAGTTCAAACTGTCACAGGACAGAGAGTGGAGAGAGTCAGTTCAAACTATCACAGGACAGAGAGTGGAGAGAGACAGTTCAAACTGTCACAGGACAGAGAGTGGAGAGAGACAGTTCAAACTGTCACAGGACAGAGAGTGGAGAGAGACAGTTCAAACTGTCACAGGACAGAGAGTGGAGAGAGACAGTTCAAACCGTTGCAGGAAAGGAGGGGAGAAAAATATGCAGAGAAAATTGGTGAGTAAATAAATAAATAATCACACAAATCTTCAAATTCAAACAGCAAAAAAGGGCAAAAGAGAGTTATATTTTTCTCTTAGTTTGGAGGCGCTGTATGGAAAAATGTACTTGACTGAACAAAATAAATATCACTAATGCAAGACATGACTTAGTAAAGTTATGGTGCTTGGGGGGGCAACAACTTCTAAACAGGATTGTGTCTTTATAAAACAGAACTAGAGCCAAGCTGATTGCATGAACCTCAGTGACTGAATAATTTGGCAGATGACTGTTCACCTCTGGGAGCTGAGTTCAGATTTAACCACAAATTACTAGATCTCCTGTCTCAGGTGGACGTAAAGATCCTAAATGAAATGTGCTTATAATATACTCTATACAGCTGGTTCTGGTAAGATTCCTGTTTAGAACCTGAAATGTTAGTGTACCAGATAATTTCTCAAAAGTATTTAATTTTTCCGAAATCTGCCTACTCCAAAAACGAGGGACCATTTAAAAAAAAGATTTTCTTTAAAAATGTTCTCTCCTCTCCTCCCATGAAGATATTGGCCCCTTATATAGATTACGGTTCCATTGGCGTGCTGATATTTTGCCCCGTGGCAATTACTCATGTATGATTAACAACAGAAAATGCTGGAAAAACTTAGCAGGCCAGGCAACATCCGTGGAGAGAAAATAGAGTCAACGTTTTGGTTGAAAACCCTTTGTCAACCCTTTGTTTTTCCAGCATTTTCTGTTGTTATTTTGGATTTCCAGCATCTGCAGTATTTTGCTATCGTGCTCATATATGATTATTCAACCACAGGGTGGCATCACACTTAAGCGGGACTCGATCTTCATCCAACATACACATACTCAAGGATCAATGGAGGCTATCAATCCGAGCAGGTACATCTACTATTTTTCCTTGCCTAACCCAGGAGCACTGAGACGAATGATAACCTACAACCATTATGGCTCACTTCATCAGTAGATAAAGTCACTGAGCCATTGGGCGGCGGGGGAGGGGGGGGCGCCTTTGAGAGGCAATGTTTTTTCAGCTCGAGACATAATCAAGCTGAATAAAGCATTACAGATTAATTTTTTGGTCTGTATTGTCTAATCATTTTTATTGTGCTCACACTGTACATTGAGAAATAATATTTTCCTTGAAAATCTTTATTCAGCTTTGACTTAAAAACTAAGAACAAATATAGAGCTGATGCCTGACTCAATTACGTCCAGATAAATGAGCTAATATGAACATTAAGTGCTTACCTTTTTCTTCGATGTATTTCTCATAGTTGAACGTGTTCATTGTCTCATTCGCCATGGTGTCATTCAGGTCAAATGAACTGTTACTTGCACTAAAAGAGACACCAACTGGTGGCCAATGTACACATTTATGTTTTAAGTTTCCCATGAACAGCTGCAGCCCTATTAGTGCAAATACGCTCAAACAAAAAACAGTCAGAATCATTACATCGGACAATTTCTTCACTGCCTGGATCAGGGCACCCACAATGGTCTTGAGACCTGCAAAAAACATAAGGCTCTCCTGTGATTTTTGATAATAAGCATACTCATTAGATCAAGCAAGAAATCATCAGTTCTTCTTGTATTGTATTAGCCAATCTCATGCAAAAGCTAAATTGCCAGATTTAACTTACATTTAAGTAAGAATTTGCTGAAACTAAGCTAAATGTAATGAATGACATGATATACTGTAATAACAAATGGAAAGCTGCAGCAGTTGTGTAGTTGAATGAAACTTCATGTAGACTGATCCAACTTGTGAATGTGAAAGAATGTAGCTGTATACATTCTTAATAAGATGGTTGTTTCTGTGGAGCAATGCAATTTTTATTTTGTGTTTTGTATTTTATGAACTCATTCACCTCAACTTAAACAACATTTTTCTACAGACTCTAAAGTTGTAATTATAGTGAACATTGGAGCCAAGTGAAAGGCCCTTTGTGATGTAACTGATTCTCCAAATCTAAAAGTTGTGATACAACTTTTTATAACGGACCTTAATTTTTAAATGCTAAACTTTGTACATGCTTTTTATTTTTTGATTAACTTTGGCTAACTAGATTATAGTACCACAGGCCAATAATAGTCAAGAGATTTAAAGCATTACAGTAGTACAGACCAAGCATGAGCAATAGTCTGAGACTCCAAACATTACAGTCCAACAAGTCCAACATGGGGAGGAGTCAGAATATAGCACCGTGGGGTCAGAGATTGAGTGCATAGCATCATTGCAGGTGAAACGTGAGGAATAATTTAATTCGCAACATTGAACAGTGACCAATCTAAATTACATCTGTCTCATACTATTGTCATAACCTATAAATGGGCACATATAGTGACCATCTCCAAATACCCACTCACAACAAGGAGGTGTTATAAAAGTTTTAATGGTTTGGAGTACAAAGGATGCCTTAAATTGATTAAGCTTTCATGCATTCATCATGCTGATGTGCAGTATTTTGTTTTCTCATCTCTATGTTTGTATATTATTCAGTAATCATTTTTTTCAAAGTCTTGATTTTGTATTTGTATTGTTTATGCATGACATCTAATTTATAGAAAAAGTGCATAATTTCAACAAAGACTATTTGCAGAATGCATTGAGTAATTTGCAGAATAGGGAAGGGAAAACTATACATCACAAGATGCAAACCACTCATGCTGGATATTGCAATGTCTCATGCAAGAAATTGTTAAACGTCAAGGCTGAATCCACAAACAAAAACAAACACGTTCAAAAGCAAGGAATCCTATAATTTAAAATATTTTCTCTGATTCCAGCTTTTGTGTTTTATTTTTCATTTCAAGAAAAAAGATCAGCCTCAGTGTTTAACCTAGCTCTCACCTGGAATGACTGAAATTGTTTTCAAAGCTCGGAGAACTCTGAATGTTCTCAACGCTGAGACATTGCCCAGGTCCACAAACTCTGTCACATATCTGTAATAGGGGAGGGCACACACAAACACAGTGACAGGATACAAAGATACAGTTGGAGGTACATGGGACCTGCTAGCGCCTTACACCGATCACTTCTTACCTGGTATTACAGAAATAGTTTTCAAAGCTCTCAATACTCTGAAAGTTCGAAGAGCTGAAACATTGCCTAGGTTTACAAATTCTGTTACATACCTGTAGAATTAAATCACAGTTATTTCGGCTTTCAAAGCTTTTTAATATAATTACAATGCTTGGTCTTTCACTTTGGTGATCGTATTTGTATTTTTATTTTCCTCCTTAGATTGTCTCTCCTGAAGATAGTAACTCATGTTAGGGTACAGTTCCATGGGTGCTGGCAGCCCTTTGGTACCCAAAACAAATTGCTATTCTTCATGTGTAAACCTAGACACCGAATATTGCCAGACTATTCAAACAAGGAGGCTGATATTAACCTTATCCAACATGCAAGCCAAATGTTTTTCTCTCCCCAGCCCAAGGACAATGGAGCCAATTACAGCATTCCACTGTTACCCCAGGTGAAATCAGTTAAATTAGCACCAACCGGGGATCAAAGCTGGTACCTTCCTGGTCAGTCTGGCTCAATTTTGCACCATGTTGTACATTCACCCACTGAGTCATCAAGGGGTGATAATAGAATTATAAATAAATCAAAAATATACTTCTCAAACAATTGGTCTGAATTTTTCTTGACCAAGCTGCACCTTTGATGGAAATGTTACTGCTGTTTATCACAAATAAATTAACTAATTGTACATCACTGTCTTTTGAATTTATCATTCCAGTTATGCCTTCAAGGAATGGCCCCAAAGGAAAACAGCATAGAGTATATTTGACTTTTTTGTAAGTACTTACGCCATAAGAATGACACTGAAATCCAGCCAGTTCCATGGATCTCGGAGAAAAGTGAAACGATCTAAACAGAAGCCCCTTGCAAGAATTTTTACAAGCGATTCAAAAGTGTAAATACCAGTGAAGGTGTACCTAATGGAATTATAACAAAAAAAAGCCGTTCAGTAATTTTCATTGGCAAATATCAGTAACAATTTTCATTGGCAAATATCAATAACAATTTTCATTGGCAAATATCAATAACAATTTTCATTGGCAAGTATCAATAGCAATTTTCATTGGCAAATATCAATAGCAAGGGAAACTTCCATAAGTTTCAGTCTAAAGAGGCTGTGCTCTTTATTACTGATTCCTGAAACTTCCTTCAGTTCTATTACATTAAATATAATTGAATTCTGGAACTATAATCTTTTCCCTATTATTCATTTGCAAGTTAATTTCAGAGACATGAGACCTAATCAAACTTAAGAGAACAAGAAGAACTTTCAGTACAGTATATTTTAACACAATTCCTTTCCATGTAAAGTAAATCTGTTTACTGAATGGGTCAGTTTACTGGAACAGTAGCTGGAATTTTCCCCTAAAACAGGTGGGTTTGGAGTGTGGGGGCAGTTAAAATATTAAAAATGGGATTACCAACCTGATCCCGCCTTCAACCAGCCCTCTTCCAGTTTTAATAGAGGTGGGACATGGGGGTGCCGGGGGGGTGGTGAGGGGTGGCGCGAACAACCGGGGGGGGGGGGGGGGGGGGCGGTACATCAATTTAAATATTATAATGAGGCTGAAGCCTCTATTTTCCCCTCCATTTTGTTTTTAACTGCATGTGGATGGGTTTCACACAATTCGTGAAACCCGGCAGTTAAACCGAAACGGGGACTGCTGCATCCAGGATGTAAATGGCTTTATACCTACCTGCTGGACCCAGGGTCCCTACCTAACCCCCACCCCTAACGATCGGAGACCCCCTCACCAGGCCTCCGATCCCCACCATGAGGCCCACCCCCCCCCCCCCCGATGATGCTGAGGTCGGCCACAATCCTCCAGTGGCCGGCCCCGATCCTCTCTCTTCCCCTGCTGATGCTCCGGCTGACCCCGCCCCCCCAGCGATCCCCGACTGAGCCCCAGCCAATCCCTGACCCCTCCCCCCGCGATCCCATCCCCGGACCGACACCTTGCTCCCTCTCTGCATCTGCAGGCCTACCCGCCCGCAGCCAGCTAATCTCTTAATCTGGCTGGCTGCGGGCGCGAATCCAAGGCCTCACATGCAAATCAGGCCCTGCCGTTAAAGGCCTCCCGGGTTTCCCGCCTCGGAGGCACCCCCCTCCCCGCCCCCAACCCACCTACATGCAGAAAAATCCGGCCAATATGTTTTAGAACCGACAAGGGAACATGCTATACTAGATTTAGTGATGAGTAACAAACCAGAATTAGTTAGCAATCTGACGGTAAGGGAACATTGTGCAAATAGATTGAATCTGATATTTGGTTTGAGAGGGAGAAGAGATAATTACAAACGAAGGTTTTAAATATAAGTAAGGAAAACTTCAAAGAAATGATTAATAATTTGATCACAGTAAACTGGGCTGAGATTTTTGAGGCGGTCACTGAGGGTAGATAAGAGAGTGTCTATGGATGTTGTCTATATGGACATCCAGAAGGCATCTGCTCAGGTTCCGCAGAGGAGATTATCAAAAATGGAAGTTTATGGAATTGGAGGTAACCTATTAAAATCTATTTTCCAGATTAAGCAAGGAATTAATTTTACATAAGATATTTATGAGGCAAAACATGGATACTGTATTCTTTGTTATGAAAAATCACTCTTATAATATTAAGATTATTGTAAATTGAATAATACACAAAATACTATGCACTTACTCTACATTCTTCGCCCAGTCTGGAGGATTAGTCCTGGTCATAAACACACAATTGGTCAGAATAGTGCACATGATAAGCATGCTGAACAATGTAAAATTTAGTCAAGGAAAGCAAACATAATAAAATTCATAAAACAAAGCACTGAATTTCAATCACATTTATAATAAAGTAAGGAAGAATAAGAATCTTAAAGAGATAAGGGTCTGTTTTGGGATTTGACATATTTCAGAGCTATTAAAATATAACCATATAAGGGTTTCTTTGAATAGATCCTAGCATTTTCAAAAAAATATTTCCTTTCTAAAGATCCCACTATACCTATAAGCCTTCTCTCCAATCTGGTGCAACAGGAAGCTCCCAAGGCCTACTTGCCATGAACTGAATCAGAACCTGGGATGAGTAGGAAGCTCTTTTTAAAGGACATTTATCGAAATGGACATGTTCTTGATAATAGACAGCAAGCAGAGAACCATTTCCTAAAGGCTGAAAGGCCCCATTATGCATACCAAACAGTATAGTTATGCTAAGCGAGAGGTAGGCTGACTTGAGAGAAAAGATAAGTGTATACCCCCACCCAATAAAGCTTAAAAATAGCGATCTAACCCATTGGCACTCCTAGACAAGTAGGGCACTTCTGCCCAGGTTGCCCCCTTGGATACCAACAAAACAGTTTGACCCTGAAACATGTAACATTAATATACTAATATGCTAACAGACTATTGGGCTGGATTATCTGCTGCGATTTTGGGTGGGATGGCAGTGGAGAATGATGGAAAATTAAGGTGGTGAAGCCTGTTACCACCTCACGGCCCAAACTTCATTTTCTTCCTCACCCACGGCATTGAAATGGTGGCAGGGCAGGGTTCACGTCCCTGGCATGGATACTGTATTCTTTACAAGTTATGAAAACTTTGTCTTGTATGAAAATTAACAAAATTGTTAATTCAGTAATACACAAAATATTATGTGCTTACTCTACACTCCACTCTAGAGGATTACTTATGGTCATAAACACATAACATTGGTCATAATAGTGCACATGATAAGCTTCTGCTTGTGCTATCCAAGGGTACCATGGGGAAGGTGGTGGTAAGCCTCAGGAAGCAGCGGTAATAGCCCTGATATCCTCCATCAAGGCATAAGGCTTTGTAGTGGCCTCCTCTTGCTCCATTCTAGCCCCTCACTTATTTGTTTTATAACTCTCTGGCCTAGAAATTGGGTTGGGGCACCAAAGTGGCGCAAAAGTCGCCTGAGCGCAGGATTTAGCGCAGCGATCGGAGTAATACCGATCGCCAGAAATTCAGTTTCAGTGCCCCTCGAGGGACACGGGGCGAGGCTCGAGGCGCTCCGCGTCCCTCTTAGGGCGCTGAAACTGATTATCGCAGCGCAACGTGCCGCAGCGCCACACGCTGCGGCACGGCACACTGCAGTACTGCAGGCCTTCCTCCCACTGTTAAGGGGGAGGTGCCTGCAACAGCGCGATCCCCGCTCGCGAGTGCCGACAAATGAGCCCGGCACCAAGCAGAAGTGCCGGGCTCTCGGGAAACAGCCGGCAATGCCGCGGGGGGGGGGGGGGGGGGAGTTAGGAGGCCTGGGACGGAGGGGCTGGCAGGCGGCCGCCAAAAAAGCGGCCGCCCCGCACCTCCACCTTAACTTGCGCCGCTGCCGGCACAGTAAGGCCCCGTGAACCGGGCGCGGGTAGCGAACGGCGCAACTGCAGCGTTCGCTACCAAATATCGCGAACGGGGCATGAATGGGGCGCTGCGCACACCGATGACGTCATCGGTGGCGGCGCAGCGCAACAGGCTAACGCCACCATTAGCGCCCCTCCTGAATATCGCGGGAGGCGCAGCCAGTGGCGCTACAGCCACTGCCTGCCTCTTTAGGCGCTAACAGGTGGCGCTACTCACCCAATTTCTCCCCCTCTATGTCTTCCAAGGCTTACAAGGCAGCCGATGGGCAGATCTTTGTGACATTTCTGCCCCTTTAACTGTCCAGCTACCTCTTCTGGAGCTGCAGTGACAGTCTCACTGTGGTACCATTGATATTTTGCAGCCGGCAAATGGCAAGCTCCCTCTTGACAGCGCTAATCCCACCAACCATATCAGACGACCGCTGCAGCAGTCTCAGAAGCATTGCTTTTGGGTGATGACTCCTGGTTGTTGTTATCAATGTGTGCACCCACAAATGCCATATAAGGAAAATCTACAGCTGCACTACAACGTAAACCATTGTAAAGTTCAGGAAAAAAATCTTTTCTTGGATCAGACTTCTTTCTGATACACTTGAGATTATTTTTGTTTAAGAACTTGAAAAGGTAGCTATTCTAAGTATGGCTATCTGGAATTACTGGATTATTAAAAACAGTACACAATTTGGTGCAATTTCTATACAGGCTGACCAGGCGTGAATTTTAACAGTTTTGACACATTTCATATGTAATGTGAAATTATATTCTGTAGTTCTTTATCACATATGAGCTTTTTAGATATTAAAAATATACCACATAAAGGATATGAATGTACCAAAATCTTAATAGCTACTTTCCTTAAAGGATTGAAAGGACTTAAAATGTACAAGGCAGGTGTGGCACTAAACCGGAAGATTGCCTTCCCTCTGTTCAATACTATAAAGGTCTGTAAAATAAAATGACAAGCGTGATTATAATAGTCAAATATATACATATTAAGCAGTGAAACATACTTTACATGTCACAGGTTTTCTTGCACAAACCCACTGAACACTATCAGTATTAATTTTCAGTATTCCTCTACAAAAACACTGACTAGTTTAGGAAAATGTTGTGTACAAATATTTCATGATTACAAATGAAAAAAATCCTCTTGGGCAATTCATTTTAAATTTAGACTTAATAAAACAGAACAGTTACCCTAGAAAGTACCTTTTACATGTAATATTCAGTATGCAAAAGTTATGTTAAAATCAAATTCTGGAAGCATGCATCTGTTATCTGCTCTCTATTCATAATGATTATTGTATCTCTTCTACAGAAGAACTGCTTACCTGCTGAAAATAACTTCCAAATACACACAAGTTATCAAACCATTTTGTTATGTTCAATAATTAGTAGATATGTTTTGACAATTTAGGATTGATTGACATAAGAACACAAAAACGTAAGAAATAGGCGCAGGAGAAGGCCATACAGCCCCTCAAGCCTGTTCCGCCATTTAATAAGATCATAGCTGATCTTCTACTTCAACTCCATTTTCCCACCCTATCCCCATATCACTTGATTCCGAGTGTCCAAAAATATATCGATCTCCATCTTGAATATACTCAATGTTAGAATGTTTTAAGATGATTAAAAAGTTTTAAGATGATTTAAAAAGTTTCAGATCGATGACCTTTCGTCAGAACTAGAAAAAGTTAGAGATGTAACAGGTTTTAAGCAAGTACAGACGCAGGGAAAGGAGGGCTGAAGATCAAAGAGAAGGTCTGTGATGGGTTAAATGACAAAAGGGGTGATGATGCAAGGCAAAGGAGGTGGTAATGGGGCAAGTAAAGGAACAAAAGATGGGTCTAGAGGGGATGAAACTGGGAATAGCAGAGTCATTACCAAGAGCTGCTGTCTGGAAAAATGGGGGTGGAGGAGAGGATCTGAAATTGTTGAACTCAATGTTGAGTCCGGAAAGCTGTAAAGTGCCGAATCAAAAGATGAGGTGCTGTTCCTCGATAGCCAGTCGACCAATATTCGCTATAAGCCCACTGACTCCCACAGCTACCTTGATTACACTTCCTCCCACCCCGCTTCCTGTAAGGATTCCATTCTATTTTCCCAATTTCTCAGCCGCCGTTGCAGCAATTCTGATGATGCCACCTTCCATACCAGTGCTTCCAAAATGTTTTCCTTCTTCCTCAACCGAGGATTCCCCACCACCATGGTTGACAGGGCCCTCAACTTTGTCCGTTCCATTTCCTGCACTTCTGCTCTCACCCCTTCCCCTCCCTCCCAAAACCATGCTAGGGTCCCCCTTGTCCTCACCTTCCATCCCACCAGCCTCCACATTCAATGGATCATCCTCCACCATTTCCACCAACCCCAGCGTGATGCCACCATCAATCATATCTTCCCCTCCCCTCCCCTTGCAGCATTCCAAAGGGACTGTTCCCTGCGCGACACCCTGATCCACTCCTCAATCAGTCCCAACATCCCCTCCCCTTCCCACGGCACCTTCCCTAGCAAGCGCAGGGGATGCATCACCTGCTCTTTTACCTCCTCCCTTCCCACAGTCCAGGGCTTCAAACCCTCCTTCCAGGTGAAACTTACTTGTACTTCTTTCAATTTTGTATACTGTATTCACTGCTCACGACGCAGTCTCCTCTACACTAGGGAGACCAAACGCAGATTGGGTGACCGCTTTGCGGAACATCTCCGTTTAATCCGCTAGCGTGACCCTGAGCTTCCGGTCGCCTGTCATTTTAATTCTCCGCCCCACATTCACTCTGACCTCTCTGTCCTCGGCATCCTACCCTGTTCCAATAAAGCTCAACGTAAGCTTGAGGAACAGCACCTCATCATTCTATTAGACACTTTACAGCCTTCCGGTCTCAACATTGAGTTCAAAAATTTCAGATCATAACCTCTGCCCCAATTTTTTCGGACAGCTGCTGTTGGTAATGTATTCCCATTTACACCTCCTCTAGACCCATCTTTTGTTTCTTTACTTGTCCCATTACCATCTCCTTTTGCCTTGCACCATCACTCCTTTTGCCATTTAATCTCTTCTGCTTTCCAACCTATAAGACCTTCCCTTTTGTTCTTTACCCTTTCCCTGCCTATGTACTTGCTTAAAACCTGTTACATCTCTAACTTTTTCCACTTTTGATGAAAGGTCATCGACCTGAAACGTTAACTGTTTTTCTCGCCACAGATGCTGCCTGACCTGCTGAGTATTCCCAGCATTTTCTGTTTTTATTTCAGATTTCCAGCATCCGGTGTATTTTGCTTTTGTATTATTTGCATGTTATTTAATATAATCGGAAGACCAAATCAGACACTAATAAAGCTTGTTATTATAAAAAACACTTGTGCGTGAATCATAAGCGGAGTTATTGTCACCAGACTAACAACCCTTTGTTGCGATGGTAGCCACTAAAAAATCCACGAACATTGGCATCTCCTGGGCGGGCTGGAGTTAAAGGTTTGGAGATGACAGTGTTACTAGATTGACTAGTTTCCGACGGGAGAAGGGATAAGCTCAAGCCTAAAATGGGAAGGGGAATGAGGGGGCCAATTGGTTATGACCGAGTTATCGAAAGGTAGCTGACCCCTCAGGTGCCCCCAAGCCTAAATTGGGGAGGTAATTGCCTCTCAGGATTGAAAGCATAGCCATGACAAGTGCACAAGCAGGGATATGCTCTACAATCCAGACGTAGTGGAAAAATGTAAAGCCAAGCAAGAAGAGCAGGAGGGTTTAAATCAAAGTTTAAACAAAAGGTAGCGGAGTTAACCAGTGCATTAGGCGGGGTCCTGAAACAACAACATGGGAACCGACATAGCGCTGGACACATGATGGACCCAGATATATACTGTCAAAAGAAAAATACATGAGCTGGAAGAGAGTTTAAAAGTGTGTGTAATTGTGAGGAAGTTTGCCGACCTACGAATGTTAGAGCTAAAAGCAGTTTAATCCTCTGTAGTCTTGTCTTTGATGAATATGTATTATTTTAAGCATTTTAATTAATGTCTTTTCTATAAGAATATGCTGTTTTAAGTTTGTTAACTGTTTTCTCTATGTATGTATTCACATGTGTATTATTTCTGAGATACTTTGAGTTATGTTTTGCTTTTGAACTGATTTAAACTTAAACTTGGGCTCGCGACCTGGGATTATCACGTTAAAAAAGAGATCAATATTTCTAACTTGCATAAAAGTGTGAATATGTTGAGTATATTCATTTCAATTCAGGATTGTGCACCTAGAAGTGGGGAAAACTTTGTAATTTACATTTAAGTTATATACGCTGGTGTGGATTTATTTGGACTGGGGCAGTTTGTGCAATAGTAAATCAGAGGCTGCTTCTTTAAAAATATGATTTAGCCTTGGAGTTACGGTTGCTATGGTGCCTGTTACTTAATTTGAACATTCCAAGGCACTTTGATTTGATTAGGTTTGTGAAAATGAATTTTCTTCAGTTATATTCAATATTTTTACAGCCATATAGAAATTGCCTGAAGAACAATGACATAATTTACTGGGTTTTTGCAAGCATGTGCTAATTTGATTATTTTATCTGTTATGAATTGTGATTAGTTAATAAAATATTGGTGTGAATTAAATTGGAATTAATGACGTTAATTAACCTATTAAATTGTGAAAATCCAACTATCATTGTGGCCACCAAATGCCATTTTACTTTTTTTCAAGTCATTGTACCTTTTAAAACTTGCAGTGTTAACTCCTTCGGTTATACAGTCCAATTACAAGGTGTCTCCAGCATTGTTGCCATAGCGATAGCAATTTCTACTTCAAATCATTAAACATTTAAGAAATTTAAAACTCCCAATCTTTATGTGATAGCCTCAGGTCCAGATTTAGAGATCTTCACACAACTTTTTTAAAATATTCGTTCATGGGATGAGGGCGTCGCTGGCAAGGCCAGCATTTATTGCCCATCCCTAATTGCCCTTGAGAAGGTGCTGGTCAGCCGCCTTCTTGAACCGCTGCAGTTCATGTGGTGAAGGTACTCCCACAGGGCTGTTAGGGAGGGAGTTTCAGGATTTTGACCCAGCAACGATGAAGGAACGGCGATATATTTCCAAGTCAGGATGGTGTGTGACTTGGAGGGGAGCTTGGAGGTGGTGGTGTTCCCATTCGCCTGCTGCCCTTATCCTTCTAGATGGTATAGTGCATCTTGTAGATGGTACACACTGCAGCCATGGTACGCCGGTGGTGGAGGGAGTGAATGTTTAAGGTGGTGGATGGGGTGCCAATCAAGTGGGCTGCTTTGTCCTGGATGGTGTCAAGCTTCTTGAGTGTTGTTGGAGCTGCACTCATCCACTTACAATGCCCTTGCTATTGCCTGTCAAGCCAGCCAGCCAGCCCGCCAGCCCAGACTGCTGCCTCCCTCGCCAAGATGGTGCAGTCCGCTGCCGGGCCTACTAGGCGCAGAGCTGCTCGAGGTTGTCCTCGAAGGCCACCTGCAGTCTCCTCCAATAAAATTCAGCAGCCTTCCACCAGCCGTCTGCAGCCATTGGGGTAGCACTGCATAGGAGCACTAGGACAGGCAAAGGCACAAGGAAGACAGGCACTAAGGGAATGCACAAGCGTGATTAGTTTATGTTTGTATGCAATATGACATGATTTCATTGATAAATTTGGTTTGGAATGTTTATTTTATGTCAATCGAAAGATGACATAGAAGTAGATGCTCAAGGGTAAGCACATGGGTGTTTAAAGAACCGCTTCTGCTAAGGTTCCGTTACTCTTATGTCATGTATAAAACTATTTATTTTCACCACTTTCCGGTCATACCCAATTTTGTCTGCTACTTTGGCAGTAGCTTAGTGAGTTGGAGTGAATGATGAGACACAACGTTAACTCCAGCAATGGGGATCAGTGTGAAAGGAATGGCTTAGTCATTGTAGGGATGCTCTATGGTGTTGCTGGGGAGTGGTGGGGGTGGGGGGGGACACACCTGGCACAGCATGTGGCAGCCATATGGGTGTAATACAGGAAGTTAAGTAAATCTGGCCATGCCTCCCGGGCAGCAATGTGCTCAGGTGTTGGTGGCATCTGGACCTCAGATAACTCTTGCTCCTCCTCATCTTCCATCTGATGCTCATCCTCCTCCTCCTCCTCTGAAGAGGCTGTGCGCTTTGCGCTTTGCTCCTCATGCAGCGCTAATCCTCGTTGCTGCGCTATGCTGATATAATAGATGGCATGTCAAGTAGAGATCAGAGGAGCAATCTATCAATGGTGTGATAGGTCGTAGCAATGAGGTGAGAGTGGCTTCCAAATTTGCAGAAAAGACTTGCAAATTGTAGACACCTAAATCTGTGCTCAAATGCACTCAGCAAGAGCCTTTCCCTTAGGCAAGTAAGCAGGTGTCATGTGGCTGTATTTATTGTGCTTTCCATGCTCTGCAATAATGACCTCGATCAATGGCCACTGAGCTTCCGCCTCAGCTTGACAGACGTGTTTTCCGAGCTGCGTGATTCCCGTGGTCATGTAGTGAAATTCAAAAAGTCTGGTTAAAAGCAGTGTTAAGGGACTGACAACAAGGTATTAATGAGGTAAATTAGGTTGCCCGCCTCTGCCGTTCGGGTCCATGCCACTCTGGCAAACGCGCCCGAGTTAAAGGCGTGAGGAGGCGGGATGTCGGCACGTTCCTGACTCGCCCCCATTTTTTGCACATTTTATTCCCGACCTGCCTCCAATCCCACACGCATGGCAGCATGAAAATTCCGGCCATTGTTTTTCGCTGAGGTTCAGGTAGGAGAATTGCTCCCTGAACACCATGGGCAGATATGGCCTGTTGCTGAGAGCTCTTCTCCCCATATTCCTCCTCCTTCTTCCAGCAGCTTATCTTGTTCTGTGTGACCTCTGTTCATTCTCCAAGTCAAGGGGAATTCCTACTAGTGCACCCATGTCTGTAGGCAAGTGGTTTGTGCAGAAGCCTTGAAGTCAGGGAAAAGTCCTTCAGCACGTGCCATGCCATTCCCTGTAGACTTTTGCAACTTTAAACAACTATAGAAAGCACCAAACACTTACAAAATCTTATCAACAGCCAGAAGACATCAACCAGCAACTAACTTGTAAGTAGTTGATGATCCCTTTAAATAGCGCTGGTGGGGGTCCTTCCTGCTGCTGAATGCGTGTTCAACTGTGCAAGCTTAAGAGAGGGCCTTAGCTGGAGCGTTGAGCTGCAAAATGGCAGCACTGGCATCAAATCAGCATTGCATGCTGGTTGACATTACGATCTGCCTACTTTGCATACTTCCTGCACGCGCTAATGCCCTCACCAATATGGCATCCAGTGTGATTTGCCACAGAAATCTGCGCACCACTGTGGATGCCATTTTACACCTCTTTGGCACTCATGGCAGCCAAAAAATGGGCACCGCGGATCCGAATTTTGCACCCATGAACCTTTGTATTGCTGAAAGTAAATTTATATATTGGGCTTTATTACATTTTAAGTTTCTTAATTTGAGTGGATATTTCCCCATGGTGACATAAGAAAATCATGATCTGACAAATTAACCCCTTGGGCTCTAAAGTAGAGTCACAATGGATTCTCTGTTTTTTCTTATAAACAGGGGGCCAGAGTTTTCCGAATTGCATGGCAAGAGATCCACCAGTTTTAAGAATTTAAGAACTTATCTGCAGCATCAACAGACATCAAATGTCACAGCATGGTGACGATTTGGACTTAAGATTTTGCCTTTCAAAGGCTCGGACTTAACCCATTCAGGGTCATTTGTTATCTTCCGAGACAGGGTGCTCGAGTGGGGAGATGTGGGAGTTACCATTTTAAGCACTTCTGTCTCTAATGTAAAACCATCAAGCCTGGGCATCATTTGTTTCTGAAATTGGAATTGATACAGATAAATTGATACGAGTTGCTGTTTCAAGCACTCGAGAAGGGAAAAGCTACCTGAAGTTTAAGGGGATAATCAAAATTTTTATTAAAAGAAACTGGTGGAAAGCAGTCTAGGTGGTCCTGACAATTGTTGTGTAGCAAGGAAGGAAGTTTCTACGGAAATAAAATTGAACATTTGACGAGTCCTGCCAGTCCAGCTATGATAAAAAGGACCCAGGCACAATATGTAGGGGAACAAAAGGTCCTCTAAAATAAACAAATAAATTGTATCAGTAAGGAGGACCAGGTAGGAATGTTTAATATATGTTTTCTATCTTTAATATTGTATTGGACAGTAAAGTTCCTCCAGGGCTCATGAATGAGATAGAATGGTAATTAATGGGACATGTAAAATTGAATGAGGATGTAAGATAGAAACAGGGAAATTACCCTATCAAATGGAATTTTTCTAACATTCTAGTGAAAGTCAGGAAAGTGTAGGTGAGAATAGTAAATTGATTGCTTTCTCTTGGAGATGTTTATGTCTTTGCCTATGAACAGTAAGAAAACTGCATTTGATAGCCTGGCCACTACCCAAGACATCGGGACCATACAGATGAGCAAAGATCTCCAGACAACAGCCCCCCCACCACCACCCCCAGCCCACAATCTGTTGATAATATCACCTGATAGCCCAAGATATCACATGTAGCATGATACTGGATCACATGCAAATGTGAGGCAACTAGCATGCGGAAATGCATGGTGAATTTGTACTGAAGAGTGGGTCTCAAACATGCTCAGTTACTTGACAACAGCACAACATGCAATGGTCAATGTGGCTCAAGAGAGTGAGACAACCTTTAAAACTCACAGAGGCACTGACACATGCTCCATAGAGAAATCATCAGGATAGAGTTAAGCACACTGGTACCTGTCAGAGGGATTGAAGTTGACGTGGCGAGGGACATAGAATTTGGATTGGAACAATTGAGGGCTAGGGAGAAATAATACTTAGCAAGAATTATCAACAAGATGCATACGGATAAAAGGAGAGCTGGAGACTCTTTTAAGTTAATGAATTTCTTGATAATATGGTACACTGTAGCTTTCTGTGCAATGTATTATGATTTTCTCTGTCTGTATCATGGTATGTAGTATTTAATGGATGAAATTTAGACAAGTTATATATGCTTAGGTAAATATAATATTAATCAATTGTAAACTCCAAGTTGATCCAAGATAAAGCCAGAAAGAAAGTTAATTGACTCAGAATGATTGCTCATTCTGTGTCAAAAGGGGGAATGTTAGAATGTTTTAAGATTAGTTAAAAAGTCAATCTATCTTAGCATTCCTTTCTTTTAGTATTTTTAGTGGTAGAACAAACGTGAAAGGGAACTTAAATTTGGCTCTATAAATGAACAACATGTCGAGGGAACGGGGTAAACATTTGGCCTAAGTACTTACTGTACTATAAATAAAGCTTGTAGCACAGAGACAAAGACTGAAAAGATTATAAGCTGCAGCCTCAGCTAACCATGCAAACTATGTATTATGTAAGGTTGTATTATAGTATAAGAATAGAACCAGGTCCCCTTTAAACTCAGGGCATTCTCGAGGGTCAGGCACAATGCAGCCGCGCGGAGGGCCTGGAGGGCGGGAGCTGGTCACTCCAAGACCTGCGCTGTTCTCTGACATCAGAGAGCATTCTCGGAGATAGTCGGAGCATAGGAATCAGGTTGTATTATTTGCTTGTCACTTAATATAAATAGAAGACCAAATCAGTCACTTTAATAAATCTTGTTATTATAAAAACCACTCGTGCGTGAATCATAAGCGGAGTTATTGTCGCTGGATTAACAACTCTTTGTTGCGACGGTAACCACTAAGAAATCAACTAACACTCAGCGACTGAGCATCCACAGTCCTCTGGGGTAGAAAATTCCAAAGATTCACAACCCTCGGAGTGAGGAAATTTCTCCTCATCTCAGTCATAAATGGCCGCCCTCTTATCCTGAAACTACGACCCCTAGTTCTAGACTCTCCAGCCAGGGGAAACAACCTCTCACCATCTACCCTGTCAATCTCCCTCAGAATCTTATATGTTTCAATGAAATCACCTCTCATTCTTCTAAATTCCATAGAATATAGGCCCATTCTACTCAATCCCTCTTCATAAGACAACTCTCTTGACCCAGGAATCATTCTAGTGAACCTTCGTTGTGTCTCGTCTAAGGCAAGTATATCCTTCATCAGGTAAGGAGACCAAAACTGTGCACAGTACTCCAGGTGTTGTCTCACCAAAGCCCTATATAATTGCAGCAAGTTTTCCTTACTCTTATACTCCAACCCCCTTGCAATAAAGGATAGCATACCATTTGCCTTCCGAATTGCTTGTTGTATCTGCGTGTTAACTTTCTGTGATTCATGTACAAGGACATCCAAATCCCTCTGAATACCAACAATAACTAGTCTCTTACCGTTAAAAAAGAATTCTGCTTTTCCATTCTTCCTACCAAAGTGGATAATTTCACACTTCCCCACATTATATTCCATCTGCCACCTTACTGCTCAATCACTTAACTGGTCTATATCCCTTTGCAGGCTCTTTGTGTCCTCCTCACAGCTTACTTTCCCACCTAGCTTTGTATTGTCAGCAAACTCAGATATATTACACTCGGTCCCCTCATCTAAGTCATTGATACCATAATGTTCATAGAAAAAAGATTTAAAACCTGATGTACAGACAGACAGATAGATGGCTCTATGGTGGGTGGATGGATCTCTGTAAAATCTTAAATAGAACTCGCATCTTATAGTGTCCCTTATGTAAAAGAATATCTTTTACAATGGGTAAAGGAGGATGTCAAGCAGGAGCTGGGAAAGATTAAGTGAGGAACCTGAAAGCACAATCAATGAGATTTTTAAGAGACTGCAGAAGGAATGGTGAGAAGTAGAAAAGCAGAGGACATTTGGGAGAGTTTCAAAGAGCAAGGGGGTAATTTTGACTTCAGTCATTGGTGGAAGATGGTGATAATGAATTGGCAGCCCATTTTAAATCTTTCCCAATTTTCATTTTCATTGAAAGACATAGAGTAACAGAGACACAAGGCAGGTTAACAGAGAGAGGAACACCGAGGGAAAGAGGGAGAGTAATAAGCATAGAAAGAGAATAACAGACAGAGAAAAGGGAACAGCAGAAAGAAAGTATTAGAGATATAGAAAAAGATTTGCAGAAAAGTAGAGAGTAACAGAGATATGGGGAGGGGTAGAGTTCACAGTACAGCTCTTCCATGGGGCACCCAAACCCTTTAGTGCCACAGTGCATTCCAGGCACTACTAAAGTTAAGCCACAAGGGTGTAGTCTTTCCAAACCCAAATGTTTACTGTCCATAAAGTAAAAGGCGCTCCACAAGCAGCACTGGCAGAACAAGCTCAACCTTAGCCTTGTCTGCCTGGCAAAACCAAATCCTCAACAGACAACTGCAAGAACTCAATGAGAAACAAAACAGCAATATCAGCTCCGCACAACTAACATGTACAAAGCACTAAGCTCCATATTCCAAACTTCGCATTTACAATGACATGTAAGAGTCACTAGCAAGTATAGCTAGCTGTATGTAATTTTACATAAACAGTTGATAATAGTGTCTATCTTATCATATGTAGGCAGATATTAAGAGAAAAAGACAAATCAAGAAAAAGAACAAGTAAAAGTTACACAACTGTTAGTATTATTATTAAAATGGTTCCAGAGTATGTTATTCATTTGAGAATCTGATCAAACACTCACTTTCGTTGTGCTATAAAATGGGTCCAGGTCTTCCATTGGCTCAGAAGCCATCCCTGGAGGTATGTCACCATAAATAAATGGTAGTGATTTGCCAGCTTCCAAGTCACGATTCGGCTTTGGGCCATTTTCATCATCATCAACACGACGGTCCTTGGGTCTCTTGGCTTTTTCCTCTGCAATGCATCTTTCAATAGCTGCAAGAGATTCTCGGGTAAAAAGGCGGAGGCTGTCTGGTCCTGGCGGTGCAAGCAGTGGCTGCGCCATCTTTTCATCGTGCACCTTGGAAATTAACTTCTAGCCTCTTGCATAAGAAGGCGCTACATTAAAATAAATATATATATGTCATAAAAAAATTATTATTTCAAGTTAAACCTATTTACAAAATGCCTACCATTACACAGAATAAAGTAACCTCCCTGGAAAAATTTGCAAATGAAATGTTTCAAGAAATAATTCTCTCAAACAATGCAAGTTTATTGTTTTTAATCATGGTTTGTTTTTCACTTGTACTTAGATTTTCAATCTTATCGTTTGATGGCAAGGGAGATCCACGGTTTCATTGTGAGGCCCGGTAGACCACTCCTGCCTCTCCTGGCCCACATGGAAACCTGAAAAATATATTTAAAACTTACCCTCTGGGCCTCTCCTGGCATTGAATCCGGCTCCCGGCAGGTTTTGCCCGACGGATGAGCCAACACTGCCCCCCACTCAGGCTCACTTGAAATTGCAGATTGGCTTCTGATGACATCATCGGATCCGATCTGCATATTTAAAGTAGGAGACCACCTTCCTGCGTGTGTCCTGCTCGTCTGCTCAAAAGAACAGGTTAACATCGAGACACCGTGGAAGGAAGCTGGATCGGAGGGCGTAACTGACTCGTGCTATTTTAACTGACTCCCCCACCCTGTTTCCGCCAGATGGGAACAGATAAAATCGGGGCCAATGTTTTTAATATGTCCCCTACTTGTGGTTCATACTAAGTCCAAATAAAAAGCATGCTTGGAAAATACATTACCTTTTCCCCTTTCTGTCCTTTTCCATTACAGGTATTAAGAAAATCTATTGTTTTTAACATCTATTCCACAATCCACTTTTTTAGGTATATTGTAAGAAGGTTTATTATTCTGATTATGACCCCTGAAGTTGAAGGGAGATCTCCTAGGTGATTCTGCTTACAAAGGAGCATCAGATATATAGATATTGGATAAATGAATACATGTATTAACAAAATTTAAGCCATGTGTATAAAAATGTCAACTATCCAAATCAAATGTTCTTCAAGACTATAAGGAGGTATAATGTTGCTACAATCTGTAACAATATCTTTTGTTCACTACAACCTCATTAGATTATTTACTGCACAATGTCTCTATATTTCTGATGGCTTTTAACAAAAACACAACCTATCTATCTATATATATAAATCGGTACTTCTGTCTGTCATTCTGTCTGTTATCGCGTGTGCGTCTGTCGGGTATGCGCTCGAAAGTTACAGGGCATACCTACGCGCGCGTTACCTCCAAAGAAAGCTTACGCTTCCGAGACGGTTTTAAGCGTATTTACCTTTCGGCCGGGCTAAAATCGCGCTCGCGGTATCCCAAAAATCTTAACATTCCACTCATTAGCATCTCATTATCCGCTCATTAGCGACAGAATGACCTCGAGCTCAACCAATCGTACGCCGGGTTGCTGGCGTGTGCCGCCGGGCCAATTGGTGCGTGTGTGGCCGGGCCTTATCGTTCTGAACCGAGGTGAGTCGCCGCCATCTTGATTCCAAACTTTTCCTTTCTTTTTCCCGCTTTCTGCGTCTTAAAAAAACGTTGCTTTTAAAACACATATTGTTTTAAAAAAAAATGATTTAGAAAGTAATTAACTTATCTAATCTCATTAATTTTCCTACCTTTCCCCGTTTTTCCAGGTAGGCCTAGAAGCCTCGGCGTCTCCTCCGCACCCACGCCCGAGCTAGGCACCTCCCAGCCCCACTCGAAGGCTGGAGGGCCGAGCCTCAGCCCAGCGCCGCTAGGGTGCGCGCGCAGCAGGAGCGGAGACGCGGCGTCTCTCTCTGGCTCGGCCGGGGCTTGCTGAGCGCCAAGCGTTACCCTGGCAACCGGGTCCGCCGGCCATCTCGCACAGCCGCAATCGGCAGTCTTCACCTCGGGGGGGGGGGGGGTGGCCGCGACCCTCGGGGGGGAGGCCTCGCGCGCAGCAGGAGCAGCTGAGACGCGGCGTCTCTCTCTCTGGCTCGGCCGGGGGGCGGGGCTTGGTCAGCGTCACGGTTACCCTGGCAACCGGGCCCTCCGGCCGTCTCACACAGCCGCAATGTTGAAGCCAGCTCGGGAGGCCGGTGCTCGGAAGATCGCGCCTTCGGAGTTCGGTGCTTGGTTGGTGGGGGGGGGGGGCGAGCCTCGGGGGTGGGTGGGTGGGTGGTGGGCGAGCCTCGGGGGTGGGGGTGGGCGAGCCTCGGGGGTGGGGGTGGGGGTGCAAGTCTCGGGGGGGGCAACCTCTGGAGTTCGGGGGGTGGGGATCAGGGGGCTCGGGAGTTTGGGGGGACGGGGATCAGGGGGCTCGTGGACTCTCCCCCTTCCCCTCCCCTCCCCCCCCTCCTCTCTCCTCCTCCCCCCCTCCCTCCCCCCGCCCCTTCTTCCCCCCTCCTCTCTCCTCCTCCCCCCCTCCCCTCCCTCCCCCCCGCCCTGCCGCCCTCCCCTCCCCCCCTCCCTCTCTTCCCCCCAGTCGCTCTCTCTCTTCCCCCCAGTCGCTCTCTCTCTTCCCCCCAGTCGCTCTCTCTCTTCCCCCCAGTCGCTCTCTCTCTCTCTTCCAACAACAACATGCCCTCGAAAAAGCCTCGGCACCGCCGGGCACTTCAGCTAGTAACTGTATGTATAGAAGTAATTCAAACCAGTTTGTGGTACTTAACAAATCACATGGCTGACCAATACAGCAGTTAGACAGAACATCATAATCTCAGGACTGAATGATCTCTTGTCTGTGCATTACACAATTAGATCAATATCACTGCGCAATCTAGATAGTGACTCAGTAACATAAGAACATAAGAAATAGGAGCAGGAGTAGGCCATTCGGCCCTTCGAGCCTGCTCCGCCATTCAATGAGATCATGGCTGATCTTCTGCCTCAATTCCATTCACTGGCCTTATCACCATATCCCTTGATGCCCTTACTAGTCAGAAATCTATCGACTTCTGTTTTGAATATACCCAATGACTGAGCCTCCACAGCCCTCTGGGGTAGAGAATTCCAAAGATTCACCACCCTCTGTGTGAAGAAATTT
The DNA here is from genome assembly GCF_052327205.1 of Somniosus microcephalus. Lineage (NCBI taxonomy): Eukaryota > Metazoa > Chordata > Chondrichthyes > Squaliformes > Somniosidae > Somniosus > Somniosus microcephalus. Next base: position 274,266,179 of record NC_140990.1, on the reverse strand, counting down.
CTTCTCATCTCAGTCCTGAATGGCCTACCTTTTATCCTGAGGCTGTGGCCCCTGGTTCTACACTCCCTAGCCAAGAGAAACATTCTCCCAGCATCCACCCTATCAAGCCCTGTAATAATTTTGTATGCTTCAATGCGATCCCCTCTCATTCTTTTGAATTCGAGAGAACACAGGCCTAGTTTAACTCAATCTCTTCTCATATGACAGTCCCGCTATCCCAGGAATCAATCTCGTCAACCTTCATTGTACTCCCTCTATGGCAAGTATATCCTTCCTTAGGTAAGGAGACCAAAATTGTACACAGTACTCCAGGTGTGGTCTCACCAAGGCCCTATATAATTGGAGTAAGACTTCTTTACTCCTGTACTCAAATCCTCTTGTAATGAAGGCCAGCATACCATTTGCCTTCCTAATGGCTTGCTGCACCTGCACATTCACTTTCAGTGACTCATGTACAAGGACACCCAGGTCCCTTTGAGCATCTGCATTACCCAAAGATGTGTGGGTTAGGTTGATTGGCCATGATAAAAAAAATTGGCCCTTAGTGTTAGGGGGGATTAAATACGTGGGGTTACAGGGATAGGGCTTGGGTGGGATGGCTGTCGGTATAGGGACTGGGTGCTAGGGTTTGGATGATCAGCCATGATCTCGTTGAATGACGGAGCAGGCTCGAAGGGCCGAATGGCCTACTCCTGCTCCTATCTTCTATGTTTCTATGTTTTAGGAAATACTCTGCCTTTCTGTTTTTTCTACCAAAGTGGAGAACTTCACATTTATCCACATTATATTCTATCTGCCACGTTCTTGCCCACTCACTGAGCCTGTCGAGATCCCCTTGAATCCTCTTCACAACTGGCACTGCCACCTAGCTTTGTATCATCAGCAAATTTGGAAATGTTACATTTAGTCCCCTCATCTAAATCATTGGTATAGATTGTGAATAGCTAGGGCCCAAGCACCAATCCTTACGGTACCCCACCAGTCACAACCTGTCATCCTGAAAAAGACCCATTTATCCCTACTCTTTGTTTTCTGTCTGTTAACCAATTCTCAATCCATGCTAGTATATTACCCCCAATTCCATGTGCCCTAACTTTGTTCACCAACCTCTTGTGTGGGACCTTATCGAAGGCCTCCTGAAAATCCAAATACACTACATCTACCGGTTGCCCTTTGTCTACTCCACTAGTTACATCCTCAAAGAACTCCAATAGGTTTGTTAAACAGGATTTCCCTTTCATAAATCCATGTTGACTCTGCCCAATCTTACTATTAGTTTCTAAGTGCCCAGTTATTGCATCCTTTATAATAGATTCCAGCATTTTCCCAATTGCTGATGTGAGGCTAACAGGTCTGTAGTTCCCCGTTTTCTCTCTCCCTCCTTTCTTAAATAGCGGGGTTACATTTGCTATCCTCCAATCTGCAGGAACCGTTCCAGAATCTATAGAATTTTGGAAGATGACAACCAATGCGTCCACTATCCCAATGGCCACCTCTTTCAAAACCCTAGAATGTAGATCATCCGGTCCTTGGGATTTATCGACTTTTAGTCCCATTAATTTTGCTAGTACTGTTTTTTTACTAATAGTAATTTCTTTAAGTTCCTCATTCTTGCCACACCCTTGGCTTTCTTGTATTTCTGGGAGGTTTTTTGTCTCTTCCTCCGTGAAAACAGAAACAAAGTATTTATTTAATTTCTCTGCCATTTCCTCATTCCCCATTATAAATTCTCCCGTCTCTGACTGTAAAGGACCTACATTTACCTTCGCCAGACTTTTCCTTTTCACATACCTATAGAAGCTTTTACAATCCGTTGTTATATTTTTTGCTAGTTTGTGCTCATATTCCATTTTCCCTTCCTTTATCAATTTCTTGGTCCCCCTTTGCTGATTTCTAAAAAGATCCCAATCCTCAGGCTGACTGCTTTTTCTGGCAACTTTGTAAGCTTCCTCCTTTGACTTAATACTAGCTTTAATTTCTTTTGTTAGCCATGGTTGGATCACTTTTCCTTTTGGGTTTTTATGCCCTAGAGGAATATATGTTTGTTGCAAATTATGCATTATTTCCTTGAATGTTAGCCATTGTATGTCCACCTTCATACCTTTTAGTGTAGTCTCCCAATCTACCATGGCCAACTTGTCCCTCATACCCTTGTAGTTTCCTCTGTTTAGATTGAAGACCTTAGTTTCAGATTGGACTACATCACTCTCAAACTTAATGTAAAATTCAATCATATTATGGTCACATGTCCCTAAAGGCCCCTTTACCACAAGATTATTGATTAGCCCTTTCTCATTACAGTACCAGATCCAGAATCGCCTGTTCCCTGGTTGGTTCCTTCACATACTGATCCAGGAAAACATCTCGCAAGCATTCCAAGAATTTGTCCTCCACACCATTAGTGGTAATTTGATTTGCCCAGTCAATATGTAGATTAAAGTCCCCCATGATTACCGTATTGCCCTTGTTACATGCACTTCTAATTTCTTGATTGATACTGTGCCCTACACGACCACTACTGTTTGGTGGCCTATATACAACTCCCACCAATGTTTTCCGCCCTTTGCTGTTTCTTAGCTCCACCCAAACTGATTCCAGTTCTACATCACGATCTGCCGAGCCAAGATCTTTTATCTCTACCATACCGATCTCATCCCTTATTAACAGCGCTACGCCACCTCCTTTTCCTTTTTGTCTGTCCTTCCTAAATGTTGAGTACCCTGGGACATTTAGTTCCCAGCTTTGGTTACCCTGCAACCATGTCTCTGTAATGGCAATTACATCATACCCATTTACTTCTACTTGTGCCATTAATTCATCCACCTTGTTGTGAATGCTATGTACATTTAGATAAAGTGCCTTCAATTTTGCCTGTTTAATATTTTTCTGCACTTTGACCCTCTTTACTGTTGGCTTTTGTTTCTGCTCCCTACTAGTTTTGCTGACTACTTTTCTAACTTGCACTTCCAGCTTTGTTTCTCTCCGTTCTGGGCCCACACTTAGGTTCCCAGCCCCCTGGGAATTATTATTAGTGGACGGCGCTGGATCAAACTAGAGTATTAGCATGTACATTGTTTGTTCAAACTGAAAAGAAAATCTACAGTTAAAATTTGTTGTTGATACTGATTGCTCATTTTCAGTTAAGTGGCAGAGCTCATTTTTGCTCTCTGAAGAGTATCACCAGATGGCACTTAGGAGAAAGATTACTGCTGATGGCAGCCATCATTATTACTTCTCTGTCCATAATTCTCCTCCTCCTCTATCCACATTCTTTTTCAGTACAAAGATGAACTGGGGCTGAATACTTCATTATGCTTTTAGGTGTTAATATCAGTGAAAGATTATTAACAACTCATAAGATATTAACAGATTTCTCAAATCAACCAATCTTATGTTTTTATTGTCACCTGGCACATCAGAAGATACCACAGTATGGCCTAACCTGCTGGCATTACCAGATCAATTACTCTGAGATTGTGTCTTTGGAGTGTATTGGACAGCTTTTATTTCATTGTTGGAAACCTCAAATGACCATCTTAGTTATCAAATAAAATTGTGCTGTGTGGTTACAAAAACTAGAGGAAGGTTAACAGAACTATTCAATCGTTCACCTAGTAACTCATTTCAGTTAAATTTCAATTCATAAATGAAAGTGCATATCAAAACTCTTACTTTTTAAAATGAACTGAAACATTGGCCTCGATATTAACCACCTCCACACAACGGGTGGGAGAGGATTAAAAATTTAAAAACCAAGGAAAGCATCCCCAACCCACCCACCGTTGCCATTTTTATACCGACAGTTTTCGAAGCGTGCAAATGTCCTGTCGTGGAGAGGCGGGACACTTCATTAACATATTTAAATCAGGCTCCCATAGTTCAATTGGGAGCCTGATTTAAACTTAATAGTTGCCACGCAGATTTCACAGGGGTCGGGAAACCAGGCAGTGAAAGGGAGGTGGGAGCTATTGGCTTAAAAAGGTTAAGTGCCTTTTACAACACTCCTTGTGGGCCAGGAGGAGCAAGAGTGCTCCCCCGGCCCCTAAGGGCAGCCTTAGACCTCCCCTTTGCCGATCGCAGCCTTTCTCTAAACCGGCACCCGCCCCAAGCTCTGATCTCAGGCCTTCACCCCTCCCGATTGCCTCTCTCCGCTGCCTCCACACCCAGCCCTGATCTCCGGCCTCCCTCCCTCCCAATTGCCTCTCTACCCTCCCACCTACCCCCCACAAGCCCTGATCTCCAGTCCCCCTCCCCCACTGTTCCCAGGAACCGTCCCAAGAGTCCCCGGATGCGGCCCTCTGCCACTGCTTTTCCTGTTCAGCAGACTGTGGTGCTGTGCTTCCTCCGCAAATAACGTAAGATGTTCAGTCCGCTTATGGGAGTGACTAATGCCACTGAATCCAAGGAAGTATCTGCAACACACCTGAATCCATAAGAGCATCTCTGACTTTAACATAACTGCAATGCGCCTTTTTTCTTTTGATGCTTCAAACTATAGCTTCCAGTTTCCTCTGTTTTTCATACTGTTAGTTATCTTATGAACCTTACGAACATTCGAATTAGGAGCAGAAGTAGGCCACTCGGCCCCTCGAGTCTGCTCCGCCATTCAATAAGATCATGGCTGATCTGATTACTCCACATTCTGGCCATCCCTGATAACCTTTCACTCCCTTGCTTATCAAGAATCGATCTACCTCTGCCTTAAAAATATTCAAAGACTCTGCTTCCACCGCCCTCTGAGAAAGAGAGTTCCAAAGACTCACGACCCTCTGAGAAAAAAATTCTCCTCACCTCTGTCTTAAATGGGCGACCCCTTATTTTTAAACAGTGACCTCTAGTTCTAGATTCTCCCACAAGAGGAAACATCCTCTGTATTGAACCTTAATCTGTATTGCAATTGAATTTACTCTACTGTACCTATAGATAAGTAAATTATTTGAATCCTCACATAAGATCTGTTTTTCATTAGTAGGACTAATCACTGGGTTCAGTTTTAGTTCAAGAAAACTAATGAGACTATTAACAACTAAAGTTTATGTTTCTCTTTTAAATCATTTCTTTTACAATAATGCTTGTCATGTAAATCATAGAAAGTATGCCAGTACCCCATAACTCACAGCAAAATAAAAACAAAAAATAAAAGTTGCTTAAATCTATTCCCAGCATTCTAATTGTTAATGGTGATTCCAACTAGCTAAAGAATCTTAAATTAATTTCACCCCAGTTGTTAATCTTAAAAGCCAATTACGTAGACAGACTGACCCTAATTTACTATTTTCCTGAAATAATATAGAAGATGAAATTTTCCTCAGAGAACATTTAGAAACCATAACATCTAAACAGTTATTTAATCTGACAAATAGTCAGGCAGAACAGGCTTGAGGGGCTAAATGGCCTACTCCTGTTCCTATGTTCCTATAGTCAGATAACAATCAACTTTGAATCACTGTCACTAGCTCATAATCATATGCAAGACTACTTAGGATAGATTTTCTGATCAGTTACATCTGATACTAGGGCATAAATAATCAGCAGAATCAGTTCAGAAAAAAAACTTGTTATTTCTATGTGCGTCTCACATCCTCAGGACTGTTTGATATGCACAAATGTAGCAAAGACCTGATGGATGCCTTTTTCCACATGGCACATGATTTCATCATCTTTCCTTCTAACCAATAGACTAGCAAACCAGGGTAGTGCAATTCTACATTTCTGCTGGTTTCATCAGAGTCCACTGTTTCAACAATTGCATGAATCTGGCCATTCTTCCTGCTGTGCACACTGCTATACCCTACCTCAAATGAAAGGGCCTCTACACTATAAATGTCAAACCTGTCTATAGCCAGCAGCCACAATAATGCAGGTAAAAACAGCTCCCACAACGCAATACTCTGTGTCATTATTTGTAGGGGAAGAACAAGTGGTAGGTTGGCTTCTGGGAAATGAGGGCTAACCTCTCCAGCCATGGCTCATGCTGCTTTTGCAATAACCTAACATAGAACATAGTGCAGGGACAATGAAGCCTATGCTGTAACAAAGCTGCTCAAATAGCACAGAATCTACTCTGGGTAGGGGACTTCAATAACTACCACCAAGAGTGCTAACGAAGATACAGAAGCAGAGGCTACATGCTTTCGGAACAAACTGCCTAAGGATGAGGCTGTGCATCAGCCATGAAGCCAGATTAACACTGAAGTAATGAGAAGAAACAGCCTGGTGAAGTAACAAGAGCATGTTTTCAGTTAGAAGACAGTGATGGCAGAGCATTAGACTGTATGGCTAAAGTTCAGTACCCATACAGGGAGATGGAATAAGTCCCAGCTGGGAAAAGACCGGCTGGAAGGTCAAAGCTGAGATGGTGGAATTGTGCACAGGAAGACGTGAATAGAAGAGTAAAAACAGGCACACAGCTGTTTTAAGCTAGCTGTTCCTAAAATAACTAGCACTGTATTAGGTCAAAAGCAGGCCATATACACTCTGACAGTCTTGTGTCTCTGCTTGACCAGAAAGACAGACAGACAGACAAAAGGTAGACAGATAGACAGACAAAGAGTCCTCTATCCTACCCATAAGTCCATTCCCTGTATTGATCACTCTGGACCTTCCTGACATCGATCCTAAAGTTGCCTTTTACCATCTTGGATCTATAGCTCCGATTTGAATGGAGTGGACTGGGGCCGAGTTGGGTGGCCAACCATCCTTACCTAGGCAGTACGAGGCCTGAGAGATTTTAACTCCCGGGCCTCATCTGCATGCTCCCCTTCAGTTTCTTGCCCAGTAGCAAGAAGCCACTGGTGAGTTCCCGATAAGTCATGGGGAAGGGGTTTCAGGAGGGCCTCATGATTGAGAGGGGAGTCTGGGGCAGGGGAGGCCTAAACTCTCTTTGTGGGAACCGGAGGAACACATCTGCTCCTTCTGGTCTCACAAGAAAAATTAAAAAAAGTTTCAAACAATTACCTTCTGGCCCTGGCTGCTCTTCCCACTAGGTTGACCTGGCAGGAAGGCCACAGCCACTTCCCTGCTAGGCACATGGCTAAAAAAGTTGGGCCCCGATGATGTAATCGGAGCCCGCTCTACATGTTTAAAAAACAAACCCGCCGGTTTCCAATTTTAACTGCCCACTGCTTGGACAGAGTTAAAATCACCCCTTGTGTCTCTTTGCCCTACTGTCACAGTTTAGTTTGAAGTAATTTTCACAGAAACCCCACAGTGCAGATAGAGGCCATTTCGGCCCATCGAGCCTGCACCGACACATAGCCTTTTCTATATCATTTATTATCTTACATTAAGTCACTCAAATTTTTCCAATCTCTCCTCATACCTTAGACCTCTAATACTAGTGATCAGACTTGTGGCTCAACTCTGAACAGCCTCTATAATCTGAATGTTTTCATTGAATCAAAACTGGACAAAGCACTCAAGATATGGACTGACCAGAACAATGTACTTTGATTTGTACTCTACTGTAATACACCATTCTTGCTGCTCACAGCAGTTTGGCATATTGAACGTTGAATTTCCACAACTTCATGCTTACTGTGGTACCATTAATTGGGTACTTATTTGTCCATTTCTCTTCCTGTGTACAACACTTTGCATTTATCCATATTAAACTGCATATGCCATTGTGCCACCCACTTAAACATTTTGTCCAAATAACTGTCGTTTACAAGCTATTTCCTCAGAATCAACTGCCACTCCTAGTTTGGTACCAACTGCAAATTTGACTTATTAACATTGGCCACAAAATTACTTTGGGGTTCCGTCGGACTCACACTATTACTTTGGCCAAAGGGTGAAAACAGGTGCTAAATGGGTGTTGTGCTAATAAGAAATGTCTGTTTGAAAGTCTGGATTTAGCATGCAATTTTCAGACTAATTGATGATTATCATGATTTGAATGTGCCTGCAGGCGCTGAAACCAACAACTGCAGGTTTACCGCTCAAGCGCGGATTTGACGCAATTTTCCTGGAGCTGTATATGTAGCCTGCACTCACCCACTTCCACTGAAGGTGTGGAATGCGTTGGCTGGGAGAGAAGACAACGGGGTAGGATGTTTCAAGGACCTAGGGAGAGGGCACCCAGATTCTCAGATGCGGCACTGGAGGTCCTGGTGGAGGGGGTAGCGAAGAGGAGGAATGTCCTCTACACACAGGTAGGAAGGAGGCCGCACGGGCAGCTAATGAGCCACATGTTCGCTGATGACTGCACAGTGTTCAGCGCCATTCACAACTCCTTAGATAATGAAGCAGTCCATGCCCGCATGCAACAAGACCTGGACGACGTTCAGGCTTGGGTTGTTAAGTGGCAGGTAACATTCATGCCACACAAGTGCCAGGCAATGACTATCTCTAACAAAAGAGAGTCTAACCACCACCCCTTGACATTCAACGGCATTACCATTGCCGAATCCCCCACCATCAACATCCTGGGGGTCACCATTGACCAGAAACTTAACTGGACCAGCCACATAAATGCTGTGGCAACAAGAGCAGGTCAGAGGCTGGGAATTCTGCAGCGAGTGTCTCACCTCCTGCCTCCCCAAAGCCTTTCCAACATCTACAAGGCACAAGTAAGGAGTGTGATGGAATATTCTCCACTTGCCTGGATGAGTGCAGCTCCAACAACACTCAAGAAGCTCGACATCATCCAAGACAAAGCAGCCTGCTTGATTGGCACCCCATCCACCACCTTAAACATTCACTCCCTCCACCACTGGTGTACCGTGGTCGCAGTGTGTATCATCTACAAGATGCATTGCAGAAACTCACCAAGGCTTCTTCAGCAGAGCCTCCCAAATCCGCGACCTCTTCCACCTAGAAGGACAAGGGCAGCAGGTGCATGGGAACACCACCACCTCCAAGTTCCCTCCAAGTCACACACCATTCTGACTTGGAAGTATGTTGTCGTTCCTTCATCGTCGCTGGGTCAAAATCCTGAAACTCCCTCCGTAACAGCACTGTGGGAGTATCTTCACCACATGGACTGCAGCGGTTCAAGAAGGCAGCTCACCCCCACCTTCTCAAGGGCAATTAGGGATGGGCAATAAATGCTGGCCTTGCCAGCGATGCCCACATCCCATGAACAAATAAAAAAAATGTGGGAGGAGATCGCCCACGAGGTGACAGCCAGAAGCCCTGGCCCCAGGACAAGGCTCCAGTGCCCCAAGAAATGTAATGACTTGACACGAGTGTTCAAGGTAAGATCCCATCTCACAAGCACACTTCTCAATAACTGCAACACTACCACAAGCATCACAATCTCAACACACTTCATCCACCATCTAACTAGCATTCACACACCCCACACTAATTGCATCCTTCACAGGCACTACTCACACCTCAGACACATCTCACAGCTCTTCAATCATGTGAGGCCTCACACATACACAAATACACCTGCCAATTCACTCATTCACAATCCACTCTTTCTCTTCCAGGAAAAAATAACATATAACAGGCGGCAGCAGGACCTGACTGGGGGAGGACAACCACGTCTGCATGACATCACTCCCCCTGAGGAGGCACTGCTGGCTGTGATCAGGAGGGGAGTGGTAGATGCCATGGCCAGAGGCAGAGCAGGGGGCATCTCGCCACTCCAGCTTCCTTACAGATGCTCAACTATTCCTGATCCCTAATCACCCAAAGCTATCCAGACTCCCATGCTCCAAATGGTCTCATCACACACATCCTCCTATAGTGGTCACATGCGCTGCACCCTAACCCTTTCAGCTTTATCATTGCAGGCTCCCAGGAGCAAGATCCACCTCGCCCCCCCAAGTTTTAGATGAGCAACAGTCACCTCGCCCCCCCCAGAGAGAGGAGGAGAAGGAGAGCGAGGAAGAATGCACTGCGTCAATTGCTACTACTGTCGCAGGCACCAGTTCAGAGACCAGCACCACGCTTAACTTAGAGGCTAGGTTAGAAGAGGGATCCTTACAGTGGGACGCAGCTGGCACCAGCCATGCAGGGTGGAATGGACACCATAGGTGCCACCTACCTCGGGGCAAGGTCACATGCTAGTTCTGCTGTAGAGGAGTCAGATGAGGACCTCGCAGGGTCAAGCTTCAAAAGAAAGCTGATGGGTGCGAGAAACTGAATGCTTGGTGCATTGGAGAGCCTGCCGGAAAGCTTACGGGTCGTGTATCGGGGGATGGAGAAACCTCCACCTTGGTTGACGCAGAGCCTGGAACCCATCCTCTCCAGTGTGGAGAGGCTGGTCAATTCCAGCCAGCGACCCATGGAGCCCGACATCATGCAGCGTCTGATGACTAAGGTCGCAGCTTCCACTGCAGTCAATGCAGCTTGCATGGAATGGCAAACTGCTGCAATGGAAGCTCAGGCAGCTGCCATGGTGGCTCTGGGCTCCTTGGATGAAAGGGGCTTGCAGAGTGTCTCCGATGCCCAGAGATCTGTCCAGATCAGTGGGCGGGCTGAACAGTGGCCCCGAGTTGGTGGCATGGGAATCATGGAGCAAGAACCTACTGGCCTCTCTCCAGATGCCAGCATTGCTGCTCCCTCCCCTGCCACTTCACCATTGCCCTTGCCTGTCAGCCAGGCGGCCCAGACTGCTGAAGCCCATGCTGAGATGGTGCAGTCTGAGGCGGGGCCATCACGGCCCACAGCCTCTCAAGGACGTCCCAGGAGGACATCTGAACTGCCCTCTTCAGATTCTCAGCAGCCATCTACCTCGCCTGCTGCTGCCACTGGAGTTGCCCTTCACAGAGGCACTAGGTTACGCAAGAGCACTTATAGATAGCCACTAAGGGTAAGCACCAGGGTGAACAGCTTAATATTTGTAATGTTTCCCTTGTTTGTTTTTGATGTAGATAAAAAATGATGATGGTAATTGGGTAGTGATGGAATCGGTTTTATTGTGATCTTCATGGTGAAGGGGTTGAAAGGATTGAGTGCGGATGATGGACTGATGCTTTCTAAGTCGTGGAAGGTACATCATGTGGCGACAGTGCTCTGGAGTCTGATGGTGGAGCACGTCTCTCAAAAGCGCTCTTCAATTAGATGGCAGCGAGCGTCCCTCCCAGGTGGGGGCCGTCTACTTGGAAGCCTCTGGTGCTCCACCTGGTCCCCTCCTCTTCCTTCTCTTCCTCCTCTTTCTCCTCAGCTTGACACTCTGGCACAATTGCTGGTGGTAACGGCTGGTCTCTCATGATCGCCAGATTATGGAGCAGGCAGCAAATCACCACAAATCTGGGCACCTCCTTGGACAAGTACTACAAGGAACCTTCTGACCGGACAAGCCATCTAAACTTCTGTTTCAGGAGCCCAATGGTCTGCTCAATGATAGTCCTGGTGGCTGAGTGGCTCTCCTTGTATGAGTGCTCAGCGGGTGTCTGGGGCTTTCTCAGGGGAGTCATGAGCAATGGCATCAGAGGGTATCCTTGTCACCTAGTAGCCAGACATGCACCCTGCATAGGGGCTCAAAGATCTGTGGGACGTTTAACTGTCTCATTATAAACACATCATGGTAGCTCCCTGGATAGCAGGCATTCACTTGCATGATGCACTGTCGCTGGTCGCAGACAAGCAGTACGTTCAGGGAGTGGAATCCCTTCCTGTTCCTGAACACCTCCGAGTTTAAATGAGGGGTGCGCATGGCCACATGTGTACAGTTAATGGCTCCCTGGACCATGGGGAATGCCACAATCCTATTGAATCCTAGAGCGCTCTGCCTCTGGTCTTCTCTGGCAATAGGGAATGATACACAGTCATTCCTCAGAGCGTATACAGCCGCAGAGACCTCCCTTATGCAGAAGTGCACAGAGGATCGTGAGATGTGACTTATATCACTTGTAGCAGCCTGGAAGGTTCCAGTAGCATAAAAGTTAAGTGCTACTGTGACCTTGACTGCCACAGGACTGCAGTCCTGGCTGTGCTGCGACATCCGAGTCTTCGTTCCATGAAGCCACAGATCTCTGTAATGATCTCGTGGTAAAGCGCAGCCACCTCATGCACTGGTCTTGGATCGTATCAATGTAGGAGTAGTGCTCTCTGAAGACCCTGGGTAGATTGGGCCTACTGCTGAGAGCCCTCCTCACCCTCTTGTCCCTCTCTCCTGCAGCAGCTACTGCTGCTCTGCCTGGCCTCATCTCCTCCTCCAATTCATCATGAAGAGCAAGAGGAGCCCTAGCAAGATGCCCATGACCAGCCACTCCCTTTCTCCTGCTGACTTCTGTAAGGTGTCCAATAAGGTAGAGTAGCACAGCACTCACTCTTTTTAGGTGAAGTCCTGAGAGAATATCCGGGAAAAATGTTGATAGATGGTTGGTGAAGTTTTGACAAAGTGTCCTAGAAAGTCTCCCAATGTTTCTCAAAAGTCCTCTTCAAACGCAGTGCAGTCAGTCGATCTCAATCAGGAAGTGAACAGTGAAAGCTGAGCATGGCTGTAAGTAGCGCTCGCAATCCTCAGCAACAACTTGTTTACTCCTGTTCAGCTGGTCATTGTTAGGAGAGGTTGTTAAATGAAGCATTACCCACCAAAATGGCATGCAGCCTCTTTAATGAGTGCTAGCAGGCAATTTAATTGTCAATCCGTCCCTTAACGATCCTCTGGGTGGCTGTTCCTAGCACGCGCTTCAACTCCTTTACCAAGATGTCGTCTTGCGCTAAACATGGGCTAAACCAGCATTGCAGCTTCAGACCCCATCTTAGCCACTTCAGAGGCTCTTGAGCACCTGAAGTATTTGGCGAAAATCACCCCTATAGCTCCAGCGGAGCCCACCAAAAATAACAGGGACCTGGTTGCACAGAGTTTCTGCTGTTTCTGGAATTTCTGGGAAATTAAAAACATAGGAACAGGAGTAGGCCATTCAGTCCCTCGAGCCTGTTCTGCCATTCGATGAGATTATGGCTGATCTGCATCCTAACTCCATTTGCCCACCTTGGCTCCATATCCCTTAAAATCTTTAGCTAGCAAACATCTAACACTCAGATATAAAATTATTAATTCAGCTAGCAGCTACTACTTTTAGTGGGAGAGAGTTCCACACTTCTACCACCCTTTGCGTGAAGAAGTGTTTCCTAACTTCTCTCCTGAATAGCCGGGCTCTGTTTTATGGTTATGTCCCTTATCCTAGACTCGCCCCACAATCACATCACAATCAATTCCTTTCAAAATCCTAAGCCCGCAATTGAATCACTCCTTAATTTTCTGTATTCCAGCGAATACAATCCTAGTTATGTAATCTCTCCTCATAATTTAAACCTTGGAGCCCTTGTAACAGTCTGGTAAATCTGCGCCGCACTCCTTCCAAGGCCAATATATCCTTTCTAAGGTGCAGTACCCAGAACTGTACACAGTAGTCCAGATGTGGTGTAACCAGGGCCTCCACCTGCCCCTTATAAGAAGAATGTCAGGGGCAGCGCCTGGCAGTGGAGCCAGTGACTGGGTGGGGACTCCCTACGCTAGGAGTTCTTACTGCCAGGGCTCAGCCATTTCAATATCTTCAAACTTTTATAAAATCTCTTGCTATATCTTCAGATATTTTTAGGCATCTAATCATCCTTAGATGTCAGTGCCAGTCTGTCCATCATCACCCTATGACCCCCGCCCTTTGCCACTCGGAGGGGTTGCTTGCTCTGGGTCTGGGTCACCTTGGATCATCAATACCAATACCAGCCTCCGGGGGGGGGGGGAACACAGCGACCCACCCCTCTGGTTTTTCCTGCCCCCCTTTCCCCAGAGAGCATCCCTCCCCAGACAAAGCCCCCTCAACTCTTGAGCTGTCAGCTGGCCATGCAGACGCACATCGGCCGCGATTTTGCTGACCTTGGCGGGTCTGTGGTGGATGACATGGGTGGCGGGTCCCGACCCCACTGCTGCTCCATCCCGCTCTGTAAAATGAATTTACCTTGATTGGGCGTGTTAAGCCCACCCAGTGCAGTGGGCCAATTAGAGGAAGTGTGTTTGGTACGTCATTTGATGACGTACCATCAGCCGGTTTCTTAAAGGGACCATGTCCAAATTTATTTTGACATTTGTGCTGTAAGTGTTCTAAAGCATTGAGGTGTTGCAAACACTGACAATCACTGCACAGAGATGCACGGCTGCACCCAGGCTCTCCCATGACTCTCTCCATATGCTTATGGAGAGAGTCACAGCACACAGGGGGACCCTCTTCCCTTCCCATGGGCGGAAGACACCTCCCCAGGAGATCAATACAGCCTGGTTGCACATTGCAGAGGAGGGCACAAGCAGGGACATGGTCAGGAAGACCTGGGTGCAGTGATGAAAACGTTTCAATGATCTCGGTAGATCATGAAACATTAGTACAAAACCACACTCAACCTCCTGCTGTGCCACTCATCACATCCCCATCACTCTGCCTTCCCTACCCTACTCCTGCGCATCCTTACTCACACCAACTTACCTTGCACCTCCACCCATCCCTCTATCTATATTATCACATTCCCATCTCACTAGCCACCCCTCACACTCACCCTCATCCTAGTGCAATCATACCAACTAACAACACACAAGGATAGGCACTTGGGTGTTTTAGCCAATGTTCATGTAAAGTTTCTGTTAATATGGTGTCAAACATTGAAACCTTTATTTTCAACACTTTGCATTCTTGGACAGATCTGTGTGCACCTTTGGAAGTGGCTTAGTGAGTTGCAGTGAATGATGAGACATAACGGTACCTCCCACAATGGCGATGAGTGTGAAAGGAATGGTTTGGGCATTGTAGGGATGCATTATGGTGTTGGTGTGGGGTGGTGCCAACCTGGTGCATCATGTGGCAACCAGAATGTACAGTGTCAAGTGAAGTTAATCTGGCCATGGTGAGGCCATCCCTGGCCCCCCGGGCAGCAATGTGGTCGGGCAGCATCAGTTGATTGCGGAGAAGGTTAGTGTTATTGTTGGTGCTGCTGGTGTGCCTGGTGCTGCTGGTGTTGGGGCTGATAGTGGTGGGATTCTGAGGACCAAGGGGAGAGCGTATAAAGGGCACCCACGCTGATGGAATAGATGGCAGGTGAAGTAGAGATGACAGAAGCGATCCGTCAATGGTGAGAGAGGTAATGAGGTCAGACTGGATGGAGACTTGTGCAAATACTTGCAGCATGGTGAATCTGTTGTGGAAATGCAGTGAGGAACAGCTTGTGGCTGAGGGAAGATATCTCTGTAAGGTGGGAGCTTTTATTTACAATTGAAGCTGTCAACAGCTGATTCAATGGCCACTGAACTCCCGCCTCAGCTTGACAGTCGTCATCCACGACCAGCGTGGACCCCGTGGGTGAGCTGTCAAATGCAAAATGTAAGCTGAAAATCATTCTTAAATGGCTCTAAACAAGCCACTAATTACCTGAATTGGGTCGCCCGCTGCTGCGTGTCGGGTCTGCTCAACGCTGACAGACCCGACATTGGGAAACTTTCCCACCCGGCCCGCCACCGATCGCCCCCGCTGACCCCCTGCAAAATTCCGGCCCATGTGTAGTACAGGAAACTTTCAATTTACCGGCACCTAAATAACCAGAAATCTCGGTTAACCAGCAAAATTCAGGAGTAGGTTCATACTTCATATTACTTGCCTTCATCGATCTGTTGCTGTGCAAGGGTGTGGCTGCAGCTGTTGCAAAGCTACAGAGATGCTTGCAACTTGTGGCCATTGTTCTGAACCTGTTGCTAAGCAACAGGGTTTGTTGCTTTATACGGAGCTCTCAGCTCTCCCTATCTTTTACTATAGCGCTCGGTTATCCGGAATTTTTGATGAACCGGCACCACGTCGGTCCCGTCGGTGCCAGTTAAAAAAAAGTTTCCTGTATATTCAAGGGGAATTTAGTTTGGTTTTTAATAGCAGACATTGGTCATTGGCAGGAAGTGTCCATTACTGGAAGTGGTCATTGATCATAGTGCTCTACACTATTCTCTGTGCCTGTATATCAGCTCCTTAAGTGTTGCCCGCCTTTTCCTCACCCTTTCCGTATGGGCCTGCAGCCCCTCCTGCTGAACGCTCAATCTTCTTTGAATGGCAAAATTGTTCAGCATGTAACTGACAATGATCACAAAAATGGGGACTAACTTGATAATGTAGAAATTAAGGGAAGGAAAGATTAGAATAATTCAAAGTTGGTGGGGTGACGTGTGGTAAATTCATGGAATTAGTTGATGCAGTATGTTGGAAAGGGTACCAGCAAAGTATTTGCACCTGGTCTGGTGATTTGCAGTGGGTCTTTGAGCCTCATACAGTGGGAGATGGTGAGAAATGTGGAGTTGAGAGCACTTTAGCACTAATCATATTATCACTAAATTCAACTTTACAATGGATAATAGGGCAATATACCAGATTTCACACTGATTGTAAAGGAAAAAGGAGTCCTGGATGTCAAGCTGCTAAACACATTACAAATAGAAATTCTTGGGGTATTGCTGGAGGGGATTACTTCAGTGGTAATGATGACAAGCAAGGAAATGGCACTCCTAGAAAAGCAAAAACTTCTGAGAACCCAGAAATGAGTGACATTTATAATCACATTGGAACATTCTGGCCTACCAGAAAAAGAAGCCGTAGAGAAGCCTGTTTTTCTTCAGAATTTATGGCCTGATAAGGATATTGCGGGAACATGCGGGTTTTGAAGTATGCGATTCCTGTGAATGAATTTTGTTAACAAGAAAACATAGCAGCTAATAATGACAGACCTATAATAATGATCCTATAATGCTTTTCAAGCAGTCTACAAGCTGCTTAACCGGGATAAATGCTGAAAAGCTTGTTCATCCAGCTGTGGACTAGTTTGTTGTGGATAGTTTTGTTGGATGTGACAACTACTTGGTTTTCAAATCCGGTTTGGATGCGCAAGGAATAGTTCTTAATAGTATCTTGGAACAGATTTTTATTGTGGGAAGGTGAGCCCAAACATAAAACGTAGGCAGCAGATGTGGCAATATGTCACAGAAAAAGTCAATGCGGTGTCCACAACTTGGGAGGACCTGGCAGAAAGATCCAGAAGAAATTGCATGACTTAAAGAGTTCAAAAGTAAAGTATGAATATACAGTAAATTAACAGCTCAGGATATATATGCACTTGAAGGATAAGAACATAAGAAATAGGAGCAGCAGTGGGCCATACGGCTCCTCGAGCCTGCAGCCATTCAGCACTGCAGCCATTCAGTAAGGTCGTGGCTGATCTTCTCCATGAACTCCACTTTCTTGTCCTATCTCAATATCCCTTGATTCCCTTAGTGCCCAAAAATTTATCAATCTCAGTCTTTTATACTCAACGATTGAGCATTCACAGATTCTAGTTGTAAAAGCTTTATAAAAAACAATACTGTATTGACAAAAATATCAGCATGAATGTAGCAAGTATTAAAAGCAAAAATAGCAGTGTTATGGAAATTATATTATGCATGCACAATGAAAAAGAGAAGGTACTGCACGGAGTAATTTTCATGAGCCAAATCATCGTATCTCAATCCTCACTGCTGCTGTGTTGAAAAAATAACTTGTATATAATTGTACTGGGATATATAGCAGAACCACCAGAACATAAACCACTAACACTGTGTGAGCACGTTACTGTAAGTTTGTTTGAGAAGGAGAATTTGGAAAAAGTGAAAACTGCAGAGATTGAAGGAGAGCACAGATCGCACAGATCTTCCATTGCAGCAGATCTCACAGTTTGTACCACTCACCAAAACACAATCCTCACCATCCTCACTTGAAACAGGCACCAACTCAAATATATACACTGCAGAAGTAGTAGATAGTGGTGGGGAGGAGGAATCATTGGGTGAATCACCAAGCTCTGGTGAGGAAGGGTAAGTAGTGGTCATGGTTGATGAAGGATAGGCTGTGTGTCCTTCCAGAGTTATTTAGGGATGCAGACCTACTGGGCCTGCTTTCCAAAAGAAGCTGATACAGCAACAGGATCATACCGATGAGTCACTTACCTCCTTACACACTACATTAGAAGGTGATCTGAACAATATGGGTGAGTCCAACACTCAGATATGCACTGTCATCTCCTATGGAGTGACGTAACTGAGTACTAGTTGTCTGCAATGCAATCTAACATTACGCATGTGGCAACACCAGTGACATCTTCAGTGGCAATTTCAATTATGTATGCAATAGGCACAACAGAGGTATTGCTCATGAATGGATTAATTTAATGAATGGATTAATTTAAATATACAAAGAGTCCTGCGTCTGTTTCAGCACCCTTTGGCAGAATGTGTGAAAAACTAGGTGGCGCGTTTTTTCAGTTCTACAGCAGCCTAAATAGCGGTCCTTAAAGGGACTGCTGATGAAATGGTTGGCAACAATTTTTTTTTTACTTCCCCTTCTGTGGAACATGGAAGAGCAGGGGTGCTCCTCCCATCTCCACAGCATTATGGTGGGTTGCTACCAGCCCGTACTTGGCTCTCCTGCATTTCACTCGTCCATGTATTGGAGATTGTGATGCTCCATGAGCGCAATGAGAATCCTCAGTCTCCGTAACCTTGTTTCCCATTCGCCCAACAATGGAAATAATCTTACTTTATTTACCCACAGTAAGGTCCCCAGGTTTCACTCACCCCTTTACTGCTGCTCCTCTCTTGGCACCGCTACCACTCACCATGTTGCTGCTGCTGCTCCCGGCTCTGCAGAAAACATTGGGCCCCATGCCCACCCCACCCCATTTCTCTCTCATCCCTCCCCACCCAAGCCGCAATCCCCTGACCCCCAGTTCCCCTCTCTTGAGCCCCAATCTCCCCACCACCCCAAGTCCCAATGTCCCAACCCCACCGTCCCAATCTCTTAACCTGCACCCTCCAATGTCCCAATCTCCAGACTCCCCATCCATCTCAGTCTCCTGACCACCATCCCAATCTCTGTCTCCTGACACTACCCCCCACATCCCAATCTCAGTCTCCTGATCCCCCATCCCAATCTCTGGCTCCCAACTCCCTCAGCTTCAATCTGTTTCCTTACCCACTCCAGTCCCAATCTCTGTCTCCTGACACCCATTCCACCACCCCCATCTCTGTCTCCTGACCCCCGAGTCCTGATTTTAATCTCCCGACCACACCACATCACCCAGCCCCACAATCTCCTGGGTCTCTGGCGCTCTTGCTGCCCAACCTACTTCATCTCTCTCTTCTCTCCACCAGCCGGTCCCATTTCCAGTCACTCCATGGGAGGGAGGGATTGACGTCATGGAGCAGAGGCCGATGCTGCGGTTTAAAATGCGCAGTTCTCCCAGATTGTGAGAAGCAATACCAGGGAGATCCGTATCCCATTTCAGGATGCACGACACACGGGCCAGATGAAACTGAACCATGGGCTGGAACCGGCCCATGGGCTGTATGTTTGTTGCCCCTGATCTCGAAGGACAAGGGCATCGGCTGCATGGGAACACCATCACCTCCAAGTCACACACCATCCTGACATGAACATATATTGCTGTTCCTTCACTGTTGCTGTGTTAAAATCCTGCAACTCCCTGCCTAACAGCATTGTGGTAGCACCTTAACCACACGAATTGCAGCGGTTCAAGAAGAAGGCCCACCACCACCTTCTCAAGGGCAACTAGAGATAGGAAATAAGTACCAGCCTTGCCAATGATGCCCATATCCCAAGAATGACACAAGAAATATTAACAAGCCACGGATGTCAATAATTAAGAGGTATTTTGAGCTGAAAGTTACATCAACATTAGAGGTAGAAAGTGTTTATTACTTCTTCCTTCCTATTAAATCCATTTTTACTGCATCACCTAAAACTGCTTTAACTGGAATGACAAGCACTTATAGCATATGTAAACAATATATAATGGTGATTGAAGTTTATATTTATTTTTATGTTCTGACTAGTTTTTATTTTTGTCGTTTAATATACTAACATAAAGAGATGATTTTATGGATTTCACGTTATCGTGTTATCTAACTTTTATATGTCTTTCTGTGTCCTAGGAAAATCATAGGAATGTCCATTCTGCTTAAGTGAGTTATGTTACTGATAGATTGAAGTCTTCTTTGTGAGCAATGTCTCTAGCTCTCGTTCACAAGCTTATCAATAATTAGCACTTAAATGACCTTTCACCACAAGACAAACTTCAACTAATATCTTCTGTCTGAATGGCAAATTTTCAAAGGACTACATCAGAAGCTGATGGAGGCAGGATGAAAATGCAACAGGAAACAATTTCCTATCAATCTTGTTTGCCTATTATAGTTCTTTTTAAAATTGGTGATTTCTTTAGATGCTACTTTTATCCATATTTTATATGACTATTTTGTAATGTATTTGGTCTCAATGGATCACATCTAATGTTTAAAAATTAGTTTTCACATTTCACTTCATACCAGAACATTTATCATTGAACTTTTTTCTCATCTTATGCTTGTTGGTCTAGATTCCACATTCATAACTTTCTTTTCTAAATTGGCAACTTTTATTTTTTTACTCAATTGCTGCCATCTTGATAATAAGATATAAAATATAATCTGTAATTAAGAGAGTGGAAGAATGCACTGTCAATGATATACGTTGGAAATTATTTGAGTGAACATGCTATTTAAAAGTACATTTTCAGAAAAAAATCTACATACGGCAATAATGCCATATACAGAAAGTAGTCCTGTGATTTAAATATGTAGTTATACTTTTGAATTAATTAACCTTATAAGCAAATTGTGTATTTCATTACTAATTAACATAATTTTTGAAATGGTCACAGCTGTTTCTGATCACTGTTCATTGGATCACTACTTACAACAAATCAGAAATGCTGAGAGTGGAAAAGAAAACAAAGTTACAATGTTCTCATGAATTCTACTTCACAAATATCCTTGCCAAAAAAAGTCCCTTTCACTGTGAACTTTCTCCACTGAATTTTCATAATTGCAGTTGTGAAGAGCAGCATGGTTATAACGAGATATTCTCCAAGGTTTTTATACTGTTCATTACAACTGTAATAAATGACCTGTGAACCTGTTAAATGGCTCCTAAAATAACTGTGAGGCATAAAGACTGGATGATTGATATACGTTATAGAATAAAAGTTACACAATTACTGCTAAACTTCATCCAACAATCATTCTCGGAAACTGGGATGCTGAGTAGGTTACAACTTTGTCTTTTTTCATTTTTTTGACCCTGGGTGTGAAACTATTCCAGACTAATAGAACGGATCTTCATGGGAGTCCCAAGTGAAATTAGTTAGGCAGTTTTAATCCAGTTCTGGATGGACATAAATGCACATCACTGAATTGGCACTAATTGGCACTCAGAAAGCCATAGGGGTGCACCTCTGTGGGCGAGATTAAGATACATTGTTGAAACTACCCTGAATTTGACCCATGCTGTATCTAATCTAGGAGTGCTTGGTACTGATACCAGGTGCAAATAGTGGGGGGGTGAAGTTGCATTCCTTAATGCAGATTTCTATCACTTTGACAGATATAAAAATTAATAACCATATTTTTAAAGAAAACAATCATTCTTGCATAATTTAGCTCTTTAAAAATAGTTAAATATCATCCTGACTTGGACATATATCGCCATTAATTCATTGTCGCTGGGTCAATATTCTGGAATTCCTGACCTACCACCATCGTGGGAGCACCATTAGCAAAAGGACTGCAGCAGTTCAAGGAAAAGGCCCCCTTCCACCTTCTCCAGGAACCTAGGGATGGGCAATAAATACATTCTAGCTAGCATCACCCATATCCTGAGAACAAATTTAAAAAAAGACAATATCCTAATGCATTAAGCCTACCATGTGAGACATGTATATTCACGAAAACAGTAGCATATGGTCAATTTAATTTGTTTATGCTGAAACTGATACAGTCCAGCGCTGCCAAGAGGGGCAACAGTCTACACTAGATATTACTTCCTGAATGTTTAACTGGAAGCTACTTAATTAATAATTTATACATTTTGCGCAGTTATGCAAACATATTCGGAACATGTATTTTATTAGGCAATGAACTAAGTAGAATGAAAATACATTTACAGTAAAGACATTGAATCCAATAGGACCGCAAATACTTTTGTAAGATCTTATTTCCTTAAAACATAGATGTTCCACCTTCTTAAGTGCAGAGTTATATATTCATATTTTGGCATTCCCCAAGCCAGATAAATACCCTAGATAATTTAGAAAATCAAGGGACATTTCCTTTTGGACCTTTTTTTTACCAGGCAACTGAAGATTAATTTAATCTAGATACATTTTCCTTTTTTTAACCCAAGTATGTTTTATTGAAAGAAATACTTCAGCTAGGAAAGATAGAGAACCATCCACTTTTAGTATTTTATAGGACAGAAACTGAAATTGCTACCAATTGCTCTACAGTTTACATTATAAACACAATAAGTAACACAACTTACTTCTCAGTTAGGATTTCTCAGTCAAAAATTATTTTTTCAATGTAACACACTTATAATTACAAAAATATTTCTTGCCCAGCAACTAAAACATTTCTCCAACTATTCAACCTTTTGTTAGCTACTTTTTCTATTTCCTATTAGTTAAGCATTTCCTTCTTTCATATTGCTGTACTACCTAATGGACAGATTCCAAAACCTGTAACCTGAATGACAGCATGTGAGCACACTATGATTAACTTTGTATGACTGTTAAAAGGAAGAATGACTGAAATGCTAAATTAGGTTCAGATTTATAACACATGTAATAAATGCATGTTCATGGTCAGTTTGCATATTATTTCATTAACAGTCTTACATGCACTTTAAGTTCTTCATAAAATAAAATAGAATTGTAGTTCATCATAGAAATACTTTTCTGAACACTGGTTCAGTCTTTTAATATTTGACAAATTATTTAATTAAAATTATGGCTCCATGTGCGCACATATACACAACCTCATGCACCATCCCTACAAAAATTGTAAGTATGCATAAATTAGAAATCAATTTGCATCCTTGAAGCTGAATACCAGCATTCCAAAAATGTAATTAGGGATGCCCTTCATCGTGAGGTGTCATTATCATATACATTTTACTTTGACACCAGGTATTTGCTCTATGATTGGAATAGATATGTTTCTGCATAGCATCCTTAGTTCACTTGAAAGCACACAAAAATGTGTATAAAATGTGTTGATGAATTATTCAAGTAGATGTGAAACATAAAATCAGTATGGATCCTATGTTTAGACATTCTCCATAAGCTCCAGGGAACTTGGCAGTGATTTTACTTTTATTATAAATGAAAATCCCATGTATATTTTCACTACATGTATTTAGCAATTTTCAAATTATTTTATATTTGTCAACTTAATACGTGATGATTATCTGCCCATTCCAATTTTAAGCCCAAGCACACCACAGTACCCATATCCTTGGTGAACATCATGCTTTTTTTGAACTTAAGATAAGTTTAGTCAGCATTGGTTATAATTTCATGCAATTGTATTGGATTTCTATCTTATCGGAAAGTGTTCTTCCATTTTTGGATTATACACATAAGTAACTTGATTATACATAGTCGGCAAATGAAACAGGAAATCTATTAAGGCCTAATGTGAAGAATCTTCAGATTTTCAAACTGATTCAACAATTCCAGTACAGTAATTCATTTTAAAGAGGAAGTACATTGGTTCTGATACCACGAGTTACAGTTAGTAACAAAAATGTGTACACACCTGTAAGAAGTCCATGAATGTCTTATGTAAGATGAATTCTAAAGTGTGCATATATTATATTTAATTTAAATATGTTGTCAAAGTGACTAAGGTTGTCATTTTAGATCATAAAAGATCAGATAAATTCATAGAATATATCTTCAAATGTTTACATAATGTAAGAATATTTAGCCTATACTGAACAAATTTACTGTACCAGCTTGTTGACTTTTTTATGCTGCAACACTATATCTGAGAAATGCAATCTTTCAGGATTATTTTAATTATCCTGGTACAAAAGTTTCATGTTATTCTGCAGGCCATATTTATTGAGACCACTACTCAGGTCTCTCCTTCTCCATCCTTCTTTGCCCTCTCCATCCCACCCTGTCCCTCTCTATGACCCTTTTTGCTTTATTGGCCTGACTTTCTCTATCAGTCTCCACCCTCCCTTGAACACTATGGCAGATGCAGCATTGCATGAGAGTTTCATCAACATCTGGCCTCTCTTACTGCACACCCCACCTCCTTCTGCACAATGTATTCTTGCCAGAACTAGGACAAGTAATTTGCTTCCCAAATGAAAAATATACATAGAAATTCAAAAGGACACAAACTTTAATATAAAAAATAAGCAGGAAGCAGCGCTAATTTACTAAGAAAATGCACCTTGCTTAACACCACACCTTCAATCGCTCATTGGACTTGTTTGCCATGAAGTCCAATATCACTAACTGACTTATTACCTGGTAAACACTGTTGGTTTTCACTAGGCATTTTGGGGGTAAGTTTCTGCTTTGGGTGCAATCTGGAAATTCAGTTCAAGTTTCCGCTAAAATTAATTTGCATAATCACAAACAAAAAATCTTCCATGTACCAGCGCAATCGGTCAACATAAATCGTTTATTTTTCTTTGCATTAAAAAATATTCATTGATATATTTAAGAGTGGTAACCTGGTATAGTTTTATTAATACAACTGATAATGGGTTTATCACAAAAAATAAGCATTTTTAGTAAGAGTGTCTAGTCTTCCACCTGTGAGTAACCTGATTTTAAATAATTGGAAATGACTTAAAAAAAAATACTGAACCATTTATTAGTTTCATCGGTGTACACTAGTCAGTTTCTTAGTAAACTAAATGCTTTTTTAATGTAAAAGCTTTTAAAACATGCCTAATAGTGCCTGTGCGCCAAAGAAAACCAGCTCCATTTGAAGAGCCTCCTCGAATGGTTACAAACGGGCACAATCAGCGGAAACTCGCCATGCTCATTATTTCGATCTGGGGGACGTGGCCAGCTTTGTGGGCGAGGCCGACTTTGGCCAAAATGATTTTTAAACCAGCATTAAAGATCGTGGAAAATCAATTTGCACTTGATGGAACTTACGTTTAAAATTCCCCATACTTTTGCGCTGGTTCGGCCAATTTAACTCGGATTGCGCTAATAAACCTAGCACAAAATAATGGAAACTCTACCCCTTTATATTTAAGTATTGTCTGCAGGAAAACAACTTGTTTATTTTTTTAACAAAAACATGCACAGTTGCAAAAAAATAATCATGACCTACTCCTAAGGAACAAAAAAAAGTGCAATTATCTGTTGAATTATTCAATGGACCTTCGGTAAGGTTGTGGCTTTATAAATATCTGATGACATTCAAACAATAATCCTACAATCATTGTTTTCCTACCTCAGATTTACTAAGAACCTTAACAAATTAATATTCCCATTTGTGGCCTGTTGATCCAAAACAACAGCACGGTCATTTTTTCCACACAAAAAGAGACACAAATGCAACATTGTTTTGCTTGAAGCCTGCCCATGCGTGTTACTGAGAGCTGGCTGTGCTAGAATTTTCTCTCTGCCTCTCTCATCGTGGATGACGATAGCATATAAAATGTAATGATTTCAACATTAAATAATGATCTTAATATGCTCGCTTAATAGAAAAAGACGGTAGGACCAAACACCATCTACCACCCCCAGTGTTAGAAGGTACATTATCCTAGCTGAGAATTTCCTAAAATGAGAAAGGCACGGTTACTTGATTCCAACTTCATACATTTACATTACTGTATGGAACATTTGCCTTGATAAAAAAATACACTTTTATTACTAGTTTCGCAAGGAGACGTGTAAGATAGAAGAAATTGCGGTTGAGGGATATAATACACATTACATTCGACATGCCTATTATAAATCCGCAACCGTTCACAACATATACACTTAGACCCACCGAGGTTTGATTTGTTTGCTGTACCTTATAAACTCCTTCACACAACATGTTTTTCTCGTCCTACTCTATTTGCCCTGGTCCCTGACTCAGCCGACTTGGATAAACACCCAAATATACTTCCACGCTTTATGAATGGTTCGTGCTAATCTGCCGAAATCATGAACCAGGTCTGCAGAATTCTAATATTGACTCAAAAATCACGCAACACGAAGGAAATGTTAGTATTTTACTGAAAATGCACAACACCACACCCCGACAACCATAACAGCTATGGCGAACAGCAGCAATAAAATTCAACCATTACCTACAGACTGAGGGGAAACATCTTCCATATTTGAGACAACTGAATTTGACAATGTCGCTGAAAAAAACAGGGCGCTGTTTCACAGCCTCGAGAACATTGTATCAAACGCGTGCCATCCCTGGCAATTCTTGTAAAATTTCAGCAATATTATCATCCAAATGGTGGACAAAATGTACCAACGGTGGCAGCTCATTCAGACTATCCGAGCGGCCATCTGAAATCAGCAGTGTATCATCATTGCTTAAACAAACAAAAATGACTGAAAGTTGCCACCCTGGTTCATCACACTGGTGGAAAAGATGTTTACAAACGCCCTACGACGAAGCGTCCGCCTCGCAAAGGTACAGAGACAGACGATGGTCGCCGGAATTCAGAGCAAAATATTGATTAGTCTGCGGCACGATCAGCACGGGCCGGCGACAGGATTATGTCCTTTATGAATATTCAACTCAATTGCATAAAAAAATAGTTGGGTTTTTTTTCCTTACAGTTTGTGAAGCAACGCATGTCGAACAAGGCGTCGGTCAGTGGTGGCTGTTCAGGAAAGGGGGGAGCAAGCTGCAGCTGTCGCCATGTTTGATGGCATCCCCATTTCAATCGCACAGCCAGTGCGTCTCCCTGCAATATCTCCGCCCAGCTCCATCCCCACCCACCCACCCTCCTTAAGTCACACAGGCAAGTCTTGGTCCCTCGTAACTTCAAAGCAGATTTATTTTCGTGTATATCAGTATACAGGGAAAAATTCAGGTGCATAAATTTGGTAATAAAATGATTCAAATGCATTATGTATATAGAATGAGTGATGCCACTGGTTGATAACCTAAACTATTTGGATTGTTAGATTTTTACTTATACTATTATTCTGCATATTCCATAACCAAATACCATATTTTCATTAGAAAATATCTACCCCCTATTTATACAACTGTTGAATCTACATCAATTTTATTTATTAAATTTGACCCCAATTCTATTTAGTATATTGTACGATTTAATTTTCAATATGATCCATTATGATTATTCTGTGTATTGTTACGTTAACAGTTAACTTCTAGATGTTTATTTACCTTGTTTAAAACTAGATACATTTCTGTTTCGCATTGATATGCTGAAAAGTTGTTCAAGTTTGCAAAAACAAAATAACAATGCTTCTTTAAGACTAAAATGTATTATTTAAAAAATAAACCATATAAAGCCTACGTATTGCATCCGATTATTGCTATTATTAACTAACGAACCTACGAAAATGTTCTAATTTTTGCCTCTATTTTCGCCCATTCTTTTCTTATACTACGGCACCCGTTATTGTCATACATTGCGATTCTATATGTCTATTTTAATCCAATTATTGTCTGTCTTCCAAAAGGAAAATACTGAGAGAATATAGAAAATACTGTGTGCTTACTTTTGATTATTTAATTCGTTTTAAAATGCAAACCACTTTAGAATGTATATGTTGTCATACTGAGGAACCCCAGTAAGCTGCATTCAAAGTGCAACAAAAAATTAACAAATTTAATTTTTATCAGCTATAAAAACTCACGAGGTTAGAAATTAATCTTGTGTTGTTTTTCTTACTTAACTATACATTTTTCTGGTTTCTGCAAAATAGCTACAAGTTGAATTTCCACGATTGCTGTTACTTAGACTGTCCACAGGGGAATCAGCGATATTCCGAACTCTCATTCAAGGGGGAAAAACAACACCCAATTCCATATGCACTGATTAATGTACTGATTCTTTTACTGCCGAATTATACGCATTTCTGCTTTAATTACATCGTATATTACAGGTATTGGTGATATATTACTTGTTTTATTATTACCTTCCTAATTCGTACAATTCTAATGCTGAATAGCCTCAATCGTAATAACCACACACACCCTGAACGTCCTAGCTCTAATCTTATACAATAATAAAAGAAAATCATATTTCCTTTAACAAATGTCTGGTCTTCCCCGCCCAATCTCCCCTTCAATGGACTCACCATACTTCCCAGTGTGTTTCTTCACAGAATTTACTGTCGCAGATTTGCTTCTGGTCTGCAATCTGTTTAGAATTTCCTATGTGCCTATTTAATTTGCAAATCTGCCGTCTTTAGCAAAGATGTATTGTCAATTACAGTTAGTCGAAGGTTACATTTGATGCCAGTCTCTTCTTAAACACCCTGATGGCTTCCGGTCATTCATTCCTGGGTAACAATGACGCGGGATCCTCTGAGCTTTACACGCATCTCGTCGAACAGTCGTGAAGAAAATCTGCGTGATCTCCATGTCAACTCGTCTGGAACCTGCTTCATAAAATCCCTCATTGGCCAAAGAGACTGGGGGAGGATTGTTGAGTTACGCCCCATTGACATAGAAGCCGTACGACCGAGACATTTGGAGCAGGTTTTACTGTGTTCTGTGCTGGCTTGTTATGTTAGCGACGGTGGTGGTCCTGATGGTGGCGGTTGTTGGTGATGGTGAAGTAAAAATGATATATATTTCAAACGAATTACATTTAATACGCTGGTATCCTTCTGACTCCTACATCATTAGGCTTCCAAGAAGCACTACAAGGTCAAGCACCAATATTTGTTTCAATAAGACTAACCCCTCCCACTTGTTTTTTCAGTCCTACTCCAAAAGAAAATTGACGTTGTATCCTCCTTGAGGCATTAGTTCTAAAGATAGGTAAGCCCAAGGGAAGCCGTGGAAAAAAAAAAGCTTCCTGACTTTGAGCCAGTCAATAGGTAACAAAAAATAAACAGAAACAAAACAATTCCGAGTGTAATAGTTGCAGCGGGAAATTCCCATCATTAGATGCTGATAGTACATTTTCAAAGTACTGTACAATTTAATCGTTCTAAAGCATGAATAAATATATAAGGCAATAAAAGTCCTAGGTTTAAAATACTTTTCATAAAGGCACACTTTCAGCAACACCTTCGGCCCGATTTCCCTGATGCTTATGGAAATATAGATAGTATGTGCATATATTTATAGGTGCAAAAAGTAATCAAAAAAGCTAATGGAATGTTGTCCATTATCTGAAGGGGACTAGAATATAAAGTGGAAGATGTTATGGCCCCGATTTTAACTGCTCCCACCTGGCGGAAGCCGAGCAGGGGGCAATCAAAATAACGGGAGTCACTTCTTTCAATCCCGCTTCTTTCCCGTTGTGTCCCCATATTAACCTGTTCCTTTGAGCAAACGAACAGGACACCTGCAGGAAGGAAACAGGGTTTTGTTTTAAATATGCAGATCGGGTCTGATTATGTCATTCAGGTCCTGATCTACAATATCAACCTCAGGCCTGAGTGACGGGGCAGTGTCAGCTTCCCCATCAGGCAAAACCTGCCCGGAGCCGGATCCTGGACCAGAAGAGGCCCAGAAGGTCAATTTGAAATGTATTTTTCAGGTTTTCTTGTGGGACAAGAGTGCTATTCCACCCCTCCCCCTCCCGATTGCAGCCCCAATCTCTCAGTCAACTCCCTCCCCCTCCCGATCATGGCCCCAAACTTCCCCACCCCCACTAAATGCCAGGGACAGGCCCCATGGGCCCCCAGCTGTGGGTTGGTGCTGCTTTTTTGCACTTCCACCCACCAGGCAAGCAGTCAGTCTGGCCACCTGTCGGGCAGGAGACTGCAGCATGATACTTAAGTGAGGCCCTGTCATTATCACGAGGTCTTCCACGTCCCCGGTCTTGTTGGGTTTTCCACACGCTACTGTGCTCCCCAGCATCCTCCTTGCATCCCCGGAAATATTGGGGCAAATGCAGTTGAGGTACAAATCAGTCTTCTTCTTAGGCAGTCCCTCTTAACCGAGGATGACTTGCTTCCACATTAAAAATGAGTTCGCAGGTGACTGATGAGTGGCAAGTAACATTTGCACCACACAAGTGCCAGGCAATGACCATCTCCAACAAGCGAGACTCTAACCATCTCCCCTTGACATTCAATGGCATTACCATCGCTGAATCCCCCACTATCAACATCCTGGGGGTTACCATTGATCAGAAACTGAACTGGACCAGCCATATAAATACTGTGGCTACAAGAGCAGGCCAGAGGCTGGGAATTCTGCAGCGAGTGTCTCACCTCCTGACTCCCCAAAGCCTTTCCACCATCTACAAGGCACAAGTCAGGAGTGTGATGGAATACTCTCCACTTGCCTGGATGAGTGCAGCTCCAACAACACTCAAGAAGCTCGACACCATTCAGGATAAAGCAGCCTGCTTGATTGGCATTCCATCCACCACCTTCAACATTCACTCCCTCCACCACCGGCGCACTGTGGCGGCAGTGTGTACCATCTACAAGATGCACTGCAGCAACTCGCCAAAGCTCCTTCAACAGCACCTTCCAAACCCGCAACCTCTACCACTTAGAAGGACAAGGGCAGCAGACGCATGGGAACATCACCACCTACAAGTTCCCCTCCAAGCCACACACCATCCTGACTTGGACCTGTATCACCGTTCCTTCACTGTCGCTGGGCCAAAATCCTGGAACTCCCTAACAGCATTGTGGGTGTACCTACACCATATGGACTGCAGCGGTTCAAGAAGGCGGCTCACCACCATCTTCTCAAGGGCAATTAGGGATGGGCACTAAATGCAGGCCTAGCCAGCAACGCCCACATCCCATCAATGAATTAAAACATTTTTTTTTAAGTCCAATGCGGGACCTACAGTCTCTGTCACAGATGGGGCAGACGGTAGTTGAAGGGGCGGGTGGGTGGCAGAAGCTTGAGGGACTACACCTGTTCCTATAAATGTGGCAGATAATTTGTGCACAAAAAGGTCCCATAAACAATATAGGAACATGAGTAGGCCATTCAGTCCTTCAAGCCTGTTCCGTCATTCAATTAGATCACGGCTAATCTGTATCTTAACTCCACCTGCCTTGGTTCCATAACCCTTAATACCCTTGCCTAACAAAAATCTATCAATCTCAGTTTTGAAATTTTCAATTGACCTAGCTTCAACAGCTTTTTGGAGGAGAGAGTTCCAGATTTCCACTAACTTTTGTGTGGAGAAGTGCTTTCTGACATCATCCCTGAAAGTCCTAGCTTTAAATTTAAGGTTATGCCCTCTTTTTCTGGACTCTCCCACCAGAGAAAATAGTTTCTCTCAATCTACCTTATAAAATTCTTTAAACATCTTAAACACTTCAATTAGATCACTCCTTAATTTTTAGTCAAGGGAATACAATCCTAGTCTCTGCAATCTGTCCTCATAACTTAACCCTTTTTAGCTCCAGTATCATTCTGATGAATCTGTGCTGCACCCCCTCCAAGGCCAGTATATCCTGTTTGAGGTGTGGTGCCTAGGACTGAGTGCAGTACTCCAGATGGGGTCTAACCAGAGCTCTGTACAGCTGTAACATAACTTCCACCTCTTTGTATTCCAGCCCCCTTGAAATAAAGGCCAACATTCCATTAGCCTTTTAAATTATTTTTTGCACCTATCCACTAGCTTTTAATGATTTCTGTACTTGGACCTCTAAATCTCTCTGTTCATCCACAGTTCCTATCTTCTCGCTATTTAGAAAATACTTCTTAGGTCCAAAGTGGATGACCACACATATTGAACTCCATTTGCCACAGTTTTGCCCAATCACTTAATCTATCAATGGCCCTTTGCAATTTTTTGCTCCCATCTGCACTGCTTACTGCGTCACCTAACTTAGTGTCATCAGCAAACTTAGATATACGGCTCTCTATTCCTGCATCTAATTCATTTACAAATATAGTGAAAAACTGTGTCCTCTGTACAGATCCCTAGGGGACACCACTAGTCACATCCTGCCAATTTGTGTACATACCCATTATCCCTACACTCTGTCTCCTACCTCTGAACCAATTCCCTATCCAAGCCAAAAGGCTGTCTTCAATTCCATGCTCTTGTTAACAGTAACTTATGTGGAACCTTGTCAAATGCTTTCTGAAAGTCCATATAAATAATGTCCATAGACACCAGCTTATCTACCACGCTAGTTACCTCCTCAAAAAATTCAACTAGATTCATTAAATGTGACTTACCCTTTACAAATCCATGCTGGCTTTCTCTGATCAGCTCATAGTTGTCCAAATGCTCAGTCATTCTGATTCTAATAACAGATTCTAGTAACTTCCCCACAACTGATGTTAGACTAATCGGTGTATAATTTCCTAGTTTATCCCTCTTAGCTTTTTTAAATAGTGGAGTGATATTGGCAATTTTCCAATCCAAGAGGAAAATTCCTGAATTGAGAGAGTTATGGTAAAATCATAGAAGTCACACAACACCAGGTTATAGTCCAACAGTTTTATTTGAAATCACAAGCTTTCGGAGCGCTGCTCCTTCGTCAGGTAAAGTGGAGAGATGCTTATAGACACAGATTATATAGTCAGAGAATAATGCCAGATGATTAAAGGTAGTGGCCTAGAAATTCAGTTGCGTTCGCCAGCCGTTAGTGCCATAAGAGGAGTAGATCTCGAGCGCTAGGCACTTAGCGCCCGGGTGCAGACCGATCTGCGCCTACGCCCAACTTCAGTTGACATTTAGCGCCGGCGCAAAGTGTTTGCGCGCGCTCAGCTGCGCGCGCAGCTTATGACGTCATTTCGTCGTGCAACGCCGTTTGTGCGCCCCAAACCGGAACTTCAGTGGCGCCCGCCCAATGTGGGTGTGGTGCTGTTAAGAACTGTGAAGTGGAACGCAGCAGAGGCCCTGCGGGCCTCGGGGAGCGCTAATTAAAGGGCACTTAGACTGAACTATAAAGGCCAGCCATTTTGCTGCAATGACTTTAGTGCTACGGATTTCTGGACAGAGACCAAGGAAGAGACATTACTGATTTGGGCCAACATAGGAGAGGTATTTTTGGCTTCTGGCCAGAGCTTGGAAATTTGACTCATTGTGATTTCACTGTTTGCAAGTATATTATGGGGGCTGCATGGGGTTCCAACCCTCAGTTCCAGCATTATGTGCGAAGGGCTCGCAGACGCTGTGTGAGAGGGGCAGCCATGCCTAGACGCAGAGGGGCCATCAGGCGTCGGCAACGTAGGCCTTACCCACTCAGGGAATACCGCCAGCAGGTGTCCTATCTCACCATGACTGCCGCGCATTGTGTTAAGAGGCTGCGCTTCAGAAGGGAGGTGGTTGCAGAGATCTGGGGCAGCACGGTGGCATAGTGGTTAGCACTGTTGCCTCACAGCGCCAGGGACCCGGGTTCGAATCTGGCCTCGGGTGACTGTCTGTGTGGAGTTTGCACATTCTCCCCGTGTTTGCGTGGGTTTTCTCCGGGTGCTCCGGTTTCCTTCCACAGTCCAAAGATGTGCAGGTTAGGTTGATTGGCCCTTAGTGTTAGGGGGATTAAATACGTGGGGTTACGGGGATAGGGTGGGATATGTGTTGGTGTAGGGGTTACGGGGATTGGGAGGGATATGTGTCGGTGCAGGCTCGATGGGCCGAAATGGCCTCTATCTGTACTGTGAGGTTTCTGTGATTTCTGTGATTTCTGTGATCTGCCAGCTGCTTCACAGAGATCTGCGTCCACAGCTGATGTGCAGGACGTCTCTGTCGGTGGAAGTGAAGGTCACGGTGGCTCTGAACTTTTATGCAAGCGGCTCCTTCCAAGCCACTGCTGGGGACATAGCGAACATCTCCCAGTTCGCCGTGCATCGCTGCATCCGGCAGGTCACCGATGCCCTTTTCGCAAGGAGACACCAATTCATCTCCTTCCCCATGACCCTAGAGAGGCAGGAGCAGCGTGCAGTCGGATTTGCGAGGATCGCCGACTTCCCCATGGTGCAGGGTGCCATTGACTGCGCGCATGTGGCTATGCGGGCACCTATCGACAATGCCGAGGATTACCGCAACCGGAAGGGCTACCATTCCCTCAATGTACAGCTGGTGTGTGACCACAGGCAGCGCATCCTAGCTGTCAATGCCCGCTTTCCAGGCAGCAGCCACGATGCATTTATCCTGCGCCAGACTACTGTGGCTGACATGTTCCAGGCACAGCCTCCCCAAAGAGGATGGCTTATCGGGGACAACGGCTATCCTTTGTGTACATGGCTCATGACCCCGCTCCGCGCGCCCAGGACCCCTGCTGAGGAGGCATACAACGAAAGCCATCAAGCCACAAGGAACATCATGGAGCAAACGATTGGCGTCCTCAAGCAATGGTTCCGCTGCCTGGATCGTTCCGGCGGATCTCTACAGTATTCGCCGGATAGAGTCTCCCAGTTCGTCATCGTTTGCTGCATGCTGCACAACCTGGCTATCCGCAGGACTCAGGCACTGCCACCTCACGTTGGACCACCACCTCAGGAGGACGAGCAGGAGGACCATGAGGAGGAGGGGGAGGAGGAGGAGGAGTACCAGCCCAGGAGGGAGCCACAAGGTCCAAGGGCCGTCCGTCGGCGGCTTATTGAACGACACTTCTAGGCCCCCTGTCAGGGAATGGCTTGTGGCAATGAAGGCACATGAATGCAGCCGCTCCGCAAGCCCTCAGCCGGTTAACGCAACAACCACTTGAAACATCACACATGGACAAGCTGACTAAATAAAAAGCTTTATTGAACAAACTCAGGGCCCTTCCCACATGAAACCCAAAAACAGACAAGACCCCCAAAAAACAGTCAAAAACATATCTCACTCCCACAACCTGGGGAGGAATAACAAAACTTGTCCATCCAAATGGCCTTCATCCTCGGCCTTACCAAGACAAACCCCCCCATACAGAACACAAACACCCCCATATAA
Organism: Somniosus microcephalus; assembly: GCF_052327205.1. Classification (NCBI taxonomy): domain Eukaryota; kingdom Metazoa; phylum Chordata; class Chondrichthyes; order Squaliformes; family Somniosidae; genus Somniosus; species Somniosus microcephalus. Next base: position 274,231,311 of record NC_140990.1, on the reverse strand, counting down.
AAAAACATTTGCCTTCATCCTCGGCCTTACCAAAATAAACCCCCCCCCATACAGAACACAAACACCCCCATATAAAAAAACATTTGCCTTCATCCTCAGCCTTACCAAAATAAACCCCCCCCATACAGAACACAAACACCCCCATATAAAAAAGCATTTGGCAACACACTCTACTTTGTGCGCCAAGAGGGCGAGTCCTTGTCCAGGCTTTTCCGGCCCCTGGCCGACCTGCTGCTCCGCCTCAACCTGGGCCCTGTGGGTGTTGCAAGGCTGGGGGAAGGCTCCTGAGGGGCACAATGCGTGACAGCAAATGCCCTTGGGGGTCGGCCTAGACGAGCTCCGGCCCTGGAGGGGCCGGCTGCTGACTGCTGCAGCTGTGGCTGGGCAGCATCAGTCTCTCCAGCAGCTCGTCGCAGCTTTGCTGGGGGAGTGGCAGTGGCGGCTGCAGCAATGGGGGCAAGCTGGCTGATGCCAGGCGCTCGCTGGTCGCCAGAGACACTGGCAGTCGGCCGGGCTGGCACTGCAGCAAGCGCAGCAATCTGGTGAAGGCCAGACCGCTGTGCTGCAGCAGCGCGGCGGGTGCCCTGGCGATGCGTGCGTGACACAGCGAGTGTGGCAGCAGTGAGTGCCCGTACTGCCCTGGTCTGTGCCCGCATCAGACCAGCCAGTGACTGCACGGCACCACTCGTCAACTCTCCACTCGCTGCCTGTGCTGCCCTGAATTCGGACCGACTTGCGTCCTGTGATGCCCTGAATTCTGCCCGAATCGCGTCCTGTGATGCCCCGAATTGTTCGAGACCCCTGGCCTGTGCTGCCGCGAGTTGTTCGAAACCCCTGGCCTGTGAGGCCCTGAAATCGGCCACACTATGAGCCAGGGACTCAATGGCCTCAGGCAACCGTGCCACAACCCCCATGAACTCGGTGTGGCGACGATCCAAGTCCGCGGACATTTGATCAAGGAGGCGCACCTCCTGGGCGAGGACCGTCTCCGGACTGGAGACCGGACTCTCCCTCTGGGGAGAAGGCCGCCGAGCTGGCCGACCCTTCCCGCGTGGCTAGACGCCACTGGGCCCAGCAACTGCACTCCCCTGCAACACTTCCCCCCTCTGGGGAGAAGGCCGCCGAGCTGTCCGACCCTTTCCGCGTGGCTGGACGCCACTGGGCCCAGCAACTGCACTCCCCTGCAACACTTCCCCCCTCTGGGGAGAAGGCCGCCGAGCTGTCCGACCCTTCCCGCGTGGCAGGATGCCACTGGGCACAGGAGCTACACTCCCCTGCAACACTTCCCCCCTCTGGGGAGAAGGCAGCCGTGCTGCCTGACCCTTCCCGCGTGGCTGGACGCCACTGGGCACAGGAGCTACACCCCCCTGCAACACTTCCCCCTGGCTCTCCTCCAGGCAAGACGTCTCCCCTCCATTGCCATCCCCTGGCGTGGATGAGGGTTCCCCCGATGTGCCGCCTTCCTCTTGCTCCTCGTCGTCCTCCTCTTCCGAGGGACTGACACTCGCAGCTTCAGGGACCTCCTCCTCACCAGCTGAAAGCAGGAAAGCACAAGAGTAGCTTTAGAGTGAGGACAGGGCGTCAGCGAGGGAGGCATGAGTGGTGGCATTATGCGCATTGGTCGGACAGTGGCAAAGGATGTAGATCTGAAGCGCAAGGGGAACGAGAGAGGTCCAAACGGTCATGTCCTTACCATTGGGGCCCAGCACAGGGTCGGCATCTCCAATTGCAACGGGGCCAATCACCCGGGCACCCATGAGTCGACCCACGCGCTCCTCCAGGTCACTGAGCTCCTGGAACTGGGCACGGCCTCCCCCGGTGACAGTCCGGCTCTTCAGATTCTCGGCCAGCTTGGCCTGCAAGAGAAAGGACGGCTTCTAAGTACAGTGTGGTGCCCTGTTGTTGTGTGCACTGCCTCCCATGGTCGAATAGCTTGGCCAGTGTGGTGCCCTGTTGTTGTGTGCACTGCCTCCCATGGTCGAATAGCTTGGCCAGTGTGTAAAGTGCAGAAAGTGCTATTGATGTTCATGCCAGTGCCATAGCTGCTGGAGGAGGGCTGGCCATTTGGCCTTTGAGGTCCCTTTGCCCATAATGTGAGGTGCACATGCAAGGACGAGGAGGACACTGGAAAGGGTACTCACCCTGACCAACCGAGTGAGGTCGTTAAACTTTTTCCGGCATTGGTCACCAGTCCTGGGGACATCGCTGTTGGCTGTGACCCTCTGGCCGATTTCCCTCCAGGCTCTCCTGTACAGCCTCTTGGGAGCCTTCTTGCCACTGTCCGGGAACAAGATATCTCTTCTCTTCTCCAAAGCCCTAACCAGCACCTTCAAATCATGGGCAGAGAAGCGCTGCGCTCGCTCACGGGCCCTCTGCATCCTTGCTGGCGCTATTTCTCTCCAGCAGCAGTGTTTAGGCCTAGCTGGAGGGCTGCAGTATCCAGGGCGTGGCAGCAGACCAAGTCGACCCTTCCCCCTTTAAGAGCTGGCCGGCGCCAGGGTGTCTGCTGTCAATCAAAACATGACCGCACCTGCGCTGCGCCCGGCCTCGGCGGTATCAGTCTGCACCGCCAGCTTAGCGCCTAAAGATAGGGGTGCAACGCCAGTTTTAGCGCTCGAGCAAACTCCTTGGCCAAAGCTACTGAATATCGGCGAAGTGGCCTCCACTTTCCGGCGGGCGCAAACTTTAGCGCCCGCCTGACTTTACCGCCCCAAAAGTGGCTATACTGAATTTCTAGGCCAATCTTTCTAACTGCCATTTATTATACCTCGGCAGAGAGATAATCACAGCAATCAAAGGTGTGAATGGTGTCCAAACAGGTCAGTCAGGAAAACATTACATCAAAGAACAATGAGGTGGGGTCACAAGGGGTAAAATGTTGCAGATGCTGGGGTCTGTATGAAAAACAAAAAACAGACAAAAAACATTTTCTTTGCTGGAAATCACAGCAGGTCTGGCCGCATCTGTGTAGAGAGAACAAGCCAACGACGACTCGAGTCTTCACCTTCGACAACCAGTTCTTTACCCAAACACACGGAACAGCCATGGGGACCAAATTCGCACCCCAATACACCAACATCTTCATGCACAAGTTCGAGCAAGACTTCTTCGCTGCACAGGACCTCCAACCAACGCTATACACCAGATACATCGATGACATTTTCTTCCTATGGACCCACGGCGAAGAATCACTGAAAAGACTACACGATAACATCAACAAGTTCCATCCCACCATCAAACTCACCATGGACTACTCCTCAGAATCGGTTTCATTCTTGGACACACGAATCGCCATCAAAGACGGACACCTCAGCACTTCACTCTACCGCAAGCCCACGGACAACCTCAGGATGCTCCACTTCTCCAGCTTCCACCCTAACCACGTTAAAGAAGCCATCCCCTATGGACAAGCCCTGCGAATACACAGGATCTGCTCAGACGAGGAGGAACGCGATGAACACCTACAGACGCTGAAAGACGCCCTCGTAAGAACAGGATATGACGCTCGACTCGTCGATCGACAGTTCCGACGGGCCACAGCAAAAAATCGCATACACCTCCTCAGAAGACAAGCACGGGACACAACCAACAGAGTACCCTTCGTCGTCCAGTACTTCCCTGGAGCGGAGAAACTACGCCATGTTCTTCGCAGCCTTCAACATGTAATCGATGACGACAAACACCTCGCTAAGGCCATCCCCACGCCTCCACCAGTCACCTTCAAACAGCCGCCTAACCTCAAACAGACCATCGTTTGCAGCAAATTACCCAGCTTTCAGGAGAACAGCGACCACGACACCACATAACCCTGCCATGGCAACCTCTGCAAGACATGCCAGATCATCAACACAGATACCATCATCACACGTGAGGACACCACCCACCAGGTACATGGTACATACTCATGTGACTCGGCCAACGTGGTCTACCTCATACGTTGCAGGAAAGGATGCCCCGGAGCATGGTACATCGGCGAGACCATGCAGACACTGCGACAACGGATGAACGGACACCGCGCAACAATCGCCAGGTAGGAGTGTTCCCTCCCAGTCGGGGAACACTTCAGCAGTCAAGGACATTCAGCCTCCGATCTTCGGGTAAGCATTCTCCAAGGCGGCCTTCGAGACACACGACAATGCAAAATCGTCGAGCAGAAACTGATAGCCAAGTTCCGCACTCCTGAGGACGGCCTCAACCGGGATCTTGGGTTCATGTCACGCTACATGTAACCCCACCTGACGTAGGGTCATCCAGACTCGAGTCGTCGTTGGCTTGTTCTCTCTACACAGATGCGGCCGGACCTGCTGTGATTTCCAGCAAAGAAAATGGTTTTTGTCTGTTTTTTGTTTTTCATACAGACCCCAGCATCTGCAACATTTTACCCCTTGTGACCCCACCTCATTGTTCTTTGATGTAATGTTTTCCTGACTGACTTGTTTGGACACCATTCACACCTTTGATTGCTGTGATTATCTCTCTGCCGAGGTATGATAAATGGCAGTTGGAAAGATTACCTGTAAACATCTGACATTATTCTCTGACTATATAATCTGTGTCTATAGGCATCTCTCCACTTCACCTGACAAAGGAGCAGCGCTCCGAAAGCTTGTGATTTCAAATAAAACTGTTGGACTATAACCTGGTGTTGTGTGACTTCTTAAATTTGTCCACCCCAGTCCAACACCGGCATCTCCACACCATGGTAAAATCATGACTAACACATCAGCAATTTCCTCACCTAATTCTTTTAATTTCCAGGGGTGGAAACCATTGAGTCCTGGAGATCTGTTTATCTTTAATAACATTAGTTTCTCCATCACTCATATTGAATCTAGTTAGTTCCTCCTCTTGATTTACTTTTTATTTTTCCTTGTGGTATTTTATCCTCATCCTCTCTTCTTCTTAGTGGGGCAGATGGTGGTTGGGAGGGGCAGGTGGGTGGAGTGCTTGGGTTGGCGTGCGCTCCTTGCGCTGCTTGTGTTTGGCTTCCGCTTGCTTCTGGCGAAGAGACTCGAGGTGTTTGGCGCCTTCCTGGATACTTCTCCTCCACTTTGTGCGGTCTTGGGCCAGGTGTCAGTGGGGATGTTGCACTTTTTCAAGGAGGCTTTGAGGCTATTGCTGTGAAGACCGATACAAAGTAACTGTTTAGTAAGTCTGCCATTTCCTGATTTCCAATTACAATATCACCTGCGCCTGTCATTAAGGGGCTCATATTACTCTTAGCCTCCCTCTTTCTCTGAATATATTTATAAAAGCGTTAGTGTTGACCTTGATATCCCTCACAAGCTTTTTCTCGTATTTCTTTTTGCGGCTCTTGCCACTTTCTTTGTATCCCTTTGCTGTTCTTTATATCTCTCTCAGTCTGCAGGATAGCTACTGTTCTTTGTCTTCGTGTAAGCCCTTTCTTTTAGTTTTATACGCTCTCTCACTTCCCTTGTGGACCAAGGTTGTTTAATTACACAAATAGAGCTCTTGCCCTTTAAGGCTACGTACAGGTCTTGTATTCTACCAAATACTTTTTTGAACACCTCCCACTGTTCGTCCGTAGTTTTATCAGTTAGTAGTTCTACCCAGCCTATTGTGGTCAATTTCTGCCTCATATATCCAAAGTCAGCCTTACCTAAATTTAAAAGCTTGGGACGCAAATTTAATAGAGGAGGCGGGTTGGAGTTGGGTTGCCTGGTGGGCGGGTTCCACTCCCGCTTCCGGTTTCAACTGCTCCCGATTTTAGTTTAATAGCCCTAATTAGTCCCATCCGTGCGCGCTGGCCAGTCCAATGAGTGGAAGCGTGTCTGTTGCTCTCCACTGATGATGTCATAAGAGGCCCATGTAGCCTCAGCCTCTCATTTCTCCTTTCTGCTGCTGTTTGAATGGGCCCAGGCTACAATGACTGCTGCCAAAGTCAAGGCTGCTCCAAGGTTCAATGAGGGCTCCCTCCAAGCTCTTGTGGAGGGAGTAAGAGAGCGCAGGGAGATTCTGTTCCCTCCCGATGGCCAGAGGAAGCCTCCTCAGCAAACAAAGGCAGCCTGGCTTCACATTGCTGAGGAGGTAAGCGCTAGGTCCTTATGTTCACGCACCTGGGTCCAGTGCCGAAAACGGTTTAATGATCTTCTGCGATCATCAAAAGTGAGTATCACATCACACTTACCTTCAATCTGCTTCCCTTCTCTTCTCATCACCAGCACTCTGCTTTGTAAGCCTGCTCCTCCACATCCCACCTTACCCTTACTTCCCTTGCACCCTTACCTATCCATCTCTTTCTCTGTACTGAATCAATGCACCATCCTTCTATGCACCCCTCACACTCGCTCTCACTGTTATGCAATGACAACAACTAACAACGCACAGGGAGTTAGCTTCCTCTTGGCACCTCACTCCATCTTGATCTCCCTCTAAGCTTCTATGTTATGGATTCATCACAGTCGCTCCATCACTCTCGCTGAAACTCCACTTGTGTCCCTCCTTCCAGGAAAAGCTAGCCCACAATAAGAGGGAGAGAGCTAAGACAGGAGGAGGCCCACCATCCCTGGTGACATTGACAAGTGCTGAGGAGGCTGCGCACAAGATCATGGGAAGTGGCGAGGAGTTGGAAGTGGAGGACGGAGAGATGGGCACACTAGACGAAGCTGGTGACAGAAAAGATTTTCAACCCTTGCATTTAGATTTCATGATTGACTGCAATGGCACATGATGTTCATAGAGATTGACTTTTGATCATCTGCACAATACCTAAAAGGACCATCGAGAGCCCCTCTCCCCACTGTCCAGGAGGACGAGCCAGACGACTCCTCAGAGGAACCTGCAGCCTCTGAGGGAGCAGCGTCACCAGGACTCAGCGCACCCAGCACCAGCGCAGAAACGCACACCTCGGTGGGTCCTTCACAACATAGAGTAGTGTTGTCACCTGGCGTATCGTAGTTCACAAATGAGCATCAGCAGATGGTGGGGACAGCGACAGCAGTGGAGAGTCCTTGTTGGAGGTCACAGGACGCTCCTAGCTCTGCTCAGCTGCATGTAGACGCTGTGCCTCTGGGGCCATCCAGAAAGAGAGCGGTGCTGGAACTCCAGGAACAAGTGCAGGAGTCTCTGACAGGGTTTGCATCCAGGGTAACTGCAAGTGTGCAGAGAATGGAGGAGTCCATCTAAAGCATGAGCACTGCCTTTGTGGAGGCAATGGCGCATGAACATGCCGCCGTGGAGAGGGTGGCAACCTCCTTGGAGGACATAAGTCACCAGACTCAGGAGAACATGGTGACTCTTCTAAATAGATGGTCTGCTATGGAGGATAGATGGGCATCTATTGAGGAGAGACACCAGAGGTACATGGACATTCCAGTTATGAGGATTGTTAGTACAGAGACGGGCCCTCATGGCCCCACTGATGTGCAGCAAGGTGCTCTCCAGCCACTTGCTAGCACTGAAGTGCGGGTGACCCATGAGAGGGATGTTGGTGGCAGTCAACAAGGAAGTGTGGGCTCCTCTCCAGGTGCTCACACAACCATGCCACTGCGGCGCCCTCAGTCAGAGCCCCATTTCCTCACACAACTCAGATGGCCATACAGCCCCTGCATAGCTGCAGGAAGAGCAGACTGTGGAGGAGCCCTCCCACGCTCCCAAACCCAGAGGATGCCCGCCAAAGGCGTCTAAGCAGGAGCAGCATCAAAGTGAGCAATGTGCCTCTACATCTGCTGAAGCCACGGGGGGGAGCACCACGTAGAAGCACGCGTAAGAGGAAGTTAACACACAAAGTCACAAGGGTAGTCACTTGTGTGTTTTGTTCTGTTGTAAAGTATCGATTATCATCCTTTTGTGATGTGATTAAACAAAAGTGATGGTAAAGATTTGAAGTTCTGGCCTATGTGTTCTGAGAAATGGAAGTTGCACATTGAGGGCCCAGGGCGACTTGCATTTGTAATGATGGTGCTGAGAGGGACAGGAAAGCACCGTTTATTGGAGAGACGATGTATGGCATGTTAAGAAGGTCGTCCACACATTCATAGCCATATGCCAGCGTAAGCGTAAGCTTACGCGAATCTGGCATGGATGAGTGCATCCCTTGCGTGATGGCCAGCAATGTGGTCGAGTGCTGCTGCATTGGCCACATCCGGCCCTGCAAGGTGTGCCTCCTCCTCCTCGTCCTCCTCCTCAGCCTCTTCATCATCCTCTTCCTCCTCCTCCTCCTCCTACTCCTCCTCTTCTTCCGAGGAGGCTCTGCACTGAGCCACTTGTTCCTCAGGCAGCGCCAAGCCACGCTGCTGTGCGATGTTGTGCAGGGCACAGCAGACGACAATGATTCTAGAAACCCTGGCTGGTGCATTCTGCAGGGCTCCACCAGATCTGTCGCATCGGAATCGCATTTTGAACAAGCCGATGGTTTGCTCTGTGATGCTTCTGGTGGAAATGTGGCTCACATTGTACCGCTCCTCAGCTTCGTTTGATGGCCTCCTCATCAGTGTCATGAGCCACTTTTTCAGGGGATAGCCCTTGTCGTCATGTAGCCATCCGGAAAGTTGCTTTGGCAGATTGAAGAGCTGAGGCACAGTAGACTGCCACAGGATGAAGGAATCATGGCAACTGCCAGGGTACCTTGTGTGAACATGCATGATGATCTTCCAGTAGTTACACACCAGCTGCACGTTAAGGGAGTGGAATCCCTTGCGGTTGACAAATACAGCTGGGTTGTGATGGGGTGCCCTAATGGCCACATGTGTGCAGTCTACGACGCCCTGCACCCTTGGGAAGCCTGCCATATTTGCAAAGCCAACCACATGCGCAGTCACACTTGGGCCATCCGTGGAGAAGTGTATGTAATTGTGCGCCTTTGCAAAGAGGGCATCGGTAGCCTGCGTGATGCAGGCGTGTGCAGCCGACTGGGAGATGCCGTTGATGTGTGCAGCTGATCCCTGGAAGGAGCCCGAAGCAAAGAAGTTGAGTGCGGTGGTGACTTTGACAGCCACTGATAAGCTCCTCTGGGCTCCAGGTGTTGGTGCAACATTAGGCAGATGTCAGCGACTACGCCTCGCAAAAGTCTCTGCCTCCTTTGGTACTGCTGCTCACTCATGTTGAGGAAGCTCATCCTCTGCCTGTAAACCCGGTGTTGGGGGTATTTCGTGCGGCGAGGTGCAGGCCTGCGCTGATGCCCTCTGCCCTGTGCATCATCAGGTGGCTGAGGAGAAGGTTGGTGCTCTTGTTGTTGGTGCTGTTGCTGTGCCTGGTTGCGCTGGTGCCGCGGCTACTCTTCCTCCAAATCTGACGACCAGGATTAGAGGATATAAATGGTTTTCATACCGATGGTATATATCTCAGTCGAGGAATGAAGGTTGTCTGTGCTCAGACAAAGTGGCCAGAGGGTATTCCAAGGAGGTCACACTGCAGATGGATTTCAGCGTGAATACACATAAGGTTAGTAGAGCTGCAAAAAGTGTCCCAAACCTCAAAGCATTAAGTTGTGGCAACTGAAACTATGAGAGATTGCAGGACCGCTTTTAAGCTGATCGAACAGTTGCCAACAATTCAGGTCCTTGCTCAACCTGGCTCGATTCAGCTGGCGTGTTTTTCTGAAGGTGGGCAGCATGCAGAAAAAGCTGCAAAATCCGATCAGGCAGTTAAAATAAGATTATCCAGGCAGTTAACAAGCTGTTAACTGCCTTAAGTGCCTCTCCCACCATTTGGTGTCGGGTCAGTTTGGGAGCCACTGACCCGACACTTGCCAAAGTCATGTGGAGGCGGGTTCGCAGCCCGCCGTCAATTTTTCCGATTTTCCCTACCGATCCGTCTCCAAACCCACCCTCTCAGATCTATTAAATTTGCGGCCTTGGTTCATGATTCACCCTTCTCCCTCTCAAACCTAATATTGAATTCTATCTAGGTGTTCCTTTACCATTAGATTATTGACTAATTCAGGCTCATTACTCATTTTTTAATCTAAGATGGCCTGTTCTCTTGTTGGTTCAAGAACATATTGTTTCAGAAAACTGTCCCGAATACACTCAAGAAATTCACTGCCTTTGGGATTCGAGCTGTTCTGCTTCTCCCAAGCTATGTAAAATTTAAAGTCTCCCATTATAACTACTCTGTTTTTGCAACAAGTTTTTCTGATCTCTGTTTTTATGTATCCCGCTACTTTATCACTGCTATCTGGATGTCTATTAATAACTCCCACCAAAGTCGTCCATCCTTTTCTGTTCTTCAGTTGTACCCATAGCGTTTCTACTGCCTGTTTAATGTTTACCCTTACTGATACCCCCTCTTTCTAATGCTGTAATAGTGTCCCTTATCAATATTGCAGTGAGATAAATGAGGTAATCTGTTTTGGTGTTGATTGAGGAATAAAAGTCTCCCCTGATCCTCTTTAAATAGTGGCATGGGATATTTTATGTTCGCCTGAACAGGGTGGATGGGGCCTCGGTTTAACGTCTTATCTGAAAGACGGCACCTATGACAAGGCAGCACTCCCTCAGTACTGCACAGAAGTGTCAGACTAGATTATGTGCTCAAGTCCTGTAGCAAAGATTAAATCCATGACCTTCTGATTCAGAAGCAAGAGTGCTGTAATTGAATCAAGCTGACATCTGATAACATAACGTAAGCATGGTACAGTCTCATGTCAATTTAGCATTCACTCCCTGGCCACAAGCCACAGACACTCCACCTGCAAGTATCTACAATATAAAAGAACAGTAAAGCGGCACTGCCTTCACAATCACTGCAACTCCTTTTTAATACAAAGGATAAAGGCACTGCTAATATTGTAAGGGGTAATGATATTGCAGTCAGTTATGAAAGTCTCGGATGTCTCTGCAAAAGTAGACAGCCTTTAACAGGAGGCTGTGGCGTACCGATCACAGAAAGGACACAATCCGCTTTTCGTTCCGTAGACTATAAATCAGGCGTCATGCCTTTAAGAAGGATCACACCTTTAAGAAACTCGATCTGCAACATAGTTAAGCCCAGAGCGGGGGAGGAGCAGTCGAAGCTGTGGACTGATGAAAGGCAGTCGGACTTGGTGTAGGCTCTGACGCCATTTTGTGTTCAACATGCAGTCTCAACAATTAAACCTTTTCTGTTGAACCTCTCCGAGTTCAGTATTTTTTGCTAGGAGTACGTAGACTCCTACATTGGTGACCCCGATGCTCAGGACGACTCCTAAGCGTAACCAGGCTGACACAAACGCAGTTTCTGTGAAGCTGCTGGAGTTCTGGGAGAACCTAGCCACCGCCTGGTTCCTTCAAGCCAAATCGCAATTCCGACTCCGCGGCATCACCGCCGACGCAACGATGTACGACTACCTCCTCGCCTCCCTGGGCAGCTCCACAATCACGAAAGTCTGGACAACACTACAAAACCCTTCGGAGGAAGGCAAGTACGCATATCTCAAGGCCGCGCTCCTTAAAAAATTCACAGCCTCCCAATTTTTGCGCAACTGCCACCTCCTCGACCTCCCGGGCCTCGGTGACTCCACGCCGTCTGACTTGCTCTCACACATGCTTGCTCTGACCGACGAGAAACCGCCCGGCTCCCTCTTCCGCACGCTCTTTATCCGCCAACTACCTCCCAGCATCCGCCCGGCGATCGTGGCGTCCAGCCTCACGGACCTCGAGGCCCTGGCCGACGAAGCCGATAAGCTCCTGCCCGCCGGCTCCAATCACGCCGTCACCCCCGACCTGGCCTCCGCAGCGTCGGCGCGCACTCCACCCTCTATCGCGCGGCCACACAGCTCGGCCCCCCAGGCCCCCACGTCCCCCAAGCCCTCCGACCCAGGGCTACTGCTACTTCCATACCCGGTTCGGCGCACGGGCACGCCGCTGCAGCCATCCCTGCACGTTTCCAACCGCCCCCACACCGGCCTACACGATGGCCGTGGGGCAAGCAGGCGCGCTGCTGTACGTTACGGACAGCGCCTCCGGACGCCGTTTCCTATGCGACACGGGCGCGCAGCGCAGCATCATCCCCGCGTCCGCCCTCGAGATCCAGTGAGGCGGCCGCAGCCCTGCGCTGGCTGCCGCCAATGGCACCGACATCCGGACGTACAGCACCCGCACCGTCACCATCGACCTCGCAGGCCGCCGCTACCACTGGGAGTTTATCACCGCGAAGGTGCTCTCCCCGCTCCTCGGTGCGGATTTCCTGTGCGCCCACGGCCTGTTGGTCGACATGCCTCGGCGCCGCCTCATAGACATGAACACCATGTCACTTATCCCGGGCGCCATGGCCCCCCCCAACCCGCCGAAATGGCGTGGCAGTGCCGCGCCCGCTCAACGGACGACTACTCAGCACTCCTGGCTGAGTTCCCAACCCTCACCAACCCACACCCCAACGCCAGGGTGGCCCTCACCACAGACGCCTCCGACCACGCGGTCGGCGCCGTGTACGAACAGTGGGTCGACGGGGCCTGGCAACCGCTGGCCTTTTTCAGCCGCCAACTGCGCCCCCCGGAGGCCAAATACAGCGCCTTTGACCGTGAGCTCCTTGCACTGTACCTGGCAGTCTGCCATTTTAGATTTCTTCTGGAGGGCCGCCCCTTCACCGCGTTTGTCGACCACAAACCCCTGACATTCGCGATGGCGAAATCTGCGGACCCGTGGTCAGCCAGGCAACAACGCCAGCTCGCCGCGGTGCCGAATTCACCACGGACATCCGGCACGTCTCCGGTCGAGACAACGTGGTGGCCGACTGCCTATCCCGCTCCGCCGTCCACGGCGCCCACCTGGCAGTGGACTATGCTCAACTGGCAGCGGAGCAACGCACCGACCCCGATCTGCTCTCCGCGCCCACAACCCTCCCAGGGCTGCGACTGACCGACGTCGCCTGCGGCCCATCCGCCGTCACAGTCAAATGCGACACCTCCTTGGCGCAACCCCGCCCCGTAGTCCCGGTGTCCTGGCGAAAACGGGTGTTCGACATCGTCCACTGCCTCTCACACCCCGGCACCCGCGCGTCCATTAGACTGGTGGCCAACCGATTTGTCTGGCGCGGCCTGCGCAAAGATGTGCGCGTCTGGTCCAGATCCTGCATAGCTTGCCAGCGTGCCAAAATCCACCAGCACGTCAAAGCCCCACTCGAGGAGTTCACCGTGCCAGAAAGAAGGTTTGACCACGTCCACATCGACCTCGTCGGCCCCCTGCTGCCGTCACAAGGTCACACGCATCTGCTGACAATCGTGGACCATACCACCCGCTGGCCCGAGGCCATTCCACTGACGTCCACCACCACCGCCGACATCGCGAGGGCGTTCATCGGTACCTGGGTCGCTCAGTTCGGCGTCCCCTCCGACATGACGTCGGATAGAGGCCCGCAGTTCACCTCTGATCTGTGGGCCGCCATCGCCCGAAACCTCGGGGTGGCCGTTCACCGCACCACGGCTTACCACCCCCAAGCGATTCCACAGGTCCATGAAGGTGTCCCTCCGCGCCAGCCTCGAGGATGAGGCTTGGATCGACCGCCTCCCGTGGGTGCTACTTGGTCTACGCTCCGCGGTCAAGGAAGACCTGCAAGCCTCGGCGGCGGAACTCGTGTACAGCCAGCCGCTGCGCGTACCCGGACAGTTCCTGCCCACCGCCACGACCCCCTGGTCAGCTGAGCAGCAACGCCGCGCTTTCGCCAACCGAGCACAACAGTTCGCTCCGGTACCCACCGGCCGGCACGGCGAACCAGCAACCCGCGTACCACCTAGCCTGCACATGGCCAAATTTGTTTTTGTGCACCATGGCGCCCACCGAGGACCTCTACGGCCCCCATACGACGGACCCTACAAGGTACTCCAGACGGGGAACAAGTTCTTCCTCCTCCAAGTGGGCGGCAGAACTGACAAGGTGTCGGTCGACCGGCTCAAGCTGGCGCACCTAGAGCCCGACGAACCCGTTCAAGTGGGCCAACCCCCACCGCAGGGCAGACCGCCTAAGAGCCCGACGCGTCCGACCGCCCCGCTCCCGACACCAACCGCCAAGAGCCATTCCGACCGTGCCATCAAGCCGCCACGCCGGTTCGTACACTCCCTACTAGCGGATTCTGGGGGGAGCTGTGTGGCGTACCGATCACAGAAAGGCCACAATCCGCTTTTCGGCCCGTAGACTATAAATCAGGCGTCATGCCTTTAAGAAGGATCACACCTTTAAGAAACTCGATCTGCAACATAGTTAAGCCCAGAGCGGGGGAGGAGCAGTCGAAGCTGTGGACTGATGAAAGGCAGTCGGACTTGGTGCAGGCTCTGACGCCATTTTGTGTTCAACATGCAGTCTCAACAATTAAACCTTTTCTGTTGAACCTCTCCGAGTTCAGTATTTTTTGCTAGGAGTATACAGACTCCTACAAGGCAGGGCTTTTGGAAGAGGACCTGCTACAATACAGGAAGTTACCCTATTTAAGGAAAGGGCAATAGAGCTGTAGCAACAGAACTTGAGAGAGATGGTGACATGGATAGTGAACAAAGCATTTGTTGTTCTCTTTATTTCCTTCTCTGTCCCTGTCAATGTTACAGAAAATGTCAACTTTGAAGATTTTCCTATCCAGATGAAATTGATTATACAGACCCTTAAATATACATTAACCTAACTATGCATTTGCCCTCTTGAGTAGAGATAGAGAGTACGAGGGGAGCACTCAGGTGGCAATCACTGAGCACCAGAGTTCAGGAAGAGGCGGCCCCTCATTGGAGGAGAAGAGAGCCTCCAACAGCAGCAAAACTGTGGGCTCAGAGCTTCGTAGCCCTACATTCAAAAGAAGAATGCTTTCATAGCATGATAGACTGTTGCCATTATTAGGTGATAAAGTCAACATTCTGCATGTGTAGGGCCCTGATGCACACAATAGAATGCACTCCACATCCTTGGAGTGGTTGGCTGTTCCAGGGCCATTTGCTGTGCAGCCCCTCACAGTTAAGGCCTTGTTATCAGTCCTAGGTTCTGTCATGAATGAATGTAGAACAATAGGAAACATTTAAAATGGTGTTCAACAGAGTGCAGGAGAAATATATTCCGCTAAAAGGAAAGAACAAACTAAACACTAATGAGACTCCATGGATGAATAAAGACATAAGGAAACAATTGAAGGTAAGGAATGAGGCATACATTAAGTACATGGGCAGCAGAGGAGTGCATGATAAGAGAGAATATGAAGGGATTAGGAGAGAAGTCAAAAAAACAATTAGGAAGGCAAAGAGGAACTTTGAAATTAAATTATCAAGGAACATAAAACAAAATAGTAAAATATTTTACAGGCACATCAATAAAAAAAAGGAAGGTTGGGATGGGAATAGGTCCATTAAGGGATGGACAGGACAATACCACAGGTAACGATAGGGAGACGGCAGAAATATTAAATCATTATTTCGCTTCGGTATTTACCAGGGAGATAGAACAGGTGGACATGACATTGGATGATGAGATGAGTAATGAAACATAGAAACATAGAAGATAGGAGCAGGAGTAGGCCATTCGACCCCTCGAGCCTGCTCCGCCATTCAATGAGATCATGGCTGATCATCCAAATTCAGTACCCTGTTCCTGCCTTCTCTCCATATCCCTTGATCCCTTTAGCCTTATGAAATATATCCAACTCCTTCTTGAATATATTTAATGAATTGGCCTCTACTGCCTTCTTTGGCAGAGAATGCCACAGGTTCACCACTCTCTGGGTGAAGAAATTCCTCCTCATCTCTGTCCTAAATGGCTTACCCCTTATCCTTAGACTGTGACCCCTGGTTCTGGACTCCCCAACCATCGGGAACATCCTTCCAGCATCTAGTCTGTCTAGTCCTGTTAGAATTTTATAAGTTTCGATGAGATCCCTCTCATTCTTCTAAACTCCAGCGAGTACAAGCCCAATCGACCCAATCTCTCCTCATGCGTCATTCCTGCCATCCCAGGTATCAGCCTGGTGAATCTTCGCTGCACTCCTTCCACAGCAAGAACATCCATCCTCAGATAAGGCGACCAAAACTGCACACAATACTCAAGATGTGGTCTCACCAAGGCCCTGTACAACTGCAGCAAGACATCCTTGTTCTTGTACTCAAACCCTCTCACTACGAAGGCCAACATACCATTTGCCTTCTTAACCGCCTGCTGCACCTGGTGCACAAGGACGCCCAGGTCTCGTTGCACTTTCCCTTCTCCCAATCTATTGCCATTCAGATAATAATCTGCCTTCCTGTTTTTGACACCAAAGTGGATAACCTCGCATTTATCCACATTATATTGCATCTGCCATGCTTCTGCCCAATCATCCCAACCTGTCCAAATCGTACTGGAGTTTCTCGGTATCCTCCTCACAGCACACATGCCCATCCAGCTTTGTGTCATCTGCAAACTTGGAGATATTACATGTAGTTCCGTCGTCCAGATCATTAATATATATTGTGAATAGCTGGGGTCCAAGGACCGATCCCTGCGGTACCCCACTAGTCACTGCCTGCCACTCGGAAAAAGAACCGTTTATTCCAAATCTTTGCTTTCTGTCTGCCAACCAGTTCTCTATCCAAGTCAATACCTTGCCCCCAATCCCATGTGCCTTAATTTTACACGCTAATCTCTTATGCGGGACCTTATCGAAAGCCTTTTGAAAATCCAAATACAGCACATCCACTGGTTCTCCCTTATCTATTTTACCAGTTACATCCTCAAAAAATTCCAGTAGATTAGTCAAGCACGATTTACCTTTTGTAAATCCATGTTGACTTTATCCGATTCGGTCACTGCTTTCCAAGTGCTCTGCTATTACATCCTTTATAATGGACTCTAGCATTTTCCCCACTATCGATGTCAGGCTTACTGGTCTGTAATTCCCCATTTTCTCTCTACCACCCTTTTTGAACAGTGGGGTAACAATAGCTACCGGCCAATCCATGGGTACTGTTCCAGAGTCTATCGAAGATGACCAGCAATGCATCTACTATTTCTAGGGCCGCTTCCTTAAGTACCCTAGGATGTAGATTATCAGGCCCTGGGGATTTATCGGCCCTCAATCCCATCAATTTCCCTAACACCATTTCCCTACAAATACTGATTTCTTTCAGTTCCTCCCTGTCATTAGACCCGATGTTCCCCGACATCTTTGGGAGGTTATTTGTGTCCTCCTTTGTGAAGACAGAACCAAAGTATGTATTTAATTGGTCAGCCATTTCTTTGTTCCCCATTATAAATTCCCCTGATTCTGACTGCAAGGGACCTACACTTGACTTCACCAATCTTTTTCTCTTCACATATCTATAAAAGCTTTTATAGTCAGTTTTTATGTTCCCTGAAAGCTTACTCTCATACTCTATTTTCCCCCTCTTAATTAATCCCTTTGTCCTCCTTTGTTGAATCCTAAACTGCTCCCAATCCTCAGGTTTACTGCTTTTTCTGGCCAATTTATATGTCCTCTCCTTGGATTTTATGCTATCCCTAATTTCCCTTGTTAGCCACGGTTGAGTCACCTTTTTTGTTTTATTTTTATGCCAAATTGGGATGAACAAATTCTGTAGTTCATCCATGCCATCTTTGAATGTTTGCCATTGCCCATCCACCGTCAACCCTTTGAGTGCCATTCCCCAATCAATCCTACCCAACTCGCACCTCATACCATCATAGTCCCCTTTTATTTAAATTCAGGACCCTAGTCTCTGAGTCAACTATTTCACCCTCCATCTTAATGAAGAATTCTATCATATTATGATCGCTCTGACCCAAGGAGCCTCGCACAACAAGATTGCTAATTAATCCTTTCTCATTACATAATACCCAGTCTAAGATGGCCTGATCTCTAGTTGGTTCCTCGACATATTGGTCCAGGAAACCATCCCATATACACTCCAGGAATTCCTCCTCCACAGTATTGTTACTAATTTGGTTAGCCCAATCTATATGTAGATTAAAGTCACCCATGATATCTGCTGTGCCCTTATTGCACGCTTCTCTAATTTCCCGTTTAATGTCATCCCCGACCTCCGCATTACTGTTTGGAGGTCTATATATCACTCCCACTAACGTTTTCTGCCCCTTGGTATTTTTCAGTTCTACCCATACAGATTCCACATCATCAGAGCTAATACCCATATAAATTCCACATCATCAGAGCTAATATCCTTCCTTTCAATTGTGTTAATCCCCTCTTTAACCAGCAATGCTACCCCACCTCCTTTTCCTTTTTGCCTATCTTTCCTGAATATTGAATACCCCTGGATATTGAGTTCCCAGCCTTGGCCACCCTGGAGCCATGTTTCCGTAATCCCAATCATATCATACTCATTTACTTCTATTTGCGCAGCTAATTCATCCACCTTATTACGAATGCTCCTTGCATTAAGACACAAAGCCTTCAGGCTTGTTTTTTTTAATGCTATTAGATCTTTTAGAATTATTATTTACTGTGGCCATGTTTGATTTAAACCCTTGATTTCTCTGCCTGCCACTTTTGTTTTTCTCCTTCCTGTCTTTTGCTTTTATCCTTGTTTCCCTTTCCTCTGTCTCTCTGCTCAGGTTCCCAACCCCCTGCCATTTTAGTTTAAACCCTCCTCCAGAGCATTAGCAAAAACTCCCCCTAGGACATTGGTCCTGGCCCTGCCCAGGTGCAAACCATCCATTTTGTACTGGTCCCACCTCCCCCAGAACCGGTTCCAATGTCCCAGGAATTTGAATCCCTCCCCCTTGCACCATTCCTCTAGCCACGTATTCATCTGAAATATCTGTCTATTTCTACTCTGACTAGCACGTGGCACTGGAGATAAGTGCATTTAAAATAAAAAAGGGGATATATTAAATAAACTAATCAAACTCAAAGAGGATAAAACCCCATGCCTGGATGGATGGCATCCATGCATTTTAAAAGAATCTAGGGAAGAGATAGCAGAGGCATTACTACACATATTTAATAATTTGTCAGAAAAAGGTGTAGTGCCAGAGGACTGGTGGTTAGCTAACGTAATACCTATATTCAAGAAGGAGGATAGAACATGTCCAGGGAATTATAGACCAGTCAGCTTAACATTGGTGGGAGGAAAAATAATGCAATCCCTACTAAAGGAGAGAATAGAAGAACATCTAGAAATGAAAAGTATAATAATGGATAGTCAGCATGGATTTCAAAAGGGAAAATCTTGCTTGAGCAACCATATTGAATTTTTTGCAGAGGTAACAGAGAGAGTAGACAATGGTAATGTAGTAACATAGAAGAAGGTAGGAGCAGGAGTAGGCCATTCGGCCCCTCGAGCCTGCTCCACTGGAGTAGATGTAATTTATCTAGATTTTCAACAGGCCTTTGATAAGGTACCCCATAATAGACTAATGAATAAGGTCAGAGAATGTGGAGTCAGGGGACAAGTAGCAGAATGGATTGCTAGCTAGCTTCAAGACAGAAAGCAGAGAGTGGGAGTAAAGGGTAGCTATTCACAGTGGCAGAAAATGGGTAGTGGTGTTCCACAAGGATCAGTGCTGGGACCACTGCTGTTCACAATTTACATTAACGATTTAGACTTTGGAATCAAAAACACAATTTCTAAATTTGCGGATGATACCAAATTGACGGGGATAGTTAATGCTGAGGAGGACTGCAACAAATTACAGGAGGACATTAATAAACTTGCAGAATGGGCAAATAATTGGCAAATGAAGTTCAATTCAGACAAATGTGAGGTATTACATTTTGGTAGGAAGAATAGGGAGGTCACTTATCACTTGGAGGGTGGGAGTCTAAGTGGGGTAGAGGAACAAAGGGATCTAGGAGTACAAATACACAAATCACTAAAAGCTGTGCCACAGGTTAGCAAGGCCATTAAAAATGCAAACCAAGCACTAGGGTTTATTTCTAGAGGGATAGGCCTAGAAATTCACTAGCCTTAGCGCCGCTTTTGAGGCGCTAGAGGGACTAGCGCCAGAGTTATGGCCAGTTGAAAAATTCCCTGGGGCCCTAAAGCGGCGTTGCACCGGTAGCGCTGCGCCGGCACCGATGACGTCATCGGTGTGCGCAGCGTCCCGGTTGCCATGCCGACGGGCCCCAGCGCCGAAATTCAGTTGCGGCCGCCTCGCCCGTGGCAGCCGCAACTAAGACTCTGGCAACCGAGTCTTACACAAGTTAGCGCCGGCGCATTAAGGTCGCGCGGCGGCCGGCCGCTTTCCCGCCGGCCGCCTGCCCGCACCTCCCTCCCCGGACTCCTCCACGCCCCCCCCCGCGGAACAGATGCGTCTGGCCTGCAAGCCCGGCACTTGTCCGAGGTGCCGGGCTCATTTTTGAAAAAATCAAACGGCCAGCGATCGGGTGAAGGCAGCGCCTCCTTAACGGGAGGAGGAGGCCTGCACTTCCCCAGCCTGCCGCACCGCATCGGGTGCCGCAGCGCCGGATTAGCGCCGCAATTCGGCACTCAGCGCCCATTGGGAGGCACTCACGCCCGCCAGTAGCGCCGGCAGCCGTCTGGGCGCGGCGCTACTGAATTTTTGGCGCGCGCAAGGGAATTAGCGCCGGCGCTAAATTTCCGGCGCTAAAGCCCTGGCACGGCGTCAACTCAATTTCTAGGCCATAGAATTGAAAAGTAGGGAAGTTATGCTAAACCTGTAACGAACCTTGGTTGGACCAGACTTAGAGTACTGCATGCAGTTCTGGTCGCCATATTATAAAAAGGATATAGAGGCACTGGAGAGGGTGAAGGGAAGATTTACAAAGATGATACCAGAAATGTGAGGGTGTACATATCAGGAAAGGATGAACAGATCTATAACCCTCAGATCTATAGACCGAGAAGCTGAGAGAATTAGCTTAAATCTGTGTCCTTTGGTTACCGACCATCCTGCCAGTGGAAACAGTTCCTCCTTATTTACTCTATTAAAACCCTTCATAATTGTGAACACCTCTATTAAATCTCCCCTTAACCTTCTTGAAAAAAGAAGGCTGAGGGGTGACCTAATAGAGGTCTATAAAATTATGAAAGGTTTTGATAGAGTGGATACAGAGAGAATGTTTCCACTTGTGGGGAAGAGCAAAACTAGGGGCCATCAATATAAGATAGTCACCAAGAAATCCAATAGGGAATTCAGAAGAAATTTCTTTACCCAAAGAGTGGTGAGAATGTGGAACTCGCTACCACAGGGAGTGGTTGAAGTGAATAGTATAGATGCATTTAATGGGAGGCTGGACAAACATATGAGGGAGAAGGGAATAGAGGGTTATGCTGATAGATTTAGATGAGGAAAGACGGGAGGAGGCTCGAGTGGAGCATAACCACCGGCATGGACTGGTTGGGCCGAATGGCCTGTTTCTGTGCTGTATATACTATGTAATGCTCAGACTGCTGCAATACTGACCTTAGGCTGCACTGTGGCCTCCTCAATGGAGAGGCTCACAAAGAGCTAACTGAAACAAATATGGAAATAAGGCCTGCCTTGCACAATGCCACTCTTGTCATGGGTCTGATAACCCTCAGATCTATAGACAGAGAAGCTGGGAGAATTATCTTAAATCTGTGTCCTCTGGTTACCGACCATCCTGCCAGTGGAAACAATTCCTCCTTATTTACTCTATTAAAACCCTTCATAATTTTGAACACCTAAATTAAATCTCCCCTTAACCTTCTTTGCTCCAAGGAGAACAATAACAGCTTTTCTAGTCATCCCACGTAACTGAAGTCCCTCATCTCTGGTATTCTAATAAATCCCCTCTGCACCCTCTCCAAGGCTTTCATATCCTTCCTAAAGTGTGAAACATAGAAACATAGAAGATAGGAGCAGGAGTAGGCCATTCGGCCCTTTGAGCCTGCTCCGCCATTCAATGAGATCATGGCTGATCATCCAAATTCAGTACCCGGTCCCTGCCTTCTCCCCATATCCCTTAATCCCTTTAGCCTTAAGAAATATATCCAACTCTTTCTTGAATATACTTAATGAACTGGCCTCCACCGCCCTCTGTGGCAGAGAATTCCACGGGTTCACCACCCTCTGGGTGAAGAAATTCCTCCTCATTTCAGTCCTAAATGGCTTACCCCTTACCCTTAGACTATGACCCCTGGTTCTGGACTCCCCGGCCATCAGAAACATCCTTCCTGCATCTAGTCTGTCCAGGCCTGACAGAATTTTATAGGTTTCGATGAGATCCCCTCTCAATCTTCTAAACTCCAGTGAGTATAAGCCCAATCGACACAATCTCTCCTCATACGTCGTTCCTGCCATCCCAGGTATCAGCCTGGTGAATCTTCGCTGCACTCCTTCCATGGCAAGAACGTCCTTCCTCAGGTAAGGCGACCAAAACTGCATACAATACTCAAGGTGCGGTCTCACCAAGGCCCTGTACAACTGCAGCAAGACATCCTTGTTCTTGTACTCGAACCCTCTTGCTACGAAGGCCAACATACCATTTGCCTTCTTAACCGCCTGCTGCACCTGCATGCTTACCTTCAGCGACTGGTGCACAAGAACACCCAGGTCTCTTTGCACTTCCCCTTCTCCCAATCTATTGCCATTCAAATAATAATCTGCCTTCCTGTTTTTGCCACCAAAGTGGATAACCTCACATTTATCCACATTATAGTGCATTTGCCATGTTTCTGCCCAATCACCCAACCTGTCCAAATCGTACTGGAGTTTCACGACATCCTCCTCACAGCATACCCTCCCACCCAGCTTTGTGTCGTCTGTAAATTTGGAGATATTACATCCAATTCCCTCGTCCAGATCATTAATATATATTGTGAACAGCTGAGGTCCTAGGACCGATCCTTGCAGTACCCCACTAGTCACTGCCTGCCACTCGGAAAACGACCCGTTTATTCCAACTCTTTGCTTTCTGTCCGCCAACCAGTTCTCTATCCAAGTCAATACCTTGCCCCCAATCCCATGTGCCTTAATTTTGCACGCTAATCTCTTATGCGGGACCTTATCGAAAGCCTTCTGAAAGTCCAAATACACCACATCCACTGGTTCTCCCTTATCTATTTTACCAGTTACATCCTCAAAAAATTCCAGTAGATTAGTCAAGCATGATTTACCTTTTGTAAATCCATGTTGACTTTGTCCGATCCAGTCACTGCTTTCCAAGTGCTCTGCTATTACATCTTTTATAATGGACTCTAGCATTTTCCCCACTACCGATGTCAAGCTTACCAGTCTATAATTCCCCGCCTTTTCTCTACCACCTTTTTTGAATAGTGGGGTAACATTAGCTACCCGCCAATCCATGGGTACCGTTTCAGAGTCTATCGAGTTCTGGAAGATGACCAGCAATGCATCTACTATTTCTAGGGCCACTTCCTTAAGTACCCTGGGATGTAGATTATCAGGCCCTGGGGATTTATCGGCCTTCAGTCCCATCAATTTTCCGAACACCATTTCCCTACAAATACTGATTTCTTTCAGTTCCACCCTTTCATCAGACCCTATGTTCCCCAGCATCTCTGGGAGGTTATTTGTGTCCTCCTTTGTGAAGACAGAACCAAAATATGTATTTAGTTGGTCTGCCATTTCTTTGTTCCCCATTATAAATTCCCCCGATTCTGACTGCAAGGGACCTACGCTTGACTTCACCAATCTTTTTCTCTTCACATATCTATAAAAGCTTTTACAGTCTGTTTTTATGTTCCCTGCAAGCTTACTCTCATATTCTATTTTCCCTTTCTTAATTAATCCCTTTGTCCTCCTTTGTTGAATCCTAAACTGCTCTCAATCCTCAGGTTTACTGCTTTTTCTGGCCAATTTATATGTCCTCTCCTTGGATCTTATGTTATCCCTAATTTCCCTTGTTAGCCACAGTTGAGTCACCTTTTTTGTTTTATTTTTATGCCAAACTGGGATGAACAAATTCTGTAGTTCATCCATTCGGTCTTTGAATGTTTGCCATTGCCTATCCACCGTCAACCCTTTGAGTGCCATTCCCCAATCAATCCTACCCAACTCGCTCCTCAGACCATCGTAGTTTCCTTTATTTAAATTGAGGACCCTAATCTCCGAGTCAACTACTTCATTCTCCATCTTAATGAAGAATTCGATCATATTATGATCGCTCCGACCCAAGGGGCCTCGTACAACAAGATTGCTAATTAATCCTTTCTCATTACATAATACCCAGTCTAAGATGGCCTGATCTCTGGTTGGTTCCTGGACATATAACCAGCCCGTAAACACTCCAGGAATTCCTCCTCCACAGTATTGTTACTAATTTGGTTGGCCCAATCTATATGTAGATTAAAGTCACCCATGATGACTGCTGTGCCCTTATTGCACGCTTCTCTAATTTCCCGTTTAATGCCATCCCCAACCTCCGCCTTACTGTTTGGAGGTCTGTAAACCACTCCCACTAACGTTTTTTTCCCCTTAGTATTTCTCAATTCTACCCATACAGATTCCACCTCATCAGAGCTAATATCCTTCATTACAATTGTGTTAATCCCTTCTTTAACCAGTAATGCTACCCCACCTTCCTTTCCTTTTTGCCTATCTTTCCTGAATATCGAATACCCCTGGATGTTGAGTTCCCAGTCCTGGCCTTCCTTGAGCCACGTTTCAGTAATCCCAACCAAATCGTATTTGTTTACTTCTATTTGCGCAGCCAATTCATCCACCTTATTACAAATGCTCCTCGCATTAAGACACAAAGCCTTCAGGCTTGTTTTTTTAACGCTCTTAGACCTATTAGAATTATTATTTACTGTGGCCATGTTTGATTTAAACCGTTGATTTCTCTGACTGCCACTTTTGTTTTTCTCCTTCCTATCTTTTGCTTTTATCCTTGTTTCCCTTTCCTGTCTCCCTGCTCAGGTTCCCAACCCACTGCCATTTTAGTTTAAACCCTCCCCCACAGCACTAGCAAACACTCCCCCTAGAACATCTGTTCCAGCCCTGCCCAGGTGCAAACCGTCCGGTTTGAACTGGTCCCACTTCCCCCAGAACCGGTTCCAATGTCCCAGGAACTTGAATCCCTCCCCCGGCACCATTCCTCTAGCCCCAGAATTGGACAATTGGACACAATACTCCAGCTGAGGGCTAACCAGTGATTTGTAAAGGTTGAGCATAACCTTCTTTTGTACTCTATGGGCTCGAATTTCCAAGCCCCGTGGAGGCGGGTTTGGAGGCGGGAGTGGTGGGAAAATTGTTCACCGGCACAGAAAGCAGAATGGCCGCTGAAATGTCATCAGCTGCAGCCTCTGCTTTCTGGTCTGGAGAGATCTCTAACTGAGTCTGAGTAAAAGGACTCAAGTTAGAAGACAGATTGTCAGTGTTTGACAGCTTCACAGAGCTGCCAAACGTTGATTTTTCATCTGTCAAAAGCTCTTGACAGATGAAATGTCAATCACTGATGTCACCAGTAACCAGGTGTCCCTTAATTGGCCTGCTGAGCCCGCTGGGCGGGCTTAACAAGGTCAATCAAGGGAAAATAGCGTGGATTGGCCACAAGTCGATGGAGGCGGGACTACAACCCAAAAAGTGGGAGTCCCGCCTCCATCACGTCCCCATTGACAAAATCCAGCCCTGTGCCTCTATTTATAAAGCCCAGGATCCAGCTCATTAGCTGATAAAATGTCTTACTTTCTTGGGCCTTAAATAGTAATAAATCAGACAGCAGATAAAACTGGCTTTACTTTGGGTCCGCACCACTTTATCTAATCAAGGCAGTGTAACCTATCTGTTTTTTATTAGCTTATGACCGTGACAATTCTCAATCCATCAGCTCCTGCCTTACTGCGTCTATACGACTTTTGTTACTTCTGGGCAAACCCATGCTTAGCTTATACAAATCATGATATATGCCATGGTATGACAGATTGCAAACCTTAGTGACAATCTACAGTTAATTGCCAGAGAATCACACAGTTCGTATAAATTGGGGTATATTTCCCTCTAGGTATTCACTTGAACAAAAAAGTAGACATGAGTAAATTAATGAGCAAGATTCCTGGCAAAGGGTCAATAAATTGGGCTTTATAAATTGAACAGCTATCTATTCCTACAAAATTTTGCTCATCCTGGCACACCTACAGTTGGGCAAATTAACTTTTCATCAGTTGATGTCTCATGATGTTGGTCAGAGTTAGTCTGGGACCTCAGTCCTGTTGTAACCTAAACATGATAGTGGTTTGCCTATTATTGTAATACAACAATTTGGCTGAAGCAATATCTCACACGACAGATAATAGGTAAGAATATTACGCACCATACTATATACAATTTGGAATACTAAACACCTAGGGGGAAAAATTCGGTTGCTTTGCACCTCCCGTTAGTGCCCTAAGAGGGCGCTAATGGGGCGCAAAGCAACCGAATTTGTGTGATGTTTGCGCCGCTTGCGAAATTGACTCGAGTTTTTGTGGTGGCGCAAAAGTCTACCGCCCCGATCTCCTGCACCCACAGATCGTGACGTCAGTCGAGCGTGCAACACCCCGGTGGCGCCCCGGACCGGATATTGAGTGGCGCCCCCATCCTTTCCGCCTGCCGCAAGCAACGACAGGGAGACTGGAACGTTTTCCAGTCGGTGAGGGGCTGGGGGGAGCGCTATTTAAAGGCGCCCTCTTCCTGCCTTTTTTTGTTGTAGACATTTTTGCACCACTCATTCTGACAGAGAGAGAGATTCTGAGAGAGAGAGTGAGAGACTTCTGCATAGAGTCAATGCCGTGTGAAGTAGTTTTGGCTACTGAGCAACACTTTGCAGGTTCTTTTGGATTTGACTTTCATTACTTCGAATGTCAAGAGACTATGGGGGCTGCACTGATTCGGGACGTCGTCCTGCACCTGCAGAATTGGAGGCAACAGAGACGCAGAGAGAGAGTGGCAATCATGGCCAGATGGAGGAGGGCCAACAGGCCTCTGCACAGAAGACCTTACCCTCCCAGGGTATTCCGGGAATAATTCTCCTACATTCATTTGTCTGACGAGCAGTGTTTGTGCAGGCTGCGCTTCAGCAAGGAGGTGGTCACTAAGCTCTGCCACCTGCTGCAGCGAGATCTGCAGCCTCAACTGAGGACCAGGACGTCTCTGTTGGTGGCAGTGAAGGTCACAGTGGCTCTGAATTTTTATGCCACCGGCTCCCTTCAAGCAGCTACTGGGGACATCGCCAATATCTCCCAGTTCGTGGTTCATTGCTGTATCCGTAGGTCACAAATGCCCTCTATAAAAGGAGACGCCAGTGCATCTCTTTCCCAATGACCCGGGCCAAACAGCATGAACACGCATTGGGCTTTGTAAGGATAGCGGGCTTCCCTGTGGTGCAGGGCCATTGACTGCACGCATGTGGCATTGCGGGTACCACATGAGAATGCAGAAGTTTTCCAAAACCGCAAGGGGTTTCACTCCTTAAATGTCCAGTTGGTCTGTGACCACAGACAGCTGATACTCACTGTCAATGCCCGCTATCCTGGCAGCAGCCATGATGCTTTCATTCTGTGCCAGACTGGTGTGCCAGAGCTTTTCCAGGCAGCGCATCAGCCAAGTGGTTGGCTCCTCGGGGACAAGGGTTATCCACTCTGCACCTGGCTGATGACAATGCTCCGTAACCCCAACACCCCTGCTGAGCTGCAGTACAATGAGAGCCATCTCGCCACCAGGAACATCATTGAGCAAACGATCGGCGTGCTCAAGCAACGGTTCCGCTGTCTGGAGCACTCAGGAGGAACCCTGCAGTACTCGCCTGAGCGAGTCTCCCTCTTCATAGTTGTGTGCTGCATTCTTCATAACCTGGCAATCCTCAGGACCCAGGCAATGCCACCAGGCCTTGGTGCACCACCAGAGGAGGAGGAAGAGGAGGAGGATGATCAGCCGCAGCACCAAGGCGGGAGGGAGGCCCACAATGTTGAAACTGCAAGGGCCATCTGTCAACGACTGATAACAAGCCGCTTCTAGGCCGCTACTCAGGAAATGGCTTCTGGCATAGAAAACAACATGATGGAAAGCAACCCACAACCCCAAAGCCAGCCAAGGCAGCAATGTTTCCAAAGGCCAAAAATGTACATTTTGAATACAAAAACTTTTTTATTTTACAAACTCTGTGTGCGTAATTTCTTCATGACAAACTAATAGAAACAAACACAAAAAATCATTAATTAACATAACTGGTTCTCATAACCTGGCGATAATGACCAAAACACTAAACAAAAGTTATAACATGAATCTAGGCCTTTAATAAAAACATTCCCAACATTTCACCAGACCTCCTACTTTTTGCCCTTCGAGGGTGATCTCCATCCCTTGCGCAATTCTCCCCTTCCCACCCTACTGCTCCTCCGTTATGGGGCCCCAGTGGCTGCAGCAAGGCTGGTGGAAGGCTGCTGACTGTCAGAACCTGAGACTACAGATGCCCTTGAAGGACGGCCGCGACCAGCTCTGGGCCTGGAGGGCCCGGCTGCAGACTGCACCAACTCTGCAAGGGCGGCAGCAGTCTGGGCTACAGGTGGTGGCAAGTGCAATGGGGAAGTGACAGTGATGGCAGCAGAAATGCTGTCATCTTGAGAGAGGACAGCACCTCCCTGCTTGACCGACACACTGGCACTCCCACAGGGCAGCACCTCAACATCGGAGCAATCTGCTGGAGCACAGATTGCTGGCCTGCTGCAGCACAGTGAGAGCCCCAGGGAAATGTGTCCAAACCAGCGACAATGGCAGCAGTCAGTGCTTGCGTGGCCTCAATCTGAGACTGCATGAGACCAGTCTGAGATTGGATCATGGCAGCCAGTGACTGAATTGCAGCACTAAGCATTTGTGTGGCATCCGCCTGTGCTACAGCATAGTGCTCCACACTCCTTGCCAGTGCATCAGTGGTTTTGGGCACCCTTCCCACTGCACCCATGAGCTGAGTGTGCATGTCCACCGCCTGGGTGTTCATTTCAGTGATGAGCCGCTCCTCCTCTGCATCCAGTGCAGCAGGACTCGCTGGCCTACTCTCCCTCCGGGGAGAAGGCCCCCGAGCTTCCCTAGCCCCATCGCGTTGCTGCAGCCCGCTGGTTCCCGGAGCTTCACCTTTATCAGACCCTTCCCCCCTGCTCCCCTCCAGGGAAGACGTGGTCCCAGTGTGGGCATGGGCTTTCTTGGGGGAGGGTGGCGCTGAGGCTCCGGCTTCCTCCTCGCCTGCGGCTTCGCTCCCACTGGCAGCTTGAGGGCCCGTCTCCTCAGCTGGTGAATCATCATCTGAAAGCAGGGAGGTACAAGAGTGGCTTTAGCGTGAGCACGGGGGCAGTAAGGGAGGAAGGAGTGGAGCGATTTAGTAAGTTGGATTGAAAGTGTCAAAGGCTGGTGTTGTGAGGGTCAAGAGAAATGAGAGAGGAGAGAAAGCTGATGACCTTACCATTGCTGTCCCGAACGGGGTCGACCTCTCCAGGGGCGACGGGACCGATCACCTGGCTTGCCACAATCCTGTAGACGCGCGCCTCAAGATCGCTGAGGGGTTGCAGCTTGAGGCCACCCTCCACCCATCTGTTGCTGCTGTCTCCTGTTATGAGATAGCTTGGCCTGCAAGAAAAAGGATGGCATCTGAGTAAATATACAGCCATGGTCTTGCCTGATGTGCCTCCCATAGTTGAATAGCCCTTAATGTATGCAAGGTGTGGAATGTGCGTGTGTGTTTTATGAGAGGGCCTTAGGTGTTCGATGAGTGTTGGGCATTGGAGCTTTTAAGACCCTCTGGCCATAGAGTGAGGTTGAGATGGAGGGATGGAGAGGTATTGAAAAAAAGTCACTCACCCTGACGACTCGAGTGAGGTCAGTGAACTTTTTGCGACATTGAGTATGGGTCCTGGGCACCATGGTCCTGGAGGGGACGTGCTGAGCCAACTCCCTCCACACCCTCTGTAGTTGTGCGGCAAAGGCCTCTTGCCACTCTCAAGGTAGAGTATAGATCTTTCTGTGCTCCACCGTGCCAACCAGAGCCTCCAAAGCCCACTCGCTGAAGTGCTGAGCTCGTTCTCTCACCCTCTCCATAGTCCTTGGCTGGAAAATTTAGGCACAGGTCTCTCCAGGCCGAGATTCAAGGCTCCAATGAGCAGGGTGTGGCTGGAGAGCAAGATCGACCCTCCCCTTTAAGAACTGGCCGGCGCCAGTGTGCCTGTGTTTCATCGCTAACTAACATCACCTGCGCTGCGCCTGCGCTCTGAGTTAGCGCCTCGTTCCTCGACCTTTGCGCCTTAAGACAGGTGTGCAGCGCCTGATTTAGCACTCCAATCACCTTCAGGGGTGATAAAAGCCAAGTTTGCAGTCGGAGGCGATAATTAGCGCCAGGCGCTAAACTTTGCGCCCGGCCGATAATTGCGCCCCAAACGGGGCGAGACCGAATTTTTCCCCCCTAACTCCTTACAAAACTGGCTTAATCTGCAAATAGTGTTCTTTGTACAACAAAAACCTTATTCCCAGTATTTTACATTATAATTTATTTTGCTATACTTCCCATGGTGAATTTGTTAGTACTTGCTTAAAATGCAAGTACTTTATTTATTCTTCCCCATCTCCTTTCCTCAGTTATTTACCTGATTATAAAGTATATGGGCTAGATTTTCAGTATAGGCAGTTTTGGGGCGCTAACCTTAGCGCCCGCCCGAAGTTAGCGCCCGCCCCAAAGTAGCGCCCCGTTGCCGGGAATTCAGTGGCTTCGCCCTAAGAGGTTGGTGGAGCGCTAAAAGAGGCGTTCCACTACTATCTTTAGGCGCTAAGCCGGCGGTCCAGAGGGATAGCGCCCAGGCGGGGCGCAGCACGGGTGCGGTCATTTTTGCACTGACAGCAGACCCCGTGGTGCCGACCAGCTCTTAAAGGGGGAAGGGACGAATTGGTCTGCTGCCACGCCCTGCACACTGCAGCCTTGCAAAGAGGCCTCAACACTACTGCTCAGCCCCAGGGAGTCATGGCAACGCCAGAGAAGGCCCGTCAGCGTGCCCTGCGCTTCTCAGAGGGTGATCTGGACATAATGGTCACAGCTCTGGAGGTGAGGCGCAAGATCTTGTTTCCAGACAGTGGGAGGAATCCAACCCACCACGACTACACCAAAGCCTGGAAGCAGATCGCCCAGAGGGTGACGTTCACCGGCGAGGCCCCCAGGACCCACACACAATGCCGGAAGAAATACAACGATCTGACCAGGATTGTGAGGGTGAGTAGCCTTTCCAGTCTCCTCCTCATTCTTGCATGTACACCTGACATGATGGGCAAAGGGACCTGAAAGTCCTTTTGGCCAGCCCTCAGCCAGCAGCATTGGGACAGTCATGAGCATCAAATGGCCATTCGGCACTCTACACTTTGGCCAAGCTATTCCACCATGGGAGGCAGTGCACACTACATCAGGGCTTCACTCTGTCCAAGCTATTCCACCATGGGAGGCAGTGCACACTACATCAGGGCTTCACTCTGTCCAAGCTATTCCACCATGGGAGGCAGTGCACACTACATCAGGGCTTCACTCTGTCCAAGCTATTCCACCATGGGAGGCAGTGCACACTACATCAGGGCTTCACTCTGTCCAAGCTATTCCACCATGGGAGGCAGTGCACACTACATCAGGGCTTCACTCTGTCCAAGCTATTCCACCATGGGAGGCAGTGCACACTACATCAGGGCTTCACTCTGTCCAAGCTATTCCACCATGGGAGGCAGTGCACACTACATCAGGGCTTCACTCTGTCCAAGCTATTCCACCATGGGAGGCAGTGCACACTACATCAGGGCTTCACTCTGTCCAAGCTATTCCACCATGGGAGGCAGTGCACACTACATCAGGGCTTCACTGCGCACTTACAGCCCGTCCTTTCTCTTGCAGGCTAAAGTAGCGTTTAATCGCCAGGCCCGTGCCAGGGGTGGCCGCGCCAAGCTGCAGAAGCTCACTCGGCTGGAGGAGCGCGTGTGTGTGCTCATGGGAGCACGTGTGATTGTCCCCACAGCGTGCGGTGTATCCGACCCTCCACTGCCCGGCAATGGTAAGGACCTCGCCTTTTGGCCCTCTCGCGTCGCACTGGCCCATCCGAGCTACCTCCTTTGCCACTGTCCCACCAATGCGCTGAATCCCACCAGTCCTAACTCCCTCGCTGACACCGTCTCCTCACTCTGAAGCTACTCTTGTGCATTCCTGCTTTCAGCTGGTGACGACCAGGACCCTGAGGCTGCCAGTGACAGCACCTCCAACCAGGAGGAGGAGGAGGAGCAAGCCGGACCTTCGGGGGAACAGTCACGTCCCGCAGGAGAGGAGGAAATGCTCGACACCTCCTCACTGGACGAGTGCCTGGAGGAACTGTCGCAGGGCAATGCAGCTTCTGGGACCAGTGGCGTCCAGCCACCCAGGAGCCGTGCGCGTGGCCCGCGGCCTTCCCCCCAAAGGGGGGAAGGATCAGAGGGGAGTGCTGCTGCTCGGCACACTCGCCGTCACCAACGCGGCAAGGGTCCCCTAGTTCGGCCCCCTCCTCCCCAGCGGGAGAGTCGCGACTCCAGTCAGGACACCTTCACTTCGGAGGAGGTGCGGAAGCTCGATCAGATGGCCGACGACTCGGACCGGCGCCACACGGAGCTCATGAGCGTGGTGGGGCGCATGCCTGAGGCCATCGAGTCGCTGGCGACCAGTGTGCGCGAGTTCGGGGCAGCAACTGCCGCGACTGGCCGCATGCTAACTGATGCCGTCAAGACCCTGGCGGATGTGATGCGCGCGCACACCAGGACCACAGGGCCACTCACTGCTGCCACACGCGCTGTCTCAGGCAGGCATCGCCAGGGCAGGCGCCGCGCTGGACCATCCCAGCAAGCCGGCCGTCGGCTGATTGCTGCGGATCCTGCAGTGCGGGCCCGGCCGAGTGCCACCGCGCCACAGCACCAGCCAGCGCATCCCAGACGCCAGCTGGCCCACATTGCGCCATCCGTCGCCGCCATTCCCCCTCTGGGGCGTCAAGGGCAAGCGGCTGCAGCTGATGGTGGCCAGGCTCAGGTGCGCCACTCAGGAGACGGCCCCTCGAGGCCCAAACGCCGTGTAGGCCGCCCCCCAGCGGCATCTGGCGGAAGGGCATCTGAGCCTCAGGCGCCTTCCCCCAGCCTCGCAGCAGCCACTGGGCAGAGCTTGCGAAGGAGCAGCAGGCAGGGCAGGGGAGGCAAAATGCTGGCCAAGGTCTCGCCCTCGCGGGCCACTCAGTAGAGGGTGTGGCCAGCTTTCCTTTAATATGGCGGTGGCCATCTTTATTTTGCCCATGGTTGTGCTTTTGGAGGGCTTTTTTTTTGCGTTAGGCCGACGTTGAGGCCCGGTTTCAATAAAGGTGGAGTGGCTCCTCCCCAGTTTGTGGGAGTGAGTCGTTTGTTGGGCTTTTTGTGGGGCCCGTTTATTGTTTTTGGGGATTCATGTGGGAAGGGCTTTTCATTTTTGTTTAATAAAAAATTATCTTTATTCATGCAGTCTCCATGGTTGTTCTTCTTAGTGTTTGTTGGCTTCGCCGGCTGAGGGCTTGCGGAGCGGCTGCATTCATCTTCCCTCATGGCCCCTGGCCATTCCCTGACAGGGGGCTTAGAAGTACCGTGTAATAAGGTGGCGTCGTGCGGCCCTTGGCCCTGGTCGCTCCCTCCTGGGAACGTACTCCTGCTCCTCCTCCTCCTCCTCCTCCTCCTCCTCCTCATGCTCCTCCTGCTCCTCCTCCTGAGGTGCTGGTCCAACGTCAGGTGGCAGTGCCTGAGTCCTGCGGATAGCCAGGTTGTGTAGCATGCAGCAAACCACCACAAATTGGGAGACCCGGTCCGGCGAATACTAGAGAGCTCCTCCGGAGCGATCAAGGCAGCGGAACCGCTGCTTGAGGACCCCAATAGTTAGCTCGATGATGTTGCGGGTGGTTTGATGGCTCTCGTTGTAGGCCTCTTCAGCAGCGGTCCTGGGCGCGCGGAGCGGGGTCATGAGCCAGGTGCACAAAGGATAGCCTTTGTCCCCGAGTAGCCGTCCTCTTGGGGGAGGCTGTGCCTGGAACATGTCATGCACAGTACTCTGCCGCAGGATAAAGGCATCGTGGCTGCTGCCTGGGAAGCTGGCATTGACTGCCATGATGCGCTGCTTGTGGTCACAGACCAGCTGCACATTCAGAGAATGGTAGCCCTTCCTGTTGCGATACTGCTCGCCATGCTCCAGAGGGGCCCGCAAAGCCACATGCGTACAGTCAATGGCGCCCTGCACCAAGGGGAATTCCCCGAGTCTGGAAAATCCCAATGCGCGCTGATGCTGGCTCTCCAGGGCCATGGGGAAGGAGATGAATTGGCTTCTCCTTCTGAACAGTGCTTCGGTCACCTGGCGGATGCAGCGATGCGCGCCGTACTGGGAGATGTTTGCTATGTCCCCAGCAGCGTATTGGAAGGAGCCGGTGGCATAGAAGTTCAATGCCACCGTCACCTTCACTTCCACCGACAGAGACGTCCTGCACCTGAGCTTTGGCCGCAGATCTCGGCGAAGCAGGTGGCAGATCTCTGCAATCACCCCCTTTCGGAATCGGAGCCTTTTAACACATCGCGCGGCACTCATGTTTAGGTAGGAGCGCTGCTGGCGGTATAGCCTGACTGGGTAAGGCCTACGTGGCCGACGCCTGTAGCCCCCTCTGCCTCTAGCCAGGGCTGCCCCTCTCACAATGCGTCTGCGAGCCCTACGGACATGGAGCTGCAGCTCCGCGTTGGCACCCCATGCAACCCCCATCAAATCCTGGCAAACACTCTAATTTCCAAATGGCCACTTGCAGCGCTGTTGCCTGAGTCCAAAAATACCTGGCTCTTGCTGCTTGAAACCAGTTAGCTATCCTCCTTGTTGTGTCTCCAGAAATGCGTTGCACAAGACTGTTTTCAGAAAAAAGGATGGCCTTTATACTGGAGAGGACGTTCCCTTTAATTAGCGCCCCCCGGGGCCCGCGCTGGTTGTGTTGCGTTCCTTTTTCCAAACGCTCCGGCCGCCCGCCGCACAATGGGGCGGTCCGACTGAAGTTTGCAATCGGGGCGGCCAAAGGGCGTTGCACGAGGATGTGACGTCATTTTCTGCGCGCGCATCCGGGCGGGCGCTAAACTTTGCGCCGGCGCTAACGGGCAACTTAATTTGGGGCGGGGCGCAAACTGCGCTGCGCCCGGGCGCTACACGCATAGCGCCCGGAAATCACTTCTCTTAAGGCGCTAACTGCTGGCGCAAGCAACTGAAAATCTAGCCCTATGTTTCTTCCCTTTACTTCCCACAGTCAACTGTAGTTCTTGCTGAAGCTGTTGTTGGTGTAGTACTGCCTTGACAGGCTTTTCCCACTGCCAATTCTTCAGTAACCAGCATCGCAACAGCTGTTCATTCACTATTGATTGACTGACCCAAGCTGTGTCCTGAGATCAGCATCAAAGGATCAAAGCATAGGTTATAAACATAACCTCTGGCCCTGGTACAAAGATCAGTCTCCCATAGTAGCAAAAAAACCTCACTGTAAACACAATATCCTAGCTCAGAATTTTCATTAATGGCTCAAAATGCTGAAAAAAATGTTTTATTTTATTTTTGATGGTTTTTCCCATTGCTCACATATTCTGCCCAGTTGCCACAGTAATTCCACAGGAGGAGCAAAACGAAAACTACAGCTCCCACAACACATCTCTCTGTCTCTCGCTCTCTGTGTCTTTCTCTCACACACACAATTTGTCAACAGCAGCGATAAGCAATAAATCCCTGGTCTTTTCCTACTTTGATGTCATGTGCCATGAGCTGTCAGGATATCATAATGCAGTCTGGATATTGTAGATCCACAGGAGCACATGAAAATTGCAGCTTCCATAATGCATCTCTCTTTCACACATGGAAAACACTGTCCATAATCATTGGAATTCCCCATCACTCAAGGCCAGGTCCCAGACAAAAGGTAAGGCTCATATAAGGGAATCTTGTTGCATTTATTCCCACCATTAAATACCTAATTTTATAACTCAGTTGTGAATTTTTTTCGGAATTGTTAACTTTTTATGTTATTTTATTAATTCTATTTTCATTGTATGTGCTGACCTGAGTGAAGAAGAAAAATGACTGGTTAAAACAACGTGTAGATCAAATTTAAATTACTGTAGTATTTCATGTTTCAAAAATAGCAGTTTTGAGAAAAATGGAGGGGATTTGTTTGCGCTATTTTCTGATGGCGTGTTCCTCACTGGTTAGTTCCATTCACCTTGTCCTTGCTGACCTACATTTACTCCTAGTCCGCACAGTGCCTCCAATTTAAAAATCTTATCCTCGTGTTTAAATCCCTTCATGGCCCCAACCCTTCCTATCTTTGTAACTACAGTACACCCCACCCCGAACTCTCCATTTCTCTGACTCTGGCTTTTTGTGGATCCCACTTCCCTTTGTCCCACCATTGGTGGTCATGTGTCTGTGTCTTCAGCCGCCAAGGCCTCATGTTCTGGAATTCCATGCCTAAGCAACTCTGCCTCTCCACTTTTCTTGTTTTAAGATTCTCCTTAAAATCCATCTCACTGACCAAGCTTTTGGTTATCTCTCCTAATCTCTCCTTCTTTGGCTTGATATCCAATAATTTCTTATTATGCCTCTGTAAAGTGTCTTGGGCAGTTTTTCTACACTGAAGCACTATATAAATGCAAGTTGTGGTATTTCCATTTTTGATTCATTTATGTTTAACCATCAGATATTTGGTTGAAAAGTTAACAGATAGGTGCTTATTTGAGTCAGTCAAAACTTTTCCATTAGTTGAGGGGTCTAGAATGAGGGGCTATAGATACAAGATTAAATGTAGGAGATTTAGAATAGAGGGCAGGAAAAACTTCTTCACACACAGAGTTGTGAGACTGTGGAATTCACTTCCAGAGTTAGTGATTGAGGCAGAAACTACATCAGCATTCAAGATTAGATTGGATAGCTGGATGAAGGGATATGTGAACCGGGTTGGTAAGTATGATTCAGACTATTTGCTTGATTGGAGGGGTGAATACCAAAATAGACTGGTTGGGCTAAATGCCCTTTTTTTATATTGTAATCTCTAGGTATTTCTCTATGTGTTATGCCCTACAGAGATGCGATGCTTTGGAGATGTGATGCTCTGAGGTGTAAGGCCTCTGAGATTACACTTTCAAGATGTGGGGTTCTGGACACAACTTGACACAGACTTTTGTTCCTTTATCTGCTGGTAAAGTAATTGAAAAGTTCCAAAGGAACTTTATCATGCATGCATTGTGATTGGCCAGCTTTGAGTTATTCTCACTTTCAGATGCATGTTTCATGAAATCAACCACAGAAAATGAATAGCACCAGTTTAATTAGCAGCCATTAAAACTAATAAACAAATAGCATCATTAACTATTATTTCAATTTCTTTGGTAAGTACAGCTTGAAAATGAAGATAGAATAATCTAGGAAGTGAAAATGAAAGCAAAATAATAAAGGAAAATATAAATAAATAAAAATAAAATCATATGATGAAAGATAATGGGTTAGTTTGACATTAAACATTTGTGAAATTGCACTATTGTCTATCATAGTTTTTATTTATGTTTTTATAAGTTCCCAACCTTGCAAAAACAGAATCATTGGGCTGGATTTTAAAGTGCAGACCTGCTGGGAGCAGGGGGATGGGGAGGTGCCGATAGCGGAAATAAGTTAAGCGCGTCTGACAGTGGCTTTTTAACGCAGCCATTTCATTATCATTTTATTTCTGGGTTCCCTGTCCAATCCGCGTCAGCAGGTGTGATGACAACCCGCATAACGTGATCTGAACGCCAGTATTTAAAGGGTCAATCCAAAGATGCAAGTTGAAGGATTTGGAGTTGGGAAGAGGAGTAGGAAGTTCAGAAATGGAAGCGAGACATTCAAAGGCTGCGCCCTGCTTCACGGCCACCCTATAGTCACCCTCAACAAATGCTCTCCATTAATCTCACTCATAGGTCTTCTTTTTATTCATTCATGGGATCTGGGTGTCGCTGGCAGGGCCAGCATTTATTACCCATCCCTAATTGCCCTGGAGAAGGTGGTGGTGAGTCGCCTTCTTGAACCTCTGCAGTCTGTGTGGTGAAGGTACCCCCATTGTGCTGTTAGGGAGGGAGTTCCAGGATTTTGACCCAGCAATGATGAAGGAACAGCGATATACTTCCAAGTTAGGATGGTGTGTGACTTGGAGGGGAATTTGGAGGTGGTGGTGTTCCCACGCGCCTGCTGCCCTTGTCCTTCTAGGTGGTAGAGGTCGCAGGTTTGGGAGCTGCTGCCAAAGAAGCCTTGGCGAGTTGCTGCAGTGCATCTTGTAGATGGTGTGCACTGCAGCCACAGTGCGCTGGTGGTGGAGGGAGTGAATGTTTAAGGTGGTGGATGGAGTACTTGCGGGCTGCTTTGTCCTGGATGGTGTCGAGCTTCTTGAGTGTTGTTGGAGCTGCATTCATCCAGGCAAGTGGAGAGTATTCCATCACACTCCTTACTTGTGCCTTGTAGATGGTGGAAAGACTTTGGGGAGTCAGGAGGTGAGACACTCGCCGCAGAATACCTAGCCTCTTTCCCTTCTTGCAGGTGAAGAGAGCAGAGAACACCAGGGAGAGTTAGAGAACCGGAGATGGCCCTCCAGCCATCTCGCAATTAACAGCTGCAGAGGAGGAGGTGCTGGAGATCAGTGTAGTCTCAACGAGCCTGGCTGTTTGAGATGGGGGCCTTCCAGCTACCTGGTGACAGAATTAAATATCAGATAGCCACGTGGCATACAACAATCAGTTATGTTGACTTGATGTCAACAGTGAATGAAATGTAATCATGTTCAGAATGATAACTTCCAACATTCTTACCTTGACGGTACTAATTCATGTCTTTTATCTCCCATAGGGTCTTCACGCGTCCAGCAGGAGAAGGTCGAGGCCACCAACGATGTCACCTCAGAGGAGCTCAATCCTCCTGAAGGTGCACTGTCGCAGGAGTTATGCAGACCATGCACCAGCTCAGATATTCGCAATTCAGTGGGACCAGTTAGATAGTTGGGTTTTCACCTGGTGACTGACACTTCACAAGCGAGCAACAACAGATGGTGGAGTCAGGGACAGCAGTGGAGAGTTCGCATCAGAGGACGCAGGCCTCTCCAAGCTCTGCTCAGCTGGACGCAGATGCTGTATCCCAGGGGCCGTCAATGAAGAGGATAATCAATGAGCAGCAGCAGAGTTTGTGCGCTGTACTAACAAGCGTTCCAAGCACACCGTCTATGATTGCAGAGAGATTGGAGGAGACCGCCTCAAGCATGTGTGGGATACTGTCACAGGCCATTGCGATGATGTTTTCTTCCATGGATAGAGTGGCCAACTGCACGGTGCATCAAACGCTGAAATCGAACAAGTGCATGCAGATTTGTAGTTGCACAAGGGTATGCACATGGGTGTCTTACATATTGTTAAGTACCTTTTCTTATTGTTTTGTGCCACTTTCCTGTTGCCCATTCTTGGTTGCTGATTGGCAAGTGGCCTTTTCAGTTGTTTGATGATGAATGGGAAGACCTGAATTGACAGCGACCAATGGGGGGATATGAAAGGGATGCTTGGTTGTTTAACGAAGGGTCACAGACCTGAAATGTTGGGGTCGATTTTCAGTGTGCCGTGAGGTGGGCTTTTAGGCGTGCGGGGGGCTAAAATCCCGAATTCGGGGGTCCCGACACCATCCCGCCCAAAACCCACCTCCATGTAAGTTTCAAAGGAGGCGGGTACCCGCCCCGCACTGGGACCCGCTGACCCGAGGCGGGAAGGGATTAGTGCCAATTAACTGCCTGTTAACAAGTAGTTAACAGGCAGTTTTTAGCCTAATCCCTATTTAGAAAGGTTGTCGTGTGGGATTCCCGATGGCTCCAAACCACGCCAGGTTAGAGGAGTCGGGCCGTCGGGTTGAAGGACTTGGAGGGGTCGAGATGTCAGTGTTCAGGTGAGTGATGGGTGCATGAGTGCAAAGGTAAGTGTGTTTGGTGTATCTAAAGTGTGTAAGGAAGTTTAAATTACCTGTACTTACCTTTACAGCCTTCCTTCCTCTATGTTTCAGGAGTCCATCATTCAGCCGACACAGAAAGCAGAATGGCTGCGATCTGTCAAAAGTGACAGCCTGCAGCTTTCAGTGCCGGCGAGATTTCTAACTGAGTCTGCGTAGAAGGACTCAGGTTAGAAGTAAGACTGTCAGTGTTTGGCAGCTTCAAACAGCTGTGAAACACTGATATTTCATCTGTCAACACGTCTTGACAGATGAAATTTCAGTCTGTGACGTCACCTGTTGCCGGGTGGCCCTTAATTGGCCTGCTGAGCCCGCTGGGCGGGCTCAACAAGGTCAATCAAGTGAAAACCGCATGAATTGGCCGCATCTCAATGGAGGCGGGACTAAAATCAAAAGTTGTAGTCCCACTTCCTTCCCGACTTCTGAATGAAAATCCAGCCCATTGACTCTGTTTTTCTCTCTCCATGGATGCTGCCTGGCCTACTGAGTGTTTCCAGCATTTTCTGTTTTTGCTTGGTTGTTTGCAGGACTGCTTTGTGTTAATGGCATTGCGGGGGGGTGGGGGGGCGGCGTAAAGTGGCTTTTGCAGAAGGCTGTGAGGTGGGTGCACTGGTGGAACCTAAGTGAACCTAGCAATAATCAGGGCATCCTGGGTATCCCATGCAGCAATGTGCGCCGCTGATGGTGCATTGCTCTCATCACCTTCTGTCTCATCGTCCTCCTCCTCTCCCTCCTCGGAATCCTCCGAAGAGGCTCTGCGCTCTGCCCCTTGGTCCTCCTGCAACTCCAAACCTCGCTGCTGCGCACAGCACAGCACACCACGGGCATTCTGAAGACCCTGGCTGGTGCGTACTGAAGAGCACCTCCAGATCTGCCACGGCACCTAACGCACATCTTCAGCATGTCAATGGCTTGTTCAATGGCACATCTGGTGGTGATATGGCATTTATTGTATTGCTCCTGGGCCTCATTCCTCGGGTTTCTGAAAGGCATCATCAGCCACATTTTAACTGCGTATCCTTTATCTCCGAACAGCCAGCCGGTAACATTGCTTCCAGGTGCAAAGACGTTTGGGAGGATGGACTGCCGCAGGACAAAAGCATCTGCCCAGGAATCTTGCGCACACCTGCATAACGATCTTTTTGTGGTTGCAGACCAGCTGCACATTGATGGAGTGGAAGCCCTTCCAGTTGATAAACACTCCTGGGTGATCTATGGGTGCCTTAATTACCATGTGTGCAGTCGATGATGCCCTGAACCTGTGAGAAGTCAGCTAGAGCAGCAAACCCACACACCTGCTCGTTTTGACTGGCATCATCGCAGGCAAAGTTGACATCATTGCGAACCCTGGCAAACAAGCCATCAGTTACCTGTCTTATGCATT
Source organism: Somniosus microcephalus (assembly GCF_052327205.1). Taxonomy (NCBI): domain Eukaryota; kingdom Metazoa; phylum Chordata; class Chondrichthyes; order Squaliformes; family Somniosidae; genus Somniosus; species Somniosus microcephalus. Next base: position 274,190,096 of record NC_140990.1, on the reverse strand, counting down.
TGTGTGCCGCTGACTGTGAGATCCTGCAAATGTCTCCAGCAGAATCCTGGAAGGATCTTGTTAAATCCGTGTATCTTAATGTAGTGTGTCCTTCAATCAATAGACAGAGACTGCAGAGGAACAATCAACAGGTGTTTACTGGATGAGGGTGAGCAACCTGGCCACAGCACCGTGGAACGGGGGGCCATTCAAGAGGGGGGAGTAACTAGAAATGTTGTAGTGGTAGGGGATAGTATTATTAGGGGGATAGATAGAGTTCTCTGCAGCTGAGAGCGAGAGTCCCGAAGGCTGTGTTGCCTGCCCGGTGCCAGGGTTAAGGACATCTCCTCTGGGCTGGAAAGAAACTTGCAGTGGGAGGGGGTGGATCCAGTTCTCGTGGTCCATGTTGGTACAAACGACGTAGGTAGGACTAGTGTAAGGGGTCGTTTTAACGAGCTTGTGGTGTGCGAGATCGGTCTTTGATTTCACACTGCTCATGAGCGGTTCCGAAGCGCTCCCCCCTCACCGGTTCTAGACACTGGGCTTATTGCCAGACAACCTTGATGTGTGGCCCAACTTGTGACTCGGAAGACAAATGGATCAGGTGAGACACGGTGAGTTTTAAATCAGAAATATCTTTATTTTCAAGGAGAATAAACACAGAGAATGCAAGAATCAATTTAGACAAAAATCATTAGCACGTCTCCCAATGGGAACTAAAATTTAACACACAAGGAATAACCTTGACTATCTTAAATCATACAACAATTCTTAATCAGCGGTATACTAAAACGGGGGTGGGAAAAGCGCACGGACACATCGAGGGATAAATCACACTCCTGAATTACAAACCCTTAATGTTACAAACCCTCCCGTTGCTAAAATATACCTCAACTATGTCAGTTAGGTAGAGTTGGGCCTTTATGCTCACCAGAGTTTTAAAACCGCCCTTAATCTTGGTACTCCTGTGACGTCCGGGATCTCCAATCTTCCTCATGGGACCGGCTCCTGAACCCACTCTCCTGCACAATCTTGAAAGTCCTCTGAACTCCTCGAACCGTCTCCTCTCCACTCGGCCTTCGAACTCCTGATAGTCTTGAATCTGGACTGAACTTCTGAATCTGCTCTCCTGCACAATCTTGAAAGTCCTCCGAACTCCTCGAACCGTCTCCTCTCCACTCGGCCTTCGAACTCCTGATGGTCTCTGGACTTGGACTTCACTGCTTCTGGTGACTCTTGTGGATCTGTCTGAGTCTGGCTGAATCTCTCCTGCTGTTGATTTCCCCTCAACAGTTATACTGTTTTCTAGCCCTTATCTCGGCGCCAAATCAGGGGTTTTCTTTTGTCAAGGTAATGGGCAGGCTGCTTTGACAAAAGCAAGTACTTTATTTTAATGTCTTGTAAATGAAACTGATGGGATCTGCCCTGTGTCCCTCTGAGTTTGGTACAGATAATGGTTTTTTTTCTGTGCTCAGCGATTTCAGAGATGGGTTTGTGTTTTGCTAGCAATTAGCGCACCTCCAGGTGCAAATACTTTTGTTTATGAGTTCGTTACTGCTGTAACCATATTATCATATCAATAGCAGTAAGTTCTGGAATCTTCTAATCGGTGATGACTCAGGCTGCTGTAAGATACTGCTGGTGTGTCCTTTTGAACTGAGCCATGAGAACTGCCAACTCCATCTTGTGTTCTCACAATGTGGCCATTTCAGGGGTTTTACCAATCTAGACTGTATTTTCTGGATTTTGCGAATCCTACAGTCCCCCCTGTGATACAATGAACATCTCAAATCGTCTTTGTATCATGTGTCTTTGGGTGAGCACAAATCCGTTCCCTCCCCAACTAACCTTCCCCATAGTTTACCTTACTATGGAGTGTACCTCGCCCACGCACTTTCCTCATTCCGACAATGAAGTTGAGTAAACATCTCCTATCGGAGAAAGCATTCAAACAATGTACAGACTCGCCTAGAGTCGTAACATAATCTTATTTCAATAATACAAAACCATCCAATGTACAAAACAATCCAATGGAACACCTTATACATTCATTCTAAAATAACAATAACTAAACCTTATTCTCCAAAACTATATATATCTATGTACATCTGCCGCCCGTCTCCGGACGGCCAGCTTATAATCTGCGGGGACTGTCGCAGGCCTCCCCCTGCGGCGTTCCCACATCAGTCTCAGCTGCTAGTCCCGGTGTGGAGATGCCGGAGTTGGACTGGGGTGGACAAATGTAAGAAGTCACACAACACCAGGTTATAGTCCAACAGCTTTATTTGAAATCACAAGCTTTCGGAGCGCTGCTCCTTCTTCACCTGAAGAAGGAGCAGCGCTCCGAAAGCTTGTGATTTCAAATAAAGCTGTTGGACTATAACCTGGTGTTGTGTGACTTCTTACATCTGCTAGTCCCTGGCAGCCTGTGGCTGCTGGCTGTGGACTGTTTAAATTTCCCGCAGCTTTCTTACGGGGGTTTCTTTTTGCGAAAACCGGCAACCAGACCTTTTTCGGTTGCGGTTTTCTATCTGACCGTCTGACGGTCACCACATATGAGGTTTCCTCATGGGTCGGACCCTTGGCTGGAGTTTTGGCCCTGGCTGCAGTTCGTGGCTTCCCCACGACTGCCGGCTGTGGGCTTCCTCCCGCAGGCTCCGCCTCCCTAGGTTCTGGGTCAGCGGCAGGCACCTCTTTTCTACCTGGGACTCCAGGTTGAGAGTCCCCGCCCCCAGACGCCACCTCTCTAATGCTACACTGAGAGGCAAGACCTAAAACCTCCGGCTCCTCCCCTTCGCCGCAGTCGGGGGCGGGACCTTCGTCCTCCGACTCGGCTTCATTATGACCAGGGACAGGACCTGGGGCCTCCGGCTCCTCCCCTTCTGGGTGATCGGGGACAGGACCTGGGACCTCCGGCTCCTCCCCTTCTGGGTAACCAGGGACAGGACCTAAGACCTCCGGCTCCTCCCCTTCTGGGTCCCAGAACAATGGGGGAGTCTCCCGTTTAGATGAGACCACTCCTCCCCTCACGCAGGCTGCACGTCCAGCCTGTGTGACCTGTGGCTGCAGCTCCCCTATAGCATTTAACTCTTTACTGGCCTTTTCAGCCCCTGCTGTCTGTTTCCCTGCCTCCGGCTTAATCAGCTTGCACTGTTTAATATACCTGGCAGCTAGCCAGTAATCTAGTTTTATCTCCTCTTCCCTACCCACTCCTGTACTGGGGGCAGGTATCCCCTCACCAGCTGCTGCTGGTGGCTGAAAATCTTCATGAACCATTTTAAAAACCTTTAGCTGACCCTCTAAACTGCCAGCCCTCGCTGTTAACCTAGCGTTCTCCTCCCTTAAAGCCTGCTCAACTAACTTAGCCTCCGCAACCTGGCACCGCAGGTATTCCTCCATTTTACTGGAGGTCTTTTCCTGTGCATGTCTTTCTGGGGGACACAGGTCGACAGGCTGCGCTGGCTCTAGTCATTGTGGGGGGGCAGAGGTGGGGGAGGGAACTGCAGCAGCTGTACTTCCCTGGCCAGTCAGAAGAGACCGCATGGCCTCTAAAAATGACTCGATCCCAGCGGGAGCAATTTCTGTCTCTGCCTTTTGGACTGGGGCTGTGGGAACCTTTTCCCTTGTGTCCTTCCAGGGATTCTTACAGTCCCTGCGCCAATGCCCCTCCTTCCCGCAACCGTAGCATGTTTGCCTGCTTTGGTTGGGACGGCTCCCTTCCTGGCGCCACTCTTTACGGGGCTGGTCACCAGGCCTGACCTCACAAACCTCCCCTTTTTGCTGGGGTGTCTCACTATCCCTCCCGTTTCTAAAGGTGACAGTGAGTTGGCGGATTACCATCGCCTCCGTGGTCAGAGGGTTTCGGGGGTCGAACCAGGCCATTGCCTGCATTCGAACGCGGGGCAGGGAGTTGTTCATAAGGCACCTTAGCCAGTGAACTAACTGTTCCCTGTTCAGGCGCGCTCGCGCCGGCATTCCCGTGCACGCATCCTGATAGACTGGCCACAGCCTGTCCGCGAACGCCTGCGGGAATTCCCCGGGGAGCTGGACTGTTTTCTCTACCCGGGAGAACGGACTCCCCTCGTTCATCCCCATGGCCTCCAGGATCTCTTCCTTGAGCTTGCCATAATTCTCCTGACCCCTCTTACACTCATCGGGTAGCGTCTGGAGGAGATCGCTACCCAGGGAGAACAGCATCATTTTGGCCTTTTCTGCCTCGTCGCAGTCATTCACACAGGCCGCCTGCTCTATCTCCCTAAAGTGCAGAGAAGGGTCCCCCTTCATGGTGAGCTTGGGGATGTAGCTCACCATGGAGCGCAATTGTTGCGCACCGTGTGGCACCAGGAATTGGTTCTGGGTGTCCCCAGGTTCCCCGTCGTCACCGGGTGGTCCGTACCTCCGTTGTGTCACGGGGTACACCGGTCCCGGTCCCTGATTCTCTCTCGGGCTACCCTGGTCTCCCTTGGGTTCTTCATCCTCCACCCCCTCCTGATCCCAGACCTCTGGAAAACTAGGGGCTAGGGGTGGTGGCTGTGAAAACTCTGGTTCCCTAACCCGTTTTGTTCTGGGGGCTGCCTGCGGGACTTCCCTGCTTGGGTTACCGTTGAACTCAGCCTGGCCGACCTTGGGGCTAATGAGGCATATCATCCCCTTTGCCCTGGCCAATGCCAGATTCAGGCTTTCTATTTCCTGCCTACAGGGGCCGTGGTCTGCCTCCTCAAACCCTTGAGCGCAGGCCAGCTTATACGCTGCTTTTACTTCACCTACCTTTTCCTCCTGTGCCTTCAGTTCCCCTGTAAGGTGGCTAATCTCTGTTTTTAATCTCCTCTCTTTCTCCATGGATTCTCTTGCCTGATACTCTACGTGTTCTACCCTGAACCTAGCGCTCCCCTCCAGCTCAGCTATCTTGCCCTCCAGCCTTTCTACCTTCCCCCGATGGTCCCGGACCATCGCTGCCCTCTCTTGGCTTATGGCCTCCAGAGCCACTAACACTTTCCCTTCCGCTGCAACCTTTTCCTGCAGCTCTTGGGACAAATGCTTAATCTTGGTTTCTTTACTGGCCACCGCGTGGTCCAGTACCAGAACCTGCTTTTTATACCACATAAGCCACACCGCTTTCTCAATGCCCTTGCGGTGCTCTTTACTAGCCGTCCACTGGGCGGCTGCCTTTAGGGGACGCTCGGCTCCTAACAGGTCATACACCCATTTTTTCGCTACATTTACTTTACCACACACGTAGGAGGCTAACCTGTCCTCCATAACATCTGTCTCACCCGAGTCTTTGTCCACCACACAAGGTTTCTGTAGCCAGTGTCCTGCCACGGTCGCCATTCTGTAAGGGGTCGTTTTAACGAGCTTGTGGTGTGCGAGATCGGTTTTTCATTTCGCACTGCTCGTGAGCGGTTCCGAAGCGCTCCCCCCTCACCTGCTCTAGACACTGGGCTTATTGCCAGATAACCTTGATGTGTGGCCCAACTTGTGACTCGGAAGACAAATGGATCAGGTGAGACAAGGTGAATTTTAAATCAGAAATATCTTTATTTTCAAGGAGAATAAACATAGAGAATGCAAGAATCAATTTAGACAAAAATCATTAGCACGTCTCCCAATGGGAACTAAAATTTAACACACAAGGAATAACTTTGACTATCTTAAATCATACAACAATTCTTAATCAGCGGTATACTAAAACGGGGGTGGGAAAAGCGCACGGACACATCGAGGGATAAATCACACTCCTGAATTACAAAACCCTTAATGTTACAAACCCTCCCGTTGCTAAAATATACCTCAACTAGGTCAGCTAGGTAGAGTTGGGCCTTTATGCTCACCAGAGTTTTAAAACCGTCCTTAATCTTGGTACTCCTGTGACGTCCGGGATCTCCGATCTTCCTCATGGGACCGGCTCCTGAACCCGCTCTCCTGCACAATCTTGAAAGTCCTCCGAACTCCTCGAACCGTCTCCTCTCCACACGGCCTTCGAACTCCTGATGGCCTTGGATCTGGACTGAACTTCTGAATCTGCTCTCCTGCACAATCTTGAAAGTCCTCCGAACTCCTTGAACCATGTCCTCTTCACTCGGCCTTCGAACTCCTGATGGTCTTGGATCTGGACTGAACTTCTGAATCTGCTCTCCTGCACAATCTTGTGGGTCCTCCGTGCTCTGTCCTTGACCTCGTGTCTGTGTGAATCTGTGATGGACCTGTCTGAATCTCACTGAATGAATCTAGCCTGTTAGAATTTCCCTCAACAGTTATACTGTTTCCTTGTCCTTATCTTGGTGCCAAATCAGGGGTTTTCTTTTGTCAAGGTAATGGGCAGGCTGCTTTGACAAAAGCAAGTACTTTATTTTAATGTCTTGTAAATGAAACTGATGGGATCTGCCCTGTGTCCCTCTGAGTTTGGTACAGATAATGGTTTTTTTTCTGTGCTCTGCGATTTCAGAGATGGGTTTGTGTTTTGCTAGCAATTAGCACACCTCCAGGTGCAAATACTTTTGTTTACGAGTTCGTTACTGCTGTAACCATATTATCATATCAATAGCAGTAAGTTCTGGAATCTTCTAATCGGTGATGACTCAGGCTGCTGTAAGATACTGCTGGTGTGTCCTTTTGAACTGAGCCATGAGAACTGCCAACTCCATCTTGTGTTCTCACAATGTGGCCATTTCAGGGGTTTTACCAATCTAGACTGTATTTTCTGGATTTTGCGAATCCTACACTAGGAAGCCGGTTCTGTTAAAGGAGTATGAGCAGCTAGGGGTCAAATTAAAAAACAGAACCTCAAGGGTAATAATCTCTGGATTATTACCTGAGCCACGAGCGAATTTGGCTAGGACAAATAAAATTAGAGAGTTAAATGCGTGGCTCAAAGACTGGTGTGGGAGAAATGAGTTTTGATTCCTGGGACACTGGCACCAGTACTGGGGCAGGAGGGAGCTGTTCCGTTGGGATGGGCTTCACTTGGCCAGTGCTGGGACGAGAGTCCTGGCGGATCATATAGCTAGGGCTGTAGAGAGGGCTTTAAACTAACTAGTGGGGGGGAGGTTTGTAGTGTATGTAACCTGTACTACCTTAAGAGGATACCTTAAAGTGATGGACTACTTTTTAATGGCTCCTGTACATTGTAGCACCGGTGGTGACCACACCGGTATATAAACTCTGCGGAGCAAGTGTACCTCAGTTCCCGCCTTGACCCTCAATCACTAAAGACCTGTTTACTTACTTCTGTTGTCTGTGTCCTGTTATTCATCATAACTGCGCTTGTAAACACAGACTCAACAGTGGCGACGAGTCTGATCGTACCTAGCGGCAGTTTTGCATCACCTCCCCCAGTACTGATTCTGGGGTCCATTCCAAGGAGGATCGCACGGGAGGCCATCGAGAACCCGGTTTGGTCTTCTGGCCACGAAGTCCAACATCAGCAACAGGCAGTGATCATCCCTTCTTCAACAGCGGCAGGTAAGCCCGATCGAGCGGCACGGAGGGGAAGTCGGCCGAGTTGTCAGAGGGAGAAGGGGAGGAAAAACAAAGAGAAAGGGTGGAGAACACGACCGCAGCTGGTGTCAGGGGCCGGACTGCAATCGGGGCAGAGACGCGCAGCAGCCAGAAAGGCGCTTTATTGCCACAAGGACCGCGGGAGCGGCGGGGCAACAGCGCAACAGCGCAGAAGAAGCGCTGAAAAGCAGTTTTAAAATAAACTGCAATCGGGGCAGAGACGCGCAGCAGCCAGGAAGGCGCTTTATTGCCTCAAGGACTGCGGGAGCGGCGGGGCAACAAGAGCAGCAGCGCAAGGAAGCGTGTAATAATAATAAATAACTTCCGGTTGAAGTTATGTGCACATCATTTCCTGTGAACTGTGAACTCTGTGCATACCTCACTTCCTGTGCATACGTCACTTCCTGTGTTTGGACTAGTATAAATACTGAACTGCTCAGTATGTAAAAGGGCTTCTCCTAGAGGCATGGTGAAGACCGCTCTTGTATATAGTATAATTATAAGTTGCTTAAAGCTTACTTTAAAGTTCCTTGATGTGTGAGACTTTTTATTACATCAATTTAAGCAACTTAGTATTTACACTCACAAATACTAGACCTTCGGACAAACTCGGAGTTAAGGATCCAGGGAACCACCCATCATGGAAAACATCCTTAAACCTACTCGTCTGGACTTGGACCCAAACGCACCAGCAGCTGGCAGGGTATGGAAGCATTGGTACCGTACTTTTGAGAATTTTCTTGATGAATGTAAAGCGAATGCTTCTACTAAACTGAGGATACTTATCAACTATGTGACCCCAACAGTGTTTGAATATATTGATGAATGGGATAATTACGATGAGGTGATCCGGGCACTTAAAAAACTATATGCCAAGACCGCAAATGCGGTCTATGCTAGACATCTACTGGCCACAGCCCGACAAGGGCCAGGGGAATCGATTAACGAATTCCTTCAAGAACTTCGCAGGCTCAGCGTAGATTGTAACTTTCAGGCAGCCTCGGCTGAGCTGTACCACGAAGAAATGATTCGTGATGCTTTCATCTGCGGGATTGCCTCTCCATTTATATGCCAGCGTCTACTAGAAAGTAAAACACTTGAGCTACATAAGGCTTTTGACCTGGCTTGTTCTCTGGATTTGGCAAAGAAAAATGCAGACCTCTATCAGCTGCCCAGATCTTGATCTGCTGCTGTAACTGCAACCAGACGATTCAAGTGGCCTCAGGTGAACCCTATCATGGAGGAATCTAATCCTGATGATAATTCTGATGAAGAAGAGGAGGATGACCCCACTTTAGCAGCCTCTTGGCAATCTAGGAAGGAATGCTTTTTTTGTGGAGATTCTTTTCACCCTCGAAAATTCTGCCCTGCTCGCAATGCGATCTGCAGTCATTGCGATAAAAAGGGACACTTTGCAAAAGTTTGCCAATCAAGAGCCTCTACGAGGGCCTATCCAGCTAAGGCCTACCGAACTGCCCCAATTAGGGCCTATCAAGATGCTCTGGCTAGGACCTATCAAGCTTCCTCTCGAGCTCTCTCCCGAAGAAGCACACCTAGAGTTTCAGCCACTCTCTGTGCAACCACACCAATTACAGCTGCTTGCCCACAGAACCTGTTTCATGCAGCTACAAAAGTTTCGATTAATGGGCATACCTTAGATGCCTTAATTGACTCAGGAAGTACTGATAGTTTCATTAGAGAACAGATTGTTGCGAAGTTGAAACTACATATCTTCCCATCGGACCAGGCAATTGCGATGGCTCAGTCATCACTTAATACCAGAATCTCCGGCTTTTGTATTATTGATATGACACTTAATGGTCGCATGTATCCCTCCACCCGACTTTCGGTGCTCAAGGACTTATGTAGTGATTTCATCTTAGGGCTGGATTTTCAAAAACAGCATAAGAAACTCACCATTGAGTTCGGCGGATCCAAACCTGGACTTACTATTTCTAATATACTGTCTAAATTACCGTTTTGTGCATTATCAGCAGCTTCACTTGATGAACCCTCATTATTTGCCAGTATTCCTCCTCGATGCAAACCAATAATAACGAAATCGCGGCGCTTTAGTCAGGAAGATCAATCTTTTATTGAGGCTGAAATCTCTCGACTTTTAGCAGAGGATATCATCGAACCATGTTCGTCGCCCTGGCAGGCTCAAATCGTCATCGTCAAGAACCCTCTAAAACCTCACAAACAACGACTATGCATTGATTATTCGCAAACCATCAATCAATATACTGACTTGGACGCCTACCCATTGCCACGCATTGACGATATGGTTAATAAACTGGCCGAATACAAAGTGTTCTCAACTTACGATTTAAAAAGTGCCTATCATCAGGTACCCTTGAAGGTCTCAGATAAGCAGTACACGGCCTTTGAGGCTAATGGACGGCTGTACCAATTTCGTCGCCTCCCATTCGGGGTTACTAATGGAGTGGCTGTCTTCCAACGGGCAATGGATGGCCTGGTTAAGCAGGAAAACTTAAGGGACACTTTTCCCTATCTTGATAACATTACTATTGCAGATCACGATCAACAGGAACACGACGCCAACCTCCAAAAATTTCGGGATGCTCTCCATCACCGTAACTTAACTTTGAATGAATCTAAATCTGTTGAGTCGCAACCGACCATCAACATCCTTGGTTACTGCGTAGGCAATGGTATCATTAAGCCAGACCCAGAAAGACTTCGCCCGCTCCAAGAGCTCCCGTCACCTAAGAATCCGGCTTCTTTACGTCGGGCTCTCGGTCTGTTTGCATACTATGCTAAATGGATTCCTCATTTTTCAGACAAAATACAACCCTTGCTGCATGCTAGATCATTTCCATTGGAAACAGCGGCTGTTGCAGCCTTTAACCTTCTCAAAAAACAGTTGGAGAAAGCGGCTCTTCACTCCATCGATGAGAATCTCCCTTTCATAGTCGAATGTGATGCCTCGGAGGTGGCGATCTCGGCTACTCTAAATCAGGAAGGTCGTCATGTAGCATTTATGTCCAGGACCTTACAAGGTGCCGAGCTACATTATCCTCCGGTTGAGAAGGAAGCCACAGCCATCATAGAGGCGGTACGGAAGTGGAACCATTTCCTAGCTCGCCAGCACTTTACATTAATCACGGACCAGCGATCAGTCGCCTTCATGCTCGATAATCGAAAACGAACCAAAATTAAGAATAATAAAATACAGCTTTGGAGGATGGAACTGGCCTCTTTTGGTTACACCATTCACTATCGACCTGGCAAGGAGAATGTGGCCCCGGATACCCTCACACGAGCATTCTGCTCCACTATGTCGTCCTCTACTCTCATAGATGTCCATAATGGATTGTGTCATCCTGGCGTTACGCGCATGCTACATTTCGTACGATCACGGAATCTCCCTTTTTCTACTGGAGATGTAAAGAAAATGTGCTCAGAATGCCGGCTTTGTGCAGAATTAAAACCTCAGTTCTTCCGCCCCTCAGATGGTATGCTCATACACGCAACCCAACCGATGCAACGACTTAGCATCGATTTTAAGGGCCCAGTGCCCTCTTCAACTCGGAACACATATTTGCTCACCATGATTGATGAATATTCACGTTTTCCGTTTGCCTTCCCCTGCTCCAATATGCTGGCGTCCACAGTAATCTGCTGCCTTGAGCAGGTATTTTCTCTCTGTGGCATGGCGGCTTACATTCACTCGGATCGGGGTCCATCCTTTATGTCAAGGGAACTCAAGGACTACCTCTCAGAACGGGGAATTGCTACAAGCAAAATGACGCCATATCATCCCATCGGAAATGGGCAGGTAGAGAGGTATAACGGTATCATCTGGAATTCCGTACATCTTGCTTTAAGATCTCGGGGCCTACCAAACCAGCAATGGGAAGCAGTGCTTCCGGATGCATTGCACTCTATACGGTCCCTTCTTTCTACAGCCACAAATACTACACCTCATGAGCGGTTCTTTGGATTCCAGTGTCACTCATCTTATGGGACATCCCTCCCGTCATGGCGAACTACTCCTGGACCTGTACTACTCCGACGATACGTTCGGACGTCTAAAAATGACCCTCTCGTAGACGAGGTCGAACTAACCGATGCCAACCCCACCTATGCATACATACGATATCCCGACGGCCGAGAATCTACCGTATCATTACGGGATCTGGCTCCCTGCCCACCAGGACCTAGTGGGACATCGAGTGATGGTATTTTACCAGGAGCCTCTTGGAACCTACCGGGTACCCCTCTCCAGGATCCTGATCTGACACCAACTAGCTTGGTGCCGGTAGAACCCCGTACTCAAAGTTGTGACCCTCCCAGTACCGCGCACCAAAGTACTGATCCGCCACAGACCAGCTCTGCACCTCCCTCTGAACAGAGACAGACTGACTCTGCACCTATTGGGGCTCGTACATGAAGCCATGATCTCCCCGACCCTTCACAGGGTAATCCAGGCCACACAGACTCTGACCAATGGCTAACAGCATGTAAGCGGACCAGTGACCCTCTACGACGGGAACCCAAACGGGTGCGACTCTTCCTCGTTCGGCGGCTGCAGAATAAAATGAAGACCACAGCCTTCTAATCTCGCAGGAGGGAAGAATGTAATAATAATAAATAACTTCCGGTTGAAGTTATGTGCACATCATTTCCTGTGAACTGTGAACTGTGAACTGTGAACTCTGTGCATACCTCATTTCCTGTGCATACGTCACTTCCTGTGTTTGGACTACTATAAATACTGAACTGCTCAGTATGTAAAAGGGCTTCTCCTAGAGGCATGGTGAAGACCGCTCTTGTATATAGTATAATTATAAGTTGCTTAAAGCTTACTTTAAAGTTCCTTGATGTGTGAGACTTTTTATTACATCAAAGCGTATACACGGGAAAAGAAAGGCAGGAAGGACAGCTGGGAGGCGTGGACAGCAACAGCGTGGAAATCGCCATCTTGAGTCGACGGGGCAAGAAGACAAGCGCGGGAAAAGCCGCCAAGCGCAGGAAAAGCCGCCATCTTTAATTTTAAAAAGTCATCGTATTAAATAATATCCGAAGGGAAAGAAGAAACTCAGCAAGGATGCCGAAAACGGGTAACATCACTGCCTTCGACAACGATGTGGAAGATTGGGCCACTTATGTGGAACGCATCGAAGTTTACTGTAGTACGAATGATGTACCGGATGATAAGAAAGCACTAACCCTATTAAACTCGATGGGTGCGAAGACGTACGGGTTATTAAGGAACCTGGTAACCCCAGACAAACCGGTAGAAAAGAGTTTCGCGGATATTGTTACTATCCTGCAAGAGCATTTAAACCCCACACCGCTGTCATAGAGTCATAGAATTATACAGCACGGATAGAGGCCCTTCGGCCCATCGTGTCCGCGCCGGCCATCAAGCCCTGTCTAATCTAATCCCATATTCCAGCATTTGGTCCGTAGCCTTGTATGCTATGGCATTTCAAGTGCTCATCCAAATGCTTCTTAAATGTTGTGAGGGTTCCTGCCTCCACAACCCTTTCAGGCAGTGAGTTCCAGACTCCAACCACCCTCTGGGTGAAAAAGTTCTTTCTCAAATCCCCTCTAAACCTCCCGCCCTTTACCTTGAATATATGCCCCCTTGTTATTGACCCTTCTACTAAGGGAAAAAGCTCCTTTGTATCCATCCTATCTATGCCCCTCAAAATTTTGTACACCTCAATCATGTCCCCCCTCAGCCTCCTCTGCTCCAAGGAAAACAAACCCAATCTGCCCAGTCTCTCTTCATAGCTGAAGCGCTCCAGCCCTGGTAACATCCTGGTGAATCTCCTCTGCGCCCTCTCCAAAGCGATCACATCCTTCCTGTAGTGTGGCGACCAGAACTGCACACAATATTCCAGCTGTGGCCTAACCAGTGTTTTATACAGCTCCATCATAACCGCCTTGCTCTTATATTCTATGCCTCGGCTAATGAAGGCAAGTATTCCATATGCCTTTTTTACCACCTTATCCACCTGTTCCGCCGCCTTCAGGGATCTGTGTACTTGCACACCCAGATCCCTCTGACCCTCCGTCTTGCCTAGGGTCTTACCATTCATTGTGTATTCCCTTGCCTTGTTAGTCCCCCCAAAGTGCATCACCTCGCACTTCTCCGGGTTAAATTCCATTTGCCACTGTTCCGCCCATCTGACCAACCCATCTATATCGTCCTGCAGACTGAGACTACCCTCCTCGCTATTTACCACCCTACCAATTTTTGTATCATCCGCGAACTTACTGATCATACCTTTTACATTCATATCCAAGTCATTAATGTAGACCACAAACAGCAAGGGACCCAGCACCGATCCCTGTGGTACCCCACTGGCCACAGGCTTCCAGTCACAAAAACAACCTTCGACCATCACCCTCTGCCTTCTGCCACTAAGCCAGTTTTGTATCCAATGTGCCAAGGCACCCTGGATTCCATGGGCTCTTACCTTCTTGACCAGTCTCCTGTGCGGGACTTTATCGAAGGCCTTACTGAAATCCATGTATACCACATCCACTGCGTTACCCTCATCCACACACCTAGTCACCCCCTCAAAAAATTCAATCAAATTAGTCAGACATGATCTTCCCTTGACAAAGCCATGTTGACTATCCCTGATTAATCCTTGCCTCTCCAAGTGGAGACTAATTTTGTCCCTGAGAATTTTTTCCAATAATTTACCTACCACTGATGTTAGGCTCACTGGCCTGTAGTTCCCCGGTTTTTCCCTACTCCCCTTCTTGAATAATGGTACTACATTAGCAGTTCTCCAGTCCTCTGGCACATCCCCTGTGGCCAGAGAGGTTCTGAATATATGTGTTAGAGCCCCTGCAATCTCCTCCTTTGCCTCACACAGCAGCCTGGGATACATTTCGTCCGGGCCTGGGGATTTATCCATTTTTAGGCCTGCTAAAACCGCCAATACCTCCTCGCTCTCTATGTTAATATGTTCGAGCATATCACAGTCCCCCCGCCCTATTTCTATGTCTACATCGTCCTTCTCCATAGTGAAAACAGATGCAAAAAATTCATTTAGAACCCCTCCTACATCTTCCGGCTCCACACACAGATTGCCACTTTTGTCCCTAATGGGCCCTATTTTTTCCCTAGTTATCCTCTTACCCTTAATATACTTATAAAACATCTTAGGATTTTCCTTTATTTTGCTCGCCAGTGTTATTTCATGGCCCCTCCTTGATCTCCTAATTTCTTTTTTAAGTATCCCCCTGCACTTTTTATACTCCCCTAGGGCTTCCTCCGTCTTTAGCCTTTTCTATCTGCCAAAAGCCCTCCTTTTTTTCCTAATCCATTCTCGTATATCCCCTGACATCCAAGGTTCCCTGTGGTTTTTGGAACCACCCTTGACCTTTACGGGAACATGTTGCCATTGTATGATCTCAATCTCCCTTCTGAAAGCCTCCCATTGCTCCGATGCCGATTTTCCGACAAGTAGCTGATCCCAGCCCATTTTGGCCAGATCCTGCCTTATCCTATTAAAATCGGCCTTCCCCCAATTTAGAACCTTTATTTCTGGCCCATCCCTGTCCTTTTCCATGACCACCTTAAATCTCACCATATTATGGTCACTGTCACCAAAGTGCTCACCTACTAGCACTTCTTCCACTTGGCCGGCCACATTCCCTAGAATTAGGTCCAGTACCGCCCCCTCTCTTGTAGGACTTTCTACATGCTGGCTCAAAAAGCTCTCCTGGATGCACTTTAAGAATTCTACACCCTCTGAGCCTTTCACACTCTGACTATCCCAGTTAATATTGGGGAAGTTGAAATCCCCCATTATTATTGCCTTATTATTTGCACATTTCTCTGAGATTTGCCTACATATCTGTTCCTCTATCTCCCCCTGACTGTTTGGAGGCCTATAGTACACTCCCAGCAAAGTGCTTGCCCCCTTTTTGTTTTTAAGCTCCACCCATATGGCCTCATTAGAGGAACCTGCTAATATATCATCCCTCCTGACTGCAGTAATTGACTCCTTAATTAATATTGCGACACCCCCTCCTCTTATACCTCCCCCTCTGTCTCGCCTGAAGATTCTGTACCCCGGAATATTGAGCTGCCAGTCTTGCCCCTCCCTCAACCATGTCTCCGTGATAGCAACAATATCATACTCCCATGTGTTTATCAACACCTTCAGTTCATCCACCTTATTTGCAAGGCTCCTTGCATTAAAATAGATGCCATCCAGCCTTGCCCTTATATATTTGCCCTGTCTACCAAGCTGACTTGTTTTTTTCTCTATAATTGGCAGCACATCACCCCCTATTTCAGCTCCCCTCTGTATCCCATCCCCCTGCCAAGTTAGTTTAAACCCCCCCCAACAGTGCTAGCAAACCTCCCCGCAAGGATATTTGTCCCGCTCTGGTTCAGGTGCAACCCGTCCGACTTGTACAAGTCCCACCTTTCCCAGAAGCAGGCCCAGTGATCCAGGAAACTAAAACCCTCCCTCCTGCACCAACTCTTTAGCCACGCATTCATCTGTTCTATCCTCCTATTCCTATACTCACTAGCACGTGGCACTGGGAGTAATCCAGAGATTACAACCTTTGAGGTCCTGCTCTTTAATCTGCTACCTAGCTCCCTAAATTCTTGATGCAGGACCTCATCCCTCTTCCTACCTATGTCGTTGGTCCCAATGTGGACCACGACCTCTGCCTGCTCCCCCTCCCCCTTAAGAATGCCCTGTAGCCGCTCAGTGACATCCATGACCCTGGCCCCAGGGAGGCAACAAACCATCCTGGAGTCACGTTTGCGGCCACAGAAACGCCTATCTGTTCCCCTTACGATAGAATCCCCTACCACTATTGCTCTCCCACTCTTTTTCCTCCCTTTCTGAGCAGCAGAAGCGTCCCTGGTGCCAGGAAGTTGGCTGCTGCTGCTTTCCCCTGGTGAGTCATCCCCCTCAACAGTATTCAACTTGGTATACCTGTTTGAAAGGGGGATGACCGCAGGGGTCCCCTGCACTTCCTGCCTGCCTCTGTTGCTCCGCCTGATGGTCACCCAATTCCTTTCTGCCTGTGCAGCCCTACCCTGCGGCGTGAACAACTCGCTAAACGTGCTATCCACGATCCTCTCAGCATCGCGCATGCTCCAAAACTCATCCACCCGCAGCTCGAGCGCCGCAATGCGGTCTACAAGTAGCTGCAGCTGGATGCATTTCTTGCACACATGGTCGTCAGGGATACTGGCAGCGTCCCTGACTTCCCACATGGAGCAAGAGGAGCAGAACACGGGGCTGAGCTCTCCTGCCATGACTTACTCCTTTAATTAATTAAAAAATTTATTCAGTACCCCAGTTACAGGTATACTCTAGGGCGCTTTATTTACCAACTGTCCCCACTACACCACAGAGACCCTAGAAATTTAACACCACAGAATTCAAGCTTGTATTGAAAAGAGAGAAATACTCACCAACCAATCACTTACCTGCTTCCTGCTGACGTCACACTTGGATTACTTTTTACCTCTCTCCCGGAACCTGGATTGGTATGCCTCGGGTTGCTCCCTTTTATCCTCCGCCGCCTCGGGCTGCTCCCGCGCAGGTCTGCTGCTTCTCCGGTCTCGGGGCTCTGGGCCTCGCTGCCTCGGGTTGCTCCCTTTTATCCTCCGCCACCTCGGGCTGCTCCCGCGCAGGTCCGCTGCTTCTCCGGTCTCGGGGCTCTGGGCCTCGCTGCCTCGGGTTGCTCCCTTTTATCCTCCGCCGCCTCGGGCTGCTCCCGCGCAGGTCCGCTGCTTCTCCGGTCTCGGGGCTCTGGGCCTCGCTGCCTCGGGTTGCTTCCTTTTATCCTCCGCCGCCTCGGGCTGCTCCCGCGCAGGTCCGCTGCTTCTCCAGTCTCGGGGCTCTGGGCCTCGCTGCCTCGGGTTGCTCCCTTTTATCCTCCGCCGCCTCGGGCTGCTCCCACGCAGGTCCGCTGCTTCTCCGGTCTCGGGCTCTGGGCCTCGCTGCCTCGGGTTGCTCCCTTTTATCCTCCGCCGCCTCGGGCTGCTCCCGCGCAGGTCCGCTGCTTCTCCAGTCTCGGGGCTCTGGGCCTCGCTGCCTCGGGTTGCTCCCTTTTATCCTCCGCCGCCTCGGGCTGCTCCCACGCAGGTCCGCTGCTTCTCCGGTCTCGGGGCTCTGGGCCTCGCTGCCTCGGGTTGCTCCCTTTTATCCTTCGCCGCCTCGGGCTGCTCCCGCGCAGGTCCGCTGCTTCTCCGGTCTCGGGGCTCTGGGCCTCGCTGCCTTGGGACGGTTTAAATTCTACAGAAGAATTCAACATAAAGAAGAAAGCAACGCTGAATTCCTAACAGAACTGCGCAAGTTAGCAAAGTACTGCCAGTTCGGAACAGGACTAGCAGACACACTGAGAGATAAGTTTGTGTGTGGGCTCCTAAGGGAAGGAACCCAGAAGCGACTGCTAGAGGAAAAGGATCTTACACTGGACAAAGCTTTCAGCATTGCAGCATCCCATGAGGCAGCAGCACGGGGCGCTGCAGAGATACAGCAAAGGCCACTGGAATTCAGCACCAATGAAATGGCATTGGGCACAGTAAAGTGCTATTGTTGCAGAAGGACAACGCATGACCAGAACCAGTGCTGGTTCAAAAACAAAGAATGCAGGCAATGTGGCAAACTTGGTCACATAGCGAGAGTATGCCAGTCAGGAAAGAAGATCAGCAGCAAAAAGTCACCACAGGAGAAGTACAAAAAAGTACACAAGGTGACAGAGAACAGTTCGGATGAACAGAAGACAGATTCAGACTCCAGCAGCAAGGAACTGGGTTGTCTGAAAATACATAATGTGGGTAACACAGCAGACCACCAAACTATCTGGGTCATGCTCCAGATAGCAGGAGTCCAAGTGAAGATGGAGCTGGACACAGGGTCGGCATTAACGGTCATAAATAAGCAAGACTACAAAAGATTATTCTCGCATTTTCCCCTGAGGGATACGAAGATTGTATTGAAAACATACACGGGGCAAAAAGTATACCCCAAAGGAAAAATAAAAGTAAATGTGGTCTACAATGGTAAAGAAAGTCAGAAAATGGACTTGTACGTGTTACCTGATGGAGGTCCGCCACTACTAGGACGGGAATGGATCAGGCGAATAAAATTGGACTGGCATTCCATAAAAGCACTGACTGTGGATGCCTGTAAGGAGGACGACGTCAAACCTAAACGACTGTCCAAAATCTTAGACGATGCTAGGGAGGTGTTCCAACAGGGACTGGGAACACTGAAAGGAATTACTGCAACCATCAAGGTTGAAGAACAAGCAAACCCAAAATTTTTCAATGCCCTATGCGATACGACCTGCTGTGGAAGCAGAGCTGGAAGGGCTAGAACATTCAGGGGTACTGTCGAAGGTGGACTGGAGCGAATGGGCTACACCCATTGTTCCTGTCATGAAGCATTCGTTGAGCAACAAGCCTGGGGAACCTGGGAAGGTGCGCATCTGTGGCGATTTCAAGATCGCTGTTAATCCAGTTCTTCACACGGTGCAATATCCGCTTCCGCGGATCGAAGATATCTTCGCTTCGCTGTCTGGCAGAAAGCACTTCACCAAGATAGACCTGGCGCAGGCGTACCTACAGATGGAAGTTGATGAAGCGTCACGACAGTATCTCACGATCAACACACATAAGGGCTTATATCAGTATAATAATAGGCTGGTTTTTGGAGTGGCATCTGCTCCAGCGATTTGGCAAAGGGCCATGGAGCAGGTATTGCAGGGAATCCCAGGCACACAATGCTACCTGGATGACATCCTGATTACAGGAGATAACGATAATGATCACCTCGCGAATTTGGAGCAGGTGCTCATCAGATTGAAAGAATATGGGCTAAGAGCTAATCGCCAGAAATGCGAGTTCTTTCAAAAGTGAATCTCGTACTGCGGCCACGTCATTGACCAGGAGGGGCTCCATAAGTCCCCTGACAAGATCGAAGCTGTAGTCAAGGCTCCAGCACCGGAAAATGTATCCCAGTTGAGGTCGTTCCTCGGGTTGGTTAACTATTACCACAAGTTTCTTCCAAATTAATCCACGGTGTTACACCCACTAAACACTCTTTTGCAAACGGGAATACCATGGAAGTGGAGCGATGATTGTAAGTGGGCTTTTCAAAAGAGCAAGGCATTGATCACCTCTAAGGAAGTGTTGGCTCACTTTAACCCAACGCTACCTATTCGCTTAGCTTGTGATGCATCTCCATATGGTATCGGGGCAGTGCTCTCACATAAGTTTCCAGATGGCTCGGAAAGGCCAGTCGCTTTTGCATCCAGATCATTGACCACCGCTGAGCGCAATTATGCTCAGATAGATAGGGAGGCTCTCAGCCTCGTGTGGGGAGTTAAGAAATTTAACCATTACCTGCACGGCCAAAAGTTTACGCTGCTGACAGATCACCAGCCGTTGGTTTCCATTTTTAACCCTAAGAAGGGTGTTCCGGTAATGACGGCGCAGAGGCTTCAGAGATGGTCCCTTTTCCTAGGGGCACATCAGTATGATATTGAGTTCAAAGGTACAAAGCAGCATGGTAATGCTGATGGGCTGTCGTGCCTGCCACTACCTACAGCGGAAGAGGCACCGGCAGTTGACCCTGTCGAGATATTTCACTCGACCATCATCGAATGCTTACCAGTCACCAATGCGGGTATTGAGAGAGAGACCCGAAATGACCCGACACTGTCTCGGGTCTACGATTTGACAGTGAAGGGATGGCCAGCACATGGCGAACCACTGTTACCAGCATTCTCAGCCAGACGAGAACAGCTGTCTGTATGTCAAGGAACATTGATGTATGGAACAAGGGTGATTATTCCTCCTAAATTAAGGGAGAGAGTTCTAAAAGAATTGCACGAAGGTCATCTGGGGGGAGTCAAGATGAAAAGCCTTGCTAGGGCTTATGTGTGGTGGCCAGGTATAGACAAACAAATAGAGGATCTGACTAGAAGCTGCTCAGGGTGCCAAAAAGTTCAGAACGCACCTCCAATTGCACCGCTGCATCCGTGGGAATGGCCTTCAGCCCCATGGCAACGTGCGCATATCGACTTTGCAGGTCCATTCATGGATTCCATGTTTTTGATAGCAGTAGACGCACATTCTAAATGGCCAGAAGTGATTAAGATGTCGACCACTACCTCTGAGAAGACAATCTCAGTTCTAAGAACCATATTTGCAAGGAATGGATTGCCGGAACAAATATGTTCAGACAACGGACCACAGTTCGTGTCAGAAGAATTCCAGAAATTCATGAAAAAGAATGGGGTGAAACACTATACATCTGCCCCATATCATCCGGCTACAAATGGGTTGGCCGAGAGATTTGTACAAACGTTCAAAAAGGCAATAAAGGCCATGAGTGAAGATCATATTCCACTACAACACAAGGTGGACAATTTCCTAATGGCGTATCGAAACACCACGCATGCAGTGACAAATCAAAGCCCTGCCATAATGTTCTATAACAGAAGGTTGCGGTCCGGTTGGATTTGTTAAAACCCAATGTGCGACGGGAAGTCGAAAACAAGCAATTCCAGCATGTAAATAAAAAGGCCACTCGTAGTTTTGAAATAGGACAACCAGTGATGGCCAGGGACTATAGGGATGATAAATGGCAACCTGGAACAAATTGTGCACGACAGGGACCTTTGATGTACACGGTAGACATTGGAGAGAACGTAATACGACGTCATGCTGACCAACTTGTGGAATCGAGAACAAGGGTTGACCCCATGTCTACGGCAGAGACACCAGTTGAAGAACTTATTGAGCCTGTAGCATCTACCTCAGACTCGAACGTATTGGATGATGTTGAATCCATAGGAGATCACAGAAAGAAATCACAGAAACCACACAGTGCAGATAGAGGCCATTTCGGCCCATCGAGCCTGCACCGACACATATCCCACCCGATCCCCGTAACCCCTACACCAACACATATCCCACCCTATCCCCGTAACCCCACGTATTTAATCCCCCTAACACTAAGGGTCAATTTATCATAGCCAATCAACCTAACCCGCACATCTTTGGACTGTGGGAGGAAACCGGAGCACCCGGAGTAAACCCACGCAAACACGGGGAGAATGTGCAAACTCCACACAGACAGTCGCCCGAGGCCGGATTCGAACCCGGGTCCCTGGCGCTGTGAGGCAACAGTGCTAACCACTATGCCACCGTGCTGCCCATTGGATGAGTCACCCCAGCAATGGGAACCAGAGAGCCCTGAAAAGCGTTATCCGGGCCGGATCAGGAGGCCTCCTCAGAGACTGAATCTTTGAACAGTTCTTGTGTGTAAATTGTATATATGTATATTATTCATGTAGTGTATTAATTGGGGGGTCCACTGTTAAGCTAAAAGGGGAGGAATTGTAGTGTATGTAACCTGTACTACCTTAAGAGGATACCTTAAAGTGATGGACTACTTTTTAATGGCTCCTGTACATTGTAGTACCGGTGGTGACCACACCGGTATATAAACTCTGTGGAGCAAGTGTACCTCAGTTCCCGCCTTGACCCTCAATCACTAAAGACCTGTTTACTTACTTCTGTTGTCTGTGTCCTGTTATTCATCATAACTGCACTTGTAAACACAGACTCAACAAGGTTCCAAGAGAGCAAATAATAAAAATGACAACAGAGAAGGTCATAGACTTAGGTAGCAGTGGGGAAATTAAAAACCAGAGCGTGTCAGGAAGGGGCAGAAGGTATGGAGTAAAAGGTAAAGTAATAAAAAGGGCAAAAGGAGGAACTGTGGCCTAGAAATTCAGTATAGCCACTTTTGGGGCGGTAAAGTCGGGCGGCCGCTAAAGTTTGCGCCCGCCGGAAAGTGGAGGCCACTTCGCCGATATTCAGTAGCTTTGGCCAAGGAGTTTGCTCGAGCGCTAAAACTGGCGTTGCACGGCTATCTTTAGGCGCTAAGCCGGCGGTGCAGACTGATACCGCCGAGGCCGGGCGCAGCGCAGGTGCGGTCATGTTTTGATTGACAGCAGACACCCTGGTGCTGGCCAGCTCTTAAAGGGGGAAGGGTCGACTTGGTCTGCTGCCACGCCCTGGATACTTCAGCCCTCCAGCTAGGCCTAAACACTGCTGCTGGAGAGAAATAGCGCCAGGAAGGATGCAGAGGGCCCGTGAGCGAGCGCAGCGCTTCTCTGCCCATGATTTAAAGGTGCTGGTTAGGGCTTTGGAGAAGAGAAGCCATATCTTGTTCCCGGACAGTGGCAAGAAGCCTCCCAAGAGGCTGTACAGGAGAGCCTGGAGGGATATCGCCCAGAGGGTCACAGCCACCTGCGATGTCCCCAGGACTGGTGTCCAATGCCGGAAAAAGTTTAACGACCTCACTCGGATTGTCAGGGTGAGTACCCCCCTTTCCAGTGTCCTCCTCATCCTTGCATGTGCACCTCACATTATGGGCAAAGGGACCTCAAAGGCCTAATGGCCAGCCTTCATCCAGCAGCTATGGCACTGGCATGAACATCAATTGCACTTTCTGCACTTTACACACTGGCCAAGCTATTCGACCATGGGAGGCCGTGCACACAACAACAGGGCACCACACTGGCCAAGCTATTCGACCATGGGAGGCAGTGCACACAACAACAGGGCACCACACTGTACTTAGAGGCCGTCCTTTCTCTTGCAGGCCAAGCTGGCCCAGAATCTGAAGAGCCGGACTGTCACCGGGGGAGGCCGTGCCCAGTTCCAGCAGCTCAGTGACCTGGAGGAGCGCGTGGGTCGACTCATGGGTGCCCGGGTGATTGGCCCCGTTGCAATTGGAGATGCCGACCCTGTGCTGGGCCCCAATGGTAAGGACATGACCGTTTGGACCTCTCTCGTTCCCCTTGCGCTTCAGATCTACATCCTTTGCCACTGTCCGACCAATGCGCAGAATGCCACCACTCATGCCTCCCTCGCTGACGCCCTGTCCTCATTCTAAAGCTACTCTTGTGCCTTCCTGCTTTCAGCTGGTGAGGAGGAGGTCCCTGAAGCTGCGAGTGTCAGTCCCTCGGAAGAGGAGGACGAGGAGGAGCAAGAGGAAGGCGGCACATCGGGGGAACCCTCATCCGCGCCAGGGGATGGCAATGGAGGGGACACGTCTTCCCTGGAGGAGAGCCAGGGGGAAGTGTTGCAGGGGGGTGTAGCTCCTGTGCCCAGTGGCGTCCAGCCATGCGGGAAGGGTCGGGCAGCTCGGCTGCCTTCTCCCCAGAGGGGGGAAGTGTTGCAGGGGAGTGTAGCTCCTGGGCCCAGTGGCGTCCAGCCACGCGGGAAGGGTCGGGCAGCTCGGCTGCCTTCTCCCCAGAGGGGGGAAGTGTTGCAGGGGAGTGTAGTTGCTGGGCCCAGTGGCGTCCAGCCACGCGGGAAGGGTCGGCCAGCTCGGCGGCCTTCTCCCCAGAGGGAGAGTCCGGCCTCCAGTCCGGAGACGGTCCTCGCCCAGGAGGTGCGCCTCCTTGATCAAATGTCCGCGGACTCGGATCGTCGGCACACCGAGTTCATGGGGGTTGTGGCACGGTTGCCTGAGGCCATCGAGTGCCTGGCTCATAGTGTGTCCGATTTCGGGGCCTCACAGGCCAGGGGTTTCGAACAACTCGCGGCAGCACAGGCCAGGGGTCTCGAACAATTCGGGGCATCACAGGACGCGAGTCGGGCCGAATTCAGGGCATCACAGGACGCGAGTCGGGCCGAATTGAGGGCAGCACAGGTCGCGAGTCGGGACGAATTCAGGGCAGCACAGGACGCGAGTCGGGACGAATTCAGGGCAGCACAGGACGCGAGTCGGGACGAATTCAGGGCAGCACAGGCAGCGAGTGGACAGTTGATCAGTGGTGCCGTGCAGTCACTGGCTGGTCTGATGCGGGCACAGACCAGGGCAGTACGGGCACTCACTGCTGCCACACTCGCTGTGTCAGGCAGGCATCACCAGGGCACCCGCCGCGCTGCAGCAGCACAGCGGTCTGGCCTTCACCAGATTGCTGCGCTTGCTGCAGTGCCAGCCCGTCCGAGTGCCAGTGTCTCAGGCGAGCAGCGAGCGCCTGGCATCAGTCAGCTTGCCCCCATTGCTGCAGCCGCCACTGCCACTCCCCCAGCGAAGCTGCGACGAGCTGCTGGAGGGACTGATGCTGCCCAGCCACAGCTGCAGCAGTCAGCAGCCGGCCCCTCGAGGGCCAGAGCTCGTCTAGGCCGACCCCCAAGGGCATCTGCTGTCACGCAATGTGCCCCTCAGGAGCCTTCCCCCAACCTTGCAGCACCCACAGGGCCCAGGTTGAGGCGGAGCAGCAGGTCGGCCAGGGGCCGGAAAAGCCTGGACAAGGACTCGCCCTCTCGGCACACAAAGTAGAGTGTGTTGGCAAATGTTTTTTTATATGGGGGTGGTTGTCTTGGCTATGGGGGGGGTTCTTTTGGTAAGGCCGAGGATGAAGGCCATTTGGATGGACAAGTTTTGTTATTCCTCCCCAGGTTGTGGGAGTGAGATATGTATTTGAGTGTTTTTTGGGGGTGTTGTCTGTTTTTGGGTTTCATGTGGGAAGGGCCCTGAGTTTGTTCAATAAAGCTTTTTCTTTATTCAGCTTGTCCATGTGTGATGTTTCAAGTGGTTGTTGCGTTAACCGGCTGAGGGCTTGCGGAGCGGCTGCATACATGTGCGTTCATTGCCGCAAGCCATTCCCTGACAGGGGGCCTAGAAGTGTCGTTCAATAAGCCGCCAACGGACGGCCCTTGGACCTTGTGGCTCCCTCCTGGACTGGTACTCCTCCTCCTCCTCCTCCTCCTCCTCATGGTCCTCCTGCTCGTCCTCCTGAGGTGGTGGTCCAACGTGAGGTGGCAGTGCCTGAGTCCTGCGGATAGCCAGGTTGTGCAGCATGCAGCAAACGACGACGAACTGGGAGACTCTATCCGGCGAATACTGCAGAGATCCGCCGGAGCGATCCAGGCAGCGGAACCGTTGCTTGAGGATGCCAATCGTTTGCTCTATGATGTTCCTTGTGGCTTGATGGCTTTCGTTGTATGCCTCCTCAGCAGGGGTCCTGGGCGCGCGGAGCGGGGTCATGAGCCATGTACACAAAGGATAGCCTTTGTCCCCGATAAGCCATCCTCTTGGGGGAGGCTGTGCCTGGAACATGTCAGCCACAGTAGTCTGTCGCAGGATAAATGCATCGTGGCTGCTGCCTGGAAAGCGGGCATTGACAGCTAGGATGCACTGCCTGTGGTCACACACCAGCTGTACATTGAGGGAATGGTAGCCCTTCCGGTTGTGGTAATCCTCGGCATTGTCGATAGGTGCCCGCAAAGCCACATGCATGCAGTCAATGGCGCCCTGCACCATGGGGAAGTCGGCGATCCTCGCAAATCCGACTGCACGCTGCTCCTGCCTCTCTAGGGTCATGGGGAAGGAGATGAATTGGTGTCTCCTTGTGAAAAGGGCATCGGTGACCTGCCGGATGCAGCGATGCACGGCGAACTGGGAGATGTTAGCTATGTCCCCAGCAGCGGCTTGGAAGGAGCCGCTTGCATAAAAGTTCAGAGCCACCATGACCTTCACTTCCACCGACAGAGACGTCCTGCACATCAGCTGTGGACGCAGATCTCTGTGAAGCAGCTGGCAGATCACTGCAACCACCTCCCTTCTGAAGCGCAGCCTCTTAACACACTGTGCGGCAGTCATGGTGAGATAGGACACCTGCTGGCGGTATTCCCTGAGTGGGTAAGGCCTACGTTGCCGACGCCTGATGCCCCCTCTGCGTCTAGGCATGGCTGCCCCTCTCACACAGCGCCTGCGAGCCCTTCGCACATAATGCTGGAACTGAGGGTTGGAACCCCATGCAGCCCCCATAATATACTTGCAAGCAGTGAAATCACAATGAGTCAAATTTCCAAGCTCTGGCCAGAAGCCAAAAATACCTCTCCTATGTTGGGCCAAATCAGTAAGGTGTCTTCCTTGGTCTCTGTCCAGAAATCCGTTGCACTAAAGTCATTGCAGCAAAATGGCTGGCCTTTATAGTTCAGTCTAAGTGCCCTTTAATTAGCGCTCCCCGAGGCCCGCAGGGCCTCTGCTGCGTTCCACTTCACAGTTCTTAACACCGCCACGCCCACATTGGGCGGGCGTGACTGAAGTTCCGGTTTGGGGCGCACAAAGGGCGTTGCACGACGAAATGACGTCATAAGTTGCACGCGCAGCTGAGCGCGCGCAAACACTTTGCGCCGGCGCTAAATGTCTACTGAAGTTGGGCATAGGCGCAAATCGTTCTGCGCCCGGCCGCTAAGTGCCTAGTGCGCGAGATCTACTCCTCCTAAGGCGCTAACGGCTGGCGAACGCAACTGAATTTCTAGGCCTAAGTGTCACAAAACATATTTGAAAGTTCTCTATCTGAATGCACGTAGCATTCGTAACAAAATAGATGAGTTAATGGCACAAATAACTACATATGGGTATGGTCTTGTGGCCATTACAGAAACATGGCTGCAGGGTGACAATGCCTGGGAATTAAACATACCAGGTTATTTAATGATCAGGAAGGACAGGCAGGAAGGAAGGGGAGGTGGGGTGGCTATGTTAATAAAGGAAGGAATCACTGTAATACAGAGAAATGATATTGGGTCAAAAGATCAGGATAATGAAACAGTTTGGGTGGAGGTAAGGAATAATAAGGGGAAAAAAACACTAGTGGGCGTAGTCTATCGGCCTCCGAACAGTTGCGACTATGTTGGACGGAGTATCAATCAGGAAATAGTTGAGGCTTGTAATAAGGGAACATCTATAATTATGGGGGATTTTAACTATCATATTAATTGGACAAATCAAATTGGGCAGGGCTGCCTTGAGGATGAGTTCATTGAGTGTATTAGGGATGGGTTTCTTGAGCAGTATGTAACTGAACCGACCAGGGGGCAAGCAACCTTAGATCTGGTCCTGTGTAACGAGACAGGATTAATTAAAAATGTCCTAGTAAAGGATCCCCTTGGAATGAGTGACCATAACATGGTTGAATTCCATATTCAATTAGAGGGTGAGAAGGTTGGATCTCAAACAAGCGTGCTAAGCTTGAACAAAGGAGACTATGAAGGTATGAGAGTGGAATTGAGTAGAGTGGATTGGGAAAATAGATTAAAGGGTAAGACGATACATGATCAGTGGTGTTCATTTAAGGAGTTATTTTACAACTTCCAAAAAAAATATATTCCACTGAGAAGAAAAGGGTGTAAAAGGACAGACAGCCATCCGTGGCTAAGTAAAGAAATTAAGGATAGTATTCGACTAAAAACAAGGGCATATAAGGTAGCCAAATCTAGTGGGAGGACAGAGGATTGGGAAAACTTTAAAAGACAGCAAAAAATAACAAAAAGATTGATTAAGAAAGGGAAGATAGATTATGAAAGTAAATTAGCAAAAAATATAAAAACAGATAGTAAAAGTTTTTATAGTTAAATAAAAAGAAAAAGGGTGGCTAAAGTAAATGTTGGTCCCTTAGAGGATGAGACCAAGAAATTAATGGTGGGAAATATGGAGATGGCAAAAACACTGAATGAATATTTTGTATCAGTCTTTACAGTAGAAGACACTAAGAATATCCCAACACTGGACAAACAGAGGGCTATAGCGGGGGAGGAGCTAAACACGATCAAAATCACTAAGGAAGTGGTACTCGGTAAAATAATGGGACTCAAGGCGGATAAATCACCTGGACCTGATGGCTTACATCCTAGGGTCTTGAGGGAAGTGGCGGTAGGGATTGTGGATGCATTGGTAATAATTTTCCAAAACTCCCTGGACTCAGCAAAGGTCCCGGCAGACGGGAAAACTGCTAATGTAACACCCTTATTTAAAAAGGGCAGTAGACAGAAGGCTGGAAACTATAGACCGGTTAGCCTAACATCTGTGGTTGGTAAAATTTTGGAGTCCATTATTAAGGAGACAGTAACAGGACATTTGGATAATCAGAATTTAATAGGTCAAAGTCAGCATGGTTTTATGAAGGGGAAGTCATGTTTGACAAATTTGCTGGAGTTCTTTGAGGAAGTAACATATAGGGTGGATAAAGGGGAACCAGTGGACGTAGTGTATTTAGACTTCCAAAAGGCATTTGACAAGGTGCCACACAAAAGATTATTGCTTAAGATAAAAAATCACGGGATTGGGGGTAATATTCTGGCATGGATAGAGGACTGGCTATCTAACAGAAGGCAGAGAGTTGGGATAAATGGTTCATTCTCAGAATGGCAATCAGTAACTAGTGGTGTTCCGCAGGGGTCGGTGCTGGGTCCCCAACTCTTTACAATTGATATTAACAATTTGGAGGAGGGGACCGAGTGTAACATATCAAAGTTTGCAGATGATACTAAGATGGGAGGGAAAGTAGTGAGTGAGGAGGACATAAAAAACCTGCAAGGGGACATAGACAGGCTAATTAAGTGGGCAGAGATTTGGCAGATGGAATACAATACTGGAAAGTGTGAGGTTATGCACTTTGGCAGGAAAAATCGTAGAGCAAGCTATTATCTTAATGGCAAGAAACTGGAAAGTACTGAAGTACAAAGGGATCTGGGGGTCCTGGCGCACAAAACTCAAAAGGTTAGTATGCAGGTGCAGCAAGTGATTAAGAAGGCCAATGGAATGTTGGCTTTCATTGCTAGGGGGA
The DNA here is from genome assembly GCF_052327205.1 of Somniosus microcephalus. NCBI lineage: Eukaryota > Metazoa > Chordata > Chondrichthyes > Squaliformes > Somniosidae > Somniosus > Somniosus microcephalus. Next base: position 274,160,984 of record NC_140990.1, on the reverse strand, counting down.
TAGAATATAAAAATAGGGAGGTATTGCTTCAGTTGTACAAAGTATTGGTAAGACCGCACCTGGAATACTGCATACAGTTTTGGTGTCCATACTTAAGAAAAGACATACTTGCTCTCGAGTCAGTACAAAGAAGGTTCACTCGGTTAATCCCGGGGATGAGGGGATGGACATATGAGGAGAGGTTGAGTAGATTGGGACTCTACTCTTTGGAGTTCAGAAGAATGAGAGGCGATCTTATTGAAACATATAAGATTGTGAAGGGGTTGGATTGGGTGGATGTGGGGAGGATGTTCCCGATGATGGGTGAAACTAGAACTAGGGGGCATAGTCTTAGAATAAGGGGCTGCTCTTTCAAAACTGAGATGAGGAGGAACTACTTCACTCAGAAGGTGGTAGGTCCATGGAGTATGCTGCCCCAAAAAGCTGTAGAAGCTACATCATTACATAAATTTAAAACAGAAATAGACAGTTTCCTAGAAGTAAAGGGAATTAAGGGTTACGGGGAGCGGGCAGGAATTTGGACATGAGTCTAGGTTCGGATAGGTCATGGCCCTGTGGGTAGCGGAGCGGGCCCAGGGGCCATGTAGCCTGATCCTGCTGCTATTTCGTGTGTCTAATTCTGTTAGATTCAGGAGATGGTTCAGTGATAGTAGATTGGCGGTTAGGATCAGATCAGCCATGATCTTATTGAATGGCGGAGCAGGCTCGAGGGGTCGATTGGCCTACTCCTGCTCCTATTTCTTATGTTCTTATGTTCTTATGTTCTAAAACTAACAGTACAGATCACTACTCAGGGTTTATATACAGGTGTGGTCACTGCCGGTACTACAGTATACAGAAGCTGTAAAAAGTAGTTCTTCCCTTAAAGGTACATACACTACAATTCCTCCCCTTTTAGATTAACAGTACCATAACGTTCATTTAACAATTAACACTTTTAACATGCAACATTAACTGAAAATAGTCCATTTATAAATTCAGTCTTTGGGGCGGCTTCCTGATCCTTTCTGGATAGCGCCTTTCACCTCTTGGTGCGGAGGCGATTCTGGCCCCCTGTCATCGGTTGGTTCATCAGCTTCCGGTGCTACTGTTTCTGGGGTAAATGCTACCTGTATGTCGGGTTCATTTCCAGGTACGCGAGACATGGGTTGACTCGTTCCTGTGACTCTAGGATCTGGTCGACATGGCGTCTCACAATGTTCTCCCCAACATCCACTGTGTACATTAGTGGGCCCTGCCGTGTGCATATCGTTCCTGGTTGCCATTTCTCTGTTAGGTAGTCGCGGGCCAAGACTGGTTGCCCTACATTGAAGCTCCTTGTCGGCTTCTCATTGATGTGCTGGAATTGCTTATTCTCAACATCTCTTCGTACATTTGGTCTGAGCAAATCCTGACGAGATCTCAACCTTCGGTTAAAGAACATCATGGCCGGGGTCTGGTTGGTGACTGCATGTGTCGCATTTCTGTAGGCTAACAGGAAATTGTCCACCTTATGCTGCAGTGGAATGTCGTCATCGCACATGGCCCTTACTGCCTTTTTAAAGGTTTGTACGAACCTCTCAGCCAATCCATTTGTGGCTGGATGATACGGGGCGGATGTGTAATGCCTTACCCCATTCCTTTTCATAATTTTCCGAAATTCTTCGGACACAAACTGTGGTCCGTTATCACAGCAAATCTGCTCTGGCAAGCCGTTCCTGGCAAATATGGTCCGTAGGACTGCAATCGTTTTCTCCGTGGTGGTGGAGGACATTTTGATCACCTCAGGCCATTTCGAGTGCGCATCCATGGCTATTAAAAACATTGAGTCCATGAATGGACCAGCAAAATCAATATGCACCCGTTGCCATGGAGAGGAGGGCCACTCCCATGGGTGTAGAGGGGCATGTGGTGGTGCATTTTGGACCTTCTGGCATCCTGAGCAGCTCTTTGTCAGGTCCTCGATTTGCTGATCGATCCCTGGCCACCACACATAAGCCCTAGTAAGGCTTTTCATTTTCACCCCTCCCAGATGGCCTTCGTGAAGCTCATTGAGCACTCGCTCCCTTAACTTGGGCGGAATTACCACTCGGGATCCACACATCAAGGTCCCCTGGCATACTGACAGCTGTTCCCTTCTGGATGAGAATGCTGGCAACAGTGAGTCGCCATGTGTTGGCCATCCCTTCACCGTCAAGTCATATACCCGAGACAGTGTCGGGTCATTTCGGGTCTCCTTCTCTATATCCACGTTAGTTACTGGCAAGCGTTCAATTGTAGTCGAATAAAATATTTCAACAGGGTCCACTGCTGGTGCTTCCTCCGCAGTAGGCAATGGCAGGCGTGATAGCCCATCAGCGTTTCCATGCTGTTTCATGCCCTTATACTCAATTTCATATTGGTTCGCCCCTAGAAAAAGGGACCATCTTTGTAGCCGTTGTGCAGTCATCACCGGAACGCCCTTCTTTGGATTAAAGATGGAGACAAGTGGTTGGTGGTCGGTCAGCAAGGTGAACTTCTGCCCGTGCAGATAGTGGTTGAACTTTTTCACTCCCCATACTAGGCTGAGGGCCTCCCCGTCAATCTGGGCGTAGTTACGCTCGGCTGAGGTTAGTGACCGAGACGCAAAGGCTACTGGCCTCTCCAAGCCGTCCGGGAATTTGTGCGACAGCACCGCTCCAATACCATAGGGTGATGCATCACACGCTAACCGAATTGGTAGTGCTGGGTTCAAATGAGCCAACACCTCTTTTGATGTGATCAATTCTTTGCACTTCTGGAAAGCTCGTTTACATTCGTCATTCCACTTCCATGGTACCCCCGTTTGCAGCAGGGTGTTCAGTGGGTGTAGTACTGTGGACAAATTCGGCAAGAACTTATGGTAGTCGTTCACCAGCCTGAGGAACGACCTCAGTTGTGACACATTTTCCGGTGCTGGAGCCTTGACTACTGCCTCAATCTTTTCAGGGGACTTATGTAACCCCTCTTCATCAATAACATGGCCACAATACGAGATCTGCTTCTGGAAAAACCCGCATTTGTGGCGATTAGCTCGGAGCCCATATTCCTTCAATCTAGTGAGCACCTGCTCCAGGTTGGCGAGGTGATCATTGTCATTTTCGCCCGTGACCAGGATGTCGTCCAAGTAACACTGGGTCCCTGGAATCCCTTGCAGGACTTGATCCATTGCCCTTTGCCAAATAGCCGGAGCTGATGCTACCCCGAACACCAGCCGGTTGTATTGGTAGAGACCTTTATGAGTGTTGATCATGAGGTACTGTTTTGAGGCTTCATCTACCTCCATTTGCAGGTACGCCTGGGCCAGATCAATCTTAGTAAAGCGTTTTCCTCCAGATAGCGAGGCGAAAATATCTTCAATCCGCGGAAGCGGATATTGTACCGTGTGAAGGATTGGGTTCACTGTCACCTTAAAGTCCCCACAGATACGAACCTTCTTTGGTTCCCCAGGCGTATTACTCAACGACCTCTTCATTACAGGAACGATGGGCGTAGCCCACTCGCTCCAGTCCACTTTGGACAGTACTCCAGAACGTTCCAAACCTTCCAGCTCTGCTTTGACGGCTGGGCGGATCGCATAAGGCACCGGTCTGGCCTTAAAAAACTTTGGGCTTTCATTTTCCTCTATTTTGATCATCGCTGTTATGCCTTTTAGTGTTCCGAGTCCCTCCTAGAACACTTCTTGTGTGTCAGTTAGCATTTTTGACAGTCGTCCAGGTGTGACGTCGCCATCCTTTTTGGCATCTACAGTCAGTGCTTGTATGAAATGCCAATCTAGCTGTATCTTCCGGATCCATTCACGTCCTAGTAGTGGTGGTCCTCCATCTGGCAATACATATAGGTCCATTTTTGGTGTTTCCTTGCTGTTATATATAACGTTCACCCTTATTTTTCCTTTGGGGTCGACTTTTTGCCCCGTGTACGTCTTTAAGACAATCTCTGTATCTCTCAAAGGTATATGTGAGAATAGCCGCTTGTAGTCCCTTCGGTTTATGACTGTTAGGGCTGATCCTGTGTCCAATTCCATTTTCACTTGGACTCCGTCTATCTTGAGCGTGACCCAGATAGTTTGGTGATCCTCCATTTTGATTACATTATGTAGTTTCAGACAACCCAGCTCCTTGCTTCCGGAGTCTGTATCACTTTTCTGTTCATCTGAACTATTCTCCGTCACCTTATGTACCTTCTTGTACTTCTCCTGTGGAGATTTCTTGCTGCTGGTTTTCTTTCCCGACCTGCAGACTCTTGCTACTTTTCCACACTGTCTGCACATTTGGTCCTTGAACCAACAATCCATATGGTCATGTGTTGTTCTGCCGCAGCGATAGCACTTCACTGTTTCATATGACATTTCATTTGTGCCATATTCTTGCCGTCTCCATTGTATCTCTGCAGCGCCCCGTGCGGCTGCTTCGTGTGATACTGCCATGCTGAAAGCCTTGTCCAGCGTAAGATCCTTTTCTGATAGAAGCCGTTTCTGGGTTCCTTCACTTTGAAGCCCACACACAAACTTGTCCCTTAAAGTATCTGCTAGTCCCGTTCCAAACTGGCAGTGTTTCGATAGCTTGCGCAGTTCTGTTAAATACTCAGCATTACTTTCATCTTTATGCTGGTTCCTTTTGTGAAACTTAAATCTTTCTGCTATCTGCAGCGGTGTGGGGTTTAAGTGGTCCTGTAGGATTGCCACTATGTTTTCAAAACCCTTTTCTACTGGCTTCTCTGGGGTTACTAGGTTCCGTAGTAAGCCATACATTTTTGCACCCATTGAATTCAGCAATACCAGCGCTTTCTTATCATCTGGCACTTCATTCGCCTTGCAGTACACCTCTATGCATTCGACATATGTCGCCCAATCTTCGACTTCATTGTCGAACGCTGTGACACTGCCACTCTTCGGCATCCCTGCGTGTGGTTAGACTGGCTCAAATATGGTGTCTCCCGCGCTCTCCCTTCTTCTCGCTGTGGCTCAAAATGGCGTCTCCCGCGCTTTCCTTTCTTCCCGCGCTCTCCCTTCTTCTCCGCTGTGGCTCAAAATGGCATCTCCCGCGCTCTCCCTTCTTCTCCGCTGCGGCTCAAAAAAAATGGCGTCTCCCGCTCTCTCCCTTCTTCTCCACTGCGGCTCAAATGGCGTCTCCTGCGCTTCCTTTCTTCCCCGCGGACGCTGCTCAGCCCTTGAACACCGGCTGCGCTCTGCGCGTTTTCCTGCGCCCCTCTCTCGTTGACGCCGCTCGGTCCTGAACAGCGGCTGTGCCCTGTGCGCTCTACCCTCTCTCTTCTCACGTCGACGCCGCTCGGTCCTGAACAGCGGCTGCGCTCTACCCTCTCTCTGCTCCCGTCGACGCTTCTCGGCCTTTTCCTGTGCCGTCGGTCGGCTCTAGCCGCCGCTGTGCGGGAAGGGTCTGCGCCGTACCTGTTGCCAGCCCGTCCCGCTGGAGTCTCCGCTGGATGGTCGACGCCCGTGCCTCCGGAATCGGCCCTCTTCTGCAGAGTTGTAGGTAGGTTCGAATCGACTCGTCGCCAATGTTAAATCCGTGTATCTTTATGTAGTGTGTCCTTCAATCAATAGACAGAGACTGCAGAGGAACAATCAACAGGTGTTTACTGGATGAGGGTTACTCTAAAACTAACAGTACAGATCCCTACTCAGGGTTTATATACAGGTGTGGTCACTGCCGGTACTACAGTATACAGAAGCTGTAAAAAGTCGTTCTCCTCTTAAAGGTACATACACTACAGATCTAGAGGCAGAAAAGTGGTGACTTTGACAGCAACTGATAAATTATGGCCACCAGGTCCAGCTGGCAGCAGGTCTTGTTCCAACAGGCTGCAAATGTCTGCCACCATCTGACACAAAACCCTGAGCCTCCTGAGACACTGGTGTTCAGACATGTCGAAGAAGCTTATCCTTTGCCTGTAGACCCTGTGTGCTGGGTATGGCCTCCTGTGAGCTGCACCTCTCTGCTGCTCCCCTCTCTCCAACTACAGGTCTACAGGGAGCTACAGGTCTGTGACCAGCAGGCTGCTGCTGGCACTGGTGCTGTTGCTGATCATCTTGGTCCTCATCTGAGGTTCAATCTAAGGCAGCATAAGCATCACCCATCATGATCTGATAGATCAGAGCTCCAAAGTACTGACCAGACCGCCAAACCTCCAAAGTGTAGATGACACCTCCAATGTGTATAAAGTAACCTCTCAGCAAAAACACTGTGAGCAAACGCTTTCCCACAAGCAGGTAAGAAAGCAGCTGTGAGTACTGAGTATTTATTGGCGTATTGCCCTGAGATTGCTTCAGCCCTCTCAATTGCCACAGTGTACTTGCCTTGCTTTCACTGACGTGTTTCAGGAAGCCAGGAAAATCCGTGGACCCAAAATTAAAGTGAAATATCGGTGTCAATATCGCTCTAATTGAGCAATTAACATATGTTAATAGGCAACCCGCCTCGTCCGAGGGGTTTGCGCGCACGCACCCTAACGCACTAGAGTGAAACCCGGAAGTTGGCGGGTTGGAGCCGACTTCCCGACGCGCTGTTAATTTTGCCGGTTTTAACCACCACCCACTCCCAAACCCACACGCTCCTCCACATTAAAATCCAGTCCATTGTTTTGCAGCACATTGTTCTTATTCTGGAGTTTTTTATTTACAATTTAAAGTGACATATCTCTGTCAGTCTGTCATCTCCATTACCATTAAATACTTATGCCTAAAATAAGAAGTAATAGTCTGGAACAACATTTTCTGTCATTTAGTTCATTAACTTCATTTAGCACTTCTTACCAACAATTTTTATTGTATTATCAACAGTAAATATATCCCTAATAAATCAGAACAAATGTTTCTTGATAATTTTATTCCATTATTTTCCCAAGAATTTGCTGCACTGCATCTGAATTCTTCATTCTTTGTACTTCAGCTATCTATAGATTCCCATTTCATGTCAAAACTAATTGATGTCATACTTATAATTGGCCAAAAATATTTCCAGTGAACTGAACATTTCCAAAACTAAATACAAATGTCTGCTTATAGTATTGGACAATTTATAAAACGATTATGCTCACAAACAGCAGCTTAACCTGTTCTGTGAAGTTAGGGGCTAATAATTGGGATTTATTTTAAAACAGTGCTTCACACCTCAACGCTGTCTTGGAGTTAATGCAGCTGGTCTGCTTCCTCCAGACAGTCTGGTCTTCTGACCTTGTTCAGGTTGGTCCCGCCCCTGCAGAGTGCCACAACATCCATCACTGCACTGATTCGACGTTGGTCTGTCTCTGTATTTCAGTGCCAGCTTGTGCACGTGCTATTGATGTATCAAATTTAAATCATTCTCCACCATGCATCATACTGCAACGATGATGAAACTACAACTTTTAATCCATCCAAAATAGAATAATCTATCAATAGGCATGCTAACCAGCCCTTTAACTATTTTATAGTGCTCTATCCGATCGCCTCTAAGTCTACGCTGCTCTAAAGTAAATAGACCAAGGTCCTTGAACCTATTTGAGTAGCTGAGGTTCTTTAAGTTAGGAATCATTCTTGTAGCTCTCCTCTGGACCTTAGTTATGCATGGCTGAAATGCCTGACTAATACTCATTAGTTATGACTGAACGGCAGTGGTAAAATTGCTGCCTATTGGTTTACCACTGCTAGAAGAGAAGAAAATTGAGTGATGCTGCAGTTTTTCAAATCTTGATTAAAGAGGCACACATTTTTTGGCAGGACGCAGCAGAGCAGTGTCACAATGAGTGAGAAAGGAGAAGCATTGGGGGTGGGGAAAAGGGGTCAGCTGCAGAAAGGGCTCTCAAATTTGCTGATGCTTCAGTGGAAGGCCTTGTAACAGAAATAATGTTCAGAAGAGGTTTCCTGGGGACTGACAGCAGGAAGCCCCATAACAGTCTGGTCCAAACTTTATGGAGGGAGGGAGCAGAGGCAGTAAATGTAACTGCCACCTCCTCATGATGTGCCACACAGTGCAGCAAGAGTTTCAATCACCTCACATGATTGGCCAAGGTAAGTGACGGCAATGTTCCCCGTGAACACATGTGGGAATAATAGGGGCATGACATACTTTCTTACTTCTCATGCATTTCAGCCTCGTTACCTCGGTGACAGGAAAACTGTCCTATTGACAGGAAATCTTCAGAAATAATAATGCACCATGTTAACTCCAAGGCACCGTGAGAACTCACATTGAGTACCACAAGAAGCTCGACACCATCCAGGACAAAGCAGCCCATTTGATTGGCACCCCATCCACCACCTTAAACATTCACTCCCTCCAACACCAGCGCACTGTGGCTGCAGTGTGTACCATCTACAAGATGCACTGCAGCAACTCGCCAAGGTTCTTCGGCAGCACCTCCCAAACCCGCGACCACTTCCACCTAGAAGGACAAGGGCAGCAGGCGCATGGGAACACCACCACCTCCAAGTTCCCCTCCAAGTCACACACCATCCTGACTTAGAAGTATATCGCCGATCCTTCATCGTCGCTGGGTCAAAATCCTGGAACTCCCTCCCTAACAGCACTGTGGGAGTACCTTCACCACATAGACTGCAGCGGTTCAAGAAGGTGGCTCACAACCACCTTCTCAAGGGCAACTAGGGATGGGCAATAAATGCTGGCTTTGCCAGCGACGCCCAGATCTCATAAGCGAATAAAAAAAAATCTTTACTGAGAGGTATTTAATTGGAGAGTGCACCTGCAAGTCTGATAACAATGGTTATCCATGCAGACAAATGGTTGATAAGAAGAGTCCTTGTCATTCACGATCCTTTACTTCTTTATTGTATCATTGTAAAAGGTAATGCACAACCAGAGCCAAAAAACTGCTACTTCTTCAAGAAATCATGTAAGTGTTTACACAGCTAAATAAGCTTGTGTGCTTCTAAAATCCTAAGGGATGACTCGGTGAGAGAAGCCAGGATTCAGGAGATAGCTGGGATTATCAAGATTCATAACTTTTACTCCACCTTTACCTTCACATTACCTGACCCAGCAACAGCCCAGATACTCCCATTCAGAAGGAAGTAGTCAGTCAGTTAGAAGGGTTTTCACTTGGTGTAGCACCTATCATGAGTGAGCACAAAGCCTGGGAGTAGAGATGGGGAAGAGTACCGTCCATCCAGCGAAGGTGGAGGAACAAGTGCCCTAAACTGAGGAGCCTCAGGTGGGGTGGGGGGTAGAAGAGAGAGAGGGGGTTGGGGAGAAGAGAGAACGGGGGTGGGGGGGAGGGAAGCGAGAATGGGGTGAAGAAGAGAGAGCAGGGGGGAGAAGAGAGAGTGGGGGAGGGAGGAAGCGGGGGAAGAAGAGAACAGGGGGCTGCATTAGTGAAGAACAAGAGATGGTAAGTGATAATAATGTAAAACAAAAGGATGCAGGATGAGAGAAATAGAACACACATATGAGACGCAGAGAATGTGTGAATAGTTAAAGCAGGTAGCTGAGTTGGAGCAGGAGTGTGAAAACCTGGCAAAGTGGAGCAGGCTCCAGTGGCTTAATAGTATGGTGGAAGGAAAAGGCAAGTCAGCACCAGAGGTGCAAACCACCCAGCCAATGGTGTACCAATGGTGAATTCCCATCCCAAGCACCAAGCCGCTCCTTTCCCCGCTCACAGCACCTACTGTCAGAGAGAAAATGTAAGCTGTTAAGGTCTGAAGATGTTGAATTCAATTCTAAGGTCAGATGGCTGCAAAGTCAGCCTAGCATCGGTAGTGGGGAAACTTTTAGAGACAATAATCTGAGACAAAATTAATAGGCATTTGGGAAAATATGGGCCAATAAATAAAAGTCAGCATGGATTTGTTAAACGCAATCTCATTTGACTAACTTGGTCGTTTTCTTTGAACATAAGAAATAGGAGCAGCAGTAGGTCATATGACCCCTCGAGCCTGCTCCACCATTCATGGCTGATCTTTGACCTCAACTCCATTTTCCTGTCTGATCCCCATATCCCTTGATTCCCTTAGAGTCCAAAAATCTATCGATCTCAGCCTTGAATATACTCAATGACTGAGCATCCACAGCCCTCTGGGGTAGAGAATTCCAAAGATTCACAACCCTCTGAGTGAAAAAATTTCTGCTCATCTCAGTCCTAAATGGTCGACCCCTTATCCTGAGACTATGCCCCCTAGTTCTAGACTCACCATCAAGGGGAAACAGCCTCTTAGCATGTACCCTGTCAAGTCCTCTCAGAATCTTATATAGAAGATAGGAGCAGGAGTAGGCCATTCAGCCCCTCAAGCCTGCTCCACCATTTAATGAGATCATGGCTGATCATCCAAATTCAGTACCCTGTCCCTGCCTTCTCCCCATATCCCTTGATCCCTTTAGCCTTAAGAAATATATCTAACTCCTTCTTGAATATATTTAATGAATTGGCCTCAACTGCCTTCTATGGTAGAGAATTCCACAGGTTCACCAATCTCTGGGTGAAGAAATTCCTCCTCATCTCAGTCCTAAATGGCTTACCGCTTATCCTTAGCCTGTGATCCCTGGTTCTGGACTCTCCCGCCATCTGGAACATCCTTCCTGCATCTAGTCTATCTAGTCCTGTTAGAATTTTATAAGTTTCAATGAGATCCCCTCTCATTCTTCTAAACTCTAGCGAATATAAGCCTAATCGACCCAATCTCTCTTCATACGTCATTCCTGCCATCCCAGGTATCAGTCTGGTGAATCTTCGCTGCACTCCCTCCATGGCAAGAACATCCTTCCTCAGATAAGGCGACCAAAACTGCACACAATACTCAAGGTGTGGTCTCATCAAGGCCCTGTACAACTGCAGCAAGACACCCTTGTTCCTGTACTCGAATCCTCTCGCTATGAAGGCCAACATACCATTTGCCTTCTTAACCGCCTGCTGCACCTGCCTGTTTACCTTCAGCGACTGGTGCACAAGGACACCCAGGTCTCGTTGCACTTCCCCTTCTCCCAATCTATTGCCGTTCAGATAATAATCTGCCTTCCTGTTTTTGCCAGCAAAGTGGATAACCTCGCATTTATCCACATTATACACATCAATGAGATCACCTCTCATTCTTCTAAACTCCAGAGCATAGAGGCCCATTCTACTCAATCTCTCCTCATAGGGCAACCCTCTCATCTCAGGAATCAATCTAGTGAACCTTCGTTGCACCCCTCTAAGGAAAGTATATCCTTCCTTAGATAAGGAGACCAAAACTATGCACAGTACTCCAGGTGTGGTCTCAACAAAGCCCTGTACAATTGCAGTAATAATTCTAGGGTGAAAAATTTGTTTGGCATGCGCCTCCCGTTAGCGCCTTAAGAGAGCGCTAATGGGGCGCAAAGCAACTAGCGCCAGGGTGCGGCGATATTTGCACCGCTCGCGAAATTGACCAGACATTTTGCAGCGGCGCTAAACACTACCGCCATGATCTCCTGCGCCCGCAGATCGTGACGTCAGTCAAGCGTGCAACGCCCCGGTAGCGCCCCGGACCGGATATTGAGTGGCGCCCCCTGCCTTACCACCTGCCGCTAGCAACGACAGGTTGAGGGGAGCGTTTTGCAGTCAGGAAGGGACTGGGGGAGCACTATTTAAAGGCGACCGCTTCCTGCCTTTTTTTGTTGCCGAAATTTTTGCACCACACATTCTGAGTAAGAGAGAGGGACTTCTGGAGATATTCAACGCTGTGTTGAGGAGTTTTGGGTACTGAGCAGCACTTTGCAGGTTCATTTTGATTTGATCTTCCTTGCATCAATTTAGAAGAGACTGTGGGGGCTGCACTCTGAGCTCTTTCCCTGGGCCTCTCCATTGTTCTTTCCAGCAGATTTGATGTACAGGTCTCTCCAGGCCGAGATTCAAGGCTGCAATGAGCAGGGTGTGGATGGAGAGCAAGATCGACCCTCCTCTTTAAGAACTGGCCGATGCTAGTGTGTCTGTGTTCCATTGCTGACTGACATCACATGATCTTCGCCAGCACTCTGAGGTAGTGCCTTGCTCCTCGGCGTTAGCGCCTTAAGAGGTGTATAGCGCCTGATTTAGCGCTCCAATCACCTCCAGGGGCGATAGAAGCCAAGTTTGCAGTCGGAGGCGATAATTAGTGCTAAACTTTGTGCCTGGCCGGTAATTACGCCCCAAACGGGGCGACACCGAATTTCTCCCCCCATTAGTCTTGTACTCCAACCCCCTTGCAGTTAAGGCCAACTTACCTTCCTAGTTGCTTGCTGTACCTGAATATTAACTTTCTGTGTTTCGTGTACAAGGAAACCCAAATCTCACTGAACATCAACATTTAATATTTTCTCACCATTTAAAAAATATTCTATTTTTCTATTCTTCCTACCAAAGTGAATAACCTCACATTTCCCCACATTATGTTCCATCTGCCACCTTATTGTCCACTCACCTTAACCTGTATATATCCCTTTACAGGCTAAATTCGGCTCCATAGCGTCCGGCTGTTCAGCGCTATGGGTACCGTTTCGGGTACAAAAGTCATCCAGGTGCGCGCGCACACTTCTGGTGCTGGCTGTGCCGGACAGCATTTTAGGTATGTCATTAGCGCGGGCGCTGGGAGCGTGCATCGGAAGTATGCAGAGTACGCAAATCGTGACGTCAATCAGCGTGCAACACTGATTTGACACTAGCACTGCCACTTTCGACCTCTCTTAAACATGCACAGCTGAACATGCGTTCAGAAGCAGGAAGAACCTCCCCTCCAGCACTATTGAAAGGGATCATCAAGGAAGGCGGGACTACAACTTTCGGGGTTGTAGTCCCGCCTCCATCGAGTTCTAGCCAACCCACGTGATTTTGACTTGATTGACCTTGTTGAGCCTGCCCAGCGGGCTCAGCAGGCCAATTAAGGGCCACGCGGCAACAGGTGACGTCACAGATTGACATTTCATCTTATCATTGACATTTTATCAGCGTTTCACAGCTGTTTGAACCTGTCAAACACTGACAATCTGTACTCCAAGTTAATTCCTTCCTCTCAGGATGATTTAGAGATCTCTCCAGAACAGAAAGCTGAATGCTGCAATTTTTGACAGCTCGCGGCCATTTTGCTTTCTGTACCGGTGAGATGAGGGACTCCTGAGACCTGAAGGAAGGAAGGCTGTAAAGGTAAGTAAAACTTCTTTAAACACTTTAAACACACCAAACACACTTACCTCTGCACTCATGCACCCATCACTCAACTGAAACACTGGACATCTCGACCCCTCCAAGCCCTTCATCCCAACGGCCCGCCTCGCTAACTTGGCGTGGTTTGGAGCTGTCAGGAATCCCACACTTCACCAATGAAAATAGGGATTAGGCTAAAAACTGCCTGTTAACTACCTGTTAACAGGCAGTTAATTGGCACTAATCCCCTTCCCGCCTCGGGGAGGCGGGTCCCAGTGCTGGTCGGGTACCCACCTCCTTTGAAAATGGCATGGAGGCGGGTTGGGGGCGGGATGGGTTCGTGCCCCCCGATTTTGGGATTTTAACCCCCCACACGCCTCCAATCCCGCCTCCACGGCCCAATGAAAATCCTGCCCTCTATGTGCAAACAGAGATGAATACACTTTATTCTCTCTTGCCAGAGAGAAGCAGGCAGAGCGAGCATGGTGCAGGATGCCATTGACTGCTTTGCAGGTGCCGCATGTGAATTCGGAGATGTACTGCAACCAGAAGGGATTCCACTCCTTCAGTGTCCAGCTGGTGTGCAACCATACTCAGCGCATCATGCAGGTCAATGCTCGGTATCCTGGCAGCAGTCATGATGCCTTCATTCTGCGGCCGTCGGCTGTACCATCATCTTGGATTGTTTCAGCCCTGCAGCTGGCCATGGGCTCAGCGATGGCTGCTCCAATTATCTCCACCATCGTCTGCTGCATGGGGGTTAGGTCATGCAGACGCGCCTGTCTCCTAGCGGCTTGCGCTTGCTGCCTCCAGTTATGTTTCACCTTGTCCTGCAAGGGAGAGGGAAATGTTTTAGTGAGTATGGTGCTATGTGTTTGGGTGATGTGGCTGTCATGGTTGAATAGCTGGCAATGTGTGTGAGATGTAGGTGTGAGGCTTGCAGCAGTGCTAAGTGTGTGAGGGTGAGGTGAAGCTATGAATATGAGGTATGAGTCGTGATTGATAGAGATTGTTGGTAGGTGAGTGAAGGGGGTGGTAAATTGAGTAGTGTGTGATGCTAGCGGTGCAGTTGTAAGCATATGGCATTTGAGGATGAATTCACTGACCTTGACATAAAAACATAAGAAATAAGAGCAGGAGTAGGCCATACGGCCCCTTGAGCCTGCTCTGCCATTCAATAAGATCATGGCTGATCATCGACCTCAACTCCACTTCCCCGCCCGATCTCCATATACCTTGATTCCCCTAGAGCCCAAAAATCTATCTATCTCAGCCTTGAATATACTCAAAGACTCAGCATTCACAGCCCTCTGGGGCAGAGAATTCAAAAGATTCACAACCCTCTGAGTGAAGAAATTCCTCCTCATCTCAGTCTTAAATGGCTGACTCCTTATCCTGAGACTATGCCCCCTAGTTCTAGACTCTCCAGCCAGGGGAAACAACCTCTCAGCATCTACCCTGTCAATCCCCCTCAGAATCTTGTATGTTTCAGTGAGATCACCTCTCATTCTTCTAAACTCCAGAGAGTATAGGCCTATTCTACACAACCTATCATCATAGGACATCCCTCTCATCCCAGGAATCAATCTAGTGAACCTTTGTTGCACCGCCTTAGATAAGGAGACCAAAACTGTGCACAGTACTCCAGGTGTGGTCTCACCAAGGCCCTGTACAATTGTAGCAAGACTTCCTAACTCTTATACTCCAACCCCCTTGCAATAAAGGCCAACATGCCATTTGCCTTCCTTATTGCTTGCTGTACCTGCATGCTAGATTTCTGCATTTCTTGCACGAGGACACCCAAATCTCTCTAAACACCAACATTTGAAAGTTTCTCACCATTTAAAAAATATTCTGTTTTTCTATTCTTCCTACCAAAGTGATAAAGAGCCTTTAATTTTTTTTGACATTATTCCCTGCTTTGACCTTATTCCTGGCTACACTGCTACCATTAAACTCTCTGGGGGAGAAATTCGGTATCGCCCCGTTTGGGACGCAATTATCGGCCAGGCGCAAAGTTTAGCGCCTGGTGCTAATTATCGCCTTTGACTGCAAACTTGGCTTCTATCGCCCCTGAAGGTGATTTGAGCGCTAAATCAGGCGCTACACATCTCTCTTAAGGTGCTAACGCCGAGGAGCGAGGCACTACCTCAGAGCGCTGGCGAAGCTCATGTGATGTTAGTCAGCAATGGAACACAGACACACTGGCGCCAGCCAGTTCTTAAAGGGGTGGGTCGATCTTTCTCTCCAGCCACGCCCTGCTCATTGCAGCCTTGAATCTCGGCCTGGAGAGACCTGTACATCAAATCTGCTGGAAAGAACAATGAAGAGGCCCAGGGAAAGAGCTCAGAGTGCAGCCCCCATAGTCTCATCTAAATCGATGCAAGGAAGATCAAATCAAAATGAACCTGCAAAGTGCTGCTCAGTACCCAAAACTCCTTCACACAGCGTTGAATCTCTCCAGAAGTCTCTCTCTCTCTCTCTCTCAGAATGCTTGGTGCAAAAATGTCGCCGACAAAAAAAGGCAGGAAGTGGCCGTATTTAAATAGCGCTCCCCCAGTCCCTTCCTGACTGCAAAATGTTCCCCACTACCTGTCGATGCTTGCGGCAGGCGGAAAGGCAGGGGGCGCCACTCAATATCCGGGCTGGGGCGCTACCAGGACATTGCACACTCGACTAACGTCACAATCTGTGGGCGCAGGAGATCATGGCGGTAGTGTTTAGTGCCGCCGCAAAATGTCTGGTCAATTTTGCGAGCGGCGCAAACATAGCCGCGCCCAGGTGCTAGTTGTTTTGCGCCCCGTTAGGGCGCTAATGGGAGGTGCTAATCAACCGAATTTTTCCCCCTCTGTCCCTTCCTGTCGCACTCTGCTTATTTTTACCCAAATCGCTAAACTGCTCTATTGCCTTGACCTTTCTCTTTAGATTTTGAAATTTCCCCTCACCTGACCCCTCCCCCCCTTTTTTAGTTTAAAGCCCTGTCTACAGCTAGTTATTCGATTCGCCAGGACGCTGGTCCCAGCCCGGTTTAAGTGGCGCACATCCCGATGGAACAGCTCCCTCTTTCCCCAGTACTGGTGCCAGTGCTCCATGAATTGAAACCCCATTTTCTCACACCACTCTTTGAGCCACGCATTTAACTTTCTGATCTGTTTGATGCTATGCCAATTTGTGCGTGGCTCAGGTAGTAATCCAGAGATTATTACCCTTGTGGTTCTGTTTATTAATTTAGACCCTAGCTCCTCAAACTCCCTCAGCAGAACCTCATTATTAGTTCTACCTATGTCATTGGGTCCTACAGGACCACGACAACTGGACCCTCCCCCTCCCACTCTAAGTTCTTCTCCAGCCGCGAGGAGATATCCTTAACCCTGGCAACACAGCCTTCAGGACTCTCTTTTGCGGCTGCAGGGAACAGTATCTATCCCCCTGACTATACTGTCCCCTACTACTACCACATTCCTTCCTTCTCCCCCCAATTGGATGGCCCCCAGTACCACAATGCTGTGGTCAGTTTGCCCATCCTCCCTGCAGTCCTTTTCCTCATCCATAGAAAGTACCTCGTACCTGTTGGACAAGGTCCAGGGCTGAGGCTGCTCCATCACTACATCCTGGGTCCCCATACCTTCCTGACTCACAGTTGACCACTCGTGTGAGGTCATTAAGCTTCTTGCGGCGCTGCATCCAGGTTCTCAGGGCATTGACTGTGATGGCTATCTGCTCCCATTGCCTTCTCAGAGTTTGTCTGGAGGGCCTCCTGGCCCCCTATGATTACAGGAGCTCTCTCCTCCTGTCCACCTCCTTCACCAAGGCCTCCAGTGCTGCGTCAGAGAATCTTGGAGCCTGCTCTCTGCCCTGTTGTGTCATTGCTCTGTGTTGTTCCTGCTCAGACTCTGTTCCCCAGTCAGTTGAATCAGCTGCTGTGGAATGAACCTCCCCTTTAGGAGGTGCAGGCTGCTTTAAGTAGTGCAGGCTAGCTATAAGTGATGCTAGATTCACAAAAACTTGCTCCCCTGCTGAGGCATGCAACCACTCAGCAGCGCATTCAGCACTGGGCTGCATACCACAATCATTATAATTAGCAGGCAGCATGAAGTTTGTGGGCTGCCTGCATTACTTTGAACAGGGGCGGGTTGATTGCTCACCACGATCCCCGTGCCTGTTTTCGGGGCAATCGAATTTTTAGCTCTTTGTGTCCTCACAGTTTACTTTCCCACCTAGCTTTGTATCATCAGCAAACTTGGATACATTACAGTTGGTCCTTTCATCTAAGTCTTTAGTAAAGATTGTAAATAGCTCAGGCCCCAGCACTGATCCTCACGGCACCCCACTAGTAACAGCCGGCCAACCTGAAAATGACCCATTTATTTCTACTGTCTGTTTTCTGCCTTTTAACCAATCCTCTATCCATATTAATATATTACCCCCAACCTCATGAGCCCTTATCTTGTCATGAAATAACAAAGAGGATTGATAAGCGTAGAGCGGTTGATGTTGTGTATATGGACTTTCAAAAGTCATTTGGCAAATTAAAGGGACAGTGGCAGCATGGATACAAAATTGGCTAAGGGACAGAAAGGAGAGAGTAATCGTGAATGGTTGTTTTTCAGACTGGAGGGAAGTATACAGTGGTGTTCCCCAGGGGTCTGTATTAGGACCACTGCTCTTTTTGATATATATTTATGACCTGGACTTGGGTATACAGGGCATCATTTCAAAGTTTGCAGATGATACAAAACTTGATAATGTAGTAAACAATGAGGAGGATAGTAACAGACTTCAGGAGGACATAGACAGGCTAGTGAAATGGGCAGATGTATGGCAGATGAAATTTAACACAGAGAAGGTTGAAGTGATACATTTTGAGGAGAGCCAATATGAATCAAATAGTACAAGTTTAAAGAGGGTGCAGGACCAGAGAGACCTCGGGTGTATTTACACAAATCTTTGAAGGTGGTAAGACTAGTTGAGAAACATGTTAAAAAAAGCATATGCGATCCTTGGCTTTATTAATAGAGGAATAGATTACAAAAGCAAGGAAGTTTTGCTAAACCTTTAGTAAACTCTGATTAGGCCTCAGCTAGAGTATTGTGTTCAATTCAAACTTTAGGAAGGATATCAAGGCTTTGGAGAGGGTGCAGAAGAGATTTACTGGAATGGTACCAGGGATGAGGGAATTCAGTTACGTGGAGAGACTGGAGAAGCTGGGGTTGTTTTCCTTCGAGCCGTCAAGGTTAAGAGGAGATTTAATAGAGGTGTTCAAAATCCTGAATGGTTTTGATAGAGTAACTAAGGAAAAACTGTTTCCAGTGGCAGAAGGGTCGATAACCAGAGGACACAGATTTAAGGTGACTGGCAAAAGAACCAGAGGTGACATGAGGAAACATTTTTTTACACAGCGAGTTGTTGTAATCTGGAATGCACTGCCTGAAAGGGAGAATTGGATAAATACTTGAAGGAAAAAAATTACAAAGCTAAGAACAGGGGAGTGAAGTGCTCCACCAAAGAGGCATGATGGGCCGAATGGCCTCCTTCTGTGCTGTATCGTTCAATGAGTCTATGAAAGTGCCAAGTAGAAAGATGAGGTGCTGTTCCTCTAGCTTACGTTGAACTTCACTGGAACAGTGTAGAAGACTAAGGGCGAGAGGTTTGAGTGAGAATAGGACAGCAAATTAAAATGGCAAGCAATATGGAGCTTAGTGTTGTGCTTGCGGATAGAACAGAAGTGTTCAGCAAAGCCATCAGCTAATCGAACTGATACCCCTGATATAGAGGAAACTGCATTGTGAATGCAGTTGAAGGAAGTACAAGTAATTTGCCATCTCACCCAGAAGGAACGTTTGAGGCTCTGGATGGTGGTGTGGGAAGAGGTGAACTGGCAGGTGTTGCGTTTA
The DNA here is from genome assembly GCF_052327205.1 of Somniosus microcephalus. Classification (NCBI taxonomy): domain Eukaryota; kingdom Metazoa; phylum Chordata; class Chondrichthyes; order Squaliformes; family Somniosidae; genus Somniosus; species Somniosus microcephalus. The sequence goes on along the minus strand of NC_140990.1, from coordinate 274,142,004 downwards.
CTGCATTTGCATGAAATGGTGTGTGAAATGAAAGGGAGCAGGTGGTAGGGGTGATGGAAAAGTGGACAGGTTGTCACGGAGGGAACAGCCCCTACGGAATGCTGAAAGGGGAAGGGAGGGGAAGATGCGTTTGATGGTAGGACCATGTTGGAGGTGCTGGAAATGGTGGAAGATGATCTGTTGAAAGCGGAGGCTTGTGGGGTGAATGGTAAGTCAAGGGAGACCCTATCAGAGTTCTACAAGGGGAGAGAGCTGAAGTATGAGAAATTGGATGGACTCAGTTGAGGGCCCTGTCACCAATCACTTGACTTCCCATCCCTTTTCTTGTGTACATGTTTCCCCCTTTCCTGTTTCTCTGCTCCTTGTTATAAACTGTTCATTTGTAATATCTTTGAGTTCTGATGGAGAGTTATGTCTGAAATATTAACTGGTGACTTCTTTCCACAGATGCTGTGCCTAACTTGCTGAGTGTTTCCAGCATTTTCTGTTTTTGTTTCAGATTTCTAGCATCTACAGTATTGTGCTTTTTGAACTCTGTCTCAACACAGCCAACTGATCAGTTTTAAACACATTACACTATCTAAAATTCATATAAAGTGCTAAAATATAGGGATTTTCTCCATTTGGCATATGATGAAGCTCTGTTTCTGTCACACTCTGCCTTGGGAAAGCTAGAATTTTGGAAAGATTTTAGGAGGCTCCACAGTACTGGAACTTCTCGTCGCTGCGTAAGGATATGTAGGTGGGTACAGAGTGAAACAGGGCTTCGGTTAACTTCCTGATGAAGTATTGGATGCCTGTGATGTCACCTGCAGGTGCCTGGCAGGATCTGTTGTGTAAAAAAAAGTGCAGTGGTAACCTTCAGTACCATTGGTAGTGGACTGCAGATGGTTGACCTGCAGGTTTTCATGACCAGTTGATATACTTCAGTCAGATCTCACTGGTAAGCCTGAGCCTAATCATACATTGTTTTACTGTTATGCCCAGGTAGCCAACTCTACTGCCTGAGATAGATAATTCTCTGAGTCTTGTGCCTCTTATTCCTCTATTGATAACGCTCTTGTGAAGCGCCTTGGGACATTTTACTACTTAAAGGCACTATATAAATGCAAGTTGTTGTTGTAGTAGTTGTACTCCCAGTCCAACTTTCACCTCCTGCTCTTTCAGCAAGAAGTGACAGAATAATAGCAAATACACATACTGTGGGCTGAAAACTCTTCTCTGCTGTTCCATTCTGCTAGTACTGTTATATTTCAAAATCTTGCCCTTCATTCAGTTAACATCAAGAACTGTGGATACCCTGGAAAAACCATATAAGCAGCTTTTCTCAGGAGAACTCCTATGGAAATTCACCCCCATATCTCTTCCCCCACCAACAGGTAATTATGCATTAGTTTATCTTGATTAACAAGGCCCTATCAAGCAATTTGTTAATTTGTGTGAACATATTTTAGGATGGGAGAACTACACTCAGTGGTACCAACAAACAAATAGTCTGGACTGTGATCTTTATTTTTTCATCAGAAAAAATATAGTCCCTTGCAACTTAACAGAAATGACAGTGATACAACCACTAACTGAATTATCAGCCGTTTCTTCCAGGATTTTTCTACTGAGCCTAAATGATGTGAGGCATTTACTGACAATTGAAGAAGGATAATTCCCAGGGGCTACAAACACTAGTACTTCCTCTTCCTCCTGCTGAATGATAGAATTCAGTGAGGCATCGCCGCAACTTTATTGTGTACAGCAAATAGAAAGGAAAGCTCTAAATTGGACCAAATGCATCAGTATCTAATGCTGCAATTTATCGTTGAAAATTGCAACCAGGCTTTTTTTCCTACTATTCCCTCCTTAATTATTAGTTGAATTGGCTCTTAATATCTCTGTCGGTAAGCATTACTGCTGATGATTAACACTGAGTAGAAACTCTGACCGGGTGGTAATGAGTATACTCACCATCAATATTTTACTGCTGCCATTAAATCTGGACAAATGCCAATAGCAAAATCTATGCCACTGAAGCACATGAAAAAATACAACACGGCTAACAATTAATAATTGTAACAATTTATTTTCATTAAAGATTGTAATAATTTCTGTGCAGTTAAATTGCAAGAAACATTTTAATTTCATCATCACCAAACATATCCCATACTTGTAAAAATAACCCCAAATTTTGCAATAATATCTAAAGAATTAATCAAGCAAATAGTTTAACAATATCCACAATATAAGCATACACTTATGCAACAAATTAATGAGAAAATTAGAAAAGGTGTACACCTGCGGGAGAATGTTGCTTTAATAAAGCTAGCAGTGGGAGGGACAGTTATATTTCAATACAGCTAACAGTGGGAGAAAATTGATAAACAAGAGATAATATTAGCAAATCCAAATTAAATGAAGCTTTGTTAATAAAAACAGGCAACAAGATGACAAGATCCCTCCATTGTATTTTATGTGCACAAAGAATACATATTTTCAATCCATTCTATGTATAATTGGCTTTCTATGTAAAGTTGCATGAAACAACAACTGAATGTGGCTTCTGGATCAGCTGGGTTTCATTATGGTACAACTCCGCCCCTACCTCAGCTCATCTGCTGCTGAAACCCTCATCCATGCCGTTGTTGCCCCTAGACTTGACTATTCCAATGCTCTCCTGACCAGCCTCCCATCGTCCACCCTACATAAACGTGAGTTCATCCAAAATTCTGCTGCCTGTGTCCTAGCTCACACCAAGTCCTGTTCACCCATCAGCCTTGTGCTCACTGCCCTACATTGGTTCCCAGTTGAGCAACGACTCAATTTTAAAGTCCTCATTCTTGTTTTCAAATCCCTCCATGGCCTTGCCCCCCCCACCCCCAATCTTTGTAACCTCCTCCAGCCCTACAATCCTCCAAGATCTCTGCGCTCCTCCAATCTTGCGCATCCCCGATTTTAATCGCTCCACCATTGGCGGCCATGCCTTCAGCTATCGAGGCCCTCAGCTCTGGAATTCCCTCCTTAACCTCTCCGTCTCTCTATCTCTCTCCTCCTTTAAGACGTTCCTTAAAACCTTATACTTCAATCAAGCTTTTGGTCATCTGTCTCAATAGAAACATAGAAGATAGGAGCAGGAGTAGGCCATTCAGCCCCTCGAGCCTGTTCCGCCACTTAATGAGATCATGGCTGATCATCCAAATTCAGTACCCTGTCCCTGCTTTTTCCCCATAGCCCTTGATCCCTTTAACCTTAAGAAATATATCTAACTCCTTCTTGAATATATTTAATGAATTGGCCTCAACTGCTTTCTGTGGTAGAGAATTCCACAGGTTCATCACTATCTGGGTGAAGAAATTCCTCCTCATCTCAGTCTTAAATAGCTTACCCCTTATCCTTAGAATATCTCCTTATGTGGCTCGGTGTCAAATTTTAACAAAAGAACATAAGAATTAGGAGCAGGACTAGGCCATACAGGCCTTCGAGACTGCCCCGCCATTCAATAAGATCATGGCTGATCTTTGACCTCAACTCCACATTCCAGCCCGATCCCCATATCCCTTGATTCCCCTGGAATCCAAAAATCTATCTATCTCAGCCTTGAATATACTCAACGATTCAGTATCCACAGCCCTTTTGGGTAGAGAATTCCAAAGATTCACAACCCTCTGAGTGAAGAAATTCCTCCTCATCTCAGTCTTAAATGGCCGACCTCTTCTTCTGAGACTGTGCCCACTAGTTCTAGACTCTCCAGCCAAGGGAAACAACCTCTCAGCATCTATCCCATCAATCCTCCTCAGAATCTTATATCTTTCAGTGAGATCACCTCTCATTCTTCTAAACTCCAGAGAGTATAGGCCCAATCTACTCAATCACTCCTCATAGGACAGCCCTCTCATCCCAGAGATCAATCTAGTGAACCTTCGTTGCACTGCTTCTAAGGCAAGTATGTCCTTCCTCAGATAAGGAGACCAAACCTATGTATAGTACACCAGGTATGGCCTCACCAAAGCCCTGTACAATTGTAGTAAGGCTTCCTTACTCTTATACTCCAGCCCCCTTGCAATAAAGGCCAACATGCCATTTGCCTTCCTAAATGCTTGCTGTACATGCATGCTTACTTTCTGTGTTTTCTGTACAAGGACACGTAAATCTCTCTGAACACCAACATGTAATAACAACAGAAAATGCTGGAAAAACTCAGCAGGCCAGGCAGCACCTGTGGAGAGAGAAACAGAGTTAATGTTTCAGGTCGAAGACCTTTCGTCAGAACTGGAAAAAAGCAGGAAATGGAAAGCAAGTTTAGGGGCTGGGAAAAGGGGGAGGGGATGAAAGAACGAAAGGGAAGGTCAGTGATAGGATTGAAAGCAGGAGAGATTAAGAGACATTGAGATACATTAAGAGATATTCAAGGCGAGAGGAGGTGGCTCTGCTGCACAGAAGGGCGGGAAAAAGAGGGATAGGGCTATAGTGATAGGGGATTCAATTGTAAGGGGGATAGATAGGAGTTTCTGTGGCCGAGACCGAGACTCCAAGATGGTATGTTGCCTCCCTGGTGCAAGGGTCAAGGATGTCTCGGAGCGGGTGCAGAGCATTCTGAAGGGGGAGGGGGATCAGCCAGTTGTCGTGGTACATGTAGGTACCAACGATGTAGGTAAAAAGAGGGAGGAGGTCCTACAAGCTGAATTTAGGGAGTTAGGAGCTAAATTGAAAAGTAGGACCTCAAAGGTAGTAGTCTCTGGATTGCTACCAGTGCCACGAGCTAATAAGTTTAGAGAGAGTAAGATAGATAAGCTAAATACGTGGCTTGAGCAGTGGTGCAAGGGAGAGGGATTTAAATTCTTGAGGCATTGGAACCAGTTCTTGGGGAGGAGTGACCTGTACCAAGGGGACGGTCTACACCTGAACTGTGAGGGAGCCGATGTCCTCGGGGTAATATTTTCTAGGGCGGTTCGGGAGGATTTAAACTAATTTGGCAGGGGGATGGGAACCTAGGTAGTGGAAAAGAGGGAAGTCATATGAAGTTAGAAATAGATGGTAGAAAGGTGAGAAGCAATAAGCAAAGGAGAGAAACACAAAGGGCCAAACTAATTCATAACGAGAGTGTGAAAAAAGCAAGCCTGAAGGCTTTGTATCTTAATGCTAGAAGCATTAGGAACAAGGTGGATGAATTAGTTGTGGAAATAGAGGTAAACAAGTATGATTTGATTGGGATTACAGAAACGTGGCTGCAGGGTGGGCAAGGCTGGGAACTTAACATCCAGGGATATACAATATTTAGGAAGGATCGGCAAAAAGGTAGGGGAGGTGGGGTAGCATTGCTGGTAAAGGAGGGGATTAATGCAATGGAAAGGAAGGATATTAACTCGGATGAAACGGAATCTGTATGGGTAGAAATGAGAAATAGCAAGGGGAGGAAAACGTTAGTGGGTGTGATATATAGGCCTCCAAATAGTAATATGGAGGTGAGGGAAGGCATAAAAAGGGAAATTAGAGAAGCGTGCGATAAGAGCACAGCTGTCATCATGGGTGACTTTAATTTACATATTGATTGGACTACCCAAATTAGTAAAAATTCTGAGGAGGAGGAATTCCTGGAATGTTTTCGGGACGGTTATCTGGACCAATATGTCGAGGAGCCGACTCGAGATCAGGCCATTTTAGACTGGGTATTGTGCAATGAGAAGGGACTTATCAGCAATCTTCTTGTACGAGGCCCCTTGGGTCAGAGCGATCATAATATGATCGAGCTCTCAGTCGAGATGGAGAGTGAGGAAATTGAATCAGAGACTAAGGTCCAGAACTTAAATAAAGGGAATTACGAGGGTATGAGACGGGAATTGGGTAAGATTGATTGGGTGGTGTTTCTGGGGGGATTGACAGTGGATAGACAATGGCAAGCATTCAAAGATAGAATGGAAGAATTCCAGAACATGTTTATACCGGTTTGGCATAAAAATAAACCTAAAAAGGTGACTCAACCGTGGATAACGAGGGAAATTAGGGACAGCATAAAATCAAAAAAAAGGGCATATCAACTGGCAAAAAAAAGCACCAGACCGGAAGATTGGGGGCAGTACAGGATACAGCAAAAGAGGACAAAGGGATTAATCAGGAAGGGGAAAATAGAATACGAAAGTAAACTTGCAGCAAACATAAAGACAGACTGCAAAAGCTTTTATCGGTATATCAGGAGGAAAAGACTGGTAAAATCCCAAGTCGGTCCCTTGCAGTCCGATTCGGGAGAATATATAATGGAGAATAAGGAAATGGCAGACCAATTAAACTCATACTTTGGTTCTGTATTCACAAAGGAGGACACAAATAACCTCCCAGGAATATCGGCAAACATAGGGACTAATGAGAGGGAGGAGCTGACAGAAATTAGTATCTCTAGGGATATGGTGTTGGGTAAGTTGAGGGGACTGAAGGCCGACAAATCCCCGGGGCCTGATAAACTACATCCTAGGGTACTTAAGGAGGTGGCCCTGGAGATAGCAGATGCTCTAAGGATCATCTTCCGGAACTCCATTGACTCGGGAACAGTACCCGTGGATTGGAGGGTAGCTAATGTTACCCCAATATTTAAAAAGGGGGGTAGAGAGAAAGCAGGGAATTATAGACCAGTAAGCCTTACATCGGTTGTGGGCAAAATGCTAGAGTCCATTATTAAGGATAAAATAGCGGAGCACTTGACAAATGGGGAAAGGATCGGACAGAGTCAACATGGATTTACAAAGGGTAAATCGTGTTTGACTAATCTGCTGGAATTTTTTGAGGAAGTAACTGGTAAAATAGATGGGGGAGAGCCAGTGGATGTGGTGTACCTTGACTTCCAGAAAGCCTTCGATAAGGTTCCACACAAAAGATTATCATGCAAAATTAAGGCTCATGGGATTGGGGGCAAAGTATTAACGTGGATAGAGAACTGGCTGGCGGATAGAAAACAGAGAGTTGGAATAAACGGCTCGTTTTCGGAGTGGCAGGCAGTGACCAGCGGGGTGCCGCAAGGATCTGTCCTGGGACCCCAGCTGTTCACAATATATATAAATGATCTGGATCAGGGAATTGGATGCAATATTTCCAAATTCGCTGACGACACTAAACTAGGAGGAGGGGTGGGCTCTGATGAGGATGTCAGGAGGCTACAGTGCGATTTGGACAGGTTGGGGGACTGGGCGGATACGTGGCAGATGCACTATAATGTGGATAAATGCGAGGTTATCCACTTTGGGGGTAAAAACAGGAGGGTGGATTATTATCTAAATGGCAATAGATTGGGAGATGGGGAAGTGCAGAGGGACCTGGGTGTTCTTGTGCACCAGTCACTGAAGGAGAGCATGCAGGTGCAACAGGCGATTAAGAAGGCAAATGGTATGTTGGCCTTCATATCAAGGGGGTTCGAGTATAGGAATAGGGATACCTTACTACAGCTGTACAAGGTGCTGGTGAGACCACATCTGGAGTATTGTGTACAGTTTTGGTCGCCCCATCTGCGGAAGGATGTTCTTGCCATGGAAAGAGTGCAGCGGCGATTCACCAGGCTGATACCTGGAATGGCGGGAATGACCTACGAGGAGAGATTGAATAGTTTGGGCTTGTACTCACTGGAGTTTAGAAGATTGAGAGGGGATCTCATCGAAACATATAAAATTATGGCAGGCCTGGACAGGCTGAATTCAGAGAGAATGTTTCCAATGGCAGGGGAGCACAGAACCAGGGGCCACAGTCTAAAAATAGCGGGCAAATCATTTAAAACAGAGATGAGGAAGAATTTCTTCACTCAAAGAGTGGTGAGCCTGTGGAATTCCCTGCCACAGAGGGCTGTGAAGGCTAATTCAATAAATATTTTCAAGAGAGAATTGGATATATTTCTGAAGGCTAAGGGGATTAAGGGTTACGGAGAAAAGGCGGGGATGGGGTACTGAACTGGTAAGATCAGCTATGATCTCAGACGAAGATCAGCCATGATCTCATTGAATGGCGGAGCAGGCTCGAAGGGCCGAATGGCCTACTCCTGTTCCTATCTCTATGTTTCTATGTTTCTATGTATCGATTTGTATGTGGGTTCAATGACGACACATTCATGAAAGAGAATGACTTTTTATCTAAAGTATGTTCAACTCAGTTAACAGCATTACAGGAGACATCATGTTAGAGATCCATCTAAAGCGAAATTAAAACTAAACTGCTTGTCTCTCACATGCCCTCTGCTGGTCAGGCATAAGTAATCAAACAGGCAAATATGCTGGTAAGGCATCATAATCTAGATGATGTCTTCGACCAGTGATAGTTCCGCCCTGCAGTTCCAGTACTCTGCCATGTCAGGTGAGCAGTCTTGCTTCATGTTGGGCCATCCATCCAAGATGCTTTTCCTCAGTCGTCTCATTGTTTCATCTTTGTTTGTCTCAGTCTTTATGAGCTCCATTTTTGCATCTGCTATGGGCAGTGCACTTGTGATCATGTCCACGTAGGCGTTCACTTTTTCATCCATTTTGGTGTTTGCGGGCTCACTTGGGTCTACAGCTCTGGACAACGTGTCTGCTGTATACATCAGCTTACCCGGTGTGTACGCAACATTCAGTGTATAGCGTTGCAGCCTGATCATCATTCTTTGTATTCTAAGTGGACAGCTATTTAGTGGCTTTTGGAACAATGCAATCAAGGGCTTATGGTCAGTCTCTACACTGATTGCTTGTCCTGCCACAAACTGGTGAAATCTTTCACAGGCGTATGTGATGCTGAGCAGCTCCTTTTCTATTTGAGCATATCGCGTCTCCGCGTCTGTCATTGAGCGCGATGCATATGCAATAGGTTGCCAGTAGTCATATTTTTGCAGAAGAACGGCACCGAGCCCACTCTGTGATGCATCTGATGATATCTTGATGGGTCTCGCTGGGTCATAAAACCTCAGAACTGGTTCCTCTGTGAGCAGTTTCTTTAGATCGCTCCATGACTTCTCATGCTCATGATTCCATTCCCATTCTATGTTCTTTTCAGTTAGTCGTCTCAGTGGCGCCATCTTTTCTGAGAGGTTGGATATGAATTTACCCATGTAGTTGATCATTCCATTAAACCTCTGCACGTCCTTTTTGCATTGTGGCTTTGGCATATTCTCAATGGCGGACACCTTTCTGGGATCTGGTCTGATGCCCTCACTGCTAAGGATATCTCCCACGAATGTCAGTTCTGTCACCCCGAGCTGGCATTTCTCTCTATTCAGCTTCAGGTTTGTTTTCCTTGTTGCTTCCAGCACTTTTTTCAGTCTCTCGTCATGCTCAGTTCTCGTGGTTCCCCATACTATGATGTCATCCATCGATGTATCAACTCCCTCCAGGTGCTCATAGATCATATGGATAGTTTTGTGATACACTTCAGGAGCTGAGGCAATGCCAAATGGTAACCTTAGGAATCTGTATCTGCCAAATGGACTGTTGAACATGCACAGTTTTGAACTTGCTTCGTCCAGTTTCATCTGCCAAAATCCTGATGATGCATCTAACTTGCTGAAATACTTTGCATTTGCAAACTGTGACATGATTTCCTCACGTGTAGGAAGCTTGAAGTGCTCTCTCTTTATTACTCTGTTTAGATCTCTTAGATCCAGGCAAATTCTGAGCTTTCCATTCTTTTTGTCCACTACGACGAGGGAACTCACCCACTCAGTTGGCTCATCTATCTTCTGAATCACGTTCAGGCTTTCCATCCTGTCCAACTCTGCCTTCAGTTGCTTTTGAAGAGCAAACGGAACTTTTCTGCATGGATGTATGACCGTTGGCATACTTTTATCTACTCTGATCGTGTGTTCTCCTGGAAGGCAGCCTAGACCCTGAAATAGGTCGTTGTACTCTTTCATGAGTTCATCATAGACTGTCTCTCCTTCGCTTTCCACAACGAGGACTCTCTTTACCAGGTTCAGTCTCTCACAGGCTTTTAAACCTAGTATGGCTTGCACATCCTTTGGCACCATGATTAATGCTAGCGTGTGCTCTCTGTCCTTGTGTGTTACTTTGACAATGCATCTTCCTTTCACTGGTATATTAATACCTGAGTATCCTGTCACTTTCACTTTTATTCCATGTATCTTTGGTCTGGGTCTAATTTTCTTAAAATCAGTCTCTGATATCACATTAACTTGTGCTCCAGTATCCAATTTAAATGGAATGTGTATGTCATTCACTTTTAGTGTCAACATCCAGTCTCTTTTTTCTTCTTTGTTTTCAGACACAACATCTACATTGAACTCCTCTATCTCGCTTTCATCTACTGCATGGACCTTGCTTTGTTGCGCTTGGTCCTTACAGCAACAGGCATAATGGTTGTTTTTGTTGCAACTATTGCATTTCTTACCATATGCTGGACACTTTTTTGGTGGATGCTGTGTACCGCATCGACTACATGACTTTCAATTGTCCCTTTCATTTTTGTTCGCTGGCCACGCCTCTTTTTTCACATTGGTGCTCTTTTTGTTAAACGGTTTGTGTCCGTTCTTACTCACTGCATCCACGTTGCAGCTTCTGCCACTGAACAGCCTGCGACTTCACAGTCTCTGTAGCCCTACACAGTGCTATGGCTTTTCCCAGGTCTAGATCTTGCTCTCTTAGCAGTCTTTCCCTTAGACCATTATCTGGAATACCACACACCAGTCTGTCTTTTATCAGCGAGTCTGTCAGTCCCCCAAATTCACATGTTTTGCTTTGGTTTCTCAGTTCTGTCACATACTGATCAATAGTCTCTCCCGTTTTCTGTACACATGTGAAAAATCTATGCCTCTCAAACATCACGTTACGTTTAGGTATGCAGTAGGCCTCAAACTGTTCCATTATTTTATCTAGCTTCATTTTGTCTCCATCAGCAGCGAATGTGAAGTTATTATACACCTCCAGCGCTTCATCACCCACGACATGTAAGAACACTGACACTTTCATTTTATCACTTTTCTCGTCAGCTCCGATTGCCGCTAAATACAATTCCAAATGTTGTTTGAACCTCCTCCAACTTTCAGCCACATTACCTGTCAACTGAAGCTTCACCGGTGGGTGTAAACCTTCCATTTTTTCACTTCGTTAGCTATTCTCCAATGGTAAGTAACGATGTTCTCTTTTGGCTTGCTAATATGTGGAGAGCTGATTTAACTTCAGATTTTTCCTCTTCATCTCTTTCAATCACTTCTGACACCATGTATTGATTTGTATGTGGGTTCAATGACGACACATTCATGAAAGAGAATGACTTTTTATCTAAAGTATGTTCAACGCAGTTAACAGCATTACAGGAGACATCATGTTAGAGATCCATCTAAAACGAAACTAAAACTAAACTGCTTGTCTCTCACATGCCCTCTGCTGGTCAGGCATAAGTAATCAAACAGGCAAATATGCTGGTAAGGCATCATAATCAAACAGGCAAATACCATCACTATTTGCTGATATCATTACAGTAATGGGAAAGGTTAAGAAACAAAGGATTGCTCTAGATGGGGTGTGAATTGCGCTGGCAGAATGAAGGACAGCTGCCATGTGGGAGGGAAGGAAAAAAGGCCAAACAAAAAGTGTGGATAAAAAAGAAAATATATATATGTGATAGGGGCCGAGCTTATGATCTGAAATCGTTGAACTTTATGTTGAGTCCAGAGGAAATAAGTGGAGTCAAAGGAGAAGTTGTTCAATGTGAGAACAAGTTCAGCCAGGTGGAAGAGGGTGGTGGTGGATGGGGCCTGGTTGGGCCTCTGTTCAAGGAAGAAGCGGAGCGCCCTCAGGACATCCTGGTGGGGGATGGAGGTGTAGACCGATCGTTTCAGCCTGTTCTTGCCCCACGGAACTTATCTCTTCCTATCTCGACTCTATTTTTTCTCCCCTTGTCCAGTCTCTTCCCACCAACATCCACGACTCTTCTGATACCCTCTGCCACTTTAACAGTTTCCAGTTTCCCGGCCCCAACCGCCTCCTTTTCACCATGGATGTATAATCCCTCTACACCTCCATCCCCCACCAGGATGGCCTGAGGGCGCTCCGCTTCTTCCTTGAACAGAGGCCCAACCAGTCCCCATCGACCACTACCCTCCTCCGCCTGGCTGAACTTGTTCTCACATTGAACAACTTCTCCTTTGACTCCACTCATTTCCTCCAAATCAAAGGTGTTGCTATGGGTACCCGCATGGGTCCTAGCTATGCCTGCCTTTTTGTGGGATATGTGGAACACTCTTTGTTCCAGTTCTACTCAGGTCCCCTCGCTCACCTCTTTTTCCGGTACATTGATGACTGTATCGGTGCCGTTTCCTGCTCTTGCCCTGAACTAGAAAATTTCATTCACTTTGCTTCCAATTTCCACCCTTCCCTCACCTTCACATGGTCCATCTCCGACTCTTCCCTTCCCTTCCTCGACTTCTCCGTCTCCATCTCTGGGGATAGGTTATTGACCAACATTCACTATAAGCCCACTGACTCCCACAGCTACCTGGACTATACTTCCTCCCACCCTGCCGCCTGTAAGGACTCTATTCCATTCTCCCAGTTTCTTCATCTCTGCCGCATCTGCTCCGACGATGCCACCTTCCATACCAGTGCTTCCGACATGTCTTCCTTTTTCCTCAACCGAGGATTCCCCTCTACCGTGGTTGACACGGCCCTCGACCGTGTCCGTTCTATCTCCCACACTTCTGCCCTCCCTGCCCCTCCCTCCCGGAACCACGATAGAATTCCACTTGTCCTCACCTTTCACCCCACCAGCCTCCACATTCAACGGATCATCCTCCGCCATTTCCGCCACATCCAGCGTGATCCCACCACCAAACGCATCTTCCCCTCACCTCCCCTTTCAGCATTCCATAGGAACCACCCTCCACGACAACCTAGTCCACTCCTCTACCACCCCCAGCACCCCTTCCCCTTCACCTGGCACCTTCCTGTGCAAGCGCAGGAGATGCAACACATGCCCTTATACCTCCCCCCTTCCCACTGTCCAGGGCCCCAAACACCCCTTCCAGGTGAAACAGCGATTTACTTGTTGTACTTGCAATGTAGTATACTGTATTCGCTGCTCACAATGTGGTCTCCTCTACATTGGGGAGACCAAACGCAGATTGTGTGACCGCTTTGCGGAACACTTCCGTTCAGTTCGTAAGGGGGACCTTGAGCTCCCAGTGGCCTGTCACTTTAATTCACCGCTCCACTCCCACTCAGACCTCACCGCCTCGGCCTCTTGCATTGTTCCACGGAAGCTCAGCGTAAGCTCGAGGAACAGCACCTCATCTTTCGATTAGGCACTCTACAGCCCTCTGGACTCAACATAGAGTTCAACAATTTCAGATCATAACATTGACCCCTATCACATATATATATTTTCTGTTTTTATCCACACTTTTTGTTTGGCCTTTTTTCCTTCCCTCCCACATGGCAGCTGTCCTTCATTCTGCCAGCGCAATTCACACTTCATCTAGAGCCATCCTTTATTCCTTAACCTGTCCCATTACCACCTCCTCTTGCCTTGAATATCTCTTAATGTCTCTCAATGTCTCTTAATCTGCTGCTTTCTATCCTATCACTGACCTTCCCTTTTGTTCTTTCATCTCCTCCCCCTTTTCCCAGCCCCTAAACTTGCTTTCCATTTCCTGCTTTTTTCCAGTTCTGATGAAAGGTCTTTGACCTGAACCGTTAACTCTGTTTCTCTCTCCATAGATGCTGCCTGGCCTGCTGAGTTTTTCCAGCGTTCTCTGTTGTTATTTCGGATTTCCAGCATCCACAATAGTTTGCTATTCTACCAACATGTAATAGTTTCTCACCATTTAAAAAATATTGGGGGAAACATTTGTTTGCTTTGCACCTCGTTAGCGCCCTAAGTGGCGCTAACGGGGCGCAAAGCAACTAGTGCCCAGGCATTATACTCCATCTGCCACCTTACTGCCCACTCACTTAACCTGTCTATATCCCTTTGCAGGGTCTTTGTGTCCTGCTCACAGCTTACTTTCCCACCTAGCTTTGTATTGTCAGCAAAATTGGATACATTGCACGCAGTCCCTTCATTTAAGTAATTAATATAGATTGTAAATAGCTGAGGCCCAAGCACTGATCCTTGGCACCCCACTAATTACAGGCCGCCAACCAGAAAATGACCTGTTTATCCCTACTCTCTATTTTCTGTCCGTGAACCAAAGCCTCTATCCATGCTAATATATTACCCCCAACACCATGAGCCCTTATCTTACATAGCGACCTTATATGTGGCACCTTATCGAATGCCTTTGGAAATCCAAATATACTACATCCACTGGTTCCCCCTCTAGTTACATAAGAACATAAGAAATAGGAGCAGGGGTAGGCCATTCTGCCCCTTGAGCCTGCTCCGTCATTCAATAAGATCATGGCTGATTTGATTTTGGCCTCAACTTCACTTTTCTGTCTGTTCCCCATAACCCTTGACTCCCCTGTAGTTCAAATATCTGTCTATCTCAGCCTTGAATATATTCAATGACTCAGCCTCCACAGCTCTCTGGGGTAGAGAATTCCAAAGATTCTCGAATCTCTGAGAGAAGAAATTCCTTCTCATCTCCGTCTTAAATGGGCGACCCCTTATTCTGAAACTATGTCCCCTAGTTCTAGATTCCCCCACGAGGGGAAACATCCTCTCAGCATCTACCCTATCATGCCACCTCAGAATCTTATATGTTTCAATACCTTTCATGCTTCAAAACTCCAATGAGTATAGGCCCAACCTGCTCAACCTTTCCTCATAAGACAACCCCTTCATCCCAGGATCAACCTAATGAACCTTCTCTGAACTGCCTCCAATGCAAGTATATTCCTCTTTAAATAAGGAGACCAAAACTGTACGCCGTACTCTAGGTGTGGTCTCACCAATGCCCTGTACAGTTGTAGCAAGACTTCTATACTATTATATTCCATCCCCCTTGCAATAAAGGCCAACATTCCATTTACCTTCCTAATTACTTGCTGTACCTGCATGCTAACTTCTTGTGTTTCATGTATGAGGACACCCAGATCCCTCTGTACTGCAGCATTCTGTAGTCTCTCTCCATTTATATAATAATTTGCTTTTCTATTCTCCCTACCAAAGTGGATAACCTCACATTTTCCCACATTATACTCCATCTGCCAAATTTTTGCCCACTCACTCCCTATGCAGACTCTTTGGCTGTGATTTTGCCAGCACTCAGAGGACGGGTCAGCTGTCAAAGTCGAACTGATTGACGGCGGGTTGGGAGCCCGCCGCAAACCCGCCTCCACGTAAGTTTCCAAAGTGTCGGGTCTGCAATTTCAGAACAGACCCGACACCAAGCAGCAGGGGAGGTATTTAAGATACTTAACGGCTTGTTAAGTGCTTGTTAAATGCTATTTTGCCAGCCATTTGCTATTTTTGCACATTTTCATCGGGTTTCATGTCATTCGGAGATCACGTCAGGTGAGTATGTTGGGAGTTCCAACGAGCTGAATAGTTCACATCTGCAACTGCAGTATAAAAGCTAACCTCTCACATCAATTCATTTTCAAATGTCAGAAGTTGCTGATTTAAGGATTTGGAAGACACATTTGATCTGTATTGAGGTTGCAAGTGTGTGGTGTAAACTTTATATGCACTATCGCCTCCTTGGAATAACCTCTCTCCCCATTGTCTGACTGCTTCTAACATCTCATCCTCAACTGCCATATATTACAGCAGAATGGGAACGCTTTATCCCCTCTCATCCTGGTCCTCAGAAGCTGAAGAGGATCAGCCGCAGCACCAGAGCCAGGCACACCAGCAGCACCCACAACAAGAGCGCCAACCTTCTCAACCACCTTATGCTGCACAGGGCAGAGGATGTCAGCGCAGGGCTGCACCACGTCACAGGAGATATCCCAACACAGGGTTTACAGGCAGAGGATGAGCTTCCTCAACATGACCGAACAGCAGTGCCAAAGGAGGCTGAGACTTTCGCGAGAGGTTGTCGCAGAGGAGGCCATCAAACGAGTCTGAGGAGCCACAAGGAGCCACTTTGATTTGAGTTACAATCAAAGCCATAATTCCGGAGCTGAGCGGCGGACCTGCGAGAGGCACAGAGTCAGCGAGAAAAGAATAAAAAGAGCGCGGAGAGGACGCCTGGGACCAGAGCTGAGCGGCAAACCTGCGAGAGGCACAGAGTCAGTGAGAGCAGGATAAAAAAAGTGGGGAGAGGAGGCCTGGGATCGGAGCTGAGCGGCGGACCTGCGAGAGGCACAGAGTCAGCGCGAGGAGGATAAAAAGAGCGCGGAAAAGAGGCCTGGGACCGGAGCTGAGCGGCGGACCTGTGAGAGGCACAGAGTCAGCGAGAGGAGGATAAAAAGAGCGCGGAAAGGAGGCCTGGGACCGGAGCTGAGCGGCGGACCTGCGAGAGGCACAGAGTCAGCGAGAGGAGAGAGCAAAATAACAAGTAATCGAAGTATGACGTCACCAGAAAGCAGATAAGTGATTGGTTGGTGGTGAGTATTTCTCTCTTGCTCACTTTTTTCCAATCTTAAATTTTGTGGTTTATAGTTTCTAGGGTCTCTGTTGTGTAGCGGGGAGTGCTGGTAAACAAGGGCCCTTGAGTATATCATTTAATTGTAGTGTAATTACTGGTATTGATTTGATTTAATTTAATTTGAATTAATTAAAGGGTAAGTCATGCTCGGCCCTGTGGTATGCTCCTCCTGCGCTATGTGGGAAATCAGGGACACTTCCTGTGTCCCTGATGACCATGTGTGCGGGAAGTGTATCATAGAAACATAGAAACATAGAAGATAGGAGCAGCAGTAGGCCATTCGGCACTTCAAGCCTGCGCCGCCATTCAATGAGATCATGGCTGATCATCCAAATTCAGTACCCTGTCACTGCCTTCTCCCCATATCCCTTGATCCCTTTAGTTTTAAGAAATATATCCAACTCTTTCTTGAATATACTTAATGAACTGGCCTCCACCGCCCTCTGTGGCAGAGAATTCCACAGGTTCACCACTCTCTGGGTGAAGAAATACCTCCTCATTTCAGTCCTAAATGGCTTACCCCTTATCCTTAGATGATGACCCCTGGTTCTGGACTCCCCGGCCATCAGAAACATCCTTCCTGCATCTAGTCTGTCCAGGCCTGACAGAATTTTATAGGTTTCGATGAGATCCCCTCTCAATCTTCTAAACTCCAGTGAGTATAAGCCCAATCGACACAATCTCTCCTCATACGTCATTCCTGCCATCCCAGGTATCAGCCTGGTGAATCTTCGCTGCACTCCTTCCATGGCAAGAACATCCTTCCTCAGGTAAGGTGACCAAAACTGCACACAATACTCAAGGTGCGGTCTCACCAAGGCCCTGTACAACTGTAGCAAGACATCCTTGTTCCTGTACTCGAACCCTCTTGCTACGAAGGCCAACATACCATTTGCCTTCTTAACCGCCTGCTGCACCTGCATGCTTACCTTCAGCGACTGGTGCACAAGAACACCCAGGTCTCTTTGCACTTCCCCTTCTCCCAATCTATTGCCATTCAAATAATAATTTGCCTTCCTGTTTTTGCCACCAAAGTGGATAACCTCACATTTATCCACATTGTAGTTCATGCAGCTGCAGCTACTGGCAGACCGCATTGCGGCACTGGGGATGCGAATGGATACATACTGGAGCATTCGCGATGCTGAGGGCATCGTGGATATCACGTTTAATGAGCTGGTCACACCGCAGGTAAAGGCTGCACAGGCAGGAAGGGAATGGGTGACCACTACGCAGAGTAGTAGGCGCAGGCAGGTAGTGCAGGGGTCCCCTGTGGCCATCCCCCTCTCAAACAGATATACCGCTTTGAATATTGTTGAGGGAGATGGCTTATCGGGGGGAAGACAGCAGCAGCCAACTTCCTGGCACCGTGGGTGGTTCTGCTGCACAGGACGGGAGGAAAAAGAGTGGGAGAGCTATAGTAATTGGGGATTCTATTGTAAGGGGAATAGATAGGCGTTTCTGCGGCCAAAAAAGAGACTCCAGGATGGTATGTTGCCTCCCTGGTGCAAGGGTCAAGGATGTCTCGGAGCGGCTGCAGAGCATTTTGGAGGGGCAGGGTGAACAGCCAGTTGTCATGGTGCATATAGGTACCAATGATATAGGTAAAAACCAGGATGAGGTCCTAAAAGCTGAATATAGGGAGTTAGGAGATAAATTAAAAAATAGGACCTCAAAGGTAGTAATCTCTGGATTGTTACCAGTGCCATGTGCTAGTCAGAGTAGAAATAGAGGGATATTTCAGATGAATACATGGCTAGAGGAATGGTGCAAGCGGGAGGGATTCAAGTTCCTGGGATTTTGGAACCGGTTCTGGGGGAGGTGGGACCAGTACAAACTGGACGGTTTGCACCTGGGCAGGACCGGAACCGATGTCCTAGGGGGAGTGTTTGCTAGTGCTGTTGGGGAGGGTTTAAACTAAAATGGCAGGGGGTTGGGAACCTGTGCAGGGAGACAGAGGAAAGGGAAACAAGGATAGAAGTGAAAGACAGGAAGGAGAAAAGCAAAAGTGGCTGTCAGAGAAATCAAGGGTTTAAATCAAAAATGGCCACAGTAAATAATGATTCTAAAAGGTCTAGAAATGTTAAAAAAACAAGCCTGAAGGCTTTGTGTCTTAATGCGAGGAGCATTCGTAATAAGGTGGATGAATTAGCTGTGCAAATAGATGTAAACGGATATGATATGATTGGGATTAGGAAACATGGCTCCAGGGTGACCAAGGCTGGGAACTCAACATCCAGGGGTATTCAATATTCAGGAAAGACAGGCAAAAAGGAAATGGAGGTGGGGTAGCATTGCTGGTTAAAGAGGAGATTAACACAATTGTAAGGAAGGATATTAGCTCTGATGATGTGGAATCTGTATGGGTAGAGCTGAGAAATACCAAGGGGCAGAAAACGTTAGTGGGAGTTGTATACAGACGCCCAAACTGTAATGAGGAGGTTGGGGATGGCATTAAATGGGAAATTAGAGATGCGTGCAATAAGGGCACAGCAGTTATCATGGGTGACTTTAATCTACATATAGATTGGGCTAACCAAATTAGTAACAATACTGTGGAGGAGGAATTCCTGGAGTGTATATAGGATGGTTTCCTAGACCAATATGTCGAGGAACCAACTAGAGATCAGGCCATCTTAGACTGGGTATTATGTAATGAGAAAGGAATAATTAGCAATCTTGTTGTACGAGGCCCCTTGGGGCGGAGTGATCATAATATGATAGAATTCTTCATTAAGATGGAGAGTGAGGTATTTGACTCAGAGACTAGGGTCCTGAATTTAAATAAGGGAAACTATGATGGTATGAGGCGCAAGTTGGGTAGGATGGATTGAGGAATGTTACTTAAAGGGTTGACGGTGGATAGGCAATGGCAAACATTTAAAGATCGCATGGATGAACTACAGAATTTGTTCATCCCTGTTTGGCATAAAAATAAAACGAAAAAGGTGACTCAACCGCGGCTAACAAGGGAAATTAGGGCTAGCATAAGATCCAAGGAGAGGACATATAAATTGGCCAGAAAAAGCAGTAAACCTGAGGATTGGGAGCAGTTTAGGATTCAGCAAAGGAGGACAAAGGGATGAATTAAGAGGGGGAAAATAGAGTATGAGAGTAAGCTTTCAGGGAACATAAAAACTGACTGTAAAAGCTACTATAGATATGTGTGAAGAGAAAGAGATTGGTGAAGTCAAGCGAAGGTCCCTTGCAGTCAGAATCAGGGGAATTTATAATGGGGAACAAAGAAATGGCAGACCAATTAAATACATACTTTGGTTCTGTCTTCACAAAGGAGGACACAAATAACCTCCCAGAGATGTCGGGAAGGTAGGGTCTAATGAGAGGGAGGAACTGAATGAAATCAGTATTTGTAGGGAAATGGTGTTAGGGAAATTGATGGGATTGAAGGCTGATAAATCCCCAGGGCCTGATAATCTACATCCTAGGGTACTTAAGGAGGTGGCCCTAGAAATAGTAGATGCATTGCTGGTCATCTTCCAAAATTCTATAGACTCTGGAACAGTTCCCATGGATTGGAGGGTAGCTAATGTTACCCCACGATTCAAAAAAGATGGGAGAGAGAAAATGGGGATTACAGACCGGTAAGCCTGACATCGGTAGTGGGGGAAATGCTAGAGTCAATTATAAAAGATGTAATAGCAGAGCACTTGGAAAACAGTGACAGGATCGGACAAATTCAACATGGATTTACAAAAGGTAAATCGTGCTTGACTAATCCACTGGAATTTTTTGAGGATGTAACTGATAGAATAGATAAGGGAGAACCAGTGGATGTGGTGTATTTGGACTTTCAGAAGGCTTTTGATAAGGTCCCGCATAAGAGGCTTAGCGTGTAAAGTTAAGGCACATGGGATTGGGGGCAAGGTACTGACTTGGATAGAGAACTGGTTGGTAGACAGGAAGCAAAGAGTTGGAATAAACGGGTCTTTTTCCGAGTGGCAGGCAGTGACTAGTGGGGTACAGCAGGGATTGGTCCTAGGACCCCAGCTATTCACAATATATATTAATGATCTAGACGAGGGAACTAGATGTAATATCTCCAAGTTTGCAGACGACACAAAGCTGGGTGGGCGTGTGAGCTGTGAGGAGGATGCCGAGAAACTCCAGTATGATTTGGACAGGCTGGGTGATTGGGCAGATGCATGGCAGATGCAGTATAATGTGGCTAAGTGCGAGGTTATCCACTTTGGTGGCAAAAACAGGAAGGCAGATTATTATCTGAATGGCAATAGATTGAGAGAAGGGGAAGTGCAACGAGACCTGGGTGTCCTTGTGCACCAGTCGCTGAAGGTAAGCATGCAGGTGCAGCACGCAGTTAAGAAGGCAAATGGTATGTTGGCCTTTGTAACGAGAGGGTTCGAGTACAGGATCAAGGATGTCTTGCTGCAGTTGTACAGGGCCTTGGTGAGACCACACCTTGAGTATTGTGTGCAGTTTTGGTCGCCTTTATCTGAGGAAGGATGTTCTTGCCATGGAGGGAGTGCAGCGAAGATTCACCAGACTGATACCTGGGATGGCAGGAATGACGTATGAGGAGAGATTGGGTCGATTGGGCTTATACTCGCTGGAGTTTAGAAGAATGAGAGGGGATCTCATTGAAACTTATAAAATTCTAACAGGACTAGAC
Source organism: Somniosus microcephalus (assembly GCF_052327205.1). Classification (NCBI taxonomy): domain Eukaryota; kingdom Metazoa; phylum Chordata; class Chondrichthyes; order Squaliformes; family Somniosidae; genus Somniosus; species Somniosus microcephalus. Next base: position 274,120,876 of record NC_140990.1, on the reverse strand, counting down.
AGACTAGATGCAGGAAGGATGTTCCCGATGGCGGGGGAGTCCAGAACCAGGGGTCACATTCTAAAGATAAGAGGTAAGCTTAGGACAGAGATGAGGAGGAATTTCTTCACCCAGAGTGTGGTGAACCTGTGGAATTCTTTACCACAGAAGGCAGTTGAGGCCAATTCATTAAATATATTCAAGAAGGAGTTAGATATATTTCTTAATGCTAAAGGGATCAAGAGATATGGGGGAAGGCAGGGACTGGGTACTGAATTTGGATGATCAGCCATGATCTCACTGAATGGCGGAGCAGGCTCGAGGTGCCGAATGGCCTACTCCTGCTCCGATCTTCTATGTTTCCACCAGAAGCGTCATAGAGCAAACATTAGGGTTGCTCAAAATGCGCTTCAGATGCCTGGACAGATCTGGTGAAGCCCTACAGTACGCAGCAGCTAGGGTCTCGAGAATCATCGTTGTCTGCTGTGCCCTGCACAACATCGCACTGCAGCGAGGATTAGTGCTGTATGAGGAACAAGGCGCAGAGCGCACAGCCTCTTCAGAGGAGGAGGAGCAGAATGAGGTTCCAGATGAGTAAGACCTGGAGGAGGCGGCTGACTCAGTGCGACCAGCACGTGACCACATTTTTGCCCGTGATGCCAGGGATGGCCTAATTAATGCCAGCTTCATTTAACTTTATGCAGCACAGACATGTGGCTGCCAGATGCACATGAAGGTTAGCACTTCAACACCATAGAGCATCTCTACAATGAACTGTGCATTCCGTGCACTGTCACCACCATTGCTGCACATGAAAGGCACCCTTACCCCTCACTGTGCCACTTGAAATTGTGAGCACACATACAGCAGCACATTCAAACATTCACATGACATTACTTTATTACAACAAAATAAAACAACAGAAACTTATCATTGATTTATATCAAAACACCCAAGTGACTACCCTTGTGACTATTTATGTGGGAGCTTTCTTTTATGCGTGCTTCTACATGCTGCTACCCCTGTGGCTTCAGCAGATGTAGATGCAGCCTGCTCACTTCCGTGCTGCGACTGCTTAGACGCTTTTGGCAGATGTCCTCTGGATTTTGGAGCCTGTGAGGGCCTCGCCAGAGTCTGCTCCTCCTGTCGCTGTGCAGGGGCAGACTTGGCCATCACTGTTTGGGGAGGCATCTGGGGCTCTGGCCAAGAGGTTGGCAAGGCGGTGGGGGGGGAGTTTAGTGCTCGGAGAGGAGCCCCCACTTCCATGTCCCCTCCCACCATCATCCCTTTCATGGGCCACCTGCACTTCTCTGCTAGCAAGTAGCTGGAGAGCACCTTGCTGCACATCAGTGGGGCCATGAAGATCCATTTCTGCGCTGACATTCCTCATAACAAGGACATCCATGCACCCCTGGTTTCTCTCCTCAATAGATGCCCATCTATCCTCCATAGATGACTATCTATTTAGAAGTGTTACCATGTTCTCCTAAGTCTGGCGATTTATGTCCTCCATGGAGGTTGCCATTCTTTCCATGGCGGCACCTACATTTGCCCATGCATGCACCATGGCGTTGCTCATATTTGAGATGGACTCCTCCATTCTCTGCACACTTGCAGTCACTGTGGTTGCAAACCCAGTCAGAGCCTCCTGCACTTGTTCTTGAAGCTCCAGGACCACTCTCTTCCTGGATGGCCCCCAAGGCTCAGCGTCTACATGCAGCTTAGCAGAGCTAGGAAAGTCCTGCAGCCTCCGACGAGGACTCTCCTCTGCTGTCCCTGTCTCCACCATCTGATCTTGCTCACTTGTGACTTGCGATACACCAGGTGACAACACTGCTCTATCTCTCATAGGACCCACCAAGGTGTGCGTCTCTGCGCTGGTGCAGGGTGTGCTCATTTCTGCTGATGCTGCTCCCTCAGAGGCTGGTGGATCCTCTGAGGAGTCCTCCTGCTCTTCCTCCTGGACAGTAGGGAGGGAGGCTCTTGATGGTCCTGTGGGAGAGTAAAGACATGATTTAGACATGTGATATGTAGATTGTAATGTATGTAACTTTAAGGGGAGAACTACTTTTTACAGCTCCTGTATACTGTAGTACCGGCAGTGACCACACCTGTATATAAACCCTGAGTAGTGATCTGTATAGTTAGTTCTAGAGTAACCCTCATTCAGTAAACACCTGTTGAATCGTTCCCTGCAGTCGTTGTCTGATTATTGAAGGACACAACATTAAGATACATGGATCTAACAGTAGCGACGAGCAAGTTCGAACCTACCTGCAACTCTGCATCACCTCCCAGGGATTCGCTCCTGGAGAACAGTGGAAGAAGGTCGAGTCCAGAAGCACGGGCGTCGACCACAGGCAACTGCCCAGTCATCCAGCGGAGATTTGAGCATCACAGGGGAGGCTGTCGAGAGCCAGGCTTGGCTTTCCAGTCACGGTGGTCCAGCGAAACGGGCTGGCAACAGGTACTGCGCAGACCCTTCCCGGACGGCGACGGGCTAGAGCCCGACCGAGCAGCACAGAAAAAGGCTGAGCAGCGTTGACGGGGGAGAGAGAGAGGGCAGAGCGCACAGGGCGCAGCCGGTGTTCAGGACCGAGCGGCGTCAACGGGGGAGAGAGACGAGAGAGAGCAGAGCGCAGCCGGTGTTCAAGGGCCGAAAAGCGTCAACAGGGGAGAGAGACGAGAGAGAGCAGAGCGCAGCCGGTGTTCAAGGGCCGAAAAGCGTCAATGGGGGAGAGAGACGAGAGAGAGCAGAGCGCAGCCGGTGTTCAAGGGCCGAGCAGTGTCAACGGGGGAGAGAGGCGCGCAGGAAAATGCGAGGCGCTGCCATTTGCCGCGAGGACCGCCGAGAGCGACGTTGGCAGCAGCGCGGGAGACGCCATTTTAAGCTGCAGCGGGGAAGAAAGGAAAGCGCGGGAGATGCCATTTTAAGCTGCAGCGGGGAAGAAAGGAAAGCGTGGGAGACGCCATTTTAAGCCAGCCTAACCACACCCAAAAATGCCGAAGAGTGGCAGTATCATAGCGTTCGACAATGAAGTCGAAGATTGGACGACATATGTCGAACGCATAGAAGTATACTGCAAGGCGAATGAAGTGCCAGATGACAAGAAAGTGCTGGTATTGTTGAATTCAATGGGTGCAAAAACGTATGCTTACTACGAAACCTAGTAACCCCAGAGAAGCCAGTAGAAAAGGATTTTGAAAACATAGTGTCAATCCTACAGGACCACTTAAACCCCACACCGCTGCTGATAGCAGAAAGATTTAAGTTTCACAAAAGGAACCAGCATAAAGATGAAAGTAATGCTGAGTATTTAACGGAACTGCGCAAGCTATCGAAACACTGCCAGTTTGGAACGGGACTAGCAGATACTTTAAGGGACAAGTTTGTATGTGGGCTTCAAAGTGAAGGAACCCAGAAACGGCTTCTATCAGAAAAGGATCTTACGCTGGACAAGGCTTTCAGCATTGCAGTATCACATGAAGCAGCAGCACGGGGCGCTGCAGAGATACAACAGAGACCGCAAGAATATGGCACAAATGAAATGTCATACAGAACAGTGAAGTGCTATCGCTGCGGCAGAACAACACACGACCATAATGATTGCTGGTTCAAGGACCAAGTGTGCAGACAGTGTGGAAAAGTAGGACACATAGCAAGAGACTGCAGGTCGGGAAAGAAAACCAGCAGCAAGAAATCTCCACAGGAGAAGTACAAGAAGGTACATAAGGTGACGGAGAGTAGTTCAGACGAACAGAAGAGTGATACAGACTCCAGAATCAAGGAGCTGGGTTGTCTGAAACTACATAATGTGATCAAAACAGAGGATCACCAAACTATCTGGGTCACGCTCAAGATAGCAGGAGTCCAAGTGAAAATGGAATTGGACACAGGATCAGCCCTAACAGTCATAAACCGAAGGGACTACAAGCGGCTATTCTCACATGTACCCTTGAGAAATACAAAGATTGTCTTGAAGACGTACACGGGGAAAAAAGTCTACCCCAAAGGAAAAATAAGGGTGAACGTTATATATAACAGCAACACCAAAAATGGACCTATATGTATTGCCAGATGGAGGACCACCACTACTAGGAATGAATGGATCCGGAAGATACAGCGAGATTGGCATTCCATACAGGCACTGACTGTGGCTGACAAAAAGGATGACGACGTCACACCTGGGTGACTGTCAAAGATCCTAACTGACGCGAAAGAAGTGTTCCAGCAAGGACTCGGAACACTAAAAGGCATGACAGCGATGATTAAAATTGAAGAAAACGCAAGCCCAAAATTTTTTAAGGCCAGACCGGTACCTTATGCGATCCGCCCAGCCGTCAAAGCAGAGCTGGAGAGTCTGGAACGTTCAGGTGTACTGTCCAAGGTAGACTGGAGCGAGTGGGCTACACCCATCGTCCCTGTGATGAAAAAGTCATTGAGCAGCACGCCTGGGGAACCAAGGAAGGTTCGCATCTGTGGGGACTTTAAGGTAACAGTGAACCCGGTCCTTCACATCGTACAATATCCACTTCCGCAGATTGAAGATATTTTCGCCTCGCTATCTGGAGGGAAACGCTTCACTAAGATTGATCTGGCCCAGGCGTATATGCAAATGGAGGTAGAAGAAGCATCAAAAAAATACCTCACATTCAACACCCATAAAGGTCTCTACCAATACAACCGGCTGGTATTCGGGGTAGCATCAGCTCCGGCTATTTGGCAGAGGGCAATGGAACAAGTCCTGCAAGGGATCCCAGGGACCCAGTGTTATTTGGACGACATCCTGGTCACGGGCGAAAATGACATTGATCACCTTGCCAACCTGGAGCAGGTGCTCACTAGATTGCAGGAATATGGGCTCCGAGCTAACCACCCCAAATGCGAGTTTTTTAGAAAACAGATCTATTATTGTGGCCACGTTATCGATAAAGAGGGGTTACATAAGTCCCCAGAGAAGATTGAGGCAGTAGCCAAGGCTCCAGCACCGGAAAATGTGTCACAACTGAGGTCGTTCCTCGGGCTGGTAAACTACTACCATAAGTTCTTGCCAAATTTGTCTACAATACTACACCCACTGAACACCCTACTGCAAACTGGGGTGCCATGGAAGTGGAGTGACGAATGTAGACGAGCTTTCCAGAAGAGCAAAACACTAATCACATCGAAAGAGGTATTGGCCCATTACAACCCGGCATTACCAATTCGGTTGGCATGTGATGCGTCACCCTACGGCATTGGAGCGGTGCTGTCGCACAAATTCTCGGACGGCTCAGAGAGGCCAATAGCCTTTGCGTCTCGATCACTAACCTCAGCCGAGCGTAACTACGCCCAGATTGACAGGGAGGCCCTCAGCCTAGTGTGGGGAGTGAAAAAATTCAATCACTATCTGCACGGGCAGAAGTTCACCTTGCTGACTGACCACCAACCACTTGTCTCCATCTTTAATCCAAAGAAGGGCGTTGCGGTGATGACTGCGCAACGGCTACAAAGATGGTCCCTTTTTCTAGGGGCGCACCAATATGAAATCGAGTATAAGGGCTCGAAACAGCATGGAAACGCTGATGGGCTATCACGCCTGCCACTGCCTACTGCGGAGGAAGCACCAGCAGTGGATCCTGTCGAAATATTTCATTCGACTATAATTGAATGCTTGCCAGTAACTAACGCTGGTATAGAGAAGGAGACCTGAAATGACCCGACACTGTCTCGGGTGTATGATTTGACGGTAAAGGGATGGCCAGCACATGGCGACTCACTGTTGCCAGCATTCTCATCCAGAAGAGAACAGCTGTCAGTATGCCAGGGGACCTTGATGTGTGGATCCCGAGTGGTAATTCCACCCAAGTTAAGGGAGAGAGTGCTCAATGAGCTTCACGAAGGTCATCTGGGAGGGGTGAAAATGAAAAGCCTTGCTAGGGCTTATGTGTGGTAGCCGGGGATCGATCTGCAAATCGAGGACCTGACAAAGAGCTGCACAGGATGCCAGAAGGTCCAAAATGCACCACCACATGCCCCTCTACACCCATGGGAGTGGCCCTCATCTCCATGGCAACGGGTGCATATTGATTTTGCTGGTCCATTCATGGACTCAATGTTTTTAATAGCCGTGGATACGCACTCGAAATGGCCTGAGGTGATGAGAATATCCTCCACCAACACGGAGAAAACTATTGCAGTCCTACGGACCATTTTTGCCAGGAACGGCTTGCCAGAGCAGATTTGCTCTGATAACAGATCACAGTTTGTGTCCGAAGAGTTTCGAAGATTTATGAAAAGGAATGGGTTAAGGCATTACACATCCGCCCCGTATCATCCAGCCACAAATGGATTGGCTGAGAGGTTCATACAAACCTTTAAGAAGGCAATAAAGGCTATGTACAATGACAACATTCTGCTGCAGCACAAGGTGGACAATTTCCTGTTCGCCTACCGGAATGCGACACATGCAGTCACCAACCAGGCCCCAGCCATGATGTTCTTTAACCGAAGGTTAAGATCTCGCCTGGAATTGCTCAGACCAAACGTACGAAGAGATGTTGAGAGTAAGCAATTCCAGCACATCCATGAGAAGCCAACAAGGAGCTTCAATGTAGGGCAACCAGTCTTGGCCCGCGACTACCGAACAGAAAAATGGCAGCCAGGAATGATATGCACACGGCAGGGCCCACTAATGTACACAGTGGACGTTGGGGAGAGCATCATGAGACGCCATGCTGACCAGATCCTAGAGTCACAGGAACAAGTCAACCCCATGCCTCACCCATACGTACCTGGTGATGAACCCGACGTACAGGTAGCATCTACCCCAGAAACAGTAGCATCGGAAGCTGATGAACCAACCGACGACAGGGGGCCAGAATCGCCTCCGCACCAAGAGCAAGACACTCGGGAAAGGCGCTATCCAGAAAGGATCAGGAAACCTCCCCAAAGACTGAATTTATAAATAGACTATTTTCAGCTAATGTTGCATGTTAAAAGTGTTAATTGTAATCAGTTTGATATTTAATTGTTAAATGAGTGTTATGGTACTGTTAATCTAAAAGGGGAGGAATTGTAATGTATGTACCTTTAAGGGGAGAACTACTTTTTGCAGCTCCTGTATACTGTAGTACCGGCAGTGACCACACCTGTATATAAACCCTGAGTAGTGATCTGTACAGTTAGTTCTAGAGTAACCCTCATTCAGTAAACACCTGTTGAATCGTTCCCTGCAGTCGTTGTCTGATTATTGAAGGACACATTAAGATACACGGATCTAACATAGATTGCAGACACATCCCATTGTGCACATGATGAGCATTCAATTTCTATTGACTTCAGATCCCATATGAGTTACTCATGAATGCCAAATACAACGGATGAAAAATAATTCCGTCACCAGGTTGTTCTACTGAGCCCCTCTCTCCGTCCCCCACTTCAAGCTGGTCAACAACTCCAACAATGTCCAGAGCTGCCTCCTCAGCGTGGGTGAGCTGCGCTAACGAAGGTGGTCCTCCTCCGGTTCGCTCCCTCTCCCTCTTATTGTGGGCTCTCTTTTCCTGCAATGAGGGAAAGAAGTGCAGTTTTAGTGAGAATGATGGAATGAATGTAAAGAATGGATAGGAGAGATGTTTAGAGGGAGACTATGATGGAGTGGGGTGCCAATACCAAGTTGCCTCCTTTTGAGTTGTTAGTTGTTGTCATTGCATAACATTGAGGGTGAGTGTGAGGGGTGCATAGTAAGCTGGGGATGTGATTCTGTACATAGGGAGAGAGGGATGGGTGATGGTGCAAGGGAGGTTGGGGTGAGTTAGGATGTGCAGGAGTAGGGTTAGCAATGCAGAGTGATAGGGATGTGATGACAGGCACCGCAGATGAAGGTAAGTGTGCTTTTATCCTCACTTTTGCTGAATGCAGATCATTGAACCTCTTCCTACATTGGACCCAGGTGCGAGAAAACACAGACCTTGCAGTGACCTCCTCAGCTTTTTGCAGCCAGGCTGCCTTTGTCTGGTGAGGAGGTCTCCTCCTTGCATCACTAGGGAATAGAACCTTACTGCGTCCTCTGACTCCCTCCACAAGAACATGGAGGGAGTCATCGTTGAAGCGGGGAGCAGCCTTAGTTCTTTCTGCAGTCATATTTTGAAGCAAAGTACTCAAAAGCATAAAATCCAAAGTGAAAGCAAATGGGGACATGGCCCCCTTAAATACACCAGCTGCAAACGCATCATCAGTGGAGGTCAGCAGACCTGCACCTAGTCATTGAGCCGGGTAACGCGCACGGCGGGCTTAACAAGCCCAATCAATGCAAAATTGTTTTCCCACAGCTGCTGGAGCCAGGAGCAGGAGTGGAACCCATCAAATAACTTTCCCGACGTAAACCTGCCTCCACTGGGAAAATCCAGCCCTTTGTGTCCTCCTCACAACTTGCTTTCCCACCTATCTTTGTATCGTCAGCAAAATTAGCTACAGTACACTCAGTTCCTTCATCCAAGTAATTAATATAGATTGTAAATAGTTGAGGCCCCAGCACTGATCCCTGTGGCACCCCACTAGTTACAGTTTGCCAACCTGAAAATGACCCGTTTATCCCGGCTCTCTGTTTTCTGTTAGTGAGCCAATCCTCTATCCATGCTAATATATTACCCCCAACACCATGAGCTCTTATCTTGTGCAGTAACCTTTTATGTGGCATCTTATCGAATGCCTTTTGGAAATCTAAATACACTACAACTACTAGTTCCCCTTATCCATCCTGCTCGTTACATCCTCAAAGAATTCGAGTAAATTTGTTAAACACAATTTCCCTTTCATAAAACCATGTTGACTCTGCCTAATTATAGAATGATTTTCTAAGTTGCCTGTTATCACTTCCTTAATAATGGATTCCAGTATTTTCCCGATGACTGATGTCAGGCTAATTGGCCTGTAGTTCCGTTTTTCTCTCTCCCTCCTTTCTTGAATAGTGGGGTTACATTTGCTACCTTACAGGGTATGGTAGCTTAGTGGTTATGTTACTGGACTAGTAATCCAGAGGACTGGACTAATGATCCGGAGACATTCAATTAATTAAATAAAAATCTGGAATTAAAAAAAAGCTAGTATCGGTAATGCTGACCATGAAACTACCGGATTGTCATAAAAACCCATTTGGTTCACTAATGTCCTTTACAGAAGGAAATCTGCCATCCTTACCCGGTCTGGCCTTTATTTGACTCCAGACCCACAACAATGTGGTTGACTCTTAACTGCCCTCTGAAATAGCTTAGCAAGCCACTCAGTTGTATTCAAATGACGGCTCACCACCACCTTCTTGAGGGCAAATAATGATGCGCAAAAAATGCTGGCCTTGCCGGTGATGCCCACATCCCGTGTATGAATAAAAAATATATTACCCTCAACCCCATGAGCCCTTATCTTGCGTAACAACCTTTTATGTGGCACCTTATCGAATGCCTTTTGGAATTCCAAATATATTACATCCACTGGTTCCCTTTTATTTACCAAAATGTTTTAAATAATGATCCTGTAAAGTGCCTTGGGATGTTTTACTATGCTAAAGGTGCTATATAAATGCAAGTTGCTATTGTTGTTGTTGGCTAAGAGTGAAGTGATGTCAAAAAAATGAAAGTGCACGGATCGGATTAACAGAAAAAAAAGTTTACAAACTGACCATTATACAAACAAGTTGTAAACATGAAATGTCCTTGTCTGTCAGTCGTGTTATCTTCAGAACTTTAGAAGGCCCAGTAATGAGATAATCTATCGGCTTCTAAGACGACAGTGGTGTTGGCTAAGGTCCTGTAATGTAATGTGGTCCAAGATTTCAGTCAGAAACTGTGGATTTAATCCAAGATGCAATGGCATTTGGGTGATCAACCAGGGCCAGCAGAAAAAAAACAATAAATTCATTTTGATGTCTACTGTTGCAAACACCCTTCCAAACAGAAGGAAACACATTTTGGTTTGTGGAAAAATATATTTTTGCCTGTGTTTTTTTTTAAACATATTTCTGTACTGCTAGGATCAGCATGTAAGAGATTAACACCTAAGGTCACACACGGTATCCTTGTCAGCAGAAGTTAGCAGCTCAGATTAAACTTCTTGGAAAAACTAAGTTTGTCTTGGCCCCCATAATTGTGGTTTGAAGTCTTAACTGATTAATCACCCCAGGGGCCATCATTTACAATCACAAACATCTTGTACCGTTGTATGAGATGGTCTTATTGTCACACAGGAATACCATTGTGACACCTTGTTGTTTAAACTCTTGGGGGGAAAAATTTGGTGGTGCCCCATTTGGGGCACTAACATCGCCCTGAAAAAGTTAGTGCCCCTCTGCCGGAAATTGAGTTGTAGCAGCCCAAGCAGGAGGTGGAGCGTTTCCAGTAGTGCGCCACCTCCTTCTTGGGGCGCTACAACTGAAGATTGCGGCACTACGTGCAACTGCGCCATGCACATCGGCACATAGCGCCGCGTCATTGCAGGCCTCCTCCCCTGATTAAAGGGGAGGGGCCTAGCACTGCACGCACCGGGGCCCTGCCAGACCACCGGGGAGCGGGGTGCCGTGAAAACAGCCCGGCACTCAAGAGGAGTGCCGGGCTGAGCGATCGCGGCCGGCACACCAAGAAAAAAAGGGGAAGAGGCAGGTGCTGGCAGTCAGCCAAAAAAAAATGTCCGCCCGACACCTGCCCTTTAAGTAGCCCTGCCGCGACTGCAAAAACACCCCCCTAACCCTGTCGGACATACTGTCCAGCGATAGGTCAGGGGGCGCAAGCGAAGTTTGTGGTCGGGGCGCTGCACACGGTAATGACGTCATCGCCGGCGGCACAGCATGGCGGGGCGCTACCGGCTACTGCCACTGCTAACCTCCTGCTGAATTTTGCGGGAGGTGTTAACAGTGCCGCACCCGGGTGCTAGGGGATTTGCGCCCCATTAGCGCCCCCCGGGGGCACAACGAGAGGTGCAAATCCCCCAGTTCTGTTCAATTTGCACAGCATGACATGCAATCAGTCAGACTTATCATGGCCCCCTGGTCATATATGAAATCATAGGTCCCAACCTGGGAACAGTGATTTTGATTAATATCTATTTCTGAGAGCAATATGAAAAGTGGCTGTCTCTTGATTGGCTGGGAACTCTTTTTGATTGACAGTTTGGTGGGCAGAGCCTTCATCTCAGAGACATCTCACCGCAGTTTTCGGTTAAAGACGGGATAGTTTTGACTTTGGGCGATGGTGTAAAACGGGCGTGAAATGAACAGCAGGAGTGATGTATAACGGGCGGCTGATCCGATAGCAGCCATTTTACTCTCTCTCCCAAAGTTAAAATTACCCTCAGAGAGCTGTCAGAGTGTGTGTGAGCTTCACAGTCAACAACCAAAAGGCTGTGTTTTAAAATCCTGAACCAGCTTAGTTAGTGGAAGTTTACAGGAAGTGGCCTTTTGTTTTACGGTTCAGTGTTTAGAGAGAAAGAAGGTTGTGTCAGTTTGTGTCTCTTTTGTTTTACATATGGAGGAGTGTAGGAGAATACTTATATCTCACTGTGTTACACATTCTAATCTAAAATCTCTCATTGGTTCAAAGCCTGTGGCTTGAACTGGTAACAATTTTTCTGCAGTCCAACACCACAGAGAAAGAATTTAGGTGGTGGCTCTTGATAGATTCCATTAGTTGGTGTACAGAGTAAGGTTTCTGCTGGATCCGTGGTTCAGTGGATATGCTGTTATTAAATAATCACATGGATGCTGTACATTAATAATAAACAGGTCTTTACTGGAGGAGGGTAGTCTCAAGACTGGGGGTACAGAGGCATGCGCAAAGCTTATATACAGGTGTGGTCACTGCCGGTACTACAGTATACAGGAGCTGTAAAAGTAGTTCTGACTTAAAGGCACATACACTACAATTCCTCCCCTTTTAGATTAGTAGTACCCCTAATATTCAAATTACAATTAACATTTCAGCATGTACATTAAACAACAAAAGTCCATTTATAGATTCAGTCTTTGGGGCGGCTTCCTGACCCTTTCGGGATAGCGCCTTTCCGGAAGTTCTTGTTCTTGGTGCAGAGGCGATTCTGACCCCTTTTCATTGGGTAGTTCATCGGGTTCCACTGCTACTGGGTCTGAGGTAGATGCTACCGGTATGTCGAGTTCATCCCCAGGTACTCGAGACATGGGGTTGACGCGCTCCTGTGACGCTAAGATCTGATCGACGTGGCGTCTCACAATGTTCTCCCCGACATCCACTGTGTACATTAATGGCCCCTGCCTTGTACACATCGTTCCAGGTTGCCATTTCTCTGTTCGATAGTCACGGGTCAAGACTGGTTGCCCTACATTGAAGCTCCTTGTTGGCTTCCCATTGATGTGCTGGAATTGTTTGTCCTCAACATTTCTTCGCACATTTGGTCTGAGCAAGTCCAGACAAGATCTCAACCTTCGGTTAAAGAACATCATGGCCGGGGTTTGGTTGGTAACTGCATGTGTCGCGTTTCGGTAGGCTAATAAGAAATTGTCCATCTTATGCTGTAGTGGAATTTCCTCGTCGCACATGGCCTTTATCGCCTTCTTAAAGGTTTGTACGAACCTCTCAGCCAATCCATTTGTGGCTGGATGATACGGGGCGGATGTGTAATGCCTTACCCCATTCCTTCTCATAAATTTTTGGAACTCGTCAGACACAAACTGTGGTCCATTATCAGAGCAAATCTGCTCTGGCAAACCATTTCTGGCAAATATGGTCCGTAGGACTGCAATCGTTTTCTCTGTAGTGGTTGAAGACATTTTTATCACCTCAGGCCACTTTGAATGAGCATCCACTGCTATTAAGAACATTGAGTCCATGAATGGACCAGCAAAATCAATATGCACCCATTGCCATGGAGAGGAGGGCCGCTCCCATGGGTGTAGAGGGGCATGTGGTGGTGCATTTTGGACCTTCTGGCATCCTAAGCAGCTCTTAGTTAGGTCTTCGATTTGTTGATCGATTCCCGGCCACCACACATAAGCCCTAGCAAGGCTTTTCATTTTCACTCCCCCCAGATGACCTTCATGTAGCTCATTTAGCACTCTCTCCCTTAACTTGGGTGGAATCGCCACTCTGGATCCACACATCACTGTCCCCTGGCATACTGGCAGCTGTTCTCTTCTGGATGAGAATGCTGGCAACAGTGAGTCGCCATGAGTTGGCCATCCCCTCACCGTCAATTCATATACCCGAGACAGCGTCGGACCATTGCGGGTCTCCTTCTCTATATCCGCGTTCGTTACTGGCAATCGTTCAATTATTGATGAATAAAATATCTCGATAGGGTCCACTGCTGGTGCTTCCTCCACAGTAGGCAGTGGCAGGCGCGATAGCCCATCAGCGTTCCCATGCTGTTTCGTGCTTTTATATTCTATTTCATATTGATTCGCCCCTAGAAACAGGGACCATCTTTGTAACCGCTGTGCAGTCATCACTGGAACGCCCTTCTTAGGATTAAAGATGGAGACAAGTGGTTGGTGGTCAGTCAGCAAGGTGAACTTCTGCCCATGCAGATAGTGGTTGAATATTTTTACTCCCCATACTAGGCTGAGGGCCTCCCTGTCAATCTGGGCGTAGTTGCGCTCGGCTGAGGTTAGTGACCGAGACGCAAAGGCTACTGGCCTCTCCAACCCGTCAAGGAATTTATGCGACAGCACCGCTCCAATACCATAGGGTGATGCATCACATGCCAAACGAATTGGTAGTGCTGGGTTGAAATGGGCCAACACCTCTTTTGATGTGATCAATTCTTTACATCTGGAAAGCTCGTCTACGTTCGTCATCCCACTTCCATGGTACCCCTGTTTGCAGTAGGGTGTTCAGTGGGTGTAATACCGTAGACAAATTTGGTAAGAACTTGTGGTAGTAGTTTACCAGCCTGAGGAACGACCTCAGTTGTGACACATTTTCCGGTGCTGGAGCCTTGACTACTGCCTCAATCTTGTCAGGGGACTTATGTAACCCCTCTTCATCGATGATGTGGCCACAATACGAGATCTTTTTCTGGAAAACTCGCACTTGTGGCGATTAGCTTGTAGCCCATACTCCTTTAATCTGGTGAGCACCTTCTCCAAGTTGGCGAGGTGATCACCGTCATTTTCGCCCGTGACCAAGATGTCGTCCAAATAACACTGGGTCCCTGGAATCCCTTGCAGGACCTGATCCATCGCCCTTTGCCAGATAGCCGGAGCCGAGGCTACTCCAAACACCAGCCAGTTGTATTGATAGAGACCTTTATGAGTGTTGATCGTAAGGTATTGTTTCGAAGCTTCTTCTACCTCCATTTGCAAGTACGCCTGGACTAGTTCAATTTTGGTGAAGCGTTTACCTCCAGATAGCGAGGTGAAAATATCCTCAATTCGTGGAAGCGGATATTGTACCGTGTGAAGGACTGGGTTCACTGTCACCTTAAAATCCCCACAGATGCGGACCTTCTTTGGTTCCCCAGGCGTATTACTCAACGACCTCTTCATTACAGGAACGATGGGTGTAGCCCACTCGCTCCAGTCCACTTTGGACAGTACTCCTGAACGTTCCAACCCTTCCAGCTCTGCTTCAACAGCTGGTCTGATCGCATAAGGCACTGGTCTGGCCTTCAGAAACTTTGGGCTTGCATTTTCCTCGATTTTAATCGTTGCTGTTATTCCTTTTAGTGTTCCTAGTCCCTCCTGGAACACTTCTTTTGCGTCAGTTAGCATTTTTGACAGTCGTCCAGGTGTGACGTCGTCATCCTTTTTGGCCTCAACCTTCAGTGCCTGTATGGAATGCCAATCTAATTGTATCTTCCGGATCCATTCACGTCCTAGCAGTGGTGGTCCTCCATCTGGCAATACATATATATCCATTTTAGGTATTTCCTGGCCTTTATATGTCACTTTCACCCTTATTTTTCCTTTGGGGTAGACTTTTTGCCCGTATACGTCTTCAAGACAATCTCTGTAGCTTTCAAGGGTATGTGTGAAAATAGCCGCTTGTAGTCTCTTTGATTTATGACTGTTAGCGCTGACCCTGTGTCCAATTCCATTTTCACTTGAACTCCGTCTATCTTGAGTGTAACCCAGATAGTCTGGTGATCCTCCATTTCTGTTACCTTATGTAGTTTCAGACAACCCAGCTCCTTGATTCTGGAGTCTGTGTCACTTTTCTGTTCGTCTGAACCACTGTCCATCACCTGGTGTACCTTTTTGTACTTCTCCTGTGGAGATCTCTTACTGTTGGTTTTCTTCCCAGACCTGCAGACTCTTGCTATGTGTCCTGCTTTCCCACACTGTCTGCACACTTGGTCCTTGAACCAACAATCTTTCTGGTCATGTGTTGTTCTGCCGCAGCGATAACACTTCCCTGTTCCAAACGACATTTCATTGGTGCCATATTCTTGCGGTCTCCGTTGTATCCCTGCAGCGCCCCTTGCGGCTGCTTCGTGTGAAACTGCCATACTGAAAGCTTTGTCCAGCGTAAGGTCCTTTTCTGATAGAAGCCGTTTCTCGGTTCCTTCACTTTGTAGCCCACACACAAACTTGTCCCTTAACGTATCTGCTATTCCTGCTCCAAACTGGCAGTGTTTTGATAGCTTCCGCAGTTCCGTTAGGTACTCAGCGTTGCTTTCGTCTTTGTGTTGGTTCCTATTATGGTACTTAAATCGTTCGGCTATCAGCAGCGGTGTAGGGTTTAAGTGGTCCTGTAGGATTTCTACTGTAAAGTCCGCGCCTCAATAATACACGGACTTCGGGAGAACAGTTTAACAGGTACTTTACTGAACAGGAGGGAGCGTCAGACTGAAAATACAGAAGCCTGCTAGGGCCTTTTATACAGGGGTGGTCAATGCCGGTACTGCAGTCTAAGACCAGTTATTCCCTTAAAGGTACATACACAACAATTCCTCCCCTTTTAGATAAACAGTACATAACATTCATTTAACAACTAAATAATAACTAATTACAATTACAATTTTCTCGGTACTATATACATCAACTGAAATAGTCATTTATAAGTTCAGTCTTTGAGGAGGCTTCCTGATCCTGACTGGATAGCGCCTTTCTCGAGTATCCTGTTCTGGCGGTGGAGTCAATTCTGGCTCATTGTCATTGGTTAGTTTGTCAGCTTCCAATACCCATGCTTCTGAGGTAGACGCAATCTGTACTTCGGGCTCATTACCAGGTGCACATGCTTGTGGTATAGGTTTGGCTTGTTCCTGTGACTCGAGAATCTGGTCAGCATGGCGTCTCACGATGCTCTCTCCAATGTCCACTGTGTACATGAGTGGTCCCTGCTGTGTGCATATTGTTCCTGGCTGCCATTTTTCTGTTCGGTAGTCGCGGGCCAAGACTGGTTGCCCTATCTTGAAGCTCCTGGTTGGCTTCTCATTTATGTGCTGGAACTGCTTATCCTCAACATCTCGTCTTATGTTTGGTTTGAGCAAATCCAAGCGACATCTTAGTCTCCGGTTGAAAAACAGTACGGCTGGAGTTTGGTTGGTTACTGCATGTGTCGCATTCTGGTAAGCAAACAAGAAGTTATCCACCTTGTGTTGCAGTGGTATGTCGTCATTATACATTGCCTTTATGGCCTTTTTAAAGGTCTGAACAAACCTCTCAGCCAATCCATTTGTGGCTGGATGATATGGGGCAGATGTGTAATGTTTCACCCCATTATTTTTCAGGAACCTCCGCAAATCCTCAGACACAAACTGTGGGCCATTGTCGGAACAAATCTGCTCTGGCAACCCATTCCTCGCGAAGATGGTCCTTAGGACTGCAATAGTTTTCTCCGTGGTGGTGGAGGACATTTTAATGACCTCTGGCCATTTCGAATGGGCGTCCACAGCGATTAGAAACATTGAGTCCATAAATGGACCAGCGAAATCAATGTGTACCCGTTGCCATGGAGATGAGGGCCACTCCCATGGATGTAGCAGGGCCTGTGGTGGAGCGTTTTGGACCTTCTGGCATCCTGTGCATCTCTTGGTCATATCCTCGATTTCTTTATCGATTCCCGGCCACCACACAAACGCCCTGGCTAGGCTCTTCATTTTTACCCCTCCCAGATGACCCTCGTGAAGCTCATTGAGCACTCTATCTCTCAACTTGGGTGGAATTACCACTCGGGATCCACACATCAAGGTTCCCCGGCACACTGACAGCTGTTCTCTCCTTGGCGAGAATGCTGGCAACAGTGAGTCGCCATATGCTGGCCATCCCTTCACCGTCAAATCATAGACCCGAGAGAGTGTCGGGTCATTTCGGGTTTCCTTCTTAATACTTGCGTTTGTAACAGGCAAACATTCGACTATGGTCGCATGGAATATCTCCACAGGGTCCACTGCAGGTGCTTCTTCTACTGTAGGCAACGGTAGGTGCGACAGCCCATCAGCGTTTCCATGTTGTTTCGTACCTTTGTACTCTATGTCATACTGATGTGCCCCTAGAAAAAGTGACCATCTTTGCAGCCGTTGCGCCGTCATCACCGGATCGCCCTTCTTTGGGTTAAAAATTGAGACCAGGGGTTGATGATCAGTCAGTAGGGTGAATTTCTGCCCGTGCAGATAGTGATTGAACTTCTTCACCCCCCACACCAGGCTGAGGGCCTCCCCGTCAATCTGGGCATAGTTACGCTCGGCTGAGGTTAGCGAGCACGATGCAAAAGCTATCGGCCTCTCTGAACCGTCACGGAATTTGTGTGACAGCACCGCTCCAATGCCGTAAGGTGACGTATCACATGCCAACCGAATCGGTAGTGTTGGGTTGTAGTGGGCCAATACTTCTTTTGAAGTGATTAGGCATTTACATTCCTGAAAGGCACGCTGCCACTCATCACTCCATTTCCATGTTACACCAGTTTGAAGCAGGGCGTTCAGTGGGTGCAGAATTGTAGATAAATTTGGCAAGAACTTATGGTAGTAGTTCACCAACCCGAGGAACGACTTCAGTTGCGACACATTTTCCGGTGCTGGAGTCTTGACTACAGCCTCAATCTTGTCCAGCGACTTATGCAACCCTTCCTCATCAATCATGTGGCCACAATACGAGATTTGTCTCCTGAAGAACTCGCATTTGGGACGGTTGGCTCGTAGCCCATATTCCTGCAATCTCGTGAGCACCTGTTCCAGGTTGGCAAGGTGTTCAGTGTCATTTTCGCCCGAAACCAGGATGTCGTCCAAATAACACTGGGTCCCCGGGATCCCTTGCAGGACTTGTTCCATTGCCCTCTGCCAAATAGCCGGGGCCGATGCTACCCCAAATAACAGTCGATTGTACTGGTAAAGGCCTTTGTGAGTGTTTATCGTGAGGTATTTCCTAGATGCTTCTTCCACCTCCATTTGTAGATACGCTTGAGCCAGATCAATCTTTGTAAAGCGTTTCCCTCCAGATAGTGAGGCGAAAATATCTTCTATCCGCGGAAGCGGATACTGTACTGTGTGCAGGACTGGGTTCACAGTCACCTTGAAGTCCCCACAGATGCGAACCTTCCTTGGCTCCCCAGGCGTGCTGCTCAATGCTTTCTTCATTACAGGAACGATGGGTGTGGCCCACTCGCTCCAGTCCACCTTAGACAGCATCCCCGAACGCTCCAGACTCTCCAGTTCAGCTTCCACGGCTGGACGGATCGCGTATCGCACCGGTCTGGCCTTGAAAAATTTTGGGGTTGCGTTATCCTCAATCTTTATGGTTGCCTTTACTCCTTTTAGAGTCCCAAGTCCTTGTTGGAACACCTCTTCCGCGTCAGATAGAATTTGTGACAGACGTCCAGGTGCGACGTCATCATCTTTTTTGTCAGTCACAGTTAGTGCCAGAATGGAATGCCAATCCAATTGTAGTTTTCAGATCCATTCACGTCCCAATAATGGTGGTCCTCCATCTCATAGTATATACATGTATAGTTTCTGTGTTTCCTTTCCGTTATATTCAACTGGCACCCTTATTTTTCCTCTGGGTAGACCTTTTGCCCTGTGTATGTCTTCAATACAATGGACGTGCCCTTTAAGGGTATGTGTGAGAATAGCCGCTCATAGTCTCGCCGATTCATGACAGTTAGGGCTGATCCTGTGTCCAATTCCATCTTTACTGGGGACCCTGTTTTCATGAGGGTGACCCAAATGGTTCGGTGATCTTCCTTTGCGATCACGTTGTGTAACTTTAAACAACTTAGTCTCCTGCTCCCGGAGTCCTTATCACTCTCCTGATCTTCTGAACTACTGTCTGTCAGTTACTTTACTTTCCTGTACTGTTCCTTAGTAGTTCTTGTCGTGTTGGTTTTCTTTCCCGACTTGCAGACTCTTGCTATATGTCCCATTTTTCCGCATTGCCTGCATATTTTGTCTTTAAACCAGCAGTCCTTCTGCTCATGGGTTGTTCTGCCGCAGCGATAGCACTTTTCGGCTCCATACGCCATTTCGTTAGCGCTGTATTCTTGTGGTTTCTGTTGTATTTCCGCAGCTCCCCGTGCTGCTGCTTCGTAGGATACTGCCACGCTGAAAGCCTGTTCTAGCGTCAGGTCCTTTTTTGAAAGTAGTCGTTTCTGGGTTCCTTCACTCTGGAGCCCGCAGACAAACTTATCCCGTAAGGTGTCTGCCAGTCCTGCTCCGAACTGGCAGTGCTTCGATAACTTGCGTAGTTCCGTAAGATAGTCAGCATTGCTCTCATCTTTGTGCTGGTTTCTTTTATGGAACTTGAATCTTTCTGCTATCAGCAGTGGTGTAGGGCTTAGGTGTTCCTGTAAGATATGAACAATCTCCTCAAAACTTTTCTCCATTGGTTTAGCTGGGGTAATTAAATTCCGCAATAGGCCGTACGTACTCACACCCATCAGATTTAATAATACCGACGCCCTCTTTCCATCGGCCACCTCATTTGCCTTGCAGTACACTTCAATTCTTTCCACATACGTGGTCCAGTCTTCTACCTCGTTGTCGAAAGCAGTGATACTGCCACTTTTCGGCATCTTGGGCGATTTAAAATGGTGCCTCCTGCGCTTTTACTTCTTCCCCAATGGAATAACATGGCACCTCCCGCGCTTTTGCTTCTTCCCCAACGGGATAAAATGGCGCCTCCCGCGCTTTTGCTACTTCCCCTTGCTGCCACGCTGCTCCTAGCATTCTACGGGGTAATGGCGGTGTTATGTATTGTGTGTTCTATTGTGTGTTCTCCCACCTGTGGTGGCGCTGTCACAGGAGATAAATGGTTGGGTATTCTCTCGGTTAAGTTTAGCTCTCTTTGTTCGGAACTTGCCAGAACTTCCTTTCCTTCCAATAAAGCACTTCATGTTTGAATCTCTGAGTTCTGAGTCCTAAATTGTGTCTAGGTAGAAAGGTACCGACACAACAAGTGGCAACGAGGAGCGGATGAATCTGCGTACGTTACGGGTGCAGGGAGTAAACAGAAAGTTTAATTTGAAACGTGAGATGGCTACTATATTAGGAAACATCGGTGATTTTGATGAAAATGTGGAGCAATGGAGCGCAGATACGGAACGTTTTGACTATTTTGTATTGGCGAATGCGGTGGCAAATGAAAAGGTTGTGCCTACCTTTTTGAGTGTAATCGGGCCGAAGACTTTCAATTTACTTCGCAGCCTCGTGCAGCCAGATAAGCCAGGAACTAAAACATATGAGCAACTAGTAGAAATTCTTGGAGCACATTTTTCACCAAAACCTCTGGTTATTGCTGAGAGATTTAGATTTCACAAACGGAATCAAGAGGAGGGGGAATCAGTGACGATGTTTATTGCTGCTTTAAAAAGGTTGTCGGAACACTGCCAGTTCAAGGAGGTGCTGAATGACACCATTAGAGACAGACTTGTGTGTGGTCTGCAAAATGCAGCCACACTGAAGCGCCTTCTTACTGAGGACAACCTTACTCTTGAAAAGGCCATTGAAGTTAGTGTCTCCATGGAGATGGCGGAAAAGGAGGCTCACCAGTTGAGTTCAACAGGGAGAGTTCACAAGGTGTCGTCTGAGCCTAAAGGTGCACGGAACGGCACATGTTACCATTGTGGGAAAACGGGCCATCACGCTAATGACTGCTGGTGTACGGAGCTGGAATCCCGAAATTGTGGCAAAAAGGGTCACATTGAACGCGCCTGTAGAGGTAAAAAAAGAACAGACAGAGCTGGGAAGCATGGAAGCAAAATGTCTGTATTTGGACAAGAGAGGAAAAAGAGTGTTCATTCAGTGCAGTATGATGGAACAAGCAAAACAGAGGGGAGCGACACCTCTGAGGAGGAAGAGGTGCAGATACTAACGGTTGCAGGTAGTTCAAATGGCTACTGGGTGTCACCACTGGTGGAGGGACAATCAGTGTGGATGGAGGTGGACACAGGCGCGGCTGTGTCCCTTGTTTCAGACACTGTCTACAACAAAATGCTAAAGCATCTTACCCTTCAGCCAACAAACATTGTGCTAAAGACATATACCGGCGAACCTGTGGCCATGAGAGGCGTCATTGAGGTGACAGTTAAATTGAACGGACAGACTGCAAAACTGCCACTATATGTGGTAAAGGGAAATTACCCATCGCTACTGGGACATGCGTGGCTAGAGAAAATCACGCTGGACTGGCCTGCAGTCCGCATGATGTCAAAAGGGGAGTCAGGTCTGACTGCAGTGTTAAACAAACATGCAGAACTCTTCAATGGGGAACTTGGGAGCATGAAAAAGATCAGCGTGAGACTGGACATTAAACCTGACAGCAAGCCGAAGTTTCACAAAGCCCGACCTGTACCCTATGCAATTAGGCCAAAAGTTGAGGCTAACTTGGAGGCCTTAGTCGAGAATGGAGTCCTGGAGCCTGTGAGCGTGAGCAAATGGGCGACACCCATTGTTCCTGTCCTGAAAAAGGATGGATCTGTTCGAATCTGCGGGGATTTTAAAGTGACTATTAACCCGGTGCTGTCTGTGGAACAGTACCCTCTTCCCCTCACTGATGATCTTTTTACGGGCCTGGCCGGAGGGCAAAAGTTCAGCAAAATAGACTTATGCCAGGCTTATCTACAAATGCATGTCGATGACAAATCAAAGGAGCTGCTGACAATTGTGACACACAAGGGGCTATACAGGTACTGCCGCGTTCCATTTGGAATTACGTCGGCCCCTGCCCTATTCCAAAGGGCAATGGATCAGATTTTGAGTGGACTGCCAGGAGTCCAGTGCTACCTGGACGACATCCTTGTCACTGGGACAAATGAGGAGGATCATCTTCTGAACTTGGATGCGACACTACAACGACTGAAAGAGTACGGACTCAGAGTTCGTAAAGACAAATGTGAATTCTTTCAGTCTTCAGTTGAGTACCTGGGGCATGTGATTGACGCTACTGGCCTGCATAAGGCGCCGCCAAAGGTCAAGGCAATCGTGGAGGCCCCAGCACCCCAGAATGTGAGCCAGCTACGTTCATTTCTGGGGCTACTTAACTACTATGGGAAGTTTATTCCAGACTTAGCAACATTGCTGAAGCCGTTACATCAGTTGCTATGTCAAGGCAAAACATGGAAATGGACTGAACTGTGCAACGAAGCTTTCGCCCAAGCAAAGAAAGCATTGCTGAATTCAGAGGTCCTGACACACTTCGACCCAAAGCTACCCGTGCAGCTAGCATGTGATGCATCACCATATGGTGTGGGAGCAGTCATATCCCACATCATGCCTTCGGGTGAAGAGAAACCTATCGCCTTCGCATCACGCACCTTGAACAAGGCCGAGAGTAACTATGCGCAGATCAAGCGCGAGGCCTTGGGAATTGTTTTTGGAATTCGAAAATTTCATCAGTACCTGTTTGGGAGAAGGTTCACACTCCTGACAGACCACCGTCCATTGACTTCAATCTTCGGGCCCCACACCAGAATTCCGTCTCTCACTGCAAGCAGGATGCAAAGGTGGGCTTTACTGTTGTCAGGACACACATACGACATCAAATATCGCAAATCAGACTTGCACGGCAACGCAGTCTCTCGAGGCTACCCTTGCCTGTCACTACCCCAGAGCCTCGTCAGATAGACATCTTCTACTTTAGACAAGTGGAGGGAGCACCTGTCACTGCAGTTCAGGTGCGAAGGTACACCCGCAACGATCCAGTCCTGTCTGAGGTAATGGACGATGTCATTCGAGGGAGAGCGATTGGAGATTCTCCTAGTTTGAAACCTTACGTTTCAAAAAGAAATGAGCTCTCCGTCCAGGCAGGTTGTCTTCTTTGGGGACGCCGTGTCATCATTCCACCACCTCTGAGGAAACCTATACTGCAACAACTTCATACAGGCCACAGTGGGATGGTTCGGATGAAGGAAATGGCAAGAAGCTACTTCTGGTGGCCAGGTCTCGATGGGAATATTGAGGAGAAAGCCAAAACATGTTCCCCATGTCAAAGGGTCCGGAATGTTCCACAGCTGGCAACCCTACACCCCTGGGATTGGCCTGCAGAAGTGTGGCAGTGAGTACATGTGGACTTCGCCGGTCCTTTCGAAGGGAAGATGTTTATGGTGGTTGTGGACGCTCGTAGCAAGTGGCCGGAGGTCGCTGTGATGAGGTCTACCATGGCAGAGAAAACAATTGAGAAACTTGGTGAGATTTTCAGCCGTTATGGCTCACCGGAACAACTCGTAAGTGACAATGGTCCACAATTTGTATCAAAGGAGTTTGCAACCTTCCTGCATGTGAATGGTGTCCAACACATCAGGTCTGCGCCCTATCATCCCTCTACTAACGGCCAGGCAGAAAGGTTCGTGCAAACTTTGAAGCACGCCTTGAAGGCATCGCAAGGTCAGGGCTCAATCCACCAACGTCTGAACAGCTTCCTGTTGTCCTACAGGAACGAGCCGCATGCCACAACCAAAACTTCCCCCGCTTCGCTCATGATGAAGAGGCAGTTGCAGACAAGTTTTGACTTACTCAAATCGCCAAGGGCAGAGCAGGTTGTCCATCGTCAACAACAAGCTCAAGTTGAAAAGGGAGAGAAAAGAGCCAAGGAGAGACGGTTTCATCCGGGAGAGCACGTCCTAGCTCGAAACTACAACACTGGGCCGAAATGGGTTCCTGCTACGGTGATCGCGCAGACGGGCTCTGTGTCTTACATGGTTGAGACTGCTGAGGACGTCGTCTGGAGAAGACACACAGATCAACTGTTGCTAGGAGCAGAGACAGCCACAGAGGCTCCAACGGCTGGTTGGCCTGAACTGTTTCCGAATGATACCGCAAACCAGCATCCTTTGCCACAGTGCTCTTCTCCAACACAGGAAGTCAAAGAGACTGTTCCACCTGTGCAAACTCCTGACTTTCAACTGACACAGGCACCTTCTCCATCCAGGCCTGTGTCAATGCCTACTGCTGTGGAAGCCAGCGATGACCGCCGGTATCCTGTCAGAGAGCGGCGGCCTCCAAGATGCTTGGATCTGTAGGCTTAGTGACTTACCCACAAGACTGGGGCAGAATAAACTCCAGGTAAAGTCAGGGTTTGAGGCAGTCTACCTCTACCCTAGGTTAGTTGAGTGTATTGAAAGTAACTTACCTATTGAGGAATAATGTGGACCTTCCATTTAAGAGGGGAGGAAATGTTATGTATTGTGTGTTCTATTGTGTGTTCTCCTCCCACCTGTGGTGGCGTTGTCACAGGAGATAAATGGTTGGGTATTCTCTCGGTTAAGTTTAGCTCTCTTTGTTCGGAACTTGCCAGAACTTCCTTTCCTTCCAATAAAGCACTTCATGTTTGAATCTCTGAGTTCTGAGTCCTAAATTGTGTCTAGGTAGAAAGGTACCGACACAACAGGCGGCGACTCGCAGCTTCGGCGCATCTCGCTTTCCTTCCCCCCGTTTAGTTTCTCTCTGCTGCCCTGTTCTTGAGCACCGACCGTGCCCTGTGCGCTCCACCCTCTCTCTCTCTTGTTTTCTTTTCCCGGCGACGCTGCGCGGCCCGTTTTGTAGAGCCGCTTGATCGAGCTTGAGCCCGCCGCAGTCCGGAAGAGTCAGCACGCTACCTGCTACCAGCACGATTTGCTGGAACCACAGTCTCTCCCGCAATTCTCCAAACACCGATGAATTCTTTGGGCGGTTGCCCTCGGTCAACGCCCATTGCTAGGACTATGACCTTCCAGGACCCTCCTCTCAGGCGAGATCCCCATGAGATGATGCCACACTGCAGGTGAGTTCGAACTTATTCGTCGCCACTGTAAAGTCCGCGCCTCAATAATACACGGACTTCGGGAGAACAGTTTAACAGGTACTTTACTGAACAGCAGGCAGCGTCAGACTGAAAATACAGAAGCCTGCTAGGGCCTTTTATACAGGGGTGGTCACTGCCGGTACTGTAGTCTAAGACCAGTTATTCCCTTAAAGGTACATACACAACATCTACTATGCTTTCAAAATTCTTGTTTACTGGCTTCTCTGGGGTTATTAGATTTCACAGTAACCCATAAGTTTTTGCATGGAATTTAACAGAACCAGTGCTTTATTAGCATCTGGCACTTCATTCGCCCTGCAGTACACCTCACTACGTTCCACATATGTCGCCCAATCTTCGACTTCATTGTCGAACGTAGAGATACTGCCACTCTTCGGCATCCTTGGGTGTGAGTTAACTGTCAAAAATGGCGCCTCCCGCGTTTCCCCTTCTTCTCCGCTGGCACAAAATGGCGTCTCCCGCGCTTTCCTTCCTTCCCGCGCGCGCCCTTCTTCTCCGCTGCGGCTTCTAAAAATGGCATCTCCCGCGCTCTTTCTTCTTCTCCGCGGCTCAATGGCGTCTCCCGCGCTCCCCTTTCTTCGCCCCGCTGACCCTGTTCAG
Organism: Somniosus microcephalus; assembly: GCF_052327205.1. Taxonomy (NCBI): domain Eukaryota; kingdom Metazoa; phylum Chordata; class Chondrichthyes; order Squaliformes; family Somniosidae; genus Somniosus; species Somniosus microcephalus. Next base: position 274,095,122 of record NC_140990.1, on the reverse strand, counting down.
CCCGTGAGCCCTGGCTGTGCTCTGCGTGTTCTTCTTTTTATATTTTTCGACGCCACTCAGTCTAGAACCCGACTGATTCTCTACCCTCTCTCTCTCCGGTTTGTTTTCTTTTTCTCGACGCCGCTCGGTGTTCAACCCCCGGCTGCGCCCTGCGCTCTTCACCCTCTGTCTTACCCCGTCGACGCTGCTCGGCTTTCTCTCCGCCGTCGGTCGGCTCCAGCCGCCGCTGCTCGGGAAGGGTCTGCGCTAGACCTGTCGTCGGTCTCTTGCTGCTCGTCGTGGCTGGGGAACCAAGCCCGGCTCTCCACAGCCTCCCCTGCGAATTTCAATCTCTGCCTGACTGCTGGGCGGTTGCTCGTGGTCGACGCCCGTGTTCCTGGCCTCGACTATTTTTTTTTATGTTGCAGGTAGATTCAAATTGACACTCGTCACCACTGTTGGATCCGTGGTTCAGTGGATATGCTGTTATTAAATAATCACACGGATGCTGTACATTAACAATAAACAGGTCTTTACTGGAGGAGGGTAGTCTCAAGACTGGGGGTACAGAGGCATGCGCAAAGCTTATATACAGGTGTGGTCACTGCCGGTACTACAGTATACAGGAGCTGTAAAAGTAGTTCTGACTTAAAGGCACATACACTACAGTTTCCCTATTATGAACCCCATGTCCAGATCCAGAACTGCTGCCACATCATCACTAACTTCATCATGGCATCTCAGTACCAACCTAAAGACATCCACTCAGGAGAAAGGACTTAGTTAGTCAGACGTGCTTTTACTGGGTGAAGCTTTGAGCACTAGTGAGCACAAGGGCATGGAAGTGGAAGAGGGAAAGGGCCATTCCTCTATGCAGGTTGGAGAAACAATCATCTTTCACTGAGAAACTGAGAAACTGAGAAACAGATCTCAAGGGGGCACTTTTCAAAAGACTAGATTGATTCAGGATCGATCTCATGTCCAGGTGGTGGAGATGGCTTCCGTATATATGGTTGGAGAATGGGGAGGAGTCCACTACACGGATCTGCAACACATCTCATGACCTGCAGAACACCCTGGAGAGAGTGACCATCCAGGAGATTCTGCAACAGCAAGGCCACAGGAAGAGCTTCTAAGGATATTGATAGCTGCTGCTGGCATAGGTATCATAAATAGATGCCGAGTTATTCGACACCAGCAGCTCTTAGTGGGCTGTTAAGCACCCTTAAAGCTGTCCTGCTACTGAAGAGGTGGAGAAATGGCTGCAGCAAGGGCATGTGTTAGAACTGCTCCATTTAATGAAGCAACTTTGAGGTGCTGCTGCAGGAAATTTTGCAAAGCTGGGCTGCTCCAATGAAAGTAGAGCAGCCTGGCTGGAGGGGATTGAAAGTTTCAATACTGTCTCACCTGTGCATTAAACTCGGGAGCATGCAAGGAGAAAAATTGCTTGTCTCAGACAGGTGGCTAAGATCAGTACTGTTTGCATTTTACTTCATTTTACAATGATACATTACAATATATGTTAAAAACACATTACTGTAAACTTAGTGCAGATTACAGAGGAAGAGTGCATATCACTCTGGTAACTTTTCATACACTTTCAAAGTGCACAGGCATGCCTGTGTTTTACCAGGCACTCTGCATAGCTGCCATGACAAAGTATTTGTCCTGTGACCCATTAAGTGCAGCAAGCAACAACCATCAAGCACACTGTGAGCACAGGGTACATCCATGCTGCATCTCCACTTCTATATTAGCCTCAAAATACTATGTTATTGTCATTATACAGTAATGGTATGCAGAAATCAATGCTTCATTGAATGTTCTTTATGTCTTAGGTGTGAATGGAAAAATGTTTTGGTCTCTCATTCAAAATTATTGTGATTTAAAGGGAATAAAAACGGTACTTTATGCAATAACAGCTCTGATCATAAAAAGACACTTTAACATTATTACTTGATGCAACCTGTTTCTTGGGAGAGCAATGTTAAAACAAAGCCTTAGCACGTGTCACTGATCTCCCACAAGCCCATAAGAGGCCAATCAGTTGCAGAGTCTGGTCCTTCTCACAAAATCACAAGCGAGCTTGAGCACAGAGCTTGGAGACAGAGCTAGGTGAATCGCAATCGGGGTGGATCGCAAGCAGAGTCGAAGAATTTGGTGATAGTAGGAATTTGGTGGAGAGGAGGAAGGCGGTTTCTCACGTACAACTCAAAAGGGGGCGTGGAACCACAGAACCCGAGGACTCTAAGTTAAGTATCTTATATTTAGGTTCCTTGTGTTTAGTATCTCAGTGATTCTTGTTAAACTTGAGTAAATAATTTTGTCTTTTATCTCTCTAAGTTCGGGCACTGGGTTAAACTAAGAAGTTTAATTAGTAGTCTAATAAATAGAGGCATGGCAGGGCACCTCAGTCCCGTCAAAAGCACATCCTGTGCCATGTGGGAAGTCCAGGATGCTTCCCGTGTCCTGGACGACCACATGTGCAGGAGGTGTCGTCAGTTGGAGGAGCTCGAGCTCCGGATTTTGGAGCTTGAGCAGCAGCTGGCATCACTGTGGTGTATCCGCGACGCTGAGAGCTACGTGGATAGCACATTTCAGGATGTGGTCACGCCGCAGCTTAAGATTTTGCAGGCAGAGAGGGCATGGGTGACCACCAGACAGACAAGGAGGACCAGGCAGGTAGTGCAGGAGTTCCCGGAGTACATCTCGCTCTCTAATCGGTATTCAGAATACTGGTGAAGATGATGGTTCTTCAGGGGAGTACAGCCAGAGCCAAGGCCACGGCACCATGGGTGGTTCAGCTGTACAGCGGGAAGAAGGTCAGGAAAGCAATAGTGATAAGGGATTCAATAGTTAGGGGAACAGACAGGCGTTTCTGTGGCCGCAGTTGTCACTCCAGGATGGTATGTTTCTTTACTGGTGCCAGGGTCAAGAATGCCACTGAGCGACTGCAGGACATTCTGAGGGGGGAGGGTGAACAGCCAGAGGTCGTGGTTCATATCAGTACCAATGACATAGGTAGAAAGAGGGATGCAGTCCTGCAGGTAGATTTTAGGGAGCTTGGAAAGAGAGTAATAAGCAGGACCTCAAAGGTTGTAATCTCCAGATTACTCCCAATGCCACGTGCTAGTGAGTACAGAAATAGGAGGATAGAGCAGATGAATGCATGGCTGGAGAGATGGTGCAGGAGGGAGGGCGTTAGATTCCTGAGGCATTGGGACCGGATCTGGGGGAGGTGGGACCTGTATAAGCCGGACGAGTTGTACCTCAACAGGACCAGGACCAATCTCCTCAGGGAGGGGTTTGCTAGTGCTGTTGGGGATGGTTTAAACTAGCTTGGCAGTGGGGTGGGAACCTGAACGTAGATTCAGAATGGAGAGAAGCAAAGCTGGAAATGGAAGGCAGAAAATTAGTAAGTGAGTTTGGAAGGCTGAGGAAACAAAGGCTAGGAAATAGACAACAAAGTGATTTGGCAGTGCTTAATGGTATATACTTCAATGCAAGGAGTCTAGTGAATAAGGCAGATGAGCTGAGGGCACAGATAGACATTTGGAAGTATGATATCATAGCTATCTTACTGAAATCATGGCTGAAAGAAGGGCAGGAATGGTAGCTGAACATTCCTGTTTACAGGGTTTGCAGATGAGAGAGAGGGGGATAAAAAAGGAGGGGGTCGCGGTATTGGTTAAAGAAACAATTACAGCTGTGAGGAGGGATGATATGCTGGAAGGATTATCAAATGAGGCTATGTGGGTTGAACTGAAGAAAAAAAAGGGGGCAATCACACTGCTGGGAGTGTACTATAGACCCCCAAATAGCCAGAGGGAGATAGAAGAGCAAATCTGTAGGCAAATTTCTGAGAAGTGCAAAAATAATAGGGCAGTAAAAGTAGGGGATTTCAGCTACCCTAATATTAACAAAATAGAATCAGTGTAAAAGGTATAGAGGGTGCAGAGTTCTTCAAATGCATTCAGGAGTACTTTTTTAACCAGTACGTAGTGTGGTATCTTGAGGTGGCCATAGATGGAGACAGACACAGGTTAACTCCTTAACATGGTTTAATCAACACTTGCACATAAAAGCTTCTGCCATGAGGCAGCAAAAACAAAGAGTACAACCAGTACAGATCAGACTTAACTCAGGAGAGCAATTGCCACAGCACCACCTGGTGGATCAGGTTACTCATAACCTCCCAGGTTATTACACTCCTCCCCCCTTAAGATTGCCGTATGCAATTCTTAAACAATGACCCTTACTAGGTACTACATTTTAACTAACCAGTATGCTCTAACCATGGTTAACCCCTGACTAATTTAACAGGTTTGTATAAGTCTTTCTGGTTGCTTGCGAATCCTTTGTGAACGTCTTAATTCCACTTGTGGTGGATTCTCAGATTCATTTGCACTTGAGATTGGAGTAGTCTCTGATGTTGGTTTTACTCTGTCCCGCTGTGGCCTGGCAGTACCAGTGTCCACTGGCACCTTATAAGCCATGCTGGGTCCTGGAACAGCCCCCTCTACTGCCCTTTGTTCCATCTGAGGCAGTTCCCCCTGCTGCCGGCTGAAAAGCTGATCCACATGCCGACAAACCCCTCGACCATCCCCTAGTAACGCGGAGTACGACACAGGTCCTGTAATGTCCTGGATTAGTCCTGGTATCCATTTCGGTCCATAACCGAAGTTCCGGGTGTACACAGAGTCCCCTATGGCAAAATGGCGAGCTTTAGTATGTTTGTCATGGTACGCTTTTTGGTTTGCTTGTTTTGTCTCAACCTTGCTTTTGAGATCTGGTTGTATCAGGTCTAACGTGCACCGCAACTTTCTCCCCATCATCAACTCAGCCGTAGAAAGCCCCGTGGTAGCTTGGGGTGTTATATGATAACTAAACAAGGCTCTATTGAGCTTGGTCTCCAGGGTGTCACCTGAGCTCTTCCTCATGAGCTCCTTAAAAGTCTGCACGACTCGCTCGGCTAACCCATTTGAGGCTGGGTGATATAGAGCCGAGGTGACATGTGTGATTCCATTCCTTACCATGAATTCTTTGCTCCCTTCACTAACAAAACACTGTGCATTGTCGGATACAATCATTTCTGGAATACCATGCGTGCTGAAGCTGTTCCTGAGACAATTCAGTGTGGCATCAGTCGTTGCAGAGCTCACTGGATAAACGTCGATCCACTTTGAGTGAGCGTCAACCAGCACCAAAAATATTTTGCCCATAAAAGGTCCCGCATAATCTATGTGAATTCTCCTCCAGGGTTTGCTGGGCCACTCCCAGGGACGGAGTGGTGCCCCGGCAGGTGCTTTCCTCTGTTCCTGACATATAGTGCATGACTTTACCTTTGACTCAATTTCAGCATCCAAGTTAGGCCACTACAGGCAGCTCCTAGCCAGTCCTTTCATTCTAGTCATTCCTGGGTGCGATTGATGCAACTGTTCCATCAAAGTAGAGTGTCCCCGCTCTGGGACTATGATGCGTGCTCCCCATAGCACACATCCATCTTGGACACTGAGCTCGTGCTGTCTCTGTCTGTACGGCGCGAACTCCGGTCCCTCATGGTGATCTGGCCAGCCTTTCAACACATACTCACGGACCCTTGACAGAACGGGGTCTTTGGCTGTCCAGCCCTGGATTTGCGCTGAAGTCATCAGGGGACTGATCTCCTGATCCAGCATCAGGACGTGCTCCTCAGGGGAAGTACTGCGAGGAGATTTTGAGAGGGGCAGGCGGCTGAGAGCATCCGCGTTCCCGTTTTCCTTGCCGGCTCTGTACGTGATCACATATTCATAGGCTCTTAGTATTACTGCCCATCTCATTATTCTCTGTGATGCCATTTGAGGCACCGCTTTCATCTCATTCAGTAAGCTAATAAGAGGCTTGTGGTCAGTGCTGATTACAAACTTCCTCCCATATATGTACTTATGGAATTTCTTTACTCCAAATATAATGGCCAACCCCTCTTTATCAAGCTGTGAATAGTTCTTTTCCGCAGCTGTGAGCATGCGTGAAACAAACCCGATGGGCCTTTCCGCTCCATCTGGCATGCGGTGGGCCAACACTGCCCCCACTCCATAGGGTGATGTGTCGCAGGACATTATCAGCTCCTTCTTCTCGTTGTAATGCACTAACACCCTGCTGGACTGAAGTAGCTCCTTTGACTGCTGAAACGCTTTCGCTTGCTCTGGCCCCCAACGCCATGGCTCCTCCTTTCTCAGCAGTTTGTGCAGGGGTGCCAGCAGCATCGATAAGTTTGGAAGAAACCGGTTATAATAATTCAGGAGCCCTAGATAGGCTTTCAGTTCAGTCACTGAGGTGGGTGCCGGTGCATCCTGCACTGCCCGCACTTTCCCTGGTAATGGATGGAGGCCTGTGGCATCCACCCGATGTCCCAGGAATGTAACTTCCTTCTCCATGAAACTACACTTACTCCGTTTCAGGCATAGCCCCACCTCTTCCAGCCGCTGTAGCACTTTGTCCAGTGTTTTTAAGTGATCCTGATCGTCACTTCCTGTTAGCAGAATATCATCTAAGCACACGGCCACCTTTGGAATGCCCTGCAGAATGCCCTCCATAGTCCGTTGGAATATTGCTGGGCTAGAACTGACACCAAATTGTAACCTGGCATACGTGAACAGCCCCTTGTGCGTGTTCACCGTGACAAACTTTTTTGATTCTTCATCTAGCAATATCTGCTGATACGCATGACTCATGTCCAGTTTGCTGAATGTTTCTCCCCCAGCGAGCGATGTTAACATGTCCTCCATTCTCGGAATGGGGTACTGTTCCAGTGATGATACTCTGTTCACTGTTAACTTATAGTCACCACACACCCTTACGTTACCGTCGGGCTTCAATACCGGGACTATTGGTGCCGCCCAGTCTGAAAATTTCACTGGTTCTATTACTTTGTCCTTTAGCAGGCGATCTAGTTCCGCCTCAACCTTGGTTTTCATTGCAAAAGGTACCGACCTTGGTTTAAAGAAACGAGGCGTGGCATCACTGGCTACATGAATCTTGGCTGTGGCTCCCCTTAAGGTGCCCAGTTCATCCTTGAACACTAACTCATGCTTCATCAGCACTTCTTGCAGTGCCTCTGTACTGTCCTCCATTTTATTCATTGCCTGCCAGTCCACACTCAACTCACTGATCCACCCTCGCCCTAACAGGTTTGGCCCTGACCCTGCTACCACTACCACCATAAGCTCTTTGGTGACTCGTTTGTGTTCCACTTGTACTTCGGCCGCCCCCAAAATGTTCACCTTCTGTCCTGTGTAGGTTTTGAGACTAATGGGGCATGTACCTAGCTCTGGTACTTTTGCTTCCCCCCATAGCTTGGCGTACTCAGTCTGCGACATTATGGTTACACTACATCCGGTGTCAATCTCAAACTTTACTTGACCTCCGTTCACTATCAAATACTGAGTGAGAGGGGGTATGTTGGGCCTTGAATTGTCTATACTGTATATAGTGAAAACCTCCCCACTAGACTCACTAGACTCTTCCTCCTCTTGTATGTAATTTGCCCGCTTTGTGGCAAAGTGGTTAGCACTGTTGCCTCACAGCGCCAGAGACCCGGGTTCGAATCCGGCCTCGGGCGACTGTCTGTGTGGAGTTTGCACATTCTCCCCATGTTTGCGTGGGTTTTCTCCGGGTGCTCCTGTTTCCTCCCACAGTCCAAAGATGTGCGGGTTAGGTTGATTGGCTATGATAAATTGACCCTTAGTGTTAGGGGGATTAAATACGTGGGGTTACAGGGATAGGGTGGGATATGTGTTGGTGTAGGGGTTACGGGGATCGGGTGGGATATGTGTCGGTGCAGGCTCGATGGGCCGAAATGGCCTCTATCTGCACTGTGGGGTTTCTGTGATTCTGTGATTCTGTGATTCTCCCTCCCCCCTTTAGCATGCTTTGCCCCTTTAGCACTGCTTCTCTCACTCACTGCCCTTTTACAGACTTTCTTTAAGTGCCCTATTTTTCCACAATTGTGGCACTTTGTCTTTGCAAACCTGCAGTCCTTTGCATAATGGCTCGTCCCGCCACATCGGTAGCAATCCCCAACCCCGACTGGTGGACTTTTCGTGCCAGCTTCCATCTTGAAAACAGCTCCTCCCACTGGTTTACTCCATTTCTCCTTGCTCATACTGTTTGTCCTTAATGTCCTTGTTAGCCGTCTCCATGGCTTGTGCTTTTTTAAGTGCTGTCTCAAACGTTAATCCTTCTTCTGACAGCAACCTTTGCTGTATACTGTCGTCGTTAACTCCGCATACTAGTCTGTCCCTTAACATGACTGTGAGCGCATTTCCAAAATTACAGTCCTGTGCGAGCTTCCGAAGCTCCTCCACATACTCAGTCATGCTTTCTTCCGGCCTCCTAATCCTCGAATTGAATTTCCATCTCTGTACTATTTCACTAGGTTTCAGATTGAAATGATTCTTTAGTAGACTCACCAACTCGTCAAAAGATTTTTCTCCTGGCCGCTCCGGGCTCAGCAGATTCCTCATCCGTGTATAGGTTTGCGCTCCCACACAACTCAGTAAAATGGCCCTTTTCTTTTCAGCACTGTCCACCTCATTTGCCATAAAGAAATGGCCCAGTATTTCACAATACTCCTCCCAAGACTGCGACTTGCTGTCAAAAGGTGCCACGGAGCCTACCCTTCCTGCCATCCTTGGAGTCCGGTCACTTCAGCCAAAAAATCAAACTCCGTTTCGACTCCCGCGGCCTAGCCTCGTGCTTTTCCGACTTATTTGCTAACCAATCCGAGCACCTCTTCCGAATACTCCAAAACTCTTCCGTCCTTTATTCTCATCGCCATATGTGGTATCTTGAGGTGGCCATAGATGGAGACAGACACAGGTTAACTCCTTAACATGGTTTAATCAACACTTGCACATAAAAGCTTCTGCCATGAGGCAGCAAAAACAAAGAGTACAACCAGTACAGATCAGACTTAACTCAGGAGAGCAATTGCCACAGCACCACCTGGTGGATCAGGTTACTCATAACCTCCCAGGTTACTCCCAGGTTACTACAACAAGCCCAACAAGAGAGGGAATGGTTCTGGACTTGGTTTTAGGGGATGAAGCTGGGCAGGTGGGAGGGAAATCAGTTGGAGAGCACTTTGGTAGTGATCATAATTCAGTTAGATTTAGTGTAGTTATGGAAAAGGACAAAGATAGATCAGGGTTAAAAGTTCTCAATTGGGGAAAGGCCAATTTTACTAAGCTGAGATGTGATTTAGCAAAAGTGGACTGGAAACAGCTACTTGAAGGTAAATCAGTGTCAGAGCAGTGGGAGCCATTCAAGGAGGAGATAGTGAGAGTTCAGAGCAAATATGTTCCCACAAAGAAAAAGGGTGGGACTCCCAAATCTAGAGCCCCCTGGATGTCAAGGGGTATACAGGGTAGGATAAAGCAAAAAAAGGGAAGCTACCGAGAGCTAAATACTGTAGAAAGCCTAGAGGAATATAGAAAATACAGGGGTGAAAATAAAAATAAAATTAGGAAAGCAAAGAGAGCACATAAAAAAATATTGGCAAGTAGAATCAAGGAAAACCCAGAGATGTTTTATAAATACATAAAGAGCAAGAGGATAACTAAAGAAAGAGTAGGGCCTATTAGAGACCAAAAAGGTAACCATTGCGTTGAGGTGGAAGACGTGGGTATGGGGTTCTTAATGAATACTTTGCATCTGTCTCCACAAAAGAGAGGGGCGATGCAGACATTGTAGTTAAGGAGGAAGAGTGTGAAATATTGGATGAGATAAACATAGTGAGAGAGGAAGTATTAATGGGTTTAGCATATTTGAAAGTGGATAAATCATCAGGCTCGGATGTAATGTATCCCATATCCCAGGCTGTTAAGAGAAGCTAGGGAGGAAATAGCGGAGGCTCTGACCATCATTTTCCAATCCTCTCTGGCTACAGGTGTGGTGCCGGAGGACTGGAGGAGTGTTAATGTTGTACCATTGTTTAAAAAGGGAGAAAGGGATAGACCGAGTAATTACAGGCCAGTCAGCCTAACCTCGGTGGTGGGGAAATTATTGGAAAAATTCTGAGGGACAGTACTAATTGTCATTTAGAAAGGCACAGATTAATCAAGGGCAGTCAGCATGAATTTATTAAGGGAAGTTCATGTCTGATTAACTTGATTAAAGTTTTGAGGCAGTGACAAGGACGGTCGATGTGGGTAGCACACTTGATGTAGTCTACATGAATTCTTAGCAAGGCTTTTGACAAGGTCCCACATGGCAGACTGGTCAGAAAAGTAAAAGCCATGGGATCCAAGGAAAAGTGGCAAGTTAGATCCAAAATTGGCTCAGTGGCAGGAAACAAAGGGTAATGGTCGACGGGTGCTTTTGTGCCTGGATGGTTGTTTCCAGTGGGGTTCCACAGGGCTCGGTACTGGGTCCCTTGCTTTTTGTGGTATATATCAATGATTTAGACTTCAATGTAGGGGGCATGATTAAGAAGTTTGCAGATGATACAAAAATTGGCCGTACGGTTGATAGTGAGGAAGAAAGCTGTAGACTGCAGGAAGATAGCAATGGACTGGTCAAGTGGGCAGAAAAGTGGCAAATAGAATTCAATCCAGAGAAGTGTGAGGTAATGCATTTGGGGAGGGCTGACAAGGCAAGGGAATACACAGTAAATGGTAGGATACTGGGAAGTGTAGAGGAACAGAAGGACTTTGGAGTGCATGTCTACAGGTCCCTGAAGGTAGCAGGACAGGTAGATAAGGTGGTTAAGAAGGCATACGAGATACTTGCCTTTATTAGCTGTGCCATAGAATATAAGAGCAGGGAGGTTATGCTTGAACTGTATAAAACACTAGTTAGGCCACAGCTAGAGTACTGCGTACAGTTCTGGTCACCGCATTACAGGAAAGATGTGATTGCACTAGAGAGGGTACAGAGAAGATTTATGAGGATGTTGCCAGGACTGGAGAATTTTAGCTATGAGGAAAGATTGGATAGGCTGGGGTTGTTTTCTTTGGAACAGAGGAGGCTGAGGGAAGACTTAATTGAAGTGTATAAAATTATGAGGGGCCTAGATATAGTGGATAGGAAGCACCTATTTCACCCAGCAGAGCGGTCAATAACCAGGGGGCATAGATTTAAAGTAATTGGTAGAAGGATTAGAGGGGGGCTATGGGGAACTTTTTTCACTCAGAGGGTGGTGGGGGTCTGGAACTCACTGCCTGAAAGGGTGGTAAAGGCAGAAACCCTCATCACATTTAAAAAGTAGTTGGATGTGCACTTGAAGTGCCGTAACCTACAGGGCTACGGACCAAGTGCTGGAAAGCGGGATTAGGCTGGATAGCTCTTTTTCGGCCGGCACAAACACAATGGACCAAGTGGCCTCCTCCTGTGCCGTAAATTTCTATGATTCTATCACAAGATACTTAGAGATCAGGAAGACCATTTGGCCCATCTTAATTCATCCATCCAGAACAACCCTATGCTCTCCATTACTGCATTTAATTGTCTCATAAATGATTCCAGGTTTTTCGCCTCCACCACTCTGCGTGATCACTCTCTAGATGAAGAAAAATCTCGTGATATCAGTCCTAAAGTTACCTTTCACTTGTTTGAACCTGTGTCTTCTAGCTGCAGTCATATGGTTTACTTTAAAATGGTATTCCAGATCAACCTTTTCCAAACCATTTACTCTCTTATATACCTCTGTAAGATCACCTCTCAGGCACCTCATTTCCAGACTGAAAAGCCACGTCACTCAAGTTTTTCTACATAACTCAAACTGCTGACACTAAGGGGGGAGTGTTTCCAGCCCTGAGGAGGCAGATTTGGAGGCGGAACTGCTGGGAAAATTTGGGAGCAGGTCCCAACTCCGTTCCCAACCCATCTCTGAACCATATTCCCGGGAGCCAGGTCCCCGACTCGCGCAGGGACCCGTCTCCTAGCGGCGGGAAGGAGATTAGAGCCAATTAACTGCCTGTTAACAGGTAGATAACAGGCAGTTAAGAGGGTTTTCCCCATTTTCCACCTGCTGATGCAGGCTTCCCGACAGCGGGAAACCCCACCAGAGTAAGTGAGGTGAGCTGTGGGTCTGCTGCAGTGTAAGTGTGTAAATGACAGCTGCAGAGGTAGTGTGATGGGTGCAATTGTGCACAGTAAGTATGACAGGTGAGAGAATGTAGTGAGAAATATTTTTATTCTGTTTATACGTAGCTGCAGGTGACAAAATGTGATGTTTCTGTGAAGCCTCTTCTGATTGGGAGAAGTGACAGATGGCTTCTGCAATCTCAGCTGCAGCTGCCATCTGTTTTCTCCTAAGGAGAGAGTCATTGGTAAGCCTGGGTGCAAGGGCTCACCTTTGGACAGTGATTTTTCAGTGTTTGACAGCACTTCAATGCTGTCAAACACTGACAATTCATCTGTCAAAAAATTATGGGGCCAGTCCCTTTAAAAAAAAACACCAGATGAAGCATCATGCACTGACGTCATCTGACACCAGCTTTCCCTTAATTGGCTGGCAAGTCCGCAGGGCAGGCTTAACAAGGCCAATCAAGGGAAAATAGCGTCTGTTCGTCAGACGTCGCTGGGGGTGAGACTAAAACCCGAAAACCAGCAGTCCCGTCTCAAACTCGACCTTCCAATAAGATTCCGCCCTAAGGTTCAGCCTTATGGCTCTTCTCTGCACTAACTCCAGCACTTGAATGTCTCTCTTGTTTCTTGTTGATGAGACCGAAACCATTGTCTTCCATCCCGCCACAAACTCTGTTCCCTAGCCACTGACTCCATTCCTCTCCCTGGCAACTGTCTGAGGCTGAACCAGACCATTCACAACTTTGATGCCATATTTGATCCTGAGATGAGCTTCTGACCCCATATCCTCACCATCAATGAGACCGCCTATTTCCATCTCCGGAATATCGCACATCTCCGTCCCTGCCTCAGCTCATCTGCTGCTCAAACCCTCATCCATGCCTATATCACCTCTAGACTTGACTATTCTAAAGCACTCCTGGCTGGCTTCCCACATTCTACCTTCTGTAAACTTGAGGTCATTCAAGACTCTGTTGCCTGTATCCTAACTTGTACCAAGTCCCGTTCACCCATCATCTCTGTACTCACTGACCTACATTTGCTCTCAGTTACACAACGCCTTGATTTAAAAATTCTCACCCTTGTTTTCAAATCTCTCCATGGCCTCACCCCTCCCTATCTCTGTAATCTCCTCCAGCCCCACAATGCTCCGAGGTATTTGTGCTCCTCTAATTCTGGCCTCTTGAACATCCCTGATTTTAATCGCTCCATCATTGGTGGCCGTGCCTTCATTTTAATTACTATCAACAAAACACAGTGACAAAACTTTTCTGTTTCATTTGTGGCTCGGTGTCAAATTTTGTTTTAGAATGCTCCTGTGCAGCGCCTTGGGATGTTTTACTATGTTAAAGGCGCTAAATAAATGCAAGTTGTTGCGTTGTTGTTGACAAGAACTGGGTACAGTACTTGAGGTGTGATTACAACTAGAACACTGTGCACTTTGATCACAACTTCCCTGATTTGTAGTCACTGTTTTGGCTATGTAGTTCAGCATTCTATTGGCTTTGTTCATTGGTACATTGACTGGACATGTTGGGCTGGATTTTACCAGCCCTGAGGAGGCGGGTCTGCTGGGAAAATCACCAAAAATGGGAGCGGGTCCCAAACCCCGATTTGCGCAGGGACCCAACTCCTAGTGGTGGGAAGAAGATTATAGCCACTTAGCTGCCTATTAACAGGTAGTTAACAGGCAGCTAAGAGGCTTTTTCCAATTTTTTGATTGCTGCTGCAGGCTTCCCCACGTCGGGGAACCCTGCCAGGGTAAGTGAGGCATGCTGTGGGTCTGTTGTTATGTTGGTGTTTGGATGACAGCTGCAGAAGTGGTGTGAAGCATGCAGTCGGACACAGGTTAGTATCAGAGGTAAGGAAAAGTTGTGAAAGTAATTGTTAATGTGGTTAGATGTTTCTGCAGGTGACAAGCTGTGACGTGTTTGTGTAGGCTCATCTCATCGGGGGAAGTGACAGATTGTTTCTGCAATCTCAGCTGCAGCTGCCATCTGTTTTATCCTAAGGAGAGAGTAATTGGAGAGCATGGGTGCAAGGGCTCACCTTTGGACAGTGATTGTCAAATCATCTGTCAAACAAGTGTAGTGCATATGCCTTTAAGAAAACTGGCAGATGAAGTGTCCTCAACTGACGTCATCTGACACCAGCTATCCCTTAATTGGCCGGCAAGCCCGCAGGGCGGGCTTAACAAGGCTAATCAGGGCAAAATAGCATCTGTTTGTCAGACATCACTGGGGGCGGGTTTAGAACCCAGAAGGCAGCAGTTCCTCCCCCAATGCGTTTCGGTGAGTAAAATCCAGCCCGTTGAGTTTGCTAAGGCACCTAGGACACTTTCAACTTCATCCATAGCTATCACAACATCATTCATGAAGTTTGTATGTTGCCCATTTTTTTCTTCCTATGTGCAGCACTTTACGCTTGTTTGCATTGAATTTTATCTGCCATTGTTTGGCACACTCATATTGGCCCAGTAATTCGGGTCGGTGGCTTGCCGCGCGTGCAAGCCCCTGATATGCACTTACCCGACGCGCTGACATTTCACCTCCAGGGACGCCTGGAATTCCATTTTGAAAAAGAAGAATCCCGGGCAGCGTCTGACGTCACGCCGCCTAGGAGTGCAGCCAGCACGAAGCCTGGAGCGCGCTGTGCAAGTGAGACACGCCCCTTGAGGTCTCAGTTTAATAGGACACGCCCCCAATGTTTCTCACAAGCTGCTAAGCATTTTTACATGCAAAGCAGCATTTTAAATAGGTTTTTGGTATTTTTATGAAGCTTTTGGTAAATTTTATAAACTTTTAAAAACGTTTACATTATTTTGAAGAATCTGAAGTAGTTTTAAACAGAATTAAAGCTATTTAAAGACTTTTAAAAGCCCTAAAATAATTTTTTTAATTCCATTTATTTATTTACCAATGTCGTCGTCATACGTGTCTTCACACTGTTCCCTTTGGGGAACTGTATGAAGTGGTGGAAGGATTTATGGCCGTGATTAACACTCATTCCGTGACCGTAACCATCTTTGAACCAGCCATTAGGGTGGTTAGTCCTATGGCGGGAGGGTTTTACGGGCTCCCACAAGCTATACAAGGAGGGGGAGCCACCCACACCCACGGACGCAAATATCCCACTGGATGTCAACCCAGAATTTAGAGCCGGAGCTCCGACTCCACTTGCCGGGACTGTCTGGAGCGGGGTTCGAAACCCTACCCCGTCTAAGCCCAGCGGCGGGGATCCTACCGCTACGCCAAAGGCCCAATCCGATTAGCAACGTGAAATGGCTGGAATGAGCACAATTCACGGCATTAAAAGAACTCACAATTGAACTGATGATGACCTCAGCAATCTCCTCAACGAGGTGGAGGCGCAGCGCCTGCTCATCATTGGTAATGAGAAGTCAAAGGCGCCGCAAAAAGGACAGATGATAGCTTGGTCTTTCAAGTGGCAGCATAGGGCTCCAGTCACGGGGAGGGAAAAGGCGCAGGAAACGTATGGGCGTCACCTTTTGCACGGAGTGGGCCTTTTGCGTAGCGGTAAGCATCCCTGCCGCTGGGCCAGAAGGAGTAGGGTTTCAAACCCCGCTCCAGACAGTCCCGGCAAGTGGAGTCGGAGCTCCAACTATAAATTCTGGGTGGACATCCAGCGGGATACTTGCGTCCGTGGGTGTGGGTGGCCCCCCCCACTCAGATGGGTTGTGGGAGCCCGTAAAACCCTCACGCCATAGGACTAACCACCCTAATGGCTGGTATGAAGATGGTTATGGTCACGGAAGGAGTGTTAACATGGCCAGAAATCCTTCCACCACTTCATACAGTTCCCGAAAGGGAACAGTGTGAGGATACGTACGACGATGACCTGTTGCGCAATGCACCTCCTTGGACCCTCAGTCGCAGATGCGAGGGGGCAAATCGTGCAATTGTTAAATTTTTCATTTTATTGACATGTAAAATGTTGGCCCAGTAATTCCCTTCCAAACGCGCGAGTACGGTCGGGGTACTTACGCGTCTGTCCGGAGGAAATGCCGGTTTTCAGCATGCACAGCGCATGTGGGGAAAACCGGCATTTCCTGTCCTCTGAACGAAGGGGTTCAGAGGCAGAACGCGTGCGACTGTACAGGCAGCGCGTGCGCAGTAAAATTTGCCGCTTTCATTCATGCTTTCAGTGAGGTCAAGTCAATACAACTTACACATGAAAAAAGCATGAGTACAGTTGCTCCAGAGGCTGCGGTTGTTTGGGAAAGGGATTAAAGTTATTTTAAGAAATGCTGAGGTAAGTTTTAAAGTTTATTTTTGTTTTTTAAAATGGGTTTTCAGTACTGTAGGTAGAAGGATCAATTGTGGCTATGTGAATTGAATTTGCTGTGTTTATTAAATGTGAAAATGACTCCAACATTTTTAAGAAAGAAACTTTTCATCAGTAATATATTCTTTTAAGTAATTATGTATGTATGTCTGTATATATTCCTTTGCGTGTATGAATATATTCCTTTACTTATGTGTATGAATGCATGTATTTAATTATGACTTTCAGAGAAAGTAACTTATTGGAAAATCATAATTAAAAACATACATTCATACACATAAGTAAAGGAATATAAAACATACATACATATACGTAAAGGAATATATGCGGACATACATACATAATTACTTCTTACTGATGAAAAGTTTCTTTCTTAAAAGTGTTGGAAATGCTACATTACTCATTTTAGAACACTCATTCTCACATTCAATTCACACAGCCACAATTGCTCCTTCTACCTACTGTACTGAAAACCCGTTTAAAAAAAAAATTTAAACTTTAAAACTAACCTCAGCATTTCTTAAAATAACTTTGCTCCCTTTCCCAAACAAAAATATTGCCTTTCAGAAGCTCCACGATAAAATATATCTTCCTCTGCAGCCTTGGACCAACTTTACACATGCTTTTTTCAAGTGTAACTTGTAAGGACTTACCCTCACTGAATCCATGAATGAAATCGACGAAGTTCACTGCGCACGCGCTGTGCCTCTGAACCCCTTCGTTCAGAGGACCGGAAATGCCAGCGTTCTCCGCATGCACGGTGTTTCCTGAACGCCGGCATTTCATCCGGCCAGATGCGTGAGTACCCAGACCGTACTCACGCATTTGGACCCGAATTACTGGGCCATTTTGTTTAACTAATCTGCATTGACTTTCATAATCCAATATATGTGAATTTGTGGAAAGTCTCATTTGCATATGCATGGTAATTATATTTTGCAAATATACTGCCAATTAACCTGGCAAAGAGCCATTAAAAAATTTTCAATTTTTCATTTTAAATGGCTTTCCAAATGACAATTACCAATTTTGACCCATGTGTCAACATGCTTGCATCATGATGTTGGTTCACCTTGTCTGTATCATGACACAAGCCTGCTGACGTGCTGCACCCACAGTAAAATATTTTTTTCTGGTTGTGTGAAAACCAGTAGGTTTACTTTTGCTGGTGCAGTGTGAGAACCATGCTCCAGGAGCTGGCAGCAGTGGAGTAAAATGTCCACTGACAGGCGGATCATAAAAGAGTGTCAGAGACTCACAGTTATTTCCATTTCAGGTTATAAGCAATAAAACACACTGTAGCCATTAAACTGCAGAACACAAAATTTGTATGACTCATTTCCTCTCCCAAGAATAAACTAGCTTGTATTATTTAAGACGGAATAATTTGTCAAAACCATCTTGAAAAATAATATCACAAGCTTTCATGGCCGACAAAAGATTTACTTAATAAGGGATGAGCTTTTTAAAAATTCGTTTTATGGGATGTGGGTGTCGCTGGCAAGGCCAGCATTTATTGCCCATCCCTAATTGCCCTTGAGAAGGTGGTGGTGAGCCGCCTTCTTGAACCGCTGCAGTCCGTGTGGTGAAGGTACTCCCACAGTGTTGTTAGTTAGAGAGTTCCAGGAACTGCAATGATACCGACCATCCAATCACCATGATTATTCAATACAAACACTCAATTAAAGTGATAGCACTAACAAATGTATCATAATGTCTAACACAATTGCACTTGTAGGATTCGCAAAAATCCAGGAAAATACAGTCTACATTGTAAAACCCCTGAAATGGCCACATTTTATGAACACAAGATGGAGTTGGCAGATCACATGACTCATTTCAGAAGGACATACCACTGCAGTATCTTAAAGAAACCTGAGTCGCCACCGATTAGAAGATTCCAGAACTGACTGCAATTGATATGGTAAAATGGTTACAGTAGTAACAAAGTCAAAACAAAAGTATTTACACCTCAAAGTGTGTGAATTGCTAGCAAAACGCAAACCCATCTCTGAAATCGCAGAGCACAGGCAAAACCTATTATCTGTACCAAACTCAGAGGGACACAGGACAGATCCCATTAGTTTCATTTACAAGACATTAAAATAAAGTACCCGATTTTGTCAAAGCAGCCTGCCCATTACTTTAACAAAAGAAAACCCCTGATTTGGTGCCAAGATAAGGGCAAGAAAACAGTATAACTGTTGGGGGAAAAGAGACAAAAACACAGTTTCACACAGACACGAGGTCAAAGGCAGAGCGAGTGGAGAGGTTCGATTACGGTTTGAGGAGCATGGAGGGCCTACAAGTTCGAGCAGGAGAGCAGGTTCAGGAGCCGGTCCCATAAGGAAGATTGGAGATCCCGGACGATACAGGAGCACCAAGGTCAAGGACAGTTTTTTTTTAAACCCTGGTGAGCATAGAGGCCCAACTCCACCTAGCTGATCTAGTTGAGGTATACTTTAGAGACGGGAGGGTTTTTAATATTAAGGGCTTTGTAATTCGGGAGTGTTATTCATCCTTCGTTGTGCCGTGCGCTTTCTCCACCCCCGTTTTATTATATCGCTGATCTAGAATTGATGTATTATGATAGTCAAAGTAACTCTTGTGTGTTAAATTTTAGTTCCCATTGAGAGGCGTGTTCATGATTTTTGTCTGCATTACTTCTTCATTCTCAATGTTTTATTCTCCTTAAAAATAAAGATACCTTTGATTTAAAACTTACCTTGTCTCACTTGATCCATTTGTCTTCTGAGTCACAAGTTGGGCCAGCACATCAAGGTGGTCTGGCAATAAGCCCAGTGTCTAGAACCGGTGAGGGGGGAGCGCTTCGGAACTGCTCACGAGCAGTGTGAAATCAAAAACCGATCTCGCACACCACAAGCTCGTTAAAACGACCCCTTACAGAATGGCGACCCAGATGGGACACTGGCTACAGAACCCTTGTGTGGTGGACAAAGACTCGGGTGAGACAGATGTTATGGAGGACAGGTTATCCTCCTACGTGTGTGGCAAAGTAAATGTAGCAAAAAAATGGGTATATGACCTGTTAGGAGCCGAGCGTCCCCTAAAGGCAGCCGCCCAGTGGACGGCTAGTAAAGAACACCGCAAGGGCATTGAAAAAGCGATGTGGCTTATGTGCTATAAAAAGCAGGTTCTGGTACTGGACCACGCAGTGGCCAGTAAGGAAACCAAAATTAAGCATTTGTCCTGGGAGCTGCAGGAAAAGGTTGCAGTGGAAGGGAAGGTGCTAGTGGCTCTGGAGGCCATAAGCCAAGAGAGGGCAGCGATGGTCCGGGACCATCGGGGGAAGGTAGAAAGGCTGGAGGGCAAGATAGCTGAGCTGGAGGGGAGCGCTAGGTTCAGGGTAGAACACATAGAGTATCAGGCAAGAGAATCCAGGGAGAAAGAGAGGAGATTAAAAACGGAGATTAGCCGCCTTACAGGGGAACTGAAGGCACAGGAGGAAAAGGTAGGCGAAGTAAAAGCAGCCTATAAGCTGGCCTGCGCTCAAGGGTTTGAGGAGACAGACCACGGCCCCTGTAGGCAGGAAATAGAAAGCCTGAATCTGGCATTGGCCAGGGCAAAGGGGATGATATGCCTCATTAGCCCCAAGGTCGGCCAGGCTGAGTTCAACGGTAACCCAAGCAGGGAAGTCCCGCAGGCAGCCCCCAGAACAAAACGGGTTAGGGAACCAGAGTTTTCACAGCCACCACCCCTAGCCCCTAGTTTTCCAGAGGTCTGGGATCAGGAGGGGGTGGAGGATGAAGAATCCAAGGTAGACCAGGGTAGCCCGAGAGAGAATCAGGGACCGGGACCGGTGTACCCTGTGACACAACGGAGGTACGGACCACCCGGTGACGACGGGGAACCTGGGGACCTCCAGTACCAATTCCTGGTGCCACACGGTGCGCAACAATTGTGCTCCATGGTGAGCTACATCCTCAAGCTCACCATGAAGGGGGACCCTTCTCTTCACTTTAGGGAGATAGAGCAGGCGGCCTGTGTTAACGACTGCGATGAGGCAGAGAAGGCCAAGATGATGTTGTTCTCCCTGGGTAGCGATCTCCTCCAGACGCTACCCGATGGGTGTAAGAGGGGTCAGGAAAATTATGGCAGGCTGAAGGATGAGATCCTGGAGGCCATGGGGATGAACAAGGGGAGTCCGTTCACCCGGGTGGAGAAAACAGTCCAGCTCCCCGGGGAATTCCCGCAGGTGTTCGCGGACAGGCTGTGGCCAGTCTACCAGGGTGCGTGCCCGGGAATGCTGGCGCGAGCGAACCTGGACGGGGACCAGTTAGTCCACTGGCTCAGGTGCCTGATGAATAACTCCCTGCCCCGCGTTCGAATGCAGGCAATGGCCTGGTTCGACCCCCGAAACCCTCTGACCACGGAGGCGACGGTGATCCGCCAACTCACCGTCACCTTTAGAAACGGGAGGGATAGTGAGACACCCCAGCAAAACGGGAAGGTTTGTGAGGTCAGGCCTGGTGACCAGCCTTGTAAAGAGTGGCGCCAGGAAGGGAGCCGTCCCAACCAAAGCCGACAAACGTGCTACGGTTGCGGGAAGGAGGGGCATTGGCGCAGGGACTGTAAGAATCCCTGGAAGGACACAAGGGAAAAGGTCCCCACAGCCCCAGCCCAAGCCCCGGCCGCACCCCCAACCTCTGCCCCAGAGAGAGAGATGGAGCCAACAGTCCCTCCAGAGCTGCTGGACATGCTGCTGGCTTCAGTGAGGTCATTGGTCCTCACTAAGGGAAAGATAGCAGCCACCACCGGTCCAGCGGTTCCCCCAACCCCTTCCCAAAGTGGCCCGCAATGACGAGCCTGCGCAGCCCGTCTATCTATGTGCGCTCCAGTACGACGGATGGAAGAGACCGCTCGTGCAGATGGAGGTAGAGAAGGAAACGGGGACTTATCTGTTGGATACGGGAGCTTCATGCACCGTGATCCATACGGAGAATCCCACCACCTCACCTCTGTCTAACGGGGTTCCATACGTCCTATCGGGGTTCACAGGGGCGGAGCAGACGGGTGCGTTCTCCAGGCCGCTCTTGATCCGCCTGGGCACACTCCAGACAAAGTGGACATGTGTCCTGGCGAGATGGGATACGGAGGGAGGGAAGGGGATCCTAGGGGCCGACTTCATCGTGGGCCATAGGATCCTCGTGGACCTCAGGAACCATTGCCTTTGGGGGGCCAACACCGGAAAGGAAAGTGGAGTGGTAGTAATCCCGGGAAAGGATGGGAAGGGAACCCTGTGTACCATGAAGCCGAAAGGGAGTAACGACCTCGGTGAAATGATGGAGGGTATCCCAGAAGTATTTAGAGCCGAGGTGCAGGCTCAGTTAGGTGCGTTCGCCACGCACAAACACGACTGTGGGAGGGTTGCTAGCTTTGAGGTTAGGGTAGATGGGGATCCCATGGCCCGGCCCCAAAGGCAGTACAACTTCCCAAAGGAAGCAGAGGCTGATATGGAGGTGGCCATATCAGCACTGGTACAGCAGGGGGTGCTGAGGCCTATAGCCACCCATGTGAACTCTCCGCTTTGGCCGGTTAAGAAACCGGACAATTCCTGGAGAGCCACGGTGGACTATCGGGTGTTGAACAGCAACATCCCCGCATGTGCCCCCACAGTGGCAGCAGTGGCTGACCTCGTTGTGAGTATCCCCGCATCCGCGACCACGTTCACGGTGCTGGATATTTCCAATGGGTTCTGGTCAATCCCTGTGCGGAGGGAGGACCAGTATAAATTTGCTTTTACTTTCAAAGGGCAACAGTATACCTGGAATTGCTTGCCACAAGGCTTCCACAATAGTCCCAGCATTTTCCACCAATGCATGGCGGACAGCCTGAAGGAGTTCAGTCAGCCCCTTCAGTTAGTACAGCACGTGGATGACCTGCTCCTGTTTACCGACACGGTCGGGGAGCACGGCCCACTGCTGGCTGAACTGTTGGAACTACTGACCAGAAGGGGGTTCAAAGTCAACCCAAAGAAAGCGCAGATCGGTCAAAAGGAAGTCAAGTTCCTGGGGCTGACCATCTGCGCCAGAGAAAGGGCCATCGATAGGGCTAGGAGGGAGGCGGTACAGGAGTTACCGGTCCCCATCACCATAAAGGGTGTGAGGTCGTTTCTAGGGCTAACCGGGTACTGCCGCGACTTCATGGAGGACTATGCGGCCATGGCAGGCCCACTACTCCGACTCCTGCACAAGGGAGTGGAGTGGTCGTGGGATGAAGGATGCCAGGCCGCGTTCGAGCTCCTAAAAAGGAAGCTGCAGACCGCACCGGCCCTGGGAGCGATAGATGGGGGAAGGGAGTTCTTCCTGGAGGTGGCGGCCAGCGGGGACAGTCTCAGTGCTGTGTTGCTCCAGGAGCGACATGGCAAGCTGAGACCCGTGGTTTACTCCTCCAGGGTGCTCACCGACGTGGAGAGGAGCTACTCGGTCTGTGAGCGGCACCTCTTGGCCACACACTGGGCTGTGAAAAGATCCGCCATCTTCACAGGCACCTCCCACATCACCCTCCTCACACACCACACACCCACCAAGATGCTTTTGGATGGGAGGATTAAGGATGGGACAGTAAGCAGTGCCCGCATTGCGCACTGGACCCTACTCCTCTCACAAATGGATCTGCGGGTATGAGGCCTGTGCGAGCCCAGCTTAGCCGCCAACCTGGCTTACCCTGGGACAGCCCATCAATGTTCTGTTGAAGGGGTATGGGAGGTCGACGTTGGTCTCCGGGCTGGGATACATCCCACCGGCCGTGAGATTTACGTGGATGGTTCCAGCACAGTATCCGCTGGAAAGCGGCTCACGGGGTTCGGAGTGTATGACCCAACGGCTGACATTGCGTTGGCGATTAAACTCCCCAGTACCATGAGCGCCCAGCAGGCAGAACTGTCTGCTGTGGCGTATGTGGTTACCCATCCCGAAGTTTTCCCTACCCCGTACACGATTTGCTCAGACAGCATGTTTACATGCAATTCGTGTACCGAATACCTGGCCATCTGGTCCCATCGCGGATTCACTTCCGCGGATGGGAGACCCTTGGTGGTAAAGCCCCTGCTGGAGAAGATCCTGGCAGCCATGGGGGAGAAGGGGGAGGTCTTCATCCACAAGGTGAAGGCTCACTCCTCCACAGAACCTCGCGGTCAGGGGAACCAGCGAGCTGACGCACTGGCGAGAGAGGGTGCCCAGACCGGCATTTTCTGGGACCCCTACGGGTCCGGACCAGTGGCAGCTGTAAAAGGCAGGGATGGGATCCAGAAGAGTGTAGGGGTAGCGCTAGCCCCGGACCTAAAATCGGTCCAATCTCAGGACCCTGCCCTGAGAGGGGTATTTAACGCGGTTAGCGAGGGGAAGAAAATGGAAGGCCCGTATGGTGCAGCATCCCTGTCCATAAGAGAGGGGATGCTGTTTAAAGAAGAGCAGTGGGTGGTGCCTCAGCAGCACCGGAGGGAATTCCTTCAACTGGCCCATGAGGGACCGGGAGCAGGGCACCCCGGGCCTGAGGTCACCTGGCAGCGGGTGGAACAAGCAGGATGGTGGCCAGGACTCCGGGAGGACGTCCGGGAGTTTTGCGCGAACTGTCTTGTGTGCGCGGCAAATAACCCCGATCCTCACAGGAGGAAGGTGCCGATGGGACACGTTAGGAGGGTAGAGGGACCATGGCAGTCAATCCAAATTGACTATATCGGACCCTTATCCGCCACCCAGGGAGGCTATAAGTACAGCCTCGTCCTGGTGGACGTGTTCTCTAAATGGGTTGAAGCCTTCCCCTGCCGAACAGCCACAGCGTTAGGGACTGCGAGAATCTTGGTGCGGGAGGTGTTCTCGAGATGGGGACTGCCCCAGTTCGTGGAATGCGATCAGGGAAGCCAGTTTACCAGCCAAGTAATGCAGAACACCCTGATGCTGCTGGGCATTCAGGGGAAATGGCACGTAGCCTACAATCCACAGTCATCGGGGATTGTGGAGCGGATGAACCGCATCTTAAAAGAAAAAATGAGGAAAGAGATAATGGGTTCGCCCCAAAGGTGGGCAGAAGTCCTGCCTCTTGTCCTCATGGGGATCCGCTCCAGCCAGTCGAAGAGTACGGGGTACTCTCCGCATGAGCTCATGACCGGGAGGGTCATGAGAACCCCCACCCATGTCCTGGCCCCAGTCCTAACGGAGGGGCAGCTAAGGGAGGTGAATCGGGACAAATTCGCCCGCACGCTCCTTGAGCGCCTCCAAAGGATCTATGAGGGGGCCGCAGGTAACATGGGGAGGCAGCACCAGGGAAATAGGATGCTGCTCGAGCCCAGTAAAACCCATCGCTGGGAGGTAGGGGATCTAGTGATGGTAAGGAACTTCGCCCATGTGGGGAGTTTTGAGCCACTTTACATGGGTCCCTACAGCATCGTAGATCAGGCCAGCCCCATGGTGTATGCTGTGAAACTGCCCCGGCGCACAAAATGGTTTCACATCAATCAATGTAAGCTGTTTAAGCCGGAGGCAGGGAAGCAGGCAGCGGGGGCTGAAAAAGGCAGCAAAGAATTAAAAACTGCAGGGGAGCTGCAGCCGCAGGTCACACAGGCTGGGCGAGCAGCCTGCATGAGGGGAGGAGTTGTCCCGTCCACACGGGAGACTCCCCCATTGTTCTGGGACCCAGAAGGGGAGGAGCCGGAGGTACTAGGTCCTGTCCCTGATCACCCAGAAGGGGAGGAGCCGGAGATCCTAGGTCCTGTCCCTGGTCACAAGGAAGCCGAGTCGGAGGACGAAGGTCCCGCCCCTGACTGCGGTGAAGGGGAGGAGCCGGAGGTCTTAGGTCTTGCCCCTGAGTGCAGCATTAGAAAGGTGGCGCCTGGGGGCGGAGACTCTCAACCTGGAGTCCCAGGTAGCGGAGAGGTGCCTGCCGCTGACCCAGAGCCTAGGGAGGTGGAGCCTGCGGGAGGAAGCCCACAGCCGACAGTCGTGGGGAAGCCACGGACTGCAGCCAGGGCCAAAACTCCAGCCAAGGGTCCGACCTATGAGGAAGCCTCATATGTGGTGACCCTTAGACGGTCAAATAGAAAACCGCAACCGAAGAAGGTTTGGTTGCTGGTTTTCACAAGAGGGACCCCCCGGAAGAAAGCTGCGAGAAGTTTAAACGGTCCACAGCCAGCAGCCACGGGCTGTCAGGGACCAGCAGCTGAGACCGATGTGGGAACGCAGCAGGGGGAGGCCTGCGTCGGTCCCCGCAGATTATAAGCTGGCCGTCCGGAGACGGGCGGCAGATGTATATATTTATATAGTTTTGGGTAATAAGGTTTAGTTTATTGTAATTTTAGAAAATAGGTATTGTGGTCTTCTGGAAGTATGGTAGCACTTTGGAGCGGTAGAATGTGGCAAGTTTTAGGTGAGCTAGGGTCGCGGGACCCACTCACCCCGCACCCAAGCCGAGGAGCCCAGGGAGCCCGGCTCGAAACCTTTTTTGTCTCTCCGCCAGATAGTAACAAGATGATGCCAGTAGGAGGCATCATCCTCGCGGCCCTGGTGGGCCTCAACGTCGCCTGGAGGGGAGAGACGGAGGATCACCGTATCTTTGGCTGCTCCGGGGAAACTGCGCCTCTGGCCCACGACGGGCAGGGCCTGCGCGAAGCAGAGGAAGTCGCTGGGTACACCCACAAGGGCAACTGGCCCGGATGGCTGGGCTCGAACGCCACGAAATATTCAAGCGAAACTGGCTTCGCATACGGGGAGGTCTCTTTGTCGTGTCCTCGGATCAAGATCCAGGCCACGCGGATCAATGTGACTGTGGGGAAACGTATTTGCCTAACCTGCAGGGGGAACGTCCCCCTGGATAGGTGGTGGTGGCTCAGGAAACTGAGCAGGGACATGGGGAACCCCAGAGTAAAGTGGGAAAGGTTAGGGAACAACACTCACCGGACTATCACAGGGACCCAGGGAGGGTTGACAGTGTGCTGGGATAAATGGTGGGAACCCGATCAGGGGATTTACGTGTGTATGTGGGGTTCAGAGAAAGTCTGCCCCACAGGTGTTTCCATCATTTTCCACAGCCAGTGGCAAGATAACGGGAGGGGGATAGACTGGGAATCACGCTTGGACGCATGCGCGGTCCCCTACTCCCCAATCGCGGTTAATGCCACTGAGCTAGTGACCCGCCCCCGACAGCCCCTGCCCACGACCCAGACACCACCGACGGTAGCAGAGGGATGCCCCACCACCACCAAGGGACCAGGGAACGGTTTAGTATTAGTTCCCACTGACCAAATGGCCTATCAGGGGGTCCATTACGCGGTGGCCTCGGTCATCCTCAACCTGACCGAGGTGCACCTGCCGGAATGGTGCCCCGTAGAAACGGCAAGGCTGTATCAGGCCCTGCTGAAAGAGACCCTGCAGAAGTTTTTCGAATTTGACTTCGCGGGGGTCAATAGAACCGAACTCTATACCGAGGGCCACGAGGAATGGGAGCAATTGGGGAGACAAAGAAGGGGCGCCGTGAACGACTCGTTCACAGGGTTTAACACTGGGTCGTCCATCATAAATAGTATGGATGACATCGAATTGCAACGGCAGGTTAACGGGTTAAAGACCCAGTTGAAGGGGATCCTCACGGACGAAAATTGGGTGGTGGGTTCGGAGCTCCATGAGGACCAGGCTATGACTCTCCATTTAAAAGAAATCATAGCAGAGCTGGAGAAGCAGGCTCGGACGGTCAACGCTCTCATTAGGGAGGACAGGAACGCCTCAGATCAGGCTGCCCAGAATGAGGTGTACGTACTGTACGGGGCACGGTTGCTGGGCAAGGGCCGCAGCAATCTGGAGGACTTAAAACAGGGTTTGGTCCCCTCCTGGATCAGTAACAAACACCTCGCAGCCCTCCACCCCCTTTGAGAACACGTTGAGTCCGTGCCAGCTCCGGCTCGCTTCTGAGGCCTACCCAGTCCCAGTGGACTGTGGTCGCTCCAACCACACCATCATGGGGGTCGTCGTGCGGATCCCAGTAATCAGTAGGGCGGCCCGATCTGCGCCGGTGTATAGGGTGGTGAACATTGGAGTCATTCGGGGGGGAGCACACGTCCGTTTCGCAGAGGTCCCACCCTACATCATTAAGTGGGAGCATGCTATGACGGGGACTGACCTCTCGGGGTGCCGTAGCCGGGGAGCACACATAATCCTGTGTCCCCAGCACTTGAATGCCTATTCAACACCACAGTGCGGGTTCAGTTCTGCTGACGCTAAGCCTATCAATTGCACCATGGAAGCCATGGCACAGGGCCATGTTCCCCCACAGGTGGCATACATAGGTGGTGGGACATATTGTGTCGCCACCGCAGCATCTCACTACTGGCACGGACAGCACGGCTGGTGCGCGGTCAGTGAAAGCAGCTTCTGTTTCAAACCCGAGGCAGTAATTCAAGTGGCACAGCTGCGGATTATCCCGATCCCTGAACCATCCACTGTTCACCCCACTGTCAAGGAGAACTTCATCGATCTCCAGAAGTACGTGGCCCACTTTGGTTTCACAATTCCCCTCTCCCAGAACATTTAACCGAACTGCTGAAAGCAGTTACTGTCTCTCAGAAGCACTTCTTTACTTTAGAGCAGAAAACCGCCGACATAGGGGCAAAAATCCAAGACATAGTGGTTCCACCATGGTGGGACCTTTTTGATAATATAGAGATCCCATCATGGGTCAGACTGGCTTCCCACGTCTTAGTGGTGTGCCAGGTAGGGATCGTTCTGTACCTGGTCTGTGTCCAGTGTAGGAGGAAGGGACACGACAGGGAGTTCCCTAGTCAGCGGAATTGGCGGGGCCACGATGTCAGCATAAACGGGGACTCACCCGTGTAGCTAAATGTTTTTATTCCATCTGTTTTTGGTGTATTATAACAAAGATTGTGTTGCGTCGGGTTATGACTCTAAGGTGAGTCTGTACATAGCATAAATGTTTCTCCGGTAGGGGATATCTACTCAACTCCGTTTTCGGGATGAGGAAAGTGCGTGTGCGAGGTACACTCCATAGTCAGGTAAACTACAGGGAAGGTCAGTTGGGGGGGGGGACGGATTTATGCTCACCCTCAAACATTCATGATACAAAAGACGATTTGAGATGTCCATTGTATCACAGGGGGGACTGTAGGATTCGCAAAAATCCAGGAAAATACAGTCTACATTGTAAAACCCCTGAAATGGCCACATTTTATGAACACAAGATGGAGTTGGCAGATCACATGACTCATTTCAGAAGGACATACCACTGCAGTATCTTAAACAAACCTGAGTCGCCACCGATTAGAAGATTCCAGAACTGGCTGCAATTGATATGGTAAAATGGTTACAGTAGTAACAAAGTCAAAAAAAAAGTATTTACACCTCAAGGTGTGTGAATTGCTAGCAAAACGCAAACCCATCTCTGAAATCGCAGAGCACAGACAAAACCTATTGGCCTAGAAATTCAGTTGGTTGCGCCAGCCGTTAGTGCCTTAGGAGGAGTAGATGTCGGGCGCTAGGCGGCTAGCGCCCGGGCGCAGCGCGATCTGCGCCTCGCCCCAACTTCACTAGAGATTTAGCAGTGGCGCAAAGTCTTTGCGCGCGCTCAGCTGCGCGCGCAGATCATGACGTCATTTCCTCGTGCAACGCCCTTTGTGCGCCCCCAACCGGAACTTCAGTCGCGCCGCCCCATTGTGCGCCTGGCGCCCCTAGCGACTGTTAGAGTGGAACGGTGCTCAGCCAATGCGGGGCGCGGGGGGCGCAAATTAAATGGCACTCCTCCTGCACTATAAAAGGCTGCCATTTCGCAGCACTCCTTCTTGTGAAACGGATCTTTGGAGCGAGACCAAGGTAGAGAGCTTTCTGCTTTGGCCCAACACTCAGACAGGTACTTGTGGCTTCAGGCCACAGCTTTCCACTAGTCTTTGCCTTCATTGACATCTCATTGTTTGCCAGCATATTATGGGGGCTGCAATGGGTGTCAACGCTGGCTTTCTCAATTACATCCAAAGGGCTCACAGACGCCGTGAGAGAGTGGCAGCCCTGGCTAGACGGAGAGGGGGCAACAGGCGTCGGGAAAGGAGGCCTTACCCACCCAGGGTATACCGCCAGCAGTTCTCCTATCTCAACATGTCTGACGAGCAGTGTGTTCGGAGGCTGCGATTCAGAAGGGACGTGGTCACAGAGATCTGCCAGCTGCTTGGCGGTGATCTGCAGCCACAGCTGAGGAGCAGGACGTCTCTGTCGGTGGAAGTGAAGGTGACGGTGGTGCTCAACATCTATGCCACCGGCTCCTTCCAATCCGCTACTGGGGACATTGCCAACATCTCCCAGTTCGCCGTGCATTGCTGCATCCGCCAGGTGACCAATGCCCTTTTCAAAAGGAGACGTCAGTTCATCTCCTTCTCCATGGCCCTTGCCAAGCAGCAACAGCGTGCAATGGGCTTTGCAGCATTCGCGGGCTTCCCCATGGTGCAGGGCGCCATTGACTGCACGCATGTGGCTTTGCGGGCACCTCTGGAGAATGCCGAGGATTACCGCAAGCAGAAGGGCTACCATTCGCTCAACGTCCAGCTGGTGTGTGACCACAGGCAGCTCATCCTAGCTGTCAATGCTCGCTTTCCAGGCAGCAGCCACGATGCCTTCATCCTGCGCCAGACCTCTGTGGCAGACATGTTCCAGGCACAGCCTCACCCACGAGGATGGCTTATTGGGGACAAAGGCTATCCTTTGTGTACCTGGCTGATGACCCCGCTCTGTGCGCCCAGCACCCCTGCTGAAGAGGGATACAACGAGAGCCATCAAGCGACCAGGAACATCATCGAACAAACAATCGGCGTCCTGAAGCAACGGTTCCGCTGTCTGGATCATTCCGGTGGAGCCCTACAGTATTCGCCGGAGCGAGTCTCCCATTTCGTGGTCGTTTGCTGCATGCTGCGCAACCTGGCTATCCGCAGGACTTAGGCACTGCCACCAGAGATTGGAGGACCACCTCAGGAGGAGGAGCAGGAGGAGGAGGAGGAGGACCAGCACAGGGGGGAGGCACAAAGTGCAAGGGCCGCCCGTCGCCGGCTTATTGAACATCAGTTTTAGGCCCCCTCTCAGGGAATGGCTTGTGCCAATGTCAGCAGATGAATGTAGCCACTCCACAAGCCCTCAGCCGAGCAGGGCAACCAGGACTTAACCAAAAAACCATGCACACTGCAATTTAACAACAATAATTTATTGAAAAGCTCTGCCCTTCCCACATTACATGCTCATGTGGAGAAGCCCCCTCCAAAAACACAAAACTACCAGTCTCGGCCTTACAAAAAGAAAGAAAGACACCAGTCTCGGCCTTACAAAAAGAAAGAAAGACACCAGTCTCGGCCTTACACAAAAACAACTGCACCAGTCTCGGCCTTACAACAAGCACCAGGCATTTGTGCATACCTCTACTTTTTGCCCTGCGAGGGCAATGCCTTGCGCATCCTTGCCTGGCCCCTGCCCGCCCTGCTGCTCCTCCTCAATGGGAGCCCAGTGGCTGCAGCAAGGCTGGGGGAAGGCTGCTGAGGGGCAGATGGCGAGACGGCAGATGCCCTTGGGGGTCAGCCTGCACCAGCTCTGGCCTTGGAGTGGCCGGCTGCTGACTGCTACAACTCTGGCTGGGCGGCAGCAGTCTGTCCAGCAGCTCGTGGCAGCTGCAATGGCGGAGTGGCAGTGTCGGCTGCAGGAATGGTGGCAACCTTGCAGATCGCAGGTGCTCGCTGGTCGCCTGAGACATTGGCACTCGCACGGGCCAGCACTGCAGCATGCGCAGCAAACAGCTGAAGAACAGACTGCTGGGCTGCTGCTGCGCGGCGCATGCCCTGGCGATGCCTGGCTGATCCAGCGAGGGTGGCAGCAGTTAGTGCCCATGTGGCCCTGGTCTGTGTCCGCATGACACCAGCCAGTGAATGGACGGCACGACTGAGCACTTGGCTAGAAGCCGACTGTGCTGCCGTGATGTCCTGCACACTCCTGGCCTGTGCTGCACTGAATTGTTCCAGACTCCTGGCCTGTGCTGCACTGAATTGTTGCAGACTCCTGGCCTGTGCTGCTCCGAATTGCTGCACACTCCTTGACAGAGACTCTATGGAGTCAGGCATCCTTGCCACTGCAGCCATGAGCCCAGTGTGCCTGCGCTCAGCCTGGACGGCCATTTCCTCTAGGAGGCGCACCTCCTCTGCGCTGACCGTCGCAGGACTGGAGGCCGCACTCACCCTCTGGGGAGAAGTCCGCCGAGCTTCCCCACCCCTCCCGCATTGCTGCAGGCCGCTGGGCCCCGGAGCTTCACTCTCCTCTGACCCTTCCCCCCGGCTCCCCTCCAGGGAAGACGTGTCCCCTACATCGCCATGGGCTGGCGCGGCTGAGGGTGGCACTGATGGGCCGGCTTCCTCTTCCTCCTCCTCCTCTTCCGAAGGGCTGACAGTGGCAGCTTGAGGGCCCGCCTCCTCACCTGGCGATTCACCATCTGAAAGCAGGAAGGCACAAGAGTAGCTTTAGAGTGAGGACAGGGCGGCAGCGAGGGAGGCATGAGTGCTGCCATTCACTGCATTGGTCGGACAGTGGCAAAGGATGCTGATCTGAGGCGCAAGTGGAACGAGAGAGGTCAAAAAGGTGATGCCCTTACCATTGGTGCCCAGAACAGGGTCGGCATCTCCACTGGCGACGGGGCCAATCAGCCGGCCTGCCATAATGCGCTCCACACGCTGGTCGAGGTCGGAGAGCTCTTTGAGGTCAGGACGGCCTCCCCCGGTCTCAGTTCGGTTGCGCTGATTGTGCGCCACCTTGGCCTGCAAGAGAAAGGACGGCCTCTAAGTACAGTGTGAAGCCCTGATCTTGTCTGCACTGCCTCCCATGGTCGAATAGCTTGTACAGTGTGAAGCCCTGATCTTGTCTGCAATGCCTCCCATGGTCGAATAGCTTGTACAGTGTGTAAAGTGCTGAATGTGCAAGTGATTTGCATGCCAGTCCCATAGCTGCTGGATGAGGGCTGGCCATTAGGGCTTTCAGGTCCCTTTGCCCATAAAGTGAGGTGCACATGCAGGGATGAGGAGGACACTGGAAAGGGTACTCACCCTGACAACCCGAGTGAGGTCATTGAACTTCTTCCGGCATTGCACAGGAGTCCTGGCAACCACGCTGTTGGAAGACACCCTGTTGGAGACCTCCCTCCAGGCTTTCCGGTAGGCGCTGGGCAGCGGCCTCTTGCCACCTTCTGGGAACAGAACATGGTGCCTGCGCTCCACTCCGCCAACCAGCAGCCTCAGGTCACCGTCGCTGAAGCACTGCGCTCTCTCCCTGGCCTTCTCCATTGCCCTGGGCGTTGTGCAGGTGAAGCTGAAGTGGTCAGGCCTAGGTTGAGGGCTGCAGTGTGCAGGGCGTGGCAGGCAAACAAATCGACCCTCCCCCTTTAAGAGCTGACCGGCGCCAGAGTGTCTGCCGTCAATCAAGAACTCGCCGCACCTGCGCTGCGCCCAGCCTCGGGGGTATCGCTCAGCACCGCCGGCTTAGTGCCTAAAGATAGTCGTGCATCGCCTGTTTTAGCGCAGCAGCAACCTCTTGGGGCGATGCGACTGAATATCGGCAAAGGGGGCGCGACTTTGCGCCGGGCGCAAACTTTTGCGGCCGCCCGACTTTAGCGCCCCAAATGTGGCTATACTGAATTTCTAGGCCATTATCTGTACCAAACTCAGAGGGACACAGGACAGATCCCATTAGTTTCATTTACAAGACATTAAAATAAAGTACCCGCTTTTGTCAAAGCAGCCTGCCCATTACTTTAACAAAAGAAAACCCCTGATTTGGCGCCAAGATAAGGGCAAGAAAACAGTATAACTGTTGGGGGAAAAGAGACAAAAACACAGTTTCACACAGACACGAGGTCAAAGGCAGAGCGAGTGGAGAGGTTCGATTACGGTTTGAGGAGCACGGAGGGCCTACAAGTTCGAGCAGGAGAGCAGGTTCAGGAGCCGGTCCCATAAGGAAGATTGGAGATCCCGGACGATACAGGAGCACCAAGGTCAAGGACAGTTTTTTTTTAAACCCTGGTGAGCATAGAGGCCCAACTCCACCTAGCTGATCTAGTTGAGGTATACTTTAGAGACGGGAGGGTTTTTAATATTAAGGGCTTTGTAATTCGGGAGTGTTATTCATCCTTCGTTGTGCCGTGCGCTTTCTCCACCCCCGTTTTATTATATCGCTGATCTAGAATTGATGTATTATGATAGTCAAAGTAACTCTTATGTGTTAAATTTGAGTTCCCATTGAAAGGCGTGTTCATGATTTTTGTCTGCATTGTTTCTTCATTCTCTATGTTTTATTCTCCTTAAAAATAAAGATACCTTTGATTTAAAACTTACCTTGTCTCACCTGATCCATTTGTCTTCCGAGTCACAAGTTGGGCCAACACATCAAGGTGGTCTGGCAATAAGCCCAGTGTCTAGAACCGGTGAGGGGGGAGCACTTCGGAACCGCTCACGAGCAGTGTGAAATCAAAAACCGATCTCACACACCACAAGCTCATTAAAACGACCCCTTACACACTAACAAATCAAATTCATCCAATGAAAGCACATAATTTAAAGCCATTATTATTTAACATTACTTTACAGTGTCCACCTGTATTTCATCTAAATATAATTATTTTTAGTTATTGCCTCTTTACAACCACCTATTAACTTTGTGTTGCAAAAGTATGGAATCAGCAAAGTACAAAGGGGGAGAAATTCGGTTGGCAGCGCCTCCAATTAGCGCCTAAAGAGGCCGAGAAGTGGGGCGGTAGCCAATTTTCGGCCGGGCGCAGTGAACCCAGCGCCTCCTCCCATATTGAGTGGGCATTTTGCGCCAGCGTTAAACCTTAGCGCCCGCTCGTGGGCGCAGGCAGATCATGACATCATTTCAGTATGCAACGCCTTTTGGGTGCCCCGGACCGGAAATTCCGTGTTGCGCCCCTCCGTTCCGCCTGGCGCTAATAAGGACTGCTTACCTGGAACGTTCCCCAGTCGCTCTCGAGCTAGGGGGGTGCTCTTTAAAGGGGACTGCACTGGTATAAAAGCAGCAGCCATTTTGGGAGCACAACTTCCTCGAAACTTTCACAGAGTTGCTGAGCTGCACTCTGAGAGCCATTGCACCAGTGAGCCAGCACTGGCTAGAGGAACTTCAGCCTACTGACCATCACCTTGCTGCTGGTGAGCATTCACAACGTTTACAATTTCTTGTGCGCTATTACTATGGGGGCTGCATTGGAGGGGAATGTCCTGCTGCTGAACCATCTGGAAAGGGCACAGGGACACAGGGAGAGAGGGCCAGGAATGGCCAGACGGAGGAGGGCCAACAGACGTCGCCACACCAGACCGTACGCTGCCAGGGTTTTCCGACAGCAGTTCTGTTACTTGAACATGTCAGAGGAGCAGTGTCTTAGAAGGCTGCGCTTCAGAAAGGAGGTGGTGACTGAGCTGTGCCACCTGCTTCAGCCAGATCTGCAGCCTCAGATAAGGTGCAGGACCTCTCTGTCGGTGGCTGTCAAGATGACTGTTGCCCTGAATTTCTATGCGAGCGGCTCCTTCCAGGCCACAACTGGGGACAACACTAACATATCGCAGTTTGCAGTGCATTGCTGCATCCGTTAAGTAACAGTTGCCCTATTTAAAAGGAGGCGGCAGTACATCTCGTTCACTATGACACTGGAGAAGCAGCGGGAGCGCGCAGAGGGCTTCGCAGCAATAGCGGACTTCCCCATGGTGCAGGGTGCCATTGACTGCACGCACGTGGCTTTGCGGGCACTTGTTTTGAATCCGGAGGAGTTCCGCAACCGCAAGGGGTTCCATTCCTTGAATGTTCAGCTGGGCTGTGACCACCGACAGCTGATCCTCGCAGTCAATGCGCAGTTCCCTGGCAGCAGCCACAACGCCTTCATCCTGCGCCAGACTTCAGTTGCTGACCTATTCGAGGCCCCGGCTCACCCAGGAGGCTGGCTTCTCGGTGACAAGGGCTATCCTCTGTGCCCATTGCTGATGACGCTGCTCCGTTCACCCAGCACTCCTGCTGAAGAGCGCTTCAATGTGAGCCATCAGGCGACGAGGAACATTGTGGAGCACACAATCGGTGTGCTGAAGCAACGGTTCCGCTGTCTTGACCATTCCGGAGGCGTCTTGCAGTACTCACCAGAGCGAGTCTCCCACTTCGTCGTAGTCTGTTGCATGCTGCATAACCTCGCCATCCTACACACCCAGCCAATGCCACCAGCCATTGAAGCACCAGCGGAGGAGGAGGAGGAGGAGGAGGAGGAGGAGGAGGAGGAGGAGGAGGAGGAGGAGGAGGAGGAGGACCAAGATGGGAGGGAGGTACAAACTGGAAGGGCCGTCTGTCAGAGGCTGATAACAAGCCGCTTCTAGGCCCCTCTGACGGAATGCTTGGTGCCATTTGATGAGGAGGAAGGGAACCGTCCGGATAACCCAAAGCCTATGAAGGGCAGTGAATGTAAATATCAGACATGGCCAATGAAAATAAAAAAAGTTGTTTATTTTGCGAAATGTGCTTCCTTCCAACATGACAAAGCAATGGCTACAGAAAGCAAAACTAACACACTAACACATAAGTGGCTTGCACACCCGGGAGACTATCCAAAACATTACTAACATTCAGACCAGCATCCACGGCCTTGATTTCTACAAAAAAGACGTCTCAGCTGCACCTTCTACTCTTTCCCCCTTGATGGTGATCTACTTCTCTTGCAAGATCGGCCCCTTCCCTCCCTGCAGCTCCTCCGTTATGGGACCCCAGTGGCTGCATCAAGGCTGGGGGAGGCCTGCTGGCTGTCGGAAAGCGCAGATGCCCCTGAGGGACGTCCTGGACGACCTCTGGCCTTGGAGGGCCCGGATGCTGACTGCTCCAACTGTGAATGGGTGGAAGCAGTCTGTCCTGCAGGTGGTGGCAGCTGCAGTGGAGAAGTGCCAACGGTGGCATCAGGAATGCTGACATCCTGAGAGTGGACAGCAGCTCCCTGGTCGAACGACACACTGGCACTCTGACGAGGCAGCACTGCAGCATGCGCACCAATTGGCTGGTCCACAGATTGAGGCCCTGCTGTGGTGCTGCAAGGGCCCCGGGTAATCCCGCCTGATCCAGCGAGGGTGGCAGCAGTCATTGGTCGCGTGGCCTCAATATGCGTCTGCATGAGACCAGCGAGTGACTGACTGTGTGGCAGCACTCAGCACTGGTGTGGCAGGTGCCAGTGCTTCGGTGAAGCCCTGGACAGTCCTTTCCAGTGCTTTGGTGAAGCCCTGGACAATCCTTTCCAGTGCTTCGCTGAAGGCCGGGACAGTCCTTTCCACTGCTTCAGTCAAGCCCTGGACAGTCCTTTCCAGTGCTGCCCCGAAGCCGTGGACAGTCCTTTCCAGTGATGCCCCAAAGTCCCGGACAGTCCTTTCCAGTGCTGCCCCAAAGTCCTGCGCACTCTTTGCCTGTGCTGCCCCGAAGTCCTGCACACTCTTTGCCTGTGCTGCCCCGAGGTCCTGCGCACTCCTTGCCTGTGCTGCCCCGAAGTCTTGCACATTCCTTGCCAGTGTCTCGATGGATTCAGGCATCCTTGCCACTGCAGCCATGAGCTCAGTGTGCCTGAGCCGAGCCTGGGCGCTCATTTCTGCGAGGGAATGCACCTCTTCTGCGCTCTGTGCAGCATTACTCGTGGGCTGACTCGCCCTCCGGGGAGACAGCCCCCGAGCTTCCCTACCCCGCTTGCATTGCTACAGCCCGCTGGTTCCTGGAACTGCTTGCTCCTCAGAGCATTACCCCCGCTCTCCTCCAGGGAAGTAGTCTCCCCAGTCTGCAGAGGGGCTGGCTCGCCTGAGGGTGGCAGGGATGGTCCAGCTTCCTCCTGCTCATCGCCTCCGGAGTCAGTGGCAGTGGCAGCTTGAGGGCCCAGCTCCCGAGCTGGTGATGCAGCATCTGAAAGCAGGGAGGTTGAAGAGTGGCTTTAGCGAAAGGACAGGGTGGCAGCAAGGGATGCATGAGTGCTGCAATGCTCTGACATGGGTCCAGAGTGAAAAAGCATGCTGGTGGGGGAAGAAGTGGAAGGAGAGAGTTCAAAAAGGTGATGACCTTACCATCGCTGCGCACAATGGGGTCAGCAGCTCCAGTGGTGACAGGACCAGTCATCCGGCCTCCAACAATCTGGTGGACTCGTTCCTCCAGGTCCGTCAGTGTCTGCAGCTGAGGAAGGCCTCCTCCGGTGTGAAGCTGCTCCCTCCGGTTCCTGGCCAGCTTGGCCTGCAGGAGAAAGGACGGGAAGTGATGAAACATCCTGGCCTGAGCTGACATCACATGCCCCCCATGGTAGATTAGCCCTTCCATTATGCATTGAGCAGACATCACATGCCCCCCATGGTAGATTAGCCCTTCCATTATGCATTGAGCTGAATGTGCATGTGTGTTTCCAAAAAGGGCCATGGGTGCTGGTTGACAGATGGCCATTGGGGCTTCGCCCACCCTCTGGCCATAATGTCAGGTGCAGATGGAGGGATGAAGAAGATGGCGAAAAAGGCACTCACCCTAACGACCCGAGTGAGGTCGTTGAACTTCTTCCTGCATTGCACAGGAGTCCTGGCCACCACGCTGGTTGAGGTGACTCTTTGATAAACTTCCCTCCAAGCCCTGCGGTACTCATTCTGATGAGGCCTCCTGCCATTGTCGGGGTACAGCACAGCTCACCGGCGCTCCACTTCGCCAACCAAAGCATCCAATGCCCCATCGGTAAAGCTCTCCGCTCTCTGCCTCACCCTCTCCATATGTTCAAAGTTTGGAATGCCACAGAAAGCACAGCGCCAATTTTGAGGCCTACAAGGCGCAGAGTGTGGCTGGAGACCCCTGTGACCATTCCCCTCTCAAACAGGTATACCGATTTGGATACTGTTGAGGGGGATGACTCACCAGGGGAAGGCAGCAGCAGCCAACTTCCTGGCACTGGGGGTGCTCCTGCTGCCCAGGAAGGGAGTAAAAAGAGTGGGAGAGCAATAGTGGTAGGGGATTCTATAGTAAGGGGAACAGATAGGCGTTTCTGTGGCCGTAGACGTGAATCCAGGATGGTTTGTTGCCTCCCTGGTGCCAGGGTCAAGGATGTCACTGAGCGGCTGCAGGGCATTCTGGAGGGGGAGGGTGAACAGCCAGAGGTCGTGGTCCACATTGGTACCAACGACATAGGTAAAAAGAGGGATGAGGTCCTGCAGCAAGAATTTAGGGAGCTAGGTGGAAGATTAAAGAGCAGGACCTCAAAGGTTGTAATCTCTGGATTACTCCCGGTGCCACGTGCTAGTGAGTATAGGAATAGAAAGATAGAACAGATGAATGCGTGGCTAAAGGGATGGTGCAGGAGGGAGGGCTTTAGTTTCCTGGATCACTGGGTCTGCTTCTGGGAAAGGTGGGACTTGTACAAGTCGGACGGTTTACACCTGAACCAGAGGGGGACCAATATCCTTGCGGGGAGGTTTGCTAGCACTGCTGGGGGGGGTTTAAACTAACTTGGCAGGGGGATGGGATACAGAGTGGAACTATAGTAGGGGGTGATTTACAGCCAAATACGGAGGAAAAAACAAGTCAGCTGGGAAGGCAGAGCAAATATGTGAAGGCAAAAGGGAATATGGCAAGGCTGGAAGGCATTTATTTTAATGCAAGGAGTCTTGCAAATAAGGTGGATGAACTGAAGCTGTTGTTGAACACATGGGAGTACGATATTGTTGCTATCACGGAGACATGGTTGAGGGAGGGTCAGGACTGGCAGCTCAATATTCCGGGGTATAGAATCTTCAGGCGAGACAGAGGGGGGTGTAAAAGGGGAGGGGGTGTTGCAATATTAATTAAGGAATCAATTACTGCTGTAAGGAGGGATGATATATTAGCGGGTTCCTCTAATGAGGCCATATGGGTAGAACTTAAAAACAAAAAGGGGGCAAGCACTTTGCTGGGAGTGTACTATAGGCCCCCAAACAGTCAGGGGGAGATAGAGGAACAGATATGTAGGCAAATCTCAGAGAAGTGCGAAAATAATAGGGTAATAATAGTGGGGGATTTCAACTTCCCCAATATTAATTGGGATAGTCAGAGTGTGAAAGGCTTAGAGGGTGCAGAATTCTTAAAGTGCATCCAGGAGAGCTTTTTGAGCCAACGTGTAGAAAGTCCTACAAGAGAGGGGGCGGTACTGGACCTAATTCTAGGGAATGTAGCCGGGCAAGTGGTGGAAGTGTCAGTAGGAGAGCATTTTGGCGACAGTGACCATAATTCGGTGAGATTTAAGGTGGTCATGGAAAAAGACAAAGACGGCCCGGAAATAAGGGTTCTAAATTGGGGGAAGGCCGATTTTAATATGATAAGGCAGGATCTGGCCAAAGTGGACTGGGAGCAGCTACTTTTAGGAAAATCCACATCAAAGCAGTGGGAGACTTTCAGAAGGGAAATAGAGAGAGTACAACGCCAACATGTTCCTGTAAAGTTCAAGGGTGGGACCAACAAGCAAAGGGAACCTTGGATGACAAGGGATATACAAAAATGCATTAGGAAAAAAAGGGGGGCTTTTGGCAGTTACAAAAGACTAAAGACGGAGGAAGGAGTATAAAAAGTGCAGGGGCATACTTAAAAAAGAAATTAGGAGGGCGAGGAGGGGCCATGAAATAACACTGGCGAGCAAAATAAAGGAAAATCCTAAGATGTTTTATAAGTATATTAAGGGCAAGAGGATAACCAGGGAAAGGGTAGGGCCCATTAGGGACCAAAGTGGTAATCTGTGTGTAGAGCCAGATGATGTAGGCGGGGTTTTAAATGAATTTTTTGCATCTGTGTTCTCTATGGAGAAAGACGATGTAGACATAGAAATCGGGCAAGGGGACTGTGACATACTTGAACATATTAGCATCGAGAGGGAGGAGGTACTAGCGGTTTTAGCAGGCCAAAAAGTGGATAAATCCTCAGGCCCGGACGAGATGTATCCCAGGCTCTTGTGTGAGGCAAAGGAGGAGATTGCAGGGGCTCTGACACAAATTTTCAGAACCTCTCTGGCCACAAGGGATGTACCAGAGGACTGGAGAACAGCTAACGTAGTACCATTATTCAAGAAGGGTAGCAGGGATAAACCAGGGAATTACAGGCCGGTGAGCCTAACATCTGTGGTAGGGAAATTATTGGAAAAAAATTCTGAGGGACAAAATTAGTCTCCACTTGGAGAGGCAAGGATTAATCGGGGATAGTCAGCATGGCTTTGTCAAGGGTAAATCATGTCTGACCAATCTGATTGAATTTTTCGAGGGGGTGACTAGGTGTGTGAATGAGGGAAATGCTGTGGATGTGGCTTACATGGACTTCAGTAAAGCTTTTGACAAAGTCCCGCATAGGAGACTGGTCAAGAAGGTAAGAGCCCATGGGATCCAGGGTGCCTTGGCGCGTTGGATCCTAAACTGGCTGAGTGGCAGGAGGCAGAGGGTGATGGTCGAAGGTTGCTTTTGTGACTGGAAGCCTGTGTCCAGTGGGGTACCTCAGGGATCGGTGCTGGGTCCCTTGCTGTTTGTGATCTACATAAATGATTTGGATGAGAATGTAAAAGGTATGATCAGTAAGTTCGCAGATGACACGAAAATTGGTGGGGTGGTAAATTGCGAGGAGGAAAGCCTCAGGCTACAGGACGATATAAACGGGTTGGTCAGATGGGCGGAAAAGTGGCAAATGGAATTTAACCCTGAAAAGTGCGAGGTGATGCATTTTGGACGGACAAATAAGGCAAGGGAATACACAATGAGTGGTAGGACCCTAGGAAGTACAGAGGGTCAGAGGGACCTTGGTGTACATGTACATAGATCCCTGAAGGCAGCGGAACAGGTAGATAAGGTGGTTAAAAAGGCATATGGGATACTTGCCTTCATTAGCCGAGGCATAGAATATAAGAGCAGGGAGGTTATGATGGAGCTGTACAAAACGCTGGTGAGGCCACAGCTGGAGTACTGTGTGCAGTTCTGGTCGCCTCACTATAGGAAGGATGTGATTGCTTTGGAGAGGGTGCAGAGAAGATTCACCAGGATGTTACCTGGGATGGAGCGCCTCAGCTATGAAGAAAGACTAAACAGGCTGGGGTTGTTTTCCTTGGAGCAAAGAAGGCTGAGGGGGGACCTGATTGAGGTGTACAAAATGATGAGGGGCATAGATAGGGTAGATAAAGAGGAACTTTTCCCCTTAGTAGGGGGGTCAATAACAAGGGGGCATAGATTCAAGGTAAGGGGCAGGAGGTTTAGAGGGGATTTGAGGAGGAACTTTTTCACCCAGAGGGTGGTTGGAATCTGGAACTCACTGCCTGAAAGGGTGGTAGAGGCAGGAACCCTCATAACATTCAAGAAGCATTTGGATGAGCACTTGAAATGCCATTGCATACAAGGCTATGGACCAAATGCTGGAAAATGGGATTAGACTGGACAGGGATTGATGGACGGCGCAGACACGATGGGCCGAAAGGCCTCTTTCTGTGCTGTATAACTCTATGACTCTATGACTCTATGCTGCTCCTAATTGACTCGCCCCTTTAGGAGCTGGCCGGCGCCAGCATGTCTCGGGTAATCGATTATTGACAGCACCTGCGCTGCACCCGGCCGCCGACATATTGAGTAGCGCCGCCGGGTTAGCGCATTAAGACTCCCGTGCAGCGCCTGAATCAACACCGCAATCACCTTTAGGGGCACAGCAACCCAATATCGCTCGAGGTGGCGATAAGTTGCGCCTGGCGAAAAAATTTGCGCAGCGCCAATTCTAGCGCCCCAAACGGGGCTATACCCAATTTCTCCCCCAAAGGATCTTAGATTTGGGGGAGACCAACTCATTGGGAATGTAAAAACATACTCCACTGGAATACCTCAAAAAATGGATATCAAAATGCACACTGTTGTCGTTTAGACTGATATTTTGCAGATGTCGGCCTAGAAATTGAGTTTGCGCTGCGCCAGGGCTTTAGCGCCGGAAGTTAGTGCCGGCGCTAAGTCCCTTTGCGCGCGCCAAAAATTCAGTAGCGCCGCGCCCAAACGGCTGCCGGCGCTACTGAAGGGTTTTAGCGCCTGAAAACTGGCGCAACGCGCCGCATTGCGGCGCTATTCCGGCGCTGCGGCGCCCGCTGCGGTGCGGCAGGCTCGGGAAGTGCAGGCCTCCTCCTTCCGTTAAGGAGGAGCTGCCTGCACCCGGCCGCGGCCCGCGCAAATCTCTTCAAAAATGAGCCCGGCACCTCGGACAAGTGCCGGGCTTGCATCTGTTCCGGGGGGGCGGGGGGAGAAGTCCGGGGAGGGAGCTGCGGGCAGGCGGCCGGCGGGAAAGCGGCCGGCCGCCGCGCCTCCTTAAAGCGCTGGCGCAGACTCCGGCAACACTCGTTTGCCGGAGTCTTAGTTGCGGCTGCCACTGGCGAGGCGGCCGCAACTGAATTTCGGCTTGGGGCCGGGTTACCACGGCAACCGGGACGCTGCGCACACTGATGACGTCATCGGTGCCGGCGCAGCGCTACCGGTCTACCGCCGCGGAAGGGCCCCAGGCAATTTAGGAACCGGCGCCAATTGCAGCGCTAGGCCCTCTAGCGCCGCAAAATCGGTGCTAAGGGCACTGAATTTCTAGGCCGTCTTTTCCCATTCCTACTCAACTCAGGCCCCTCTGGCTTTTGATTTTATATCAATCAGAACCAATGTGCATAATTAATTACTTTAAACTGTAATCAAACAGCTACACTTAAACTCATTTGTTTATACACTAATCTTCATCAGGCTCATCTTTTCAACAATACTTACTAAATAATTCAGGTGAGTACTTGGGGAGGTATAAGATAATCGGAGGTTAGCCCTCCAACTCATTCATCCTACTAAAATTGTGTCTCCAGTGTTGGAACAAAATCTGGCTTCAGGGAATGCAATCTCTCTTTCCAGTCGCCCCATTTCCTGCCCATCTGATTCGCTCCCTGAGTTAAAATCAGGACTTGTGTGTTTATTGGACAGTTGCAGTAACTCAGGTGATCCCTGCACCTTCTTCTCTCTGTGTGGATGGTCACCCACTTCTCTCTCTACACTATCCCTGTATCTTAAAATGTCTAGCACTATCCGTTCAGTGGCCACACTCTGGAGAGTATAGACCAGAAATCCCTCATCCTATCTGATACTGCAGAGTGCAGCCAATTGGTCCTCGAGCACAGAGATCCTCTGCTCCAGAGAATCAATTTTCCAACACTTAGTCCCTTCAGTGGTTTCTTCAAACAGGCAGGCTGAATCTGTCAATGTATGGACAAATATAGTTGTCATTTGTTCCAAAGGCAGAAACATTTGCCCTTGTGAAAACTGTTTTCTTTTAGAACAATATTATTTTATGTTTTCTTATATATACAGATGAATCTCACACTAACAATCCCCCTTGGGGCAGACAGAAAAGATTGTTATATAGTGTTCACTATCGTAGGGTTTGTAGATTTGCTGCATCAGAAAAATTAAGAAACAACCAATTTGAATTGAACATCAGTTCATTCTGTTAA
This sequence comes from Somniosus microcephalus, assembly GCF_052327205.1. Classification (NCBI taxonomy): domain Eukaryota; kingdom Metazoa; phylum Chordata; class Chondrichthyes; order Squaliformes; family Somniosidae; genus Somniosus; species Somniosus microcephalus. The sequence continues at coordinate 274,051,241 of NC_140990.1, read as the reverse complement.
AAGAACAATGTACACTGCTTCATATTATTCGTGCTTTTTTCAATGCATGATATTTCTACCTTGTTAACCAGTCCAAAAAGATCCTCAATTCCCGGTAATGGCTGTCTGAAGTTTCACAGTTGTGATTGCCTTTCTGAACTCATCCAGTGAAGGGATAACTGGTTCTGTGCCTCTGCCTCGCCACCTCCCTCTTCTCCTTAAAGCCCACGGGGGAGAAATTCGGTTGCTTAGCGCCTCCCATTAGCGCCCGAGGAGGCGCAAAGCAACTAGTACCTGGACGCGGCGCCACTAACGCCTCCAGCAAAATTCAGCAGGAGGTTAGCGGTGGTTGTAGCCGGTAGCGCCCTGTGGCATTGTGCTTCTAGCGATGACATCATCACTGTGCTCAGCACCCCACTTGCGCCCCAGCCGCAAACTTGGCTCACGCCCCATGACCTACCGCCGGACGCTATGCCCGACAGGGTCAGGGTGGCATTTTTGCGGCCGGGGCGGTGATAATTAAAGGGCAGATGCCAGGCGGCCTTTTTTTTTTGGTGCCTGCCAGCACCTGCGCCTTCTTGCCTCCTCAGGCAGGGTGCCGACTGCGATCGGGCAGCATGGCACTCCTCTTGAGTGCCAGGCTCTTTTGCTGGCACCCCACTCCCCGGTAGTCCAACAGGGCCCCGGTGCGCCCTTTAATCAGCAGAGGGAGGTCTGCAGTACCGTGGCGCTGTTGCACGTAGCGCCATGATATTCAATGGGAGCGCCCCAAGAGGGAGGGGGAGTGCTTCCAGTAGCGCCCCACCTCTGCTTGGGGCGCTACCATTGAATTTCAGGCGAGGGGGTGCTAACCTTTTCGGCCCTCCTAATAGTTCCTTCTTTGGAGCGGTGTCCATTTTTCCCATTAGTGCCCTAGGTGTTTTTCTACATTAAAGGTGCTATTTAAAGGAAAATTGTAATTGTTGTTGTTGAGTGTGATGAGATAATAAAATGAAAGTCTCCTCTGCCTACTGGCTGTAAGACATTCTATGTGAAGTGAATTTGGGCAGTCTCAGTGTAGTAGATAGGTTCACAGCAGAAAACCCTAATTTAACACCAGTGCCGCTCAGAGAGGCCACAGAATGGATGGTGTGGGAATTGGAAAAATGTTACACTTGTGCAGCAGTAAGTGGTGCACTTCTGAGGATGGGACTAAGGTAGTTGCTGGGGCAGAATAAAAGAGGCTTTACACTGCATCTAACCATGCTGCAGCTGACCTAGATGTGCATAGTGCTGATGTTGGATTGTCAAAATGGAAAATATTCTATTCCTGAGCATGGAAATTTATAAGAAAAGTTTGAGTGCATATATCAGGAGTTCTGTTATGTTAATCAATTATTTTATTTCTTTCCTTTCAATCATGATCTGACAGCATTAGTTTATTGATTAGTTCACTGACTGAACAAATCAACATACTCCAGTGCTCATTAAGTTATGTTGTTGGATCCCTCTGATTCTTTACCTAACCTCAAAATATTTTAAAGATCAATTTCAGAGTTACGTTCAATTTAAATCTGTAGATGTTTCCAGGCATCTGTTTATTTTCCACTTTACAAAAAAATCTATCAAACAGAATGATTTGCTAATTGCAGTTTCATAATAATGCAATAATCTGGCATAGCATTGCAGATATGATGCTGCAGAACACATATACAATAACAGACAACAGGGAGTGTGATTACAGTTGTAATCTAATCAAGGGGTTCAGGTGATTGGTTTATGAATGTCATTGGAACCCCGAGATTAGATTACAGCCTTGAAATCATTCCCTTCTATCTGTTATGATTTATAATGTATATTACATATCTCTGTTTATGTCGTTCAAAAGTCTTACTGTTTTTGGCTGTGCTATGTTTAGCAGCTGAATGAGGTAAGGAATCTGGATAATTTTTTTAAATGTTTCTGCCTCTCTTGCTAGTGACTAAAATATTTATCTTGTCACCAGTGCAACAAACTTGCTTAAGTTGTTCCTTTAGATATTTAGAAGAGCAATAGTCTGTCGGGGGGTCTCTAAATCCAGTAATTAAATAGAATAAGATAGAGAGCCCGGGATGAAAGACATAAGTAAGGTTTGCCAACTGCCATGGATACTGGTCCCCTGAACTTTCCAAATCTAACATTCTGTTGCCGATTTTCTGATTGTCCATTCTACATTCTGTGCTATGAATGCAGCATTGGAAACTGGAAGTCAAGGCATTGAATGCACTTTTTGGATCTCTGACATGCATTTCCAGCCAGGTGGGACTTGGCGGCAGGAAGCTTCTGCTGAAAGCAGGCAGGAACTTCATTTAAATATTATATTCAAAGGTTACTGCGTGATAATGAACATCTGCAGTTTGACGTGATTCATACATGGAACGTGACGTGCAGTCATCCTGCCCATATACAACAAATGCCTGTTACAAAGTTGTGTGCTGACAAGAAGGCAGGGAACAAGTCCAGGGAACTATAGACCAGTTAGCTTAACGTTAGTGCTAAGAATAGTCAGCACAGCTTTCAAAAGGGAAGGTCATGCTTGACCAATTATTGAATTATTTGAAGAAGTAACAGAAACAATAGATAAGGGTAATGTAGCAGATGTAATATACTTATATTTTCAAAAGGCCTTTGATAGTAGACTCATGACTAAGGTCAGAGCATATGGGGGGTGAAATTCCCCTAGAGGGCCATTTGGGGCACTAAGTAAAAAATGTTTGAAAAGTTAGCCCCAGGCGTCTTGGAGCGCAAGAGGTGGGGAATGTCCCGATCTGGGGCGAAGTGCTCAGCAGCGCCACAAGTGGCCAAACGTGGCACTACAGCATTGCAGAGGCTCTTCCCTGCATTAAAGGGAAGGGCCCCACGCTGCAAGCTCTGCAGGTTTATTTTTAGATATGTGGGTCACCGGGGAGCGGGAGTGCCGCGTGATCTCTGAGTTTTAACTCCACAGCGTGCGTGCGACATCAGGGGTGGGTTCTCCACCCGGAAGCCAGTCTGGACAGGCTGACTTCCAGTCGTGCAGGGAACGCGGAAAAGGAGGCCGCAGGACCAGGTAAGCGCTAGGCCCAGGATAGTGGGGGAGGAAGGTCCAAGCCCAGTGGGGAGGTGACCCAATCCCTGGAGGTGGGGTCCAATCCCCAAGGGGGGAATCCAGGCCTGGGGAGGGGGGCGCAGATCCCCGACCCTGGGGTGGGGGTGGAGGTGAGCTCGATCCCCGGGGGGGGTGTCCGATTCCCGACCCCGGGGCTGAGTCACAATCTTGGGGGGGGTCCGATCCCAGGGGTGGGATGGTCCAAACCCCAATCCCGGGGAAGGGCAGGCTGCTGGTAGGGGAGCTTGGGGGGCCAGGAGGAAGTACTCCTGCTCCTCCCGGCTCACAAGGATTGCTCCCCGAGGCTGAGGCCGCCTCGTTGCAGCCAGTGGGAATTCCCGAGCCCCGAGAACCCTGGTAGCCTGCAGTAAAACCTGTACAGCAGGTTAAAGTAGAGGCTTCAGGCCTCATTATAATATTTAAATTGCCAACCCGCCTCCTGGCAGCCCGTCCATCCTGAGTTAAAGGTGAAAGTGGGCGGTTTGGGGTCAAGGTTCAGATTTTTTTCAACTTTCACTTCCCCAACACCTCCAACCCACCTGTTCTTACCTCTGAAAATTCCAGCCCAAGTTTTCACTTGTGGGGTGTCCATAACTAGGGGTCATAAATATAAGTTAGTCGCTAATAAATCCAATAAGGAATTCAGGAGAAACTTATCTACCCAGAGAGTGGTTAGAATGTAGAAGTCACTATCACATGGAGTAGTTGAGGCGAATGGCACAGATGCATTTAAGGGGAAGATAGATAAGTACATGAAGGAGAAAGGAATAGAAGGATATGCTGATCGAGTGAGATAAATTGGGGTGGGAGGCGACTCGTGCTGCACATTAATACTAGCATAGGCCAGTTGGGCTCAATGGCTGGGCTGTAAATTCTATGGCCTGGATTTTACTTACTGAGACGAGTTGGGGGCGGGACTGCTGCCTTCCGGGTTCTAGACCCGCCCCCAGTGACATCCGGCGCACAGATGCTATTTTCCTCTGATTGCTCTTGCTGGCCAATTAAGGGAAAGCCTGTGACAGATGACGTCAGCTGATGACACTTCATCAGCTGGTTTTCTTAAAGGGACATGAACTGTCTATTTTTGACAGATGATTTGATAGTGTTTGACAGCATTGAGGTGACAATCACTGTACAAAGGTGAGCTCTTTCACCCAGGCTCTCCAATGACTCGCTCCTTAGGATAAAACAGATGGCAGCTGCAGCTGAGGGTACAGAAGCGATCTGTCAATTCTCCCAATGAGGTGAGGCCACACAAACACTTCAAAGCTTGTCACCTACAGGAAAATCTATACACATTAAAAATGACTTTCCCAACATTTCCTTACCTCTGATACTCACCAGTGTCCCATTGCATCCTTCACACCACTCCTGCAGCTGTCATCTGTACACAAACATTACAACAGACCCACAGCACGCCTCACTTACCCTGGCGGGGTTCCCCGACATCGAGAAGCCCACAGCAGAAGTCGCAAAATGGGAAAAAGCCTCTTAACTGCCTGTTAACTACCTGTTAATAGGCAGCTAAGTGGCTATAATCCTCTTCCCGCCGCTAGGAGGCGGGTCCCTGCGTAAATCGGGGACCCGACTCCCGGGAAGATTGGGTGGAGGCGGGTTGGGAGCGGGTTCGGGACCCGCTTCCATTTCTTTTGATTTTCCCAGCAGTCCCGCCTCCAAACCTGCCTCCTCAAGGCTGGTAAAATCCAGCCCTATGTAATTTAAGGGAGGCCGACACTTTCTGATGAGGATTTTTGGAGTCGACAGGAGAGGTTTGTAGGTGTGGCAGGGAGGGGGGCGTGGTGGGGGTGGGGGGGGGTTGGCCTTATATTATTTTTCTAATGTTGTACCAAGAGTTGGCATTGCAATTTTTCTGTGAGTACAATTTAAATTTGGACTGTGAGGCAAAGGAGGGATTCCAACCATTAGAGGTTACACCAGAGACAGACATTTTGCACTCGTCATTATGCTAGAATCTGAACATACAGTCAGATATGCAGTAAGGATCTCTGTCATTGTTGGCTGCAATTCATGAGAGAGGCTGCGGCAGAATTGTGCACATTCTGAACGCTGACCTCCAACCAAACTGCATCACAGCATGGCACTGCCAAAGACCGTCAAGGTCATCAAAGCACTCAACTTTTATGCCACAGACAGACTTATTTCAAGGTGCTACAGGGGACATTAATAACATCAGTCAATCTTCAGCGCACAGGTGTATTAAGCAGATGACTGGTACCTTGTTTGGCAGAGAAAGCCACCATATCACTTTTCCCATGGATAATTGGCAACAGCATGTGAGGGCATTGTATGGAGTTGATTTTATCACCCCATATCTGGTGAAAACCAGATGGGTAAGCAGTTAAAATGGAACAGGGGACTTACCCAGTCCTTTCCCAGCCCAATCTGGCCGACTGCGATTTTAATTTGCAGGCCGCGGGGTCCTCTTTAAATGTGCAGATGGGCTTTGTTGATGTAATTGGAGCCTGATCTGCTACTTTAACTTGAGGCCTGAGCAGAGGAGCAGCGGTGGCTTCCCTGCCAGGCAAAACCTGCTGGGAACAGCAGCCAGGGTCGGAAGAGAACCAGCAAGTGTTTTTAATATTTTTTAAGTTTCCTTGTGGACCAGGAGTATCCCGTGCCTTTTCCTCGGGAGGTCAGCAAGTGGCATGCTAATGAGGTCTGGTTGTTAAAATTGGTTGAGCCTCCCTGCTACCGCACCGACAGGCTGGCCTCTAGCTTGGCCGTGTTCCCTCCCACGAATTAAAATCGAGCCCAGTTTTCAAATGGCAGGATTCCACAAAGCACAGGGCATCGTTGATAATGCCCATACAGCTGTATGGGCTCCTGCATACTGTAGTGGTACTTTAATAAGCTGTAAGAGCTACTGTTCCATCAATGTTCAGATTATCTGTGACCATCAACACAGAATCATGCAGGATCATCCCAGGCAGTTAGCATGATGTCAAAATATTTTACGGCAATCTATCTTGCCCCAGTATTTGACTCACAAAGACAAGTGCAAGGTTGGGTCCGAACAGACCAATCCTCTGCAATCATAGATCCTGACTCCTTTCAGGCAGCTGCAAACACTAGTGAAGCACGGATACAATGAGGTACATTCAGCCATAAGAATTATAATAGAACACATCCTAAGTATACTGAAGCACTGCTGTAAATGCTTTGACAGGTTGGGGGCATGCTCCCCAGTCCAGTGAGAGCCTGCCACATCACTGTTGTCTGCTACATGCTGCACAATTCTGCTGTGAAATGAGGTGTAAGAATGGTACAGGAGCTGGAAGACGACTCAATGTAAGAAAATGACAAAAAATCCAGCATTATGAACGGCGTAGCTAAAAGGTCAGCCTATAGAAACACCTTTGCAGGTTGATCCACTGGTGCACATTGCTAATATCTAAAGATAAGGGGTAAGCCATTTAGGACAGAGATGAGGAGGAATTTCTTCACCCAGAGAGTACTGAACCTGTGGAATTCTCTGCCACAAAAGGCAGTTGAGGCCAATTCATTAAATATATTCAAGAAGGAGTTGGATATATTTCTTAAGGCTAAAGGGATCAAGGGATATGGGGTGAAAGCAGGGACAGGGTACTGAGTTTGGATGATCAGCCATGATCTCATTAAATGGCAGAGCAGGCTCGAGGGGCTGAATGGCCTACTCCTGCTCCTATCTTCTATGTTTCCATGTTTCTATATCTTAAAACACTCAACTTCCCAGCAGAGGCTGCCTGTGGCTTTGGAGTTATGGAATCTGGCAAGAAAAGAAAGATGTTCAGGAAACATCATATTTACATCCCGGCTCTGAGGTCAACCTCTGAGGATGTATGACAACTGACAACTGTGATCCTGGAGTCTACAGCTTTCATTTGTGGCAGCAGCAGGGAATCATTTTCTTCATTGCAGGCATAAATGAAGCAGGTCGCAGCTTTAGTGGCCCCCCACCTAAGAAGTGGCCAAGGACCAGTCAGTGCCTCCACGTCCACAGAAGCATGGAGTGCAGTTCTGGTAGCAGTAGGGGAAAGAATAACCAGCACCTGCTTAATGACTTCCAGACCACGGTGGCCGTGATGCATGCTGCTATCTCTAGGGGCTTTCAGGATCTGATAGCTACCATTAGACCAGATATCCCACTGTTCAATGGGGACATAGATTCAGGGCTCAGTGGAATGGTGACAGCTGGTTTGCACCTGCCTGATACTGCCATCTTTCAGGACAGCAGCACATGCCAAACCTCCAGCCTTCCCCCTCAGAGCAGCACGCAATAGAAAATAGGAAATGACATTAGGCTGCCCCGGAATAATGCTCCAGACATGCGGAAAGCCGCGGCTCCCTGCCAGGAGCCAGCTGCCATGATAGGAGGGCCACCAGTCCCAGTGACCTTTTTACCGAGCATGAGCAGCCAACCATCTATGGTGATACCAGCCCTCAGGTTGCATCTAGGAGAAGCAATAGGATAAATGAAAGAAGAGCACATGTAACCACCCAGTGGATGTACAGTGTTATGAAACAATAGTTTGGCTTGTGTTCACTTTGTACTTTGTTATAATAAAATAGAATGTGCACTTACATTGTGCTTTATTATTCATGGAGGTTAGAGTCATACAGGAAAGAGTGCACTTATTTGGTGCTGACTTATTCATCAAGTGATGATTAATGGCATAGTCGTGTTGGGACAAAGTGGGCTGATGGGCCAAAAAATCGCTGCAATAAGTCGTTCCCAGCTGCAGATATCACTACTGAAACCCTTCAGGCTCACAAACTCCTCACTTCCACCTGACTGAGCTGCTCCTGGCAAAAGCTGTGCCTTATAATTCTCAGTCTAATTTACCTCTGAAAAAACCTCTGAATGCAGCTCAAGACTTTACAGTAGTGATAAATGGAGCATTTAAAGGAGAAATGGTTTCTGTTTTCGAAAATAGGCTAGTAGTCTCTGAGGTGCCATTTTTAAAAATTATTTTGTGCTATCTGTTATTTAGACTTTCTGGGACTTCTATGATGTGCTGATAGTAGAGTAATATAAAATAGTAGAAGGCTTTTAGAAGATCAATTATTGAGGGGGAGAAATTGGCTTTGTTTGCGCCTCCCATTAGCACCTCCGAGGGCGTTAACGGGGCACTACCGGCTTTGCGACCGGGCGTGGCGAGAGTACCGACGCCTGCGAACACCCCCTGCAGGTTAGATGCGGCGGTAAACCCCAATGCCACGATCTCCTGCGCCCCGGAGATCGTGACGTCATCCGGTACGCAGCGCCCCGGTACGGCCCCAGATGCAAACTTGGCTTCCGCCCCCTGCAGCATCGCCAGGCGTCAACACCGGCAGCTGCAGGGGGCATTGTCACCATGGATGGCTGCTTGGGGTGTGGTAGTTAAAGGGATTGCCAGTGAGGTAGATGAAAAATGTTTCATCAAGACTCTGTGCTTTTTTTTCTATTTTTCAGGTGCCACACTGGTCCCAATGCTGAGCCTACAGTGATGGCCCTTCCCTTTAACGGAGGGAAGGAGCCTTGGAACATGGCAGCGCTGCACCACCACCGCCCCACCTGCGTCCTTTAGCGTTCCAGGAAGGCGCACTCCACTTCCTTCCTTGAGCGCTAAACCCAATTTTATGAAAGCTGGGAATCATTAGCGCCTGGCACTAAGTTTCCCAGCTTTCAAAGGTTACCGTCCCCAAACGGGGCGATAATGAATTTCTCCCCCTGAATGTTTGCAATCTGTTGGTTGAGAAAGACAGAGCATTAACACACAGTAATAGCCTGCACTCAGATAAAGTTAGATAGAATTACATAGCACTCAGCTAAAGTTAGATAGAATCTACAGTACAGAATCAGGCCAGTTGCCTCAACTGGTCTATGCCGATGTTTATACTCCACATGAGCCTCTCCCACTCAACCTTTTCCCACCCTTCCTCCGTAGCCCTTATGTATGCATCAAGCTTCCCCTTAAATGTGTCAAAGCTATTTGCTTCAGCCACTCCGTATGGCAGTGACTGTCACATTCTCAGCAATCTCTGTGTAAAGTTAAATGGGTACAACATCACAATCTATCTGCCAGGAACTACGCTGTTTACAAAAACAGATTTTAAGAGCTCAATAAGAAGATTGGTAGGGGCATTTGGAGGCTATTTCTGCACCATTTTTATGTTTATTGTGTTTTTCCTTTGTTGCTTGTTACCAAAATATTCATCAAGTTTCCCATTGCCCCTTTTACTTCTGTTTTTTGGAAGAAGAGGAGGAGGACTGACAGATGTACACCAGGTAAGACTGGCTTCACCAGCGGCCCTCCAAGCCCACCTGCCATTACCCCATAACAGAATCTACAGGTAAAAGACATGCTGGGCCGAATGTTTCACCCTGACCTGCAACTAACTCTTCCACACTGCCAGTGGTTATCCAGGTTACAACCACCTCAGGTTCATTCCAGGTTACCACTGGAATGTTCAGCAACATAAATCTGTAGATAGATATATAAAGTAATGCCTTATGTGCCCAAGCAAGCAATCTCATCTTCCTGACAACAGCATGAGATGACTGGGCTGGCTGTCCAAGGACATCCAATGAACCCAAGAGTAATGGGATGCTAGCATCTTTTTTTTTCTTCTTTTTTTTAAAATTCATTTATGGGATGTGGGCATCGTTAGCTAGGCCTGCATTTAGTGCCCATCCCTAATTGCCCTTGAGAAGATGGTGGTGAGCCGCCTTCTTGAACCGCTGCAGTCCATATGGTGTAGGTACACCCACAATGCTGTTAGGAAGGGAGTTCCAGGATTTTGGCCCAGCGACAGTGAAGGAACGGCGATACAGGTCCAAGTCAGGATGGTTTGTGGCTTGGAGGGGATCTTGTAGGTGGTGATGTTCCCATGCGTCTGCTGCCCTTGTCCTTCTAAGTGGTAGAGGTCGCGGGTTTGGAAGGTGCTGTTGAAGGAGCTTTGGCGAGTTGCTGCTGTGCATCTTGTAGATGGTACACACTGCAGCCACAGTGCGCCGGTGGTGGAGGGAGTGAATGTTGAAGGTGGTGGATGGAGTGCCAATCAAGCGGGCTGCTTTATCCTGAATGGTGTCGAGCTTCTTGAGTGTTGTTGGAGCTGCACTCATCCAGGCAAGTGGAGAGTATTCCATCACACTCCTGACTTGTGCCTTGTAGATGGTGGAAAGGCTTTGGGGAGTCAGGAGGTGAGACACTCGCCGCAGAATTCCCAGCCTCTGGCCTGCTCTTGTAGCCACAGTATTCATATGGCTGGTCCAGTTCAGTTTCAGATCAATGGTAACCCCCAGGATGTTGATAGTGGGGGATTCAGCGATGGTAATGCCATTGAATGTCAAGGGGAGATGGTTAGAGTCTCACTTGTTGGAGGTGGTCATTGCCTGGCACTTGTGTGGTGCGAATGTTACTTGCCACTTGTCAGCCCAAGTCTGAATGTTGTCCAGGTCTTGCTGCATATGGACACGGACTGCGTCAGTATCTGACGAGTCTCGAATGGTGCTGAACAGTGTGCAATCATCAGCGAACATCCCCACTTCTGACCTTATGATGGAGGGAAGGTCATTGATGAAACAGCTGAAGATGGTTGGGCCTAGGACACTGCCCTGAGGAACTCCTGCAGTGATGTCATGTGATTGAGATGAATGACCTCCAACAACCACAGCCAACTTCCTTTGTGCTAGGTATGATTCCAACCAATGGAGAGTTTTCCCCTTGATTCCCATTGACTTCAGTTTTGCTAGGGCTCCTTTATGCCACATTTGATCAAATGCTGCCTTGATGTCAAGGGCAGTCACTCTCACCTCACCTCTTGAGTTCAGCTCTTTTGTCCATGTTTGGACCAAGGCTGTAATGAGGTCAGGAGCTGAGTGGCCCTGGCGGAACCCAAACTGGGCGTCAGTTAGCAGGTTATTGCTGAGTAAGTGCCGCTTGATAGCACTGTCGATGACATCTTCCATCACTTTGCTGATGATTGAGAGTAGACTGATGGGACGGTAATTGGCCGGGTCGGATTTGTCCTGCTTTTTGTAGACAGGACATACTTGGGCAATTTTCCACATTGCCGGGTAGATGCCAGTGTTGTAGCTGTACTGGAACAGCTTGGCTAGGGGTGCAGCTAGTTCTGGAACACAAGTCTTCAGTACTATTGCCGGAATGTTGTCAGGGCCCATAGCCTTTGCAGTATCCAGTGTCTTCAGCCGTTTCTTGACATCACATGGAGTGAATTGAATGGGCTGAAGACTGGCATTTGTGATGCTGGGGACCTCAGGAGGAGGCCGAGATGGATCATCCACTCGGCACTTCTGGCTGAAGATAGTTGCAAATGCTTCAGCCTTGTCTTTTGCACTCACGTGCTGGGCTCCACCATCATTGAGGATGGGGATATTTTTGGAGCCTCCTCCTCCTGTTAACTGTTTAATTGTCCACCACCACTCACGACTGGATGTGGCAGGACTGCAGAGCTTTGATTTGATCCGATGGTTGTGAGATCGCTTAGCTCTGTCTATCGCATGTTGCTTCTGTTGTTTGGCATGCAAGTAGTCCTGTGTTGTAGCCTCACCAGGTTGACACCTCATTTTTCGGTATGCCTGGTGCTGTTCCCAGCATGCTCTCCTGCACTCTTCGTTTAACCAGGGTTGATCTCCCGGCTTGATGGTAATGGTAGAGTGAGGGATATGCCGGGCCATGAGGTTACAGAGTAATCATCAAGATCATCACTGTCATGTTGCAACAGCATTTCAGATGCCTGGATAGATCTAAAATACAGACTGGCGAAGGTTTCAAGGGGGAAAAATGCAGTTGTTTGCGCCTCCTGTTAGTGCCTTAAGAGGCCGCTAATGGGGCGCAAAGCAACTAGCATCCGGGCACGGCGATATTTGCGCCACTCGCAAAATTAATTAGACATTTTGCGGCGGCGCTAAACACTACCGCCACGATCTCCTGCGCCGGCAGATCGTGACATCAGTCGAGTGCGCAACGCCCTGGTAACGCCCGGGACCGGATATTGAGTGGCGCCCCCTGCCTTACCGCCTGCCGCTAGCAACGACAGGTTGAGGGGAACATTATGCAGTCAGAAAAGGACTGGGGGAGCGCTATTTAAAGGTGACCGCTTCCTGCCTTTTTTTGTTGGTGACATTTTTGCACCACGCATTCTGAGAGAGAGAGAGAGACTTCAGGAGAGATTCAACGCTGTGTGAAGGAGTTTTGGGTACTGAGCAGCACTTTGCAGGTTCATTTTGATTTGCCCTTCCTTGTATCGCCAGCGCTCTGAGGTAGCGCCTCGCTGCTCGACCTTTGCGCCTTAAGACAGGTGTGAAGCTCCTGATTTAGCGCTCCAATCACCTCCAGGGGTGATAAAAGCCAAGTTTGCCATCAGAGGCGATAATTAGCACCAGGTGCTAAACTTTGCGCACGGCCGATAATGGCGCCCCAAATGGGGTGATACTGAATTTTCGCCCCCAAGACTTGTGGTAGTCTGTTGCATGCTGCACAATTTTGTCTTGAAAAGAGGCATTATCATGGAGATCCTGAAAGAGGAAATCCTCCAGGCGCAGCAAGGGGACCACCAAGAAGAGCCGAAATAGTCTGAAGAGGAAGGGAGCCACCCAGCAAGCTCTCATACAAGAGACCCTCTCTTAATTTGGAAATGTGTCCATTGCATTAACAATTTTGTCGATATCTTCCCCAATTTTTAAAGAGCAGGATACATAGGAAGATGGTGGGAAGATGTTTGGAGTTTCAGGTATGTTTCAGGTGTATTGTGAGGAGTGTGGGGGCAAGGGTCATGGGGTTTGGTAGTAGTAGGTTCCGTTGGGAGGACTGAATCAGCACCATTGAAATAAATAGGGAAGCTGCGGAGTTACAGCAGTTGCATGATGGAAATAGTTCAGCTATTATTGGGGGTGGTGGTGCTGGGTTTGGTAGAACTGCAATGGAATTCTTGGGATTTAGTAATAAGAAAATAAGACTTGCATTTACATAGCTTCTTTCATGTCCTCAGGTTGTTTCAGCGTGCTCCACATGACTTAATTCATTTTTTGAAATGTAATCGTTGTTTTGAAGGCAAACATGGCAGCCAATTTATGCACTACATAGTCCCACAAACACCAATGAGAACGCTGACTAATTAATCTGCTTTGGTGGTTGAGGGGTGAATGTTGGTCAGGACACTGGGAGAACTCCCCACCCTGAGATTTTTTATGTTCACAGGTGGGGGTTAGAGCAGAGGAGAAGGGTGTTGAAGGTAGTGAAGGCTGTGAACATTCACTTTTGCTGCTTTCCCTCTGGTTTGGGGAAGTCTTGATATGTAAAACACTTGGAATTTTTTTAACTTTTCTGTTGGGGTAAAAAAGGAAAGTATATTTACAACATCATTTAGAGCTTTGACAAAATAGTCAACATAACAATCTTGTGGCTGTCACTATGACATTGAGTATTCAAAATTTCAAATTGTCTTTTCCCTTAATGAGCAGGGGTGGAGGGATGGGGGGCGGTGGGGGCGGGGTTAGAAAGGAGGGAAGAGAAAGAAAGAAAAAAATCCACTTCTCTTCCTGAGGTAGGATGAGGGAATTAAAGGAGCTTCCAAGAACCAAATGTTGACAGGCTGGTCAACAGCATTTTTAACGTAAATCTCATCCTCTGCCAATAGTTCAGAATTTGTTTGAGAACTGTTGACCTGAGAGAAACAAGGCAATTCCCAAATGAGAAGGAAAGGGAAAACAGCATTGACAGGTCAACCATCTCTCCTGCCCAGGGTGATTTCCACAGTGCATAAGCAGCATGTGCTCCCAAAAATAAAGTGGGGAACAGACGAGAAATAATTAAAAACAAGTACAACTGCATATCTGTGGGGCTGGGTTACAAATGGGTGAGTAAGGGGAAAGATCACCTTGGGAGGTAGGTTGAGCTATATTAAGGTTGGAAAGGATCAGACCCAGGATAAGCCACTTCAGGAGACTGTGGGGCCAGGTTGGGGGAAAGGTGACTTCAGGGGGTTGTGGGGCTGGGTGTTGTAGGGTGAAAGTTCATATAATCTCCATTGATGTTGGGGGTGGGGACGATTGAAAAAAAAGAGTGGGACTTGGAACCTAAAAAATAACAGGGGAAGGAAAAATAAGAAATAAGAAAGGTAGGTGTGAAGCTGTTTAAACTTAGCTGGCCAGAGGTGCTAGTGGCGCATAAATGTCACATCTGCAATTAGGCTAGAAGTTAAGGCTTGAAGGACTCCATAACGTGATCAACTCCAGCCAATGACGGGTAAATATATAAATAAAGATTGGGTCACTTAGTGGGAAAGTTCAGCTGGGAGGACTGAATCAACACTGCTGAAATAAATAGGAAAAGTGAAGAGTTACAGCAATAGCATGAAAGAAACAGCGTGACACTATAGCATGACAAACTAATCGTGATACAGGAAATAACCATGATGTAAACAGGAGGTATGTGCCGAATGGAATAGGGGTAATTTAACCAAACCCGCCCAGCGGAAAATGGATGGGATCAGGTCGGTTGCGCATTTTACACCCTGCCCATTTTTACGATCTATGGACTTAAGGCGGGCGCCCGACCCAAGCCCATCTCGTTGCCACCAAACAAGTTAGTTTAAAATTATCTCCAAGACTTTTAATACGTTAAAAATAATAATAAAGACCACTCATTTACGATTTTAAGAGAATAATGGACAGAGTTGCAGAATGTAATTTCTAAAGGACTGGTAAAAAAAATTCCAGAATAACGTGAAATAAAAACAGAATCTGACTGATTTAGTCACCATGACCGCGATTTTGCTGACCTCAGCGGGTCCATGGCGGGCGACGTTGGTGGCGGGTCTCGCCCCCCGCTGCTGGCTCCATCCTGGCCTCTGAAATGAATTTATCTTGATTGGACTTGTTAAGCCCGCCCAGAATGTTTGCCGGCCAATTAGAGGAAGCAGGTCTGGTGACGTCATTTGATAACACATCATCAGCCGGTTTCCTTTAAGGGACCATGGCCAACTTTATTTTGAAATTTGTGCTGTCAGTGTTCTACAGCATTGAGTTGCTGCAAACACTGACAATCACTGCACAGAGGGGCACGGCTGCACCCAGGCTCTCCCATGACTCCCTCCATATGCTTATGAAGGGAGTCACAGCACGCAGGGAGGTTCTCTTCCCTTCCCATAGGCAGAAGAGACCTCCCCAGGAGACCAACGCAGCCTGGTTACACATTGCACAGGAGGGCACAAGCAGCGATTTCATCAGGAGGACCAGGTTGCAGTGGCGCAAACCTTTCAATGATCTCAGTAGATCACGAAATGTTACTGCAAAGCCACACTCAACCTCATCCTGCTGTGTCACTCATCACATCCCCATCACTCTGCCTTCTCTACCCTACTCCTGCACATCCTTACTCACACCAACTTACCTTGCACCTCCACTCCACCCATCCCTCTCTATTAACATTATCACTTACCCATCTCATTAGCCACCCCTCACACTCACCCTCATCCTAGTCCAATCATATCGACTAACAACACACAGGGGTAGGCACTTGGGTGTTTTAGGCAATGTTTGTGTGAAGTTTCTGTTAATGAGCTGTCAAACATTGAAATCTTTATTTTGAACAGATTTGTGTGCACCTTTAGAAGTAGCTTAGTGAGTTTCAGTGAATGGTGAGACAAAACGGTACCCCCTGCAATGGTGGTGAGTGTGAAAGGAATGGCTTGGGCATTGTAGGGATGCTTTATGGTGTTGGTGTGGGGTGGTGCCAACCTGGCACATCATGTGGCAGCCAGGATGTACAGTGTCAAGTGAAGTAAATGTGGCCATGGTGAGGCCATCCCTGGTGTCCCAAGTAGCAATGTGATCGGGTGCTGATGCCATGTGTCTTGTGCAGCATCAGTTGATTGCGGAGAGGTTTGGTGTTAATGTTGGTGCTTCTGGTGTGCTCGGTGATGCTGGTGTTGGGGCTGATCGTGGTGGGATTCTGAGGACCG
This sequence comes from Somniosus microcephalus, assembly GCF_052327205.1. Taxonomy (NCBI): domain Eukaryota; kingdom Metazoa; phylum Chordata; class Chondrichthyes; order Squaliformes; family Somniosidae; genus Somniosus; species Somniosus microcephalus. The sequence continues at coordinate 274,035,190 of NC_140990.1, read as the reverse complement.
AGGTGAGATTTTTTCACGGGCACTGATGCTGATGGAATAGATGGCAGGTGAGGTTGCGATGACAGAAGCGACCTGTCAATGGTGAGAGAGGTTGTTCCAATGAGGTGACACTGGATAGAGAGTTTGCTCCAAACACTTGCAACCTGCATAAAGCTCAATCTGTCTTCCAAATGCAGTAAGCAACAGCTTCTGAGCTTGCAAAGTGAAGACCTATGAAATGGGAGCTTTTATAGACCATTTGCAGCTGTCAAGTTAGTAAATCATCACATGCTGACACAACACCCGACCTCCTTACCTGACGTGATCCCTGAGCAATGGGGAAGCCATTGGCGCACTCTCAAAATCTAAAGGTAAGCTTATAATAATAGTTAATTTCCTACCCGCTGTCAAATAAAAACATTTTCCTAGCCGACCCGCCACCAAACGTGCCCCCGACCCCGCAAAAAATCCACCCTATGTTTCAGTATGTATAAAATTATATAATATGATCAGCAGTATTATTTTGGCTCAATTAAATTATCTATCTTTGCATATTTCCACTGCTAAATATTGCAAATCTAAAGATGGTCAGGAGAATTCTTAATAACATTTGCAATAGTGCCACCCACTGGTTGGAAAAGCTTATGTAAACAATTATTTATTCAGCAGATGGTGTAACAATTCTAATGGTAAATCAGTAAGTATTTAATTCATGTATAATTTTAAATTAGGCTAATTTCTAGCCTTTGATTTTCAAACAACTTTATTGACAGGAGAGGGAAAAGTAACTTCGGGGGCGATTCTAACCCTAGCCACCTTCCAGAAATTGGGCAGGTTGGCAATTAAAATCGCCGAAGTTACTTACCTGCCCTGGAGCCTCTGGGAGCTGACAGGTTCATATTTTAACTTGCTCTCCTGAGCAGGCAGCCTATAGGGTTCCCAACCCTCCCATTTTCCTCCCATGCACATTCAGCCATGACAAATCAAACTGGGTGAAAAGGACTATCCCTTGACCACCTAGCTCATGACTCCGCTCCACAACCCAACCACACATGGGCAGCATGCATACAACAAGACCCGGCAGGAGTCTACCAGAATGGGCGATTGATCTCCTGAGCACTGCTACTGGTGACTCAGGAGATATGGTCCTTGGCTGTGCTGTTTGCATATGCGCAGCACCCTGGCTGTCATGGCTCACAACCAAACCACGTTGTCTGGTCTTCCCATTATTTGGAAATAGCGCTTTCTTACTGCTTGTGAGGATGACAGCATCGGGACCAACAGAAATCTACTGGAAACTCTGTGACCTAGAAATCCGATATCACTCGATAGCAACTTGCGCCCATTCGGAAGACTGCAGGCAGCACACAAAATTCAAGTTGAGCCATTACTCAGCCTTCTTGTTTATGACAGTCACCTCCACAAGCAGTTGCACTACCTGTTGCAGGCAGAAGACACCTCCACTTTAATAGGTGCAGACTGCCTTTAAGTAGTACAGGTTAGCTTTAATTGGAGCTAGTCTCGCACACACTTGGGCTCCATGCTGCACATTCAGCCACAACAAACCAAATTGGGTGAAAAGGGCTATCCCTTGACCACCTGGCTCATGACTCCGCTCTGCAACCCAACCACACATGGGCAGAATGCATACAAGAGCCACACAAAACATCATCAAGTAGACTATTGGTGTCCGTAAACAATGCTTCCACTGCCTGGACCATTCTGGAGGAGCCCGACGGTACTCACCGGAGTGTGAGGTCAACAGGAATAAACAAGAAGACTGAGTAATAGCTCAGCAGGCCAGAGAAAGGGCTCCAAGGTTCTCCGATGCAGCACTGGAGGTGTTGATCCAGGAGGTCAACTCCAGGAGAGAGGTCCTGTAGGATTCGCAAAATCCAGAAAATACAGTCTAGATTGGTATAACCCCTGAAATGGCCACATTGTGAGAACACACGATGGAGTTGGCAGTTCTCATGGCTCAGTTCAAAAGGACACACCAGCAGTATCTTACAGCAGCCTGAGTCATCACCGATTAGAAGATTCCAGAACTTACTGCTATTGATATGATAATATGGTTACAGCAGTAACGAACTCGTAAACAAAAGTATTTGCACCTGGAGGTGCGCTAATTGCTAGCAAAACGCAAACCCATCTCTGAAATCGCTGAGCACAGAAAAAAAACCATTATCTGTACCAAACTCAGAGGGACACAGGACAGATCCCATCAGTTTCATTTACAAGACATTAAAATAAAGTACTTGCTTTTGTCAAAGCAGCCTGCCCATTACCTTGACAAAAGAAAACCCCTGATTTGGCGCCGAGATAAGGGCAAGGAAACAGTATAACTGTTGAGGGAAATTCTAACAGGCTACATTCATTCAGTGAGATTCAGACAGATCCATCACAGATTCACATAGACACAAGGTCAAGGACAGAGCGAGGAGGACCCACAAGATTGTGCAGGAGGAGAGATTCAGCCAGACTCAGACAGATCCACAAGATTCACCAGAAGCAGTGAAGTCCAAGTCCAGAGACCATCAGGAGTTCGAAGGCCGAGTGGAGAGGAGACGGTTCGAGGAGTTCGGAGGATTTTCAAGATTGTGCAGGAGAGCGGGTTCAGGAGCCGGTCCCATGAGGAAGATCGGAGATCCCGGGCGTCACAAGAGTACCAAGATTAAGGACGGTTTTAAAACTCTGGAGAGCATAAAGGCCCAACTCTACCTAACTGACATAGTTGAGGTATATTTTAGCAACGGGAGGGTTTGTAACATTAAGGGTTTTGTAATTCAGGAGTGTGATTTATCCCTCGATGTGTCCGTGCGCTTTTCCCACCCCCGTTTTAGTATACCGCTGATTAAGAATTGTTGTATGATTTAAGATAGTTAAAGTTATTCCTTGTGTGTTAAAATTTTAGTTCGCATTGGGAGACGTGCTAATGATTTTTGTCTAAATTGATTCTTGCATTCTCTGTGTTTATTCTCCTTGAAAATAAAGATATTTCTGATTTAAAACTCACCTTGTCTCACCTGATCCATTTGTCTTCCGAGTCACAAGTTGGGCCACACATCAAGGTTGTCTGGCAATAAGCCCAGTGTCTAGAACCGGTGAGGGGGGAGTGCTTCGGAACCGCTCACGAGCAGTGCAAAATCAAAACCGATCTAGCACACCATAAGCTCGTTAAAGCGACCCCTTACAGTCCTCTTCCCACAAGGGGCCAGAAGGCCCTCCAGGCAACAGACAAGACTGCAGTGGGAGCAGATAGCCAATGTGGTCAGTGCTAGCAGTATAGCCATGAGGATCTGGACACAGTGTAGGAAGAGGTTTAATGACCTCACACGAGTGGGCAAGGTCAGTGAATTCCTCTTCAAATGCCATATCCCACCATCTGCATCACTAGCCTCACACACTGCTCAATGCACCACACCCCCATCACTCACCTACCAAACACGACTCATACCTCACATTTATAGCTTCACCTCTCCCGCACACACTTCCCACTGCTGCAAGACTCACACCCACATCTCACAGCTTGAACACACTGTCAGCTATTCAATCATGACAGCCACATCACCTGAACACATTGCACCACACTCATTGACACACTTCCCTTTCTCTTGCAGGAAAAGGTGATGCACAACAGGCGCCAGCAGACCTTAACCACCAGGAACAGGCTCACGCGCATCACCTTACTCCCTTGGAAAAGACGGTGCTATCCATTCTTGGTGTGGAGATGCCGGTGTTGGACTGGGGTGGACAAATGTAAGAAATCACACAACACCAGGTTATAGTCCAACAGCTTTATTTGAAATCACAAGCTTTCGGAGCGCTGCTCCTTCGTCAGGTGAAGTGGAGACAGTTAGAAAGATTACCTGTAAACATCTGACATTATTCTCTGACTATATAAGCTGTGTTTTTATGCACCTCTCCACTTCACCTGATGAAGGAGCAGCGCTCCGAAAGCTTGTGATTTCAAATAAAGCTGTTGGACTATAACCTGGTGTTGTGTGATTTCTTACATCTATCCATTCTTGGCAGAGGTATGGCTGCGCCCATGGCCAGCTGCAGGTCTGAAAGAACACAAGATGCTGGTATCCTCATACGTTATCCTCCTTCGCACATCTCACTTCTCTCTCATCCCACAATCTCTTCTGATTTACAATCTGCACATGGTGTAAGCATGCACCTCTTGCTTTCCCCCCTCCCCTCACCACAATCCTACCCTTGTGCCTTTCTCATTTCAGACACCCAAGAAATCCAGCCTGCCCAGCCAGTGATTGAAGAAGAGGGAGAGGAGAGTGGAGAAGAAGAAGAAGAAACACCATCACTCGATTTCACACTCGTAGCCACCACCTCAGATACTGATGCGCCGTGTACTTTAGGGGATAGGTTAGTCGCGGGATCTGCACATGGTGAGACACCAGGCATGAGTGGCTTGCAGTCAGGGCAGGGGAAAGGTAGCTCAGGTGCCAGCTTCCCAGAGGACGAGGTCGCACATAAGTTCTGCTGCACAGGACTCAGATGAAGACCTTGATGGTGTGGCCTACAGAAGAACGCTAATGCGCATGCACAATTAAATGCTTAGAGCATTGGCAAGCCTGCCAGAAAGCCTGAATGCAATGTCAAGGAGCATGGAGGAGTCCACCTCTAGCCTTGCACAGGGCTTTGGATAGAGCTTGGAGCCCATCCTTTCCAGTGTGGAAGGGCTTGGCAGATCCATTAATGCACTTGTGGACCCAGCCATCATGCCGTGTCTGATGACAGAAGTCTCAGCTTCTATTGCAGCACAAGCAGAAGCCACCCAACATCTGAGTGCTGCAATGGAAGCTCAGACTGAAGTCATGCAAGCACAGACTGCTGCTATAATGGCTGGGTTTAGCCAGTGTTGAAAGGGGCTTTCATGGTATCACAGCAGTCCAGCAGGCTGTACTCCATCAGATTACTAGGATTGCTGAGGCGCTACCTCGGGAATGGCAATGGATCCATGGAGGACAACCCTGTGTCCTCTCTCAGGAAGACAGCATGCATCCTCCTACCACTGCCACTCTGCCAGTACCCTTGCTGACAGTCAGCCAGCCCAGAAGCCGGGTCTAGTAGGCCTAGAGCTCCTTGAGGTCGTCCTGCAAGGCCATCTGCAGTCTCTTCCACTGAAAGTCAGCAGCCTTCCATCAGCCATGCTATAGCCACTGGGGTAGCACTGCATAGGAGCACTAGGATAATCAAAAGCACATGCAAGACAGTCACTAAGGGAATGCACAAGGGTGATTAGTTGAATTTTTGATGTAATATTGGTTGAATAGATTGATAAAGTTTGATTGGAATGTGTGCTTTGTGGTGGCTTTTATTTCAGCATTTCGGCATTGTGACCAAGATAACACTGTGATGGTCAGTGACAGAGGGAAGGTAAAGTGTGAGACTAATGCTGAATGGGGAATTGGGGTTGCATTCACTCGTACCGCAGGCAGATGATTCAGTCCTAGATATCCCGGCCAGAAATGGGCTGCCTGCGTTGCCTCCTTCCTTCCACTTCCGTTTTTTCCTCTTCCACCTCCTCCTCTTTCTCCGGCTGTGTAGCACGCTGGCGTTCAAGCGCTTTGCGCCCCCGACACCGCCCCAAGAGGAAGTGGAGCACCCGAGATAGCGCTCCACTTCCTCGTGGGACGGTAAGCTGAATTTAGCGGCCGGGGCGGTACTTCCGTGCCCGACGCTAAATGTCCGGCGCTAATTCGGTTACCGTCCCCAAACGGGGCATAACCGAATTTCGCGCCCATAGAATCATAGAATGATTACAGCACGGAAGAAGGCCATTCGGCCTGTCGAGCCCATGCTGGCTCTCTGCAAGACCGCCTCAGCTAGTCCCACTCCCCCGCCCTTTCCCTGTAGCCATGCAAAATTTTTCTTTCAGGTACTTATCCAACTCCCTTTTGAAAGCCATGATTGAGTCTGCCTCCACCATCCTCTCAGGCAGTGCATTCCAGATCATAACCACTCACTACAGCAAAGAGGATTGCCACCAGAAGAGGCGTAATAAAATAAGTGTTCATTTTTCTTTCCTTTCCTTGTGGGGCCAAGAGGAGCAACAATGCTTTGCCAGGCCCCACAAGGAAAGCTTCAGCCTCCCTTGCTGCAAATTTCCCCCCCAACCCCCAGTCGCAGGACTCCCGCGAGATGGCCCGGCAGCTGATCTGACCACTTATCTGCTGTCAATGGTTGGCCTCGAGGCCAGGCAAGTTTCTGCTGCTTCCCGCCGAATTTCTACCTGGAACTGGTGGGAATTTGGCTGACAGGATCTAAATGAGGCCCAGCTGTTAAAATCAGCCCAGTCGCATTCTTCCATGGGCAAACAGGAACCCACTGGTAGTTAAAATCCAGGCCTCAGTGTTTGTCCGTCTAGCTTCTCTGACGCATTATTCCTTGTTACAGGAGTATCCCTTGTCATGTCTAAAGATACATAAAAATTAAATAATTGTTGCACAATATATTGTTTTGGGTAGCCATCTAATGAAGTTATGCATTTTAATTTTTAAAAGCAAACATGCCAACCTATAAAATTCAGAAAAAACTAATGAACAGCTTCAAAAAAGCTGGCAGTCCCCAAAATGCTGGGTCTACCCTCATTAGGTTCCACCCTTATCTCTCCAATTGCAACCAAAGTATCTCCAACAATAGTTTACTCCACACACCCACACTTATATCGCATGAGTCTCCAAGGATCTATCCGTGGCTACCTCATCTATCTGCTGCCTCTTGGTGACATCATCCACAGACATGGGATCAGCATCTACATGTATGCTGATGACACCCAGCTCTACCTCTCCACCACCTCTCGCTCGTACGCTCCACTGGCTCTGTGTTGTCAAGCTACTTGTCGAATATACCGACTTGGATGAACCACAATTTCCTCCACATTCTGTAAACTTCAGCTCATCCGAAACTCAGCTGCCTGTCTCCTATTCCAAATCCCGCTCACCCGTCACTCCATCCTTTGTACAACTACTGTGGCTCCCAGTTCCTCAGTGAAATTTAAAATGCTCATCCTTATGTTTAAATCCTCTCATGATCTTGCCCCTTTCTACATCTGTAACCTCCTCCAGCCTTACAAATCCCTCCCATGCCCCACCATGCCTTCAGCCACCTAGGCTTCATGCTCTTGAATTCCCAGTCTAAACCCCTCCACTTCTCTACCTCCCTCTCCTTCTTTAAGACCCTCCTTAAATTCCACCTCTTCGCCTCTTAACTCCTCATAACTCCTTTTTTTACTCATTTATGTTCATTTTTTTCCTCTTGCCTCTATGAAGCACCTTAGGATGTTTTTTCTATGTTAAAGCCGGTACATAAATGCAAGTAGTTTAGCTGCAAAGTATATGAGGAGCTAGCAAAATTTAACAACTACTTTAAAAATGTCCTGTTATTGCTACTATTGACTTTTTATATTGGTGTTTAATAAAGTTGTTTGACAGTTAAAACCTGAAACAGAGTCTAGTTTTCTGTTGTTTCAGATTTTCAGCATCCGCAGTATTTTGCTAATGTATTAGTGTTTGGTTCACTGCCACTTCCCTTCTAGGAATGCCCACCTTGAAGAAGTTCTGCTCTTCTCACTTTACATACACAGGATTACATAGGATATATGGCACAGAAACAAGCCATTCGGCCCAACCAGTCCATGCCGGCGTTTATGCTCCACACGAGCCTCCTCCCATCCTTCCTCATCTAAATCTATCAGCATAACCCTCATAACTTGCTTAAATATCTGTCACTTCTCCAATTTTTTCCAGTTCTGACAAAGGCTCATCGACCTGAAACGTTAACTCTGGGCGCGATTTTGCCAGCCCCGGGGAGGCGGGTATGGAGGCAGGACTGCCGGGAAAATGGCAGAATTTGGGGGCAGATGCCCAACCCGCCCCCAACCTACCTCGATGCCATCGTCCCAAGAGGCGGGTAGCTGTCCTGCGCTAGGGACAGGTAGTTAACAGGCAGAAAATAGGATTTTCCCCTTTTTGCCCTCACAAGTGCGGGCTTCCCGAAGGCTTCAAAACCCGCCAGGTCAGCGAGGCGAGTAGTGGGTCTGCGGGGGTCGGGGGGTGCTCTGAAGGTAAGTGATAGGTGCAAGTGTGGAGAGGTGAGTATCTGAGGTAAGTGCAAAGTGTTATTAAAAGTGTACTTACCTTTGTTTCTTCCTGCAGGCTTCTGTCGGTGGGTATGCAGAGAGTCTCGCACCTCCACGTTGGAGATGACAGATGGCCGTTGCATTCTCTAATGCAACAACCATCTCATTTCTGCAAGACCTCATCAAATTACAGAGAATGTCAGTGTCTGACAGCTTCACAGAGCTGTCAAACGATAACAATTCATCTGTCAAACATTTTTGACAGATGAAACATCATGGCCTAGAAATTGAGTTTGCGCTGCGCCAGGGCTTTAGCGCAGGAAGTTAGCGCCGGCGCTAAGTCCCTTTGCGCGCGCCAAAAATTCAGTAGCGCCGCGCCCAAACGGCTGCCGGCGCTACTGAAGGGTTTTAGCGCCTGAAAACTGGCGCAACGCGCCGCATTGCGGCGCTATTCCGGCGCTGCAGCGCCCGCTGCGGTGCGGCAGGCTCGGGAAGTGCAGGCCTCCTCCTTCCGTTAAGGAGGAGCTGCCTGCACCCGGCCGCGGCCCGCGCAAATCTCTTCAAAAATGAGCCCGGCACCTCGGACAAGTGCCGGGCTTGCATCTGTTCCGGGGGGGGGGGGGGAGAAGTCCGGGGAGGGAGCTGCGGGCAGGCGGCCGGCGGGAAAGCGGCCGGTCGCCGCGCCTCCTTAAAGCGCCGGCGCAGACTCCGGCAACACTCGTTTGCCGGAGTCTTAGTTGCGGCTGCCACTGGCGAGGCGGCCGCAACTGAATTTCGGCTTGGGGCCGGGTTACCACGGCAACCGGGACGCTGCGCACACCGAAGACGTCATCGGTGCCGGCGCAGCGCTACCGGTCTACCGCCGCGGAAGGGCCCCAGGCAATTTAGGAACCGGCGCCAATTGCAGCGCTAGGCCCTCTAGCGCCGCAAAATCGGTGCTAAGGGCACTGAATTTCTAGGCCCATATGTTGACGTTCTCTGCAACCGGCTTTCCCTTAATTGGCCTGCTAAGCCCTCTGAGCAGGCTTAACAAGGTCAATCAAGGGAAAATAGCGTGGGTTGGCCAGGAGTGGGTGTCCCACCTCCAAAAGCTCCCCATTGGCAAAACCACCCCCTCTGTTTCTCCCTCTACGACGCTGCCTGATCTGCTGAGTGTTTCCAGCATTTTCTGTTGTTGTTTCAGATTTCCAGCGCCTGCAGTATTTTGCTATTGTCTAGTTTAATGTTATTCTGCCATCTATTGAATGCAACGATGATTCTCTAAAGGCACAGGGTAGAAACCATGTTTGAAGTAAAAATAGGTTCTCTGTCCATTAGCCTGTGTGCACAATGATATTTGACTAGATATCAGGGCAAGTGACACATGTTTGAGGATGTTTGAAGCTAGGGCTCAACTACAAGAGTAGTTTAAAACAAAATAGCCAAAAAATATCTGGAGTAGAAAGGGTAAAATCACCCAAAAATGTAACTAGTTTTACAAAAATATGAACCGTGTGTGTGAAATATGAACCAAAATTAATTTGTAATAGAAATAAAATATATCTGTTAGAAGCTGATGAGTCTCAATGGTTACAAAATTATCATTAAAATGTGGGTGTGTACCTGTGATTCACCACAAAGGCTATCAAAGAAAAGCTAAGCATAACTAAGATTTAAAAAATTATAGGGCGAGTCGCCTCACCCACTGTTCTTTACCTATTATTGATTGTTACAGCGTTGCACATTTACATGCCCTTGACAAGGTTACTTCTTTGCCACGTGATGTGTGGTGCACGGAGATCTATGGGTAGGGGAGGACTAAAAGCAAATACACTTAAAAATATATATATTTAATCAATTCAATTCCATTTGTGCATTTACACAGTGCATTTATTTCATCTTTGAATTTCTTTCATTTTTAACCTTTCAATTTTATGGAATATGTTCCTGCATTTGAAAATAATTTTGCATATTAGCACTATTGTAGGAATGTCTAATTCCTATCAAAAGACTGAGGTCGACTCAGGCGATCAATCAAAAGATGTTTAATGTAAAACTAACTGAGTTTAACAAACAAAAGCACGAGAACTACGAATACAGGTCTAGTCAGTTCGGAGGCTCCATGAGGACTGCTTGGGCGGTCCTGTGGCCGGCATCATGACGTCATGACGTTTTTCCCACCATTAGGGGATTACGTGATGAACGGCGTGACGTCATCGCGTTTGCCCGCGCTCTTAAAGGGACCGCGCTCTGTACATGCAAACAGTATATACAAAGATAGAGATTCAGGCTGTAGCTAACACATTGTTAAAGGGAATTATATACAGTTGATCCGAGTCCCTTAGTGGCTCTGCCACATGCGCCCCCCCAGAATTGTCTTTAACAGAAAAAGTCAAACGGCGAGGAGGCCTGACAAGCCTGTCAGAGCGACTTCTTTACACCTGAAGTGGAAGCTGCTGGACGGCGGGCGGGCTGGTGGGTGGTTGCGCTTGATCTGGCACGGCGACTGTGGGTGGTCGACCGCGTTTTGGCGGCGTGCGGTCTCGACAGGGCAGTCAAGGTCCAAGTGTGCTGGCTTCAACTGGTCAACCGAAATGTGGTCCGGTTTACCTCTGATATCCACCGAGAAAGTTTTGTCTCCCGGCTCTAGCACGCGGAAAGGACCAGTGTAAGGGGCCTTGAGCGGATCCCAATGAGCGTCGTGGCGGATGAACACATATTCGGCGTTCTTCAGCTCTGCTGGGACGTGGGAGCTCTGAAAGCCGTGATGCGTTGTTGGTACTGGTGCAAAACACCTGGCTGCCTCCTGGTGGCTGAGGAGTTGGTCGGGTGCGGACCATGGTTCTGTTGGCGCTGAAAGAAAGTCCCCTGGCACTCACAGCGGCTGACCATAGACTGGCTCTGCAGAGGACGAGTGAAGATCTTCTTTGGGTGCCGTGCGAAGACCCAACAGGACCCACGATAGCTCGTCTGCCAATCCAGCACCTTGGAGGCTGGCCCTCAGTGCGGCTTTTAGCGACCTGTGAAATCGTTCGCACAGGCCGTTCGCCTGTGGATGGTAGGCTGTGGTGCGATGTAGCTTGATGCCGAGCCCCTGAGCCACTACGTTCCAGAGCTCAGAGGTAAACTGCGGTCCATGGTCAGAAGAGATGTCCGTGGGTACCCCGAAATGGGCGACCCAAGAGGAGATGAAGTCTGCCGAAGTGGTGGATGACAAGGGAACTGCCTCTGGCCATCTAGTGGTGCGGTCTACCATCGTTACGATATGTGTAAACCCATGGGAAGGTGGAAGTGGCCCCACCAGGTCCACATGCACGTGGTCGAACCGTCGTTCCGGAACTGCATAGTTGGCCAATGGAGCTTTGACGTGGCACTGCACCTTGGCCTTTTGGCAGACCACGCAGGTGTTGGCCCAGTTGCAGACATCCATATGCATGCCCCGCCAAACGAACTTGGATGACATCAGCCTTTGCGAGGCCTTCATTCCAGGGTGTGACAACCCGTGTATGGCGTCAAACACTTTGCGGCGCCAGGCGACCGGCACGATAGGGCGAGGATCTCCTACGAAGATGTCACAAAGTAGCGTGGTGCCTGCGGCATGGAATTTGACGTCGGCCACTTGGAGGCTAGAGGGGCTGGTTCGGTAAGCCTGCACCTCCGGATCAGAGGCTTGATCTGCGGCCATGAGGGCATAGTCAATGCCAAGCTGGACCGCATGAACGGTCGCGCGGAAGAGGCAATCTGCCACCAGGTTGTCTTTACTGGCCACGTGCTGAATATCTGTAGTGAATTCCGAGATAAACGTTAGCTGATGTTGTTGTCGGGCTGACCACGGTTCGGCGGTCTTGGCCATAGCGAAAGTTAGTGGCCTATGGTCCACAAAAGCAGTGAAAGGACGTCCTTCCAACAAAAACTGGAAATGGCGGATGGCCAGAAAAAGAGCCAGCAACTCCCGGTCGAAGGTACTGTATGCTCGCTCGTTCCGCCGTAGTTGACGGCTGAAAAACGCCAGCGGTTGCCACGTTTCGTTCACCCACTGTTCCTGTACTGCGCCGATGGCGTAGTCTGATGCATCGGTGGTGAGGGCGATGGTGGCTCCTGGCAGCGGGTGCGCCAGCATGGTCGCGTTGGCCAAGGCGCTTTTGGTGTCAGCGAAAGCACGGTCCATGTCGACCGTCCAGCTTACTGGATCCTTGCCAGACTTGCCCTTGAGGGCCTCGTATAGGGGTTGCATGAGTAGTGCTGCCTTAGGCACAAAACGGTGGTAAAAGTTTACCATTCCGAGGAATTCTTGCAGGGCCTTAATATTCTGTGGGCATGGAAAAGATGTTACTGCCTCTACCTTCGTTTGCACAGGAACTGCTCCTTCCGAGGTGATGCGATGCCCCAGGAAATCAATTCATTGCAGGCCGAACTGGCACTTGGCTGGGTTGATGATCAGGCCGTGTTGGCTGAGGCGCCGGAAAAGGGTGCGTAAATGACAGATGTGCTGCTCCTTGTTAGGGCTGGCGATGAGAATATCTTCCAAGTAGATGAATATGAACTGGAGGTCCCGAAGTACGGAGTCCATCAGGCACTGGAAAGCCTGGGCAGCGTTCTTCAGTCCAAACGGCATCCGCAGAAATTCGAAAAGGCCGAATGGGGTGATGACTGCAGTCTTCCGGACGTCTTGTGGGTGCACCGGGACCTGGTGGTAGCCACGGACAAGGTCGACTTTGGAAAAAATGGTATTTCCTGCCAAATGGGCAGAGAAATCCTGGCTATGAGGGATCGGGTACCGATCAGGAGTAGTGGCGTCGTTTAGGCGTCGGTAGTCGCCGCATGGCCGCCATCCGCCGCCAGGCTTCGGGACAATGTGGAGAGGCGAAGACCAGGGACTATTCGACCGGCAAATAATCCCTAAGCGTTCCATTGTGGCGAACTCTGCTTTTGCGGCCGCGAGCTTGCCAGGTTCGAGGCGCCGGGCCTGTACGTAGACCGGGGGGCCAGTAGTGGTGATGTGGTGTTCGACTCCATGTTTCGTGGCCATGTAGGAGAAGGTGGGTCTGGTCAGGTCTGGGATTTTGCCTAGCAGGCGAGTGAACTCATCCGGAGTCGGGAAAGCACACGAGACGGTGCGCAACATGGCGTTACTGCGGTGGCAAGGGATAGAGTGAAACGTGGCCGCATTGATTAACCATCGGTTCCTTACATCGACCAGGAGACTGTTGGCGCACAAGAAATCCGCACCGAGGATGGCTTGAGAGACCTTGGCTGTAACAAAATCCCAGTAAAACCGCTGGCCGCCAAAGCACACCTGGACCCGCCGTCTGCCGAAGATCCGAATAGCCCCGCCATTAGCTGCCTCGAGGGAGAGGCCGTGCCTCCCAGCCTGTACATCCAGAGCTGATGCGGGTAGGATGCTACACTGCGCCCCAGAGTCGCATAGGAATCGCCGACCAGAGAGGGAGTTGGTGATAAACAGGAGCTTACCTGAATTTCCGATTGCCATCGCAGCCGCGGGGCACCCATTAGACCCGTTCCTCTTTTGGCAGAGTTGCTGTTGTTGATTTTTTTGTTTTGGGCGAGGAGCTGCAGGGAGGGCGGCAACATCTTGCTTTCGCGCCAAAACGGGCGTGGTAGAAGCACAGCCCCGCGGGTTGAGGAGCCGGGGCGGCATCTGTGGGGGATGGGCGCCTCGTGGCAGCGCAGTACTGCTGCGTCACCGCGAAAATCTTGTCCGCTCCGGCAGCAAGCGCTGCGCAGTCTGTGACTTCGGACCTGGCCAGGGCAGCTTGTACTTGTTCCGGCAACTGACTGAGGAATAGCTCCCTAAAGAGGAAGCATTCCGGTTTGGAGCCAAGGGGCGTGAGCATTTGGCTCATGAGCTCAGACGGCTTGGAGTCCCCGAGGCCGGGCATAACAAGCAGTCGGCGGGCGCGTTCCGACTTTGTGAGCCCGAAGACCTGTAACAACCGCGCCTTGAGTGTTTCATATTTGCGGTCGTCCGGGGGGTTCTCAAGCAGGCTGACGATCCGCGAGGCGGTGGAGCTGCCGAGTGCGGAGACCACGTAGAAGTAATGGATCTGATCTGCAACGATGTTCCGTAGTGAAAAATGGGCTTCAGCCTGGATGAACCACGAGGTCGCTTGTTGCTCCCAGAATTGCGGTAGCTGCAATGTAACGGCGTTTGTTTCCATGCTTCGTTCCTTCTGCGAAAACCATTCGCAAAAGTCGGGGTCACCAATGTAGGAATGTCTAATTCCTATCAAAAGACTGAGGTCAACTCAGGCGATCAATCAAAAGATGTTTAATGTAAAACTAACTGAGCTTAACAAACAAAAGCACGAGAACTACGAATACAGGTCTAGTCAGTTCGGAGGCTCCACGAGGACTGCTTGGGCGGTCCCGTGGCCGGCGTCATGACGTCATCAGGTTTTCCCGCCATTGGGGGATCATGTGATGAACGGCGTGACGTCATCGTGTTTGCCCGCGCTCTGTACATGCAAATAGTATATACAAAGATACAGATTCAGGCTGTAGCTAACACATTGTTAAAGGGAATTATATACAGTTGATCCGAGTCCCTTAGTGGCTCTGCCACACTATTACCATTTATAAAATGTATGGTGATTCAAACCTGCATGTAAAAGCATGTAAATCATGACCCGAGTCTGAATTTAGTGCACATCATACCAGCTCCACATTCAGGTAACTACATTTCAAAAAATTTAATTTGTAATTAGCAGGCGGTCCCAAGGTTTGGTTTTACTGACTGCAGTCAACACTGGCTCCAGCAGCCTCATGGAAAAGCAATCTTGAAGTGGGGACTGATGTAAAAAGACTACTGAGCACTTGGTTTGAGTATAAAACAAGGCTTCAATCAACTGTTTCAAAACCATGAGATTTCTAGTTACATCACTCGATCCTGGTTACAGAAACAAGCTGGGCCCACGCCCGAGTATTTATACTCCTTGGACGGCGCCACCAGCTGGCCGCCCAGTGTTACTTCATGAGTCATGATAAGATTCATGACAGGGACATCAAACAGGCTTTTATTTACATATGCAAAGGCACTAATGCCTGTTTCAATAGCAAAATACTGCGGATGCTGGAAATCTGAAATAACAACAGAAAACGCTGGAAAAACTCAGCAGGCCAGGCAGCATCCGTGAAGAGAGAGAAACAGAGTTAACGTTTCAGGTCGAAGACCTTTTGTCTGAATTGGAAAAAAGCAGGAAATGGAACAGATTTAAAAGCAAGTTTAGGGGCTGGGAAATGGGGGAGGGGATGAAAGAACAAAAGAGAAGGTCTGTGATAGGATGGAAGGCAGGAGAGGTAAAGAGGCATTAAGAGATATTCAAGGCAAGAGGAGATGGTAATGGGACAGGTTAAGAAACAAAGGATGGCTCTAGATGAAGTGTGAATTGCGCTGGCAGAATGAAAGACAGCTGCCATGTGGGAGGGAAGAATATCTTGCCTTGAATATCTCTTAATGTCTCTTTACTTCTCCTGCCTTCCATCCTATCACAGACCTTCCCTTTTGTTCTTTCATCCCCTCCCCCATTTCCCAGCCTCTAAACTTGCTTTTAAATCTGCTCCATTTCCTGCTTTTTTCCAATGCCTGTTTCAGGTGTGGGCCCTGGTCACCTACTTATTCCCTGTACCAATATATTGGGTGGTGCACTTCTGGCGCGCTTCCTTCCCGCCATATTGGGGGCATGGTAGGCCGGTTAGCGCCCCAAAAATTGGCACTGCATGGCCAAATTTATTATGTGTCACACTCCAAGCTTGCACACCTGTTCTAAACGGATGTCTCACAATAGTTTAGAAAATTATGAGCAGTTGAAACTGTAATTTAATTGGCCTAGAGTATCACTGGTTGACATAGGCTTCTCTGGAGTTTTTGTTCATTTTGAATTAGAAAAGAAATATTATAATAATATGACAATTGCATTTCATTGAAATGTTAGATGTATTCAAGACACTTCTCAGTTGTTCTCAGCAGTAAGTAGAGCTGAAATGCCAGTGTCAAAACAAAGATGTGTTACTGATTGCTGTATTGTTGGGAGTGAGACAAGATGTTGAATATGAATATTAAATGATCTGAAATCTAGACAGGTGTCTCCAAGGCAACTAGGCTTAATAAGTTGTCCTTCAAAAATAATAGACAGAACAGTATTTATATAACACATTTTATGTAACTAAATATCACTTTACAGGGGGAGAATTGACCCCAAGCAGAAAGCAGGAGAGAAGTTACAGTGAAGCATAAGGCCCAGGAATTAAGGTGACTGGAAATATCTGGTCCCTGTAACTACTTCCAGTATCTGTGAGGTCTTGTTTGGGGCAGAACCTCTACCTGCTCCAAACAAGGACACCTGATTCAGAAGGGACATGTCTGCCCCAGGCCAGAAGTTTTCTTGTCCCTGGCTGAAGATCTGCTTGGCAATTGGCACGCCAGGTGAAAGGTGGCATACCTGCCTCCCAGCTAGCAGAACTAGTCTTCCTGGGGGACCTGGACTGGGCCTTGGCCAGGACCCCCAAAAATTATATATATATATATTTATATGGGAGCCAATGGAGTTACCATGGCTAATGTTTCATGGGGATCGATTGGCAGCACCACCCCACCCCACACCCCACCCCACCCCCGGAACGGTTTGTGGTCTCATTTTGACTCTGGACTCCTGAACCTAACTCTAACTTTTCATAGTTTGCATGTTATTTTATTGAATACACTTTATTTTCATTTCACTCCTTTCCAAAAATATATATATATTTTACACAGATCACAGTAAAATGGAAATAAAATTGCCCCTATGAGAACTTTTGTAGGTCAAAGAAATCTACTTTTTTTTAAACTTAAAAAGTTATTTTACACATTCAATAGTTGTAATGTTAACTTCTTTTATGAGCAAGATGGAAAATTAAAACTTGTTTTGGTTAACAATATTCTGCATTTAATTCAGTTCCAAGGTTTTCGGATCACATGCTCAGCCACACAGGCCAATGACTGAAACCTGACATTTTCCCCCTGAATCATTTGAGGTGCAAGACAGCACTATCATCATTGATATTCTGATCCTGTCACATGCCAAGCCACAAATCTTTTTGGTTATATACTACCATGCATTAAAATATTTTACGAGTGAAAGTCTTCTCAATTACAAATTATTGTTTCAGTAAGGCTGGTGTAAGCAATTTATGCAGGATTTGTAAAAGTTTTTGCAACCTAAGATTTCAAACCATAGCCAAGGCTTCCTGCTGGACAGCACCTAGTGGCCAGTTCTATAAGCTTTCCTGCTAGTTCAAACTGATTAAATGTAGGTCTTAGGAATTTGTTCATAACTTGGCAATCTATTGACACACAACCTGCATGTTCATTGAGTGCTAACTTTTCTGACTGGAGCAGACATCTTTATTCTTTGGAGTACACGTGATAATGAATAAAACCTTAAAACTGCATAATTAAAAAATAAAACTTGTTTTCATTAACCCACTCTTTTGGATTTAGTCTGCAGTTCATGTTCCAGTATATGGCACAACTCATAAATGCTTCCCTGCTGAAGTGTGGAACACAAGTCTCTTCAGGCATGCCCAAGTAGTTGTGCCTTGGTTGGATTACATAATTCCTGGGCTGTCCAAGACTCGGTTGCATGTAGAGTTGCCAACTCTGATTGGACATATTCCTGGAGGTTATATCATATGACTTTGCACATCTAACTGCCTACCCAGTCAAACAGCCTTTTTTCCCCATTTCAAATATTTTTATAACTAATAAATGAAAGTGTTCAAATAAAATGAAAAAAGCACACAATTACTTAATGCCTCAGTGATTTTTCTCCTGGGTTTTTGCTGTCCAGGAGATTAATCTTTAATTCCTAGAGACTCCAAGACAATACTGGAAAGTTGGCAACCCTAGGTTGCAAAATCCCTGCGGTGCAAGCACAGCTGCCTTTCCTCTCTCTGCAGGAATGCCTCTTCTTCCTCCAAAGTCAGGGCAGCCATTGGCAACCCTAATGGAATACCCAGGCTGAGCATTGTGCTTGCAGCTGTGGGGGGCAAATGGTGGTTGCAAGAATGCTGCTGCTGGAGCTGTACATCAAAGGAGTGTTGAATTGAAGAATATCAGCAGCAAGAAGCAGAAACAAATTAGGAATAAGCCATTTTGTCTTATTGCTCCACCTTGGTGTGGGGGGTTCCTGACCGTTGTTAATAGCCAGGACAGCAAGGGCTATACAGCACAAAGTTAAGTTTGGCAAACCAAAAACAGCAGTCAGAATCCAAGTTCTAAGTGGTGCAGTTCATGATCAACCAGTTTTGAGGTCTCCCAGCATCTATTTTATACAGGCACTCAGTGAATCAGGAGCTGCACTGCAAAGGACCATAGAGAATTTGTTGTGGGACTCAGTTTCATTCATTTAAGTTTATTTAGGCTCTAACAAAGCCAGTTAACACATGCAGTGCTGGCTCAAAACCTTCAAAAGCTACTTCTCTCATGGTATTGGGAGTTCAGCGTCAAGTGTGCTGAGGCTTACCAATTCAAATCTGTGTCCTCACTGCTGCTAGCAAAGGGCCGCTCCCCTAGTCCAATATGGAGAAATCAGCCCTATTGTTCCATCTAATCTTTGCTTTTATATACTCAGAAATTTAGAAAAAATTGTAAATGTACACTTATTTGCATTCAAATCTGATTTGTAGAAATAAACTTTAGAAAATGGCATATGCAAGAGAAAAATATTGTAAGAAATTTGTGTTATGGGGTGACAAGTGGGAAATGTAATTTTCGCTTGCTACATAGTTAGAATCTAATGCTTTTCACATCTCCACTTGCTCTCCCATCTCCTCCATGGTCTCTCCAAGCTCATCTCATCCATGAGTCCCAACCCTTGCTCCTTCGATCCTATACCCACTAAACTGCTAGCCACCCAACTTTCCTCCTTTGCCCCCATTTTAGCTGACATTATAAATAGTTCCCTCTCCTCAGACACTGTTGCCCCTCCCTTAAAAACCATCAACCATTTAGGGTCAAAAAACTCACCTTCAACCTCTCTGTCTTTTAAAACTATTACTTCATCTCTGACCTTCCTTTCCTCTCCTGAGTCCTTGAACGTGATGTTGCCTCCCAGATCCATGCCCATCCAGCACCCAAATCACAAATGACATTCTCTATGACTAAGGCACTTAGTACACTTAGTCACAGCCAAGAACACAGCCTTTGACATCGTTGACCATACTATCATCCTCCAACATCCTCCCCTCCTCTGTGCAACTCAATGAGACTGCCGTTGCTTTGTTCCACTCTCTCCTATCCAGACCATCAATGACTTCTCTTTCCAGCCCAGCACTGTAACACTGTCATGGTAAATTTGACTGAATCTCCATTTGACTGAATCTAAAAGTGACCAAATGGACCGTCAAGCTTTGAGAGCAAGAGACTGCTTGGCTAAAAACATTTACAAAATAAGTGATGTGCTGGCACTTTTCCTTCAAAAGATAAGATCTTGAAAATTCTGTGAGAACCTCAACAACCCTGCAGATGTGAAAAGCAATGGCCCAGAAATTCGGGTCTCCACGGGTGAGTACGCACGGGGTACTCACCCGTAAGCCCAATGGAAGTGTCGGTTTCCTGCATGCACTGCGCATGTGCGGGAAACCGGCACTTCCGTTCCCCTGAAAGAAGGGGTTGAAAGGTCGAACGTGTGCGCAGGAGAGGCTGCGCGTGCACTTTGAACTTACTTTTTTTTGCAGGTTTTCCCGGGAGGGTAAGTCTCCAGAAGTTACACATATAAAAAGCAGTCACAAGGCCTGCTTTTTACAAGGTAAGTGGTGAATTAATTAAAATTAAAACATTTTTTCCACAGGTTTATTATTTTTAAATACTTTAAAGAAAGGTAAGTTTATTTTTAGCCCTGTTAGAAAATAAAATTATTTTTTCAAAAATTTAAATTATTGTTTAAAATAGTTATTTCATGTAATTTATAGTTTATTTAAAAAATTTGATGTTTTTTAAATTTATTTGAAGATTTGGTGATATTTTGGGGCTTGTAGTATTTATAAGTTTGACAGCCCTTCCTGTCAAACTTATGAATGAAGCATTCCCTGCTCCGATTGGCTCCCCCGGCCCACGTGATCCCAGGGGACGCATTGAACTAACTGCGCCCCTGGGATACGCAAGCACTGCGCGCCGGCAGTTGGAGCAGGCCCAGGATCGTAATTCCACGGGGGCCCACAGTTCAATGGCCGGCGCGCAAGGTAAGTGTAGGTCGGGGGCTTACACCCATGGTAAGCCCTCGACCCGAATTTCTGGGCCAATGACTCCCTCCAGTCCTTGGAGTCTGGCCTTGGTTAACTAAGCATCAAAACAGGAAGAGAGAGAGAGAGAGTTTTACCCACAGTGTGAAACATGAATGCTGAGGGCCAGTTACCAAGTTTTGGGGTATAAGTGATATTGGACACTGACATTCGGGGCTATAGTCAATGGTGACCTGGTCAGTTGCCAGTTAAAATTAGTCATACGTCTAGTCATCGTAGAATTGATCTCTCATCTAGTGTTAGTATGTATGTAATTTTGCTTATAATCACCTGAGCTTAAAGTAAATGATTTTAGATGCTTGCTTGTAATAAGTACGTGAATTGAGTACAGTTTGTATTCTGGTACAGGAAACTTTGTGCTATCCGGCACCGATGGGACCGAGCTGTTGCCGTTCCCTCAAAACTGCCGGACACACCAGCGTTAATGTTGAAGCATACGGAGCTTTTCATCTCCGTATCTGACAACAAACACTGTTGCTTAGCAACAGCTTCTAAACAGTCGGCCGGTATCTTGGAAGTGTCTCTGTAGCTTAGCAACAGCTTCAGAGAGACTTTCCAGAGCCTGACTGTTGGAAAAAAAAGCCACGAGAAGAAAAAAAAACTAACAAAACGGCTCCTGATTTTTGCCGGTGGCACGAGCTTGCCGGACACTTAGCCTCCGGATAACACAAAGTTTCCTGTAATTACTTGTAACCTCTTGTTGATTTTTAAGTGAAAGAAGTTTCACAGATTCATTGAGTTTTGTGTTGTCTGTTCCACGGGTCTGAACTCTATAAACTGTCAGACAATCAGAACGCCTTACAGCTCCATCAGTTCAGAAGTCCCCCAGGGATCTACCTTTGGCCCCTTCTCTTCCCCATCTACATGCTGCCCCTTTGCAACATCATTCGGAGACATGGGCTGCGATTTTACTAATGGAGGCGGCTTGAGTGCGGGTTCGCTGCTCGGAAGCTTTCCAACCCGCTCCCAGCAGCCGCCTCCCAGAACTTACGAATTTGCATTGATTGGCCTCATTACGGCCGACGGCGGGTCCCTCCAGGCAATTGCTCGGAGGCTGTCAGTTTCTCGCGTCTGATGACGCGTTGTTTGAAAGAAAATTTAAAGGAGCCATGTCCCCTTTGGGAAAAATGTCAATGTGATGGTTTGATGTTGTAATACATAGAAAGGGGAGTTGACAGCGTCTGTTCTGAACAAAATTTAATGAATGAAATTGCTGGTCATATTTTGCCAGAAAGACTTTTATGATTTTTTGTATATATCAGTTTATAATCTGACTATGAAATGAAAAAGATGCCACATTTGTTCCAATCACTGGCTTAGTGATATTAATGCTTTTTTCTCTTAAAGATGCTGGCTGCTGCAGGAACGGCAACCCCAATAACTAAGGCTGCAGCCAGGTTCAATGAGGGCTCTCTCCATGCTCTTGTTGAGGGAGTTAGAGGGCGTCAGGAGCTCCTCCTCCCTGGAAACGGAAGGAGGAGGCCTCCTCAGTAAACCAAGGTAGCTTGGCTGCAAATTGCTGAGGAGGTGAGCTCCAGGTCTGTGTGCAGACGCACATGGGTTCAGTGTGAAAAAAGATTTAATGATCTGCTGAGATCACCTAAAGTGTGGCCGCTGTGTTCTGCGAAATGGAAGTTCAGGAGTGAGGGCTCAGGGTGATTTCCATGTAAAATGTTGGTGATGACACAGAGTACAAACCACCGTTTATTGGACAGATAATGCCTGGGATTTTGAGAATGTCAGACTTATATTCATCTCCATGTGCCAGCCACCTGGGTTGAAGCGTAAGATTACGCGAATCTGGCATGGATGAGTGCATCCCTTGCCTGAAGGCCAGCAATGTGGTCGTCTGCTGCTGAATTGGCCACATCCGGCCCTACAAGGCATCACTCCCTGTCCTCCTCCTCATCCTCTTCATTGACCTCTTCATCTTCCTCTTCATCTTCCTCCAAGGAGGCTGTGTGCTGAGCTAACAACAGAAAATGCTGGAATTTCTCTCCACGGATGTTGCCTGGCCTGCTGAGTTTTTCCAGCATTTTCTGTTGTTATTTCGGATTTCCAGCATCTGCAGTATTTTGCTATTGTACACCATGTGTGCTGAGCTACTTGTTCATCCGGTAGCACTAAGCCGCGCTGCTCTTCCTCCGAATCTGGTGACCAGGATGAGAGGATGTAAATGGTTCCCATCCCATTGTTATAGATTTCAGCTGAGGCAAGAAGCTTGCAAGCGCACACTCAAATTGGCCTGAAATTATTCCAATCAGTTCAAACAGCAGATGTGTGTCAGCTTGACCAGTCATAAGGTGAGTAGATTTGCAAAATCTTATCCCAAACCTCCAACAAGTTGTTGCATTTGAATGCCAGCCATGTTACAGGAGCGCTTTTAAAGCTCTGCACCAATAATGACTACAGATCATGTCCTCCACCAACTCGTCTCCTTGCAGCAGGACTGTTTCTGACAAGACGGGAAACAGGAGCCAGAGGCAGGAAAATGGGAAACCTCTGTCGAAATAGGATTATCAAGGCAGTTAACAGGCTCTTAACTGCCTCAACTACCTGTCCCACCGATTGGAGTCGGGTCAGTTTGGGAGCAGCTGAACAGACACTCAGGAAAATCGTATGGAGGCGGGTTGGGTGTCTGAAGCCATTTTTTTACGATTTTACCAGCTGACACGCCTCCAAACCCACCTCCTCAGGGCTGGTAAGATCGAGCTCATGGAGTCAGCTTCCACATGAACACTGATGACACCCAGCGCTACATCAACACCACTCCCTTGAAACTGCCAATGCCTCTGCACTGTCAGATTGCTTATCCGACATTCAATCTTGGATGAGCCACAATTTCCTCCGTTAAATACAGGGGAGCCCAAAGCCGTTATCTTCACAAATTCCATACCCTCACCACTAGCTTAATTTCCCCTCTCTGGCCCCTTTCTCAGGTTCAACCAGACTGTTCAATCCCAAATTCAGCTTCTGACCCGATATCCTGTCCATCATGAAGACCAAACTTCCATCCTGACCCTTTGGTCTCTCACCCTGTTGTGGGATTTCTCTCTGCCCCAAAGCAAGCGGAGATGAGTGTGTCTGGTTCCAAGTGATCTTTATTCAAGCACATGCAGGGAGAGGCCCTCTCAGTCGGAGCTGAGATGGGAGTCTAATTTTTACATTCGAGCAGTTGGCTTATATACAATCTTACATCTTGTTTCCTTCACATCTTCGGGATTTGGCCAATTAATTGTCCAAGTCACGTACACTGAATCACATCTCCACAAAACACATCTTGTTTATGTCATTTGCCCTGTTTCCACACAGGGTCCTCTGTCATCAACAGTCTGGATGACATAGAGTTGCAGACCCAGATAAACGGTTTAAAAACACAGTTAAAGAAAATCTTGATGGATGAGAACAAAGTAGTGGGCTCGGAGTTACATGAGGACCAGGCCATGACAGTCCATTTAAAAGAAATTATAGCTGAGCTAGAGAAGCACACAAAGACCGTAAATGCCCTCATAAGAGAGGACAGAAATGCTTCGGATCAGGCTGCAATGAACGAGGTGTGCGTGCTGTACGGGTCATGGTTGCTGGGCGAGGGCCACAGTATTCTGGAGGATTTAAAACAGGGTTTAGTCCCCTCCTGAATCAGCAACAAGCACCTCGCAGCCCTCCATCCATTTGAGAATGCATTAAGCCCGTGTCAACTCTGGCTAGCTTCCGAGGCCTACCCAGTCCCAGTAGATTGTGGACATTCAAATCATACCATCATGGGTATAGTAGTGAGAATGCCGGTCATGGGTGGGACAGCCCGACCTGCGCTGGTATACAGGGTAGAGAACATTGGAGTCATTCAAGGGGGTGCACACATTCGTTTCACAGCGGTCCCACCTTACGTCATAAAGTGGGAGCACGCTATGACAGGTATTGACCTCTTGGGGTGCCGGAGCTGGGGAGCACACACAATACTGTGTCCCCAGCACTTGAACACCTATTTGAAACCACAGTGCGGGTTTAAAGCTGCTGGCGCAAAACCTATAAATTGTACCATGGAGGCAATGGCACAAGGCCATGTTCCCCCACAGGTAGCATATATAGGAGGTGGGACATATTATGTCACCACAGGTGCACCCCACTACCAGCATGGACAGCATAGCTGGTGTCTGGTAAGTGACAGCAGTTTCTGTGTTAAACCCAAGGTAGAAGTTCAAGTGGCCCAGGAATGAATTGTCCCCATTCCTGAACCCTCCACTGTTCACCTCACTGTAAAAGAGAATTTAACTAACCTGCAAAAGTATGTAGCGCATTTCGGCTATGAAATCTCCCCTCTCCCAGAACATCTTACCAAAATACTCAAAGCAGTAATAGTCTCGCAGAAACATTTCTACACGTTAGAGCAGAAGACGGTAGAGATAGGGGCCAAGATATTGGACATTGTAGTTCCACCCTGGTGGGACATTTTTGAGAATATAGAGGTCCCTTCGTGGATTAGACTGGCTTCCCACATTCTCGTGGTTTGGCAGCTGGGGATAGTATTGTACCTAGTATGCACTCAATGCAAGGGAAAAGGTCAAATACTCGAATTCCGAAACCAAAGGACCTGGAAGGAACATTATGTGAAGGTGGAGGGAGATTTTGTTTGAATTCTTATATTTTCTGAATAAAGATTGTTTTTTTTTGTGTTTTGTTGTTTTTAATAAAGGCTTTTCGATGTGTTGTTTTAATAAAGATGTACGTGTACCAAGTGGTGCAGGGGTGTTGGACCCCCTCCATGCTTGGATGTGTGTAACCGACTGTAATTATTCTATGTATGCTTATGTAGACTACATTTTTACAGAATGGGAAATGCATGTGTCGTGGGTATCTTAGATAGGTAATTACGGGGGAAGATTGACTATGGAGGGTCGGAATTTTGCTCATCTTGTCAGGATGATACTTAAAGCGAGTTTAGTATCAACAGGGGGGAGTGTAGGGTTCTCAAAATTCCCACATTCCCCAAAGGTTATGGATAAAGGGACCCTGTTTGGACAAGTTATTGAAAAGGGTACCCAAAATGGCTTCTGCAACCTCGTGACCAAAAGTACAGGATTTTAAAAGCAAGGCCCTGCAAAAAGGCAGGCACTTTTCAAAACCTGAAACGAAACCTAAAATGCATGAATCTGTGAAAAGACTTTGTGAAGCCAGACAGCTAAGCAAACACAGAATATGCATTCATTCACCTTGGAACAGATCAGGTCAGAATGGGCCTAATCGGGGCCATTAAGTTTCTGCATATATAATCGGTAACAGCTCACAGTAACCATCAAGCCAGGGTGAGGACAATTCAATTTCATAAATAACAAACAGCCAGGACATCGGAGCCATTAAACACGGAGACAACCACCCCAGAAGTCATTAAAGTAAATGGCTGTAATCATTTTAAACAAGCCCGCCAAAAGTTAGACAAAGGACTGACCTGATTTGGCGCGCAGATAAGGGGTGAAGAACCGGGTGTAATTGTAGGCCCATCGGTAGTGATCGCTCTCTTATCTCTCAGCTCTTGCCGCTTGCCTCCTGCTCCGGGCTCCTGCCTCTCGCTCTCATGCCTCGTGGTGGGCCCTCTTCTCCCTCCCCGCACCGCTCAACACCAAGGGCGCCCATTAGACTGGGGGCTAGACGCGGGAGGAGAACGAGAACCCGAATCGAAAACACACAGGAAACACGGGGCCACAAACAGACGAGACGAGACGAGGAAAACGGTAAACCGGTGAAAGCAGAGAAGGGCAGCTGGAGGACGCGTTGGGGGACAAACGGCCTAGTTATAAGCTGGCGTTTGATTAATAAGTTGGTGTTACATGCAGGGACCGGGTACTGAATTTGGATGATCAGCCATGATCGCATTGAATGGTGGAGCAGACTCGAGGGGCCGAATGGCCTACTCCTGCTCCTATCTTCTATGTTTCTATGTTTACATGCATGGACAGTAAAACCCCAATTTAAGAATAAGCTGGCGTTCGAAGGATGGGTAGCGAAATCAAGACAAATGGCCTAGTTATAAGCTGGCGTTTGATACATGGACAGTAATAGCCCAGTTAAGAATAAGCTGGTGTTCGAAGTTTGGATAGGAAAATCATTAAACGGTAAAGAGTGCCAACCGACCCCCAACCGCAGCAATACCGTCGGCGACTGCCCGAAGAAGAAGAAGGCCCATCGCGACGAAGTACCCAACGAAGACGTTGACGGAAGAAAAGGAGGGTGCTTCGCACAAACAACTTCAGCGCCGCGCCCTGTGACCACGTGACGACGACGAACCCCAAAGGGCAGAAAGAGTGAACCTCAAGACCCAACCAGTTAAAGCAACAGGTTTCGAATTGGTGAGCATGAATTCCTGGCCCCTCGTAGCTTGATCTAGTTAGGTATAGGGGGTGGGATAAGGATAAAGGGATTTTTAACGTATTTGTTTCCCTCGATGTGCCGTGTGTTCCCCATTTCCATATAAGTGTATTAATTGTATATGCCTGTAATTATACCAATAATTCTCAGTAAGATTGTGTTTTATTCTGCCTTTAATAAAATTTTGGTTTTCTTGCACCAAACCACTTGCCTACTCAATTTTCTGTATCGCCGCCTGTACCTAAGTCCGGTGTCCAGAACCCAGGGTTGTGGGAGCGATTCGAACCGCTCAAAGACAGTCAGAGGCGAAGCTGACTGGGCACACGCCACCCCCTACAAAGGTCATCCATATCTGAGTCCTGTAGAAGGAGATAAACAGTGGACGCCAGTCGTCACTAGTTTAGTCCTTATTATTTACTGTGTTTTTGAATTTCTTAAGTTGCGTCCAGTGTTTCCACCGACCTTTTCCTTTCATATTTACGCATGCACAAGTGTCGCTCGTCATTAGGACCTCATACGGTCCCTGCCAGCGAGGTGCCCATCTTGGTCTGGCGGGTAAGACTCTCACCATCACCCTGTCCACTACTACTGGTAAATTTTGTTCTTCCTCCTTTTCCTCCAATTCCATATCCCTGACTATTTGTTGGTCCCTGACTTCCTGTCTCAGATCATGCAGTTGTTTGCATAGTTCCTTAATAAACTGCCTAATCCTGTCCTGGGCTGGTCCCATGTCTTCACTACCCGTGATCATGCCCTCGGGCAGTCTCATGGCCCGCCCAGTCATTAGCTCAAATGGGGTTAGTCCAGTTATGCGATTGGGTGTAGCCCTCAACCTCATTAGGATGTTAGGTAGTAGGTCCGCCCATCCCCTGCCGGTCTCGGCAATGGCCTTTGGGAGTGATGCCTTTAAGGTTCTATTCATTCTCTCTACCATTCCCGAGCTCTGTGGGTGGTATGGTTTGTGAAACATCAGTTTTACTCCTAATAGGGCGCATGTCTGCTTGATGACTTTGCCAGTGAAGTGTGTTCCCTGATCTGAGTCTATTTGCAGTGGCACCCCCCACCTCTCTGCTGCTAGTTTTATCATTTCCCTGACTTCTTCTCGGGTCAGGTGGGTGCTAGACTGTACTATCCCCTGTCTCAGTCCCTGGCCCTCTTTGCCCCCTCCTCTGGCCCAGCAATCTGCTCGGCTGTGACCCGTCTTACGGCAGTTACCACACCTCTGGTCCTTGTTCCCTTTCTCCATTTTACATTTGCGGGCCCTGTGTCTGGGTTTGCCGCAGTTGTAACAATTCCCAGAACAGGTCGCCGCCACGACCCTCCCGCCGTTTGCTTCCTTACCCTTTCTGCTTCTCGTATCTACCTCGGTGGCCCACTCCACAACTTCCTCAAAATCAGTTCCCACCGGTATTCCTAATTCAAGGATCTTCTGGTGTTCTGCACTAAGTCCTTCCTTCAACATTTTTAGAAACATTGGATCGGCTCTGCCTGGGTTATCTGCTCCCGGGAAGTCACAATACGTGGTGTATTTTCGCTCCATGTACTCATGGGCCTTTTTGCCTTTATTCTGGGTTAGTCCCACCACCGCTGACCAGTTAGATCGGGCTTCCCCATGTCCTCCCTTTACCAATCGCTTAAAATGGTTGTATTTTCCCCCGTTGTTCATTCCCTGCGTCTGCATCCATCATCCGCTCGTGACTAAGTTGTGCATCTGCTGCCATGTCTATTGTGGTACCTTTGATTTTACAAGGATGTGTATATCTTCTGGGTGGAGTGAATGCACATCTATCATCTCCTCTAACTTATCCCAAAAGTCAGTGTTTGCATGGTTTGTTTTAGGTGTTGGGAGGTCCCTCGTCGTCATCTGTTTCTCGGCTGGGGTGAATGGGACATATTGTACTGCAGTCTGAGCCTGCCCATTTCCCACTTGTCTAATCTCCATCGTATTAGGGGCCATGGCCATTATGCCCTTCATCGCGGTTTCGGGCAGTGGCGGGCGATGGTCCCTCTGCATTATATTTAGGTGGGGGTTCCCAACCCCCGTCATCGTCCCGTCTGTCGTAATCTGCAGCTTCCTTCTCTAATTCTCCCCAGTCAGCGTCGTCATTATCATCTGTCGCTCTAAACCTTGGTCCCAGTGCCCGCACCACACTGACCTTAACCTTTTCCTTTTCTATATAACTTTGTACATGTTTACTGAATTACGTATTACTTGAAGGGTTATGGGGAGCGGGCGGGGAAGTGGCTTTGAGGCCAAGGTCAGCCAGATCTTATTGAATGGTGGAGCAGGCTCGAGGGGCCAAGTGGCCTATTCCTGCTTCTATTTCTAATGTTCTTATGTTCTAAGTAGCTACTAATAATTATACGTATTCCCTTCTCTTCCTTACCCTTACACTGGGCGCCCCACCATTTCCTTTGCCTGTCCGGACTGTCATTCGGACTCCAGCCTTTCTTTTTCATTTTCTTGATTCGTTTCTTATTTGTTTCTGCTATAAATTTGGTTATGGACCCTTCCGGTCCCCAATCTTCCCCTCCTGCGGCCATTTTTTTTATTCCTCTGGCCTGCACAAATGGTAACTCGGCCCTTCCTGCTACAACGCGGTTCTGGTTACCTACGGCGGCTCGCAGTTCTATTGCATGGATCTCATTTTTCCCTTCCGTGGCCATGTCCTATTCCTCTGGCCTGTCTTTACGGTAACTCGGACCTTCCTGCCTTAAAGCGGTTCTGGCTGCCTACGATGGCTCACGGTTCTACTGCACAGAGATCACTCCAGTACCTGCTGGTCTCACCGCCCAACCACTCTGGATGTCCGCACTTAACTATGGGTGGTAGAATAAAGTACTCACCTGCTTTGCGGCCCCATCACGGTTGTCGGTTAAACTGCGTTCTTCGAGAATCCTGCCGACTACGCCAAGTTATTGTGGGATTTATCTTTGCCCCAAACCAGACAGAGACGAGTGTGTACTTGTTCCTAGCGATCTTTATTCAAGCACATGCAGGTAGAGGCCCTCTCAGTCTGAGCTGAGACGGGAGTCTAATTTTTACATTCGAGCAGTTGGATTATATACAATCTTAAATCTTGTTTCCTTCACATCTTCGGGACTTGGCCAATTAATTGTCCAAGTCACGTACACTTAATCACATCTCCACAAAACACATCTTGTTTATCTTATTTGTTCTGTTTCCACATCTGCCATTGTTCTATCCGATTTACGTACGCTTAACCACATCTTCGCAAATCACATCTTGGAGGCCCATTGTTCAATGCATGGCCTCCTTGCCTTCTTTTACTCCCCCAATTATCGTGTAATATGCTTTTTCCAACTGTCTTTGTTCTGCCAGGCTTCTCCTTTATTACATCAGCCAGCTAGTCAGTTGAGCCGCTAATCTAACTTTTAACCCCTTCACACCTCATAGGCCAACTGCTGTGTTCTGGGCTGTGACTAAGTATACTAAGTGCCTTAGCCAACTGTAGCACTTTCTTCAGTGGGAACTCACATCCTGCCACCCACTGTTTCCTAGCAACTCATCTTCTCAATACTCCAAAGCACCACAGTCAACATCCCAGTGTGCCCATATCCCAAGACCAGTACTGCCACACACTAGCTTTCCCTCACCCCACTTACACACTCCTAACACATTGCTCCCAGATTCTTTAATCTGCCTCCTACTACTTCGATAACCAAGGATTCCCCTCCTCAATATTGCTCTACCCCTCCACTGCTCCCGCCTCTCACATTCTACTATCTCCTCCTATTGCTGCCACACCACTGTATCACCCTCCCAACATGAGCAAACCATATCCCTCCTCCCTCCCCAATACATCTCCTACATGCAATGTGGAACATCTTCCCTACCAGCTTCCTCCGGACCCTGAACTTTAAAAAAGGTACAACCTAAAATTAATTATATATCTAAACAAAAGTTATTATTTACAATTTCCACAAAACGTGGACACAATTACATAATTTGAATCTCAAAATACTGCTAACACTCGCATAATACTTGGTAATAAAATGTAAATAAAATGTTCAATTACTATCCAATCGCCATAAATCAGTCATCCTGATAATATATTCTGTGTCACATAGCACAAAACCGTGAATCTGCCAAATAATTATGCAGAACACCAGGAGAGAGCTAGATAAAGTTCAAAAAGTTGTCTTCACACCAATTGCAGTTAAATAGGAGTGTTGTGCAACTAAAGTTTTGTGTAACCAGAGTTTCTTCATAACATGTGCTTTAAAGTACTGTGCAGCAGCCTAGAAATTTGTGTCAGCATTAAGGTTAAAGCTGGTGGCAAATGTACAGTAATGGGCACTAATGTCAGCAGTATAGCACACTCAGTACAATATTACTGTCTAAAGGTTTTTTTTAGTGCAAGTACTAATACACTCAAGACATTTGACAGCCCATTAATCTCATTCAAACTAACAAATTAGATAGGTATGAGTGTCACACTAAAACAGTGCACTAATTTCACTCAAATGGAATAAGCATCACTGGAGAGACAACAGTCTGAATGCTGGAAATTTCATTTAAAAAGGAGCGGCTGTCAATTTTATTTTCATATTCTAGGTTTCGCAGCGCTAGGGGAAACAGTCAGTGCTCCACTCCCACTGGCTTGGCATCAGAGGTCCAGCAAGAATTAGAGAGGGTTGCCCAGAAAGTTAGATGATATGCAAGATTTACCATCAAGTTCCATTGGTATGTTACACAGTTGGTCTCTACTGTATTAGGCACTGCTGCTGGTATGATAGTGGAGATGTGCTTAAGGAGGCTGGGGTGTAGCAGAGAGGTGCCGACAAGAGATGTGCCATCTGCTTCAGAATGAGCTCCAGGTAACATATAACATCCATATGTCACTGTAGAGGAGCGTCAAAACCAATGTGTTCTTCAGTTTTTATATGTCTTGCTTTAACTAGAACAGAAGTGGGACAACTGCACCGTTAGACAGATTTCTGTGAACAATGCATTAAGGATACATTATTCATCTGGGGTATCAAATTCATCTCTTTTGCCACTGACCAACAAGAGCAATATGAGAAGATAACACAATTCTACAGAACTGCTGGCTTTCCCAGACTGCAGTGGTCATTGACTGCACCCATATTACCGTTCAGGCCCCAAACTGAAAGGATTTAAATATAAAGAAAAGAAAGACTTAAATTCCATAGTGCCTTTCACAACCACCGGACGTCTCAAAGTGCTTTACAGCCAATAAAGAACTTTTGGAGTGTAGTTGATGTGCCTCAATGAATCCGAGACTCGACGTTAACGGAGCAAAGCAAGGCTTTTATTAACTCAGAAAGTAATACACATTGGAGAAGTGTCTCTCATCCAGAGATCTGCTGTACTCCTGTGAGACACGCTGGGGCTTGCTTAAGTAGGGGCCTGGTATGGGCGGAGCCCTACACACAATACAATACAGGTAAGGAAATGAAACTGAAACTAAACTAAACACAGGGAATACAGTGCCTGATGAATGGCATATTTCATCACATTCACCCCTTCTACAGATTTAGTCTGTTCGGGGGTTTGATAGTCCTCTGTGACCGACGTAGCTGTTGTGGTGCCGCGGGTGTTGGCTGGGTGTCCCCGGTGGCCTCCTGGGTCTCTGCCGGGGGCGCCGCCAGGGTTGTTGAAGGGGTAGTTTGTGGGGGCACCGTTGGTCGATGTTCTTCCGGGGGTGGTGAAAGGATAGTGGGTGGGTAAGAATTGCTGTGATCGTTGTTGCTGTTGTTGTCGTGGTTGTTGTCGTTACCAGCTGGGGCGACGTCTTTTATGGACACGGTGTCCTCCCTTCCGTCGGCGTGCCAGACATACGCGTATTGGGGGTTGGCGTGGAGTAGGTGCACTGACTCCACGAGGGGGTCCGTCTTGTGGCCCCTCACATGCCTTCGTACAAATACCGGAACTGGGGTGGAGAGCCATGACGGCATGGATACGCCTGAGGTGGATTTCCGGGGAAAGACAAACATTCGTTCATGAGGCGTGGCATTAGTGGCAGTACACAATAGCGACCGTATCGAATGGAGCACATCTGGGAGGACTTCCTGCCAGCGGGAGATAGGGAGGCCCTTGGTCCTTAGAGCTAGAGTGACTGCTTTCCATACTGTCCCGTTCTCTCGCTCCACCTGGCTGTTACCCTGGGGGTTGTACCTGGTGGTACGGCTCGTGGCGATCCCCCTGGACAGCATGTACTGGCGTAGCTCTTCACTCATGAAGGACGCCCCCCTATCCGTATGGATGTAGCTCGGCATACCGAACAGGCAGAACAGGCTGTTGAGGCATTTAATGACCGTGGCGCTGGTCATGTCTGGGCAGGGGAAGGCGAATGGGAAACGGGAGTATTCGTCCACAATGTTCAGGAAGTAAACATTGCGGTCGACTGACGGGAGGGGGCCCTTGAAATCTAAGCTGAGCCGCTCAAAGGGCCGTGTAGCTTTGATTAAGTGGGCTCTATCTGGGCGGTAGAACCGAAGCTTGCACTCAGCGCAAGTGTGGCAGTTCCTGGTCAGAGACCGAACTTCCTCAATCGAGTAGGGTAAGTTGCGGGACTTTATGAAGTGGAACAGCCGTGTGACCCCT
Organism: Somniosus microcephalus; assembly: GCF_052327205.1. Classification (NCBI taxonomy): domain Eukaryota; kingdom Metazoa; phylum Chordata; class Chondrichthyes; order Squaliformes; family Somniosidae; genus Somniosus; species Somniosus microcephalus. The sequence goes on along the minus strand of NC_140990.1, from coordinate 274,001,876 downwards.
GGGTGGCAGAGGTCGTTGTGGAGGGTCTGTAGCCGATCCCCGGTGGCGCTGGCACACATCCCTCGTGAGAGGGCGTCGGGGGATTCGTTAAGGGCCCCTGGCCGGTAAATGATGTCATACTCGAAGGTGGAGAGCTCGATCCGCCACCTAAGAATCTTATCATTTTTAATCTTCCCCCTCTGTTTATTATTGAACATAAACGCTACCGACCGCTGGTCGGTAAGTAGGGTGAAGCGTTTGCCGGCTAGGTAGTGCCGCCAGTGGCGCACTGCCTCCATGATGGCTTGGGCCTCCTTTTCCACGGAGGAGTGTCTGATCTCGGGCCCTTGGAGGGTCCTCGAGAAGAAAGCTACGGGCCGCCCCGCCTGGTTGAGGGTGGCCGCCTAGGCAAAGTCAGACGCATCACTTTCCACTTGAAAGGGAGTGTTCTCGTCCACTGCCTGTAGCGTGGCCCGCTCAATATCCCGCTTAATGCTTTTGAAGGCGGCGTGGGCCTCAGCAGAGAGCGGAAAAGAGGATGCTTTCAAGAGGGGGCGGGCTTTGTCGGAGTAGTTGGGGACCCATTGGGCATAATAAGAAAATAACCCCAGGCACCTTTTCAGGGCTTTGGGAGTGTTGGGCAGGGGGAGCTCCCGTAGGGGGCGCAATCGGTCGGGGTCTGGTCCGATTTCCCCATTCTCCACCACGCTGCCTAGTATGCAGAGGCGCGTGGTGTTGAAAATGCACTTGTCCTCGTTGTAAGTGAGGTTGAGTTTTTGTGCGGTTTTCAGGAACCTCTCGAGGTTCAAGTCGTGATCCTGCTGGTTGTGACCGCAGATGGTGACGTTGTCGAGGTAGGGGAAGGTTGCCTGCAAGTGGTGGTCATCGACCATGCGGTCCATCTCCCTCTGGAAGACCGAGACCCCATTCGTCACCCCAAAGGGGACTCTGAGGAATTGGTAGAGGCGTCCGTTCGCCTCGAAGGCGGTGTACGGGCAGTCCTCTGGTCTGATAGGGAGCTGATGGTACGCTGACTTGAGGTCGATGGTGGAGAACACCCGGTATTGGGCGATTTGGTTCACCATCTCGGATATGCGGGGTAGCGGGTAGGCGTCTAGCTGGGTGTATAGATTAACCGTCTGGCTATAATCTATCACCATCCGCTTCTTCTCGCTACCCCTCACCACCACCACTTGGGCGCGCCACGGGCTGTTGCTGCGTTCGATAATGCGCTCCTTCAGGAGCCTGTCTACCTCGGTCGCGATAAACCGCCTGTCCTCCCAGCTGTACCTCCTGCTTTTGGTCGCTATTGGCCGGCAGTTGGGAGTAAGGTTCGCGAATAGCGAAGGCGGCTTTACCTTCAGGGTAGCCAGACCGCACACTGTGAGGGGCGGCTGGGACCCACCATAATTGAGCGTGATGCTTTGGTGGTGGCACTGGAAATCCAGGCCCAAGATCACGCTCGCACATAGATTCTTCATGATTAGTAATTTAAAATTATCGTATACAGTTCCGTTAACGGACAATTGTACCGCGCAGTAACCCATAATGGTCAATGTCTGGGTTTTATCAGCCATAGAGATGGTGCCCCGAGCAGGGACCACCGTTAGAGAGAGTTGTTGTGCTAGTTCAGGGTGGATAAAACTCTCCGTGCTTCCACTGTCAATTAAACATTTAACCCCGCACCCGTTTACCTCGATGTCCACCATTGATTTGGATAGCGGGTGCGGTCTGGTCTGGTCCACTGTGACCGATGCCACTGTAGGGCCCTGATCGAGACAAGATGGCATCCACGCTGTCTGCTCACAAGATGGCGGACCCCACGAGGTTGGGCAAGATGGCGTCCAAGATGGCCGCTCCCACGGCGCACACGCGGCCGTGGCGGGTTTTCCAGCGGGGTTCCCTCTGCACACCTTCCCGAAGTGCCCCTTCTTACCGCACTTAAAGCAGGTGGTGCCTTTCGCCGGGCACAGGTTTCTGATGTGCTTCGGCTGCCTGCAGAAGTAGCAGTTGGGGCCCCGACGCGTCGCGGCTGTCGTAGGGCTTCTGGGGGGAGAGTGGGGCCCCGACGGTGTCGGGCTGCCGGGCGGGGAAGATGCCTTCCAAGATGGCGGTGCCCTTGGTGCACACATGGCGGCGTGGGCGGCGCGGGCCGAAGAGTAGGCGTCCGAGTTTCTCTGGGCCACATCCAGGGATCGCGCTGTGTCCACAGCCTGTTTCAGGTCCAATCCCGTTTTTTCCAGTAGTCTCTGCCGGATGTAAGTGGAGCTGAGGCCTGCGATAAAGGCATCACGAACAAGCTCGTCAGTGTACACTGCGGCTTTTACATCTTGGCACTTGCAGTCTTTGCCAAGCGTTTTCAGGGTGACTAGGAACTCATCCAGTGATTCCCCAGGTCGCTGTGTGCGAGTAGCGAGCAGATGCCTAGCGTACACCTCGTTCGTAGGCTGCTGGTAATGCGCCTTTAGGATGTCGCAGGCGGCCGGGTACGTGTCGGCGTCTTGGATGAGGGGGTAAACCCGGTGGCTTACCCAATTCCGCAGGATTCCGAGTTTCACACTCTCAGCATCCGTAGCACCTGTGATGGCTGCGGAATTGTCCAGGAAGAATTCCATACACTTAAACCAGTGTCCGAATCATGCCGATGCATCCGAAGCATGCGGGTCCAAATCCAAACGTTCGGGTTTCAAGAGTTGGTCCATTGCGTTGAAAATTGAGTTAATAAAATTGATGTGCCTCAATGAATCCGAGACTCGACGTTAACGGAGCAAAGCAAGGCTTTTATTAACTCAGAAAGTAATACACATTGGAGAAGTGTCTCTCATCCAGAGATCTGCTGTACTCCTGTGAGACACGCTGGGGCTTGCTTAAGTAGGGGCCAGGTATGGGCGGAGCCCTACACACAATACAATACAGGTAAGGAAATGAAACTGAAACTAAACTAAACACAGGGAATACAGTGCCTGATGAATGGCATATTTCATCACAGTAGTCACTGTTGTAATGTGGGAAACGTGGCAGCCAATTTGCACACAGCAAGATCCCACAAACAGCAATGTGATAATGACCAGATAATCTGTTTTTGTTATGTTGACGGAGGGATAAATATTGGCCAGGACACTAGGGATAACTCCCCTGCTCTTCTTCAAAATAGTGCCATGGGATCTTTTACGTCCACCTGAGAGAGCAGACACGGCCTCGGTTTAATGTCTCATCCGAAAGATGGCACCTCCAACAGTGCAGCACTCCTTCAGCACTGCACTGGAGTGTCAGCCTAGATTTTTGTGCTCAAGTCCCTGGCATGGAACTTGAACCCACAACCTTCTGACTCAGAGGTGAGTGTGCTACCCACTGAGCCAGAGCTGACACAAATAAATCTCAGTGTGCACAACCTCCAGCATAGAATCATGCAAATCAATTTCTATTTCCTTGAAAGCTCTCATGAGGCTTTCCTTTTAAGGCAATCATCTGTGCCATCCTTGTATGATGGGGAATAAAGAATGGATGCATAGCAGCAGGGAGACCAATGTTATTCCATGGAGCCACAATGTCCATGCATATACCATGAGCAGAAACAAAGCAGATGCACAAGAACGCTCTAGCTACAATCAGAATTATTATGAAACTTAGCATTCAGATGTTGAAGCAGCATCTCAAATGTAGATCAATTGGGAACAGCCTTATAAAACAACCCCGATGGTTTCCAAAATTAACTGCCATCTGCTGCATGCTCCATAACTTTACATAAGGAAAGATCTCAGCATGCAGATGGAGTAAGGAGCCAGAGGTGAAATGCCGATGAAAGATTAGCATCAGTAACAGCAATGCAAGAAGAAAGACAGGTGCACCAGGCATTAATTCTAGATACCTTTCAAATAGTGCCACAACTAACAACATCTGCAAAGAAACTATGACCAAATTAACTTGCCCTACACTTTCATGCTCAGTCCTTCAAACATCGTCTGTTGCAGTCTTATCTTGGATGTCTGCTATACTGTAGCCAATAACAATTAAGTACTCAGCACAATTTTCAAATCAAATGTTGTGTAAATTATTTTATCTACTGTCTAGTGTATGAATGCTGCCAGTTCAAATGGACTCGGTGCTTGTGTTTTGTTTCAGATATGTGACACTTAACCTGTCACTCCTTCGAAGTGATTTCTTGGTGAAAAGAGTAAGTGTGGCGTCTGTCTGCGGGGGTTCACTGACAGCTTGCTGATATTCTGGTGGCCCTACATCTCTTGGAGCTGTGCCGTGGGAGGTCCTGCATGCTACTCAGCACATCGTGGTTGACTTCATATGTAGCTTCCAATTCTAATTGAAATAAATACGAAATAATAACGTTATGACCAACGTTACATTAACAGTTTAGAAACGGCTGGGAAAAACATTGTCCAACCCAAAAATATAGTACATTTAGCGCTGTCAACTACAAAATAATTAAATTTGGGTGGAAAATATGGCAATGTTTCCAGCAGAGCTATCTACACAGGCGGGGAGGCGGGTGGGTTAAGTTGGTTATCCGTGTTCTTACATCGTAGTGGGGCTCATTTCTGTGTTTAAAAGATAAATTGTTACCACCGAATAATCTTAGATACTAATTTGTGAAAGGGTAAAATCGTGCCGTTGGCTTTCTTGGAAGAGTGAAGTTGGAAGTTTCACAATGTGTCCCTCATATGAGTCCGGATGGCAGGGTCCGTTTGGAGGGGGCGGGTGAGGGAGGAGCTGAAGACCTTAAAAGGCTTTCCTCTGAGCATCTACTAAAAACCTCGAGCACAGCCGTTGGTGCGGTCGCTTCAATTTCACAACACTAAACTAACAGCCACAACATATTTTTTTTCATGGAGGCACTCGGCATGGGAGATGAAAGTCAAGAGATGCAGGAAACCGACGACGAGGTAAGGGGAGCACTGCTATTTTAAAACAAACTCCCAACATTTACATCTGATAAATCTACATTGCATTAAAATCCATCAAATAGAAGTTTGCGGAGAAAAAACGTATTCTATTAGCGCAGAATTAAATATTTTCACAACTGTTAATCCACACTTCAGAGAAAAATAAAATGTAAAGCAATGAGTAAAATATAAAATGTAATGGTTATTGAACAGCAGAATTAAAATGCCAGTGTTCGCCTTGCTCTTTTCTGGTAAGTCTGTCATTCTGGCTTGTTTGTGGTTGGTTAAAACGTGAATAAAGGGTGTGTAGGAACTGAAATCAATGGAATTCATGATTTTATATTTTTGTTATTGAATTTTGCGCATCGGCTTTTTGTAGGTGGTCGACGTGGGAGATAAAAAAGCGTTGGTTTTGAACGAGAACGCAGCGGAAGGAGAGAAAAGCAATCTTTCATCAGCCAGCTTCAATGTAATAAACTCCATCATAGGCTCTGGAATCATTGGTAAACACATTTTCTATTTATTTTAGCTCGACATTAATGAAAAGCCTTTCACCCAACTAGCCAACAGCGAGCCGAGTGAAGTGAGTCAACTGGAGTGAGTCATCGACACCAGAGTCCAAGTTTGATGCTCAGCGAAACAATGCCTCAGAAATTCCAAAATCAATAATTTAGAGCTTGTTTAAAAAAAAAATCTAAATGCTTTGAAATAGGTGGTTGAAAATGTTTAAGTGGATTGATGCGAAGAGACAGAAGTCACGTGATTCTGTAAGAGATCTAAGAAAGAGTAACACCAGACACCTATTGGCAAAGAATGAATAGTCAGTAAGAGAGTAATTTTGCCATAGCTTCCCAATATAAACAATGGAGATCGACATTTTAACGAATCATAGAATCTTGCAGTACAGAAGGCATTTGACAAAGTACCACATAATAGACTTGTTAGCACAATTAAAGACAGTGGGAATAAAGGGGCAGTGGCAGCATGGATACAAAATTGACTTAAGGGATAGAAAGCAGAGAATAGTGGTGAATGGTTGTTTTTCAGACCGAAGGAAAGTATACAGTGGTGTCCCCCAGGGGTCTGTATTAGGACCACTGCTCTTTTTGATATATATTAATTAACTGGACTTGGGTATACAGGGCATCATTTCAAAGTTTGCAGATGGTATGAAGCTCAGAAATGTAGTAAACAACGAGGAGGATACTAACAGACTTACAGTCATAGAGTTATACAGCACAGAAAGAGGCCCTTCGGCCCATCGCGTCAGCGCCGGCCATCAAGCCCTGTCTATTCTAATCCCATTTTCCAGCACTTGGTCCGTAGCCTTGTATGCTATGGCGTTTCAAGTGCTCATCTAAATGCTTCTTGAATGTTGTGAGGGTTCCTGCCTCTACTACCCTTTCAGGCAGTGAGTTCCAGATTCCAACCACCCTCTGGGTGAAAAAGCTTTTCCTCAAATCCCCTCCAAACCTCCTGCCCCTTATCTAGAAACTATGACCCCTGGTTATTGACCCCTCTACTAAGGGGAAAAGTTCCTTTCTATCTACCCGATCTATGCCCCTCATAATTTTGTACACCTCAATCAGGTCCCCCCTCAGTCTTCTCTGCTCTAAGGAAAACAACCCCAGCCTGTCGAGTCTCTCTTCATAGCTAAAGCACTCTCGCCCAGGTAACATCCTGGTGAATCTCCTCTGCACCCTTTGCAATGCAATTACATCCTTCCAATAGTGTGGCGACCAGAACTGCACACAGTATTCCAGCTGTGGCCTAACTAACATTTTGTACAGCTCCATCATAACCTCCCTGCTCATATTCTATGCCTTGGCTAATGAAGGCAAGTATCCCATATGCCTTTTTAACCACCTTATCTACCTGTCCTGCTGCCTTCAGGGATCTATGTACATGCACACCAAGGTCCCTCTGATTCTCTGTCCTTCCTAGGTGTGGTGTATGTGCCTTTAAGATCCCCCTGTGTACTGTAATGCCGGTAATGGCCACTCGGGCTATATAAGCCTGTATAGTGTCTTGTATCTGTTAGTTCACCTCCAGACTTTGTTCAGTAAACACCTGTGAAACCAACTCCTGCATTCCGTGTCTCTATTAACACACGGATACAACAGTGGCAACGAATTGGAAACGGACTTACCTGCAATTCGGCAGCACCTCAAGGAGATCGATTCCTCAGACGAAAGTCCAAGAAAAACAAGAAAGAAAAAAAAAAAAACCTGTGGTTTCACCAGCTGGCCGAGCTGGTGGCAGGTACTGCAATAATCCTTCCTGGGCGGCGGGCTGGGGCTCCATCGGCTGGCTCTGCAGCGGGGCCGAGCAGCGAAGGCGGAGGCAAACAGAGACAGAGGGTGGAGCACTCGGGAGACGGCCGGCGCTGCAAAGCACGTCGGTGTTCGGACCAAGCAGAGGGAAGGAAAAGTCCCAGAGAGTCCGGCGGGAATGAGTCTCCACCTATTAAAAATAACTATGTAAATAAAAACCGCGGAGAACAGCGTTGTCAGCAGCGGCAGCGGCGGGAAAGCGCGGGAAGCGCCATTTTTTTTCCGCGGGGAAGAAAGGAAAGTGTGGGAGGCGCCATTTTTTTTCAGGATGCCTAAGACTGGCAATATTGCTGCTTTCGATAGCGATAGAGGATTGGACCACATGTGGAAAGAGTGGAGGTATATTGCACAGCAAATGAAATAGAGGATGATAAAAAGGCATCAGTACTTCTAAATCTAATGGGCACAAGGACATACGGGCTATTACGAAACTTAATCTCTCCAGCCAAACCGAAGGACAAGAATTTTAAGGAGATTGTTGATACCCTACAGGAGCACTTAAACCCAACACCGCTGCTGATAGCGGAACAATTCAAATTCTTCAGGAGGAATCAGCACAAGAATGAAAGTAATGCTGATTACCTCACCAAATTAAGGAAGCTATCAAAGCACTGCCAGTTCGGGGCAGGACTGGCAGATTCTCTTCGAGACAAATTCGTCTGCGGTCTCCTAAGTGAAGGAACACAGAAAAGGCTACTTTCTGAGAAAGATTTGACACTGGACAAGGCTTTCAGTGTGGCCGTATCATACGAAGCAGCCGCAAGAGGAGCTGCAGAGATACAGCAAAAGCCACAGGACTTCGGCACCCATGAAATGACACAGGGTTTCGAGAGATGTTATCGCTGCGGCAGATCCACCCATGACCAGAGGGACTGCTGGTTCAAGGACAAAGCATGCAGGCAATGCGGAAAGATGGGACACATTGCACGTGTATGCCGATCTGGAAACAAAAAATCCACGAACAGGAAAAAAATCAATAAAGAAAAGTACAGAAAAGTACAAATGGTGACGGACAGTAGCTCCGAAGACCAGAAGAGCGATAGCGACTCCGGAAACAAGAGACTAAGCTGTCTCAAATTACATAATGTAATTGCCAAAGAAGATTACCAGACCATTTGGGTTACCCTCACGATAGCGGGGTCCCCAGTTAAAATGGAGCTAGATACAGGATCAGCTCTGACCGTCATAAGTCGACGGGATTACGAGCGGCTATTTCCGCATATACCTTTGAAAGACGCATCCATTATCTTGAAAACATATACGGGGCAGAAAGTATACCCCAAAGGGAAAATAAGGGTGCCTGTTGTATACAACGGCAAGGAAATACAGAAGTTGTATTTATACGTTCTGCAAGATGGTGGTCCACCGCTGTTGGGACGTGAATGGATCAGGAAGATACGTTTAGACTGGCACTCCATTCAGGCACTGACGGTGACCAGTAAGAAAAAAAATGATGATGACGTCATACCTGAACGATTAAAAGACATCTTCGCCAACGCCAAGGAAGTGTTTCAACAGGAACTAGGAACCTTGAAAGGTGTCACCGCCTCAATAAAAGTGGAAGATGCGGCAATTCCCAAGTTTATTAAGGCAAGGCCGGTGCCATACGCAATTCGTCCAGCAGTCGAGGCAGAGCTGGAGAATTTGGAAAAGGCAGGCGTATTATCCAAGATAGATTGGAGCGAGTGGGCAACACCCATCATCCCGGTCATGAAGAAAACGTTGAATAATGATAAATCTGAAGAACAGAGAAAAATTTGCATCTGTGGGGACTTCAAGGTGACTGTAAACCCGGTCCTTCACACAGTACAGTATCCTCTTCCGAGGATAGAAGATATTTTCGCTTCACCATCCGGAGGGAAACGTTTCACCAAAATTGACTTGGCACAGGCATATCTACAGATGGAGGTTGAAGAGGCCTCTAAAAAGTATCTCACGATAAATACACACAAAGGCCTGTACCAGTAGAATCGACTGGTTTTCGGAGTAGCATCAGCTCCAGCTATCTGGCAAAGAGCTATGGAGCAAGTCCTCCAAGGGATTCCGGGGACTCAATGCTACCTAGACGACATCCTTGCAACAGGAGAAAACGACAATGAGCACCTTGCCAATTTGGAGCAGGTGCTCACTAGGCTGAGAGAACGGGGCCTACGAGCAAATCGCCCCAAGTGCGAATTTTTCCAGAAACAAATATCATATCGTGCCACATAATTAACGAGGAAGGGTTGCATAAGTCACCTGAAAAAAATTGAAGCGGTCATAAAAGCCCCAGCACCTAAAAATGTCTCGCAATTAAGGTCGTTCCTGGGATTGATAAATTACTATCATAAATTTTTACCGAACTTGTCAACTCTTCTGCACCCTCTTAATGAACTGCTACAAACGGGAGTAATTTGGAAATGGAGCGAAGACTGTAAACGTGCCTTCCATAAATGCAAAGGCTTGATCACGTCCAAGGAAGTTTTGGCTCATTACAACCCATCACTGCCAATCAGACTGGCGTGCGATGCATCCCCTTACGGCGTAGGAGTGGTATTATCGCATAGATTCCCTGATGGCTCGGAGCGGCCGATAGCTTTTGCGTCACGCTCATTGAACTCAGCTGAGCGTAACTATGCCCAGATCGACAGGGAAGCACTCAGCCTGGTATGGGGAGTGAAGAAATTCAACCATTACCTACACGGACAAAAATGTACCTTGTTGACTGACCATCAACCCCTCGTCTCCATATTCAACCCTAAAAAGGGTGTTCCCATTATGACAGCGCAAAGGCTACAGAGGTGGTCCCTTTTCCTAGGGGCACACCAATATGACATAGAATACAAAGGATCAAAACAGCATGGGAATGCTGACGGTTTATCGCGCCTACCGTTGCCAACGGTAGAAGAGGCACCTACAGTGGACCCAGTGGAGATGTTCCACTCAACCATAGTGGAATGTCCACCAGTAACAAATTCTGCCATTGAAAAGGAAACGAGAAATGACCCGACTCTCTCACGAGTCTACGATTTAACGGTGAAGGGATGGTCAGCACATGGCGAACCACTGTTGCCAGCATTCTCGCAAAGAAGAGAACAGCTGTCAGTGTGCCGAGGAACCTTGATGTGTGGATCCAGAGTGGTGATTCCACCCAAACTCCAGGATAAAGTGCTAAAGGAGCTTCATGAGGGGCATCTGGGTGGAGTGAAAATGAAGAACCTAGCCAGAGCGTTTGTGTGGTGGCCAGGTATCGATGGAGACATCGAAGAAATGACCAAGAGCTGCCTAGGATGCCAGAAGGTCCAAAACGCCCCACCACAAGCCCCTCTACATCCATGGGCGTGGCCCCCATCTCCATGGCAAAGGGTACACATCGACTTTGCTGGTCCATTTATGGACTCAATGTTCTTAATCGCAGTTGATGCACACTCCAAGTGGCCGGAGGTAATAAAGATGTCCTCCGCCACCACGGAAAAAACCATCACAGTATTAAGGACCATATTTGCCAGGAATGGGCTGCCTGAACAGATCTGTTCTGATAATGGACCGCAATTTGTGTCCGAAGAATTCAGGAAGTTCTTAAACAATGGGGTTAAGCACTACACGTCCGCCCCATACCATCCCGCCACCAATGGATTGGCTGAAAGGTTTGTCCAGACCTTCAAGAAGGCCATAAAGGCCATGGGTAATGAAGACATAAATCTACAGCATAAGGTAGATAACTTCTTGTTTGCATACAGGAATGCAACACATGTGGTTACAAACCAAACTCCCGCCATGATGTTCTTCAATAGAAGACTAAGATGCCGGCTGGATTTGATCAAGCCAAACATCAGAAGGGACGTGAAGAACCGGCAATTTCAAGGCATGAATGAAAGGCCAACTAGAACCTTCCAGATAGGTCAACAAGTTTTGGCCCGGGACTACCGTACCGAGAAATGGCAGCCTGGAACTATTTGCACACGACTAGGACCGCTGATGTATACCGTGGACATTGGAGAAAGCATAATAAGGCGCCATGCTGACCAGATCATAGAGCCATCCGAAAAGGGACAACCTACACCACAACTCTATACGCCTGATGATGAAGCAGAGATACCCATAGTATCTACCTCTGATCCGGTGATACTGGAACCAGATGAACCCGACACTGGCATTCAAGCCGAATTGACCTTGCCAAAAGAACCTACTACACCACCAAAAACTACTACACCACCGAGGCGTTATTCGGACCGAGTCAGGAAGCCTCCAGAGAGACTGACTTATAATTGATTAACTGCAGCAAATGTGTAGATTATTGTTCTTGTAACATGTTAATTAATGATTACTTAAAATGTTATGTACTGGTTGTCTAAAAGGGGAGGAATTGTGGTGTATGTGCCTTTAAGAGCCCCCTGTGTACTGTAATGCCGGTAATGGCCACTCGGGCTATATAAGCCTGTATAGTGCCTTGTATCTGTTTGTTCACCTCCAGACTTTGTTCAGTAAACACCTGTGAAACCAACTCCTGCATTCCGTGTCTCTATTAACACACGGATACAACACTAGGGTCTTACCATTCATTGTGTATTCCCTTGCCTTGTTAGTCCTCCCAAAATGCATCACCTCACACTTTTTTCAGGGTTAAATTCCATTTCCTACTGTTCTGCCCATCTAACCAACCCATCCATATTGTCCTGTAGCCTGAGGCTTCCCTCCTTGCTATTTACCACTCCACCAATTTTTGTTTCATCTGCGAACTTACTGATCATACCTCCTACATTCATATCTAAATCATTAATGTACACTACAAACAGCAAAGGACCCAACACCGATCCCTGCAGTACACCACTGGACACAGGCTTCCAGTCACAAAAACAACCTTTGACCATCACCCTCTGCCTCCTGCCACTAAGCCAATTGTGGATCCAATGTGCCAAATTGCCCTGGATCCCATGGGCTCTAACCTTCTTGACCAGTCTCCCATGCGGGACTTTGTCAAAAGCCTTACTGAAGTCCATGTAGACTACATCAATGGCACTACCCTCATCCACACACCTAGTCACCCCCTCAAAAAATTCAATCAAATTGGTTAGACATGATCTCCCCCTGACAAAGCCATGCTGACTATCCTTGATTAATCCTTGCCTCTCCAAGTGGAGACTAATTCTGTCCCTCAGAATTTTTTCCAATAATTTCCCTACCACTGATGTTAGGCTCACTGGCCTGTAATTCGCTGGTTTATCCCTACTACCCTTCTTGAATAATGGTACTACGTTAGCTGTCCTCTAGTCCTCTGGCACCTCCCCTGTGGCCAGAGAGGTTCTGAAAATTTGTGTCAGAGCCCCTGCAATCTCCTCCCTTGCCTCACACAGTGGCCTGGGATACAGCTTGTCTGGGCCTGGGGATTTATCCACTTTTAAGCCCGCTAAAACCGCTAGTACCGCCTCCCTCTCAATACTAATTTGTTCAAGTACAGGAAACTCTCGTTTAAACAGCACCTAAATATCTGGAATTCTCTATTAACCGGCAAAATTCTCACTCCGAAAACAACACCTCAAAAACCGGCAATGTTGTCGAGTCCGAGTCTCCCGCGGTGGCCGAGTTAGTCAGTGGGGGTAGTTCTCCAAACTGCCACTACTCGGCTTCTTGGCGCTGTCGGAAGTCGGAACACCTCAATACCCCTGTAACAGGAGCCTGACTCAACCGCGCTGCCAGTAGTCTCTTCTGATCCGCCATTTTACAGGCGTACTGTGTGTCTCCCATGCTGCTGGTAGTCATTGCATTGCATTACCCTCAACTGGCAGTACTGTACGTAATCAAGCATCTTCCACCATCCATTTAACACAACATTCTGTAGGTGAGTACCCAATTACTGTATACTGCACATTTCTTGATTTTTTTATTTTACTTTGTTAAAAATAGCCTCGGTAGATAACCCTCTCCATCATCCGGAATTTTTGATCAACCAGCAACACGCCGGTCCCGTCAGTGCCAGATACCAAAGAGTTTCCTGTATATCACAATCCCCCTGCCTGATTTCTATGCCTACATCGTCCTTCTCCATAGTGAACACAGATGCAAAATATTTATTTTAAACCTCTCCTACATCTTCCGGCTCTACACAAAGATTGTCACTTTGGTCCTTAATGGGCCCTGCTCTTTCCCTGGTTATCCTCTTGCCCTTAATCTCTTTATTATATCTATATAAGACCTCTTCTGTCTGTCTGTCCGTTCTCTATACGTTCGAAAGTTATAGAGCGTACCTACACGCGCGTCACATCAAAAGAAAGCTTACGATTACGGACCGGTCATAGGTGTATTTTCTTTTCCGTCAGACAAAAATCGTGCCCACGGTATCCCAAAAACGTTCAAAATTCCGCTCATTAAATGGGAAAAGTTCCGCTCATTTGCTCATTAGCATTAAGTGACGTGAAGGTTGACCAATCATGCGGTCAAGCGACCTGACAGTTGACCGACGGTTGACCAATCGCTGCGTCTCGGGGGCGGGTTCATTGCGTGTGCGGGCGGGCCATCCTACAGTTGAGTGTTGAGTGACAGGACGATTGACCAATCCTACAGTTCAGTGACCTGATGGTTGACCAATCGGTGCGTGTGTGGGCGGGCCTTATCATTCTGAACCGAGGTGAGTGGCCGCCATCTTGATTCTTCACAATTTTTTTCCCACACTTTCTGTGTGTTAGGGAACTAAGGTAAATATTTGAATTATGTGTTAGGGAATTAAATAAAAATTTATTTGAGTAGGAAATGAAGTGATCTCCTGCCCTTTGCCCGGAGGCTCGCCTACTTTGACGGCCGTTTCGAGCGGCTGTGCCAGCGCCGGGCGCGGCCTAGCAGCCTGGGAAGCCTGGGCCTCGAGTTCAGCGCTCCACTCTAACCGCCGCCGTCCCCCCCTCCTCCTCACCCTCGCGCAGTGGGGACTCGGGGCTGCTCTCCGCCCGCTGCAGGCAGGCCTGAAGCTCAAAAAATTTCTCTCTCTCTTCCCTCTCCTTCTCCTCTTCCCTCTCTCCCTCCCCTCTCTTCTCTCTCTCTACTTCCCCCTCTCTACTTCCCCCTCTCTCTCTACTTCCCCCTCTCTCTCTTGCCGTAAGTGCGGGACCGGGAAAACCAGCGCTTTTGAAACAGCTGTCCCCGATCGCAATCGGACACAGGAGTCTGCAGCCCGGCCAACTGGGTCCAAAGGCCCGCCGTGTTCACCAGCAGGAACCCCGGGCTCGCTTCGGAGCGCTGGGCACCCGGCCTCCCGTTGTCGGACTGACTCCGTTCTGCTACCGAGGTGAGTCCGGCCGGGCCTGAGGCGCTAGCGAGGGAGAGGGGAGGCAGGGAGAGAAAGGAAAGGAGGGAGAGGAGAGGGGGAGAGGGAGAGTGTGTGAGGGAGAGTGTGTGAGGGAGAGGGGGGGAGTGTGTGTGTGTGAGGGAGAGGGGGGGAGTGTGTGTGTGTGAGGGAGAGGGGGGGAGTGTGTGTGTGTGAGGGAGAGGGGGGGAGTGTGTGAGGGAGAGGGGGTGTGTGTGTGTGAGGGAGGGGGGAGTGTGTGTGTGAGGGAGGGGGGAGTGTGTGTGTGAGGGAGGGAGGGAGGAGTGTGTGTGTGAGGGAGGGAGGAGTGTGTGTGTGAGGGAGAGGGGGGGAGTGTGTGTGAGGGAGAGGGGGGAGTGTGTGTGTGAGGGAGAGGGGGGAGTGTGTGTGTGAGGGAGAGGGGGGAGTGTGTGTGTGAGGGAGAGGGGGGGAGTGTGTGTGTGAGGGAGGGGGGAGTGTGTGTGTGGGGGGGGTGGGGGAGTGTGTGTGTGAGGGAGGGGGGGAGTGTGTGTGTGAGGGAGAGGGGGGGAGTGTGTGTGTGAGGGAGAGGGGGGAGTGTGTGTGTGAGGGAGGGAGGAGTGTGTGTGTGAGGGAGAGGGGGGGAGTGTGTGTGTGACGGAGAGGGGGGGAGTGTGTGTGTGAGGGAGAGGGGGGGAGTGTGTGTGTGAGGGAGGGGGGGAGTGTGTGTGTGAGGGAGAGGGGGAGTGTGTGTGTGAGGGAGGGGGGGAGTGTGTGTGTGAGGGAGAGGGGGGGAGTGTGTGTGTGAGGGAGGGGGGAGTGTGTGTGTGAGGGAGAGGGGAGTGTGTGTGTGAGGGAGAGGGGAGTGTGTGTGTGAGGGAGAGGGGAGTGTGTGTGTGAGGGAGGGGGGGGGTGTGTGTGTGAGGGAGAGGGGGGAGTGTGTGTGTGAGGGGGGGGAGCGTGTGTGTGAGGGAGGGGGGGAGTGTGTGTGTGAGGGAGAGGGGGGAGTGTGTGTGTGAGGGAGAGGGGGGGAGTGTGTGTGTGAGGGAGGGGGGAGTGTGTGCGTGAGGGAGGGGGGGGAGTGTGTGTGAGGGAGGGGGGAGTGTGTGTGTGAGGGAGGGGGGGGAGTGTGTGTGTGAGGGAGAGGGGGGAGTGTGTGTGTGAGGGAGGGGGGGGGAGTGTGTGTGTGAGGGAGGGGGGAGTGTGTGTGTGAGGGAGAGGGGGGAGCGTGTGTGTGAGGGAGTGGGGGGAGCGTGTGTGAGGGAGTGGGGGGAGCGTGTGTGTGAGGGAGAGGGGGGAGTGTGTGTGTGAGGGAGAGGGGGAGTGTGTGTGTGAGGGAGGGGGGGAGTGTGTGTGTGAGGGAGTGGGGGGAGTGTGTGTGTGAGGGAGAGGGGGAGTGTGTGTGTGAGGGAGGGGGGAGTGTGTGTGTGAGGGAGAGGGGGGAGTGTGTGTGTGAGGGAGTGGGGGGAGCGTGTGTGTGAGGGAGTGGGGGGAGCGTGTGTGTGAGGGAGAGGGGGAGCGTGTGTGTGAGGGAGAGGGGGGAGCGTGTGTGTGAGGGAGTGGGGGGAGCGTGTGTGTGAGGGAGAGGGGGAGTGTGTGTGTGAGGGAGAGGGGGAGTGTGTGTGTGAGGGAGAGGGGGGAGTGTGTGTGTGAGGGAGGGGGGGGAGTGTGTGTGTGAGGGAGAGGGGGGAGTGTGCGTGTGAGGGAGGGGGGGAGTGTGTGTGTGAGGGAGGGGGGAGTGTGTGTGTGAGGGAGAGGGGGGAGTGTGTGTGTGAGGGAGGGGGGGAGTGTGTGTGAGGGAGAGGGGGGAGTGTGTGTGTGAGGGAGAGGGGCGAGTGTGTGTGTGAGGGAGGGGGGGAGTGTGTGTGTGAGGGAGGGGGGGGAGTGTGTGTGTGAGGGAGGGGGGGGGAGTGTGTGTGTGAGGGAGAGGGGGGAGTGTGTGTGTGAGGGAGGGGGGGAGTGTGTGTGTGAGGGAGGGGGGAGTGTGTGTGTGTGAGGGAGAGGGGAGGAGTGTGTGTGTGAGGGAGGGGGGAGTGTGTGTGTGAGGGAGAGGGGGAGCGTGTGTGTGAGGGAGTGGGGGGAGCGTGTGTGTGAGGGAGGGAGGAGTGTGTGTGTGAGGGAGAGGGGGGAGTGTGTGTGTGAGGGAGGGGGGGGAGTGTGTGTGTGAGGGAGGGAGGAGTGTGTGTGTGAGGGAGAGTGGGGAGTGTGTGTGTGAGGGAGGGGGGAGTGTGTGTGTGAGGGAGGGGGGAGTGTGTGTGTGAGGGAGGGGGGAGTGTGTGTGTGAGGGAGAGGGGGAGTGTGTGTGTGGGAGGGGAGTGTGTGTGAGGGAGGGGGAGTGTGTGTGTGAGGGAGAGGGGGAGTGTGTGTGTGAGGGAGGGGGGGAGTGTGTGTGTGAGGGAGAGGGGGAGTGTGTGTGTAGGGAGGGGGGAGTGTGTGTGTGAGGGAGGGGGGAAGTGGGTGTGTGGGGGTGTGAGGGAGGGGGGAGTGTGTGTGTGAGGGAGGGGGGTGTGTGTGGGGAGGGTGTGTGTGTGAGGGAGGGGGGGGAGTGTGTGTGAGGGAGGGGGAGTGTGTGTGTGAGGGAGGGGGGAGTGTGTGTGTGAGGGAGGGGGGAGTGTGTGTGTGAGGGAGGGGGGAGTGTGTGTGTGAGGGAGGGGGAGTGTGTGTGTGAGGGGAGGGGGGGTGTGGGGTGTGTGTGAGGGAGGGGGAGTGTGTGTGTGAGGGAGGGGGGGAGTGTGTGTGTGGGAGGGGGGGTGTGTGTGTGTGGGAGGGGAGGGGTGTGGGAGGGTGTGTGTGAGGGAGGGGGGGAGTGTGTGTGTGAGGGAGGGGGGAGTGTGTGTGTGAGGGAGGGGGGGAGTGTGTGTGGGGTGGGGGGAGTGTGTGTGAGGGGGGGTGTGTGTGTGAGGGAGGGGGGGAGTGTGTGTGTGAGGGAGGGGGGAGTGTGTGTGTGGGTGGGGGGTGTGTGGGAGGGGGGAGTGTGTGTGTGAGGGAGGGGGGTGTGTGTGTGTGAGGGAGGGGTGGTGTGTGTGGGGGTGTGTGTGTGGGAGGGGGGGGGTGTGTGTGTGTGAGGGAGGGGGGGTGTGTGTGTGGGGAGGGGTGTGTGGGAGGGGTGGTGTGTGTGGGTGGGGGGGTGTGTGTGTGAGGGTGGGGGGAGTGTGTGTGTGAGGGAGGGGGGAGTGTGTGTGTGAGGGGAGGGGGGAGTGTGTGTGTGAGGGAGAGGGGGAGTGTGTGTGTGAGGGAGGGGGGGTGTGTGTGTGGGAGGGGGAGTGTGTGTGTGTGGGAGGGGGGGTGTGTGTGTGGGGAGGGGGGGGTGTGTGTGTGGTGAGGGGGGTGGGGGGTGTGTGTGAGGGAGGGGGGAGTGTGTGTGTGGAGGGGGGGGGGTGTGTGTGTGAGGGTGGGGGGAGTGTGTGTGTGAGGGAGGGGGGGAGTGTGTGTGTGAGGGGGGAGTGTGTGTGTGGTGGGGGGAGTGTGTGTGTGAGGGAGAGGGGGGGAGTGTGTGTGTGAGGGGAGGGGGGAGTGTGTGTGTGAGGGGAGGGGGGAGTGTGTGTGTGAGGGAGGGGGGAGTGTGTGTGTGTGGGAGGGGGGTGTGGGTGTGGGTGTGGGTGTGGTGGGTGTGGGTGTGGGGGGGGGTGTGTGTGTGTGAGGGAGGGGGGGAGTGTGTGTGTGAGGGAGGGGGGGGTGTGTGTGTGAGGGAGGTGGGGGTGTGTGTGGGTGTGGGGTGGGGGGGTGTGGTGTGGGGGTGGGGGGGAGGGTGTGTGTGTGGGAGGGGTGTGGGTGTGTGTGTGGGGGTGGGTGTGGGGGGTGGTGTGGGGTGGGGGGGGGGTGTGTGTGAGGGTGGGGGGGTGTGGGTGTGTGGGTGGGGGGGGTGTGTGTGTGTGGGGAGGGGGGGGTGTGTGTGGGTGGGGTGTGGGGGGGTGTGTGGGTGTGGGGGGAGGGTGGGTGTGGGTGTGGGTGGGTGGGGTGTGGGGTGTGTGTGTGTGTGGGTGGGGGGGGGGTGTGTGTGGTGTGGGGGGGGGTGGTGTGTGTGTGGGGGGGGGGGGGGTGTGGTGGGGGTGGTGTGTGGGTGGGGTGGGGGGTGTGTGTGTGTGGGGTGGGGGGGGGTGTGTGTGTGGGTGGGGGGGTGTGTGGGTGAGGGGGGGGGGTGGGGTGTGGTGTGGTGGGGGGGGGTGGGTGTGTGGGGTGTGGGGGGGGGTGTGTGTGGGGGTGTGGGGGGGTGTGTGTGTGTGGGGGGGTGGGGGGGTGTGGTGTGGGGTGGGGGGGGGTGTGTGGGGGTGGGGGGGGGGGTGTGTGGTGGGGGTGGGGGGGTGTGGTGTGTGGGTGGGGGGGGGGGTGGTGTGTGGGTGGGGGGGGGTGTGGGGTGGGTGGGGTGTGGGGTGGGGGGGGGTGTGTGTGGGGGTGGGGGGGGGTGTGTGTGTGGGGGGGTGGGGGGGTGTGTGTGGGGGGTGGGGGGGGGTGGTGTGGGTGGGGGGGGTGGTGGGGGGTGGGTGGGTGTGGGGGGGGTGGGGGGGTGTGTGTGTGGGGGTGGGGGGGGTGTGTGTGTGGGGGGGGGGGGGTGTGTGTGTGGGGGGGGGGGGGGTGTGTGGGTGGGGTGGGGGGGGTGTGTGTGGGGGTGGGGGGGGGTGTGTGTGTGGGGGTGGGGGGGGTGTGTGGGTGGGGGGGGGGGTGTGTGTGGGGGTGGGGGGTGTGTGTGGGTGGGGGGGGGGGTGGTGTGTGGTGGGGGGGGGGGGTGGTGTGGGTGTGGGTGGGGGGGGTGGTGTGGGGGTGGGGGGGGGGTGTGGTGTGGGGGTGGGGGGGTGTGGTGGGGTGGGGTGGGGGGGGTGGTGTGGGGGTGGGGGGGGGTGTGTGTGGGGGTGGGGGGGGTGTGTGTGTGGGGTGGGGGGGGTGTGTGTGTGGGGGTGGGGGGGTGTGGGTGTGTGGGTGGGGGGGGGGTGTGTGTGTGGGGGGGGGGGTGTGTGGGGGTGTGGGGGGGTGGGTGGGGGGGTGGGGTGGGTGGTGTGGGGTGGGGGGGGTGTGGTGGGGTGGGGGGGGGGTGTGTGGGTGGGGGGGGGGGTGTGGGTGTGGGGTGGGGGGGGGTGTGTGTGGGTGGGGGGGGGGGTGTGGTGGGGGTGGGGGGGGTGGTGTGTGGGGGTGGGGGGGGGGTGTGGTGGGGTGGGGGGGGGGGTGGGGTGGGTGGGTGGTGGGGTGGTGGGGGTGTGGTGGGTGTGGGGGTGGGGGTGTGGGGTGTGGGGGTGTGTGGGGTGGGGGGTGTGGGGGTGTGGGGGGGTGGGGGGGGTGGTGTGGGGTGGGTGGGGGGTGGGGGGGGGGTGGTGTGGGGTGGGGGGTGGGGTGGGGGGTGGTGGGGGGGGGTGTGTGGGGGGGTGGGGGGTTGGTGGGGGGGGTGTGGGTGGGGGGTGGGTGTGTGTGAGTGTATTGTTTATTAGGTGTGTTTTTTGTTGTAAAGAGAAAGATATATATAGATATATAGAAGATATTATTATAGAATAAAGAGATAGATATATATATAAATAATAAGATATATGATATAGAAAAAAGTGAAAGATATATATATAGAAAAAAAGAAAGATATATATATAGAAAAAGAAAGATATATATATTTATAAAAGAGATATATATATAGTAAAAAGAAGATATATATATATTATAAAAGAGAAAGATATATATATAGAAATAAAGATAGATATATATATAGAAAAATAGAAGATATATATATATAGAGAAAAATAGAAATATATATATATATAGAAAATAAGAAGATATATATATGAATAGATAATAGAAAGATATATATATATATAAAATATAAATATATATAATATAGAAAAAATAGAAAGATATATATATAGAAAAAAAAGAAAGATATATATATAGAAAAAATAGATATTATATATA